>NC_091247.1:15052500-17452500 GCF_042477335.2 Ovis canadensis | reverse complement strand
CTCACTGGGACTTGGTGAATCAATAAACTTCCCTTCATTCTTTATTTTACAAGCTTAGAAACCACAATACACATGGTCAGCGCTTGATCTGCATTATGTAGTGTTCTAGATGCTTGGAATACATGAAGGACCCCTGACCTTTTGAGATTACGTTCCAACAGAATTTCTGCCTCTCTTTCTGGCAAAACAGCATTTTTCGTGCATCCCCTCATTCATTCATATAACAAAAATTAACATGTACCTATCATGGCATCTGGTACCATCACTTCATGGGAAATAGATGGGGAAACAGTGGAAAGTGTCAGACTTTATTTTTTGGGGCTCCAAAATCATTGCAGATGGTGATTGCAGCCATGAAATTAAAAGACGCTTACTCTTTGGAAGGAAAGTTATGACCAACCTAGATAGCATATTCAAAAGCAGAGACATTACTTTGCCGACTAAGGTCCGTCTAGTCAAGGCTATGGTTTTTCCTGTGGTCATGTATGGATGTGAGAGTTGGACTGTGAAGAAGGCTGAGTGCCAAAGAATTGATGCTTTTGAACTGTGGTATTGGAGAAGACTCTTGAGAGTCCCCTGGACTCAAGGAGATCCAACCAATCCATTCTGAAGGAGAACAGCCCTGGGATTTCTTTGGAAGGAATGATGCTAAAGCTGAAACTCCAGTACTTTGGGCACCTCATGAGAAGAGTTGACTCATTGGAAAAGACTCTGATGCTGGGAGGGATTGAGGGCAGGATGAGAAGGGGACGACAGAGGATGAGATGGCTGGATGGCATCACTGACTCGATGGATGTGAGTCTGAGTGAACTCCGGGAGTTGGTGATGGACAGGGAGGCCTGGCGTGCTGTGATTCATGGGGTCGCAAAGAGTCAGACATGACTGAGCAACTGAACTGAACTGTGTGCCAGCTATTTCAGTGAGTGATTCCCCTGTAAAATGTAATGAAATTTTCACATTTCTATGAGGAAACCATTATTTCTTTTCCTCTTATAGGAAAAAAAAATGAGCATAACTAAGTTAACTAATTTTTGAGGATTCTTTTGGCTGCAGTCAATAAGAAGACAGTTCATATCGGATGAAACAGTAAGACAATTTTTATATCAAATAACTAATTTCAGAGAGAAGAGAAACTTCAGGGTAGGATGTTAATGTTTTCATCAATTGCAAATAAGGCTCAAGTTTTTTGCCACCCTGGTCTGCTGTCCATGTTATTGACTTTACCCCAAACCCACAACCCACTGCATTCTAAACAGGGCTGCTAGTAACACTCAGGGTTCTTTTGCTTTGTTCACATCCAGTGGGAGAGAGAGAGAGAGAGAGATAGAAAAAAAAAGAGAGATAGAGACTGTAGACTTTCTTAAAAAGCCTCTAGCAACCTCTTTTTCATAATTCATTAGCCCAAATTTTGTCATATACCCAATATGAATTAATTAATTGCCAAAGGCAATGCAATTACTCTTAGAACAATCATTCCCACAGCTTGATCTGACCTCAGTTCTCCAACTTACTTTGCATCAACAAAGTACAAGAATAGGTATTGGAGAATCAACCACAGTACTCTCTACTGATAACAGCAAGGAGTGGGAAGAACCAGAATGTTAATATATATCTCAGAAGCTCCAAGAGTTAGAACTGAGGAAGTGGATCTTGTCATCTCCGAAGAAAAAAATAGCTCAGATATGAAAAGCCAAATTTTCAGAATCTGGAAGGAGGAAATAATGTGGAAGAGAGTGAAGAGGACCTGGAAGAAGCTTGAGAGCCCAGGACCATTGACCTGAGCCCATGGGAGAGAGATGTGGGAGCTCTTTTTAAATAAGTACTTGAGTGATGCAGAAATGGTGAGGCCATGAGAACTCTCCAGGTAATGTTCAATAAATATATAGTTTTTATCATCAACTGAATTTTGAAGGGGATTTATTTGGCTAGACTCACTCTCTGTTGAATATATGTCAGTAGATATCTGTACATAGAACTGATGCTTTTGAACTGTGATGTTGGAGACTCTCGAGAGTCCCTTGGACTGCAAGGAGATCCAACCAGTCCATCCTAAAGGAAATCAGTCCTGAATATTCACTGGAAGGACTGATGCTGAAGCTCCAATATTTTGGCCACCTGATGTGAAGAACTGACTCATTTGAAAAGACCCTGATGCTGGGAAAGATTGAAGCAGGAGGAGAAGGGGATGACAGAAGATGAGATGGTTGGATGGCATCACTGACTCAATGGATATGAGTTTGAGTAAGATCTGGGAGTTGGTGATGGACAGGGAAACCTGGTGTGCTACAGTCCGTGGGGTCACACAAAGTTGGACATGAATGAGTGACTGAACTGAACTGAATCTGTAGGTAGAAACTGTAAGAACCTTTTTATTTTTTGCTTTCAATATAGAATACGTTAAAAATTAGAAGTATTTTATTCACTTTCTGGATTTTAGTTTACAGCTGAGCATCTAATATTTTCAAGCTGTTAACTTCACTAAAATACTACCTGTGAAAAGATTGATAAGTAGACTACATTGGGAGTATAATAGATACAGTTTCTTTGAAAAGTATTTTGATAATATCAGCAATTAAACTGAAAAGTGTAATAACCTAAATTTAACTAAAGATCAGGAATAAGACAAGGATGTTCATTCTTGCAGTTTCTGTTTTACGTTGTATTAGAGAAAGCAATGGCACCCCACTCCAGTACTCTTGCCTGGAAAGTCCCATGGAGGAGCTTGGTGGGCTGCAGTCCATGGGGTCGCTGAGGGTCGGACACGACTGAGCGACTTCACTTTCACTTTTCACTTTCATGCATTGGAGAAGGAAATAGTAACCCACTTCAGTGTTCTTGCCTGGAGAATCCCAGGGATGGCAGAGCCTGGTGGGCTGCCATCTATGGGGTCGCACAGAGTCAGACACAACTGAAGCAACTTAGCAGTAGCAGCAGAAGTTCTAGACAAGAGAATTAAAGTCTTAAAAAAAGACATCCAGATTGGAAAAGAAGTCACATTTTTTTTTCCCCTCAGTTGACATGATATTATAAATAGGAAATCTGAGGGATCCACTGACAATCTATTATTAAGCTAATAAATCCAGCATTAGAAACTACCCAAATGTTCACTTACTGATGAATAAATAAATAAAAATGATATATCCATATCATGGAATATTATTCAATGATAAAAAGAAAGGAAGAATTGATACATTCAACAGTCATCTTTGACATCATTAAGTGAAAAAAGCCCATCACAAAACATCACCTATTGTATGATACCATCTCTATATAATCCTGAATAGGCAAATCTACAGACAGAAAGCAGAGTAGTGATAGCTGAGGGCAGGGTGAAAGAAGAGTGCATGGGGGAAAATGAGGAGTGAGTAGTACTGGTTTCTGAGTTTCTTTTAGTGATAACAGAAATGTTCTAAAATTAGATTATAGTGACGGTTCCACGACCCTGTGAATATACTAAAAATATCAAATTATATATTTTAAATGGATGAATCATATGGTATGTGAATTATATCTCAATAAGGCCATTAAAAAAAAGAGATAAAATATGATTGATTTGTACCTTAAATGCCATACAGGAATGAGAATGAACAAATTTGCATGTGAAATGGGTGTGTCTTAAAAAAGATAATGGTTTGCAAAAGAAGCCAAACACAGAAGAGCCCATATTGTTCGACTCTATTTACATAAATACACTGATCTGTGTCATGAAGATAAATGTTACCTTTGCGGGAAGGGAAGAAGTGGAAGAAGGCACAGGACAGGGCCACCTTTAGATTTCCTATTTAATATTTTATTTCTTGATTTTGTTTTTGTTGTTGCTGTTAAGTTGCCCAGTCGTATCCAACTCTGTGACCCCACAAACTGCAGCACACCAGGCTCCCCTGTCCTTCATCAGAGTTTGCTCACACTCATGTCCGTTGAGTCGGTGATACCATCCAACCATCTCATCCTCTGCTGCACCTTCCCTTCCTACCATCAGTCTTTCCCAGCATCAGGGTCTTTTCAAATGAATCGGCCTATTGGAAAATGAGTGTCAGGTGGCTAAAGTACTGGAGCTTCAGCTTCAGCATCAGTCCTTCCAATGAATATTCAGGGTTGATTTCTTGATTTGGGTGCTAGTTAAATACATGCGTGTGTTCAGTTTATGAAATTCTACAGTTGAGTCCTGCTGGTTTTGTCCAACTTTTCTAAATGTATGTTATGCATTGATGAGAAAAAAAGATTTAAAAATATTCTATATGTCTTATCATTTTATTGTGTACCCTAGTTCTGAGCCATGGTGGAGAAGCAGCCAACTGCACAAGATTTTCAGTTTGGCAACATGTTCTTTGTTGATTCAGCATAATATTTAAGAACCACATGCAGAGCCTTTGAAAATGGCCCAGGTTTCTGGATCATGAAAGTGGCCTGAACATTGTAACTACTTCTTCCTCAAATACTCATCAAATTGGCAGAAAACATGAAACTGCTTCAAAATAAGGAAAGGAGCCAGCAGTGGGCCAGATAGTTTGAGGTATCTTGGGAAATAGAACACAGATTGGATTGGATTGATGGAAATGAGGAAAGAAGCAGAGACTGCATCCGTGTTATAGCAGTAAGGTGTGAATGCAATCCAAGGGGGCTCCAGAGGAGCCTCAGACTCATAGCTCTAGGGTACAGAGAGCTGAGTGATCCACAAGCAGGCTTTAGTGGGATGTGTGAAAGAAGGGAGACCTATATTCAGGATGAAGAGGCTGGTGAAAGGCCAGTAGAGCAGAGCTTTAGGGAGCCTCCACGGAGGCTGGGATGGAAGGCAGACCCAATAGGATAAGGACCACTATGAACTCACCACCCTCATCTCCATAATCGACTTTGAGATGCACTAAGAACTCAGAGCTCAAACTATGCCCAGAAACTGTGCGGCTGTAGCACCTGGGAGTTTGTTGGAAAGGCAGACACCCAGGTTCCACCCTGGACCTCCGGTCAGCACTGGAAAGGCTTCCATAAAGCCCTTTCTGTCTCTGTCACTGAGGAGGACCAGCTCTGGACCCAGCTGTGTGCATTCTCCTGTGTCTGTTCAGGGCCGTTGCAATGCATGGATGCAGCAAGGTCCGAACAAAATTAGACAGCAGTTGTTTCTGTCACTTTTCCTCCTGATGGCCAGAGAGAGAATCTAGATAGAACACTTCTCTGCTTGACTGCTCTTCATCTAGCCCTTTCTCAGTAGTCTCCAACTCCTCCACGGAAATGTCCTCAGGCGCACAGCCCCTCTGAGGCACAGAATCCTGACCTGGTCAGAACTGAGCAGTGGACTCAGTTGGACAGTCTGTACCTCAAGCAGATGCCCTGGTGTCAGGGAGGAAGATGTGAGCACCATGAAACCAGCGGAAAGATGAGGGAGGCATGTCTTCACATTAGGCTTCAGGTCGGGAAGCCTTATGTGAAGACAAGGTCTTAGTCAAAAACATGGGAGAATAGGTTTGCAGGGTTACCGATTATCACTAGGTGAAAACTCCTTTTGGCAACTTGACCATGGATGAAAATTCAAACAAGAGCCAAACGTGTTGACTTTAATAAAGATAAAACCTGCAAAACATCAGCATCCTTCTGAGCCATGCACTGACAGAACTCCTAACCACACAGATAGATTCAGCCATCCGGTAAATCTCTCGACCCTCAGGCTCAAGGACAGTACTCAGAGAAGTAGTCTTGTCTTAATCTAAAACAAGTGTTCCCACTATCGCAAAGCTCTGCAGAGAGACAGGCCTTGAAGATGATGTGAAAATGAAGAATAAGGTCACAAGAAGGTAGCAAGAAGGTGTCCTACCCCATAAAGTCAATCTAGGGGAGAGAAAGCCATCTGGGTCAGAACAGACCTGGATTCAGATCGCTGTGTGACATCTCCCAGATCACTCTGGCCTTCTGAACCTCTGTTTTCTTTTGAGTGGAAGAAAATGATGATATTTGTCCCCTTAGTTTGTCTGTGTGTTAGTTGCTCAGTCATGTCTGACTCTGTGCGACCCCATAGACTGCAGCTCACAAGTCTCCTCTGTCCATAGAGTTCTCCAGGCAAGAATACTGGAGTGGGTAGCCATTCCCTTCTCCAGGGGATCTTCCTGACCCAGGGATCGAATCTTGGTCTCCTGCTCTGCAGACAGATTCTTTACCATCTTAGTCATTAGGGAAGCGTTTAGTTTGTGGTGACAATTAAATAAAAATCATATGTAAAACACTTAGCTCAGGGCTTGGCACCTCAGAAGGGTTTAGAAAATGTGAGTGTATTCTAAAGTCTGCCTTGCCCAGTTACAGATCCTAGGAAAGCCCTGAACAGCCTATGTGCTAAGCTGGGCAGGCCTTGCAACCATAGTCTCTGCTATTGCTCCTGAACATCTGAGTTCGGGATGAAAGAAAGGCATTTAGCCTAACAAGTATGTAATTATCTCTGAATGTTAACCTTTGTGCCTGCTAAGAGGACATTCAACCAAGAGTGACATGGGTTTTGTGTTGGCAGAATCACCTGCCTGCTGTAAGACAAATCCTTCTGGATACATTTTTATTTTAAAGTTTACATCACATTTGCTTTTCCTAATTCTGAAAGGGAAATTTTCAAACATGCAAATACAAGAAAAATGAGTCCTGCAGTTGGAGGGCCTGAAGACAACCAGAATAACCATTGTGGTGCATTTTTTCTTGTGTACTTTCTCTCTAACATCTCCCTTGTTACAATAAAATTCACATACATGGGCACTTACACACAACACACACACACAAAGCACAGACTGCCCTGCCTTGATTAGCAATCAATTTATGTAATATTCTAAATCCTTTGCTGTCATTTCAACAATCTTCACAGCAGTTTCATCAGGAGAAGATTCCATCTTAAAAAAAAAAAAAGCAAAACTTTCTTTACTCATCAATAAGAATCAACTGTTCATCTATTAAAAGTTTTACATGAGATTGCAGAAGTTCAGTCACATCAGAGTTTGCTTTTAAGTCTGGTTCTTTTGCTATTTCTATAGCATCTGCAGTCACTTCCTCCACAGAAGTTTTGAACCCCTCAAGTCATCCATGAGGGTGGGAATCAACTTCTTCCAAACTCCTTTAATATGGATATTTTAACCTCTTCCCATTACTCATGAATGTCCTTAATTACATCTAGAATGGTGAATGTTTTCCATAAAGTTTTCAGATGACTTTACCAGATCCATCAGAAGAATCACAATTTATGACAGCTATCAGTTCAGTTCTGTCGCTCAGTCTTGTCTGACTCTTTGAGACCCCTTGGACTGCAGCACGCCAAGCTTCCTGGAGAATCCCATGGACGGAGGAGCCTGACGAGCTATAGTCCATGTGGTTGCAAAGAGCTGGACATGACTGAGTGGCTCAGAATGCACACACAACTTCTTGTTTTCACTCTGCGGTTTCCTCACCTCTCTCAGACTTCATAGAAATGAAGAGTCAGAGCCTTGCTCTGGATTACCTTTGGCTTAAGGGAACATGTTAGCTGGTTTGATCTATCCGGACCACTCAAACTTTCTCCGTTATCAGCAATAAAGCTATTTTGCTTTCTGATTACTCACTGTACACTGGAGTAGCACTTTTGGTTTCATTCAAGAACTTTTCCTTTGCTTTCACAACTTGGCTAACTGTCTGGTGAAAGAGGCCTGATTTTGGCCCATCTAGGATTTTATACACCTTCCTCACTGAGCTTAATCATTTCTAACTTTGGATTTAAAGTGAGAGGAATGTGACTCTTTGTTTCACGTGAATGCTTACAGGCCACTGTAGGGTTATTAACTGGCCTGATTTCAATGTTATTGTGTCTGAGGAAATTGTGAGGCTTGCACAGAGAGCCAAAGGCGAGGTAATGGCTGGTTAGGGGATCAGTTAGAACACACACATTTATTCTGTTCACCATATGGGTTCAATTTATGACACCCCAGAAGAATTACAACAGGAACATTAAAGATCACTGATCACAGATCATTTTAATGTAATAAGGATTTTAAGAAGTTTGAAATTCTATGAGAATTATCACAATGTGACAGAGATACTAAGTCAACAAATACTGTTGGAAAATGATGCTCATAGACTTCATCAATGCAAGGTTCAGTTGGTACTTTCAACTGGCAAACACTGAAGTATCTGCAAAGCACAGTAAAGTGAAGCAGAGTGAAGGGAGGTTTGCCTTGAACTGCTTGGGCTTCCCTGGTGGCTGGCTCAGACGGTAAAGAATCTGCCTGCAATTCAGGAGACTCAGGTTCTATCCTTGGATTGGGAAGATCTCCTGGAGAAGAGAACAACTACCCACTCCAGTATTCCTGCCTAGAGAACCCCATGGACAGAGGAGGCTGGCAGGCTACAGTCCATGGGGCCGCAAAGAGTTGGACACAACTGAAGTGACTCAGCATGCACACACGCAGTGGTTCTCAAGTCCAGGGTGCTTCTGACACCCCGCAGCACTTGATAAAGCTCATCTTGCTGGGCCTATCACCAGAGTTTCTGACTCAGCAGGTCTGGGATGGGACCTGAGAACTTGCATTTTGAACAGATTCCCACATGATTCTGCTCCAGTTGGTCAGGGGACTCCACTTTGAGAACCACCCCTGTACTCTGACCCAGAGAAAATGAGAGGGGTTTCTGGTGATTCCTCACCCCAGGCCTGAAACTCTACACCTAAAAGAATGACAGGCTGCTGGCCCAGTGGTTAGTGGAGCTACTGCCAAGAGAAACCTCAGAGCCAGCCACACCCCTGCCAGCTATTTAGGCTCTGAGTCAAAGTTCAGGCAGACCGTGGAAAATGTGGTTTTCAGCCGTGTTGCTGAAACCAAAACCTTTGCCCAATTTGAAGTGTCAAAAGCCTGCATCAAACCCTGGCCCTGCCTCCCTCTTCTGTGGGGGACCTTGATCCTCCTGATGTGAAAATTTCAGCTACTACAGTGTTCGGTGCTTGGCAGGGAGGGACATTCCACAATAATGAGATGACTGTGATCTGGAGGACGCCACAATGCCGTGTCTGTGAGTGTGGCAACTTCCTCTGTCAGCAAAGCTCCCTGCAACCTCTTCCACCAGGAGGCTGCCGTTTCTCTCCTCCAAGGCTCTGAGTCAGGAGACCCCGGGTGGCAGATTTTTCAATGATGCTGTGTCCTCATACCATCACATCTCACTGTGATTTGCCACTAAAACTATCAAAAAATAAATAAATAAAGGAGATACATTATGGTCCCCAAACTTGCGCTTTACCATGTAAGAAAATCTTGCAGCGATATATAACCAGATGATTATGTATAGAACAAGGTTATGAATAGGATATTCTAATCACTAATAGCCATAGGAAGTGACAGAAAATAGCAAGATGAATAAATAGAAGAGCAATACAGATCAGAAAGAGCTTTGTAGAGCAGTGATTTTGGGTCAGTCTAGGGGGAGATTATTCTTTGCAACTTATTTTCTCTGAAGACACTACTAAACATACTCTAGTGGATGTAATACTATAAGTTCAACTACATGACCTGGAATGCTAAGGAGAAGGCTTAGGACTTCCCTGGTGGTCCAGAGGCTAAGAATCTATGTTCCTAATGTAGGGGACCAGGTCCAACCCCTGGTTGGGGAACTAGATTTCACAAGTTGCAACTGAGGATCCTGCATGCTGTAAATAGAAATAGATCAGTTAGACCTAATCTATATCTATAGGACATTTCACCCCTAAACAATGAATTTCACCTTTTTCTCAAGTGCACCCGGAAACTTCTCCAGGATAGATCACATCCTGGGCCATAAATCTAGCTTTGGTAAATTCAAAAAAATTGAAATCATTCCAAGCATCTTTTCTGACCACAATGCAGTAAGATTAGATCTCAATTATAGGAGAAAAACTATTAAAAATTCCAACATATGGAGGCTGAACAACACGCTGTTGAATAACCAACAAATCACAAAAGAAATCAAAAAAGAAATCAAAATATGCATAGAAACAAGTGAAAATAAAAACACAACAACCCAAAACCTGTGGGACACTGTAAAAGCAGTGCTAAGGGGAAAGTTCACAGCAATACAGGCATACCTCAAGAAACAAGAAAAAAGTCAAATAAATAACCTAACTCTACACCTAAAGCAATAGGAAAGGAAGAAATGAAGAACCCCAGGGTTAGTAGAAGGAAAGAAATCTTAAAAATTAGGGCGGAAATAAATGCAAAAGAAACAAAAGAGACCATAGCAAAAAACAAAGCCAAAAGCTGGTTCTTTGAAAGGATAAATAAAATTGACAAACCATTAGCCAGACTCATCAAGAAACAAAGGGAGAAAAATCAATTCAATAAAATTAGAAATGAAAATGGAGAGATCACAACAGACAACATAGAAATACAAAGGATCACAAGAGACTACTATCAGCAATTATATGCCAATAAAATGGACAACATGGAAGAAATGGACAAATTCTTAGAAAAGTACAACTTTCCAAAACTGAACCAGGAAGAAATAGAAAATCTTAACAGACCCATCACAAGCACAGAAATTGAAACTGTAATCAGAAATCTTCCAGCAAACAAAAGCCCAGGTCCAGATGGCTTCACAGCTGAATTCTACCAAAAATTTCGAGAAGAGTTAACACCTATCCTACTGAAACTTTTCCAGAAAATTGCAGAGGAAGGTAAACTTCCAAACTCATTCTATGAGACCACCATCACCCTAATACCAAAACCTGACAAAGATGCCACCAAAAAAAGAAAACTACAGGCCAATATCACTGATGAACATAGATGCAAAAATCCTTAAAAAAATTCTAGCAATCAGAATCCAACAACACATTAAAAAGATCATACACCATGACCAAGTGGGCTTTATCCCAGGGATGCAAGGATTCTTCAATATCCGCAAATCAATCAATGTAATTCACCACATTAACAAATTGAAAAATAAAAACATTATGATTATCTCAATAGATGCAGAGAAAGCCTTTGACAAAATTCAACATCCATTTATGATAAAAACTCTCCAGAAAGCAGGAATAGAAGGAACATATCTCAACATAATAAAAGCTATATATGACAAACCCACAGCAAACATTATCCTCAATGGTGAAAAATTGAAAGCATTTCCCCGGAAGTCAGGAACAAGACAAGGGCGCCCACTTTCACCATTACTCTTCAACGTAGTTTTAGAAGTTTTGGCCATAGCAATCAGAGCAGAAAAAGAAATAAAAGGAATCCAAACTGGAAAAGAAGTAAAACTCTCACTGTTTGCAGATGACTTGATCCTCTACATAGAAAACCCTAGAGACTCCACCAGAAAATTACTAGAGCTAATCAATGAATATAGTAAAGTTGCAAGATATAAAATCAACACACAGAAATCCCTTGCATTCCTATATGCGAACAATGAGAAAATAGAAAGAGAAATTAAGGAAACAATTCCATTCACCATTGCAATGAAAAGAATAAAATACTTAGGAATATATCTATCTAAAGAAACTAAAGACCTATATATAGAAAACTATAAAACACTGGTGAAAGAAATCAAAGGGGACACTAATAGGTGGAGAAATATACCATGTTCATGGATCAGAAGAATCAACATAGTGAAAATGAGTATACTACACAAAGCAATGTATAGATTCAATGCAATCCCTATCAAGCTACCAACGGTATTTTTCATAGAGCTGGAACAAATAATTTCACAATATGTATGGAAATACAAAAAACCTTGTATAGCCAAAGCAATCTTGAGAAAGAAGAATGAAACTGGAGGAATCAACCTGCCTGATTTCAGGCTCTACTACAAAGCCACAGTCATCAAGACAGTATGGTACTGGCACAAAGACAGAAATATAGATCAATGGAACAAAATAGAAAGCCCAGAGATAAATCCACACACCTATGGACACTTTATCTTTGACAAAGGAGGCAAGAATATACAATGGATTAAAGACAATCTCTGTAACAAGTGGTGCTGGGGAAACGGGTCAACCACTTGTAAAAGAATGAAACTAGAACACTTTCTAACACCATACACAAAAATAAACTCAAAATGGATTAAAGATCTAAATGTAAGACCAGAAACTATAAAACTCCTAGAGAAGAACATAGGCAAAACACTCTCCAACATACATCACAGCAGAATCCTCTATGACCCACCTCCTAGAATACTGGAAATAAAAGCAAAAATAAACAAATATGACCTAATTAAACTTAAAAGCTTCTGCACAATAAAGGAAACTATAAGCAAGGTGAAAAGACAGCCTTCGGAATGGGAGAAAACAATAGCAAATGAAGCAACTGACAAACAACTAATCTCAAAAATATACAAGGAACTCCTGCAGCTCAATTCGAGAAAAATAAATGACCCAATCAAAAATGGGCCAAAGAACTAAATAGACATTTCTCCAAAGAAAACATACAGATGGCTAACAAACACATGAAAAGATGCTCAACATCACCCATTATCAGAGAAATGCAAATCAAAACCATAATGAGGTACCATTTCACACCAGTCAGAATGGCTGCGATCCAAAAGTCTACAAGCAATAAATGCTGGAGAGGGTGTGGAGAAAAGGGAATCCTCTTACACTGTTGGTGGGAATGCAAACTAGTATAGCCACTATGGAGAACAGTGTGGAGATTCCTTAAAAAACTGGAAATAGAACTGCCTTATGACCCAGCAATCCCACTGCTGGGCATACACACCGAGGAAACCAGAATTGAAAGAGACACGTGTACCTCAAGGTTCATCGCAGCACTGTTTATAATAGCCAGGACATGGAAGCAACCTGGATGTCCATCAGCAGATGAATGGATAAGAAAGCTGTGGTACCTATACACAATGCAGTATTACTCAGCCATTAAAAAGAATACATTTGAATCAGTTCTAATGAGGTGGATGAAACTGGAGCCGATTATACAGAGTGAAGTAAGCCAGAAAGAAAAACACCAATACAGTATACTAACGTATATATATGGAATTTAGAAAGATGGTAATGATAATCCTGTATGCAAGACAGCAAAAGAGACACAGATGTATAGAACAGTCTTTTGGACTCTGTGGGACAGGGAGATGGTGGGATGATTTGGGAGAATGGCATTGAAACATGTATAATATCATATATGAAATGAATCACCAGTCCAGGTTCGATGCACGGTACTAGATGCTTGGGGCTGGTGCACTGAGATGACCCAGAGGGATGGTACGGGGAGGGAGGAGGAAGGGGGGTTCAGAATGGGGAACACGTGTATACCTGTGGTGGAATTCATGTTGATGTATGGCAAAACCAATACAATATTGTAAAGTAATTAACCTCCATTTAAAATAAATGTAAAAATAAATAAATTTTTAAAAATAAAATAAAAAAATAAATAAAAGGAAGGAAGGCTCAATAAGGTCCACTAGTCTCAATTTAATAAGGCAAAGCTATGTAAAGTGAAAGGAAGTGTAATTGTTAGTCACTCAGTCATTTTCAGCTCTTTGTGACCCCATGGAATTGTAGCCTACCAGGCTCCTCTGTCTATGGGATTCTCCAGGCAAGAATACTGGAGTAGGTTGCCATTTCCTTGTCCAGGGGATCTTCCTAACCCAGGGATTGAAGCTAGGTCTCCCGCATTGCAGGCAGATATTTCACTGGTGTAGCCACCAGAGAAGCCCCTAAGCTATGCTTGCTGCTGCTACTGCTTAGCAGTCGCTTCAGTCGTGTCCGACTCTGTGTGACCCCATAGATGGCAGCCCACCAGGCTCCCCCATCACTGGGATTCTCCAGGCAAGAACACTGGAGTGGGTTGCCATTTCCTTCTCCAATGCATGAAAGTAAAAAGTGAAAGTGAAGTTGTGTCCGACTCTTAGTGACACCATGGACTGCAGCCCACCAGGCTCCTCTGTCCATGGGATTCTCCAGGCAAGAATACTGGAGTAGGTTGCCATTTCCTTCTCCAAAAGCTATGCTTACCCTATGCTATTAAGATGTCTATAGAATGAGGAAGGGTTTATGGGCTGATGTTTAAAAGCCTAGACTCTGGGCTAGATTTGAATCCTGGTTCTACCACTTACTAGCAGTACATTGTCAGATTTACTGGGTTTCTTTAGGTCTCAATATCTTCATCAATAAAATGGGAATAATGATAATGCTTATATTATTTAGTTGTTAATGAGATAAAAGGCATTGATGTATGTAAAATGCCTAGGATGGCACATGACATAGCATATTGTTTACTGAATAAAAAAACAGCCTAGTAGGTAATGAAGCACTTTGTATTGTTTACTAAATAAATCATCAAAATGAAGTTTTAGATATACTGTGCTTGTAACTATAAAATTCAGTTATGGAGAGAATTCGTATGGTGGAGAGAATTCGTATGGTGGAGAGAATTCGTATGGTGTGGAAACTTCTCATTTTCAGATACTGGTGGGTAAATGAGATGTCCTAACTGTTTAACTCTTAGAAAAAGCACACTGGAAGTGGATAAAACATCAACTTGAAAGTTCAACAGGTTTAGGTGGAAATCCTGGCTGGGTCTATTCCTGTTAGATGACCTTGTGCAAGACCACCAGCCTCTCTGAACTTCATCTGTGAAATAAATGTCTATGATATATTTAAAGCATCTTGTAAAACTTGAGGGCCTCCCAGGTGGCACTGTGGTTAAGAATCTGCCTGCCAAGAAGAGCCTTGAGTTCAATCCCTGGGTCAGGAGGATACCCTGGAGAAGGAAATGGCAACCCACTTCAGTATTCTTACCTGGAGAATTCCAAGGACAGAGGAGCCTGGTGGTCTACAGTCCTATGAGGTCACAAAGAGTCGGACATAACTGAGTGACTGAAGGACAAAACAGGAATGATACAGCAGAACTGATGTGCGCAGTGAAGGCACTGACTTGTGGTTTCCAATACAATTCTTGGTGCCATACACAGCTAACAATTTTATTATTTTTCTTTATGAGTTATACATTACTTAGTAAAATGTCAATATGAATTCAGTTCAGTTCAGTCGCTCAGTTGTGTCCAACTCTTTGCGACCCCACAAATCACAGCAAGCCAGGCCTCTCTGTCCATCACCAATTCCCAGAGTTTATTCAAACTCATGTCCATTGGGTCAGTGATGCCATCCAATCATCTCATCCTCTGTCAACCCCTTCTTCTCCCTCCTTCAATCTTTCCCAGCATCAGGCTTTTCGCATCAGGTGGCCAAAGTGTATGAATTATGACACAGTAAACTTTGGAATAAGCTGAAAGGAGTTGTTATGGAGGAGGAATGAGGATGCTGGGAAAGGGCTGCGTGGTGAGCTCGTTTCTATCTGCCTCCAATAAGTTCCCTCCCCACCTTCCCAAGGTGGATGCCATGAGCTCGAGGATTAGGGGGCTTGGATCTTGGAGAGGTGGGCTAGAATCTTGGCCCCTGCTCATTTCTTAAGACAGTTGACTCTGCGGGAGCTCGTTCACCTTTCCTTGGATTGCAAACGGACAGGCTATGGTGAGTGCTCTGGAAAAACATTCACACCCGCTGCCAGGATGTTTTCATGTGAAATCTCAGTTCTCCCCTACCTTTTAAGTCTTTGTTTCTTTCTACTGTTTTCAATACAGCATTTGCGAGAAAAAGCACAAGTCCTTAGGGCAGTAACCACATTTTCCCTCATCCTCTTACACAGCTCTTCATTTTTTTTTTTTTTTACTTCAAAAATGTCACTGACTTAATTGATTTTTCCCTTGCAAGCTAAATTCGAGTGATGTCTAAATGCAAAATGTTTACAGGCAGTCTCGTTCATTGGCAGCAGCAGCACCACCAATATATAAGGGAAATTAATACATAATCTGAGGTTTTAGCTTTTTGTCATCCAGCTGACTTTTTTCACTTTTTCACAATGGCCCTTCTGTCTATTTCTCCATCTTTGAGCAAACAAAAACAGCTGGCAGATTCAGGACCACACCTCACCCAGCCACTGCTAAGTTAACATCACATCTGTTTCTGTGCAGGTGTCTTTCCCTTGGCCTTGAATGTTGACATGTCATTGACGGTTTGCTTTTGGGGGAATTAATTTGAGATCTCCATGTTTCTTACAAAGGTATTTGGTTGGGTTATGTAACTTTCTCCCTGAGCCAATGACGGGCAAACCGATCAAAGCTCCGTCTTCTCCTTAACTATTCTCCCTGCAAAGTATTCATCCAGTCATTTGCTCGTCTGATCATCAAGTCATCCTTCTGTTTAACAGAGATACCAACTGACCCCCTACATACTGAAGAACACTGCTGAACAGGCTGTTTGATGTAGAGTTCACAGAGAATGCCATCCAGGGACAACTGGCAAGGTGTTCTGAGATTCAGACGCCGTCTCAGGGTCAGCTCTGAACACATGGGTTCCTCACCTTCTGCTGGTTGTTGAGCCCCACTGATGGAAATACAGGGTTTCCCAGGTGGTGCTAGTGGTAAAGAATCCACCTGCCAATGCAGGAGACACAAGAGACACAGGTTCAATCTCTGGACGGGGAAGATCCCCTGGAGGAGAAAATGGCAACCCACTGCAGTATTCTTGCCTAGAGAAAGAATCCCATTGACAGAGGAGCCTGGTGGGCTAGAGTCCATGACGTTACAAAGAGTCAGACACACTGAAGTGCCTTAGGACGCCCATGCATGACTGAAATATAACGTGGGGACATTCTTCTCCCTTTGAACTCAGTACTCTTCCTAATCTTGGAGCTCCACTCCTCCTGGACTGTGTGAGGTGATAATAGCCAAGGAGGTGCCTATCCATGCCTCTGTGTGTGTGTGTGTATGTGCGTGTGATTTGTTGTTCAGTTGCTAATTTGTGTTTGACTCTTTGTGACCCCATGGACTAGAGCCCACCAAGCTCCTCTGTCCATAGGATTTTCCAGGCAAGAATACTGGAGTGGGTGGCCATTTCCTTCTCCAGGGGATCTTCCTGACCCAAGGATCAAACCGGGGTCTCCTATATCAGCAGCCAGATTCGTTACCACTGAGCCATCAGGGGAAGTCCTGTGTGTGTGTGATGCATGTATGTATGTGATGTGTATGCGTATGTGTGTATGTGATAGGTATTTGTGGTATGGTGCTTTTGGCACTTTTTAAAATCACTCTGAGCAGACTTCATTTTATTCAATAAACACTTTCAGTTAGAATAAAACCTGCCCTGGGAACAGAGGGAAAATCCAAGCCCAAAGTCCAGAGGCCCCCATCCGCCTTCGCGCAGATGAAGCCGGTTCCAGCGGGGACATCGCGGTGCTCAAGGGAGGAAAGCAGCCCAGCAGGGAGGCGCTGCTATGTGACAGCAAACAGGAGAGGCTCCTGCGCATCCCAGACAGCTGGCCTGTCGGAGCACCGGCCGGTGATGGATGACCCAGCAGTGAGACATCCCAGAGCGCAGGGGCGTTCCTGGGGGCGCACTGAGCGCGGGACCGGCCCAGTGAGATGCGCGCTCCTCGGAGCGCGGGGCTCACGCCCACGGTGTTGTGGACCAGCTGCAGGGGCCTGAGCGGCCTTATTTGGTAGCAGAGCCGGCTGTGATGCTCGGCTCCAAGGTGCTTCCTGAAGTCTGCCTGGGGTCTGCGGTTCCTCACCGCTCCCCAGTAAACAAGCCCTGGGCGGGGAGCAGTCTGAGGGTGGAGGCTGCCCGACAGCGGCCGACAGAGGCGAGGACTAATTTGGTCATGGGGAGCGTGGAGGGTGACATTTACTGGATCTACGGTGGAGCTAACACAGAGCACATGGCCCTGGGGACCTGGGGAGGGGCGCCGAGTGTAGTTCGCACAGAGAGATGAAGGGTCAGGCCTGGTTCCAGGGCTGGGGGCTGGGTGGGGGGCCAGGTCCCCCTAGCCCGGGAGCTTCTCCACTCTGGGGTCATCCCGTGTTTCTGGCCACCCTTGCTCCTTGCCCTTCTGATGCCCTGGTCCTGTGTTTCCACTGATCCTGGTGACCCCTCAGCATGCACACTGAGATGTCAGGGCGGTCGTGAGAGGTAACATTTTCCCCGGAAAAAGCAAGCCTGCCCTTGAGCAGGGAAAGGGCCGAATCCTCCTTTGATGGGAAAAAAGCAGAGTCCATCACCTTTGGTTACACTAGGAGATCAACACATAATTCTACTAGATTAGAACTATTCGGAAAGAAGATTCTGGTTTCCGGTATTCATTCTCTGTTTTGAATTGGAGTATGGTTGCTTTAAGATGTGTTAGTTTCTGCTGTACAAGTGAATCAGCTGTATATATTTGCTCCCTCTTGAGCCTCCCTCCCGCCCTCCACGCCATCCCTCCAGGCCCTCACAGAGCACTGCACTGAGATCCCTGTGCTATACAGCAGCTTGCCACCAGCTATCTATTTTGCACATGAGTGTGTGTTAGTCACTCAGTCATGTCCAACTCTGCAACTCCATGGACCATAGCCAGCCAGACTCCTCTGTCCACGGAATTCTCCAGACAAGAATCCTGGAGCGGGCAGCCATTCCCTTCTCTAGGGGGATCTTCCCCACCCGGGGATCAAACCCAGGTCTCCTTCATTGCAGGAAGATTCTTTATCATCTGAGCTGCCTGGGAAGCCCCTTTTTACACCCGGTCCCTAAATTCATCCTACCCTCTCCTTCCTCTGCCTCCTCATTCAGGTATTCATTCTTGAACTGAGAGGTCACCAGACATTCTATTATAAAAGGTGAGGGAGTAGCTATTTTAGGTTTTGTGAGACACTTGGTTCCTGCTGCATCGGGCGAGTTTGGTCAGCAGTGCAACAGGGACCCCGGGAGACTGTGCAAACCAGTGGGAGGAAGGGGGCTGTGTTTGCTGAGACTTCTCTTACAGAACCAGTCAGGGCAGGGGGCGGGGGGAGGGTGGTGTGCCTGGATTTGCCCACCCCCGTCTGAATTCATCACCAAATATTGAGTGAATACCTGCACATTCTAGGACCTGAGAAAACATTGATGACTTCAAGACATTTATGTTGTAGAGTTTATATTCTATGGGGGGAAAGAGACCAAAACTCCTAAATAATTATGTGATAGTTGACAGCTAGGGCAACATGCTCTAAAGGAAAGGGAAGCTGGGTGAGTGTTCCCGTTTATTCAGGCTCTTTCTCTTCAAGCTCCAGTCTTTCATTCAACCCTGTGAGGACAGTGACCTCAAAGATCTAGTTTATTTTTATGTACCCTGCACCTTTCAAGTTATTTTCTGATGACTACTTCCTGATGTTCTGGCCAATGCAATTTGATAAGAGGAAGAAACTGAAGACATACAACTTTGTAAACAGGTAATAAAACTGACTACTTGTGGATGAAATGCTTACATTCCTAGGTAAAAAGTGCTATAAACAGTAAGAAAATCAAGCCAATAAAGGGGTGTGCATACTTTATAATAAAGAAGGGGTTTATTAAAATAATAGAGTATTTAGCTTACATATGAAACATATATAAATATATATAAACACACACACATATAAAACATATGAATGAAAACAACAAACAAAATACTTAAGAATGAACTTGGGAATGTATGTTCCCTACAACGGGAAAAATTTATAAATTACTCCTGAGGGACAGAAAAACACAAGTATGCTAAATGGAAACAAACTCCTGTTTTTGAAGGAGAAGGCTCATCACTATACAGATATTAACATTTCCAAGGAAAATTGTGTATGTAGTATAAACCCTGTGTTGTTTTTGTTTGTTTGTTTGTTTGTTTGTTTTGAAGGGGTGTGATTCTATTGAAAAGGGACTAGTTTCCATGGCTCTGCAATGTAGCTGGGTCCTTTGCTTCTGGTTTCTCACAAGCTTGCAAAGAAAATACTGATAGGGGTTGCAGACTGCCTCTTCAGAAGGTTCAGCTGATGATCAGATTCCAAGCTCACTCATGCGGTTACTGAGATATTTGGTTGCTTCAGGGATGTTGAATGGATGGCCTCAATTCCTTGATGGCCACCCTCACTTCCTTGCCTCTCCTAACAGAATCTCAGAGCACAGTGGCTTTCTTGAGATCAAACCCGAGAGAAGAAGCAAAGAGAGCATTTGAACAGGTTGAAGTCATATTATTTTATAGCCTAATAATAGAAGGAGGTCTTCCCACGTAGCTCAGTGATAAAGAACCCGCCTGCCAAAGCAGGAGATGCAGGAAACATGGGTTCAGACCCTGGGTTGGGATGATCCCCTGGAGAAGGAAATGGCAACCAGCTCCAGTACTCTTGCCTGGAAAATCCCATGGACAGAGGAGACTGGCAGGCTACCGTTCATGGGGTAGCAAAGAGTCTTATATGACTGAACACGAATGCCTAATAGAAGTGCTGTTCTATAACTTTTGTCTAGTTTATTTCTGGCAATAAATGACTAGTCTAAACTCAAGAATTAAGAAATGCACAAGGGTGTGAATACCAAGAGATAGGGCTCCCCAGAAGTGATATTGGAAGGCTGCCTAACAAAGCTCAGTGTCATCTCTCTAACTGCTCCCTGCTGTTTTAATTCCCTGCATAACATTGATCACTATCAGATGTGTCCCTTGTTTGCTTACTTGTTTGTTGTCTGTGTCCACCCTCTGGAATAATGTGTCCATGAGTGCAGAAACTGTGCCGGTTATCATGGTGGGTGATCAATAATGGTTGTTTAATAAGGGAATGGATCAATGTGTGACTTGAACATACCTGAGAAGTTGGCTGAGGTTCCTGGGGAACTAAGCAGGCTGTTCTGCCTGAGAGGGGGGTTGCCGAAACCAGCAAACATTTTGGTGGAAGCAGTAGCAGTCAACCAGAACGTCTCTGATTTATTTTACAGCAGATGTTCTTTCTGCTCTCTGACCTCTGTCCTGGGGACAGCAATTTAGAAAATGAAGGGGTGGCAGCACATGATTATGCCACATACACTTATTTAATTGAAGTGATCTCATTTGTAATAGAGACTGCAAACCGGGCATGAGTCCTGAGCGGCAGCTGCTGTTCTCCGTGGGCTCTTCACCTGGGCTCAGAGCTACATGAATCCTTCTCTGTTCATCTCACTTCTGCTTCCTTGGCCTTTCCCCTCTTCATTTTTCCTCCTGTGCCTTCAAGACTACTTATCTTCCTCCTTCAGCAGTTAAATTTTAATTATCCCTTGCTTCATGACCTCATGGGGCTTTTATGGTGGCTTAAATGGTCAAGAATCTGCCTGCAATGCAGGAGACTTGGATTCAATCCCTGGGTCAGGAAGATCCCCTGGAGGAGGAAACGGCAACCCAGTCCAGTATTCTTGCCTGGAGAATTCATGGACAGAGGAGCCTGGTGGGCTACAGTCCATGGGATCCCAAAGAGTTGGACACGACTGAGCTACTAATTGTCACCTTTGTCATGACCTTATAGTATTCCATTTGTTGTTGGTGTTTAGTCGATGGGCCATGTCCTGCTCTTTTGTGACCCCATGGACTGTAGCCCGCCAGGGTCCTCTGTCCGTGGGATTTCCCAGGCAAGAATACCGGACTGGGTTGCCATTTCCTCCTCCAGGGGATTTTCCTGATCAAAGGATAGAACCCACATCTTCTGCCTCTCCTGCATTGGCAGGAGATTCTTCCCCTTTGAGCCACTGGAGAAACCCCTTCCATCTGATCAACTTGCATAAATTCTGTTCATGGCTTAGATTTCAGCCATCCTGCAAAAGATGACATAGAAGGGAAGTCTGAGACCATCCTCAGAATCTATCTCTCCCACTGCTCACTTACATCCTTTATCCCCAGAAGGTCGTGAAACTTGCACTGAGTATCTATGCCCTGCAGTGTGCTCTCTTCAACCTGGACATGCAATAAACAAACTGTTAAAGATAATGTTCTCCATTCTTTCCACAGTTTCCATTTTCTGGGCCATGTGCTACCCTCCTATTATTTCTTATCCCTTTCCCCAAAGCATCCTTGGACTATAGACTCATCCAGAAAAAATAAGAACCATTAACTTCTGTAGTGATTGTGAATTTTAATCACAAACGCAGATGTTCAGATAATAAAATTTTCTTTTAATGTAGTCGAAGATGTTCAAGCACATCGTTTTTAGAGTCAAGGAGCTTTGTAATGTTTCTAACAGAAACAGCAGACTCTATCCACCTCTCTCACTTGTATTCCCACCTTATAGAGGGGGCCAATTTCAACCTGGCTAGCTGATTTTTCCTGGGATAACCCACATGTTTCTATAGGGCATCCATATGCATCTATGCCTTGCTTTTTCCTTTTTAGGCATTATCTACTGACTTCCTAAAATGTAAGATGAGAAATCAGCTCTCTGACAATCCCCACTCTTAATGCAGACATGCACCCTCACACCAACACCCTCACAACCCCCTTCCCTCAATAGTGATGATTTCTGTGCATCATGATGCTAGATTTCCTTTTTGTAATTTTTCTTTTTTGTTTTAATGTTGTATCCCTTTGTCCAATTAGAAATCTAAGTAGTCATAGCATTCTACATATTCCTAACTGAAGGGTAAACTCCTCTCTCTATATATATACATATGAATATTAATTGGAAGCACTGGTGATAAAGCTGAAGCTCCAATACTTTGACCACCTGATGGGAAGAGCTGACTCTTTGAAAAACCCTGATGCTGGGAAAGATTGAAGGCAGCAGGAGAAGGGGACAACAGAGGATGAGATGGTTGGGTGGCGTCACCGACTCAATGGACATGCGTTCAAACAAACTCTGGAAGATTGTGAAGGACAGGGAAGCCTGGCATGCTGCAGTCCATGGGGTCACAAAGAGTAGAAACGACTTAGCATCTGAACAACAACAATATGAAGACATTCATTAGGAATCTTTTAATCATCCCCCTATACTGAGCTAGATCTGTGCATAGCTGTTCCTGTGGCCTTTCCTTTTATGATCATCCTGGGAATTTGCCTACTTCCTTTTTATTTCTTTTGGTTTAAATATTTTTTTACTTGGAACCCATCTCTTCCTTTTCCGCGATTAAGTCCTCATTTATTGAAATTCATCCTCCAACAAAGAGTACATGAGAAGCAAAATTTTGATAACATATTTATCTGATGGTGTTATTCTACGCTTTTGTTTAAATGGTGATTTAGGTACAATGGCAACCCACTCCAGTACTCTTGCCTGGAGAATCCCATGGAGGAAGGAGCCTGGTAGGCTACTAGCCCATGGGGTCGCAAAGAGTCGGACATGACTGGGGACTTCACGTTCACTTCACTTTAGGTACAAATAGGATTTCAGGTCAAACATAATTCTTCCCATGAGGATTTTGAAGATGTTACTCATTTTATTCTATCTTCTTCTGTTGCTGTAGAAAGATTCTGCTTTAGTCACCTCTTGCTGAGAAGGAAACTGCCCCAGATCTTAGGGTTCCTAATCAGGATTGATCATTTGTCATGATTCTTCAGGTTGGCTGGTGCTGCTTTTGCTGGATTCACATGAGGTTCCTTATAGGATAACATTCATCTAGAGCATAGCTTGGGACTGGCTTTCTCTGCTTAGTGTTCCATCCTTAAGAAGGCTGGTCTGGGCTGGGCTTCCTCACATGGCGGCAGCAGCTTTCCAGAAAGGCAAGACCCCAACACATTAGTAGCTTATTAAGCTTATGTCTGAAATGTATCTTCTGATACCCAATGGCCAGAGCAATTTACATAGCCAAAGCCGGAAACTTTGAGAGTTGATTATATAAGGGAGTAGGGTACTGGGCGGGGGGCGGGGGTGTGTTGGTTCACCAGGTACCATTTGTGCAACAGTTTACAGTCCAGCTCCAAAGATTCACACCCCTATATATGCAAAACACTCTCAGGCCCTAAAAAGACCCCCACCCTGACTCATCAAGTCACATCACTGAGTTTGAAATTCATGATCTCATGGTCTATATCAGACCTAGATATGGTGCCGGTTCTGTGGATGCTTCTCTTTTTGATCTGGAGAGTTGCAAATTAAAAAGACATGCAATTTCCCTTTCACACACACACAATGGTAAGAGAGGGACATGGTAACTGCAATGGGCACTGAATAGTAAGGGTAGAGGCAGGAGCACCAAGGTCACTGGTCCATAGCAATTCTGAAATCCAGCTGATTACCTATCAGGGCAGCAGGTTAAGCCCAGTTATGATTAAGCCCAATTCTGTCCCTCACAACAAACTGTGGAAAATTCTTCAAGAGATGGGAATACCAGACCACCTGACCTGCCTCTTGAGAAATCTGTATGCAGGTCAAGAAGCAACATTAGAACTGGATATGGAACAACAGACTGGTTCCAAATTGGGAAAGGAGTATGTCAAGGTTATATATTGTCACCCTGCTTACTTAACTTATATGCAGAGTGCATCATGTGAAATGCCAGGCTGGATGAAGCACAAGCTGGAATCAAGATTGCCTCGAGAAATATCAATAACCTCAGATATGCAGATGACACCACCTGTATGCCCTTATGACAGAAAGCAAAAAAGAACTAAAGAGCCTCTTGATAAAAGTGAAAGAAGAGAGTGAAAAAGCTGGCTTAAAACTCAACATTCAAAAAACAAAGATCGTGGTATCCAGTCCCATCATTTCATGGAAAATTGATGGGGAAACAATGGAAACAGTGACAGACTTTATTTTCTTGAGCTTCAAAGTCACTGCAGATGCTGAGTGCCACCTTGAAATTAAAAAACACTTGCTCCTTGGAAGAAAAGCTATGAACAACCTTGACAGCATATTAAAAAGCAAAGACATTACTTTGCTGACAGAGGTCTTATAGTCAAAGCTATGGTTTTTCCAGTAGTCATGTATGGATGTGAGAGGTGGACTATAAAGAAAGCTGAGCACTGAAGAATTGATGCTTTTGGACTGTGGTGTTGGAGAAGACTCTTGAGAGTCCCTTGGACTGCAAGGAGATCCAACCAGTCCATCCTAAAGGAAATCGGTACAGAATACTCATTGGAAGGACTGATGCTGAAGCTGAAGCTCCAATACTTTGGCCACCTGCTGCCAAGAGCTGACTCATTGGAAAAGACCCTGATGCTGGGAAAGATTGAAGGTGGGAGGAGAAGGAAGTGACAGAAGATGAGGTGGTTGCATGGCATCACGACATAATGGACATGAGTTTGAGTAAGCTCCGGGAGTTGGTGATGGACAGGGCGGCCTAGCGTGCTGCAGTCCATGAGGTGGCAAAGAGTCGGACATGACTGAGCGACTGAACTGAACTGAACTGTCCCTCAAAAGTAGTTCTCCAATTCATGATTTTCCATGGTTTGGGGTTTTGCCCTCTCAGGATGCTTCCCTGTGAAACACTTTCTTTCCCATAAGAAATAGCCCATGTTCTCATCAGACCAGTTTTCTCAGACTCCTTCTTGACTGTAGAAAATTGAGAGGTCCAGAGTTATCTTTTTTAATGATTTATGCCCCTTTAGTCCATTCTTGTGCAATACCTTTAAACTTTTTGTGGTCCTTCTACAAATCTGGTTGTTATTCACTCCATGTCCCAGAAGTCATGACTATAATTCTTTTCAAGAGAACTCTCTCAACTTTTGTCCAAGTATATAATTGCAGTGAAATAACACTTTTGAGATTTTTAGAAGTGCTTCTTCCTAGTTGAGAGAATTTATTAGTCTGAGGTCTAAACAAAGGGTCTTATGACTGAATCTTTGATTTATTCTTTACCCTGAAGCCACTTTTCATTTGAGAGTCTTGTGCCTGCTGGAGAGCCTGGAAATATTAAACAGTTTTATTTTTTGACCTTGTAAGTCTGGATTGGAAATTCTGTTCGCATATTGAATAGTTCTCTCTTTAGCTAAATTCTGTCTTTCCATATCTTATCATATGTAACTAACAGAAGCCAATTGGCACTTGCAATATTCTGCCTAGAAATGTTATCTGCATGTGCAGGTTAATTTGGTGCATTATTTTTTCTCAGGTAAATGCAAACAGTTGTTTTAACACTTGTTTCATTACTACAAAACATGGAGCACCATCTTTTAAGCCTCTGGTATCAGTTTTATCCTTGCACTTCCTGCCTTCATCAATAAGCTCCTCATTATCCTTCCAGCCTCCCCCTTTGCCCCATGAAAAACCCAACAACTCATGCTTTAGGTCTTTTTTACAGCAGTGCTCTATTTCCAAACCACTTTTCTGTTTTAGTTTTCTATATATGAAAACAAAGTCCTGTAAAATGGGATGGATATGCAAAGCACTCTACAAATTTGAAGAATAACGTTTATTATTATTTAAGAAGACATTCTGAGGATATAGAAACAGGTCTGTTCTGTGAAAATGGGAGAAAGAACATGAATACCAACCTATTAACATTGTTCACTGACTTTTTTTTTTTCCTTGAAATGTGGTATCAGAGACTTTCAATGTCTGCATCCCCTCCAAAGGTATAGTGCAAGAGAACTGAGGAAACAGGTATTTTTGGTTTGTCGTTGTTGTTGTTCAGTAGTGTCTCACTCTTTTGCAACCCCATGGACTGCAGCACCCCAGGCTTCCCTGTCCTTCACTATCTCCCGGAGTTTGCTCAAACTGATGTCCATTGAGTGGATGATTCCATTCAACCATCTCACCCTCTGTTTCCCTCTTCTCCTCCTGCCCTCAATTTTCCCCAGAATCAAAGTCTTTTCTAATGAGTTGGCTCTTCACATCAGGTGGCCAAAGTCTTGGAGCTTCAGCTTCAGCATCAGTCCTTCCAGTGAATATCAGGGTTATTTTTCTTTAGAATTGACTGGCTTGATCGTCTTGCTGTCCATGGAACGCTCAAGACTCTTCTCCAGCATCACAGTTGTGAAGCCTCAAGCTGTATATTTAATTAGAGAGTTGATTGAAAATACATTTAACTCAGCTGGTAAAGAATCCGCTTGCAATGCAGGAGACCTGGGATTGATCCCTGGGTTGGGAAGATTCTGCTGGAGAAGGGAAAGGCTATCCACTCCAGTATTCTGGCCTAGAGAATTCCATGGGATGTGTAGTCCATGGGGTGGCAAAGAGTTGGACACAACTAGCGACTTCCACTTTCACTTTAGGCAAATTTAGGAAAGATAGATTCGTCTACATTTGCTCCTATGAATGGGTTTCAGTAACTAACATCAAGCAGGGATTTAGAAGAGCTGGTTCCCAGTGGCATCTCTAACAACAGCTGGATGACCTGGGACAGCTACCTCCTTGCTCTGTGTTCTCATTTGTGATGTGGCAAAGTTCAGCCACCTGCTCTCCATCATCTCGCCTCATCTTAACAGTCAATCACAGAATAAGTTGAGCCTTGAAACAAATCTCTGTTTCGAGTCTGGACTTAACATCAGAACAAGTCAGTGTTACTATTTGGGAAAACTCCAGAGACAATTTTCATTAAATATCTTGAGTTATTTTAGTGCAGTACCATAATAGTCCTAAGTTTTTCTTTATTAGTAAATTTGTTCACACAGTATACTGATGGGGTAAATCTCTTTCTAAAAATATGTTGATCACCCTCAGAGATTAATGTGATTCGGGTGATTAATCTAGTTTCTATTTTAATTGCGTGAAAGAGTTAAGTGTTCTGGCTGAATTGGGAATAAACTCTCCACTTAATAAACACAAGGGCAGTGTGCACAAGACAATCTGTATGTCTGGATCTGAATCTATTTTATCATTTTGTCTTATCCTCAGAGGAGTTTTCTTATTCTCAGGCTAGGAAACTTGCACAAAACATGGTCTCTGTGGATTAATTGAACATCTCTCCAAAGACAGGAAAGTCAAGAGAATCCTTTCTGCTGCAAAATGAAATCAACTCTCTAAATTGACAGTGCAGTTTCTTTCCAGGGCACTTAATTATTTACCAGATTATTGTAGTTTATAAGAAGATTCAAATTCAGGAACTGAAAGACTCCACCTCTGAGACCTTACTAAGCTTAACATTAGTTTAAATATAACAGCTAATGTCTCTTTTGGGCTATACTGCTTGAAAAATGTATAATTTGATCAAATAAATTAGTTCCACTGAGCTTTATCTTTACAGTCTGCTGAAGGGTAAAAAATAATGCATATGAATATACTTTGTGAACTGCAAATTGCTATTAATATTTGAGAGCTTATTTTCATTCAGAGTGCTATTGCAGTTTGTTTCTTTTTACTGAAGACTTTTTAAATGAATAATGAAAAAATGTGAATTAAGCAAGTTTTATTATTCCATATATATCAATTAAGATATTTTGAAAAACTGATAGGTAATAATATTATGTGTTTAATTTATTCCAAAGTGGGCACATCATTGTATCTTTTTAAGAAATATGCTACATAGTGAATGCTTTACAATTTAAGGGATAATTCCCCAAAATTTGACTTTAAATTCATGTATAAGTGTTAATGAAACCTACATATGAACAAGTGGGCCTGATTTGGTAAAAAGACACAGAAAATGGCAATAATTGTAGAGCTGCTGGCTATCAAGTGTCACTGGATTCAGAGGGCAGCAGTTACTGAGAACATGATCCCAGTGTACAGTGGTTATCAGGGGAGCACTATCATATTTTGTGAAATGAAGAAAGAAGCCCAGGAGTTGTCACAAAATGCGGTCATAAGGCAGGATGCCCAGTCATTACACGGAGAAATTCCACAGAAGCAAAGGGAAATCATCCTGAAAGGTTTTAGAAATGGTAATTCTGGAGTTTTCTTTGCAACTAATGTTGCTGCACATAGTTTAGACATCCCCGAGGCTGGTTGTTCAAAGTCCTCCACCAAAGGAAATGGAGTCCTACATTCGTCATTTTGGGTGAGCAGGTGGAGCTGGGAGGACCAGGGTTTGCATTTACTTTTATCAGAACAAGGAAGAATACTAGTGACCCCAAGGGGAGCAAAAACCGGGAATTAAATTTAAGCAAATAGGTGTTCCTTCTGCAGCAGAGATAATAAAATCTTCTAGGGAAGATGTCATAAGGTTCTTGGACTCGGTGCCTCCCACTGTGATTGGTCACTTCAAGCAGTCAGCCAAGAAGCTGACTGAAGAGAAGGGAGCCTAGAAGCCCTGGCAGCCGCCCTGGCCCACACTTCCAGTGCCACGTCGGTAGACCAGCATTCCTTGAGCAACTGGGATGCAGGCTTTGTGACTACGATCTTGCAGTGCTCCATGGAAATGTCAAACATTAATTATGCTTAGAAAGAACTTAAAGAGCAACTGGGTGAGGATATTGATTCCAAAGTGAAGGGAATGGTCTTTCTCAAAGGAAAGCAGAGTGTTTGCTTTGATATTCCTACTGGATCAGTAAGTATAGGAAAAGCGGCATGATTTAAGGCATTGGCAGATTTCTGCGGCCACAGAGCAACCAGAGCTAGAAGGACCACGGGAGCGATATTGCAACTTCCAAGGACAGCCAGAAGGCAACTGAGGCTTCAGGGGACAGCTTGAGGGCAACTGAGGTAACAGGGCACAGAGGGAAAGAAATAGGATCTTCAGAGGACAGCAATCAGGAGACAGCAACAAAAGTAACAGATTCCAAAACAAAGGCCAGAAAGCAGAGTTTTAATAAAGCATTCAGACAGTACTTTGAAGTAGAGGATTTATTTGGGGAAAACAGAACCATGTTCAGCAACATGGAACTGAACATTGTTATTCATACAAAGTTAAAAGCACATTACATTTCCTTCCTGACCACTTACTTTCCCAATCCCCACCTCTTTGAGAGAAATAAGCTTCATCTAAATTATTTCACCTGATTGATGATTGTCATTTATAACTGTATTGTTACTTCTGTTTCAGGTATTCCTTTGGAAAAGGTGTATGAACTCATTACATATTCTAATGTATTGTCTATAGATTTTAAGATAAAGTCAAGCATGTATCTGCTGATACTTTTTAGCTGGTCTGTTTTTATTTATTTTATTTATTTTTTTTTATTTTAAAATCTTTAATTCTTACATGCATTCCCAAACATGACCCCCCCCTCCCACCTCCCTCCCCACAACATCCCTCTGGGTCATCCCCATGCACCAAGCTGGTCTGTTTTTATACTTAGGAACGTCTCCTAATAGTAGGCTTCCCTGGTGTCTCAGATGGTAAAGAATCTGCCTGCAATACAGGAGACCCATGTTCAATCCCTGAGTCAGGAAGATCCCCTGGAGAAGGAAATGGCAATCCACCCCAGTATTCTTGCCTGGAGAATTCCATGAACAGAGGAGCCTGGCAGGCTACAGTCCATAGGATCTCAAAGAGTCAGACACAACTGAGCAACTATCAGTCACTCACATAAGAGTTAATCTCCAAGTACCCATATTTTCATTGTTTACTCATTTAAATGTATCTCAAAAAAAAACTGTAAATGACATATCAATAATTTTCATGCATTATATATTATCAGTATTTCTGACTAGTTTGGTAGATAGATTTCTAGAAGTTTCTGAACTTATTGGACCAAAGTTACGGATTTGACACAAATTGACAAATTATTTTAAGAGAAGTTTGGGCTAATTTGTGCTCTAACAGGTAAATTGTTAGAATTCTCTTTACAATTCATGGTCCCACCATTAACATATTTCCAAATATATTTCTAATTTGTCATGCAAAAATGTGTTTTATTATTTCAATTCATGTAGCTTTTGTTATATTAGAGCCACACTGTCCAAAACACTAGCCACTGGCCGTATAATTTAAATTTAAATTAATTAAATTTAAATAAAATTAAAAATTCAGTTTCTCAGCTGCATGAGCCACATTTCAAGTGTTCAATAACCATATCATATTAGACAGTACAGAACATCACAAAAGTTCCTGCTGCTAAAAAGGCTAGACTTTATGTTCTACATTAATTAATTATAACTATCCATTTTCAGTTGCAAATGACAGACACAGATGCATAACTAAAATTGTTTAAAAAATAAAAATAAACTTCAAGAATGCGTTAGTATATTATTTTAAACAATCCACCCCCTGCCCACCCTACACACATCAGTCAGCTCTTAAATCTTATCTTTTTCTTATTTTTGCCTTGTTCTCCACTTGGGGCAAAGAGCATGGTTTGTGGTTTATCATGTTTGCATAGCTAGTTCTCCCATTAAAGTTTGGGCTTGACTTATCTTAATCACCTAATTAATTATAGGACATTTTTAAAGGATTATTTTTTTAGAGTTTATATTATTCCATTTTCCCATCTGCAAAATAATTACATTCAGTGTATTCACATATCTTATACAGAGCACTGGAATATTTTTGTTTTTTCATTGGTTTTTTTTTACAATTTATAAATAAATACTGCCAAATTTATAGCTAGGTACTTCACATTTCTATTCTTTGTCTCAGTGTAGTTATTTTAAAAAGTTATTTTCTAAAAACTTATGGCTAACTTCTAAGAAAATATTTGAATTTTTTGTATCTGCTTTTTACCTAGTTATTTTCTGTAACTAATTTATTGAGTGTAGTAGATTTTTCAGTTTATTATCTTGGGATATCTAACATATAATCTAAGTATTATCTTTGAATTATATTTCATTATAATTTGATATATATATATCTTAATATATTGGTCTGAGTATAATCTCTGAATTATCTGTGGACTGTTTTTCTGTTTTGTTTCAGTTAGTTCTGATTATATTCATCCTTGTCTTTTTCATTCACTGGAACATTCTGACCTATTTTTTATTTAAAACTTAATAATATTTCACTCAGTTTTTTACTTTCTAAAATCACCTTGAAATGATTTAATACATATTTTAAGTGCATTTTAGAAATCTCTATTTGATCGCATATGAGACAACTTAAAATATAAAGTGTTTTGGAGATACACAGTATTTTTTTTAATGTTTTGGGTTACCAAAATGAGTTTCTTTAGAAGAGGAGAAAAAATAAAGAAAATCTGTAATTCATAGGAAACAAAGATAGTTTCAGTTATTTGGTCAAAGGGCAAAGCAATGAATAAACACGTAAAGCCTTCAGTGTCATTAACAAAATATTTTTTTTATTGCCAACTTTTCACTTTTTTTCTCCTTGTTGGATGACTAAACAGGAAGAGGGTAGCGTTGGTAAGCTGGCATTTACTCAGGTGCATCCCGCTCGGCCTCAGGAGCAAGGTGAGCTCAGCTGGGGCCCAGTGCTCTGTCTCTCAGCCACCTCCCGAGTAAGGGTCCCCCAGACTCCTGAGTTGCAGTCTTGAGGGGACTGCTGCCCGCAGGTGGCTTCTCCCACATCACATTTTCCTTCTCTCCCTGGCCCTCTCTCGGCTGCTTTAGTGAGAAGGCTCCATGCAGATTCATGGCCAATTTTGTGCCACACCCAGGTCGTCAGCATCCTCAATTTTTACTTCTTCCTCTTGTATGCAGGGATTGAAGAACTAGCTTGATTTCGAATCTTCCAACTGGTCAGCCCTGACCATGGCAGAGAGTTAGAAGCAGTCTGAAATTCCTCTGGGGGGTGAATTTTATGGGAAAGTCAACACTAACTGCATGAACTCTTTCTGCCACTGTTTAGTTGTTTCTTTCTTTTTTTTTTTTTTAATTAAAAAACAAAATTCTTCAGAGAGGGCAATATCCCAAGATACAAGGATCCTCTATTTGTACCTCTTTTCAATTTTCCTTTTTCTACTTTGTAAACTGGAAGTCTCTGAATTGGAATAGAGGTGAAGGAGGATTGAAAAAAAAATCAAATATTTACAGTGTTCCAGTCTGCACACACATTGAGCAAGCATGTGACCTCTGGTTACTCACATGGTACCTCTGCTGAGTAAAAGGAGGTGGGTCTGAGTTTATTATTATTCATTTATTTTTGTTTTCTTGGTTGTATCTTGGTTCATTTCATAGTCAGCCAAAGTCCTGGGATCCTTGAAGGGGCAGGTAATATAAGAGTATCCAGAATTTTTTTATTGTCATTTTTGAAGCCATTGGATTTAACACACAGCATGAAAAATTACATAAGTCCAAGAACATATTTCTCAGTATCCACACACAGTTGAAAGTCCAGTAGGAGAATACTGCCTCTTCTTGGATGTATTATCCATTTCTATCTTCAGTGTACTTTGCAGATAGATTCTACTTTAATATATCCTGTCTAGTATATTTTGGGGCTTCCCTGGTGGCTCAGATGTAATGAATCTGCCTGCAAGGCAGGAGACCCAGTTTTAATTCCTGGGTCGGGAAGATCCCCTGGAAAAGGGAATGGCTACACACTTCAGTATTCTTGCCTGGAGAATCCCATGGAGAGAGGAGCCTGGTGGGCTGTAATTCATGGGGTTGCAAAGAGTAGGACAAAACTGAGGGACTAACATTTTCACTATTTTCTTTTTCAATATATTTTAATGAAATGAGAGAAACATCTGCCATGATAAATAGAAGTCTTCTTTACTATGTTGAGTATCACAGAGAGTTGGTAGAAACTGTTATTGATTTGAGGCACCTGTTTTGATGGTATGTGATTCATTTCAGTTTTTCAGATAAACTCTAAAGCAGGATGAGAGACCAAATAGTAATGGAACAGAAATCATCATATTTTTGTAGCACCTAAAGTCAATGTCAGAGAAGGCAATGGCACCCCACTCCAGTACTCTTGCCTGGAAAATCTCAAGGATGGAGGAGCCTGTTAGACTGCAGTCCATGGGGTCGCTAAGAGTCGGGCACGACTGAGCGACTTCACTTTCACTTTTCACTTTCATGCACTGGAGAAGGAAATGGCAACCCACTCCAGTGTTCTTGCCTGGAGAATCCCAGGGATGTGGGAGCCTGGTGGGCTGCTGTCTATGGGGTCGCACAGAGTCGGACATGACTGAAGTGACTTAGCAAAGTCAATGTGTTTCAAAAACTTAAAATTACTCTAGCAGCTTAATTTGATTGGCACAGATGGTAAAACAGGAACAACACAGAGCCTGAGAACATGCTCCTAGATTTCATTTATTCAACAAATATTTATTGTGTCCCAGGTCATGTCCTCATCACTGAAGATAAAATGGTGAAAAGGACACATAGTTTCTGCCCTTTCAGGGTGTATGTCTTAGAGGAGACTAAAAGAACAAAACTATGCAGAAACAAATTTAGTAAATAAAGGTCAATTGAATAAAAGCCTTATCAGGTTGCATCAAGTACAATGAATTTTTTACAATAGCTAAAGAAAATAATGAACAGGAACCTGTTTTAGATGAGATGGGTAGGGAAATCTTCCTCAAGGAAGATGCATTTAAACTGAAAGCCAAACTATTAATGGTAGAAGTAGCTAAATGACCAGCAGACAAAATCCTTCAAGTCATACATAACAGCCCAGAGGAAGGAAATTAAAAAACAAAACAAAACAAACAAACGAAAAAAACCAGCTCAATGTGTCTGAGGTTCAGAAAGATAGCTAGTGTGGCTGGAGAGTTGTTATCAGATAGGTGTGAGGCAGTAGGTGGGGTTAATGAGATAGGCAAGCGCCAGGCCCTGCCCACACTGTAGGTCACAGTAAGATGGGCAGTGGTTAACAAGAGGAAGGAAACCTTGGAAGGATTTAAGCAGGACAGTAACATGATGGCTGCTATCAATAAAAACATTATTTTTACCGCTGCCTGGAGAATGAATCAGACAAGAGTGAGTTAGGAACTCTGTGGAGAGGCTGTTGCAATAATCTGAGTGAAACCTAACAGGAACCTGGATTAACATGTATGAAGTGGTACGGGGAGAACAGATTCAGAACATATTTTGGATGCATAATTGATGAACGTATATTTATATCAATTCAGAAAATGTAAGAGTTGGTGTAGTCATCTTAGAAATAGGTATAAGGAAATAAGGAAAAAAATGATTCTGTGAATGGAGAAGCTTCTTTCATTGTAGAATGAAAGTAATTGGCAAAGGAGGCAAAAAAGAATGACTTGGAAGGCATGGAATTCACTGAGGACTGACAAGTGCAGATTTCGAGGATAACTGGGGCAAGAAGCCCCCAAATTATTGAGTTGGCTGAAAAGTTCATTTGGGTTTTTGGTTAACATGGAAAACCCAAACAAACTTTTTTTTGCCAGAACCCAGTATGTTAAAAATGGTTGAGATCAATTGATCACTCTACTACAAAGCATTCCTCCAAGTCCATAAGGAAATAATCTCCTTCCTATACGATGTTTTCAATTCAGTTCAGTCGCTCAGTCCTGTCTGACTCTTTGCGACCCCATGAATTGCAGCATGCCAGGCCTGCCTGTCCATCACCAACTCCCGGATTTAGTGCCAGCTAGTTGTTATTTTATAATTATATTTTTATTCTCATTTATTTTCTTCTTATTCCTCATAGAAATTTTTTATTCACAGTTTGAAAAAAAAATAATGGATGAGAGTAGAGAAAATGAAGAGCGCTTTGTAGAGAACCCTCAAGAAACCTGAAAAGGAAGTAGAAAAATAGTCTGTTAACCAAGAGGTGCTATGAGGTCAAAGATGGAAAATTCTAGGATAATGTCTAATTGATTAGAATGATGCATTGGAAAAAGAGATGAATGAGGTGGGAGAGAGAAAGAGACTTCTTAAAAATGAAGCTCTTGGCAAATTGAGTGAGGATGGAATTCAAGGGTGGGTAGGACTGACATATGATAAGAGGATAAACATGACATCCTGTTTAGTTTTTATGCATAAAGAGAAAATGGTGCACAAATAGGTCAGTGGTAGGAATATAGGGGTTCATAAGCCTTTTTTTTTCCAATTTTAATGATTATGAGGGTACATGTGATGGTAGAGATTTCAATAACAAAAATATATGGAGATACACTACTGGAAGAAATTTTATTGCCAGGATTTAGTATCAAGTGTTTTGAGACTATGTTCTCAAAAATGTTCTTAAATATGCTCTCAAATATGTTCTTACTAATATCATACCTGGGCTTCCCAGGTGAGGCAGTGGTAAAGAATCTGCTTACCAGGTGATGAGGGTTCAATACTTGAGTCAGGAAGATCCCCAGAGTAGAATTTAAAGTGAATCTACTTCTGTTGTTTGAAACCTGCTGGTATGGATTAAAAACCATACTAAACAATTGTGATGAGCAACGCAAACCCAGTCATTTGTGATCCTTTCCATATGTTGACACAAGGCTCAGTTGGGTCACCCCACCCATGGCCAAGCCTCTTGAGTTAGTTATTACTTTGTTGGCATGCCTTTCATGCCCTGGGACAGCTGGGTTTGGCTTCTTGGCATGCTGTTTTTGAGAGGATGCCAGTCCTTACTCCAAAAGTTCCCAAATAAATTTTCATCTGAAAAACTCTAATCAGTATCCATTGTCATACTTCTCCAAGAAACTTCCAAACATCCTGAGATTGGAATATTTTCTCCCCCTTCCCATAACGATTTTGTGTGCTTCTGTTAAAGGACATATGTTATTTCATCATTATCTGGGCCTTGCCAACATTTACCCGCGCCGCACCGCTCCCCACCCCCCACCCCACACCACGGCTCCATAATTTCATTCCACACTGACTTTTGTCTCTGAGTCCCAAGTTCATGTTTCCTGTCCTCATTATGTAACATATGTTGAGTCCTTTACATAAAATACTAACACCAAACTGTTTTTCTGTTTAAATATCATCTCCATCAAAAGGTCTTCCCTAATTCTTTCTACTAGTATTTTTCCCTCTGTGTTAAAAAAAGAATCTACCCCTTCTCCCTCGAGAGTTCCATCCTTCATCACCCCATAAAAATATCTCATGGCTTAGTCATGTGACTTGCTTTGACCAATGAAGCATAAATGGAACGGACATGTGTCACTTCCAAGGGGAAGCTTTTAGAGCTGACACTTTATTCAGCACACTCTCTTTCTTTCCTCCCTGAGACCTCGAAAGCATGTGCCGAGGGTGCCATACATGTCAGTCTGGGACACTGATAACCATGATGAACGGAACATGTGGCTCTGGCTTCAGAGCTGAGCAGTGAGCAGTTAAGAAACTCTTAACAAGGTTTGTAAGGATAGGTATCCTTGTTCTGTTACTGTGAAACACTAAGGAAAAAATACATGCATGGTAACTTGGAAAGCAAATATATTCTTACTAATATCATACCTGGGCTTCCCAGGTGAGGCAGTGGTAAAGAATCTGCTTACCAAGTGATGAGGGTTCAATACTTGAGTCAGGAAGATCCCCAGAGTAGAAAATGGCAACCCACTCCAGTATTCTTGCCTGAGAAATCCCATAGACAGAGGAGTCTGGTGGGCTATAATCCATGGGGCAACAGAGAGCCAGACACAACTTAGCAATGAGACAGCAACAATAGCAATAAGATCATACATAGCTTTAGCTAAGTAAATGAGAATTCAGATTTGATGGCATGAGTTTTGTTGGTGATGGCTGTATTGGATGAATCTCCATGAGAAAGAGATGAGATCAGGAAAGAATTGTCAAGTTTAAAAGCAGGAATAAAATTAAGAGGCAAGTTCATAAATCAACAACTTGAGGGGTTGACAGAGGGGACAGATTCTTAGTCTCCCAACTTTGAGCCTCATAAGTAGATTAGAACGCAGCCTTGTGACAGGGATTAGATTCAAGTGGTCATTATACTCTTTGTTAAACTGTGTAAAATTTTACTGAATTACTTCCACTTGGGCAAAATGATTCAGGTAAAGAGAATGGACATATATCTTCCATGGAAATCTGCTAGATTCAAAGTACAAGCTGTTGAGTCTACAGGGGAAGAAAACTCATGTCCAAAAAGTGATTTGGGGTATGCATATTGAAATGAAGTAGATAAGAAATTGACATTATTTTTCAGAGTTGTACTGTCAAAATAACCACTAATCTGAACCAAAACAACATGGTCTTTAAGGCTTAAGTTTAAGCCCCCAGCAGTTTGAGAGGAGGAAGGATAATAAGCTATCCACTGAATCCTAAGAGATTTTTATCTGTTGATCTCTTCCAATGTGGCCAAGTAGGATAATTAAAAAGAAGGTAGCACCAAGGAACCATCTGATCAATGGTTCAAGGAGTAGAACAAGGTCTTCACAAAGCAAAGCCTGCCAGTGGGGTTTCAGAATGCCTGTTGGATCTGTGTAGCCCCTCTTCCATCACTATTGTATTGGTTGTAGGGAGGGAAGGTTTGTTTTGGTTTGGTTTTATTTTCTTTTTTTTCGGTGTATAACTTTCTAGAGAAAAAGGAACTATTTCCTTTGGGGAAGATATCAGTGCATTTGCAAGCAAAAAGGGAAGTGGAATTAGTATTTGTGGCCAAATGTCAGATTGTGGGGGACCGTACTGTCATTTTTAGTAATCTGCTGACCCTCTGGAGTGGAGGACACTTCCCTCCCCATGGACTAAAGGCCTGGGGAAGGGAAGGTGAGCATTCTGTTGGTCAGTGGTAGTGATCAGTAATAGTGGTCAGTAGTGACTTTAGGAACCAGTGAGTGCTTAGCCATGCTCTTTCTTCCCAGCTTTATGATTCTGGATTGAGGAAGAGTCTCCATCAACTTGGAGGCCTGAGTGGCTCCTAGGAGTGGTCCCCTAGTGACAAGCAATAGATTGTGGGGCAAACTAGAAATCAGCATTGCTATCTTAAAGCCTCTCCATTTAGTTTCTTTGTGTGTTTCCCCTGCAGAATCTTGTCTATTCTGATTCCTCTTTCATACAGCTCTGAAAGCATCCTCTTTCTTTTCTATCAGTCAGATATATCATTAGTTTTGTAATGTGTTACACATTTGGTGTGAGAAATAGTATGACTTCAGCTAGATATGTTTAATGAAGAATGCTTTTTGTTAGAAACTTTGATCAGATGCCTAGAAATAGCAGGTAGGGCCCTTGGCACATGAACTGAAAGGACAAGAAAAGGACAGATAAATCAGCCTTTTACAAACCATGAACTGGAATTTGGCACTAGTTTGGAGAAGGCAGTGGTGACCCATTCCAGTACTCTTGCCTGGAAAATCCCATGGGTGGAGGAGCCTGGTGGGCTGCAGTCCATGGGGTCGCTAAGAGTCAGACACAACTGAGCAACTTCACTTTCACTCTTCACTTTCATGCATTGGAGAAGGACATGGCAACCCATTCCAGTGTTCTTGCCTGGAGAATCCCAGAGACGGAGGAGCCTGGTGGGCTACCGTCTATGGGGTCGCACAGAGTCGGACACGACTGAAGCGACTTAGCAGCAGCAGCAGCAGCAGCAGTAGGAGATAAAAGAAAGAAGAGAGAAGTGCAAAGCTCCTGAGTGATTTCTAGGAACAAACTGGAGATGGCAGAAAAGGAAGAAGAATATCCTAACTACAGAGGAATCTAACACTCAGCCCTAGTTTTCAGTTATTGTTGAAGAAGAGTCTGCTCCAGCTGTGAGGGCAGCCCCAAGGGAGTCCTGTGAGAAGTGTTGTTTTTCTGCAAACAGTCAGGCCTGTGTGATATGTGTGTGTCTTCTGTTCAGGACATGTAAAAGAATAAGCATCCAAATGAGAAATGGAAGTCAGAAGTGATTACAACTATACATTTCCAGGGATTTACAGAGATCGTGGGAGGAATAAAGGGATTTCCATAGTATATGAGATGGGAAATTGGGCAGAATCTCTGGATCTTAAGAGCACTGGTGACCCCAGGTGACATCTGGTTCACATTTATTATATATATATCACTCAGTTGGTAAAGAATCTGCCTAAAATGCAGGAGACCCTGGTTCAGTTCCTGGGTTGGGAAGATCCCCTGGAGAAGGGAAAGGCTACCCACTCCAGTATTCTGACCTGGAGAATTCCATAGACTATACACAGTCCATGGGGTCGCAAAGAGTCTATATATATATCTCCTCTACCTCTCTGCAAGCTCTCTGGGGCCAGACTTGTCCAATGCCTTTTACTTCCTACTACAACTCCAGGCATAAAAATCAGTGAGGGCATGGATGGATGGATGAACAAATGACTAAATGAATTGAGCTGAGTCATTTATGTGGATATCAGTTGTTCCCATTCTATGGGAGTTTCACAGCACCAAAAACATATTGCATGTGTCTTGACCTCTCTGCTAAGAAAGGGAGAGTGTTTGGGGAGTTTAGGTATTAAACAGAATCGTTCTTTCTTGGTTATGTTTGCTTTGGTGGTCATTGTTGTTGTAATTATTTCCATTAGTCTGATTGACTTCTCTGAGTCGTCAGAACCAAACGTCTGCCTGAAATGTGGAGTGCTATCTCTGAGGTTGCAAGGAAAAAAGGCAAGTGGAAAATTATGACTTCTGGGGCCGGATGGATATAGGTTCAAATCCTAGCTCACAAATGCAATGTCGGGTAAGTTCCCTACTCTCTGAGCCTCTGCTTTTCTTTAAAAGAGGGAGAGAAAAGCTCACACTGCAGATTTTTAGGGCAGCTAAATTAAACGAGATGTTTACTGCCTTGTGAAAAGTATTTGATGCACAGAAGATGCTCAGGCCATTCTGGCTCCATCGTACGGACCTAGTGCTGCAGCTGTGAAAGAAAGTGAAAGTGAAGGCACTCAGTCGTGTCTGACTCTTTGCGGCCCCATGGTTTGTAGCCCACCAGGCTCCTCTGTCCATGGGATTCTCCAGGCAAGAATACTGGAGTGGATAGCCATTCCCTTCTCCAGGGTATCTCCCCAACCCAGGAATCGAACCCAAGTCTCCTGCGTTGCAGGCAAATTCTTTGTAAACTGGACTACCAGAGAAGCCCAGTGCTGCAGCTTGAAGTGAAGAAATCTCATCCCCAAGAACACAGTGGTCATCAACATAGAGTCATATTCATGTTCTTGTCTGAAAATGCATTGTTTTCACTGCCACCAGGAGATCATTTTCCATCTTCTCTTATTGCCATTTTAGTTAGCACCTGGACGAAAGACTGAGGTGACCCAGCTCTGATGCTTCTGTATAAGCAAACCATGTCTTTTCCAAACAGACAGACAGATGAAGAAATGTACATAATGAATTGTGTACATGTTAGAGTAATTTTGAAATTCGAGCCCTTTATAGATCAAAACAAACAAAAAGTACAAAGTGAATTGTACACAGGTTAGAGTAATTTTGAAATTTGAGCTCTTCATAGATCAAAGCAAACAAACAAAAAGTCCTCTTTCATTTTAAACTTTTTAAAAATTGGTCTGAGTTCCAGAATTGGGGAAGTGACACAGAGAGAGAAAACAAATGGGGTGACATTAACATTCTTAATGTTTTTCAGAATCCAAAACTGATTGAAAAATGTGTATTCATGATATTTAGGCTAAAAGTTAACTAGACAAAACAGAAAGTTAGCTAGGTAAACGTTGATACCATTCTAGACTTAATAGTAAGCTCGTGGAGGTCACAGCCATCCTGGATTAGGAGAGTGGTGAGACACGCAGACACAGGCTGAGTCACTGTGGTTGTTCCAAGCAGTCATTAACCCCTTAGAACTTAACACCCTGAGAATGTTTGCTGTGTTATGCTGTGGAAACACCGGGCACCTGGAATTCCAGGTTGGTGACCTGTTCCCGGAGGAGGTCTGGTTGTGGGTCTGATTTCACCAACCACAGGCTGCACAGGTTCTTCTGTCTCTGGGATCTGGGAACCAAGTTGAAGTTAAGGTGACACCACCCAGGTTGTGGGAGAGGCCACCTGGAACTAGGGAAGTGCCTGCAGCCTGGGAGGTTTGGCTGCATCACAGACACAGGTGGGAAGCTGTCACTCGGGATACCTGTGCTGTAAGCAGGAAGCGGTGGTTCTCACGAAGAAACCAGGTGATTCTCCTTATGACTGTTCACAAAAATCGGTGATGAGTTTGGTGCCAACTCAACAAGTCCCTGGGAAACCTATCCCCTCTTCCCTTAGCCATTCTCTCAAGATTTGGAAAGAAAGGCTCCTGAGACAATGGGTTTTAGTGATTTTTTTTTTCTATATCCTGTGACCTAACTCTGAGACACTGAGATAGTGAGTTGACTTTTTTTTTTAAATGAGTTTAAATTGAAGAAAACACCTCTGGCGCTCATATGATACATTTGCTGTTTGCTTTATCAGCAGTGTGATCACAGTCCTCTCCATTAAAAGCTTTAACTGGCTCTCCTTTATCTACAAATGATGCCCACATCCTTTCAAATGGTACTCAAGATGCTCCGTGGTCTGTTATCCGGCACCCTCTCAGTTGGATCTCTCTGTGTCTTCTCGCACCTTCCGTACACACATCATGCTGAATCACCCTTTCACAGTCACACTGTTTGTGCACAGATTCACAGGTTATCATTTGACCGCTTCATCTCCGTGTGCCTTCTCCCATCCATGCACACATCGTGCTGAATCACTCCGTCACGGTCAGACAGTTTGTCCATAGACACACAAATTATCATTTGAAAAGAGACAACTTCTCATCTGGAAACTTAACTCAGTATACTCCTGCTTGTGCTCCTTCCCTGACTTGCACACATAGAACCAGTCCCTCCGTCTTCTGTGTTAAAATTATCCCAGGTTCATAACATCTTTAACAGCACTTTTGCATTGTATCACAGCTAACACAGCAACTTCCTTCCTACCTTGTAGTTTACTTGAGGAGAGACAATCCATCCAACTGATGGTTAATGGGAGACTAATCCCATGGCTGGCACATAGAAGGCACTTACAAAAGTTTGTTGAATTAAGATAGAAAATTCCCCTTCAGTATACTATGTTTCATCATTAACAAAGTTGGAGCTTTATATGCAAAAAATAAAGAAGGAAGAAAATCGCAAAAGAACCAAGAAACAGATGCCTACAGCTGATTTAACTTGTTTATCGTCAGATCCTTTATTCCTGTTGTCAAACACCATGCATGTCTCCTAAAGAAGCATCATTTCAAAAAGCCATCCTTTCTCACCCAGAAGCACACCATTCTCTAGCTTCTGACTTATAAAAGGTGCTCATACATATTTTGCAGTGAATCTTGGGTGAGAACCCGAGAGTCAGAGCTGCTCAGTGTTCATGGCCGCGACCACGTGTGCTCCCTTGCCCTGTACAACCTGCCTGCGTTAACCCACTCCTTGGTGTAACAGAGTTAGAAAAGGACTCGGAGAACTGCAAGGGGCAGTCCAGGTGACTTAGAAAGTCCAAGATGATGGGTTCTTGCAAGTGTTTTATGAATACTATGTTTTGTTACACAGGGCACACTCACAAGCACATAGGAATAACTACCATTTGCACAGCGTACCTCAAAGTACACAAACATCTCCAAGAGACAGATTTTCCCCTTGTGTCAGAGAGGAGGAAACTGAGCCATGGAGAGGTTAAGGAGTGTGCCCAAGGGCACCATGGTTAGGAAGTGATGCAGCCTGGCTGCAGATTTGACTCATTCAAACTCTACATGTCAGCTTTTGACTCTGCCAAGCCAGGATACAAACATAAACCATCATGCCCCATTTTACCAGCTTAGTTGGAAAGCAGGCTAGTAGAAGAGGGTCCATGGGAAGCAAAATAAATGCTTTATTTTATTCTCTTCTTGAGGTAAAATAAAACTATGTAAACTCTTTGGTAGTCCACAAGGAGCTATCTGCATTTATACACATAAATGTGAGCACATCTCCCGCAGTTGATGGTGTGGTTCCTGTTGATGCATGTTGAATATATTGGGGGCATCTATCTTGATCTAGGGGCTCCCCAGGTGGCACTAGTGGTAAGGAATCCTCCTGCCAATGCAGGAGATTCGATCCCTGGATTCAGAAGATCCCCTGGAGGAGGAAATGGCAACCCTCTCCAGTATCCTTGCCTGAAAAATTCCTTGGGCAGAGAAGCCTGGCCGGCTACAGTCCGTGGGGTGGCGGAGTCAGACGTGACTCAGCAACTGAGCACGCATCTTGATCTAGATGTCTGAACACAAGCTATTAGTCTACACCACTCACATGTCACTCTCTGTCCTGCACACTCTCTCACTGACACACACTCTCACACATTCAGGCTGTGCTTCCCTCTCAGGGATGTTTGCTCAGAGGCTGGCTCTGGCCGCCTGCTGAGTCTCAGGGTGGGGCCCCTTGCACAGGTGTCAGCGTGGGTGGAAATTTATTTTCTAAACAAGTGAGAAAATGACAAAATGAACAGAAAAACCACAAAAGCGACTCTGTCAGATCTTGGTTTCCTCCCCCCAAAATTGTAGTCAGAAGAGGGAGGAAGTGAGTCTGTAAGGTGGTTTAAGGAATGGTTTGGGAGAGGGAAATGAATGGAGAAAAGAAAAAGTAATAAAACCACTTGGCCACACTTTCCTCTTTGCACAAATGAGTCTAGCGGCTGTGAGCTCAGGAATGCATCTTCTGAGTTAGCTCACATTAGGAGACCCAAGATGCACCTCAGGGGGAGGTAAGAAGTCTGGTTTCGCCGTTTATATTGTCAAATTACTGATGGCTTTGCTTAAACCAGGTCCAAAGGCTACAACCTCAGACCTTGCCTGCACGCTTGTAGCCTCAGCTATTCTGAGTCATGGGACTTGGAAAGCATGGGCAGCTCTTTCAGTTTTCATAGCCTCACTCCTGTGAGGCACATAGTTTAAGAGCCTGTTTGCTTTTTGCTTGTCAGCTACCATGCTGGGTTTGTGGGAGAGCTTCAGCCATCAGCCTGCTTTATAGGGAAGGCAGGGGCAGAAATGAGACTGAGGAACCCTGCCTGCTTAGGGTTTTCTTTAACACTCTGAAAGTCTTTTCTTCCTGCAAAATTTCAGTAACAATCTGTAATCAATTAGCTAACTAGCTCCCCCTTTTGAAACTTTTCTTTCTGATAAAAACTGCATAATGCTCCAAAGAGACGTCTAACATGCTTAGAATCAACTGTATCAGAAAAAAAAAGATGAAGGCGTTAAAATCTGTCCACATGTAATATCTGCAACCATGCCATTATTTTAATTAGGTTTTCAGCTCTTAGCTTTAGGTCTTCTTTATTGAAGGTACTTTGACACAGCCTAAATGGAAAGGAATCAGAGACACCTTCCTGTAGAGTTAACTTAAAGCCACCACTGGCTTAAAGAGTTTGGTAGGAAAAATGGTGAAACAAACCAAAAAATAAGAATTTGTATTACTGTCAGAAATGTAGACTCTTAACAGATGTCATACCACCTGCATTATTTATTTTGTATTGTTGTTTTATTTTTGTTTTGATTCAGATATTTTCTCCTTTCATCTTACACTGGAAACAAGAAGAGCTTTGGTTATCTTTACAGCTTCAAGCAAATAATCTGTTATGTGGTATATTATATAAACTTCAAAAACAAGCAATGTAGCCATTATGTGGTATACACACTTCAGATGATAACAGTAATAGCAGAGAGAGAAACTGAATGATAATGCATGTTGAAATATTAGGACGAGGCTTATACATATTTTTTTGTAAATTTACTGTTTTCTTCACATTTTTTATTGAAGTTTGGTTCCTTTGCAATGATATCTGCTGTACAGCAGAATGAATCAGTTATATGTATGCATGTATCTTTTCTTTTCTAGATCTCCTTCCATTTGGATCACCGCAGAGCACTGCGTAGAGTTTCCTACTGCTACACAGTAGGTTCTCATTAAATACCTATTTTGTACATAGTGATATACATACATCAACCCCAATCTCCCAGTTCACCCCACTCCCTCCCTTCCTTGGTATCCATAAGTTTGTTCTCTACATCTGTATCTCTATTTCTGCCTTGCAAATAAGTTCATCTGCACCATTTTTCTAGAGCCAACGTATAAGAAATATTATATGATATTCGTTTTTCTCTAAGGCGTAAATGCCTTTAACGCAGGTGTCCTCAAGCTTGGCCATGTATTTGAATCCTGTGAAGAACTAACTTGTTGCTGATGCCTGGATCATGTTCCCCAGAGATTCTGATTTCCTGGTTCAGGGTGTGACCTGGTTGTTGGGAGTTTCAAAAGTTCTCTGATTCTCAAAGAGGCAGCCACCAGCCATTATTGAGAAGCTGTTTCAAGTGGACTAGTACCCAACCACATTTTCTCTGCCAACTTTATTGAGGAATAATTGACAGTGTGACTGTATACATGAACTTCTGACAATAAAGGCAAACACCTAGATTCCTCTTGCTCATCCTGGTCCCACTTTTACTCCAATGTGTCTTTCCAGGACTCCAGAATTTTGTCTCCGTCAGTGATGTGGTGTAAAACTCTGGATTTAGTTGGTACTGTATCGTGTTCTAGTCATTTCTCAAAGTGTGAGTGCTTCAGAATATCTATGCTATTTCAAGTCCTCTTCTTTGACATGATCTTCTCTTTACAAACTGAGCTTATCACTAGTGGATGAAGAAAAGTTTCCTCTCCCCTTCAGTTGGTCTAATATTCAAATCGACATGGAAGAGATCAACAGAAGAACCTTGAATTTATTTCCATTCATTCAAGACTCCCAAACACATGAGAGATACAGAGATAGAAAGAGGAAATGGGCCACATATGTCATCCTGAGCTCAGGAACGGGATGAGCCTGGGGCTGCCAAGGTCAGGAAGGTCATTTGCAGGATGACAAGAACAGATGACAGGTAGTTGGACGTATGTCCTGCCATACAGGTGGGGCCACTTAGATGAAATTTTTCTTAAGAATTATGGTAATAACTTTTTTTTTTATCTGAGAAAAATTCCCAGTTTGAGTTCTTCCAGGTAGTTGAAGGAGAAGCAGTAGTTTCGAGCCCACGGGGTCACAGTTGCATTAGTTAGTTCAAAAAAGTCCACATGCCAAAGAGGTACATCCTTGGGAGGCCTATTCTGAACCTCTACAGAATCAAGGTGAAAACAATAAGATTAAATAAATAAAGTACTCTTTTGACTCTCAGAGAACAGGGAATATATACCAGTCAGTTTCTGACACTGTGTACATACACATTCAAAATTTGATGAGTTAAACTGAATCGAACGTAATTAAACTAATCATTTTCTGTCAAAGCTAGAAGGGACCTGAGTGAGAAGCAGTGAAGAGAATTGGTCTAAGGTCAAACCAATGATGCTAAATCAGAGGTAGGATTAACTCCATATAAATTAGTGCCTGTATTAATTAATCTACTAATGTTAATGTTATGGACCTAACATAACAGAAATGGTATGGACCTAACAGAAGCAGAAGATATTAAGAAGAGGTGGCAAGAATACACAGAAGAACTGTACAAAAAAGATCTTCACGACCCAGGTAATCACGGTGTAATCACTCACCTAGAGCCAGACATCTTGGAATGTGCAGTCAAGTGGGCCTTAGAAAGCATCACTAAGAACAAAGCTAGTGGAGGTGATGGAATTCCAGTTGAGCTATTTCAAATCCTGAAAGATGATGCTGTGAAAGTGCTGCACTCAATATACCAGAAAATTTGGAAAACTCAGCAGTGGCCACAGGACTGGAAAAGGTCAGTTTTCATTCCAATCCCAAAGAAAGGCAATGCCAAAGAATGTTCAAGCTACCACCCAATTGCACTCATCTCACACACTAGCAAAGTAATGCTCAAAATTCTCCAAGCCAGGCTTCAGCAATATGTGAGCTGTGAACTTCCAGATGTTCAAGCTGGTTTTAGAAAAGGCAGAGGAACCAGAGATCAAATTGCCAACATCCACTTGATAATGGAAAAAGCAAGAGAGTTCCAGCAGAACATCTGTTTCTGCCTTATTGACTATGCCAAAGCCTTCGACTGTGTGGATCACAATAAACTGTGGAAAATTCTGAAAGAGATGGGAATACCAGACCACCTGACCTGCCTCTTGAGAAACCTATATGCAGGTCAGGAAGCAACAGTTAGAACTAGACATGGAACAACAGACTGGTTCCAAATAGGAAGAAGAGTGTATCAAGGCTGTATGTTGTCACCCTGCTTATGCAGAGTACATCATGAGAAACGGTGGGCTGGAAGAAGTACAAGCTGGAATCAAGATTGCCGGGAGAAATATCAATAACCTCAGGTATGCAGATGACACCACCCATATGGCAGAAAGTGAAGAGGAACTAAAAAGCCTCTTGATGAAAGTGAAACAGGAGAGTGAAAAAGTTGGCTTAAAGCTCAACATTCAGAAAATGAAGATCATGGCATCTGGTCCCGTCATTTCATGGGAAATAGATGGGGAAACAGTGGAAACAGTGTCAGACTTTATTTTATTGGGCTCCAAAATCACTGCAGATGGTGACTGCAGCCATGAAATTGAAAGACGCTCCTTGGAAGAAAAGTTATGACCAACCTAGATAGCATATTCAAAAGCAGAGACATTACTTTGCCAACAAAGGTCCGTCTAGTCAAGGCTATGGTTTTTCCAGTGGTCATGTATGGATATGAGAGTTGGACTGTGAAGAAAGCTGAGCACCGAAGAATTGATGCTTTTGAACTGTAGTGTTGGAGAAGATTCTTGAGAATCCCTTGGACTGCAAGGAGATCCAACCAGTCTATTCTAAAGGAGATCAGCCCTGGGTGTTCTTTGGAAGGAATGATGCTAATGCTGAAACTCCAATATTTTGGCCACCTGATGTGAAGAGCTGACTCATTGGAAAAGACCCTGATGCTGGGAGGGATTGGGGGCAGGAGGAGAAGGGGATGACAGAGGATGAGATGGCTGGATGGCATCACTGACTCGATGGATGTGAGTCTGAGTGAACTCTGGGAGTTGATGATGGACAGGGAGGCCTGGCGTGCTGCGATTCATGGGGTCGCAAAGAGTTGGACACGACTGAGAGACTGAACTAAATAACTAACTAACTAATGTTAACGCTATTAATATACTTGCCTTAAGATTCATGAGCACTTTGCTTCTGGAAGACATCAGAAAAAGACACCGTTTCACTGTCTTTAACTTAGCATCTTTCCAAATGGTGCATAATTTTAAAAAATGAACAGTAATATAGATGTGTGTTAAGATTTAAAAACACCCATGATTTTCAAAAACAGCAGAGTTTCCTAGATGAGACCATGTGGCTTGCAGGCCATGGGGAGAAGGTGGCCTGTAATGAAAGAGCTGGACTGAGTTTGCTGGTGGCAGCCCCTCTCAGCTACTACGAGCCATCTGGACCGGCTTTGTGGAGGCCAGATTGGCTGTTATGTCCACTGAGTGAGTTGTCTTGCCCTAGAAAAACAAAACACAGAAGATCAACAAAAGAAACCTGTCATCTTCCTGCCTTCATCCATGGAAATGAGCCTTCTTCCAACTTGTGCTGGTGGCACAGACCCTGAGCTCATCTCTGCAAATCTGGAGGGTGACAGCTGCCAGTGGGTGTTTGGACAAGAATCTGATGGGTCTGGAGAGGGATCCAGATGAGGAAGCCACAAGAAAGCACTGAGTGTGTTGTTTCCTTTGCAGTCCCCAGGAGTTTAAGAAAACAATACCTAGTTATTAGCTGAATTAAAAAGTGCTTTTCCTACTTCACTTTGCTAAATAGAAGATGGAAGTTTGGGGCTGTTTGTCTGCAGGCTCCCACACTCTCCCAGTCCCTTTCTTTTGTTTCTAAGAATAAGTAAATTACTGAAAGACTGAAAAATCTCTCCTTAAAAAAATGAGCTGGTTTGATTTGACATTTAATTAGGGGTTTTATCTCTGTTTTGGATTAGTAGAGCTCCTGCTGTTAGAAAGTGGTGGTTCTCACTTTTCTTTCACGTTCCTTCTTAAGTAGTATTCATTTTGCTGAGAGTGCTTTTGTGCGGCTGACCCAGAGCAGCAGAGCGTGCGTCTTTCTGGACCAGGGTCTGCTGTCAGTGGAGCACTGCAAGCCCAATATTTTCCCAAGTAAAATGGTGGCCATTTGTCAAGTCAACTGGGGCAATTTTGCCTCATAAATTTTACACTGATTCCTAAAAGATCTGTCATCCAAAGCACACAGAGGAGGACATTTTGCAAAGTGCTGTGCAGTTGACTGATCTACCAAATTACTTTATTTGCTGTAAAAACACATTAATTTGTCATTGTGGTGGCATCTTATACTGACTACCGCTCCAAGGGTTGGGGGTGGGTAGGAATAAGCAGACAAAACAGTACTCAGAAATCCCAAACCATCTTGGGTTTTGCTATGTTGACATCTGCAGCGAGGGTAAGGGGATGGGCATGAAGTTCCACTGAAAGGGGGAAATGTTTATGGATAGTTTAGATAAAATTTTCTCCTGGGAATCAGCATCCAAATGACTTACATAAAGAACCCATACTATTTTGCTTCTTTAATTTAGAGATCAGGGGTGTGCTTAGAGTGTTTGCAGGAAGGGAACAAAAGCTCCTTCACTGAGCAGATGCTAAGTTCCAAAACCAGAGTGTGTGAAGCATCATTGGAGACTGGGGGAGGTGTGGGGATAAAAACAGGGAGAAGTCTTACTGAGGGAGCACTAAGCAGCAGGCATGGTGATGCCGGACTACACATCATGCATGCATGTTACACATATGCGCATGCAGGCATTTACACACAGGTACATATGTTTGATTCTGCTCACATGCATTAGGGAAAGGTTGCCTTCTCCACCAGCACTGACTTTCCTCATACGCATGAATTGACACCCACCTTATCTTATGGGGCTACTTTAATTCGTGTCTTTAAAATCTTGACCAAAAGGCACCTCTTGTAGGAAGTCTTGGGCTGTGCTCTTCCCATCTTGTTGACAGCCCTTTTCATGGAGCTCCATAAACCCCTTGGGCATTCCTTCTTAGAACTGTGTGATGATGGATCATGATCACGGGCTTTCTGGGTGGCTCAGCGGCTAAGAATCTGTCTGCCAACGCAAGAGATGCAAGTTTGATCCCTGGGTGGGGAAGATCCCATGGAGAAGGAAATGGCAATTCACTCCAGTATTCTTGCCTGGGAAATCCCATGGATGGAGGAGCCTGGCGGGCTGCTCTCCATGGGGCTGCAAGGAGTCAGACTCGACTTAGCAACTAAACAACAAACATAAAATAGGTAACTAATGAAAACCTACTGTATAGTGCAAGGAGCTGTACTCCATGTTCTGTGTTGTTCAGCTGCTTGGTCGTGTCTAACTCTTTGCAACACCATTGGCTGCAGCACGCCAGGCTTCCCTGTCCTTCACTATCTCCTGGAGTTTGCTCAAACTCATGTCCAATGAGTCAAGAGTATTACGAGATGTGTAAATTCTAGAGCTAGATTGTGATAGATAATTCAAACATATTTATTCTTGACCTGTATTAACCAGAGGTAAATTTCTTAAACTTCACTTCCCTCATTTATAAACTGGGACTAAATTATTACCTACCACATAGAGCTGTTAGAAGGATAAAATGTCTAAAGCATTTAGAATAGTCCATGAGACATAGTAAAAGCTACGTTATTTACCATTATTGTTGTTGATACTATTATCATTGCCAATGCATTCTTCTATTACTGTTTTCCTAGATCTTTCAGCTGGTGGTGTACATGTGCATAAGGAAATGAGACTTCATTTCAGCTGCACTTTTATTCGAGCAGCAGAACATGATGTGTTAAAACCTGAATCTGGTCATGATAGAAACAAACGCTCACTTTTTTTAGTGAAAACTAAATTGATATTTTACTATCATTCATTCGGATTACTAATACGTACATAAAATATGTGGTAGAATAGCTAGTAATAAATGTTACTAAAAGAGATTTAATTTATAAATAGAAAAAGATGTGGAAAATCCAATGATATCAGTGATTATAGATTTTTACTACTAAATTAATGAGATGAATACTTAATAAATATACAGAATTAAAAATTACTCTGATTAAAGGCAAAAATATAAAATAATCCCATTAATTGCTAAAAAGATGGTGAACTACTAACATTCTCTTTGACAGCTGGTGCCACAAGCCACACAGCTGAGGAATAACCCAAGACAGTTATTATAACTGAGTCTTGATTGGATAAGTCTGTGACTTCATTTCCACAAGCCAGACCTAGATTTTTGAGATAATGCTTGAAAGCTGAAATGGTGATGTGTTGGGTATTTCAACACAGTTTTCTGTCATTTTTTGAAATTTCATGTCAAAGAAGATACGCTTAAGGAGTTTGACAAAATGGGTTAGCTTTTGAAAGGGTTTTCACAAAAACTATTTTTACATTCTATCTTAATATTTAGCAATAAACTGTTCAAAGTATAGCCTTTTCTATGGGAAATATGTTTTTTACACTACATTTTCTTTTAACATTAGGTAAATAGCATTGAAATCATATTTAAATATTATGGAAAAGGGAGTATAAAACACTCAAGGAGAGAAAACCATTACCCCAGTATTATAACAAAGTAATGTTCTTTTGGCATTTTCTCCAGTCTTTTACTTAAAGAAATAATTCTATTTTAGATTGTAGTATTTATAGCACACATACTATTTTTTAGCATTCTATTTTAGAATAATTATGATGTGTGAGTGCACTGAATCACTCATTCATTTCTGACTGTGCGGCCCTATGGACTGCAGCCCACCAGGCTCCTCTGTCCATGGGATTCTCCAGGCGAGAATACTGGAGTGGGTTGTCATTCCCGTCTCCAGAGGATCTTCCTGACCCAGAGATGGAACCCACATCTCCTGAGTCTCCTGCATCAGCAGGCAGATTCTTTACCACTGAATCACCTGGGAAGCCCTGATTATGACATATGACGTATTTTGAAATAATTATAAAAATAGTACAGAGAGATCTTTGATACCCTTCATCCAGCTTTCTCCAGTGAAAGCATGTGACATACCTGTAGCAAAATATCAAATCCAGGAAAGTGAGAGAAACTGCAGACCTTATTCTGATTTCGTTAGATTTCACAGACACCTGTGTATGTGCGTGTGTGTTCATGGGTATTTGTGTATCACACAAGTTTGTATTTTCTTTCTACATGATAGGCTTTAATGTTCTACAAATCTGCATATTATTTACTAATATAATTACCAAGTTTTTCAACATAAAAGCTATTTAGTCACCTTACAGAAGATAGTTCATGTTAAACAACAGCAAAACTCTTCAGTTTCATTTCACTGTTTTCTCCAAGTATTTTCATCAATATCATGAGTTTCCAACCAGCCAAAAGGGGACAACAGAGGACGAGATGGTTGGGTGGTACCACCAACTCAATGGACAGGAGTTTGAGCAACCTCTGGGAGATAGTGAAAGACAGGGAAGCCTGGTGTGCTGCGGTCTATGGGGTCGCAAAGAGTTGGACACAAATTGAGAGACAACGACAGCAGCAAAGCCAGAGTTGTATTTATCACTATTTTTTAAAGTTGAGTCATTGACCTAGAGTTCCCTGTTTAATGCCTGCTACCCCCCAGATCAGTTCATTCCATAGGGCCGGGGGAGGGGGCATGTCTCTTTTTATTTGACACTTTATCCTCACTCTCCCTGATATTTCTGGCTGGCATTTTATGTGTAGTCCTATTTTATCTGCTATTTAGTAGATATTTATTGGATTAAATAATTAGTGAGTAAACACAAAACATAGGCCACCAAATTTTTGCCATGGCATTCCATATTTATTATTTAGTGTATTTAGGGTCAAAAAGAAATGGCTCATGATCCTTCAGGTGAACTTGAAGGTTAAGGAAGGCATAAATGACTAGGAAATAGGTAGTGAGTAGGGAACCTAGATTTAGGAAACCTAGATTTCAGTTTATTTCCCTTTATTTCTATCCGTGAGGAAACCTTTAATTTATAGCACTTCCTGTCTGTATTAGCCAGGGTACTCCAGAGAAAAGAATTATACATAATCTTGTTGACTCTCTTTCTCTGGAGAACCCTGGCTGATATACATATTACGTATGTATATAGCCTCTATCCCCATCTATCTGTCTGTATATGAAGAGAGAGCTCACTCTCTCATATGAAGAGAGAGTGTATAGGAATTGGCTTACATTATGAATGCTCAGAAATCCCAAGATTTGCAGTTAGCAACCTGCAGGCCCAGGAGACCCAGAGGTCCAAGTCTGAGCTAACCCAGACTAGTTTATATAGCAAGTCCCAGTTCAAACCCAAAGGCTTGAGACCCAGTAGAGGCAAAGGAAGAATTTCCATCTGAGTCTGAACGCCTGAGAGACAGGAGAGCTGATGGTGTAGTTCCAGTCTGAAGGCAGAAGACCAATGTCCCAGCTCAACAGTAGGGCAGATAGAGTTCCTTATTTCTCAGCCGTTGTGTCTTCAGTTAAGCGGATGAGCCCCCTTCACTCCACACACACACACACACACACACACACACACACACACAAACACACAGAGGGCAGGGCGATCTGCCTTCTCAGTCTACTGATTCAAGTGTTAATCTCATCAAGAATCACTCTCATAGACACAACCAGAATAATGTTTGACCAAATGTCTGGATCCCCGAGTTGTTGACACCCAAAATTATCCATCACTCTGTCCTCCCCTCTGTTGTATAGTAATAACATCACCCCCACATCCCATTCCCCATCTCTGAATCCTCTTTCTCTCTCTCTCTCTGCTTGTTTCTGATTCAAATGGAAATAGCTCTCAGCTCCCCTTAGTTTATGATGTCTTTTAAGTTGAGACCTTTGGCGTTTAATGCAGTAAAGAACATGCAGGGCGGCCTGAGTAGAAATGAGACACCAAGGGGAGGTTTAGAGCATTAACTCCTAAGTCCACCTTGGTTCAGAGAGACCTTGAGGAGAAGGGGAGTCAGGGGGCTTATAGACTCGTTACTCAGAAAACTGTTATGATGAAGAATCTGTGTCTGTGATGGACCCACAGTGCATACAGGGACTATAGAAACTGGAATGATGTTTCAGAAAAGGCAGGTTTGTCCTTGAATGGAAATTGAAATGGTAATAGTCAGTAAGAAATAATTCTCCATTCAGCTATGAATATAAATCCATACTTTAATAAGTTAACAGCAGTTTGCATTGGGGAATTTTTAAAAAATATGCTTCCATAAGTAGTGAGTGATGTGTTTAACTAGGTGCTATCTTGACTTCCCTGGGCCCTGTCCATCTTCTGGTGTTGGAGGGCACATTGCTGCTATGGGTGGCTGGGCCATTAGAGCCCCAGAACCGAAGCTGAAGCAGTAAAGACAGACAAACATCCAGAGTCCGTGATCTAAACATTGACCTCAAGAAACTAGAAATAAAAAGAGCAAAATAGGCACCAAACAAACAGAAGGGAGGAAATAAAAAAGAACAAAAATCAGTGAAATTCAAAACAAAAAAATAGAGAAAATCAAGAATATAAAGATTGTTCTTTGAACAAGCCAATTAAGTTGACAGACTTTAAAAAAAATTAATTAATTTATTTTAATTGGAGGCTAATTACTTTACAATATTATAGTGGTTTTGCCATACATCGACATGAATCAGCCATGGGCACACATGTATTCCCCATTCTGAACACCCCCCACCTCCCTCCCCATCCCATCCTCCAGGGTCATCCCAGTGCATCAGCCCTGAGCACCCTGTCTTGTGCATTGAACCTGGACCAGTGATCTGCTTCATATATGATAATATACATGTTTCAATACTACTCTTACTCTCTCAAATCATCCCACCCTCGCCTTCTCCCACAGAGTCCAAAAGTCTGTTCTTTACATCTGTGTCTCTTTTGCTGTCTCACATATTGGGTCACCATTACCATCTTTCTAAATTCCATATATATGCGTTAGCATACTGTATTGGTGCTTTTCTTTCTGACTTATTTCACTCTGTATATAGGCTCCAGTTTCATCCACCTCGTTAGAAGGGATTCAAATGCATTCTTTTTAATGGCCGAGTAATATTCCATTGTGTATATGTACCACAGCTTTCTTACCCATTCGTCTGCCGATGGGCATCTAGGTTACTTCCATATCCTGGCTACTGTAAACAGTGCTGCAATGAACGTTAGGGTACACGTGTCTCTTTCAATTCTGGTTTCCTCAGTGTACAATTGAACAAGCCAATGAAGTTGACAGACTTCTAGGAAGAATGAATAAGAAAAAAGGAGTGGCATAAATGTACAGGTATCAGGAATAATAGAGGAGATATTAACACAGACTCTGCATATGCTGAATAGGAAATAAGCCAAGTCCATGAACAATCATTGGTATCTCAAGAAGATTACTTAACCTTGATTCTTACGTCTATAAAATGGAAATAATCTTATCATAAATAATCATGTGAAGATTAAATTGATAGGTAGAGCTTAAGGAGGTACCTGACCTATGAGAGGTGTTCTACATATCTCTAACTGACTGTACTTCTCACCACACCCCTGTTCTTATAAAGCTCCAAGGATATAATTTCCAGTGTAGCTGAAGCTGAAACTCCAATACTTTGGCCACCTGATGCAAAGAACTGACTCATTGGAAAAGACCCTGATGCTGGGAAAGAAGGAAGGCAAGAGGAGAAGGGGACAACAGAGGATGAGGTGGTTGGATGGTATCATTGACTCAATGGACATGAGTTTGGGTAAACTCTGGGAGTTGGCGATGGACAGGGAGGCCTGATGTGCTGCAGTCCATGAGGTCGCAAAGGGTCGGACATGACTGAGCGACTGAACTGAACTGAACTATAGTATCTAAAGGCACCTTAACTTCACCTGGGAGGAAATCATCAGTCCCTGATCAGGAAGTCCCAGAGAGGACATGTTACACAGCCCCACGTAAAGGCATGCTTCTCTGCTTACCTAGACCCTCCTCCCCCATTTGGGGCTTGGAATCACATTCTGATGGCGTGTGGCTCCTATTTATTCTCCCTCCACATTTCACAGATATCCTTTATTTTTTGTTGGTGGATAAATACCTGCAGGTTTTCACACCTGTTTCCCTTTCAGGAGAATGTGAATCCAAAAAAAAATAAATAATCAGTTTCTTTACTGACAGGTGGATGTTTAGTAAAGTTTCATGGTAATTAAAACCATATTCTAAATATTTAAATAAGCAATGTAAAATATGAAAATAAGTTTATGCTCAATAATTTGGTGCACATTATTCAAAAATATCAAATGTTTCATTACAGCCTTTTGTCTGATTAGGGAATTAGTGAGCCTTCAAACCACTTAGAAAATGACAAGCTTGCAGCTTGAGCTGTTCCTAAGTAAACTGCATTGGCATCAGAATAAAAAGGAAAAATGTTTCAATAAAAAAAGAAGAAATTGGCAAGTTTATAGTCTGCTTTATAGGTCTGCTATTAAAATTATACAAACCATACTTTAAAATATAAATATTAGGATAATGTTAACTAATTATAATGGATGGAGAGTATGATTTTAATATACATATAAAGATACATAAAATAATTCATTATTTTCAATTATTATGTTAAACCAAGCATTTTTTGTAATTTGTGTGGCCATTCTACTCCAGAGCAAATTAGGAGGTAAATTTGAGAGGAACAGAAAGTTAAAGTAAAATATGGGGTGGAAGCTGTCACGCATAACAGAAGTATGTTCTCTTTTGTAAACTGGGCGTGCTCTCTTGTGACACAAATCACACAGTGTTTGTCACACAGACCCTACTGTGCAGAGATGTGAAAAGTTCACTCCTCCTGATCCAGGACACACGGCAAAGTGAAGGCTTTCAGAGATCTGTGGTTTCTTCTCTTTTTCTTCTGGGAGTGAACATCACATGTCTTTTCTTGGAAATATCCTCTAGCCAATCAAATCACAGAATAACGTCCCTTCTTTCTATTTCTATCTCCCATTAATAAGTTATGCCAAGTGAAAGTCATCAGTTGTGTCCGACTCTTTGCAACCCCATGTCCTAGCCCCTCTAGGCTCCTCTGTCCATGGAATTTTCCAGGCAAGAATACTGGAGTGGGTAGCCATTCTCTTCTCCAGGGATTGGCTTGGATTTCAAACCAGGGGAGCGAACACAGGTTTCCTGCATTGCAGGCAGATTCTTTGCTGTCTGAGCCACCAGGGAAGCCCAAGAACACTGGAGTGGGTAGCCTATCCCTTCTTCAGGGGATCTTCCCAACCCAGGAGTTGAACCGGGATCTCCTGCATTGCAGGTGGATTCTTTACTGGCTGAGCTACCAGGGAAGCCCAGGCTATGCCAAGTACCACTTAAAACTCTCTCTTTGTTTTCTATTTCTCTCTCTCTCCTCATCTCTCTCCTATTTCACTAAACACATAATCTCTTCTAAAATACTATTACCACTCAGTTCCATCTATATGTGATGGAAAAAGAGGGTTCATCTAGAACAGGGTGCAAAGCCCTTCACACCAACCAACTCCCAGAGTGAGGATGCGGCTTTTCGAAGCGAGGATTCTTGCTGACAGGCTCCGGCCACACTGATCTTGACACTGGGCAAATTAGCCAGACCAAGAGCAAGTAAAGAGAAGAAACAGGTGTGAAATCACCTTCCCGCCTCCTGGGATGAATATGCTGTGCACTGAAGGCCATGCACCTGCGCTATTGTTTCTGAGGAAAAAATAGCTTTTAAGAGCAAATACTCATGAGCCTTGATAGAGACAAGTGACTCCTGTGTAATTTGAGTATAAATGGATCCTTATTTTTTTATGATGGTTTATATTATGTTAACTCTTTGAGGAAATGGCTTTAAAGCTCAATTTAAACATTTAACTGCTGCTTGCTTTAAACAGAGAGGGGAGAGGAGAAGAAGGCTCTGGCTCAGGGTGGCTGCTGCAGACGCTGCACCCTGCCGTCTGTCCTGAGTTCCCTTGACCATGAGGTCCTAGCTGGTTTCTGTGCTCACCGACTCCCTGACAGCTCTGCCCACCCCAAACCAGATGCCATCTCACAGAGGACCAGTACCAACAATATTTTGGTGAATGACCCTCCATCCTCAGTATGTAATTCAAAAGAGATATGCTAGCAGCCTTGGCAGGAGATCTCAGGAATTCCTGCTTTTTTGCAAGGTTGATAATATAATGCCTTTGACCTACACTTTTACTTTTATTGTTTTTTGGGGGTGGTCTTGTTTGATTTTGCTGCAAACACACAAGGTTGATGCCCCTTGGGTAATAAATCTGCCCCCAAAACTAGAACTACCCCCCTGTGCCAGCCTGAGTGCCCACCCAGGCCAGCCCTTCCACCTCCCACTGGCCCCTAACTCTCTGCCTTCCTGCCTCCTGGCCCCTTAGCTCTGCCCTGCCCCGGGTGCAGTGGGAGATGGGAGAGGGGAAGATACAGCTGTTGCAGCTGCAAATTCATAGTCATGAAGTCAAGCCGGTCCTACATGACACAGAATGATCTAAGATCTCTTTGGAAGTCATCTTCAGCCTGCCTCTCTGGACCTGAATTCCTGTCTGGAGCAAGCTTCTTCCTTCTCCGCTTTCTTCCTGAGTCAGGGTCCTGCCTTCATCTGACAAGTTCCTCTCTAGAAACTGTAGAAGAAATAGATGCGGAGGTAGACAACAAATCCATGAACACCAAGGAGGAAAAGAGGGAGAATGAATTGGGAAATTGGGCTTGGCATATGTACACTACTGATGCTATGATACTGCACATAAAATTGATAACTAATGAGAATCGACTGTGTAGCTCAGGAAACTCCACTCAATGCTCTGTGGTGACTCACATGGGAAGGACATCCAAAACAGGGACTTACTGGGTTGGCTAAAAGGTTTGTTCGAGTGTTTCTATAAGATGTTGTGGAAAAACCCCAAAGAACTTCTTGGCCAACCCAAAACGTGCATGAATAGCTGATTCACTTTGGTGTGCAGTAGAGACTAACAGCATTGTAAAGCGACTATACTCCAATACAAATTAACTTAAAGAAGAGAAACAGTAGAAACTGGAGCTCTGCTCCTGGAAACTTGCCTTTCTAAGAACAATGAGAGCCCTTTCTGTTGACTGGACTTCCAAGTGTGACCTTCCCCTCAGGTCTGCTTTTTTATAACCATCTCAGAAGCTCATTACCAACTGCTCACCTGGACTTCCACTACTCTCGCTGAGTCCTTTGAACACTTACCTTGTCCTTCAGAACGAACTCTCCATGGACTGTGAGAGGTGTTGCCAACACCTGCCCAGGTGGACATGTCTAGCACCTGCTCACATTCCTGCTCTGGGGAACCATGTCTAGCCTGGCAGTGGCTTATTAAGTGACACTCCAGACACTCTGCTAATGCTAACCCAGCTAGTGTCTCGTTTTCTTAAAACCCTATTACCATGATGAATAAATTAGGTCACAATGCTCCTCTTAATAACATTAAATCAATCAGCAAACACTGCTTGGATCTCACTATGTACTAGACACGGAATTAGACATTTGGGATGACTAAATAGATACCAGTTGCTTTTGTCTTTGAGGACCTTAGAAACTACAGCTGGAGACGAAGCACATACATAGGACGTGAATTCGCATCATGACATGATGGTTTTCCTACAGCATCCTTCTGGGGCAGCCTTGCTTATTAGAGAATTTGCTATTTTTTCTTCTCTTATATAAAGGGAACTTTTAAGCTCCATGTAGTCCAAAGTCTTTTGCGTGTAAAAACTTTATGGTCCTAAGTGCCAATACAGCGACTTTATTTAAAAAATGAGAGCCTCAGGATTTAGAGCAGGGCTTTCCAGTGGTAAAGAATCCACCTGCCAATGCAGGAGACGCAGGTTTGATTCCTGGGTCAGGAAGGTCCCCTGGAGGAGGAAACGACAAACCACTCCAGTATTCTTACCGGGTTAAATCTCACAGACAGAGAAATCTGGCAGGCTATAGTCCCTGGGCTCACTAAGAAAAGGACATAACTGAGCTACTGAACACACACGATTGCGTTTAGAACAGCATTGAAACGTCCCGTTTCTGTGCGATCCAATACAGTAGCGAAGAGCCATGTTTGGCTACTGAGCACTTAAAATGTGGCCAGTGCAACTGAGGAAATCTGATCTCTAATTTCTATACATTATAACTAATTTGCTCCAGGAGTTGGTGATGGACAGGGAGGCCTGGCGTGCTGCAGTCCATGGGGAGTCAGACACGACTGAGTGACTGAACTGATAACTAATTTGCATTTACATACAGTAGCCCAGGAGCAGACTCACTTTATTCTCCTGTGTTTACAGCCAACCTGGGGCAGAAGAATCTTGGCATAACTCACTCTCTTTCTAAAGTCAAAATGGCACCCTCGGCTAAAAATATACACCCCTCTCTTTATCCATGCTGCTGGGCAGAGGACAGAAAATTAAATAAAGACACACAGGGCAGTTTCCATATTTCTGTAATTTCCCCTGAATTGCTAGTAAAGTGACAATTGCTCCCTTCAATTAAATGCAGGGCCATCTGGGGCATAGATATGCAAGAAGATTAAAATGGGACGGCGCAGAACCTAGTCTTTAAGCATGGATTGCGCTTTTGTGCTGTTTGGAGGACAGAAAGATTTTCTGAACTTCTATGCGAGCATCCCGGGCATCTTTTTCTCTTTCACATCTGCCGCTGGGTGGAATTGATGGTAATCGTGGTTATTATCGTGGTGTCTTCCCCCACTTAACACAAGGCCATCTGGGGTTTGTGTGGTAGGGGTGGATTAGCATTTTTTTTTTCAAGTGCTCCTCTTCTTTAGTAAAAATATTTTACGGAAATTATGTCAGAGAAAAGATTATGATAATAATGATGATAATACTAATAATAGGGTTATTATGTGAAATCTCCTTTAAAAAAAAAAGCCTCCAGTAAGCATAATCCAGAAGTGGCAAGGCCAGGAATTGAACACCTGGCCTCTGGGAGCAGCCTCAGCACCCAGGGCCCTGAACTGGAAACGCAACTTCCAGGACAGAGCTAAAACCCTCAGACGAGCAGTCAAATGGCTGCTCCGCATTTTAACTCTGCAAGCTACTGCTGTGGGCTTTTGGGAAAGCTTAAAACAATCACCCTCTCTGTTTTCTTCTCTGTAAAAAAAGAGAGAATAGTACTTACACTTTTGGGTTGTTGAAAGCACAACCTAGTAATGGATGTGCTTACACCTCTCAAAGTGTTTTATACTTAGTCTTGATAAATGTTCAGGGAAGAACTCAAGAATACTTAGGTAGACTGCTTTCTGAAACCCAACTAAAAGGCTTCTCAGTTTCATCATTTCTTGACAGATGACCACAGTAGCTATTAACATGAGAACTGATACTGTGATAAGAAGAGAATTTGGAGTCACATAAAAATGTGCTAGAACTATTGGCAGCGTGTCCTTAAAGAAGCCATTCATCTCTCTTAGCTGAGTGCCACCGACATTAGTATCTCCATGAGTATCTACATGACATATTTGAGAAAAAAATTAAGTTGAATCATTTTATCTATTCTAGAATCTACATGGTAGACAATAAATGCTGTTTGATATTTGTAAATGCAAATGATTTATATATCTCTATGCATATGTGGGCTTCCTGGTGGCTCAGTGATATCTGCCTGCCAATGCAGGAGATATGGGTTCGATCTCTGGGTCACAAAGATCTTCTGGAGAAGGCAATGGCAACCCACTCCAGTACTCTTGCCTGGAAAATCCTATGGACAGAGGAGCCTGGCGGGCTACAATGGAGTCCCAAAGAGTTGAACGCAACTGAGCACACACACACACACACACACACACACATATCTGTAGTGTGTGTCTTATACAACTCTTTCTGCCACTCCAATTCAGCTCTGTCTTGGTCTCCTGGAAATTATGTGAAAATGTGCATCCAATTGGTATGACTACCTTTCCAAGGCTCAGCTTCTGTAATAAGGGGTAACCTTCCCTGTCTTCTCAACTATGCTGCTTCCCATTCCTGGGACATTGTTTTCTTTACCACCCACACTGATACTGCGGATGTCTGTCTGAAATGTCTTCTTCTCTTTGAGATTCTGATTTGCAAGGCTACCTTTGAAAAGGTAGATTCCGAATGGTTGTGCACACAAGAAACCAGACTTTGTTTGGAGGAACTGAACTAAATAAAGGTACATTGTTTCCTAATAACATATGTTAGGCTATATTTTAACTCGATGAGAAAATCTCCTTTTAAGATTATAAACTCAAATCTGCTTCTTTACACAAATATTTATTTTACTCCATTGTGTAGGCACGTGTCTCGGATGTTACAGCACTGTCTAGAATAGCATATTTGCATCTGTTTAGCAATCTTAAAAAAAAATCGGAGCCTGGAATCCTACATGCTTGGCATTTCTTCCAAGAAGAAAGGCCCTTCTATGAAGGTATGAACTGTGTTCTTGATGGTGAGTCTGACCACGGTCTGAGCAGAAACAGGTGACAAAGCTGCATGGGACCATGAGCTTCATATGGCTCTTGGGCCTTTTCCGCTCAGATCCACTGCTTACTCTTCTGCTGCTCGGCTCAGCTCCTAGGAGGCTGACCCCTGTGGGCTGCCTTTTGTCGTCCTCTACAGCAACTGGCGTTCAGCTTAGTTGATCAATGGGGAGCCTAGTGGGAAACTGGAAGATGGAAAGAAGGGTGACCCCCGACCCTTTTCTCTTTCTCTCCCAACATGGTCCCAGTGGTGGTTATCTCTTCCACCATAGGGGTGCTCCACAATTCAAGTTTCCAATGGATGACCCTGCTCCCCATGCTCCTGCAAATCACACCTTTAGTTTACTCGTTCATCCTAGGCCAGGTGGTGGTTTCCTGTTCTCTCCACTCACTCACTGCATCATATCTGCTGCTCTCCCACACCATGAGTTCTAGTACTTTGGCCACCTGATGTGAAGAGCCAGCTCATTGGTAAAGACCCCAATGCTGGGCAAGATTGAGAACAGGAGAAGAAGGGGGCGTCAGAGGATGAGATGGGTGGATGGCATCACCGACTCAATGGATATGAGTTTGAGCAAACTCCAGGAGATAGTGAAGGGCAGGGAAGCCTGATGTGCTGCAGTCCATGGGGCCGCAAAGAGTTAGACACAAGTTAGCAACTGACCTGTGAAGTCAATTTCCTACACTAACCACCTCTGTTTGGGTAGTCAAAGTGGCTTTGTTTTCTGACTTGACCCCTGACTGATATGCATCAATTTCAGGGGATTGCAAGGTTTTTCCAGAGCTCTTCAGAGGCTGCTGTTGACTTAGGAGGGGAAGCATAAGGAGGAAGTGGTGGTGCAACCACCATAGCCTTGGAGAGACAGTTTCTGCACACAGCAAGCACACAGTCTAATAGAAATTATGCTGGTGTCTTTGTCTGCCTGTGCCTTTTAAATTGGAATGATAAGCGACCTCTAGCCTCATTATCTGCTGAGGCTTTTTTTTCCCCCTAAAGTTACAACTAAATGAATTAATCAGTCAAGCAGTTAACCCGTGGGGAAGGTGTGCTGTGTCAGGGGTCATGGGGTTTTGCCTTTGCATCAGGAGGGATGGAAAATGAATGGGGAAATTGCACTATGTGAGTGAATGAGTGGATGGATGAACAAAGGAAGGAAGAAGACTGTGTCAGTAGCCTTGGGCTCTTGTCCGAACTTTGCTGTTAACTTATCAGTTTTCTTTAGGAAGGTCCTTCTTTCCTGGACCCATCTTCTCACCTGTAAAATGTGGAGTTCTTACAGGCCAATAGATTTTACTGTGGCTATGAAATGTGACCAGCTATAGTGGCTGCTTGTTTTACTTAGATAAGGAGGGTTCTGAGTGAAACCCTTCAGCTGTAGTGAACGAAAGCACTGTGGTCTGTTAGCGATGCCCACCTTGGGCACACACCTGCTTATCTGCTGGACGGGTACTGTTGAAGGGAAGACCTTGGTTCAGTGTTTGGTTTCTCTCTTCTATCTAACTAACCTCCAAACAGCCTTGTGTGAGTCTCTTTCTGCACACAGAGGCAGCTGAAACTTACCGCTGCTCAGAATGAAAGAACATGATCTTTGCTGAATTATAAAAAGAAGGATACTTTTCTGTTGTAACTGCCTGTCTTCTACACTAAAATGAGAATGAAGATGCTTTGTTTGCACTATTAGATTCTCCATAGCAGCCGATGATTGTAACTTCTGCTAAGTAGAGTTGTTGACTGAATTTGATTATCTGTGATTCGTGGAATCCATCATCAATAAGCCAACAGCCGGGTTATAAATACGAGAACTGAAGGTCAGTATTGGGTGGCCTCTCTATCTTATCCAGGGCACCCTAAAGAGCAGAGCTTCAGACAAGGGCATGGATGTGGGGAAGTGGAGTCAGTAAAGAGTGAAATGAGTGAGGAGAGTTGGGCTAAGGATATGTGGTTAGCAGATTGCTGCTGGGGACACCTGAGGACCTCAGAGGAGCCTGCTCATGCAGAAGTGGCAGACGAGGGGATAGTTAGGAGCCATCGTCTATCCTCTGATGTTTGAGGGCTGCTCCATGGGTATGAAGTTCCTCTGATTTGTGTTTGGACAGCCCTGGGTAGAGCTGAGCTGTTGCCTTAGGACTCCCAGTTTCAGAAATAGAGAAGCCCCAGGGCAGAGAGGAAGGAAAGGTGGAAAGTGCATCTGGCTTCAGAGGGTGGTTGAAGACATAACAGGCAGAGCGGATGAGAGGGTTCACAAGAGAGAGCTGGTATGAAAGCTGGAGTGATTCCTTGATTCATTTCCCTGGAAGTGACCCCAGGGAACCAAGATCACCCATGGTCTGTTTTGTATTTCATATCACAGAGCCACCAAGTCTCAGGAGGAGATTTGATGTGCAGACAGACCTGTGGAGACCTCTCTTGTGCCCTTGGACATGGGCCAGCAGCTTACCTGGACTTGAACTGTACCAGCCCAGGACAAGTTTTTATAGAACTCAGGTCTAGAATTAACACGCAAAAAAAGATGTCCTCTTCATTATAGGGGACTGGAATGCAAAAGTAGGACGTCAAGAGCTATCTGGAGTAACAGGCAAATTTGGCCTTGGAGTACAAAATGAAGCAGGTCAAAGTTTTGCCAAGAGAAAGCGTTGGTCATTACAAACATCCTCTTCCAACAACACAAGAGAAGACTCTACACATGGACATCACCAGATGGTCAACAACAAAATCAGATTGATTATATTCTTTGCAGCCAAAGATGGAGAAGCTTTATACAGCCAGCAAAAACAAGATTGAGAGCTGACTGTGGCTCAGATCATGAACCCCTTATTGCCAAATTCAGATTTAAATTGACGAAAGTAGGGAAAACTACTAGACAATTCAGGTATGACCTAAATCAAATCCCTTATGATTATACAGTGGAAGTGAGAAACAGATTCAAGGGATTAAATCTGGTAGTGCCTGAAGAACTATGGACTGAGGTTTATGACATTGTACAGGAGGCAATGATCAAGAACATCCCCAAGGAAAAGAAATGCAAAAGGGCAAAATGGTTGTCTGACAAGGCCTTACAAATAGCTGAGAAAAGAAGAGAAGTGAAAGGCAAAGGAGAAAAGGAGAGATATAGCCATTTGAATGCAGAGTTCCAAAAAATAGCAAGGAGAGACAAGAAAGCCTTCCTCAGCGATCAATGCAAAGAAATAGAGGAAAATAGAATGGGAAAGATGAGATCTCTGCAAGAAAATTAGAGATACCAAGGGAACATTTCATGTAAAGATGGGCACAATAAAGTACAGAAATGGAATGGACCTAACAGAAGCAGAAGAGATTAAGAAGAGGTGACAAGAATACACAGAAGATCTATACAAAAAAGATCTTCATGACCCAGATAACCATGATGGTGTGATCACTCACCTAGAGCCAGACATTCTGGAATGCGAAGTCAAGTGGGCTTTAGGAAGCATCGCTATGAACAAAGCTAGTGGAGGTAATGAAATTCCAGCTAAGTTATTTCAAATCCTCAAAGATGATGCTGTGAAAGGGCTGCACTCAATATGCTAGCAAATTTGGAAAATCAGCAGTGGCCACAGGACTGGAAAAGGTCAGTTTTCATTCCAATCCCAAAGAAAGGCAATGCCAAAGAATGCTCAAACTACCGCACAATTGCACTCATCTCACATGCTTGCAAAGTAATGCTCAAAATTCTCCAAGCCAGGCTTCAATAGTATGTGAAACATGAACTTCCAGATGTTCAAGTTGGATTTAGGAAAGGCAGAGGAACCAGAGATCAAATTGCCAACATCCGCTGGATTATCAAAAAAGCAAGAGAGTTCTAGAAAAACATCTACTTCTGCTTTATTGACTATGACTACACCAAAGCCTTTGACTGTGTGGATCACAACAAACTGCGGAAAATTCTTCACAAGATGGGAATTCTAGACCACCTGATCTGCCTCCTGAGAAACCTATATTCAGGTAAAGAAACAACAGTTAGAACTGGACATGGAACAGCAGACTGGTTCCAAATCGGGAAAGAAGTATGTCAAGGCTGTATTTTGTCACTTTGCTTATTTAACTTATAAGCAAAGTACATCATGCAAAGTACTGGGCTAGATGAAGCACAAGCTGGAATCAAGATTGCTGGGAGAAATATCAATAACCTCAGATATGTAGGTGACACCACCCTTATGGCAGAAAGAGAAGAAGAACTAAAGAGCCTCTTGATGAAAGTGAAAGAGGAGAGTGACAACGTTGGCTTAAAACTCAACATTAAGAAAACTAAGATTATGACATCCAGTCTTATCACTTCATGCCAAATAGATGGGGAAACAATGGCAACAGTGAGAGACTTACTTTTGGGGGGGACTTCCCTGGTGGCTCAGACGGTAATGTGTCTGCCTACAATGTGGGAGACCCGGGTTCAATCCCTGGGTCGGGAAGATCTCCTGGAGAAGGAAATGGCAACCCACTCCAGTATTCTTGCCTGGAAAATCCCATGGAGGGAGAAGCCTAGTAGGCTACAGTCCATGGGGTCGCAAAGAGTTGAACATGACTGAGTGACTTCACTTTCTTTCACTTTCCAAAATCACTGCAGATAGTGACTACAGCCATGAAATTTAAAAAATGCTTGATCCTTGGAAGAAAAGCTTTGACCAAACTAGATAGCATATTAAAAAGCAGAGATATTACTTTGCCAACAAAGGTCTGTCTAGTCAAAGCTATGGTTTTTCCAGTAGTCAAGTATGGATGTGAGAGTTGGACTATAAAGGAAGCTGAGTGCCAAAGAATTGATGCTTTTGAACTGTGGTGTTGGAGAAGACTCTTGAGAGTCCTTTGGACTGCAAGGAGATCCAACCAGTCCATCCTAAAGGAGACCAGTCCTGGGTATTCATTGGAAGGACTGATGCTGAGGCTGAAACTTCAATACTTTGGCCACCTGATATGAAAAACTGACTCATTCGAAAAGATCCTGATGCTGGGAAAGATAGAAGGTGGGAGGAGAAGGGGATGACAGAGGATGAGATGGTTGGATGGTATCACCGAATTGATGGACATGAGTTTGACTAAACTCTGGGAGTTGGTGATGGCCAGGGAGGCCTGGTGTGCTGCAGTCCATGGGGTCACAAAGAGTTGGACATGACTGAGAGACTGAACTGAACTGAAGGACACACAGTCACAACAGCTCCTCCCTGCAGTTCACATGAACTCAGCTCTCTTAGGCTTTGTCCCAGATCCCCTCTTCACAAGTGCTTATTATCACGGGCCAGATGTTCAGACATCCTACAAAGCCATTATGGAGCTACAGGGTGGTGTTGATGCCAGACCAGAGTTGAGCCAAAGGAATCAAAGATGTCAAAGGGATGGGGGCACCAGGGCTGCCACATGGAGCTGTGGGCAGCATTGTTAGTGCCAGTCACTCAGCTGTGTCTGACTCTTGGCAACCCCATGGACTGTAGCCCGCGAGGCTCCTCTATCCATGGGATTCTCCAGGCAAGGATTCTGGAGTGTGTGCAGCACAACTTACGTGCTAATGATAAAACTATGGCATGAATTTAAAAATGAATGATGCCATCTTTGTGATTAAGGAAAGCTACGGCCTTTTAACAACTTCTAGAGCATTAAATATGAGGCAGGAATTGATTCATTCGATTACTTCAACATTAAAGTTTTCTGTTCTGAAAAGAGAAAATAACTGTAATGTCTAAAACTGGCACAAGATTAATATCTGAATTATGAAAGGGACTCCTAACAAGCATGTGAAAGGGTTTCCAGTTATTAGTAATTAGAGAATTAAGAAATGCATGAAGTTGTGATTTCAAGATTATTAACTCTTCTCCCTCAACAAATAGAAGACCATAAAAGAGGACAATGTCATGGGTGACAGGGGTGAGATTATAGGCACAGATTCTCTTGCAGGGAATAGAAACTGATATGGCCTTTCTGAAAACCTGCCTTACACGAATCAATCAACTCACATATGTTTGAGTGTAAGTGGGACCCTGAAGGACTCCTAACTGTTGCTGTTTAGTCTCTGAGTTGTGTTTGACTCTTTTGTGACCTCTTGGGCTGTCTGTGGGATTTTCCAGGCAAGAATACTGGAGTGGGTTGCCGTTTCTTTATCCAGGGGATCTTCCTGACCCAGGGATGGAACCCGCGGCTCCTGCTGCGTCTCCTGCATTGCAGGTGGGTCTTTACTGCTAAGTCACTGGGGATTCCAGTGCATAGCTGCAGCCTATAACTTCAGCGATTATCTCCCTAGGTATATCCTAGGGGAATCCTAACAAATTTTCACATATGCATAAGAAAATATGGGCTAGGATGCTCTTTGGCTACTTTCCTGATGGTAGAGACTAGAAACCACCTGTGTCCTTTTGGACAGGGAATGTAAGCTGTGGCAGATATACATCCTGAAGAGGTAAGCGGCAATCAGGGTAGGGCTCTAATGTTGGCCGCTTTGATATATGCATATCCCCTTGGGTGGAACTTAAAGAAGTGATGCTTAATGAAAATATAAGAAAAAGAGGTAACAGGTGCAACTTACTGGCAACTATATCAATAATTTCTATCTTGAAAAATCACATACTAACAGAAAGACATTCATTTTATAATAGGTTGGCCAAAAATTTCATCTGGCCAGTGAATGAATACATTGTTCAATAAAGTTCTTAGTGAATATGAGAAATGTATCTTCCAATTTCACTTGGAACAAACTTTTTGCCAACCTAATATCAAAAGGATTGTATTAGACATGGGGATGTGTTATGAAGATTGTAACTGCGACTCCCAGGACTGCAGCACTCCTGGCTTCTCAGTCCTTCACTATCTCCTGGAGTTTGCCCAAACTAGTGTTCTTGAGTTGGTGATGCCATCCAACCATCTAATCCTCTGTTATCTCTTTCTCCTCCAGCCCTCAATTTTCCCCAGCATCAAGGTTTTTCCAGTGAGTCAGCTCTTCACATCAGTTGGCCGAAGTACTGGGGCTTCAGCTTCAGCATCAGTCCTTCCAATGAACATTAGCTTGCACAAATTGAAGGTAATGTACAGTGAACTGAAGAGTCTGCTTAATTTCATCTTCTGTATTTCTGTATTTGAAGTGAAAAATCAATATGCAACCATATATATGATGCAAAGAAACAGAGGAAAGCAATAGAATAGTAAAGACTAGAGATCTCTTCAAAAAATCAGAGATACCAAGGAAATATTTTGAGCAAAGATAGGTACAATAAAAGACAGAAACAGTATGGACCTAAAAGAACCAGAAAATATTAAGAAGAGGTGACAAGAATAAACAGAAGAACTTACAAAAAAGATCTTAGTGATCAGATAACCATGATGGTGTTATCACTCACCTAGAACCAGACATCTTGGAGTGTGAAGTCAAATGGGCCTTAGGAAGCATCACTATGAACAAAGCTGGTGGAAGTGATGGAATTCCAACTGAGCTATTTCAAATCCTAAAAGGTGATGCTATGAAAGTGCTGCACTCAATATGCCCAAAAGTTTGGAAAAGTCAGCAGTAGCCACAGGACTGGAAAAGGTCAGCTTTCATTCCAATCTCAAAGAAGGGCAATGCCAAAGAATGTTCAAACTACTGCACAATTGAACTGATTTCACGTGCTAGCAAGGAAATGCTCAAAATCTTCCAAGGTAGGCTTCAACAGTATGCGAACTTAGAACTTCCAGATATATAAGCTGGATTTAGAGAAGGCAAAGAAACTAGAGATCAAAGTGCCAACATCTGTTGGGTCATAGAAATAGCAAGAGAATTCCAGAAAATAAAAACCATCTACTCCTGCTTCATTGACTATGCTAAAGCCTTTGACTATGTGGGTCACAATAAACTGTGGAAAATTCTGAAACAGATGGGAATACCAGACCACCTGACCTGCCTCCTGAGAAACCTGTATGCAGGTCAGGAAGCAACAGTTAGAACTGGACATGGAACAGAAGACTGGTTCAAAATTGGGAAAGGAGTGTGTCACAGCTGTGTATTGTCATCCTGGTTATTTAACTTACATGCAGAGTACATCATGAGAAAAGCTGGGCTGGATGAGGCATAAGCTGGAATCAAGATTTCTGGGAGAAATATCAAAATCTCAGATATGGAGATAACACCACTCTTATGGCAGAAAGCAAAGAGGAACTAAAGAGCTTCTTAATGAAGGAGACAGAGGAGAGTAAAAAAGCTTGCTTAAAACTCAACATTCAAAAAGCTAAGATAACGGCATTAGGTTCCATCACTTCATGGCCTATTGATGGGGAAACAATGGAAACAGTGACAGACTTTATTTTCTTGGACTCCAAAACGACTGCAGATGGTGACTGCAGCCATGAAATTAAAAGACACTTGCTCCTTGGAAGAAAGCTATGACAAACCTAGACAGTATATTTAAAAGCAGAGACACTACTTTGCCAATAAAGGTCTGTCTAGTCAAAGCTATGGTTTTTCCAGTAGTCTTGTATGGATGTGAGAGTTGGACCATAAAGAAGGCTGAGAACTGGTGCTTTCCAACTGTGGTGTTGGAGGAGACTCCTGAAATTCCCTTGGACTGCAAGGATATAAAACAAGTCAATCCTAAATGAAATCAACCCTGAATATTCATTGGAAGGACTGATGCTGAAGTTCCAATACTTTGGCCACCTGATGCGAAGAACCAACTCATTGGAAATGAATGTGATGCTGGGAAGTACAGAACACAGGAGGAGAAAGGGGGGCGGGGTCAGATGGTGAAATAGTTGCATGCATCACTGACTCAATAGGCATGAGTTTGGGCAAATTTTGGGAGATGGTGGAAGACAGGGAACCCTAATGTGCTTCGGTGTATGGCGTTGAAAAGAATCGGACATGACTGAGCGACTGAATAACCACAAACTATACTAACACTGCACTTCCTCTTCCTGTAAAAACTGTGGGATTGATGAAGGGGGATAATGAAGCAGGGGGATGCTTGCTTCTATGCACAGAATGGCTGCGGCTGTGACAGCCATAACTGAGAAGCGGTTCAGGTATTTGAGTCATCACCCAAATACCACCAGCAGTACTGCCATGATGCTGTGATTTTTTTTTTTTTTTTGGACATGCAATTAACTGTTGGTAAAATTTCCATAAGGCAAAAGATAATCTTCCCTTCAGTTATGAGTTAGCTATATTCTTGGAACATTCAGCATGTAATAAAGTTTTACAAAGAGAGCTCTTTGTTTACAATTGTAAAATGAAATTGAATTCTAGGTTCAAATAGTTTTCAAAAGATTTTCACCTGCATGAATCTCTGGTGAAGGATTTGAAAGTTTCACAAGCTAGAGCAATATGTTTTTTCTGCATCCAGCATTTCTGACTCTTGCCAACCAAATGCCAATAAACCCCAACCCCAAACAGTGACAGGACGGGGACCCCCAAGCTTCCAAGATTCCTCCTAAGGGTACCTATGGTCCTCATTGATTTCTAGTGGGACAACAAGGAAATTCAGAATGACTCATAGTGGAAAGCCAACTTCTTTTTTCCTATATTGAAAGTTTTTTTGCTAACCTCCAGATCTAGGAATCTGACTTTATAAGACATCCTGAAAGCGAAGGTTAGAAAGATGGCTGTGTCTCCTGTGAAGTGGTTTACAGAAGATGAAAAATGTGTTTCCATTCGCCTTGTACAGACATGGCTTGGTGCTAACTATTGTGATTGATCATCAGTCTAATGAATAACAACAGAAGCAATGAGTAAATGGTTATTTCCCAGGGAAAATCCAGAATCCAGGTTCGATTGGAAATAATTCAAGCAGCATGGGAGAGGCTGAAAGTAATCAATGAGTAATCAGAACATGAATTCCAGGAAAGTGAAAATGCTGTTACAGTGTAAGCAATTTCTGCTTTTAGAAGCAGGATTAGTATGGTGTTGGTCTACTTGAACATTTTTCAAACTTTTAAAAAAGAGAAAAATTATTTTCAAATGAGCTATTAGGGAGATCCCTAAAATATAAAGCAGATGAATCAAGTATTTTTTTTTACTACACATGTGTTTTATGAGTTCATATTTATAGTATTTTATTATTAATCAAGCAATTACAACATGAAACTGTTTTATGGCATAAGCATTTGAAATCAAGGTTATTGATGATAGCTCAATCTCATCTTTAAGATCTAATTTATTCTGGTATTTTTATATGGCTGCACAAGATTAAAATATCTTGAATCATAGGAACATGCAAATAGTGATTTTTCTAAAAAGTTTGCCATGTTTCTTCAGGACTTAATTTATGAATCTGTTGCAAAAGCTTAAAATATAAATAAGAAAAAAATTATTGCTTAAAACAAATCGATCATCAGGGACATCTAAATCCTTTTATAGTCAAGTCACAATGGCAAACTATTACATGCAGAATGCATAAACAACAAGGTCCTACTATAGAGCACAGGGAACTATACCCAATCTCTTAGGGTAAACCAGTGGAAAAGAATATAAGGAAAAGAATGTGTAACTGAGTCACTTTGCTATACAACAGAGACTGGCATAAAATTGCAAATCAGTTGTCTTTCAATAAAAAAAAATAATGATGTGAAAAATAATAAAGCTTGACAAATAGGAAAATTTAACAAGCTAAACCTAAAGCAAATAAAACAAACAAAAACTAGTCTAAGCCCCAGAGCTATCAATACTAAAATGTAATCACACAGGGCCATGTCATATGTTCTCATATTATTCTACAGATGATAACAAAACTGGAGTGGGGGCCTGAACCTCTCAGGGTTGCCTGACCCTTGCCCATCAGTGACTGAGAACTCCAGGCTCATGTTAGGCTGTAGTAGTGCCTGGACATATGGACTTCAGATAATCACAGATTTTTGGATACGCCTGAATCTTCTGAGGGCTGGTGCAGAGCTATAGCCTTCATCTTTAGTGCTATATCTGACTTGAATTTAAGTATATTCATGGAATGCATGCCAAAAAATGTTCAGAGCCGTTCCAAAAGAGATTAATACACTGGTCACCTCTAGTGTGTTAAAATTTGGTAAAGAACTACACTACTTTAAAATCAAGAACATGCATATTAGAGATGAAATTCTGTACTACCATTTATACAGCTGGAAGCCATCATTTATAGAATCTGTTCTACTTAAAATTAACCCTGCATTTTTAGAAAGAAACTTAGAAACATACTGTTAGCACCAAAGCACAGAGGACACCAGAAGAAAGCAGACGTCATGGTCGTGTCTCTCCTGGACTCCCAGGCTTCTGATCCTTTCAGGCTTTGTCTCTTTATATCCTGCTATAATATTAATCATTGCCCCAAATCCTGAAAAAGATGGCTTTGAGAATTAAGTAGCTGAGATCTGTGAGAGTGCTTTGACAGGAACGCTTAGCTCTGTAAGTTCATGCAAAATGCGTCACTTGCCCCATGAACAAGATCTAAGGCTTTGCCTTCTTGTTTTAAGAAGGCAGGTGTCTTTCTCAACCAGACTGTTCAGTCCAAAAAGAAATTAAGTTATAAAGCAATCACTCTTAAGACATTTGTTTACTTTTAAAGATGATTACTTATTTTACTATAAAGTGCCATCTACTTATTTATGTAGACTATAAATAGACTCACTGGAAAAGACCCTGATTCTGGAAAAGACTGAAGGAAAAAGGAGAAGGGGATAAGAATGAAGCAGAGGATGAGATGGTTAGATAGCATCACTGACTCAATCGACATGAATCTGAGCAAACTCTGGGAGACAGTGGTAGACAGAGGAACCTGGCGTGCTGCAGTCCATGGGTCTCAAAGAGTCAGACACGACTTAGCGACTGAACAACTTATAAATGTTTTAAATAGGGAGAAATCTTAAGAGAGAAAAAAATCACTCCTACACAAGGGCTGGAAGGCAACCAATGTGAACAATTTAATTCATTCCTCCCCATCCTTTATTTTTTATTTGCAGTGTTATATTTAAGCATGACGATGTTTACATATAATTTTTATTTCACTATTTTGTATTAATATTAAAACAAATATTTTCTCATGTCACACTAGATTTTTGTAACTCCAACTTCAAGAGTATACAGCAAGCTGTTTTATTTTACCCAGAGTCAATCTATCTGACTTACATCTCTACCTTTGCCCTTCTCCAACTGTTTGGATCTATTTACAATTTTTGTTGTTGTTGTTGTTGTTATTCATAAATAAGAAATAGTGGCTTTCGGGAACAGAGCACTTTTGAGATCAGTCGACAGGTGCTTCATAGGGTGAGAATTTCTGGGGGGCATTGAGCCTCATTATCTGAACATTCAGCATTCACACATCAAGGTAAGACACACTAGACCACAAGTGTGGGCCAGTGCAGCAACAGGACCAATATAAAAGCAAAGCAGCAAAATTGCAATTGGAAATGGTACCGCTGGGTGGGGGGCTGGGGGAGGGCTTCCCTGGTGGCTTAGTGATAGACAATCTGCCTGCCAGCGAAGGAGACTGGAGTTTGATCCCTGGGGTGGGAAGATTCCCTGGAGAAGGAAATGGCCACCCACTCCAGTATTCTTGCCTGAAAGATCTCATGGACTGAGGAGCCTGGTGGATTACAGCCATGGGGTCATGAAAGTTGAACATGGCTGAGTGACTAAACCACCACCACCACTGGAGAGGAAGAAAGCCTTGTACAGTGGTTGCTGTGGGCTGACTGTTATTAATACATGTCAAAGTCCTAATCTCTAGTATCTCAGAATGTGACGCGATCATGGGAATGGATCCCTGATCCCATAAGAAGAAATTAGGACACGGACATACACACAAAGGAAGCTCTTGTGACAGAGGACGTGAAGGACAGGGAGAAGGTGGCCGTGTACAGCTCCAGCCCAGAGACCTCAGCTGGGGCCAGCCTTGCTGGCAGCTTGAACTTGGCCTTCTGGTTCCCTGGACTGTAAAGAAATAAACTTCTTTTTTGAAGCTCCCCAGTTTAGGGAACTTCGTTATGGCAGCCCTGGCACCCTGAAACAGTGGGGAAGTATGGGAGATGGGGGTAGTGGTCGGACCACATGGGATGAAATCGCAGCTCCTTCCTTCGTAGCTGTGTGTCTGACCCCAGCCATCCACCCCTCTGGATTCTTATCTATAAATCAGTGATATGAGTACCTGCTCTGCACAGGGTTAAAGAGTATGCAAACCATTCCTGGCATCTAGGCAATTCTATGTAATTGTTAGGGGGTTTTGTTTGGTTATTTTGTTAGTATAACAGTTTGGTTGCTAAATTGTGTTCAACTGTTTTGCCACCCCATGAACTGTGGCTCACTAGGCACCTCTGTCCATGGGGACTTCTCAGGCAAGAGTACTGGAGTGGGTAGCCATTTCCTTCCCCAAGGGACTTTCCAACCCAGGGATTGAACCTGGGTCCCTTGCATTGCAGGCAATCTCCTGCATGGAAGTTGGATTCTTTACCAACTGAGGCATCTAACTATAATAAAAAGCAGAGGTCTCCAACCTCTGGTATCTAATACCTGATGATCTAGGGTAGAGTTGATGTAATAATAATAATAGAAACAAAGTATACAATGAATGTAATGAGCCTGAATCATCCCGAAACCATCCACCCTGTCTTGGTCCATGGAAAATTTGTCATCCTTTAAACCAGTCCCTGGTGTCAAAAAAGTTGGAGACCGCTGAAAAGATCATGAATGTTGAACTTAGATCAAGTTTGCATCCTAACTCTGCTACTAACTAGCTACATGCCTATCAGCAAGCCACTTGGAGAGACTCTTTTTCATTTGAAAAATATGAGACTGAGGGTTAGCTGTGAGCGCTGCAGAACTGAATGTGCAGAGTACATAGGAGATGGAGCGACTGCAGTTCAGTCACCAGCATTCCCCACACTTAGCCCTGAGTCTCCTCGTCTATGCGCAGAGATGCGAGAATTTTCCAGTTGCCAGAGGCATTTTAAACAGCGTGCATCAGAAAAAGGAACCGAAGGGGGCCATCATGCCCAGTCGGAATAGCCCCAGCAGCTGAACACCCTTAGCACCCATCTGAAGAGTGAACACAAGTCAGGCACCAGGATTGCCCATTCCACTGACCTCCTCGTTGGTCTCAGGGGTGCACTGCCTTTCCTAGAGGAGCCCAGAATTGCTCTCCAGGCCAGGTGGCCACGCTATGAAATAGCCAACTTTCTACGTGCACAATGGACCTCACTGGAACTCTGCTCTTCAGGAGTTTTTCTTACAGTATTATGATTTAGGGGGTTCTCTTTCTGTTTCATGACACAACCTCTTCTTGAGATATTTTTCAGGATGGATATGTTCTTTTCTCTTTGAGGTTCAGAAGAAGGGTGACTGAGTTACAAACAGAAGTCCTGCACCCAGTCATCTCTCCCTGACTATGCAGTTATTTCTTATTATTCTAAAATGTATGCTAAGGACCTCATATGTGCAAAGCTTGCTGACATTTCTACTCATTTTATCTCATTGGGTTATCACTATCTGTTAGGATACCATCATGAAGCATGTATTACAACACGCAAGCTGACTCTAAAAGGGTCAGGCAGAACCAGTGAGAAAGCCCACAGTCACAGGATACAAATTCAGCCCTGTCTGACTCCACTGCCTTCAGCGTGTCGCACTCCATCCCATGAGTCATGTCCTGGTTTCCTTGTTTGTTTCACCTGGCCTTCAATTCCCAATGGAACTCATACAAAAGTGGTTCACAAGGAAGTGGTTTTCACCCAGTTATTACACAGGGACATCTTGGTAAAAGAGTGCTAATAGCTTTAACGGATCTGATTGACTTTGGGTTTTTTGTTCTCCTTGTAACCAGCAACCTTGGCTCTGTCTTTCCTCCATTTTATTGCTTCCAAGGATTTCAGCTCGAGAATTTCTGTCAAGACTCCCGGTCCTCCCACCCCAATCTTTCTCTCTTCCCAAGGGTAGTCACTTCTCTCGCTGAGGAATCTGCCCTGTCAGAAGAAATCCCCTGTCAGAGAGGATGGTGTGCATTGGTAGTCATTAGTTTCCCCCAGGTGGAATCGGGATAGTCTCTTGGCTTCCTAACAGGCTGTGCCCCCAGCTTTTTGTTCTGACACTGATGAGCTGGTAATGGTTGAGGCTCGGAACATAAGACCATGCTTGGGACCACAAGAATCTGAAGCACAACTCAGGGGGCTTGGGGAAGTGCAGACCAAGAGTCAGAAACCTGCTTCTTATTTCGTTTAGGAAAAAGATTCCTGATGGACTTCTCCAGGAGAGAATGCTTCCAGGACCTGGTCAGAGACCCATGCCTTTTCTATCAGTTTGACCCTACCCTCACTTTCACAAGAAAAAAAAAAAAAAATATATATATATATATATATATACATACACACACACAGTATTTTTAGAAAGAAAAACAAAAGCTCTCCATTTGGTCCTGTGGCTTCAGGCAAGTTCTGCTTCCTACCAGCTTTGTGACTCTGAGCCCATTAGTCACCATCTCTGAACCTCAGTTACCTCAACTCCAGGATGAGAATAAAAATATATATATATATATATAACAGCCGCATGTTATGGGCTTAATTATGCCCTCCATGAAATGTGTAAGTTGAAGTCCAAACCTTCCAGCATTTCAGAAGGTGATTTATTTGGAGATAGAGTCTTTACAAGTCAAGTGAAAATGGGGTCATTCAGGTGGCTCTAAACATTTAAGACTGGTGTCCTTAAAAGAAGGGAGCATTTGGACCAGGGCACACAGAGAGGGGGGGGGGGGGCATGAAGATATAGGCAGAAGACGGGCGTCTCCAAGCCAAGAGGAAAAGCCTGGAACCTTCCCTCACAGCCCTCAAAAGGAGGAAGGGCTGTTCCACCTTGGCTTTGGGCTTCTGGCCTCCAGAACTGTGAGCCAACGTCTTTCTACTGATGAAGGTTTTCAGTCTGTGGAGCTTTGTTACAGCAGCCCTCACAATCTAATGCAGAAATTTTGGAAGGGTTCAGTGTAATCTTAGGTGTAAATGCCCAACAGTTATAGAGAGAGTGCTCAAAAATGCGCTATTGCATGCACTGTATCACCAGCAACGTCATGTCCTTGACAGCAGGGAGGAAAGGTGTGCCCCAGGCTGAGATCCGTGCCGAGAGCTTCATCTGCCTCAATTCAAGAGCAGGTTGTCTCCAAGAGTATGTGTGCTGCACATTCTGGAGGTGGTGTGGTGGAGAAAATAGTGACTCTTCTCTTATCCAGATACTTTGTTCAGAAAATGAGAAGTTAGCGCTCTGCACTTAGAAATTTGTGAAGGTCTCTTTGGTCCCTGGCATCAACATGGCTATGATTGAGTAATGATGGGGTTGCATTTTCCCATCAATGTAGGACTCAGTTCTCCACTAAAAGAGTCACTGTAAGAGCAGTGAATTCAGAGCAATTTCCTCATCTCTCATTAAACTTCGGTGAGTCTTTGGACGAGTTAAGTACCTTCTCTGGACCATCTGCAAACACAGAGGCAGAACCGAGCCTAGGCAATCAATAAGACTTCTAAAAACCTATGACTCACATTTTGATACTGATGGTCATCTCATTTAGCTAATAACTTTCCTCCCATCTGTGGGCAGCTCAGTCTCACTGATAAATGCATTGTGTGTCTTACTGAAAAAGTGTGTGTGTGTGTTTTTTAATGTAGTTTAATCATCCTACTGGCATACGATTAGCATTTTCAAGTGGATCCTAGTTAGTTGAAGCAGATGGTTTATCTTCTCTTGTAGTGTTTCGACTTGGACATTATATCATTTCTGCATCTAACTCCGTCCTTGCAGTGCTCAAGGAATCATTCCAAATTTTGCGCACTGTGTTTTGACTTATTTAATGCAGACGTACTTTACCCGCGGTAAACATGATTACCAAAATACTTTAACTTGAGAGCTTCTGCTTTCCTCCCGGTGTAATTAGTCACACTGCACTCTGTCTGCATTTAGGGGAGCAAGAGGGAAGAAAAGTGCCACACAGCATCTTGCAAATGTGTCTTTACTTTTTTACAGCTGCTCGCCTCACTCTTTGGATTTTTCAGAATGTCAAACTCTGGAAACAAGGCAGAGAGGTGGCGAGTCCCCAGCACAGTCACCTTGTCAGACAAAAGAGATGAGACATAGCTTTGGAAACTGGAGAGTTGAGACCAAGGTGGCCTCTGTCTCAACAACAAGGTAGATGTTTCTTCTTCATGATGAGGAATCAGTAGTTGCAATAACAAAACCAATGAACACCCATTTACACCACATCTGAAGTCTGATCTTCCCAACAATCTTATAAGAGAAGGAAGTAACCCATACAATAATGTCCCTGTGACCTGTGGGCTCAGCCTGATCCGGGTCAAGTCAAATAGCTATACTTCCCTCCCAGGATCATTGTGAAGTTAAGAGCTGATGTTTGTTTGGGTATCAAGAACGTCTGGCACAAGACAGGTTCTCAATAAATAGTTATATTTTTCAGATGAAGAAACGGGACTTCCCAGGCACAGAAGTGGTAAAGAATCTGCCTGCCAATGCAGGAAATGTAAGAGATGTGGGTTCGATCCCTGGGTCAGGAACATCCCCTGGAGAAGGAAACATCCCACTTCAGTAGTCCTACCTGGAAAACCTCATGGACAGAGGAGTCTGACAGGCCGCAATCCATAGGGTTGCAAAAGAGTTGGACACCACTGAGCAGGCACACACACTGATACACACACACATTTTTCAGATGAAGAAACTAAGGTCATAGAGATTGTGTGATGTATGTGTATTGCTGCTGCTGCTAAGCTGCTTCAGTCGTGTCCGACTCTGTGTGTTAGACGGCAGCCCACCAGGCTCCCCCGTCCCTGGGATTCTCCAGGCAAGAACACTGGAGTGGGTTGCCATTTCCTTCCCCAATGCATGAGAGTGAAAAGTGAAACTGAAGTGGCTCAGTCGTGTCCGACTCCTAGTGACCCCATGGACTGCAGCCTACCAGGCTCCTCCGTCCATGGGATTTTCTAGGCAAGAGTACTGGAGTGGGTTGCCATTGCCTTCTTTGTATGTGTATTAGGCAATAAGAAATAAATTCACATTTAAATCTTAGTTTTTTAAGTGAAATGAAAGTTGCTCAGTCCATGGAATTCTCCAGGCCAGAATACTGGAGAGGGCAGCCTTTCCCTTCTGGAGGGGATCTTCCCAACCCAGGGATTGAACCCAGGTCTCCTTCAGTGCAGGCAGATTTTTTACCATCTGAGCCACCAGGGAAGCCCAAGAATACTGGAGTGGTTAGCCTATCCCATCTCCAGCAGATCTTTCCAACCCAGGAATCGAACTGGGGTCTCCTGCATTGCAGGTGGATTCTTTACCAACTGAGCTACCAGGGAAGCCCCATTTTCTTAAAAATTGAGGTATAATGTGTATGGAGCGAAAAGCTCAGATTTTAATTATGCATTTAATTTCTAACCTCTTTGGTGGCCCAAACTCCATTCCTGAGATGCCTCAAGCCACAAAGACTTCAGCCTTGTACCTGACTCCTAGCAGCTGTACTGGGTATGCTTGGATCACCTCGAGGAGGACCCTGGGAGGGTCAGATGATGCTCCTGCACGTGACCCTCATCCAGCGTGCTTCCTTTCCTTCACGGGGTAAGGTCTTTTTCATGCTTGCTCTGCAGTGCCTTCAGATATTGATCTGTATCTGTATTCATGTATCTATGTACCTATCAAATTTATTGATCTGATGATAGCTTGTTTCACATTGCCCACATTACCCAACCGATCTAATGGTTTTCATGTGTTTTTCTTTTTTAAGTGTTTTTTTCACTGACATCATATTATTTTTTCCCAATTAGAAAACCAGAAGAAACACACACACAATCTCTGTATCAAGAAAATGAGTCAATTAAAAAAAAAAAACATTTATGATATTCCAAAAAAAAAATACTCTAAATTTTGTGAATGACAAACCTGAAACCTGAACTACCTGTTATGGGGGAAAGATTTAATCTGAATAAATGCCTGACAACTTCGGGTGAAGATTTGAAAAATAAATAAATAAATAAATAAATAAATAAATAAATCTAATTTAGAGGTAAGTATAAAATATAGGAGAAAACAAACCAGTCAACCCCAAAGGAAACCCTGGATATTCACTGGAAGGACTGATGCTCAAGCCAAAGCTCCAATATTTTGGACACCTGATGCGAAGCGCTGACTCATTGGAAAAGACCCTGATGTTGGGAAAGATTGAGGGTGGGAGGAGAAAGGGACTACAGATGATGAGATGGCATCACTGACTCAATAGCAATGAGTCTGAGCAAGCTCCTGGAGATAGTGAAGAACAGGAGAGCCTGGCATGCCACAATCCATGGGGTCACGAAGAGTCGGACACGACTTAGAAACTGAACAACAACAAATAAAACACAGAATGGTGAAAACATGGCTGGATAGTGGAGTCCACTGCTGTGCTGAAAATAACATGGGATGTGCTGAGAGAAATACCCCTAGAAGCTGGTTCTGCCACATAGGAGCTCTGGGTGAGTCACCTCACCTCCGAGCCTTAGGCTTTTCCTTAATGAACTAACAAAATAGTGCTACATGTGAGAATTAATATATACATTGTGCATTTATACTAAGGATGTTTTTCACCTTTTAAAACGAAATGGTATCTGCCTTAGAGCCTGTTTCCACCTGGGTGCTGAGAAAATCAACCCTTACAGGCTTTGAGTGAGCACTCCTTCCTCTTTGATGATGAGGAAAAAAAAAAAAAAAAAGTCTTCCCTGGTAGCTCAGCTGGTAAAGAATCCGCCTGCAATTCAGGAGACCCTGGTCCAATTTCTGAGTCGGGAAGATCCACTGGGGAAGGGATAGGCTACCCACTCCAGTATTCACGGGCTTCCCTAGTAGCTCAGGTAGTAAAGACTCTGCCTGCAATGCAGGAGACCTGGGCTAAATCCCTGGGTTGAGAAGATCCCCTGGAGAAGGAAATGGCTACCCACTCCAGTGTTCTTGACTGGAAAATTCCATGGATAGAGGAGCCCAACGGCCTGCAGTCCTCGGGGTCACAGAGAGTCAGACACGACTGAGAGACTGAGATGTGTGCACACACAACTGTGTCTCATGCTTGCAAAAGACCACCTATTGATTTTCAGAAAATCCAGGAAGAATTAGATCATTTGTATGGTCAGTGCATTTTGTCTAGTTGGACACTTACTTCTACTCTCTGCACAGTGACTTCATAGGTCACAGGACAGGCATTCTGAAGGGAGATCCCCAAAGTGTCAATCCCTGCACCTCCAGAGTCTGTGATGCCGTCAGTCTGGAAATGGCACCAGGAATCTACAAATGATTCAAATAGTTCTATTTAGTTCAAATAGTTCAAAACAGTGTTGTAACAAACCCATCAAAAGCAAGTAGCCCCAAATTCTCCCCTATTGCTAACCACGTTAAAACACATATTTCCTCTTGGAATTAAACTTCCCTTGGTTTAAAGACATTCCCTTCAAGTGTTAAGCCTGCTGTATCATGTAAAAGAAAGTCAGTCTTTGATCTCCCATTTGAGACTGGGAAGAATGAGGTGGTGTCAGGACAGTCAAGAGCCACAGAAGAAGATTAATGAAGGAGCTTTGTAAAACTATGCCTCAGCCAGGCAGGCAGTTTGCCATATTTATTTACTTGAATATCCACACTACTGTGTGTTAAGCATTGCAATAGGAAATAAGGTCATGAAAATGGCCAAGATTAAGTCTGCCCTCCAGGAGTTCCCAGCCTGCTGAGACAGATAGAAGAGCAGATGGTTCATACCCAGCAGGATTAGGGCTATGATAGGAGACACGGAGCATGGGGACCAGAGTTGGGAGTATGGCAAAGCCTCCAGTGAAGGAGACAGCTAAGCGAACCACATGGGAAGAGTTGGAAGTCAGAGACAGGGTGACCCAAGCCATCCATGAAGGAGATGCAAATTTGAGAGGAACAATAAGAGACAAGCCAGAAAGAGTAAGGAGGATCAAGTTAAGAGCACTGTGGCCATGCTGTTTCTTGGCCATTTCTTATAGGAGAAAGAGATATCTCAGTCTATATCTTACTGAGAAAACCTTGTGTTTACGGGACTGAGGGGCACTTCTCATTCTGGAAGGTTATGGAAGACTTCTAAGAGGACACTGTGTTTAAGACTTGAGAAACACTTAGAGGTCCTTGAGGTGAGTGGGAACAAAAGAATGCACAGTGCAAAGATTACGGTGTTTATGGAGGCCCTGCACTGGCTTGATTGCTTGAACAATGATGGTGTGTTGATAAAAGAAAAGCCTCACAGTGGTAGAGGAATTTTTGAGAGGTAAGATTCTTCCCAGGTGGCGCTAGGGGTAAAGAACCCTCCTGCCAATGCAAGAGACATAAGAGACACAGGTTTGGTCCCTGGGTTGGGAAGATCCCCTAGAGAAGGAAATTGCAACCCACTCCAATGTTCTTGCCTGAAGAATCCCCATGAACAGAGGAGCCTGCTGAGCTATAATCCATGGGGTTGCAAAGAATTGGATGCTAAAAGAAAAAAAAAAGATTCTTTCAATTATTATCATCTCACTTAATTCTCATGAAAATCCTGTAAGGTAGTGTGATGGTTACTTTTATGTGTCAACTAGACTGGGCTAGGAGATGCCCAGATAACTGGTGAAACATTGTTTCTGGGTATGTTTGTAAGGGGATCCAGGATAGAAATTAGCATTTGAACCTCACCAACATTAAACATCCACTGGATCATGGAAAAAGCAAGAGAGTTCCAGAAAAACATCTATTTCTGCCTTATTGACTATGCCAAAGCCTTTGACTGTGTGGATCACAATAAACTGTGGAAAATTCTGAAAGAGATGGGAATACCAGACCACCTGACCTGCCTCTTGAGAAACGTGTATGCAGGTCAGGAAGCAACAGTTAGAAATGGACATGGAACAACAGACTGGTTCCAAATAGGAAAAAGAGTATGTCAAAGCTGTACGTTGTCACCCTGCTTATTTAACTTATATGCAGAGTACCTCAGGAGAAACGCTGGGCTGGAAGAAGCACAAGATGGAATCAAGATTGCCAGGAGAAATATCAATAACCTCAGATATGCAGATGACACCACCCATAGGGCAGAAAGTGAAGAGGAACTAAGAAGCCTCTTGATGAAAGTGAAAGAGGAGAGTGAAAAAGTTGGCTTAAAGCTCAACATTCAGAAAACGAAGATCATGGCATCTGGTCCCATCACTTCATGGGAAATAGATGGGGAAACAGTGGAAACAGCATCAGACTTTATTTTTGGGGGGCTCCGAAATCACTGCAGATGGTGATCGCAGCTATGGAATTAAAAGACGCTTGCTCCTTGGAAGGAAAGTTATGACCAACCTAGACAGCATATTGAAAAGCAGAGACATTATTTTGCCAACAAAGGTCTGTCTAGTCAAGGCTCTGGTTTTTCCAGTGGTCATGTATGGATGTGAGAGTTGGACTGTGAAGAAAGCTGAGAATCGAAGAATTGATGCTTTTGAACTGTGGTGTTGGAGAAGATTCTTGAGAGTCCCTTGGACTGCAAGGAGATCCAACCAGTCCATTCTAAATGAGATCAGTCCTGGGTGTTCTTTGGAAGGAGTGATGCTAAAGCTGAAACTCCAATACTTTGGCCACCTCATGTGAAGAGTTGACTGACTGGAAAAGACTCTGACGCTGGGCAAGATTGGGGGCCGGAGGAGAAGGGGATGACAGAGGATGAGACGGCTGGATGGCATCACCAACTCGATGGACATGAGTTTGGGTGAACTCTGGGAGCTGGTGATGGACAGGGAGGTCTGGTGTGCTGCAATTCATGGGGTTGCAAAGAGTCGGACATGACTGAGCAACTGAACTGAACTGAACTAAACTGAACTGAATTGAACTAAACTGAACTGAATATTAAACATCATCCATAACTTGAGGGCTTGACTAGAACAAAAAGGCAGAAGAAGGGTGAATCTCTATCTCTCTGTCTGAGCTGAGACATCCATCCTTGACCTGGACTATATCCCAGACTCCCCAGTTCTCAGTCTTAGGGCTTGAATTACACCACTGGCTCTCTTGGTTCTCTAACTTGCAGAAGGTATACCTAGGGACTTCTCAGCCTCCATTACACCATGGGAGAATCCCTACAATAAAGCTCCTCTTATATATACCTGGGCTTCCCTGGTGGCTCAGATGGTAAAGCATCTGCCTGCAGTGCAGGAGACCTGGGTTCAGTGCTTATCCCCGGGCAAAAGGAATGGCACCTACTCCAGTATTCTTGCCTGGAGAATTCCATGGACAGAGGAGCCTGGAAGGCTACAGTTCACAGGGTTGCAAAGAGTTGGACAGGACTGAGTGACTAACACTTCATTATATATAATACAAATATATCCTGCTGGTTCTGTTTCTCTGGAGAATCCTGACTAGTACAGGTAGGTACTTTTATTCCCATTTGACCATTGAGAAAATCAGAAAACAGAAAGAATAAGTAACACAGGAGAGGTAGAAATGGGATTTGAACATCATGCCTTTGACCCCAGAGTCTGGAATATTTTTTCTCTGATGCCATGAAAGTTCAGAACGTCCAGCAGGATCCAAGCATCTTTACTCCCACCGTGGACACCACGTTTCTGCCATTTTCAAAGACTTGCAGGGCTTTCCTTTCTATCTGAATTTGGTGGTTTATATGACATTGAAAGGACATGTTCTATCCATTCTATTATTTGCTTGAGTTAGGAAGGCTTCAGTTCAGTTCAGTCACTCCGTCGTGTCCGACTCTTTGCGACCCCATAAATTGCAGCATGTCAGACCTCCCTGTCCATCACCAAGTCCTGGAGTTCACCCAAACTCACGTCCATCGAGACAGTGATGTCATCCAGCCATCTCATCCTCTGTTGTCTCCTTCTCCCCCTGCCCCCAATCCCTCCCAGCATCAGAGTCTTTTCCAATCAGTCAACTCTTCCCATGAGGTGGCCAAAATATTGGAGTTTCAGCATTAGCATCACTCCTTCCAAAGAACACCCAGGACTGATCTCATTTAGAATGGACTGGTTGGATCTCCTTGCAGTCCAAGGGATTCTCAAGAATCTTCTCCAACACCACAGTTCAAAAGCATCATTTCTTCGGTGCTCAGCTTTCTTCACAGTCTAACTCTCACATCCATACATGACCACTGGAAAAACCATAGCCTTGACTAGATGGACCTTTGTTGGCAAAGTAATGTCTCTGCTTTTCAATATGCTATCTAGGTTGGTCATAACTTTCCTTCCAAGGAGCAAGTGTCTTTTAATTCCATAGCTGCAATCACCATCTGCAGTGATTTTGGGGCCCCAAGAAATAAAGTCTGATGCTGTTTCCACTGTTTCCCCATCTATTTCCCATGAAGTGATGGGACCAGATGCCATGATCTTCGTTTTCTGAATGTTGAGCTTTAAGCCAACTTTTTCACTCTCCTCTTTCACTTTCATCAAGAGGCCTTTTAGTTCCTCTTCACTTTCTGCCACTACACTCTTATTTTGAGAAGGCGTTTTGGAGATGAGGAGGGTGACAAGGGGTCAGTGTGGACGGGGCCATGCTGGTGATGTGGCACTTTCAGCTGGGATTCATCGATTAGTTGTCAGTAGTGTTGGGATCTATCCTGAGTCTTTATTTTGAGATGTCCATAGTTAGGACTTTTAATAGGATATAAGTTTGGAAGAGCCGGCTCATTCTATCAATGGATTGAGAAGTCTCTCCTCTTTAACCAGTTGGAGCAGTCAAAGTCTCTAAGTAAAAGATTTCTCTGGCCATCAATCCTTGATTGGTTTGAAAAATGGATTTAGTCCCTAAATCCAGCTAGGATCAAAATTTAAGGCCTGTACACACATTTTAAAAAGTTATCAATACATTCTTCCAGGGGTCAAGGCCAGAACCTCTCTTGACTTCATGAAAAACTCTTTTCTTACCACTTTCCCACCTGTTTCGGCTGACATCCAGGCTTCTATATAGGTAAAATAAGTTTCTGGAAATGGCCAAATGGTTCAGCACATTCTCCAAACCATTTAGGCATTTTTAGAGCAGGCATCTGGTGGACATCTTAAAGCACCAATTCAATGTCCCCCCTTCCCCATAAACGTTATTTTCAGGACTCTGAGTCTAAATAAGTGTCTCTTTAAAGAACAAAGTAAGGAAAGCGTGAAGACAGGGTATAAATGAGAAGGAGAAGAAGGAGGAGGAGGAAAAAGATGAGAGAAGATTGTCAGTCTCCAGCTCTTGGCCCTGGTCTTGGCACTCACGTGCCTAAGGATGTAGACTGCACACCCCAAAGTGCAAGCCATATGTAACTGTCTCCCCAAAGTGGTTCCCATTCTGTATTTCCAGTCTAAGAATGCCAAAATGGCCATCTGGTAAACCAAACCCAGGAGCCGAACTGAGCCCCTGGGTGGACAGTGAGAGGCCAGGGTCAGTTAGTCCTGCTTCCCAAACAGCTCTTGAAACCTGGCTTCATCCACACTGGCCCTCAGTGGCTTAACTGCTTCTGAAGGCCTCCTTGGCCCAAGCAGCCCTGGGCCACCAGAACTGTTCCTTCCTGACTACAAGGCAGGTAATCTTTCCAGAATGTTCGTCTGTATCTGTCAGGTGTCCTCTCCTCCCTGCCCAGATTCTCAAGCAGGATTCCAGATTACTACGGTAAATGAAAGCCACCATCCTAGCCTCATGGTTTGATCTTTGCAAGCCCACTAACTGTGTCTCTGGCTCGCTCTCCCCAGGGGGGAGTCCCTCTTCCACCTCCATAGGTATGCATGCTCAGCCGCTCAGTCATGTCTGACTCTTTGTGACCCTATGGACTGTAGCCCACCAGGCTCCTCTGTCCATGGGAGCCTCCAGGCAAGAGTACTAGAGCGGGTTGCCACGCTCTCCTCCAGGGACCTTCCCGACCAAGGGACTGAACATGTGTCTCTTAAGCCTCCTGCATTGGCAGGCAGGTTCTTTACCACTAGTGCCATCTGGGAAGCCCCTCCATGGGCATGTCCCTCCTTTTTAATCCCCTTTGATCCACCTTTCCTTCTGTTTGATGTGTCCCCACTGACACCCATCCTGGGGACTCTTCTGCATCCTTGGGTATCACCTGGACAGTTTCTGTGCCCACGATCCTCTCAGAGCCCGCCTCCTCCAGGGTGGGGTCCTGCCTCTGTTCCCTCCCAAGCCCCAGAGCTGGTCCTGTTGTTATATGTGTCTCTCTGGGCTCTGTCCGCTTATTTTTCTCCGCTTCTCCATTTTCTGTGTTCCCCACGCTATCTGTGTATACCACACACCCACTGAAAAATCGCCAACACGGAGAAGGTGGTTAACGCCTGTTGAATAAAGAAAGAAGCAGGAATAAAGTAAACACAAGCAGGAGGAAGAAAACGAAAATGGAGATGGGGCTTGCTGATGATTGAGAAAGCAAAGGGCTTTTCTGCCATCTTGGAAAGGCTTTAAAATATGGGCTTAAAATCCCAGAGAAAGAGGAGGCCAGAACAGCACCAGACCCCCTCTCTCAGGGCTGCGTAGGAACTGCTGACCTCAGCCTGGCGGCGAGGTAGCTCTTCCTGGAATAAGCCACTCGCCAGCCCGTGTGGTCTCTTGCCCACATCCCGGGTGCTACACTTGCTTCCTCCGTTCCCTGCCTGCCCACTCACAACTGATTTGGCCTCTTTCTCATCAGGGAAGCTATTTTTCTCACAACATATGCTTATTTTTTTTCCCCCTACTCATCCTTCTGAAATGCTCGCATCTCTCTGATATTTGTCTAAATGGCTTCACCTCAGGATGGTTTTGCAAATTCACGGAACAGGCTAGCTGAGCACAGAAAACTGCCCTTGCAATTTAGTGATCCAGCCACCAGGTGGCAGGACAGTGCTCAAAAGGCCGGGCTTTGGCTTTCCCTGAATTTCACCGTACTTGGTGCAGGTTTCTGCTCAATTCAGGAACCTCTTCTGCCATGCTTTCAGGATAAGGCTGCAGTCTCTGCTAGGGTACCTTCCGGGGACAGGAGATTATGAAGACAGTCTGCTCTACATCGAGGTAAAATCTTAAAAGAAGAAGCAGGTCAATAACATTTTCTGTGCAAATATTAGGGGTCCAGCATTTTTAAAAGAGCTGGTGATGCAAAGCTGTGCTCTGCTCTCAAGAGCTGACATCACCTTGTAAGCTCTCCTTTGACAAAAGTGGAATTCTGCTTGAAAAACATGCAGACTCCTGACCAGCTTTCCACACTCTGATGTGTCACGAATCCATATTCTTCAGGCTCCAAGGCTTGTCTGTTCTACTGTCCCTTTCTCCTTGTACCCCAAAGGAGTCTGCAATAAGAAACTAAAAGGAAAAAAAGTAGAGTTGATGGTAGCTCTGTTCCCTAAGATGCTGTCTTCTTTTTCTATCGATAAGGGAAAGATTCAAATGTCCCTTCACCTGGTGGGCCTGAAGCTAATTCACCCACCAGCTGCTAAAGCTGGTTCTGTCCTTGGGTGGAAATTGGCGGCTCCCTTGGTCTTCTGGGCTGCAGCGGGGCCTGGCCACATTAGAAGCCACGTGGCCTCCGTTGCTGGCACCAGGGCCGTCCCCAGAGTGAGCCTGGATTGCGTCAGCCTCCTGAGATGGCCAGGAGCAGATTTCACTCCTTTGCCTCTTTCAAATGCATGCTGACTCTTTGCTGCCTTCTGACTCTGCTTTCTGTCTCAGAGACACATCTCCAGTTCCTGCCTCATTTTCGGGCAGAGGAACTGTGATGCCTTTAAACAAGCTGCTTTTCCTTTCCCATAAGAGGTCCGGGTCCCCACACGGACATCTGTTGGGGTTATGGTTTGGGGAATGGCTGTCCGAAATGTTGTCTTTCTGCTTTCAGGCTGGCCCACATGTCTTGAGCAGGCAGTCTGAACTGAGGGATCGGATTTTTGGCAAACTTGGGAGCAGGATCCAACCTGGCAGATGCATGGGACAGCACCAAAGGCCCGCCCAGCAGGGCTTGTGTTCAGGAGGCTTATTAGCGTTCCCTGGGCTTGGACCTCTCTAGGTTGAAAGAATGTGGAGGACACTGTTTGATAGAACTAGTGAGACTGAAAAAGATCTTATTCTGGCTTTTTACTTCATTAGATAGCACCATTCAGAAGTGTCTTGACTTGGATGAGGGAAATTAGCACAGACTGAACGCCTGCCATACCTATGTCAAGCAGTCTAAGGTGGCTGTGTCATCCTCTTGGTAACCATGGAAGTATCCGATTATTACCCCCCTTTGAAACACACGAAATATAAGTGAAAGTGTCAGTTGCTCAGTTGTGTCTGACTCTTCACGACTCCATGGACCCCGTGGAATTTCCAGCTGAAATTTCCTTTTTTTCATCTCCATCTAACCAAGTCCTAACCATCTTCTAAGCTCAAGTCAAGTCCCTGACCTGCCCTGACCAGACTCCACTATATGGAAAGGTCCTGCTCCCCTCCGAAGTTTTATTTTCCTAGGAAAGCTCTCTTGGCACAAAGCAAACGCCAGCCAAATGTCATTAAACTTTCCATGTGTTTGCATTTCATCTTTTCAACTAGCTTCATTAAGTGTGCATCCATTCAATTCAATTTATTCAACAATTTATTAAGCTCCTCCTAACTAGGACTTCGCAAATTTATGTAACTTCACAAATATGAAACACACATATTTAGAATATGACTTTATTCCTGTGAAAGAGGTGAGAGGTAAAAAAAAAAAGCATAAAGATAAGACTATAAAGTTGGTATTTGGGCTGACACGCTAGCCTTCAAGAGTCTACGCTGAATTTTCAGGAATTTTGTAAGTTGGCTGTTAAGTGTGGCCACTATTAAAAATCAAATGTTCTACTCCATATCTTTTCCCAGATTCACATTCAATGACATCATGTCAGTAGCTTGATATTTCCCATGGCTGGAGTATTTATACCACAGAAATTGGCAAACACTACAAATAAAAGCTTGATTTATTGTTTTGGTGACTGACTAGGCTTGAGATAGTGATGGAGAAAATATTAATAATACTTAGTACAGTTAAACATGTGTTGTGAAGGTAGTCACTACCTTGTGAATGGCACAAAAGAATTGAAGAAATATTCTTTAGTATTTAAATACTGTCATCCAGTTAAGCAAATAAGCCACTCATGCTACTGAACAATGGGTGAAATTCTGACATTCATACTGATGAAGCTGAAAGAGGTTTCAGCTTAATGAATATAGTGTGTGTGAGAGTGAGAAAAGTGCTTAACAATAGATCATCTTTCAGATGTAATGATAATAAATTTAATAGGAATAGAGCTATCAGAAAATAAATACCATTGAGTTTTCAAATCATGGTTGAATTGAAATCACAGATCGGCTACAGATATGAGTTGGCAAAAATAAATGATAACATTCTGTAAGAATCAGTTTATATAGAGCTTGTATAGAGTCTATAATAAAGAGTGTTACATACTTTATTGTTATTTGTACATGATGTGATACACATCCTTTCTGTGAATAAGATTTACAATGAAATTATGTATAATGTATATACATCTTTCAACATCATTATTTTTTCAGTGAGCCTGTTAAGCACTTATACGCACCATAATTGCATGTATTCATTGAGAGACACAGTTGTGAATATTGAACCAGGGGATGGAGGGTTCTGGCTACTCTCCTGATATCATTTTCATACCAACTCTGGAGCAGCTTCTCCTAGCACCTCATGAGATGTGTGTGTGTGTGTGTGTGTGCATTCAGTCACATCCCACTCTTTGTGACCCCATGGACTGTAGGCGGTCCGGCTCTTCGGTTCATGGGATTCTCCAGGCAAGAATACTGCAGTGGCTTGTCATGCCCTCCTTCAGGGGATTTTCCCAACCCAGGATTAAACCCATGTCTCCTGCACTGGCAGGTGGGTTCTTTACCACTAGCACCACCTGGAAAATATATGTAGCATAGTTTTGTTTTGTTTCCAGCTGCCCCATTCAGAATAAGCTTATCTCTGTTTTGCTTGTAAAATACCTAAACATGCTTTCTTTCCCTTCTAAACATGAAAAGCATACAGATCAAATTTTCTTCTTAAAAGGGAATCTGGAAAGAAGACCCAAGCTTCATGATTATGGGGATGCCCAAAGAATGTCTCCCAGCTTGCCCTACTATGTACAGTTCTCCAGCTCAGGAATGCTCACACCTCCCATACTCTCTCTGACCACTCTCCTCCCCACTAGAAATCACATAGGGTGGAACCTCATTCCACAGCAAGAAATACCTAAGGAAAAACAATTCTCATTATTTAAAAAATAAATCTTTCAGAACTCATGTAAGCTGCCTCTCCCAGTGTGCTGAGAGACTTTGTCCCGAGGAAAATTACCTTCACTTGAAGCTTTTTGCCTGTGTTTGGGATACTTAATATTTTTTCTCTTCATTAAATCATAGAGACAGGAAGGCCTGCTGGGAAGACATGGTGCTGAGTGGCTGTGACATTCTCCATCACCTTACCTTTAAACACAGCATCCTGGAGAATGTACCAGTTGAGGAAGTCTTGTCTGAATCACCTCCAGTAAAATGCCTGATTCAGGTTTCCCCTCTCTTTCTCTACTCTCAAAACCTGAGCCCTAACTTTCTTGCATAAACCTGTAAAGATACCCACTTTTGATTCCCAAAGGGTTGTCCACAGAGGGTAAAAGAATTTGACTTAAGGAACAAAGAATGACTGCTGAAATTCGTTTATCTGCATTTAGTATGTTTACACACCAGGGAGGAACAAGGAATTCATTTTGGGGTATGTATATGCAGATGAGATAATCAGGGTTTAATAAAAACCCGCTGTTATTAGCTAATCAGTTCAGCTTGGTGACTATTGGTCTGTTATGGCAGGACAAGAATAATTAAGTGACACTTAAAGGTATGGGAAGAGCGTTAGTCAGAAATTGATGTGCCCACAGAAGGCTCCAAATGGCCGACATTTAATGGTCCTCTCTCTGTTGCCATGGCAACTCACTTTGGTAACTCACATCTCTTCAGTGTAGATAAACAAGGGGCAGAGTGTTCTTAGGAAGGTGCAACCCCCTTTAAGCAGATCTATAAGCATCACAGATGAACAGAACTTTAAACATTCCGCCATGAATATTCATGAAGTAAGTTGTTTTTTGTTGCCTGCCTAGTCAGCAGTCACAAAACACATGGTGTGTGTTGGCAGCGTCTTGCCTAGGTAGAGGGGCTATGGACTGAGGCAATGGCAGGAACCAGGACCTGTGAGGCTGACTGACATTTCCATCTGTAGCGAAGGCTGGTAATTAACAGGAAGGAGTATGCCTGCAGCATCGCACCATCTGCTAGGGAAACGGCTCAGTAAGAAGGAGCTGGATAGCATCTCAGCGGTGGCGCGATCTGGTTCCGACATGAGGCCGGGCATCTGTTCGCGGAGGAGATAGACTATTAGGGAATTCGACTGGGAATGAACAACGTGGAGAGAGCACTCTGACCTAGACCATAAAAGCAACTCTTTAGAAATGGTGTCTTTTTATCTTACTTACCCACGTCTTCTGCAAATGGTTTGCCGAGGGACCATTATAGATCTGTTTGAAGTAACACAATGGTTTCAAAAACGCTGTTTTATTCCAACATGAAATTCTTGAAATCAGGATACAGCTGTCATCTTTTGACAATAGAGCTAATTTCAGAGCGAGGATATGAGGTTAAATTCCTTCTTTTGTTGTTTCGATTGGGGAGCAGGGGGTGGAAGGACAAAATGATCCTTTAAACACTAGGCTATTCAAAATTGAGAAGGAAAAAAAAAAAAAAAATCCTGGGCTGCCCTGGCAGAAAGTGTGCAGGTCAGAAATCACCCAAAACTCTTGTAATGTCTTCACATTCCCATTTTGCTCTTTCTATAGCATGCCTGTTTCCCAAAGCAAATCTTCCTCAAGGTAAAAAATCAAGCTTCAATACTTGGGGCACAGTTCTATATGACTCATTCTCAGGACCTCGGTTGAAGAGAATATTGCTGTTTTGAGTACCGAATCTTGAAACGTGAGTCAAGTTCATGATAGAGTTAGGGTATATGTAGGGCAAGATGAATGAAGAACAAGGCTAACCCTTCCCACCCCCATATTCTTAGGAGATACATAAATTTATTCTGCAGTGGAACTCATCTTTGAATGGGAGCCAGCAGACAGAAAATGTGATCTTTCCATTAACTTATAGGTTAGTGACACTTTTAAGAATATAAATATGTTAATAGTTTTTTAACAGTCACGGAGAAACTACTGAATCAAACCATCTCCATAAGGTTGGAGGTTAGTATGCATGAATGCTGTTGCGTTGACTGGGGCTTCTGACTCATTTACGAAGTCCAGCAGATGGCAGATGACTTGAATATATATATATAAATGTGTGTGTGTTACTGTTACTAAATCAGAGTCGTCGAATGATATTTACCGAGACCTCATGGTACCATATGGAATCGAAGAATATATAGACCTTGGAATTTAAATTCATCTGAGCAAGGTGGACAGAGGCTTCAGATTTAGAGCTTATATTCTTCTCCCTCCTCTGGTGAATGCTGATTAGTTTGTTAATCCATGGGAATGCTGGCATCTGAAAGGGCTAGTGCAAAGCCAATGGAAAAATATTACCTGTACTAGACATAAGAAAAAGAAAAGCAACATTAACTGTGAAAAAATTCACATTTTATCACAACACACAATTGTGTGATGGTAAAATTTTAATAACTGTCTCTCAAGTGGGGATAGAGTCCTCGATTTGTAGTTCTTGCCAAATTTGATAAGGTAGATACAAACTACCGCTCAGGCTGATTTCAGACCAGCCACATCAAGACTTGACAATGATGCGTACAATCATTTCTCAGAAGTCATGGGGACCGGTTCCAACACAACACTGGCTTTATCGCTGTATGCCTAATGCAGGAAGTATTGAAAACACCAGTTTTGATTCTGTTGGTGAACATGGTCTGCTTTATTCAATACAGTCTCTCTTTTTGCATACTGAGAGCCTAATAACTGACATCTGGATAGTGCATGATAGCATATAAAACCCATTCATAGTTATTAATTCACTTGATCTTCTTCACAACTGTGCTGCCTAGGCAGAGACTGAGGCTAAGCGGCATTGCCAAAGGCCATATCACTCAATGAGTGGGAGATGTGATCTAAGTTTCAGTGCAAAAGTCTGCCTCTAGATAGATACTTGCTTATTCCTGGAAGAGACCAGCCTCTGGTCTCTTTGTTTCTCCATTTCTGTTTTTGTGCTGTATTACTTTGCTGCATTCTGGCCCCTGATACCTCATCTCAAGTGCAATATGTGAAGCTGGATTGGAATATTCATAACAGAGCTGTGGCATGAATGTGCTATTTCTCCTGGCTGGGCTGGAGTCTCAGAGGGCATTTTTCACCCTCTGCCTTTCCTTGTTCAGTCCGTCAGCCTTGGGCTGCACTGAAAATCATCACTTTCAGAACCTGATTATCAGACTGCATTCCAGGAGATCATTCAGTGTTACACATGGCCTGTAGGTTATATAAATAGAGCAATTTCAAGAGACATTAAAATGAAATCTGAAGTATCAGAAAGTGTCTTGGCCTTTCCTGGGAACCTGAGTAGCATCACAACCCTGCAGATTTAGAAACAAACCTCATGTCATTCAGTCATTTAACAGAACAGCCAATACTTTTGAAAGGAGTCCTATGTTGCAAGCATTTTGCTACATCCAGTGGATGCAGAGAATAATAAAACAATCTTTGCTCTCAAGGATCTCACCCTAAATAATGTTTTTCCAAAGGAAATAGTTTTGGCTGTGAAGTCTGCAAATTCTCTAAACAGTCATACTACTTAAAGTCACATAATAAATCAAATAGACCATTTTCTCTGGGGAGAGTGTCTTACGAGTTACTTGTTGCAAAGTGTGTGGCTCAGATTCAACATGGAGAAGATCCACGTGATTTGGAAGGTCTAATCATAATACAGGATATTTGGTGAGATGAAGATTCAAGGTTGGAAAGAGTCTTATCAAATCCAGGCTGTTGGGCAGCTGAAATCAATTATCCCATATCTTCCCCAGCCCCCTGTATGAAGATGATAACTCTGACCCAACAAGACATGAATTTAAATTATTTTGATGGCTGTATTGATGGCTTTTGTTGACCATTCGAAGTCTCCCACATTTTCACATTTATCACTCAAAGCCTACTGGCAACCATCCCAGCACTGATCCAGGAGAAGGGGTGTGGCATTCATTTAGGCAGTGATGGTAATTGCAGCTCCCTGAGCTCCACACACAAATACAGAGACCCTGTGTCTACACTGTGCAAAATGGATCCAGACCTTAAATGCAACTGTGCCAAACAGGAATTGTACTTACAACACCAGCTTAGTGAACACAGGGCTCTATGCTACCCGGTCAATACATTTTTGAGGTCAAAAGTGGTTTCATCTTCTTCGGCGACAGAGTTTGAATTCTCCTGGTTTTCTTCTCTCTGGGCCTCTCTCAACACCATAGATATGAGCCTAAAACCAATCTTGGTGTTCGGATGTCTATTTCACTTTCCCTGCTGCTGCTGCCAAGTCACTTCAGTCATGTCCGACTCTGTGAGACCCCAGAGACAGCAGCCCACCAGGTTCCCCCGTCCCTGGGATTCTCCAGGCAGGAACACTGGAATGGGTTGCCATTTCCTTCTCCAATGCATGCAAGTGAAAAGTGAAAGGGAAGTCGCTCAGTCGTGTCCGACCCTCAGCAACCCCATGGACTGCAGCCTTCCAGGCTCCTCCATCCATAGGATTCTCCAGGCAAGAGTACTGGAGTGGGGTGCCATTGCCTTCTCCTAGGACATCAGAATTATTCATTAATTCACCCAAAATTGATGTAGGTGCCTATCACACAGCAACATGTTGTAGACATCTGAGCTAGAGCAAACACAAAGTGCTCAGAGCCTTCACACACATGCACACACACACTCTCTCTATATATATATATCAGGTGATGATGAATGTTATGCATAAAATCAGAGCAGAAGTGGAGAGTGACAGTGTGATTGGGGTGGGTGGCAGCTATTTTAGACAGAATGGTCAGAAAATACTTCTCTAAAAAGAGATATTTGATCTGAGGACTCTATGAGAGATACAGGGAGTAACTACTGGATACAAGGAGGAGGAAGGGTGGTCCAGGCAGAAGGCTTTCAAGTCCTCATGCTCTGGTGTACTGGATAGACCTCGGTGAATTGTTGGGAAGATGATGGGCCCTACCTAGAACTGTTTTTGTCACTGTAGAGAGCACAGGTGGTGAATTTCTGCCTGGATATATTCTGTAACTGTTAAACAAACAGAAAAAGGCAACAGGGCTCAGAGATGTTCCCACAAGGCCACCTAAAGAAAACAGATGCTCCTCACTCTTTGCATCTTCAGTCCCTAGTCGGTGACCCAGAGCCATGAGTCCTTGGACAATGGGATGTTCTCCTGTCCTCTGGGTCATCGCCTCCCCTCTCAAGGATAGGGCCTGGTGGCTGGAGCTACATGCATTCTCGTTAACGAATTACATTTAACTTATGAAGGACTTCTTTATTAAAATTTCTCACATTACTTTTTATTACCAGAGTAATAAGTGTTCATTTTGGAATAATTTCAAAATTTAAATGAAGATAAGAAGATAAACCATCTCTTGCCTTTAAAAAAAATTGCTGTTAGTGTGTTAATTATTTTTCAGACTTCCAGAATATTTCTGCATGTTATATCTTAACTTTCCCTGGTGGCTCAGATGGTAAAGCGTCTGTCTACAATGCGGGAGACCTGGGTTTGAGCCCTGGGTTGGGAAGATCCCCAGGAGAAGGAAATGGCAATCCACTCCAGTACTGTTGCCTGGAAAATCCCATGGACAGAGGAGCCTGGTACCTACAATCTATGGGGTCACAAAGAGTCAGACACGACTGAGCGACTTCACTTCACTTCACTTCATATCTTTACCTGAAATAGGGCGGCAGAGGATGAGATGAATGGGTAGCACCATTGACTCAACAGACATGAATTTGAGCAAACTCTGGGAGGTAGTGGAGTCCTCTGTCCTCTGGCATGTTGCAGTTCATGGGGTCACAAAGAATTAGACACGACTTGGTGACTGAACAATAATAACAACCTAAAATGGATCATACTTCACATACAATTTAGAAATCTATTTGACTTTTTCACCAAATATTTTAAAATATCTTTTTATATGGATAAATTATCTTCTACAACATCACATTTTTACATCTGTATAGTGTTGTATGATATAGTTGATCAAACTTTAACTGTACTTTTATTACTAAAACTCTGATTGTTTAGAAAATTTTCTTGTGATGACAAAGATTGTGTTGAACATAATTTTTGCCAAGTCTAATGGCCATCTACCTGTTTTTTTTTTTTATAATACATTCCTAAAAGTAGGTTTGATAAGTCAAAAGATTCTGACCTAGTAATATCTCCTAAGAAAAGTTGTATTGTTTGTGAAGTTGTTGTATGTGCTTAGTCACTCAGTTGTGTCTGACTCTTTGTGACCCTGTGCACTGCAGCCCACCAGGTTCCTTTGTCCATGGGGATTCTCCAGGTAAGAATACTGGAGTGGGTTGCCCCATCCTCCTCTGGGGGATCTTCCCAACCCAGGAATTGAATCCAGGTCTCTTGCATTGTAGGCAGATTCTTTACTGTCTGAGCCACCAGGGAAGCCCATGAATACTGGAGTGTGTAGTCTATCCCTTCTCCAGGAGATCTTCCCAACCCAGGAATCGAATGGGATCTCCCACATTGCAGACAGATTCTTTATGTCTGAGCCACCAGGGAAGCCCAAAGTTGTTATATAACCACAATAATAAGCAAATGCTTATTACTGGCTTTATCTGCTTCACTGTTCCCATAGAGGACAATGAAGGGATGTATCATGAAGGGTTACTTTTATCATTTCTCAGCATCACTGACACAGGGTCACACAATTCCATTCCCCCCACATTTCTAATTAACAGTGCTGCACAGCTACTCCATAAGACTTTGGAAAGGTGAAGCCTTATATTGAGTACTTTTAATATCAACTGTATTGATGACTAAAAGACTGCAGTGATGGGGACTAACAACAAACCCACTTTCTGACAGTTAAGAGCCATTGTGTCTGTCCTTTTTTCCTCTCTTCAGCAATAGAGGACACAGCGTTTTCTAGGATGACTTTTCAAAATCCAGCCTTCAAGATCAAACAATAGAATCTTTGTAAATGGATGTTGTGCCTCTCTATCCGCAAAGCCGGAAAATTCCTCCTCTACCTCCTGGTGATGGAACTGTTCCTTAGGATCCTTAATATACATTTCCTCCCCTCAGTGCCTGCTTGGGGTTAAGGGATCAACATCATTTTGCTTTGTGTTGTGGCTGATGGTCCGAGTTGCTTCTTATGCTTATATTCCGTGATTCTATAGACATGAGGTCAGTCGCCAAGTCTATAGCCAGGAATTCTAGTGAGGTGTACAACTGTGCTGGATGGTGGGTCTGAGTCATCTTACACAAAAATTATTTCTCACTCAGATCACACTATAGCCTCCCACAATCAAGAAATCCTGAACATTCCCCAGAAATCTTTCCTCCCTAGGCAGCGATAAGCTGTAAGTGACTGTACTTTGGAAAGGGGAGTCCTCAGAACAGTCACGTTTAAACCATTGACCACATAACTCGTGGGGAGCGAGAGCAAGCTTCATTGTTTGTTGGTAGTGAGCCAGATCCCCCACAGGGATAAATAATAAAATAGCTGCCAGCATCTCTGAGAATACAAGCAAATTACATCTTTGGAGGTCCGTGGATTATAAAGCCCCAAAGCCTGGCTCCAAATGCTGTAAATATACACCCTCTTCCTGCTCCACCCTTCTGAGGACTTTAGACAAAGTTGGCAGGGATGGGATATGATGCGGACCCACTGTATAGGCATTTTCAGAAGAGCTGAGGACAATTCTAAGCATTGGGCTATCCCAAAGCAAAAAAGTGGCAAGATCCCCATTGATCCCTATGATTGAATTTCTAGTAGATAACACAGAATTTTACTTCCAAGGACGTCTGCTATGGACGGACAATTAGAGCTTTCTCTACAGCTGGCCGGATAGGCAAACCTGTTTTTCCCTGCCCACGCTTCTCCCTTCCCCTCTTTCATTCCCATATCTTTTTTTTTTTTTTTTCTGCCAGCAGGTTTCCTTCAAGCATTCAATCAAGGGCAATATGTCCTCAATCAACATTTTTCATTTTTTATGCAACACTGTCCTTTAAAGCTTTTTGCAGCTGGTTGGCGACTGAACTGCTGCCAATATCCTCTGAGAGCTCCCCCTCATCGTGCGCACATCGGTCATCTTCCCAGAGCTCTCCAAGTGCCCCGGAGGCAGCTGGGCTTGGAGCGCATCTCTGGGTCTGCTTACCAGGCTGTGGCACCCCTCAGGGGTTTCAGCTTCCAGGAGCCTGACTCTTGGGTGGTGAGGAGGAGCACAGGAGGGCAGCAAGAACAAGGGATGCCGTTTCGTACAGAAAAGAGGAACCTAGTATTTATCTTGAAGTAAGTATGTCATTACAGTGACAGAAGAGCATGCTGGTGGCAGAAAGAACTGGGCAGGGATTCGGGAGATCTTTGTGTTTTTGGCACTGCGTTTATGTGTTCTCAGTTCTTATACAGTCAGTGGACTTATTGGGCATCACCCCAAAAAAGGAAGATACAAGACTGGTTCCCTCCAGCAGCACTTCCTACCCTAATCTCCCAAAGTTTCTCTCTCCTGCCAAGGACTTACGGTGATAGCGTGGGGAGTCCCCGAAGAGGCTGCTCTGCAAGGTGTTTTATGTGGACACACCCCCGAGTAAGGAGCTGTTTAACTTATGTGGCTGGAAAGTGCTTTGGGTACTCTACATTTGAAGCACTCTTACAGTCTTCTTTTTCTATGCAAAGTTCGAGCAACACTTCCTCTGGGAAATCAGTGTGGATGCAAGCCAATCCCAGTGCACCTGTGTATTTCATCTGTGAAATGATTACTCCCCAGGAGAGCCATGGGTCTTCCAACTATGTGCTTTGTGAGTGACTAATTCCGTGCCCAGCCATCACTCTGGACTCTAATACGTCATCCTGCATGACAGTGTGTGAGTGCCTGCATCAGCGTCTGGACGTGTTGCTGGGCAGGTGGCGGGGCGTTGGGGGTTGAGGGGGCGGGGCAGGGGTCGTCCATCACCATGAGAGACTCAAGGTACGCCGCGGTCCTCAGATCAGGTTAGGCCTTCAGCTACACATTTATCCATTTTGAGATCTTGGAAAATGTTATGCTCCCTCTAAGTTTCAATAAACATTCAACAGAAGTTTGTGTTTGTTTTCCTCTTGAAGTTTTGCCACAGAGACTTAATAAAATATGGTGTCTTCACCCTGATGTGTCGGAGGTGTCTCACACTTCAGGTGGTCAACAATCTCCACTCCAAATACAAAAACTGGATTTTGCTTCTTCCCTAACCCGCATCCTTCCCTGTCCCAATGTTTAAAATTCTTTGTCTCAGTAAATGGTACAAACATCTGACTGGCCAAGCAAAACTCTAGGAGAAATCAACTCCTTTCTGTCCACCAAATCGAATCTCTCAGTAAGGCCTGTTTATTAATTTTTCTTTTCTTAATCCATTCCTGTGTGCCTTTCTTTACTTCCACCGCCTTGGTCCAGGGCACCGTCATCTCTTGCTCAGATTAGCGGTTCAGTTGAGTTCAGTTCAGTTCAGTCTCTCAGTCATGGCCGACTCTTTGTGACCTCATGGACTGCAGCACATCAGGCCTCCCTGTCCATCACCAACTCCCGGAGTTTACTCAAACTCATGTCCATTGAGTCAATGATGACATCCAACAATCTCATCCTCTGTCATCCCCTTCTCCTCCCGCCTTCAGTCTTTCCCAGCATCAGGGGTTAGTGGTGCGCCTGACTCCACGTTTTACATTCGACAGTCCATACTCCATATGCACACAAATTGGTATTTTTAAACCCCAGCTGGATTTTTCATACATCTCCCATTTCAGATCTCCCAAAGGCCTCCTGTTAAAGTTAGCTCTGAGTTCCTCACCATAGCTGGAAGAGGCTATGATACGTAGACTCTGTCTGCCTCTCAGTGCTCCGTGCTACGCACTTTAACCTGCTCTGGAATCCAGCGGGTCTGGCGCATCGGTTTCCCTCACACACTCTCCAAGCTTGGATGACCCGCTGTTGGGTTTCTGCACTTTCTATGCCCTTGGTTTCATCTCTCTGTCTTCAGAACTTTACACGGCTGACTCCCTGTGTCATTCTGATCACGGCAGAAATGTCAGAGCTGCAGTCACTAACTGGCACATTACCATGCTTTATGTTGAAAGCAGGTATCACTACCTGAAAATCTTATTCAGCTACTTATTTATTGTTCCATCTCTCCTTCACTAAAATTTAAGGTATTTATTTATTGTTCCATCTCTCCGTCACTAAAATTTAAGCTATTTATTTATTGTTCCATCTCTCCTTCACTAAAATTTAAGCTGCACTAGAACAGAAGTCTAAGCCAGCAGTCAGCAATCTTTTTGGCACCAGGAACCAGTTTCACAGAAGAAAATGTTTCCAGGGACCAAGGGTTGGGGAGTGGTTTAGGGATGGAACAGGTGCACCATATTTACGGTCTGCTTTATTTTTAATGCTGCTGCTGGTCTGACAGGCGGTGCGGTCCGTGGCCCGAGGCTAAGGACCCCTGGTCTAAGCAACTCCAATGCTCTGAATGTCCACTTGTTGAAGCATGACTATTTTAAAATGTTTGTTACAAAGGTTGGAGGATTACTTTACATGCACACACGGTACCATCTTTTACTAACATATGCATGTGTGAAAACAAAGGCTTAAGAGTCAGCTGGTTTCAGGTTAAATCCAACCCTGTTACTGCTGGCTGTGCAACCTTCAAAACATTACTTAATCTCTAAAGTTCCATTTTCTCATTTGTAAAATGAAGATAAAATCAGTACCTTCTCCATGATGTTCAGTAGGGATTTAAGGATAAATATCTGTATAAATTCTAGCACAGTCTTTGACACATTTTAAGTAGTTGAATTTCAGCTATTTCTACTTTTTCTTCTTGCTCAATCAGTTCATTATTATTAACCAGTGCTAAAAGAGAAGAATTTGGTGGAAGCTGCTGATGGTTTTGTTATTTATTAAATATTTCTTTAGAAATCTCTGTGGTGCATTATGACACACAAATCTGAGGAAAAAACAACATAATCCAGATATGGTGTCAAAGTGACCAAGTAGTATATCATTGACCTACCACTTTGGAAAAATGTGACCCTCATCTGTAAAAAGAAGATAAAGAGAGCTGCCACACAGGACTGGTGGCTGAAGTCAGTTTAATGGATTCTGAGCTCCTGGCCACTCACGAATGTTAATGCTACTCTTTCCTCCAGTTTTGCTTTTGATCTACTCTCGCAGATTTAATACTCTTCTGAAGAAGAAGACTAATAACTTGAAGTTGCTGCTGACAACTGATTGCTTCCAAAGTCACTGAGAAATTTACTGAAATATAATATTTAGAGAAACTTCTAAGTCTTCTGTACTGATTGAGTAGGTAGGTCACCAGGTGGTACAAAACATGAAGTTCTCCATTTAAGCGACCAGCAGGGCTCCAGAATCACTGCAGATGGCGACTGCAGCCATGACGTTAAAAGACACTGGCTCCTGGCAAGGAAAGTTATGACCAACCTAGGTAGCATATTAAAAAGCAGAGACATTACTTTGCCAGCAAAGGTCTGTCTAGTCAAAGCTATGGCTTTTCCAGTGGTCATGTATGGATGTGAGAGTTGGACTATGCGCCGAAGAATTGATGCTTTTGAACTGTGGTGTTGGAGAAGATTCTTGAGAGTCCCTTGGACTGCAAGGAGATCCAACCAGTCCATCCTAAAGAAAATCAGTCCTGAGTATTCATTGGAAGGACTGATGCTGAAGCTGAAACTCCAATACTTTGGCCATCCGATGTGAAGAACTGACTCACAAAAGACCCTGATGCTGGGAAAGATTAAAGATGGGAGAAGGGGATGACAGAGGATGAGATGGCTGGATGGCTCATCACCAACTCAATGGACATGAGTTTCAGTAAACTCTGGGAGTTGGAGACGGACAGGGAAGCCTGGTGTGCTGCAGTCCATGGGGTTGCAAAGTCAGACATGACTGAGCAACTGAACTGATAGGTCAAGTCTGATTATATCGGGGAATTTAAAGATGTGTTAAACTTGTGAACGAGAAATGTTTCAGAAAACTCAGAAGTTTCATGTCAGCTTCTTAACTTCCTTTGACCTGACATCGTGCAGTCTGTAGATAGGTTGAAATAATCCAAACTTGTTGATGGAAATAACACTGAATTAAGAACCAAAAGGTCTCACTTACTAGTTGTGAGATGTGGAGTGTTTAAAAAATTCTTTTTAGCAGCTTCTCCATTCATAAATGGGGCAAGTCATTTCAATTCTGCTGTCCTACAGAGTTTTTAATGGAAATCATTTGTCCAACACGTGAAAAGTTTGTGAAGAGATTTTTAAATGGTATAAGGTAAGTAATACTGTTAAAATAAGATTTATCTATTTAAAGTCAGAGAGTAAAACTAAGACACAGAAAATTGTGCCACGTGTGTGTTTGTGTCACACATCAGTCGCAACATTCATACTCGATTTGGGTGATGGGTTCGCATGCCTCTGTAAGTGACATAAAAACAACATTATAACCTCATCACTGTACGTGAGGCTGTTTCCTCATTTTCATCAGCATTTGATTGCGTATAACTCTATTTTGGGGGGAACATACAAGTTTTTATTTATTATTATTATTTTTAATTTGTATGATATTGTGTTGGTTTCTGCCATATAGCGATGCAAATCAGTCATGGTGATACATATATCCCCTCCCTTTAGGTCATCCCCTGTGGCTCAGATTATAAAGAATCTGCCTTCAATGCTGGAGACCCAGGTTCAATACCTGGGTCAGGAAGATACCCTGGAGAAGGGACTGCAACCCCCTCCAGTATTCTTGCCTGGAGAATCCCCATGGACAGAGAAGCCTGGGGGGCTACAGTCCATAGGATTGCAAAGAGTTGGACATGACTGAATGACTGTCATTCACCCTTCCCTTTGGAATCAACCTAAAAGTTGAACAGAGAAGGGACGAACATGGTATCGTATATGCATATTATCAAATACAGTATATGAATGAGAAAGAAGGAATTATATGTATATATATCAGTTCAGTTCAGTCACTCAGTCATGTCCAATTCTGCAACCTCGTGGACTGCAACACGCCAAGCCTCCCTGTCTACGTGACCAACCCCTGGAGCTTGCTCAAACTCATGTCCATCAAGTCAGTGATGCCATCCAACCATCGCATCCTCTGTCGCCCTCTTCTCCTCCTGCCTTCAATCTTTCCCAACATCAGAGTCTTTTCCCATGAGTCAATTCTTCATATCAGATAGACAAAGTATTGGAGTTTTAGCTTCAGAATCAGTCCTTCCAATGAATATTCAGGACTGATTTCCTTCATGATGGACTGGTTTAATCTCCTTGCAATCCAAGGGACTCTCAAGAGTCTTCTTCAATACCACGAATCAAAAGCATCAATTCTTTGATGCTTGGCTTTCTTTATAGTCCAACTCTCACATCCATACATGACTACTGGAAAAGCCATAGCTTCAACTAGACAGACCTTTGTCAGCAAAGTCCTATGGCCTTTGTGTGTGTGTGTGTGTGTGTGTGTGTGTGTATATATATATATGGATAGTTCATAAATATAGTATTAAACCCAAACAATGAAAAGACACACAATGTTTATCACAATACAATTGATGTAAAACACTATTCTTCCTTTTGTTCATTGTTACACAATTTGTAAACAGAGGCATGGAATGTGGAATGATATCTATTAAAAGAAATATGGTTGTACCTATCTACATCTAATAAAAAATTGCATTATTACACAAAATCTATATACCAATAACTTTCATAGATATGATACCTCAATAAAATACTAGCAAGTAAAATCTAGCAAAAATGTAATGTATAATGGCTAAATGCAAAGTTGGTTTAACAACTAAAAATCAATCAATGCAATTGATCACATTAACAGAATAGACAAAAACACAGATGATTAACTCAATAAATATAAAAAAATGCATTTGACAAAAATCCAACATCAGTTCATCACAAAATTTCTGAAATGACTAAGAATATAAGAAAACTATAAAATTTATTGGAGCTTCTAAAAAGCTTTCAAAAATATAGCTAACATCATGTTTAATAGTGAAATACTGAACACTTCTTTTCGCCTAAGATCAAGAAGATAACAATGTTTTCTGTTCTCCTCACTTCAATTTGATACTATACTGGGAATTAGAAAGGAAAAAGTAAAATTGTTTTTCTTTGTAGTTAACATAATCATCTGTGTAAAGCAAACAACCCCTCTGAGTTAGTTTGCTAAATTATACAAAATCTACAAAAAAAAAAAACCTGCTAGAACTAATAAATGAGTTAGTGAGATTATTCAAGATAAAAATGCTATACAAAAATCTATTGTCATTGTACATATTAGCAACAAGCGATTAGAAACAGAATTTTTTAAAAAGCAATACCATTTAGAATAGAATAAAAATATTAAACATAGGGGCAAATTTTAAAAATAAGTGCCAGTTACACTTTCATGTATTGGAGAAGGAAATGGCAACCCACTCCAGTGTTCTTGACTGGAGAATCCCAGGGACGGCAGAGCCGGGGGGGTGCTGTCTATGGGGTCGCACAGAGTCGGACATGACTGAAGTGACTTAGCAGCAGCAGCAGCAGCAGACTTAAAATCTATTAGACATTGCTGAAGAAATTATACATTAAAGAAATAGATAAATTCATGTATTTAAAGCCTCAATGCTGCTGATATCAATTCTCTTTATATTTTCAAGCAGAATTCCAGAAAAGTGCTTTTAGACTTTAATAAATTCTAAAATAAATGTGAAAAAATTATATGTCAATGTACTGATAGCAATTTGACCAGTGCATCAATCAGAAAGTCTGTTGAGAAGCTTATACATGTCTGAAAACTTATATATGAAAGAGGTAGTGCCTGAGATCATTGGAAAAGAAGAACTTGGTTAATACATTAAATTGTGAAAATAAGATGAAATTGAGTATCTTCACACAACAAACAAAATTTAATTTCAGAAGCTTTAAATGCTATTTTCACTAACAGGAAAATTCTTTTAATTATTACTAACATGTGTCTGTGTCTGTGTGCTCAGTTATGTCTGACTCTTTTGTGACCCCATGGACCATACTCCAAGAGGTTCCTCTGTTAACGGGATTTCCCAGGCAAGACTACTGTCCATGGGTTGCCATTTTCTTTTCCAGGGGATCTTCCCTACCCAGGGATTGAAGCCGGATCTCCCACATTGGAGGCAGACACTTTAACCTCTGAACCACCAGGGAAGCAGAGGTTAAAGCTTCTGCCTCCAGTGCGGGAGACCTGGCTTCGATCCTTGGGTTGGGAAGATCCCCTGGAGAAGGAAACGGCAACCCACTCCAGTACTCTTGCCTGGAGAATCTCATGGAGGGAGGAGCCTCGTAGGCTACAGTCCACGGAGTCGCAAAGAGTTGGACACGACTGAGTGACTTCACTTTCACTTATGTAAAAAGAACTAACTCCTAAAAATCAGTAAAGAAGGTACAGATAACTTTTGAAAATAGGAAAATACTTTTAAAAAATTGAACAGACATTCCATAGAAAAGAAAATAAAGGTGGCCAATATCATTAATTACCAAATAAATGAAAAAATCAAAATGGAACCCCTTATAGTATCAATTATATTAGGACAAAAAAATCTCACATTGAATGGAGAGAGGAGCAACTATTTTAGAAGACATTTAGTATGTTCATGTAAAGTTAAACATTCCTTAGTCTATGTCCCAGCAATTCTAGACATACACTCAAGAAAAGCGTTTGCCTGCGAACCATAGAAGACACGTGTGGCTGCTGCTGCTAAGTCACTTTAGTCGTGTCCAACTCTGTGCGATTCCATAGATGGCAGCCCACCAGGCTCCCCTGTCCCTGGGATTCTCCAGGCAAGAATACTGGAGTGGGTTGCCGTTTCCTTCTCCAATGCATGAGAGTGAAAAGCGAAAGTGAAGTCTCTCAGCTGTGTCCAACTCTTGGCGACCCCATGGACTGCAGCCTACCAGGCTCCTCCATCCATGGGATTTTCCAGGCAAGAGTACTGGAGTGGGGTGCTATCGTCTTCTCCAAGACATGTATGGAATGTGCATTAAATACTCCTGATGACAGCAGAGATCTAGAGAGGAGTAGTGAACCAAGAGGGCAGGGCCTGAGTGAAGTCTGGTATATAATCAACCAGATTATGTGGAGTATAATCGGGAGTATAATCAACCTTTAAGGATAAATCTAAGCATAATAATAGTAAATGCAAAGAGAGGTTTCAAAAGATTCTGTTCATCATGAAAGTTAAAACAACTATGGTTTTTAAAACCACATGGTAGTAGTATTTAGAGAAGCAAGAGAGTTATGTAAAAAGAAAGGAATAAAATAATGATCACTCTGAGACAGAAGAAATGGTTACCTAGAGTGATGAATGCAAAGAGGTAGGAGGGGAAATAATGATCAAATGTGGGTTATTGGTCAGGTGTTAATGTTTTGTTTTTGTTACTGGATTATTGGTTGTGCTTTATCTTATTCAACAAACTAAACAAAAATGATGAGCCATGCATGAACAAATGGTGATGTCCTAAACCAATGATTGCAATTAATGCAACCCTAAAAAATAAATAAAGACATATGTAAGCAAAAAGGAAAGATCATTTATGGAAATCATTCACTCTGTTAACAATGGGACAAAACTGTAAGCATATGGTTTTATCTGTTTCCAGAACTTTTGCCTACACAAAAGTTGTTCTTTACACTTGTTCAATTGCTAAGTCATATTTGGCTCTCTGTGACCCCATGGACTGCAGCACACTAGACTTCCCTGTGCTTCACCATCTCCCCGGAGCTTATTCAAACTCATATTCACTGAGTCAGTGATGCTTTCCTACTATCTCATCTTCTGTCTCTCCCTTCTCCTCTTGCCCTCAATCTTTCCCAGCATCCGGATGTTTTCCAATGAGTTGGCTCTCATCAGGTGGCCAAAGTATTGGAGCTTCAGCCTCAGCATCAGTCCTTCCAATGAATATTCAAGGTTGATTTCCTTTAGGGTTGACTGGTTTGATATCCTTGCAGTCCAAGGGACTCTCAGAAGTCTTCTCCAGCACCACAGTTTGAAATCATCAATTCTTCAGCATTTAGCATTCTTTCTGGTCCAACTCTCACATCCATACATGACTACTGGAAGGAACCATAGCTTTGATTATATGGACATTTGTCAGCAAAGTGATGTCTCTGCTTTTTAATACGGTGTCCAGGTTTGTCATGGCTTTTCTTCCAGGAAGCGAGCATCTTTTCATTTCATGGCTGCAGTCACTGTCCGTGGTAATTCTGGAGCCAAAGAAAATAAAATCTTAGAGTGGTTATCATCTGCATATCTTAGGCCATTGCACTGAAATATACTATGTTTGAAACATTTATATGTTGTTTTCACTTAATATCATGTCAAAATTATAGTTTGTTTTTATTTTGTTTTATTATTTTCAATGTTTGTGTCCCAGAAAGTAGATTAGAAAGGTTTCAATTCACATGAAGCTGCAGGACTCCTGTTGATAAGTGTTGTTCTAAAGCCTTGCGGAACTCTGTGAGAGCCCAGACTGAGCAGGAAAATAAATCCTGTCTGGAATCACGCTGATTCTCTCTGGTCTTCCTTACATGTGATGCATTTTGCATATCCTCAGAGGAATCAGTCTCTTGGGAATTTGCACATTCATCTTCGCCTGCAGGAAGAAGCTTGCTCCATCCCCTGTTTCTGGCTCTCATACCACCTGTTTTATTTCTATACATATTTTTAACATAAAATCCCATTCATTGCTTATCTTCTTTGCTCCTCATGACTGGAAGCCCCATGAGGGTGGAGCGTGGGGCTTTCCATGCTAGCAGAATGCATTTTGTCCAGCATTCACAGTCTAGCAGAGCTCGCTCATTCGGACCCTATGAGTGTACCATAATAATTAGGGAATTTCTGTGGAGGGAATACCTCAAAGAACAGGTCAGCTGGTTTGTAAAAATCGTCTGACACCAACTTGATAGGTGTGGTCATCTGCAGCCTGAATAGGAAAAGTCTCCTCTGAATTCTGTTACTGGAAAAAAGAAATCTGGATTACCATGGCTGGCTCTCTTGCCTTTGCTCTCAAAACTTTTTTCTAGGGCTAAGAAATTGAAATTGACAAGAAAAAAAATGTTTTTTTTTTCTCAATTTGATTGCACAACAATGTTTATTTTTTCAAGTTTTTATTTGTATGGTAATTTTTAAACATTTATTTATTTAAAAAATTTAACACCAAAAACATTTTGTATTGGGGTATAGCCAATTAGCAATATTGTGATAGTTTCAGGTGAACCGTGAAGGGACTCAGCCACACAGATACCTGTATCCGTTTTTCCCCTACTCCTCCCTCCCATCCAGACCGACAGAATACTGAGCAGTGTTCCATACAATAGGTCTTTGCTGTTATCCATTTTAAATACACAAGTGGGAACATGACCTTCCCAAAGTCTCTAACTATCCCTTCCCCTTGGCAACCCTAAGTTCATTTTCTAAGTCTATGAGTCTCTTGTAAGTAGGCTCATTTGTATTAGTCATTAAAACTATGAAATGAGGCCATTTGCAGCAGCATGGATGAGCCTGGATTGTGTCATACCTAGTGAAGTGATTCAGAGAGAGAAGGAGAAATACATGACGTCCCTTATATGTGGAATCTAAAAAGAAATGATAGAAATATGTAGTGATTTTTAAAACATTTAGAATATAGCTTATTTGTTTACAGCTGGCAGGTTCTGAATTGGGGATTAATTTTCATTGTGAAAAAAAAAATTTTAGGAACTATTGGAGTTTTTCTTGCATTTATTTTAACAGGGCTAAGATAATAGTTTTTCCTTGTCTTTGAATAGGTAGAGAGACATTTTCATTATTCAGAGGATCTAAGCAAATTTTAATTTCCTTGAGTAATTATGTCTTTACCGTCTATGTGGCTCTGATCTTCATCATACTCTTCTCTTCTCTTTGACCACACATATTCCTAACCTTGCCTGCATCTTAGTGGTATCCTTTTAGCAGAGATTATATAAATTCTACTGATCTTATTGCATTATTCTCTCTGATATAAGTACCTTATCAGTCTCTCCCAGAGCCTATCTATTTGCTCAGATTTTAGGTAGAAGTCCTCAGATTAAAATCTAGATTTGATTTCACAGTCTATCCTTATTCTACAAAAATCTCCACTGAGGGGATAATCAAGTTGGTCTAGTTCACTGCTCTGTCACCAACAACTTACACAGGGGGAAATGTCTGATCAAGTGATGATTAAGAAAAAAATTTCCTGCTTACCCTTTAGAGGCAAAAAGGTCATGCTTAATGGTGGGCTCAGGACCATGGAGAGGGACTTGGGTGCTTGAGCTCATCACGAACTCCCTTAGGTGAAGATTCTAGATTTGTGGTTAAGACCCAGTACCTGTGAAAGAATGGGATTCCATCCATGACCTATATATTGTCAATGGTTTGTTTTTCTTGGCAAATTCATCTGACTGGCAATGGTAACGTGCCTGTTTTCCTTCTTGGTAGGCGTCTCTGAGAGTTGTCATTTGAGGACTCTTTTTGAGTTCTGTACTTAAGGCTTCAAATCTAGAAGTCACGAGCTCATTTCAGACATATTTATTCCCTACAAGTGTTTTTCTGGACCTAAACAGATGGTTTGGATGCCACCCAGGCTAGTTTCATCCAGTCTTTTTTATATCGAAACAATATTTTATTATCTTGATGAAATTGTAGAGCACAACAAATAATGTAAATGCTATTTATTGACACTTAGAACATTTCCATTTGAAAAAGTCACCAGAATTAATCCCTTCCAAGCATGTGACTATAAACCACTTTGTTGTCTCAGTAAATATGAATCATTCGCTGAAATATATCAAAGTTAATGGAATAGACCTTTCTATTTACTAATGACATCACTGATATTCTTCATTTAATCATTCAGCCTATAAATAATTGTTGAATGCCCATTATATAAGAGGCACTGAATTAGACACATTGAGAAGGACACAAATATAATTTGCAAAATAGTTTTTCCACCAAAGATTACAAAATGGGCTAAAAAAGAGAAGACATACAAATGGCAATGGCCCCGAGAGGAAAGCACGTGTTGACTTTCAGAGAATGTGAAGAAACTAGTGTCCCTGTGCAGGGAGAAGATGATAAAGCCACTGCAGAGACCTGAACCCCTATCAGTGCAGAAAAACAAACATCACTAATATGTGAAATATGATACAAATGAACCTATCTATGAAACAGAAACACTCAGACTCAGAGAACAAACTTGCCCTTCCCGAGAGGGCAAGGGAAGGATGGATTAGGAGTTTGGGCTTAGCAGATGCAAACTGTTACATATAGAATGGAAAAACAAAAACGTCCTGCTGTGTAGTGCAGGGAGCTATACTGAGTATCCTGAGATAAATCATAATGGAAAAGAATATAAAAACAAATGAGTATATATGCATAACTGAATCACTTTTTTTGTACAGCAGAAATTAACACACTGTAAATCAGCCAGATTTTAATAAAAAATTAAATTAAAAAACCACACTAGCTCTTAATCTCTGAAAGCATTAGAAGAGTTCTTGGATCCCACTTTGAACAGATCATATAGTCAAAGAAAATATTAAAGAAATATTAGATATTGATATTAAAGAAAAGATGCAAAGAAGGGAATGTAGACAATAGAAAGCATCTATTCAGACATGTGACATTTTTCCACCTCTCAAATGTTACAGTTCAACCCAATTCCATGTTATAGTATAGTGCTATTTCCAAGGTATATTCAAAAACATATCATGTACAACTCGGGATAGTTAAAAATGCTACGCGTCATTTCCCCTCCTTAGTTAGATTCAATATGAGGTTTTTCTGGAGTCTATCGACTGTTTTGTCAAAGAAAGGCGCCCTGGAGGTAACCATGGTGATGTGGGTCTCCCAGCATTGACCATCAGAGGTGTCTGCTGCTACCCCGGCAGAATACAATGGCAAGAGGAAAGAGAGGGACACCAGCACACGCCCCGTTTAAAGGAAACACAACTCTGAAATTTGTCTGCTCTTTATAAGGCTAAGGAACAATTGACCAAATGGTTAGAGAAAGTTGCCTTGGTGAATGTCACACGGCACCCTCTCCCTATGCGGATACTGATAAGGCTGCCATCCCGCGGTCAACTTGCTTTGCGTCTCTAAACTCTGTATCAACACAGCCCTCCACTAACTATTATCTGGGCTTGTGAAGACAATCTGTTTAAAAATATGCAGTTTCAGCTTCTATCCGTTCCATGAATAGAGTCATGTTCATTAGATCTCCTAAGACCTTTTTATTTATTTATTTTTCTGGTGTATTAGTATACTTGGATATGTGCATTATGGGAAAGATTTTTCTCTCTTCCCTTTCAAGAAAAACCTCCCTGAAAACCACAAAAAAATCAGAAAAGAGAAAAGACTTAATATCCCTGCAAGCCCATTTCCTAATTCCTATCTGCTGTATTTTTATTTAAAGTATTTGTGAACCTGGGATAATGTTTATTTTTATGATGAACACAGCTTGGGGGTAAAAATAAAAGGACAGTGTTTAAGTATTGTACTGTTTCTTAAGTCGACATTCTTGTTTTTCAAGGAAAAAATATAATTGAAAAATATTTTTAAAAGTCATCATTAATGTTGTTAGTTTTGCCACTTACTGCCTTCTTGTTTTTAAAGATCACTATAAGATAGATTATAGAAATTTATTCTCAAATGTAAACTCTAGAAGCTAGCATTAAGATTCACCAACCCATGGACAGAGGAGCCTGTCCAGCTACAGTCCATGGAGTTACAAAAGAGTTGGACACAACTTAGCAACTAAACACACAAAAAACAAAACAACCCATGAAGTGCGCTGCTTTGTGAAAGAGAAAGACATGGATGTTTTTATGATACATTTTCCTTGTTTAAGCAAAATGAAAAGGGAAAAAACTGATTAGCAAGAATGGTTTGATTTTCCAATGATTTTAAAAACTATCTTTTTAAAGAGAAATCTCTTAGTTCTATGAAACTGGCAGCTTTTAGTAGTTGCTGGGAAAAAAAATTCTAATAAGAGTATGTCAGTAGGCCAATTTATCTCCCAAGCATGTGAACATTAATCTACTTCTGAGCAAATGCCCTTGACAAGATTGCATTAGTTCAAGGGTATTAATGGTAACAGAAAAATGACTTGACCACCATATTTCCAGTGTTTTCTTGTAATTACAGCAAGAATAGGTACTACCACACAATTAAGTACTTGATTACACACTGATTTGGCAATTTCTTCTAGCTTTTTACACAATGTCATTTTTTTCCCTTTCTCTTTTAAGGAACATATTTATAAAGTCCTTAATTGGAACTGTAGCTGATATTTGACCCTGTTCTTAGCATGGAGGGCAGTAACAGACACTTGTAAATCCTCAGGGTTTCTTAACATACAGTTCCCAAATAGCTCTATGTGTTAGGGATGCCCAAGACTACTTTTAGGTTAGATGATTTGCTAGAAATACGCACAGAAATATGCAAAAATGTTGCTCTCAGGGTTGTGGTTTATTATAGTGAAAGAATACAGATTAACATGAGCAAAGGAAAAGGACACATATGGTAGCATCTAGGAGGATCCAGGTACAAATTTCCAGTTATTCTCTGCCAGTGGACGTTGCATAGATGGCATTTAATTATTTCAACAACAATGTGTGGCAACACTAGTGACGTGTAGCCAACCAGGGAAGCTTACTAGGTGCTGTCTAGGGTTTTAAGTGGAGTCAGTCATGTAGGCAGGCAGAGCTGTGTAACTGATGGAGGTTACACAGACTCCTGTCTGTCAGACGTCAAGTTGACACAGCATAGCTCCAAACCTCAGGTAAACAAAGATACCCTTATCAGGCAGGGTTTTCCTCGGGCTGGAAGCTGGTCACGGGTCAGTCCTGAAGTTGTTTACAATGTGAAAGATTTGGGAAACCTAGGCCTGCCACATTATCACTTACTGCACACACCAAATATTTGATTCTTTAAATTCTCTTCTTTAGAAACTAATTCTGGCTTTCAAGAGAGGAATAGAGGCTGAAAAGTCATCCCTAAATCCAGAAGAGCCATATCTCTTTTAAATCAAAGGCGTTAGTTTGACCATGATGCTGATAGCAAGGCAAATTTGGAAGTGATGTTATAGGTAAAAGACAAACAAAAAGAGTTAGTTGGATTTAAATGACATATTTACCTTAATTCAGTTATTTGGGGGCCAATACTCAATATCCGATCTTCTCTTTTCTACTCTTTAAAACAAATCCAACAGGCCTTCTTTGAAAATTAAATGAAATGATGTAAGGGAAAACACTATATCCAGTGCTTGAAAGACTACTAGGTTCTGCAGAAAGTATTAATACGATGAGGGCTAAAACTACTGGCAGAAAGAGAAAAAATATTGAGAAAGAGTATATAGAATATTTTTATCATATTGCAAAACTTTTCACAGTATCGTGTATGTAGAAAGTGACCGTGCATTTTACATCGCAAAGGAAGGAGAGCTGCCGATAGAACTGGACAGGAGGCCCTTCCCTGCCATACCCTGCCTGGTCTACGAGAGAGCTAAGGCAATCAATGTCTTGGCCTATCTGTAGCCAGTCACGAGTGCATGCAGTGACAAGTTTTGTATGTAATATTCCTGAGAGATTTGGGGCACCTAAGCTGTGATCATACTCCACTGTCCAAGATGTGGTTATGACAGTTTCACAAGTAAAAAGAGATGCTACCAAAGTATAAACAACATGTTTGACTCAACAATTGCAACAATCCTATTGTCCATGACAGGCCACCCGTTCTCAAGGACATGCCCTAGCTTGGGGAGAGGGTCAACAAGAGGGAAGTAGGAAGGGGGAATGGAAATACAGTCTCAGTTCAGTTCAGTTCAATCGCTTGTGTCCAACTCTTTGAGACCCTATGAACTGCAGCACGCGGGGCCTCCCTGTCTATCACCAGCTCCCAGAGTTTACTCAAACTCATGTCCACTGAGTCAGTGACACCATCCAACCATCTCATCCTCTGTAGCCCCCTTCTCCTCCTGCCTTCAATCTTTCCCAGCATCAGGGTCTTTCAAATGAGTCAGCTCTTCGCATCAGGTGGTCAAAGTATTGGAGTTTCAGCTTCAGCATTAGTCCTTGCAATGAATATTCAGGACTGATTTCTTTTAGGATGGACTGGTTGGAACTCCTTGCAGTCCAAGGGACTCTCAAGAGTCTTCTCCAGCACCACGGTTGGAAAGCATCAATTCTTCAGTGCTCAGCTTTCTTTATAGTCCAACTCTCACATCCATACATGACCACTGGAAAAACCACAGTTTTGACTAGATGGACCTTTTGTTGGCAAAGTAATGTCTCTGCTTTTTAATATGCTCTCTGGGTTGGTCGTAACTTTTCTTCCAAGGAGCAAGCGTCTTTTAATTTCATGGCTTCTGTCACCATCTATGATGATTTTGGAGCCCCAAAAAAGTATCTCACTGTTTCCATTATTTCTCCATCTATTTTCCAGGAAGTGATGGGATCAGATGCCATGATCTTAGTTTTCTGAATGTTGAGTTTTAACTAGCTTTTTCACTCTCCCCTTTCACTTTCATCAAGAGGCTCTTTAGTTCTTCTTCACTTTCTGCCATAAGTGTGGTGTCATCTGCGTATCTGAAGTTGTTGATATTTCTCCCAGAAATCTTGATTCCAGCTTGTGCTTCATCCAGTCTGGACAGGAGTGAAAATGGAAGGATAAATGCATAGACCTACTTAGGAATTATGCCAAAAGAATAGGGATTAGACGGTTTAATGTCTTGATTTTCTATTCATCTAAAAAATGCTGCTAGCAATTTATAAAAATCTGATGTGAGATAGTTAATTCTGTTTAATAAAGCTTGTTTGTAGTTGTTGTTTTTATTAGAGAGTTGAGCCATATTAGTATCTCTCAGCTGTAGGTATGCATTAGAATCCCCTGCAAAGCTTAAAACAAAACAAAAACCAGACATCAAGAAAACAAAATGATGACATTCAAAGCTCCAGCTTCATTGCTGGATATCCTGACTTAATTGTTCAGAGATGAGAAATCTTTCAAGGTCTCCTTCAAGTTCTAATGTCCAAGTACTGAGCTAACACATTAGAATCTTCTTATTCTGCTATTTCTAAGAAACTTACTATATGATAAACAGCACAGAGGAACTAATAAAATAGAAAGCAAATACTAACCTTCGAGTGAATACTGGGATTCAGAGAGGTTTCCTACATTCTGAGGACAAATTCATTATAATTCTAGAAGATGGTCAGAGTAAGGAAGTCTTCACAGATGAGGAAGTGCTTGAGCTCCAGGGGTACTTCTAAGAACAATGCATGTGGGCACTGAAGCTCAGTCACTTCAGTCGTGTCCAACTCTTTGAGACCCTTTGGACTGTAGCCAGCCAGGCTCCTCTGTCCATGAGATTCTCCAGGCAAGAATAATGGAGTGGGTTGCCATGCCCTCTTATAGGGGATCTTCCCAACCCAGGGATCAAACCCACGTCTCTTATGCTGGCAGGCGCATTCTTTACCACTAGCATCAACTGGGAAGCCTCCTAAAAAGAATATTGCAATAAAAAGACTTGTACAACACACATGATGACCAAACATCCCTGTTTACCTGGGGCTCTCCTGGATTTCTTACAGAAAATCATACACTGCAGGAAACTCCTCACTCCTAGGTAAACAGATGCAGCCAGTCACTCCACACATGAGATTTTTCCCCTATAAAACTGAATATACTTTTGACCGAACTCCCTCATAGCTCAGTTGGTAAAGACTCCACCTGCAATGCATGAGACCCTGGTTCAATTCCTGGGTCAGTAAGATCCACTGGAGAAGGAATAGGCTGCCACTCCAGTATTTCTGGGCTTCCCTGTGGCTCAGCTGGTAAAGAATCTGCCCACAATGCGGGAGACCTGGGTTCGATCCCTAGGTTGGGTAGATCCCCTGGAGAAGGGAAAGGCTACCCATTCCAATATTGTGACCTGAAAAATCCCATGCACTGTAAGGTCCATGGGGTCACAAAGAGTTGAACATGACTGAGTGACTTTCACTTTCATTTCCAAAGTATATATAGACTTTGATAAGCATCCTCCTAACCAGTGGCTCTTTTCTTGGCATCTCCTTATGGTTATACTAAAACTAACCAACTGATTCCTTTAACCATAAACAAATACATAGATGAATAAATAAGAAAGAAAGAACAAGAGCTCTCTGTGTGGTAGGTATTTAAAGTCTGAGTTGACTACAGTCTCCAAGCAGGAGATGAGTTAGTGCCAATATCCTCTCTCTTTAGGAAGCTACAGCATATCTGTGCGTCTCTTAAAGTCACGACTGTCTCTTGTTCCGAGAAATCTGCTTTCCAGGTGGATGATCGATTTATGTGTCACGTGAAGACCAAGGACTCATCTGCCATGGGATCTAGCAATCCTTACGTTTTATTTTGTACTCTAATTTTTTTTTTCAATTTGCTGATAATGTCCAGTTGTAGTTTTGTATAGTGTACTTTGAATAACATCAGTGCAGAACAGCCCCTGCCTTAAGACACTGATCAAACCTACTAGCTAGGTTTCACTGGGTTTTGTTGCAATAATAATGATAATAAAGTGCGTGCTTTACAAAAAGTAACTTTTTTTCGGTTGTTTTTTGTTTCTCTGTTTTTTTTTTTTTGGTTGTGCAGCTTGTGTTATGGATCTCAGTTCCCCCACTAGGGGTTGAACATGGGCCAGGCAGCGAAAGCCCATGATCTTAACCACTGAGCAACAGGCGAACACCCACAGAAAATGAATCAGTTCATGGTTACATTGCTCAATGACCTCTGTGACTTGCCTGCATTCCACTCTGCACATCTTCTTGTTGGTGAGCCCAAGCTTGAGAATCAGTCACATGGGAACATGCCATTTGTTGACAGAGAAAGTACCAGAAAACTGAGGGAAACACAAAATGGATTTAAGCTGTGGATCGAATGAGGAATAGGACATGCTGGTTCAATTTAGTCATATGGCCAACCACAACCCCAGTGAGGAAGAGACGTGCCCCCCCCTACACACAGCAGGCTCTGCAGGTCCCATGAGAGTGAGCTGGGACCCAAACTTTTCCAATTCTTTGCGACCCTGTGGAGTGTAGCCCACCAGGCTCTTCTGTTCATGGGATTCTCCAGGCAAGAATACTGGAGTGGGTTGCCATGCCCTCCTCCAGGGAATCTTCCCGACACAAGGATAGAATCTGTATCTCTAACATCTCCTGCATTGGGCAGTCAGATTCTTTACCACTAGAACCACCTGGGAAGCCCATGGTCTATGCTAGGTAGCTATTTACCCTACTTCAGCCTTCAATTCAGTTCAGTTCCATAGCTCAGTCGTGTCCGGCTCTTTGCGACCCCATGGACTGCAGCACGCCAGGCCTCCCCTGTCCATCACCAACTCCCGGAGCTTGCTGAAACTCATGTCCATTGAGTCAGTCATGCCATCCAACCATCTCATCCTCTGTCATCTCCTTCTCCTCCCACCTTTAATATTTCCTGGCATCAGGGTCTTTCCAGTGAGTCAGTTCTTGGCATCAGGTGGCCAAAGTATTGGAGTTTCAGCTTCAGAATTAGTCCTTCCAATGAATATTCAGGACTGATTTCCTTTAGGATTGACTGGTTTGATCTCCTTGCAGTCCAAGGGACTCTCAGCCAGGTCTCCTGCTAATAAAAGATGGATTATAAAACCCACTTTATGTTGTTGGTATAATTCATGGGCATCATCTAAATGTGTGGAAGTGTCTAGAACAATGTGAACAGTATGTATTCTTTTTTTCTCTTCCAGCAGATGTTCTCATGCATTTAGGAGCCCATACGTTTTTAAAGAATATTGGGGAACACCTACTTGGCAGGACAATTCCATCTTGGTTAGCTAAAAACCAATTAGGTAAAAGAAGTATCAGAATGTGGGGTGCAGGTGAGAGTTGGGGAGGGACCAGATAACTCCAGGGTTTGAGACACACAAAACTGACACCATTTTAAGAATTCAACCGCAGTGATTGCTGCAACGCTACTAAAACATCACTGGTCCAGTGGAACCTGAGGGATCTCAGATTGAAATTTACCTCCTACTTGCTTGACATAATATTGAAGCTGGCTGAACCTCAGTTTCAATGACTTTAAAAAGAGAATAGTTATGCCCACCTTGAAGAGTGATGAGGAACCTTATGGATCGTGGAAGAACACCATGCACCATATTGTAGTACTCAACAAATCATTAATTTTAAAAACAAGGCCCAGTTTCGAAAGCAAGTTAGCACTCTATTTTCCATGTGTCTGAGGTCTGGAACCAAGATCCCGTACCTAGAGTTGTGCCAGCCGAAATTTTGAGCTGATTGAGTGGTTCTTGGAAATCCAGCTCAATATACTGGAATCTTAGCTTTCCAAAGGATTCCAGAAATCTTGTCTTTTAGCCATTGGTTTTACTATCTAAGAAAAATGAGATCCAGAGCAGGAAGCAGTTTTCCAAATTTCAGCTGGCTGAAAAGGGAAGATTTTGGATAAACAGGAACACCAATATTATTATCTGGTGCCATTCCATCCTGTGCTGGCTTTCTAGAGGACTAACATTTCTCCTCAGCCTGGTCTAAAGGGGCTTGCAATCTGGGAAAGGGTGAGATAGGGAAATTTGTCAGGTGACTTGAAAATGGTTAGAACGTCTACCCTCAGGCTGTGCCCAGCCATTACAGAAAGCATTTGAAAAAAGAATTACTAATTGTTTACTTCTGACTGATGTTCAGTATCTGGGGAATTAAAATACACATCCCTGGGGAGTAATGAATATACTGGGAGGGCAAGAAAGCAAAGGGAAGCCCCGAATGTGGTCCCTAAATGATGTTGCAATGATGACTCCCAACCTTAGGGTACACTCAAGCCAGTGTAATTTCCGATCGTCTTCTGCAGAACGAAAAAGAGGGATTTCTCCCCCACCCCTTTTTTTTGCTTGCCTCAGTCATACCACTAATTATTTAGTGGTCTTTCAAACCTTTTGTAATCTCTGCTCGAGAAAGCCCTGAAAGATATTAATTCTTAGCCATGTGCCTCATAAATGAAGGCCATTCTGCTGCACTTAATGACAAGGCTGAGACAGCAAGATGTCATTTGCTTTTTTCTCGGTTTTTAAATTGCTTTCTAAATGAACTACAGCTGTGAGGGCCAGGTGCTGTGATCCCTTTAGAAAGATCAGGAAATGATGAAATCCAAAATTTCAAAGTGTGATGGATGTCAGCTCCCGATTTGGTGTGTGTGAGGTCACCCCGTGCACCTGGTGCCATCTCCACAACAGAATTACTTTTCAGTGGAGAAAAAAAAGAGAGAGAGGGAGAGAGAGAGACGCACATGTCTAATGCGAGTGCAACAATAAGAGAAACAGTTTATAATTATCTCTTTGTTTGCTCCTCATCTAGATGGAGATGGTGAAGTGTGCTGTCTCCCCGCCCCCACCCTCTCTCTCATTATAGGTATCGCCCTGGCTGTGTTAAACACACGGTTTTTGTGAATCAGAGTCGGTGTGGTGGCAACTCAGGAGCCACTAGGAAGCAAGATAACAAGCTACAGTGATGAGAGCGGGAGGGAAGGAGGAGAGAAGGGCGAGGGCTGGGGCGGGGAGGGGGCAGGTTTCATTAAGACTCCTTTTCACTTAATTGATTAACATCAGTACCTTTAATATTAGGAGCTCTGTTTGCTCTGTGGTGCTCTCAGCCAAATCTGAGACTCAGCCAAGGCTGCCTTTAACGGTGGTCAACTGAGGTCAAGAGCCACCCACCCCTGCCCAGAGGACAGAGAGAGGCACGCCCCTCTAGACACTCACCCTCCTGCCGGCTTTAGGTGAAATCAATTTGTGAGGCCCTGTTCTTGCAGCCAGCCAGGAAATAAGCAGCGATTGTGCTCTTTCTCTCCAACCCTGACCCCCCAGGAGACGTAGCTGTCAGAGCTGGAAGGCTGCCAGGGTCAAGCCCATTTTCTCTGGGACAGCTGCCCAGCCTGCGCCTGGTGGGGGGCTCCTTGGACTCCTGCCGCCCTTCCCCTCAGAAATGCTCCCCAGGGCCCTGAATTAGACTGCCTCATGGGCAGGTGATATGGGATGAAGGGGGAAGCTGGCCTGGGGCTTCTTGACTCTAAACCTACAGTGTGCCCTTAGATAAGCTGCTCTGACCTGCATGTGTGTGCCTAGTTGCTTCCGTCAGGTCTGACTCTCAGCGACCCTACGGACTGTAGTCCACCAAGCTCATCTGTCCATGGGATTCTCCAGGCAAGAATATTGAAGTGGGTTGTCATGCCCTCCTATTGAGTCTTAATTCTTCAGGTCTGTAAATGGGGCAGAGGGTTGAAGAAATAGGCCCTATTTTGGCAAGGATTGACTGACACTGTAGAAGTAAAAAGTACACAGGGGAGTGTTTTTCACAAAGTTGCTGATGTGGAAATATTAATCTCCCAACACCACTGTCTCTGCTACTTTGTCCACTGGGTGCAACATGGAGCAGGAAGCTAAGAGAATGAGACTCCAGAGACGTGTAACTCCAAGTCCAGTCTTCCTAGACATCTGGTTTACTTAACTTCCTTAGCCTCTCCAGGCCTCAGTTTCTCCATTGGTACTATGAGGACAATAGAAAATTCTACCTTACTTATCCTCACAGAAGAAAATAAGATGCTACACGTCAAAGTGCTTTATATTATGGATAGGGAGAAGCCAGGGGCTGAAGGGCCTTGCTAGGAATGTTGGTATCCATGGCTCCCCCCCTAAATAGCAGCTACTTCCTCTTCTTTCCCAGTACCTAGCTGAGGATGCTGTTTCTCCATCAAACTCACAGCCACCCCAGCTACAGTAAAAAGAACTAGACAGATGTTAAGTGAGTCCTGGGAGGAGTAAGGGATGATGAAAAGGATGAGGGAGAGGATGCTGATCCATCAAAGACCTGAAACGCAGCCTGATTCCAGCCAAAAGGACAAGCTGTCCAAACCCAAGTGGAGGGATTCAGTAGCAGTCCCCTACTTGAGTAGTTTAGGAGAAAAAAAAAATAAAGTAATATACCATAACTGTAGCCCAAACAAGGAGAAATCGAGGTCTATGTGAAGAGCAGAAGCTCTAAGTGTTAACGGCCAATGGGTGTCTTGGAGATCTTTGCCCTCAATGGCCCGTAAGTGTGGGGCTATGAGTACAGCTTGTGCTATGAGTACAGCTTGTGCTATGAGTACAGCTATCCGTGTGGAATTCCAGAAAGGAGGCCTGGAGACACCAGGCCCCCTCCACTCCCCAAAAGATGACTTCCTATGGTTGTTACCAATCGTGTCAAGAGGGAAACAGGCTCCTATGAAACGTTCTTAATCTGGGAGAAGGCTGGTGTGAAGGAAGCCAGCAACGCTGCCTCCATTCATCCTGGAGTTTGCACCAGGATGACTGAAGGATCGAGAACAACAAGTCAACCAGTGGGAGCAGATGCTGTGCCCTGAGCTGTAGCTTGCACCCCCACTTGGATGCTTGGCCACCTCCCCTCATCATTGCCCCACTGGCTGACATCGCCACCTTCTCTCCTAAATCCCGTTCTCTCCAGACCTCGGGCCAAGGTCTCAGTCCACACCTTTAATACTTCGACAGGTGCCTCTCTTTACCTGACCACAGGCTCAGTGTGGGAGGATGATCTTCCAGTTCATCCATGGTTAAATCTCCCTGCTTACCACCTTCTCTTCCATCCATGTAGCAGAGTGAGGGTGAGCAGAGGGCTAAGCTGGTGCTAGAACACACAGAGGCTTGGCCACTGGATCACCTGTTGTGAAGCAATGAGCTTGCCTCTGGTGCGACCGCCCACTCTTTCTTCCACTTTGGTTACAGGTGACAAGGTGACCCAGGTTGAGAATGGACCTTGAGATCTTTGAACCCAGATGAAAAGACGGATAACAACCCTTTCTCTTTAAAATTTGCAAACAAACAGGTCTGTGCTTCCTACCAGGTGGATGCCAGACTTTGATGAAGACTGTTCTGTTCTTATGGGAAAATCACCCCAAGGACCATTGTATATGCAAATGCAGATCAAAGACTCTCTTCTGGAATGGATTTAAACTGCTGAGAATAACAGTGTGGAAAGTTCTGTTCCTAGGGGACAGAGCTGCATTTCTGTGGGTACGGTTCTCTTTGAAAAGAACACTTCTTTCCCAAGTCCAGATTAAGAAAAAGGACCTTTGTTTGAAAGTTGAAAATTATTGCTAGTTTTAGAAGAGATGGTATGTGTGTATGTGTGTGCCATTTTGTGTGTGTGCAAATATTGGCCCTTGGAAAATTAAGAGTAGTGGATCTCCAAGATGGCTTAACAAATGTGAATACCTGAAGAGAACAACTTGGAAAGAGAAGTGAAAGAACACTCCTTAATCTAGATTTGGAGACAGAACTATAGTGCTCATACAACTTCTAAGTTTTAGTTTTGGAGGATAAATATTCTCCCCTTTATCCTTAATGGTAAGAGTCTCAGGTATATATTATGCTACTCTTCTTAGAGTTTGTATGCTTTGAATGATCAAAATGACATTGAGTTGCCTAGAAGTGAATGGCTCCTCAGGTGGCTCAGTGGTACAGAATCTGTCTGCTAATGCAGGATACGCAGGAGACACAGGTTCAGTCCCTGAGTTGGGAAGATCCCTGGAGGAGGAAATGACAACCCACTCCAGTATTCTTGCCTGAGAAATCCCATGGACAGAGGAGCCTGGTGGGCTACATTCCACAGGGTCGCAATGAATTGGACGTGACCCAGCATACGCACATATGAATAGTCAGCTCAACAAATACAAAGTAGAACTCAATGATGACCGTCACAATTATTTTAGAAATTATCCCTCTGCTAATGCAGCCTGAGAATATGTCATCTTCCTTGGGCACCAAGTTTCAACGTTGCCTTGCACTCTACTGACGAAATTCAAGACCACACTTTTAAATATAGTCCTCACCTGTCTGAGATTAAGGGGCTTTCTTAGAATCAAGTATAATACATGATCGTCCATCATATTAACCTTAATTTTTAACTTTATTTCCATCTGTTTTGATCTTGTTGTGACTCAGGGCAGGGATTGAAGACAGAGCCCTGTCATTAAACTCTATTTACATTGGCATTGATAAATCAGCATCTTTTAGGGCAGAGCTTTTCATTCAGTTATAAGTCCTTAAGAGTTTACCATCATCCAGATGAACCACCTATATTTAGACCAAAACATTACTGGGGATCCTGCAAAATGCTCAAGTTCTGATCCGACAAGCTTCCCTGAAATACCTGTTTAAAATTCTGAAAAAAAAAAAAAGAAATACAGTTATCACTTCATACATACATAAACATGATCTGTATGTTATGTTTACCTTAAAATGGTCATACACCCATATGTACACATGGAACTCACAGCAACTCTTTAAAGACAGAGAGGCGTCCCCCATCCTTAAGTACCTTTTTTTACTTGAGAAATTTGAAGCTGCTGTTGATCCATCACCACCAGAATCAGAATCCTCTGACTGGCAAGCAGTCTGCCTGCATCCCACCACTTCCGCAATTTCTCTTCCAATACTCAGTTGACTTCAGACCCACTGCCTACTGCTACAGCCCCAAACTGTCACAAGACAGAGCCCAGATTGTGAGGCTTGTTAGAGTTAGGCTTGTTCTAAACACTCCCAATAAAATATTCAGAACAATTGAATCTCAGAGACATCACTTTACCAACAAAGTCCTTATAGTCACAGTTATGGTTTTCCAGTAGCTGTGTACCGATGTGACAGGTGGACCATAAAGAAGACTGAACACTAAGGAACTGATGCTTTTGAATGATGGTGCTGGAGAAGACTCTTGAGAGTCCCTTGGACTGAAAGGAGATCCAACCAGAAAATCCTAAAAGAAATCCACCCTGAACATTCATTGGCAGGACTGCTGCTGAAGCTGAAGCTCTAGTACTCTGGCCACCTGATGCAAAGAGCTGAGTCATTAGAAAAAGACCCAGATGCTGGGAAAGATTGAAGGCAGAAGAAGCAGATGACAGAATGAGATGGTTGGATGGCATCACTGACTGGATGGACATGAATCTGAGCAAACTCCAGAAGATAGTGAAGGACAGAGGAATCTGATGTGCTGCAGTCCATGGGGTCGGACATGACCCAGGGGCTGAACACAAGAACATCGAATCTCAGAGATCGTAGTGTTTCTGAGTGTTCACCTTGCCCAGACTCCTCTACACTCCAGAACCCCTACTACACCTTGCCTCTTGGGGGACAGCCCCTTCTGCCTTTCTGCTGGCTGTGGATGGGGCTCAGGTTTTTACCTGTCTGGCAGGTAGTGGTTCTTCCATGTGACCACAGGAGGCTGCTTCTTCCTTCTCCCGTGGGCTCTAGATCATTCCCGGCTACCTGCTCAGCAGAAGCCTTTCTACTCTAGGTATTTGAAAGATTGCTTTTCCTCTCTTCTCCAGACACTGTTTCTCCAAATTGTTTAACCAATTCGCCAATGGCCCAGTTCTCAAACCACCTCGTAGGCTCCCCCCTCCTCTCAATGTGCTCCAGTTTTTCAACATCTTAAAATGCGACACCCATAATTAAACAGAATGCTCCAGATGTGGCTTGATTGGCACAGAATCATTTCCTCTTTTGTTCTGGACCGTGTTGTTTCCTAATGTTGTTTACTGCTTTTTCTCTCATCCCTATTTCATGCTGGAGACACTTCTGATCCTGAAATCCCCTAAAGCCATGGACCTTTTGTTTTTTCCCTCCATGCCATGAACAGCCTCAGTTTTTCCCTGTTTGAGTCCCTGTACTATTGTTTGCTTGGACTTAAACAGAGGATTTCATATTTGTCCTTGTTACAGTTCATATCGAGTTTTGTTCCATAACTCAATGCATTGAACTCTCTGACCTTCTGTACATTTGCTCTTTAATATTCCTGCATCTAAATGATATGTCTTCTTATTTTAAACAAAGTTATTGATTCTTTACCATCTCAGCCACCAAGAAGGCCTCTTTCATTCATGAAAATACTGAATAACATTTAAAAAACAAGCCATTCAGGCCATAGTGACTCTCTTATTATCTTCTTTAGTATTGCTGTTTATCACAATACCTTTTTGTGAAAGATATATCAGAGATTTGTACCAGTCAGCACGGTTTAAACCACCTTGGAGGACACAGAAACACACAAATAGCTTAGTTTCTTTTTTTTTTAATGTTTTTTTTTTTAAATTCAGGTAATAGTCACATAATATAAAACATACTATTTTTTTCCGTATTTAACTGTACAGTTCAGTGGCACTAAGTACATTCACATTGTCTGCAACTCACCATCACCCAGCTTCTGAATTTTCACTTTCATTAAATACAGTCCCCATTCCCCATCCCCACCCCACCCCTATCCCTGGGCCCTGGCATCTATCCATGTGCTTTCTGACTATGAACTTGACTATTCTAGATACCTTGTGTAAGTGGAATCAAACAGTAGTGAATAGCTTTGCTTCTAATTGACAAAACAAATCTGGCCCAATTGGAAGCAACCAGTGGAGGAAACCAGATGATAAGCTAAGATACTGATCTAAATAGGCATTAAAATTTCAAATGTAAGTTTCCTTTAGAGGAAAAGGTTGCAAGAGACCAGGGATTATTTTTTTTAAGGGGGTAGAATTTTAACCTTTCCAATAATTATGTTGCAAAAGACCCTGATGCTGGGAAAGATTGGGGCAGGAAAAGAAGGGGATGACAGAGGATGAGATGGCTGGATGGCATCACCGACTTGATGGCCTTGAGTTTGGACACCAACTCAGTCCATTCTGATAAGCTCTTTGGGGGCAACAATGAATAAAATAGACAGAAATTCTTTCCCCAACAGAACTTACAGGCATGTACTGAGAGTAACAGTAATAAAAATGTTTGTTTGGTGGGAGAGTAAACGTGTTGAAAAATAAAGCAGAAAATAGAGACTGAAGATGTTAGGGTAAATCAGGTGCTTTCCACTATAGATGGTAGCCTGGGGAAGACCTCCCTGAAATGCTGAAGAAGTAGGGTTGAGCCATCTTCATGGGGCACACGTTTCAGGCAGGGTGATCCCTAAGGCTCTACAGAGATACATGTTTTGGTGCCTGAGGGGTAGTGAGAAGGCCGACCTGATGGGAACATAGACAGCAAGAGGAAAGTAGCAGACAGTTCTAGAGTGGCAGCATGTGGGCAGGAGGTCAATCAAGCTAGCCTTATTGTCAAATTTCAGAACTTTGGCTTTTATTCCAAGTGAGAAGGGGAAGCATCGCAGGGCTTCGGGAAAAAGAGTAGGATGATGTAATTTATAATCTGGTAAAATAATTCACAGGGTGGTGTTGAGAATGGATTGTAGGCAAGCAGAAGAAGAATCAGGAAGGTGAGGGAAGGGTTGTATCTGTTAGTGCTGCAGGACAAACACACAGAAGCTGAACCAATAGCAGGCAGTATGACTCCACAAGCATGCAGCGTCCTTCAGTGAGTCTGGGTGGGCTCACGCTGCCAGCTCTGGGACAGGTGGGTTCCTCCCTGACCTCGGACAGGCTCAGCCCCACGTCTGCAGTTCACTGGCTGCGGGCTGGCCGAGCTGGCCTTGGCCGGGGAAACTGAGTTTTCATCCAGCTGGCTGGCCTGGCTTATCCATGCGGTGATGGCAGGATTTCAAGGGGAATTGCGGACTCAAGCTGAGGTTTTGAGCTAGTGTGTGGACACATTTTGAGCAAGTCACCAGCATGATTCACGTGTGTGTGAGAAGTGAACTTTACCTCTTTGAGCAAACACAAAGATATATTGCAAATAGCATGAATGCAGGGAGAACTGAAGATTATGGCTATTCTGTAACTGTTGGAGAGACAGAGGCTGTCGCAGTATGTAGGTGAGAGATGAGAGTGGTTTTCAGAAGGGTAGCAGCAGTGGAGGTGATGAAAGTTATTGGATTTTGAAGATAATTGAAAGGCAATGGATTCAGATGTGGGAATGAGTGTGATAGAGAAAGGATCCAGCGATAACTCAAGGCCTTCGCAACTGGAAAATTAGAGTTGCTGACTCTCGAGACAGAGAAAATGGCAAGAAGAACAGCTAGAGAAGGGCAATTAGGGGCTCCGTTGGGCACTTGGTAAGTCTGGGAATCTTATTACATTTTCAGTAGAAAGACTATCTTGGTATAGGTTTCAGATCAGTTGATATAAATTTGGGAAGTGTTGCATAGAGATGGCCTGAAATGCCATGGGATTGAGTGACTTATCAAGATGGTGAATGTTGATAAAAATGAGACAAGAGCAGAGGGTAGACCTCTGGGGGCACCCCAACGCAGAGAGAAAAAATGAGTAAAGGAGACAGAATTGGAGAGGAAAAAGAGGAGCAGGTAGAGACAGAGCAAGCAAAAGATGCCTGATGAGTGGAGGGAGGCAGGATACAGGGCGGAGGAGCCACCGAGGCCATTCTAGGGAAAGCTGTGTTTTCAATACCAAGGAGAGGGATTTGGTTGGAGGGAAAACTAACTATGGCCTTTCAAGTACAGTAGAAGTTTCTTCCTTGTCCTCATAGGCTGCAGACACAGTCTGAAAACCCCATTTGACCAGCCTGTTCAGGACTCAATTTCCCAAATTCAAGGGGGTTTCACAAAGCATCATGGTCCTGATGGTGACCACTCCAAGGATCTAAAGTGATCTCTGATCATCAACATATAACTGATAAGTCATGGCTAGGAATTATAGACTTCATTTGCCCAAAGTTGAGTTTCTGTAGGTCTCCCGGCATTCCTGTAGTTGAGCAGGAAGGTAATACAGATGGTGATCATGCATGTGTGTGTGTCGGGGGGGGGGGGGGGGTGGGCTGGGGATATGCGGTCTAGGGGTAAAAAGGTATTTTACAAGGATCCAGTTTTCTCTTCTCTCCTCAGAAGTCCTGGCAAGGGACACCACGAGTTCTCCAGCAGAGCAGCCTAGGACTGGGGAAGGAAATGTGCTGCAAAGGACCAGAGATTCCATTTTATTCATTCTGTATCAAATTTCTACATCTCACAGTTTGGGCTCAACAGGAGGTGACACTGTTAACTGTTACTCTTTTCACTTCCTTTTTTTCCCCCTCACTGAACATAAACATATCATTACACAGTTATACTCCACTATATTTAGAGTTGATTTTTAACTATCTATTAAATCAAACAGGGGAGTGAGGCTATTCTACCTGGAGCCAGTGAGGTCGGGTGGGGAGATAGACCTGGGGATGGGAGTACTCCAGCCATACCTGCATGGCTTACCACCACAGACCCCCAAGCACCTCCATCCTGCTCTTCCCTGGGGACATAAGCAGACCACTCTCACTGGGGCAGGGCCAGCATCCTGCCCACAAACCACCCCGCACACCTCTTGTTCACCAGTGATAGAGGCTTTGGCTGCGCTTCACTGTGTAGATGGAAGAAATTTCACAGGCATCTGGAGCATATATTCCAGGTGGCACACTCAGTGAAGCCCAAGATGCCAAGGATGTGACATGTTCAGCAAAATTACACGTTTTTATTGTTCAACAACTTTGAAAATGTTCTTTCCTGATACTTGCTTGCAGGGTGTATTGGAGTGAGAGGCAGTGAGGAACTGTTCATAAGAGGAACCTTCCTGAAGTTGCTCATGCCAAGACTTCCTATCCTGGTTTACAAGGAATCTTATATGGATAATGCCTGTCAACATTTATAGAATGAACGATTTTAGTGCACACTTTAGAAGACATAACTACCTTTCAGATCAATACAGTAGTTTACAAATTACCCACCCAGGATTATCTGTGGCACTTATCACAGCACTATATGGGCAAAGCCTACTTATCACAGCACTATATGGGCAAAGCCTGGAATATTTCCTCTGTCTTGTGATCCAAGAAGACAAGAAATGGAGGGGTTGAGTGGAATCCAGATCAAGATAGATAAAGATGGTGAAGCTCTGAGTAAGAACATACCTCTTGTGTGTTCTGCCTGACCTTACTCCCTTTGGGAAAGATGCCAAATGCTGGCAGAAGAAACAAGTGAAAGCCTTTTCATGAGAGTGAGGGTCAGGGGTTGGAAATGGGCTGACTAGGAAGTGACAGCTGACAAGTGGGAAAAGGAAAATTGGGGGCATAAAGATTTGGAGGCATGAGGGGCCTGCCACCGAATCACCAGCTGACATTGTCTCCATCTTTCAGTCTCCTTTATGCCCTTTGATTGATTCTAGTTAAATGATCAACGGCAGTACGGCCACATGGTTAGCCTGCCCTCCCACTCAGTACCCACACCACTCACCATCAGTTGTCTGCCAACTTTGTCATGGGTATATTGTTGTCTACTCTGTAGACACATTTATTTCTTGATTTGTCATCTAATATTCTTTCCATCAACTCACACTGCCATAGAGTTGCCTTTTCTCACCTTTGAAAGAAATGTTCGAAATCTCAGATAATAAGTAAGATCTAAGAACGTTTTCAGAAGCAAAAGCACTCTTACTTACTTGGAAAGTTAAGTTTGTGCACTGGGCTTTTTGCAAAATGTTCCAGCCTAGAATGGAACTATGCAAAGCTGGTGGACGAGGCAGTCATAGGATGCCAGATCCCTCAGGCTTTCTTCACAAAGAGAAAATGCTTCATCTGCTGTGAGTGAAGAGAAAAAAGATAATATTGAGAGTTTCTACAATATGTTAAAGCTCTGGTTTGGGGTGGTGCCATGATTATTAAATCAAGCCACATCTCCATTTTAACTTGGTAATTTGCATGCCAAAATTTGTATGTTTTTCATAATACTATTGAAGACATCATGGTTTCATTATATTACTCTACAAATATTATCTATTTTGTGCCAGGTGCTAAGGATTCAAAAATGAATTGCTTCCTTTATGTTGCTCACAGTCTGTCAAAGGAACTCGTCCTCTTCTCAATATTTAAGAATAATTAAAATAAACGTGTGCTTCAGTCAGTGAAACTTGACACAAAATAGTGGCCATGCAAAAATACATGAATCCTAACTTTAACAGACTACAGTTTATCAGTAAACCTAAGCTACAGTCTATGCATATAACGCGACTCTTTCAGATACTTTGTGAAAGTGTTGGTTGCTCAGTTGTGTCCGACTCTTTGCAATCCCATGGACTGTAGCCCTCCAGGCTCCTCTGTCTGTGGAATTCTCTAGGCAAGAATACTGGAGTGAGTAGCCATTCCTTTCTCCAGGGGATCTTTCCAACCCAGAATCCATTAATAACGTGGGCCTCAATCTCAAGGTATTTAAATACACTCAGGAGAAGAGCCATAAATTCATGAAAACAAAAATAGAACTATTAAAAAAAAACGAACAAACGTGAAATTAAATAAAATGGCAATAGACATGAGAAGAGTCATCAAAATCTAAAATTTCCTGCATAGGGTCCCAGAAAATAAAACATAGGTTTGGTAAGAAAGAGCTTTCTTTGTTTTATTTTAGATGAGAAGTTTTCATACAAGAAGAGGTTGTGAAGAAGAAATAGTTTGTGACTGGGAAGAGAAGAAATGGAAGAATGATAAGCATGCCTGGGGGTGCTCATTCATGACCAAGAGCACCAGCCTGATCCAGCAGCTCCCTTGTTTGCACACTCTGCTCACAGGACTGCCATTCCCTTTTCCTCTACTTCCAACCCATTTCTGCTTTTGTATCATCCCCTCTTCCTGGACCATCTTCTCTCTGATGTTTTCATGAGGAACTCTCTCTTGTCAATCATATGTCACTGATCAGAGGGGCTTTTCTCGCCCAACAGTTTGAAATGGCTATTCCTTCAACGGCACGCACAGTTTATCCCATCCTCTATTACTGCTTTAATTCTTTCCATAGTTCTTCTCACTGTCTGATAGTTTTACCTTAGTTATTGTTTGATTGATGCAAAGAAATAGAGGAAAACAATAGAATGGGAAAGACTAGAGATCGCGTCAAGAAAATTAGAGATACCAAGGGAATATTTCATGCAAAGATGGGCTCAATAAAGGACAGAAATGGTATGGACCTAACAGAAACAAAAGATATTAAGAAGAGGTGGCAAGAATACACAGATGAACTGTACAAAAAAGATCTTCATGATCCAGATATTCACGATAATGTGATCACTTACCTAGAGCCAGACATCCTGGAATGTGAAATCAAGTGGGCCTTAGAAAGCATCACTACGAACAAAGCTAGTGAAGGTGATGGAATTCCAGTTGAGCTGTTTCAAATCCTAAAAGATGATGCTATGAAAGTGTTGCACTCAATATGTCAGCAAATTTGGAAAGCTCGGCAATGGCCGTAGAATTAGAAAAGGTCAGTTTTCATTCCAGTCCCAAAGAAAGGCAATGCCAAAGAATGCTCAAACTACTGCACAACTGCACTCATCTCAGAAGCTAGTAAAAAAAAAATGCTCAAAATTCTCCAAGCCAGGCTTCAGCAATACATGAACCCTGAACTTCCACATGTTCAATCTGGATTTAGGAAAGGCAGAGGAACCGGAGATCAAATTGCCAACATCTGCTGGATCATCAAAAAAGCAAGAGAGTTCCAGAAAAACATCTATTTCTGCTTATTGACTATGTCAAAGCCTTTGACTGTGTAGATCACAATAAACTGTGGAAAATTCTGAAAGAGATGGGAATATCAGACCACCTGACCTGCCTCTTGAGAAACCTATATGCAGGTCAAGAAGCAACAGTTAGATCTGGACATGGAACAACAGACTGGTTCTAAATCAGAAAAAGAGTATGTCAAGGTTGTATATTGTCACCCTGCTAATTTGACTTCTATGCAGAGTACATCATGAGAAACGCTGGGCTGGAAGAAGCACAAGCTGGAATCAAGATTGCTGGGAGAAATATCAATAACCTCAGATACTCAGATGACACCACCCTTATGGCAGAAAGTGAAGAGGAGCTAAAAAGCCTCTTGATGAAAGTGAAAGAGGAGAGTGAAAAAGTTTGCTTAAAGCTCAACATTCAGAAAACTAAGATCATGGCATCTGGTCCCATCACTTCACAGCAAATAGATGGTAAAACGGTGGAAACAGTGGCTGACTTCACTTTTGGGGGCTCCAAAATCACTACAGATGGTGACTGAAGCCATGAAATTAAGAGACGCTTACTCCTTGGAAGGAAAGTTATGACCAACCTAGATAGCATATTAAAAAGCAGAGACATTACTTTGCCAACAAAGGTCCACCTAATCGAGGCTATGGCTTTTCCAGTGGTCATGTATGGATGTGAGAGTTGGACTGTGAAGAAAGCTGAGTGCCAAAGAATTGATGCTTTTGATCTGTGGTGTTGGAGAAGACTCTTGAGAGTCCCTTGGACTGCAAAGTGATCCAACCAGTCCATCCTAAAGGAGATCAGTCCTGGATGTTCATTGGAAGGACTGATACTGCATCTGAAACTCCAATACTTTGGCTACCTGATGTGAAGAGCTGACTCATTTGAAAAGACCCTGTTGCTGGGAACGATTGAGGGCAGGAGGAGAAGGGGACAACAGAGAATGAGATGGTTGAATGGCATCACTGACTCAATGGACATGAGTTTGAGTAAACTCCAGGAGTTGGTGATGGACAGGGAGGCCTGGCATTCTGCAGTTCATGGGGCCACAAAGAGTTGGACACGACTGAGCGACTGAACTGAACTGATTGTTTGATTGAATATTTGTTCCCTCCCTGCAGGACTGCAATCGCCCATACAGTGAACATTAGACAAACCTGACTATTAGAGTTAAATTTAGATTACTTGGAGTGAAAAAGCACAATTTCTGGTCCTCAGTCACAATAACCAGATGTTTTGCACTCAAAAGTCACATGTATTTAGTAGCTACGATATTACCAAATATAGATATAAAACACTCTATCATTGTAGGCACCTCTCTTTTTTAGTGTAAGTTCTATTAATATGAGATCTAGGGACTTTTGGTCTATATACCATCATACATCCAATACCCTAAAGTAAAACTTGAGAATAGACATTTATTGATTGAATAAATGGACCAATTTCCAAGAGCAAATGGATCACACAGAGTACATAAAAGAGAGGAGGCTGACTCTATAATTTGATCCAAATGTTGAAACAACTCACTTAAATAAAGACTTTATACATAGCTTAAAGGTCAGGTAGGAATCACTGAAAGTTTTGAGATAAGGAGTGAGGTGATCAAATATAGTTTAAATGATCCTTTCAGCGACAAGAGCAGGATGATTTGGAACAGGACTGAGTGATAGCAGGAAGATGATGATCATGGTGAAAACGTGGGCTGTAAAGTGACTGGACTTTGAGAAGGAAGAGAGTCAGGGCCCATGTTGGACAGGCGAGGCTATATCATATGGAAGTAACAACAACTTCAACATCTCAGTGGGTTTATACTAAAAAACATAAACCAACTGTATTCTTGGAGAAGGAAATAATCCACTCCAGTATTCTGGCCTAGGAGATCCCATGGACAGAGGAGCCTAGTGGGCTACAGCCCATGGGGTTGCAAAAGAGTCAGACACAACTTAGCAACTTAACAAGAAAACTTTGTTCTTGGTTTACATGGTATTCCCTATGGACTAGCAGATGGTTCTGCTCCACACAGTCACCCAGACACCCAGATGGTTGGAGGTCTTCCTTAGTCATGATCACAGGGAGAGAAGCTGGCCATCACACATGGCTTTGAAGTCCCTTACTGCAGAAATGACACCTGCTATTTCTATGAAATATTACTAGTCAAAATCAATCACATGGCTCTATCTGCAAATGCTTAGGAAATGTAGATGAGCCAAGAGTTGTATCCACGTATTTATTTTGTGAATCAATCTGTCCACCATATTGATAACAAGATGAGGAAATATACATCTCTGAACTCTGTTCATACACAATTTATATCTGTACGCTTTGGAATTCACAGAGATAGTTGACAATCCAAAGAAAGGCTATTCACAATAATACTAAGTGGTGCTGAGCAGAGCATCCTAGCAGATGACAGGTAATGAAATGAGGAATAATACATGGGTAGTGCCAATTATGTGTGGAGCACCAGGAAAACTGCTGTGTGTGAGGCACACGTTGTCCCTGCCTCAATGAACCTTAGATTCTAGTATATAAAACATATAACAACTAATGCCATAATTTGCTACTTATAATTTTTTATGCTACAAACAGAACATCTAGTGTTATACCATAAGAATAGTCATTAGTAGTGCCAGTTAATAATCATTTTTGTCACTTCTGTTTCTGTTCTGTCAGTGTTTTCTTCATTCATATTTTCTCTGAAATTAAAACATTCATCGGTTGAAAGTAATAAGGGAATTAATGATATGGTAGGGACTTCAGAGGACAGCTCAATCTACTCGCTTATCAAAAATGATTCAGTAATATCTTACCACTGACTTTAGCTAAATTGATCAGTTTTTATTCACTTAAGTATCTACCCATTTTGTTGGGATCAATACATTTCCTATTATTGATAATGCTTACTGTAATGTTGATATTCCAAGGTAGCTTACAGACTGAGGCTGGACACACCATAAAGGATATGATAAGGAAAGAACTCTAAAGATACAACAGGAGCTCAGAATTTACTTGCCTACCATCTCATCACCTTGTGGTGCTTTGTGAGTGCCCAGTGCTTTGTTACTGAATGAATGTTGCTGTCTGGAAGTAATTGCCAACTACAAATGTCACTCTAAGAATTTGGCAATGATGTTCTTCATGATTCTGAAGCAAGTTATTCTTCAGTGGTGAGAGTCCTCACTAAAAAGCTTCCCTGAGGCATGGTTAACACTGGAATGACAATGTTTCAGTAATTTTTCTGTTATGTTATTTGAGAACTAAGGATACTCGGAAGGTATCACCAGTCCAAAAATGTTCCCTCTTTCTGTGACTCGGCATGTTTTCTATTTTCTTCTTTTCCTTTTAAGTGAAGATATTTTCTGATGAGCCCATTTCTGACTGGTGTCGTTGGCTCCCAAGAAGAATCTTACCCTATTCAGCAAGCACAGGATAAAGAGGGCTGGTAAACCACTTACTTCCAAAAGAGTAGGAAACTAGATTGTATTCCCAACTCAGTGAATGTTTTCCTAGTAAGATGCAATGTCCTCAGTGACCCCAATCCCTTTCTTCAAGCCCAGGGCCTTCTGCATTCTCCCCTGTGCTGAGCTGGAAAATTCCTCAGCCTTGTGTGACCCAGAGTGATTGGAAGGGCATTTCTCTCCTGTAACTGTGGAGGGAAATGGCCCCTCACAGCACCATTGGCATTCCTGTTTGCCATTCAGCATTGTCTCCCTTCCAGACACATTCAAACTCTGTGCTGGATTCGACTTTCAAACGTTCATAAAAGGGTGCAGTGCAGCCAACACGATGCTGAAGCTGCAACACCAGTTTGATGATGCATAATGCATTACACAGCAGTGGGGCCGTGTTTTGCTTTGACGAAAGTGCCAGTGACTCAGAGATGAGTTCCCCACCCCCCTCTATTTTAAAGACCTAAAGTATTGTGGATATAACATTTTCTGGCCAGGCTGTAACTGAAGCTTCCCCACGAGCTATTGCCCACATGATAATGGAACTCTGCAATAATATTAGGGGTATGGGGGAGATCTATGGTCAATTTAGCCACTCAAGCAGTGCTCGGAATCTCTGGGTTAGGGCTGCAGTGGGAGATAACTTGCCATAAGATGAGCTGCCTGGAACTCTGCAAAATACATGCCTCAGTGCTTCCTGGAACAATCCGGCGCTGTGCGTGCACTCACAGGGGAGACGGAAACGGGCATCACAGATGCCAGGAGCCACAGATTTTTGGTTTTCAGTGTAATGACTGATTTGATGGCTCTTTTACTTATTTTTCAAAGGTAATTTGGATCCTGTGCTCTCAAAATGTCAAAACCAAATACTCCTTTCATATGGTAGAAAGCCGTTCTTGGCTCAGCTGTGTCAAAGAATCCGTGTCTATTTGCCACAGAGAAGTTAAAACGTAGAATACTGAATCTTTTTCTTTTTTCAATTGAGGGCTTGACATCTGAGCAGGCATACAACCTCAGCAATAGAACTTTGATTCTCAGGGGTCACCGGGGACAGCCAGTGTGGAGCTGCTGTGTAATGCGTGGTTTCTGGCATTAAATTTGCATATGGGGACAACCGGAGTTTGTGTAAATGAACCTGTGTTTCCTGGTCGGCAAGCAAACTGGCCATCCAATTATCAAGGCAAGTCTATTCAATACAGCCACTAACCAGCAAAAAACAAAACTCACAAGTTTTTAGTCCTCAGAATCAAACGTGAATTATCCAAAATCCTCACACAGCATCGATCCTATTGTTTGCTTCATATGACAGAGAGGTGCAGAACTTTAATCTGTGTGATTAAAAACAGCAGCTTGGCTGCCCACTCCAGTGTTCTTGCCTGGAGGATCCCATGGACAGAGGAGCCTGGTGGGCTGCAGTCCATAGGGTGGCAAAGCATCAGACACAACTGAAGCGATTTAGCACACACGTGCACATATTTGTATACGCAGTCAGAGCTCTCAAATCACTCTAAATTGGGGGTCCCCAACCTCTGGGGTCTAATGCCTGGTGATCTGAGATGGACCTGTTGTAATAATAATAGAAATAAAGTACACAGTGAATGTAATGTGCTTGAGTCATCGGGAAACTGTCCCCCTGGCCCCAGTCCAGGGAAAAATTGTCTTCCATGAAAATGGTCCCTGGTGCCAAAAAAGACTCAGGACTGCAACAGAGCATTCTTCCCTTCCTTTCTTCCTTCCTTCATTAGAGACACGCAAATCAATGTTTTATCTACCTGTAATTGTAAAGGAGACATGTGTGTTCTCCTCTCAGGAAGCATGTGATTTAAGGCAAAAGCCAAACAAGTCCTGACAATCAGTGCGATGAATGGTGTGTTTGGGGACATATGTGGAGCACTGGGGTCACAGGACCGGCAGACACAGGCACACTTTACACATCTTGGGGGCAGGGCTGAAATGGGAGCAGAGTCACAGGCAAACAGCGCTCCCAGGAAAGGGAACTGAGTGGGGCTCCTCGTCTCCTCTGCGTCAGGCACAGGTGAGTGTGAGCCATGGGTAAAGCCAGTGGCTTCTCTCCAGAGCTGCTTTCATAGCCATCATCCTTCGGGGTCCGGGGGGGGGGGGTGCGGGGCAGAAAACCTGGAGGAAATGGCCCCCCAGGGGGCATGCTTAAGCCCATGGCTCCAGGGTGATCCCTCGAAGCAAAGGAAGGAAGGACTAATCCCCTTCCCCACCACGTGGCAAGCCCACCCCAGGCTGCTCTGAGTCCCCATGTGAAAATCAGGGGGTGGGAATGCCTGTCCTGCGACTCAGGGAGGAGGACTCTGTCCTCCCTGGCCCTTACCCATCTAGCTGGGTGCTGTCCCGTGTGGACAGGCCCACGGAAGCCAGGACCTTGGGCTGTGATCATGAATTCTCTCCTGGTGGTGGTCTGTCCTGTGTAGCTGCCCTGTGTGCAGTGAGGGAAGACAACCCACTGATTTTTTGGAGTGGAGGTTAGACTCCATCTTTGGAGATGATTCATTTTTAATATTAGAGGGAGTTTTCCTTCAAGAAAAATGTCCACATCTAATTTAACCATTTTTAGCCAAAGCTTTATGCTGACATTAGGTATTTTATGGAAGTGAATTTATCCCGCTTGTATGGTCTAACTATACTTAGAAACTGCTGCCTCCAAATCTCCCCTCAGACTCCCCGGGTTCCTGAACATGGTTCCCAGTGCACTCTCGGGGCAGAAGCAGGGCCACCTGCTCTGCAGCAGGTGATGGGCAGGGGTTCGGAGGACTGGGGAGGAAACCCTTACGAAAAGCACCTGCACCCTTCCAGATCCTTCCCACCACAAAGAGCACAGACAAAAAAGCCCAATAGAGCACGGTCTTTGCCAGAATTGGGACTTGGTTCGCACGGCTCATGCTAACTGCAGAACAGGAAAGAAGCAAAGATAGTGATGAAGACCACAGCCCGGGGTCCAACCAGGGAGAGAAATTTACATCGTTTATGGGGGGGAAAAAAAAACAAAACAAAACATACACACACACACACACACACACAGAAAGGCAGTGAGCACATACTAAGGGCATATGACTGATTTGTGTTTTGGGGTGATCTCTTTTCATCTGAGTTGTATAAATATTTAGGACTGTTTTTATTCTCATTTTGCAGATGAAAAACTGAGGATGGGGTGGAGGGCAAATGTCCAGCCAAGATCGCAGAATAAAAGAGTGAAAGCTGCAAGGTAAAACCAGGTTTTCTCATCCGCGGCCCCTGCTAGCATTCCATCAGCTTCACACACTTGAAGTCAAACCAAGGGCATCACTTCCAATTCATAAACCTTTAATAATATATTTTAAAAGTACTTTATCAAGAGTGCCAGCTCCTCAGCCCATTAATAATGGTTACATCCTATAGTAAAATAATACATTTTTCCCCTTTGGTGACAGTGCTATCTTTTGTTTGTTTATTTAGGGGGAAATAGATTAGCTACTTTTCATCCTTTTTCTACATTAAGTAATTTTTTTTTAATTTTAAAAGTCAGAATAATATACTAGACTACAGAGTATTAGATAAAATACAAGACTGAGACTTGAATCTTTTTTTCTCTTTTTGAAGTTTGATCATAAAAGTAACTCATAGTAAAGAGTTAATAGACATTCCTTTTTGGAGTAACTTTATTTTGTTGAGGAAAAATCAGTTAAATTTAAAATTCGGTGGAGAAAATTCACTTATTATGGAAAGAAGAAATCTGCTGAACCACCCAAAAATAACTCAGGCGGTGAACATTCCCCAGCCTGCCTACACTATTGATACTTTTCGTTTACTACTTTGATTCCATCTGCCAGAGATACCTGGTTTCAGATGGGCTGGTATTTGCTAGCTGAATTAATGAAGAATACAGAATCCTTAGAAAAAAATACCACATTGGATGCACTATTTAGTCGAGGTTATCCTATATATCAACGTGTCCTTAATGTTGCTCTCAGTTATAAAATATATAGTTAAGCATGTGAATTAAGACAGAGCTTTTAGCACAGATTAATCCCACATTTCCTGACCTGATGTGATAAAACAAGATATGAATTTCTGAGGATTATTTCTTTCATAAGCGAAACAAAATTCAAGGGTGACACACTTGACCTTGATGAACACAGAATAATTTGCTAGTGAACAGGCTAGACATTTATTCTATCTGCAGAAGATGGTTATAAGAAATAGCTATACTTTTGAGCTTTTACAGTTTTTACCAGCTTTTCCCCCACAAAATCTCTGTGACGCCTTTAGGTTGTTGTCTTAATCCTCTCAGGACACACACACCTGCTTAGAGGATGTCTGCCTGCAATGCAGGAGACCTGGGTTTGATCCCTGGGTCAGGAAGATCCCCTGGAGAAGGGAATGGCAACCCACTCCAGTGTTCTTCCCTGAAGAATCCCATGAACAGGGGAGCCTGGCAGGCTACAGTCCATGGGGTCAGAAACAGTTAGACACAACTGAGCAACTGACACTTTCACTTTTACCTTTGGTGGAAGAAGATGAGGACTGAGCTTAGCTCTGGGAACTGAGCTCAAGTCTGAGCAGTTGGAGACCCTGGGTGTGTGTTGGGTTCATATACTGCCGTCTGTAAACTGGAGATGACCACACCCACCTCTTGGGGACACAGCCAGAGTTACTTAGCTAAATGTATACAACGCTCCTGTCATATTTTCCTCCAAGAGTGACCCATAAAATGTATTAATACAGAAAGTGGGTAGCTGACGCTTTCTGGGCAGCAACCCATTGTGAGGGGGATTGTCTTCAATTTGCCCAAATGTAAATACTCTCTTTTTTATGCCATGTGCGTATGGGTGGGGGAGGCCTTGGCACTGGGGGCCCCTGAACCCAAAATTTTACAACAAAGTAGTAAGACTGTCTTTATACAAATTCACATTTCTTTTGGATAGCCCCGCAGCCGCAGATCAGTTAAATTACTTTAGGGTCACCGCTTTGGACATTTTGATGGCAAAAGGATGAAATGAGTTTGAAGCGAGCAGCACTGATTTCTAGAGTTTACGTGGAAGCAAGAGGGGTGGAAGCAACTTGAACTTGATGGGAGAGAACTCTGAGATTCGGAGCATAATGTGAAGGAAGATCACGAAGCAGTTGGTAACCTTAAAAATGTGTAAGATCTCACATGACATGGTTGGTGCCAAGACTAAACTCGAATGCTTCAAAGGCAGGAAAAGTATCTCCCTTTCCTCCTCGCCCACAGGGTGTAGGAATCAGCGATTATAGCACTAAGAACTGGGAGTGAAAATCTTATTTACACTGACTGTCACCGAATAACAGTATGAATGCTAATAGCTTTGGGAATGTGTGTTAGATCACATCAACGGGGAAAGTGGAGAGGGACAGAGGAGAGGTGACTCAGAGGCCATCACCAGGAGGAGAACGGAATGTGATGCTCACATCATCTGTAAACAAAGGGCAGAAGCTGGTGCTAGTGTGCACCCTCGTGTGCAGCCCATTCTAATACCCTGGGGTACTTAGGAGGCACTTGAGTCCCAGCCCAGATCTCGAGCGCTATAATCTGCCTACCTTGCCAACCTGACAAAGTGGCTAAGGCTGCTGAGAGAATCCATCATGGGGACAGACGTAAAGCATTGTGTTAACCGTAATGCTCCTCAAACAGAAGCTAGTACTTTGCCTCGTTGGGCTGAAATAAACTGAATCAGCAGAAACCAAAGGGCGTGGAAATGGAGAACTACTCCTGGGTTGATTCACGTATCTCTTGCTTGATTCATTTTTCTTCAAGAAATATCTCCTGAGTGCATACTTTTTGGTTTGCAAGCAGGGCCCTGGACACAAAGATCAAGGAAAGAGTGAAGGAAGATGGGTGGGTGGTGGGATTAATAAGCAAAGGAGATTGTGCTCAAGATAATAATGGGGAAGCTGGAAAGTGAGTAGGCCTTCTCACCCTCTGCCAGAATCTTAAGTTTACAGAGAGGCCTTAGCTGGGTTCTGGGGCAGAAGTTCTGTCACTTCTGGCATGAGGAGTGGTTTCTCAGGGCTTGGAATGGCTCTCAGGGTGGGAGTGCTGGGTTGATCGCTGGTTGACTCCTGGGATGGGGAGGGAGTGCGGAGCTCCTTTGCCCAGGACCAGCTTTTGTGTCACCTAGACGTTCAGTCCTGAGGATGACCTCCTCCAACAGTCCTAGGTGACTGTGTTCTTGATGCTGAGATGCTCCAGTGAATCAGAGAGACCAAGTTACTGCCCTCGTGGACTTGCGTCTTAGCGGAGGAGGCGGCCTGTGACCCAGCAGGAAAGTGCATGGTGTCAGCTGGGGACGAGGTTCAGAAGACACTTCCGAGAGACACTGGAGAGGAGACCTAAGAGAAGGGAGAGCAGGCCATGCAGATTCTCCGGCACAGCACGGCCAAGTCCTGGGGGCAGGACCGCCCTGGGTTTGTTTGAGGGTTGGCAAGTGAGCCCCCAGGACTTCCAGGAGCAGTCGTGGGGGCTGAGGTTGGAGTTTGGGTCTTGGCCACAGCAGGGCCTCCCAGTGCTGGAAGCTGGTAGCGCTCTGAACTGTTAGGTGAGGGGTAGACGAGCCTTGGATCTAGTTACATGACGTGAGGCTCTATCTGGCTGCCGAGGGACTGTTCATGGAAGGAAGACCAGAACGGCTGGAGCAGAGAGGTCGGTGTGGTGCTCCTGATCATCCTCCTCCAGCCTCATGGGACTGGAAGTGGGATGCGTCAGGCCCTTCTCTTTCTGTCTCTGCCACATTTCTCCCCCTCCCCGCCTCTTCCTCCCAATCTGTCCTCGAACATAAAATGGAATAATATCCCTGAACCAACCATGCAGGGAAGATGAAGTAAATCTCTCCTGCAAACACGAGGAGTTGCTGCTCAGAAGAAAGCCTGTATAAATACTGGCTCTAATTATAACATTAATATGGCTGGGATCATGAAGGCAGAGACAACCGACATATGGCAAAAGTTGCAGGCCCCAGAACTGCAGATGAGAGAGGCTTTCTGAAAGAGAGAGCAGGTTGCCTAGGGAAACAAGGCCCCTGCAAAGCCCGCACCCAGCAGTTCCCTCCTTGTTGCAGGGCGCCAGCTCCCCAATAAATGATCCGGACAACTCTCCTAGGGGGATGGTGCAGCCTCGGGGGGACTCTGAGCCCGCCATCCCTGTTCAAGGATGCACCACACACTTGAAGCTGAATCAGGCCTCTGTACCACGACACTGAATTACATCTCAGAGATAGAGCTTTGGGTGAAGCAGAAAATAATAGCTGCTTTGCTTTGCCAGGCAAGGGGGCCACAGTAGTCGCATGCTCTCGAGGCTGCGTGTCCAGCATTTCCCTGTTGGCTCAGTGGTAAAGAATCTGCCTGCCAGTGCAGGAGACATGGGTTCGATCCCTGATCTAGGAGGACCCCACATGCTGTGGAGCAACTAAGCTTGTGGGCCACAGTACTGAGTTTGTGCTCTAGATCCGGGAGCTGCAGCTACTGAGCTCATGTGCTGCAACTGCTGAAGCCGACATGACCTGGAGTCCAGGCTCCATGACAAGAGAAGCCGGAGCACCACACCTGGAGAGTAGCCCCCACTTGCCACAACTAGAGGAAATCCCACACAGCAACAAAGACCTAGCACAGTCAAAAGTAAATTTAATAGTTAAAAAAAAAAAAAAAGGTGTGTCCAGTCATGGAGAGGGTAGTGGACAGGAGTTTATGATCATGGCTCACGGGGGGCATGATCAGCTCATGGACAGTCTTCTGACGAGTTGGTTGCGAGGTAAGTGGGAGTCAGCATTGCTGACATTCTTGTTCCAACTGGTCTGGGATCTCCATGCTTGTGGGTAGCACAAAGTGAACTCCCCCCGTTATCTGTGTGTGTGTTTAAGTCACTCAGTTCTATCTGACTCTTTGTGATCCCATGGGTTGTAGCCCACCAGACTCCTCTGTCCGTGGGATTCTCCAGGCAAGAATACCAGAGTGGGTTGCCATTCCCTTCTGCAGGGAATCTTCCCGACCCGGGGATAGAACCTGGGTCTCTAGCGTGGCAGGCAGATTCTTCACCCTCTGAGCCACCAGGAAAGCCTCAAAAACAGTTAGGTGTATCCCTTGAGGAGGAACCAAGATCTTGCCCTTAGGCTGCACTATTGTTTCTTTTGACTGCACCCCCTAGTCTCTGCATCCCTTGCCTAATTAACAACTCTTTGAAACTGAACCTGCTCCTTGGAACTCAGAGAAGGTCCTGCAGGGCTGGTCCTGGGAGGGGAGGGGGACCCATCTGGCTCTTCCTTGCCTCTGGCCCCGAGGCTCTGATTGGCACCAGTGAACAGCCTCATTTAGTCCTTCCCTGGGCATTTACAGAAAATGACTCTGTCCAGTAATTCATCGTGCCTGGGCTTTTCTGTCTAAAATCAAGACCTGTTAACAGGGCATGGGGCCGCGCCCACCTTGATCATTTCTGCCAGGAAATAACAACTCACCTTCATGTTACCTATTCACTTGGCTCACTTTCTCGAAAGCTAGAGCCACCTTTGGGGCAAGTCTCTGGAGGGCTGCTCACACCCCATACACTGTGAGAAGTCTCTCACCTAACTGTCTACCTTCCCCTGCACCCCACCTTGACACACACACACATAACACACGAACACACACGCAGACTCAGAGATGTCCTGAGCTGAGGGGCTCTCTGGCTAAGCTCCCTCAGCCATCAGCAGCTGTTTATTTCTTTGCCTCCTCATTTGGCTCCTGGGAGGATGTTTCAGCAGACTTTTTAGAGAAAGAGAAAAAAATACAATAGCTCATTAAGCTAATGACCCTTTGCTAGGCTGGCTGTGAGCGAGCAGAGGCAAGGATCATTGTGAATCTTCCCACTGCACAATTTCCTACTCAAGTGTTCTTTTCTCTGTCCTTTATTCCTCTGACTCTGGTACCTGGAGGAGGCTGCTGCCACCTGCCTTCCGGGGAGAAGTTTTAGGCTCAGCTTGTCTCCAGATGAGAAGGGACCACCCTCTGGAAGACAACCTCTGTAGAGAAATTGTAATAATAATGACAGCTCGAACACAGGGATGCTTTTGAGTTGGAAACCATATCTATACTCTGGACTCACTCAGTCCTCAGTCATCCTTTGGATGCTGCTGCTACTGCTTTGTTTGTGCCAGTTGTGTCTGATTCTTTGTGATCCCGTGGACTATAGCCTGCCAGGCTCCTCTGTCCACGGAATTTTCCAGGCAAGAATACTGGAATGGGTTGCCATTTCCTTCTCCAGGGTATCTTCCCAACCCAGGGACTGAATGTGGCTCTCCAACTCTCCTGTATTGGCAGATGATTCTTTACCACTGAACCACCTGGGAAGCCCTCATCCTTTGAATAGCCAGTTTTATTTCTAGAAAACAGAGGCTTGAATAAATGGAGTGATTGGATGAAGGTCTGAGTTCTATTAAGACTTAGTTTAATATCAAGGTTTGAATTTTTATCAAATGCATTCCCCCGAGACCTTCTGAATCTAATCCTGGGACTTTCCCATGAGAATTTCCTTACAGTCTGTTTTTATGTAAGTTTGTAAGCTTGCCTCTAGAGAGATACAATATCACCTCCTCTGCTGCCCACTGGTGTCCCCACTGTCTTGCCCAGCTGGTCCTTGGTCTCTGGTGACCCTTTTCTCATCCAATCAGAGTTGCTATGGCCCCACAGGAAGACATCACTTTTAAGCATGAATCAGGTGTTGCGCAACCAAAGGCATTCCTCTGGTGCCTTGGCTGGGATCTCCTTGTTCACTCACAAAGTGAGCAGAAAGTGGTGATTTGGCTACCAAGCCTTCATTTTAGGGCACTTCCAGCACAAACACACGTACACACACACGCATACACACACTCACACACACATTTTCTGTTTCAATCTTCTTTCTTCAAAATAACTGAGATGCCCCGATAAGAATTTATAGCAGAAAATGAAAAGTAAAAGAGCAAAGTAAAATGAGAAAAGTCTTAGAAAATACAAAGTGAAAGGGAAATCTACCACATAAATATTCAGACTGTGAAGCTGGTACAATCATTTCTATTGGACTATAAGTTTAGTTCTGAGTTTCCTCTCAGCCAAACCCAAAATAAGAAATATGTCCATTACATGAATCACTTTCTGTGTAATGAAGATGGTTATTTACTGAATGCTTGCTCTAAGAGAGGTTCTGTTCTGAGCAATTCGCTAGTCCTAACTCACTCAGATACCCTATTTAAAGACACTGTTAGTGATGCTGTTGTACCTGTGAGGACCTAGGGTACAACGGGAGGCAGGAAGCTGTTCTCAGACACACAGCAAGGACCAGCTGGTGGCATCCCAACTCATGCCCTTAGATGTCAAAGATGAACACTTATTTCTGAGCAAAACATTCTAAAAAGAACAAAAAGGCCACTTCTTCATGAAAATGGCACATTTTACGGCATAGGAATTTGGGGAAAAAAAATCTAACTTGCTTCTTCATGTAGAGCAAACAAAACTGTACAATGATCTCTCTGGTACTATAGTTTCTTTCTAGCATCCTTGATTGAGAGCTGAGGACATAATTTTACTCTGTGGGCAAAATTTGACATACCCACTCATTTCAAATATTGTTGGATACGAAGGCTAAACTGCAAACTCACCAGGAACAAAAAGACTTGAAAAATTTTATCGAATTACACAGTGATCTCATTCCCGAAATTGGAACGCAGTGTCCGAAGTCTTTAGAAATGCAGGTGGAGCAGAAGAGTTTTTGAAGAAAGAAGGACTCCATTTGCCCATGTACTGTCATTACCCATGGACTGTGCTTACAAGACGCTGCTGCTCAGATATTCATGCCCCACAGAGAAAGCTTTGTATCAAGACTGGATATTACACCTTAGCTGTCAAAGTCATAAATGGAACTCACCACACTGCCCTAAAAAGAAATGCTCTAGATGAATCAAATTTCTAAACTATTTACCATCTGCTTTGGCCCTGGGAAAGTCAAGAATGCCTACTTCTTGGGAGACATGGCACCAACACAGCTATCAGTAAGTATTGAGAGTTGATAGCAACTTTGAACTCTTTATATAATCCAGATAGCTCCTGAATACCATTACCATTAGTCGCTCAGTCATGTGCAACTCTTTGCAACCCCACAGACTGTGGCTCACCAGGCTCCTCTGTCAATGGGATTCTCCAGGCAAGAATACTGGAGCGGATTGCCATTCCCTTCTCCAAAAGAGCTCCTGGATGGTCCCTCTCAAATATTTCCAATAGGCATCTTCTAATATAGAATATTTTCTGTACTTAGGAACATTTAGAAATGGAGAAGCTGTTTGTTTATTAATTTATTTAGAAAGTAGAGTCACTAATGTGCTCTATGTGTAGAATTTCTTATGCTCAACTCCTGAATCAACCACTAGAATTAGCTGTATGTCCATGGCCTTTCATGGGGGACCTTTTCTACAACATAAAGGGAGACAAGCCAGTCTTCTTTGGGCATAGCTTAGCTTCCTACATGCTCTCTTATCTTCCTGATAAAGCATGTCATTTCTCAGTGGGGACTCAAACTATGGCCCCAATTCCTCTGTATTTCCGCTGAGCCCTGACATTCTATACCCAGCAGTCCTATCACTGCTTCTTTCTTTGTGCTTAAAAACATTACAGAACAAAAGACAATCTACCAAATGGGAGAAAATATTTGCAAATTTAAGAGATGGCTTTCCAAATGGGAGAAGATATTTGAAAATCATGTATTTACTTAGCAGTTCTCCAAAATATATAATGAACTCATACAACTCAACAATAACAACAAAAAAGAACAGACAACTTGATTAAAAATGGGTAGAGGATCTGAACAGACATTTTTCTGAAGACATACAGATGGCCAATAGTCGCATGAAAATATGTTCAACATAATTCATTATTAGGGAAAAGTCAATTAAAACTATCGTGAAACATCACTGCATGACAGAATGGCTACGATAAAAAAGGCAAGAAATAACAAGTATTGAAGAAGATGTGGAGAAAGGTGAACCCTCATACACTGTTGGCGGGAATGTTAATTGGTATGGTCACTATGGATAACAGTATGGAGATTCTTTAAAAAAAATTAAGAGTAAAACTACCAAATGATCAAGGTATTCTACTTCTAAATATGTAACCAAAGAATGCAAAAGCACCTCTTTGAAAAATTGAATGTATCTCTATGCTCATCAAAATATTATTTACAACAGCCAAGGTACAAAATCAACTTAAGTGCATACTAATGGATGAGAATGGTGCGTATATGCGTATACCTTCACAATAGAATATTAGCCAAAACAATAAAATCTTGCCATTTGTGACAATGTAGATAAAACTTGATAATGCTAAGTCAAATAAATTAGATGGAAAAAGGCCAATACTAGGTGTACTCAGGCCTCCCTGGTGGATCAGACAGTAAAGAATCCACCTGCAGCGCAGGAGACCTGGGTTTGATCCTTGGATTGGTAAGATCCCATGGAGAAGGTCATGGAAACCCACTCCAGTATTCTTGCCTGGAGAATTCCATGGACAGAGGAGCCTAGCTGGCTACAGTCCATGGGATTGCAAAGAGTCAGACATGACTGAGTGACTTTCATTCACTAGGTGTACCTCAGTTCAGTTCAGTTCAGTTCAGTTCAGTTCAGTTGCTCAGTTGTGTCCGACTCTTTGTGACCCCATGAATCGCAGAGTTATGTCCAACTCTTTGTGACGCTATGGACTGTTGCCCACCAGGTTCCTCTGTACATTGAATTTTTCAGGCAAGAGTACTGGAATGGGTTGCCATTTCCTCCTCCAGGGGGTCTTCCTGAGTTAAGGATCGAAACTGCATCTCTTACGTCTCCTGCATTGGCAGATTGATTCTTTATCACTTTGTTCAGTTCAGTCACTCAGATGTGCCCCACTCCTGTGACCCCATGGACTGCAGCACACCACGCTTCCCTGTCCATCACCAACTCCCAGAGCTTGCTCAAACTTATGTGCATCAAGTCACCGATGCCATTCAACCATCTCATCCTCTGTTGTCCCCTTCTCCTCCCACTTTCAATCTTTCACAGGATCAGGGTTTTTCCAATCAGTCAATTCTTCACATCAGGTGGCCAAAATATTGGAGTTTCAGCTTCAGCATCAGTCCTTCCAGTGAATATTCAGGACAGATTTCTTTTAAGATTAACTGGTTGGATCTCCTTGCAGTCCAAAGGACTCTCAATAGTCTTCTCCAACACCACAGTCCAAAAGCATCAGTTCTTTGGGGCTTAGCTTTCTTTAAAGTCCAATTCTCATATCCATACAGGACTATTGGAAAAGCCATAACTTTGACTAGATGGACCTTTGTCAGCAAAGGAATGTTTCTGCTTTTTAATAGCTTTTATTCCAAGGAGCAAGCATCTTTTAATCTCATGGTTGCAGTTACCATCTGCAGTGATTTTTGAGTCCAAAAAAATAAAAAAGTCTCTCTCTGTTTCCATTGTTTCCCCATCTATTTGCCATGAAGTGATGGGACTAGATGCCATGATCTTCGTTTTCTGAATGTTGAGTTTTAAGTCAGCTTTTTCACTCTCCTCTTTCATGTTCATCAAGAGGCTCTTTAGTTCTTCACTTTCTTCCATAAGGGTGGTGTCATCTGCATATCTGAGGTTATTGATATTTCTCCCAGCCACCTTGATTCCAGCTTGTGCTTCATCCAGCCCAGGGTTTCGCATGATGTACTTTGTATATGAGTTAAATAAGCAGGGTGAAAATATATAGCCTTGACATACTCCTTTTCCAGTATGGAACCAGTCTGTTGTTTCATGTCCAATTCTAATGGTTGCTTTTTGACTTTCATACTGTTTTCTCAGGAGGCAGGTCAGGTGGTCTAGTATTCCTATCTCTTTAAGAATTTTCCACAGTTTGTTGTGATCTACACAGTCAAAGACTTTGGTGTAGTTGGAATTCACTTGCTTTTTCAATGATCCAAAGGATGTTGGCAATTAGATCTTTGGTTCCTCTGTATTTTCTAAATCCAGCTTGAGCATCTAGAAGTTCAAGTACTGTTGAAGCCTGGCTTGGAGTATTTTGAGCATTACTTTGCTAGCATGTGAGATGAGTGGAATTGTGTGGTAGTTTGAGCATTCTTTGGCATTGCCTTTCTTTGGGATTGGAACGAAAACTGACCTTTTCCAGTCCTGTGGCCACTGCTGAGTTTTGCAAATTTGCTGGCATATTGAGTGCAGCACTTTCACAGCATCATCTTCCAGGATATGAAGTATCTCAGCTGGAATTCCATCACCTCCACTAGCTTTGTTCGTAGTGATGCTTCCTAAGGCCCACTTGACTTCACATTCCAGGAAGTCTGGCTCTAGGTGAGTGATCACAGCATTGTGGTTATCTGAGGCATGAAGATTTTTTTTTTTTTTGTACGGTTCAAGACTCTTTTTTTTTGTATGGTTCTTCTGTATATTCTTGCCACCTCTTCTTAATACCTTCTGCTTCTGTTAGGTCCATAACTTTTCTGTCCTTAATGGCCCATCTTTGCATTAAATGTTCCCTTGGTATCTCTAATTTTCTTGAAGAGATCCCTTGTCTTCCCAATTCTATTGTTTTCCTCTATTTTTTTGCATTGATCTCTGAGGAAGGCTTTCTTATCTCTCCTTACTATCCTTTGGAACTCTGCATTCAAATGGGTATATCTTTCCTTTTCTCCTTTGCCTTTAGCCTCTCTTCGTTTCTCAGCAATTTGTAAGCCCTCATCAGAAAACCATTATACCTTTTTGGATTTCTTTTTTGGGGGGATGATCTTGATTATTGTCTCCTATACAATGTCATGAAAGAAAGTGAAGTTGCTCAGTTGTGCCCAACTATTTGCAACCCCATGGACTGTGGCCTACCAGACTCTCTGTACATGGAATTTTCCAGGCAAGAGTACCACTGGAGTGGGTTGCCATCACCTTCTCCAGGGGACCTTCCTGACCCAGGGATCAAGCCCTTGTCTTCTGCATTGTAGGCAGATGCTTTTTCCATGTGAACCATCAGGGAAGTCCTGAATCTCTGCACATAGTTCTACAGGGTCTCTTTCTATCAGATCTAATCCCTTTAATCTACTTGTCATTTCCACTGCATAATCATAAGAGATATTGTTTAGGCCATACCTGAATGGTCTAGTGGTTTTAGCTACTTTCTTCAATTTAAGTCTGAATTTTGCAATAAGGAGTTCATGATCTGAGCCACAGTCAGCTCCCAGTCTTGTTTTTGCTGACTGTATAGAGCTTCTCCACCTTTGGCTGCAAAGAATATAATCAATCTGATTTTGGTATTGACCATCTGGTGACGACCATGTGTAGAGTCTTCTCTTGTGTTGTTGGAAGTGGATGTTTGCTTTGACCAGTGTGTTCTCTTGGCAAAACTCTGTTAGCCTTTGCCCTATTTCATTTTGTAATCCAAGGCCAAGTTTGCTTGTTACTCCAGGTATTTCTTGACTTCCACTTTTGCATCCCAGTCCCCTGAATAATTAAAAGGACATTTTTTTTTTTTGGTGTTAATCTAGGTCTTTTCTTTTTTAAAAAAATTTATTTTTACTTTATTTTACTTTACAATAGTGTATTGGTTTTGGCATACATTGACATGAATCCGCCACGGGTGTACATGAGCTCCCAAACATGAACCCCTCTCCCGCCTCCCACCCCACATCATCCCTGCGGATCATCCCCATGCACCAGCCCCAAGGATCCTGCATCCTGCATTGAACATAGACTGGCGATTCGTTCCTTACATGATAGTATACATGTTTCAATGCATTCTCCCAAATCATCCCACCCTCTCCCTCTCCCTCAGAGTCCAAAAGTCTGCTCTACACATCTGTGTCTCTTTTGCTGTCTTGCATACAGGGTCATCATTACCATCTTTCTAAATTCCATATGTATGTGTTAGTATACTGTATTGGTGTTTTTCTTTCTGGCTTACTTCACTCTGTATAATCGGCTCCAGTTTCATCCATCTCATTAGAACTGATTCAAATGTATTCTTTTTAATAGCTGAGTAATACTCCATTATGTATATGTACCACAGCTTTCTTATCCATTCATCTGCTGATGGACATCTAGGTTGTTTCCATGTCCTGGCTATTATAAACAGTGCTGCGATGAACATTGGGGTACATGTGTCTCTTTCAATTCTGGTTTCCTCGGTGTGTATGCCCAGCAGTGGGATTGCTGGGTCATAAGGCAGTTCTATTTCCAGTTTTTTAAGGAATCTCCACACTGTTCTCCATAGTGGCTGTACTAGTCTGCATTCCCACCAACAGTGTAAGAGGGTTCCCTTTTCTCCACACCCTCTCCAGCATTTATTGCTTGCAGACTTTTTGATCGCAGCATTCTGACTGGTGTCACAGTCATCAAGACAGTATGGTACTGGCACAAAGACAGAAATATAGATTAATGGAACAAAATAGAAAGCCCAGAGATAAATCCACACACATATGGACACCTTATCTTTGACAAAGGAGGCAAGAATATACAATGGAGTAAAGACAATCTCTTTAACAAGTGGTGCTGGGAAAACTGGTCAACCACTTGTAAAAGAATGAAACTAGATCACTTTCTAACACCACACACAAAAATAAACTCAAAATGGATTAAAGATCTAAATGTAAGGCCAGAAACTATAAAAGTCCTAGAGGAGAACATAAGCAAAACACTCTCCGACATAAATCACAGCAGGATCCTCTATGATCCACCTCCCAGAATACTGGAAATAAAAGCAAAAATAAACAACTGGGATATAATTAAAATTAAAAGCTTCTGCACAACAAAGGAAAATATAAGCAAGGTGAAAAGACAGCCCTCTGAATGGGAGAAAATAATAGCAAATGAAGCAACTGACAAACAACTAATCTCCAAAATATACAAGCAACTTATGAAGCTCAATTCCAGAAAAATAAATGACCCAATCAAAAAATGGGCCAAAGAACTAAATAGACATTTCTCTAAAGAAGACATACGGATGGCTAACAAACACATGAAAAGATGCTCAACATCACTCATTATTAGAGAAATGCAAGTCAAGACCACAGTAATCTAGGTCTCGTAGGTCTTCATAGAACTATTCAACTTCAGCTTCTTCAGCATTACTGTTTGGAGCATAGACTTATATTTTTGTCATATTGAATGGTTTGCCTTGGAAACGAAGAGATATCATTCTGTCATTTTTTAAATTGCACCCAAGTATTGCATTTTAGACTCTTTTTGACTATGACGGCTACTCCATTTCTTCTAAGGGATTCTTGCCACAGTATATATATAATGGTCATCTAAGTTAAATTCGCCCATTCCAGTCCATTTTAATTCACTGATTTCTATAATGTCGATGTTCACTCTTGCCATCTCCTGTTTGACCACTTCCAATTTACCTTGATCATGGACCTAACATTCCAGGTTCCTATGCAATATTGTTCTTACAGCATTGAACTTTACTTCTTTCACCAATCATATAAACAACTGGGAATTGTTTTTGCCTTAGCTCTGTCTCTTCATTCTTTGTGGAGTTATTTCTCTACTCTTCTCCAGTAGCACTTTGGGCACCTACTGACCTGGAGACTTTATGTTTCAGTGTCATATCTTTTTGCCTTTTCATACTGTTCATGGGGTTCTCAAGGCAAGAATACTGAAGTGGTTTGCCATTCCCTTCTCCCATGGACCATGTTTTGTCAGAACTCTCCACCATGACCCATCCATCTTGGGTGGCCCTACACGGCATGGCTTACAGTTTCTTTGAGTTAGACCAGGCTGTGATCCCTGTGATCAGTTTGGTTAGTTTTCTGTGACTGTGGTTTTCATTCTGTCTGCCCTCTGATGGATAAGGATTAGAGGCTTATGGAAGCTTCCTGATGGGAAAGACTGATTGTGGGGGAAACTAGAAAAGTGGTCTTTACCACTAGTGCCAAATAAATAAATGAAAGTGAAAGTGAAAGTCACTCAGTCATATCCAATTCTTTGCAACCCCATGGACTATACAGTTTATGGAATTCTCCAGGCCAGGATACTGGAATGGGTAGTTATTCCCTTCTCCCCGGGATCTTCCCAAACCAGGGGTTGAATCCAGGTCTCCTGCGTGGTAGGCAGATTCTTTACCATCTGAGCCACCAGGTATGGTGAAATAAATAAATAAACCAAGTCAAATTAGAATAAAGGAAAATGACACACATAGGTACAGAGACCAGATTCCTGGTTAACAGAAGGAAAGAAGGTGTGTGGAAGGTAAAACGGGTAAAGAAAACTACTGTGTGGTGACAAATAAAAGCTAAACTTTTGGTGGTGAGCAGGCTATAATGTATGTAGAAGCCAAAATATGTATGTTTTACATGTGAAAGTTACATAATGCTAAAAACAATATTCAGTTCAGTTCAATTCAGTTCAGTCACTTAGTTGTGTCCGACTCTTTGTGACCCCATGAATCACAGCACGCCAGGCCTCCCTGTCCATCACCAACTCCCGGAGTCCACTGAAACTCATGTCCGTCGAGTCGGTGATGCCATCCAGCCAGCTCATCCTCTGTCATCCCCTTCTCCTCAAAAACAATGTTACCTCAACTTTAAAAAAATAATTACGTAAGATATTATAACAAAGTACTATGCTGCTGCTGCTGCTGCTGCTAAGTCGCTTCAGTCTTGTCCGACTCTGTGCGACCCCATAGACGGCAGCCTGCCAGGCTCCTCTGTCCCTGGGATTCTCCAGGCAAGAACACTGGAGTGGGTTGCCATTTCCTTCTCCAAAGTAAGAAAGTGAAAAGTGAAAGTGAAGTCGCTCAGTTGTGCCTGACTCTCGACGAGATCTCTAATTTTTCCAATTGATTGTTTTCCTCTATTTCTTTGCATTGATCACTGAGCAAGGCTTTATTATTTCTTCTTGCAATTCTTTGGAACTCTGTATTCAAATGGGTATATCTTTCCTTTTCTCCTTTGCTTTTTGCTTCCCTTCTTTCACAGCTATTTGTAATGCCTCCTCAGACAGCCAGTTTTCTTTTTTGCATTTGTTTTTCTTGGGGATGGTCTTGATTCCTGTCTCCTGTACAGTGTCATGAACTTCCATCCACAGTTCATCAGGCACTCTGTTTATCAGATCTAGTCCCTTAAATCTATTTCTCACTCCCACTGTATAGTAATAAAGGATATGATTTAGGTCATACCTAAATCTCTATAATAACTTATAATTAGTTATGAATTGTGAATTAAAACACTGATTTTAGAAATTGACTGTATCCTATATTGACTATATCACCCAATATCCTACTGTAGTCTATATTTTAGTTCTCATAATCTCTAAATTTTACTAAACTTTTTATGTGGAAAATAATTTTGTCTGAGGATTAGTATAATTTTGTCTCTTCTAATAACTCTTTTTGCATTTTCTGGTTTTATTTCATTGGCTATGACTACTGAATTTTAGTGATGAAATCAGAACTTTCTTTTGATCTTAATTTAAATGAGAATGTTTTAAAATTTTATCAGTGTGTGTAAGATTTGACACATATTTTGAGTTGTTATGCTTTATTATATTAAGGAGATTATCTTCTACCTTTGGACTTCCATCAATACTTCTTTAAATAAATTATGATTTTCCCCAAATGGTTTTATTTCTTCTGTAAAGTGACCATATTGCCTTTATCATTTAATCTATATTATAAAATATAGTAAACCACAGTGGTGGTTATTCTTAAGCTGAATGCTGGTTGTATTTATAGGAAAGTAACTTCTTGGTTAAGAAAGTCTTAGTGCATGCATGCATGCTAAATCACCTCAGTCGTGTCCAACTCTCTGTGACCCCACGTACTGTAGCCCACCAGGCTCCTCTGTACATGGTGATTTTCCAGACAAGAATACTGGAGTGGATTGCCATTTCCTCCTCCAGGGGATCTTCCAACCCAAGGATCGGATCCACATCTCCTGTGTTTCCTGCATTGCAGGCAGATTATTTACCGCTAGCACAACCTGGGAAGTCCAAGAAGATGTTTGTATATACTACTTAAAAATGAGTATGTCAAGGCTGTATACTGTCACCCTGCTTATTTAACTTATATGCAGAGTACATCATGAGAAACACTGGACTGGAAGAAACAAAAGCTGGAATCAAGATTGCCGGGAGAAATATCAATAACCTCAGATATGCAGGTGACACCACCCTCATGGCAGAAAGTGAAGAGGAACTAAAAAGCCTCTTGATGAAAGGGAAAGAGGAGAGTGAAAAAGTTTGCTTAAAGCTCAACATTCAGAAAACAAAGATCATGGCATCTGGTCCCATCACTTCATGGGAAATAGATGGAGAAACAGTGAAACAGTGTCAGACTTTATTTTTGGGGGCTCCAAAATCACTGCAGATGGTGACTGCAGCCATGAAATTAAAAGATGCTTACTCCTTGGAAGAAAAGTTATGACCAACCTAGATAGCATATTCAAAAGCAGAGACATTACTTTGCTGACTAAGGTCCATCTAGTCAATACTAGTTTTTGACTAGTACTAATGGTTTTTCCTGTGGTCATGTATGGATGTGAGAGTTGGACTGTGAAGAAGGCTGAGCACCAAAGAATTCATGAACTGTGGTGTTGGAGAAGACTCTTGAGAGTCCCTTGGACTGCAAGGAGATCCAACCAGTCCATTCTGAAGGGGATCAGTCCTGGGTGTTCATTGGAAGGACTGATGCTGAAGCTGAAAGTCCAATACTTTGGCCACCTCATGCGAAGAGTTGACTCATTGGAGAAGACTTTGATGCTGGGAGGGACTGGGGGCAGGAGGAGAAGGGGACGACAGAGGATGAGATGGCTGGATGGCATCACTGACTCAATGGACACGAGTCTAAGTGAATTCCAGGAGTCGGTGATGGACAGGGAGGCCTGGCGTGCTGCAGTTCATGGGGTCGCAAAGAGTCGGACATGACTGTGCCACTGAGCTGAACTGAACTGATACACATTATGTATGATCTTTACAATATAATCTATGTGTACATATATATATATATATATTTATATATACACACACACACACACACACATATGGACTTCTCTGGTGGCTCAGACAGTAAAGCGTCTGTCTACAATGCAGGAGACCCGGGTTCAGCCCCTGGGTTGGGAAGATCCCCTGGAGAAGGAAATGGAAATCCACTCCAGCACTATTGCCTGGAAAATCCCATGAACAGAGGAGCCTGGTAGGCTACAGTCCATGGGATCGCCAAGAGTCAGACACCACTGAGCGACTTCACTTTCACTTTTCACTTTCATATACATATATATAGAGATAGCTAGAGAGATAAATGAGAAATTTCACATTTCCCTCCATTCTTCCCAAGTATTAAGTTTTGGAAAACTCTGGTGCTCTTTCCTAAACTATTTTCCCTTTTGTCTAATAGTTTATGTCACATTCTTTGCAGATGTCATCTCACATATTCCTTAGGTTCAGGCAACAGATATGGAACTAGTGACATCAGCTGATATTTTCTACATTTACACTTACAAAGCTTGGCTTCCCTGGTGGCTCAATTGGTGAAGAATCTGCCTGCAATGCAGGAGACCTGGGTTCAGTCCCTGGATTGGGAAGATCCCCTGGAGAAGGGAAAGGCTAACCACTCCAGTATTCTGGCATAGAGAATTCCATGGACTGTGTTGTCCATGGGGTTGCAAAGAGTAGGACTTGACTGAACGATTTTCATTCACTCATACTTATAAAGCCAACTGCTTCCTTGATATTTTATCTTGGGTGTCCTAAAGATATCTCAAACATTTTCACCATTTAGAGAGTTGCTCAAGATATACACTTAGAAGTGATTTCCTGAGCCATCAGAACTATCCACATGTCCTATAGAATCCACCTCCAAAATATTTCCTAAATTTGTCCACACTTCTCTGTTTTCTCACCATTAAAACTGAATAATAGTAAAACACTCCCATTATAACCAGATGAAAGACAAAATACCCTTTGTTCCCCAAATTATATTGTATCATTGTCAATTTCTTGTCAAACAACACACATTAAATAGAAATAAAAAATATTGCCTTTTATTATCCAAGAAGCCAAATTATTTCTTAAGGGGGAACTTTCCCATACAAAAAAACCTACAGAAGAAACCTAAAACCAACTATTTTAAGTATCATGAAATGTTGAAGTAAATGAAAAATACATGCAGATATCCAGTGTAATTCCTCAAAACTACTTGAAAAACATGATGAAAATTTTCAAAAGCTCATGAGAATGGGGAGGGAGGTGGGAGGGTGGTTCAGGATGGGGGGACACATGTACAGCCATGGTTGATTCATGTGAGTGTATGGCAAAACCCACTACAATACTGTAAAGTAATTAGCCTCCAATTAAAATAAATAAATTAATTACCAAAAAAAGAAACCTTCATGAGAGTAGCAAAATTTTATAATGTTTTACATATATGCAAGGTCGATTATATGCATTTATCATGATGCCTTGTATATGGTAGATTTCAATAAACATATGCCTTAATTGAAAGGATAAAGAAATGAATTATTTTATTAGTATAAAATGAACTCAACCTCCATGCTAGTCCAATGTGGACTGTAAAACCTTTTTAATGGCTACATACACAGTATTTTACCTTATAGATGTGGATGTTTGTGTTCTTTAATTTTTTTTTTGATCATTTAGTAGCATGATAAAAATTTATGTGCAATAACTATTATTTAGCTTTTGGTATTCTATAATTAGGCTGAATCCTGAGACTCAGAAAGGAGGGAAATATTTCAAAAACTGCTGTACAGTCATGGTTCTCCCATCCCATCGCTCATGCAGAACAGGCCAAGCCTTCCATGCCCCATTTGTGTTCATCTAAGTCTGCTCTGACCATAGTCATCAAGAAATATCTGGACACAGAGAGAAGATCAACAACAGTGTTGACCATAATGACCCCATTTCCTTTTTCTGGACCATTTCACGCATGCACTATGCTTCACAAGAACCCTTAATATGGTAAGTTACCAAACGTAAAGAGATGTAGCAGAAATGCACACTTATTGGCAGTCTGTGGACTAGCAGATTGCTGGTGGTTATGTGTATCCATGGACCATCTATTCCATGAAATACTCTTCATCTTTCCTTTGTGGGAAAAAAGTAAATATAATCCCCCTTCTAGCTTTAAAAAAAAATCAATTATAAGCTGATTACTCAAAACATGCCCTTGAATAAGTCATCATTAACCACCTCCACCATTCTCCATTCTGGCAAATTAGAATCGACCAGAAATGAGTATGCCCACCACCCACTATAGACTGTTAGCTGAGCACCAAATGTGCTTGTTCACCAAATGCCTTGCTCATTAACGGTGCCAGCCATCCTGGCTAGCTAGGGCTGCCAAGGAAGGCTGCATGGTGGCGGTGTGACTTGACTTCAATCTTGAAAGACATTTGAATTGAACTGGATATGGGAGAGACAATTATACATAACAGGCAAAAGAATGGCAGGAACAAAAGTAGGTCAGAGAGATAAGAGCAGATGTTGCTCTAGGCGGGAGGGCTGGAAAAGGGATGACTTCAAACTAAGTGAACTGAGAAAAAAATGAGAAAAATCAGTGTGGGGCACGACTTCACTGGAAACGGTGGAGCTTTCAAACTGGTGGCCCATGGCCCCCTTCAGACCTATAAACATGTTTGTTTATCTCACATGACCATTTTTCATTTGAGGCAACTTCTAAAAATTGGGAGTTTTCACATTAGAAAGTCCGATCCACCAACACTGGGCCCAGGTTTTCACATGGCAATGACTGGTTGGCACTTGCATTAGGTGGACAGACACTCCCAACCTTCCCCCCGCCCCCCGCCACCAACCCACTCATGACATGCTCAGTGCTGTCACCGGCCTGCTCTTGGAAGCAACTGTGTCCCTCACTGGTCACTATCAGCACAGCCTCTGCTGGCAGGAATGGCATGTTGGGCAGGAGTTCTGAAATGCACTTTCCCACTCAGTGACCTTGGAGAACTTCCCTCCCCTTCTAGTCTCCAGGATGGCTGTGGAAACACTAAGATTCTTTGATTTCAGCTGGAGTTAAAATCCCACCAGTAACTTGCATTCATGGTGATTAGGGCTGGTCCCAAAAGGCATGGGCACCAGAGGTCAGTGGGAGAACCATAGAGAGAGCAGTGGGCCCTTAGACTGCTGGGAAAACTGGACAGACAGCTACATGTAAAAGAATGAAACCAGAACACTTATTAACACCATGCTGCTGCTGCTGCTGCTGCTAAGTCATTTCAGTCATGTCTGACTCTGTGCGACCCCATAGACAGCAGCCCACCAGGCTCCTCCATCCCTGGGATTCTCCAGGCAAGAATACTGGAGTGAGTTGCCATTGCCTTCTCCATATTAATACCATACACAAAGATAAACTCAAAATGGATTAAAGACTTAAATGTAAGACTAGAAACTATAAAACACCTAGAGGAAAACATAGACAGAAACTTCAAGGACAAATCGAAGTAAGATCCTCTATGACCCACCTGTTAGAGTAGCAGAAATGAAAACAAAAATAAACAAGTGGGACCTGATTAAACTTAAAAGCTTTTGCACAGCAAAGACAACTATAAGCAAGGTGAAAAGACAACCCTCAGAATGGGAGAAAATAATTGGCAAATGAAACAACTGACAAAGGATTAATTTCTAAAATATACAAGTAGCTCATACAACTCAATACCAGAAAAACAATCCAATCAAAAAGTGGGGAAAAGACCTAAACAGACATTTCTCCAAAGGAGACGAGCAGATGGCTAACAAACTCGAACATGCTCAACATCGCTCATTATTCATTTCAGTTTGGTTCAGTCACTCAGTCATGTCTGACCCTTTGCAATCCCATGGACTGCCGAATGCCAGACTTCCCTGTCCATCCATCAACTCCCAGAGACTACTCAAACTCATGTCCATTGAGTTGGTGATGCCATCCAACCATCTTGTCCTCTGCCATCCCCTTGTCCTCCTGTCTGCAGTCTTTCTCAGCATCAGGGTCTTTTGTAATGAGTCAGTTCCTCACATCATTATTAGAGAAATGCAAATCAAAACTACAATGAGATATCACTTCACACCGGTTAGAATTCAGATCAGTTCAGTTCAGTTCAATCGCTCAGTCATGTCCAACTCTGTGACCCCATGAATTGCAGCATGCCAGGCCTCCCTGTCCATCACCGACTCCTGGAGTTCACTCAAACTCACGTCCACCGAGTCGGTGATGCCATCTAGTCATCTCAACCTCTGTCGTCCCCTTCTCCTCCTGCTCCCAATCCCTCCCACCATCAGAGTCTTTTTCCAATGAGTCAACTCTTCACATGAGGTGGCCAAAGTACTGGAGTTTCAGTTTCAGCATCATTCCTTCCAAAGAGCAACCAGGGCTGATCTCCTTTAGAATGGACTGGTTGGATCTCCTTGTAGTCCAAGGGATTCTCAAGAGTCTTCTCAAACACCACAGTTCAAAAGCATCAATTCTTCAGCACTATATCTTTCTTCACAGTCCAACTCTCACATCCATACATGACCGCTGAAAAAACCATAGCCTTGACTAGACGGACCTTTGTTGGCAAAGTAATGTCTCTGCTTTTCAATATGCTATCTAGGTTGGTCATAACTTTTCTTCCAAGGAGTAAGCATCTTTTAATTTCATGGCTGCAGTCACCATCTGCAGTGATTTTGGAGCCCAGAAAAATAAAGTCTGACACTGTTTCCACTGTTCCTCCATCTATTTCCCATGAAGTGATAGGACCAGATGCCATGATCTTCATTTTCTGAATGTTGAGCTTTAAGCAAACTTTTCCACTCTTCTCTTTCACTTTCATCAGAAGGCTTTTTAGTTCTTCATTTTCTGCCATAAGGGTGGTGTCATCTGCATATCTAAGGTGATTGATATGTCTCCCAGCAATTTTGATTCCAGCTTGTGCTTCTACCAGCCCAGCGTTTCTCATGATGTACTCTGCATAGAATTTAAATAAGCAGAGTGACAATATACAGCCTTGATGTAGTCCTTTTCCTATTTGGAACCAGTCTATTGTTCCATGTCCAGTTCTAACTGTTGCCTCCTGACCTGCATACAGGTTTCTCAAGAGGCAGGTCAGGTGGTCTGGTATTCCCATCTCTTTCAGAATTTTCCAGTTTATTGTCATCCACACAGACAAAGGCTTTGGCATAGTCAATAAAGCAGAGATAGATGTTTTTCTGGAACTCTCTTGCTTTTTTAATGAACCAGTGGATGTTGGCGAAAAAGTTGGCTTAAAACTCAACATTCAGAAAACAAAGATCATGGCAAAAAGGTCAGAATGGCAATCTTCAAAATGTCTGCAAGTAAATGCTGGAGAGGGTGTGGAGAAAAGGGAACCCGCTTGCACTGTCAGTGAGAATGTAAATTGATACAGCCACTATGGAAGACAGTATGGAGATTCCTTAAAAAACTCGTAATAAAACCACCATATGACCCAGCAATCCAACCTATGCATATACCCCAAGGAAACCAAAATTGAAAATGACACATGTATTCCATTGTTCATTGCAGCACTGTTTACAACAGCTAGAACATGGAAGCAAACTAGATGTTCATCAACAGATGAATAGATAAAGAATTTGTAAAGATAAATATATAGAATTTATAAAGATAAAGAATTTACTCAGCCATAAAAAGGAACACATTTGTGTCAGTTCTAATGAGGTAGATGAACCTAACACCAATTACACAGAGTGAAGAAAGTCAGAAAGAGAAAGATAAATATCATATTCTAACACATATGTATGGAATCTAGAAAAATGGTACTGAAGAATTTATTTACAGGGCAGCAATGGAGAAACAGACACAGAGAATAGACTTATGGACATGGGGAGAAGGAAGGAGAGGGTGAGATGTATGAAAAAAGTAACACGGAAACTTACATTACCATATGTAAAATAGATAGCCAATGGGAATTCGCTGTATGTCTCAGGGAACTCAAACAGGGGCTCTGTATCAACCTAGAGGGAAGGGATGGGGAGGGAGATGGGAGAGAGGTTCAAAAGGGAGGGGATATATGTATACCTATGGTTGATTCATGTTGAGGTTTGACAGAGAAGAACAAAAGTCTTTAAAGCAATTATCTTCAGTAAAAAAATTAATTAAAAAAGTAGTCTTCGGATCAATGTACAGCTGCATAAATGCATCCTTTGGCCTCTAACAGGACTGAAAGAGCCACTGATCTCACCCAAGTATACCACACAAAGCAACCATCTTCTAAGGATCCTCTGGAGAAGGATCCAGTTTTCTTGATCTTCTTGCCTGGGATATTCCATGGACAGAAGAGTCCATGGGGTTGCAAAGAGTTGGACATGACTTAGAGATGAAACCAAGGACCCCGTAGATGACTTGAAGAGGTATGACTGTAAAGGGTTTTCATGATCCACATATTCTGAAAAGAACCTGTGAGTCACATCTGCTTGGGAATGACCGTCCCAGACACCTCTCTCTCCTACCCTATTGTACTTGAAGTTTGGTGTGTGAAGAGCTCAGAAGAGCAACAAAGGGGCTGCTGGCCTCCAGGCATGAACGAGCCCACAGGATTCAACTGTGTGTGATTTTGTAAAGCAAAGAAGCAGACAAATCATTAGCAAGAGTAACTACCAAAAGTTCCCTAAAAATAAAGTCATTGATGAACACCTACCAAAGTTCTCTGCAGAATCACAAGAAAGACTGAAAAACCCAGCTGAGTACTTCACCAGGAAGAAAGCTCAAGTGGAAAAGTGCCACCAGCTCAAGGTAGGTTTAATTATCCTTGCTTCATGCTAGGATCCTCAAATGTGAGGCCCAGAGATTTGCATTTCTAAAAAATTCCCAGGTGTTGTTGATGTTGCTTATCCGAGAATTGCACTTTGAGGACCACTGCCTTGTACAAGGAGAAGGCAATGGCACCCCACTTCAGTACTCTTGCCTGGAAAATCCCAGGGATGGAGGAGCCTGATAGGCTGCAGTCCACGGGGTCACTTTCACTTTCACTTTCATGCACTGGAGAAGGAAATGGCAACCCATTCCAGTGTTCTTGCCTGGAGAATTCCAGGGCTGGGGGAGCCTGGTGGGCTGCCATCTATGGGGTCGCACAGAGTCGGACATGACTGAAATGACTTAGGAGCAGCAGCAGCAGCAGCAGCCTTGTACAATGTGAATTAAACCAAACCCTGCACAGCAAGGAATCTGGTGGGTCTAGCCCACAGTGGACCTCTAGTTGGACTGTACCCCCTGAGTCTAGCTTCCTTCATAACTCAGTTGGTAAAGAATCTGCCTGCAATGCAGGAGATCCCAGTTTGATTCCTGGGTCGGGAAGATCTGCTGGAGAAGGGATAGGCTACCCATTCCAGTATTCTTGGGCTTCCCTTGTGGCTCAGTTGGTAAAGAATCTGCCTGCAATGTGGGAGAACTGGGTTCGATCCTTGGGTTGGGAAGATCCTCTGGAGAAGGGAAAGGCTACTCACTCCAGTATTCTGGCCTGGAGAATTCCACGGACTGTATAGTCCGTGGGGTTGCAAAGAGCTAGACACGACTGAATGACTTTCACTTTCCCTTTCCCTGAATCTGTTTGGTGCTTTGTCATGAGCAGTTAAAAGTCATGAACATGGCCATCCCAAGGGATCTTGAAATTCAGGCAAGAAGATAAAACAACTATGAGCTTTTGCTTGTATTTTTTTGTTAACCTGCAATTCCAAAATTATCCAGCATGCATATCTCAAATAAAATGGTACTTTGCCAAGGGAAGACTTCCCCAAATGCCACCACTTTCATAAGAAAACTTTCCAATCCTCCAATAGAAAAGAATCTTTCCCTCCCTGGAATTCCTCAGCCTGAACCTCCTCAGTGGCCATGTCTTTTTATCTTGGAATCTTGGTACATGTGTACATACATTATATATATTATATTTTTCACCTTCTGCACCCTAAAAGATGCTGGATAATCAAGCCTGAGAGAGTAACCAGCATATATCTTCTACAAAAACACAAAACAACCTCTGATTTAAGTGCCTGAAAAGAGAAAAACCTCATTAACCTATGGCTGAGTATTAACATTACACTCTCAAAACCACATAGACACAGGCATGTATACACACACACACATCTAAATGAAAAAATATGCTTTCCCAAAGGACCCCATCCTAAGAGACAGTCTGAGAGGGAAAAAAGTAGGTAATTGGAAGCTTAATGTACAAAGCTGTTTTTGGAGGAATGTGGGTCTCAAAATGGAGGAATTCTTCAATTTTCTCCTCTGCTTCTGCATCACAACCTTCTATATAACTTATATGTGTATTTTTGTACCTATATGAGGCTTGAGGAGTGTGTGTGTGTGTGTGTGTGTGTGTGTGTGTGTGTGTGTGTTCCTCTCTTTGGCTGTAAGTTCTGCTTTGTATTATGTTCATCTGCATTAAGTCTGTTTGGTGTGATTCTTACAGATGGCATGAAAGGGTATTATTGAAATGACGTTTCTAATAGTCTGGACATCTTCCAGCACATAGAATCATAGTACCAAATTCTTTCATCTAATTAAGTTTGAAGATAATTTAGCTGATTGATAGTTAGGGTAGAAAGAACTTCTGTAGACTAGGGAGCCAAAAATGGCTCATGCTTTAAGTATCTCACCTCCTGCCACTTTTAGAAGTTATCATAAATTAATTTTGCTGATATAGTTCCTGAAATATTCTTGAATTATCTACAGCAGAAACTTCATTAGGAAATTTATCCCATCACCTTTAGTATGCTTATTATGAATGCAAACCTGCATAACCACTGTATTTCTTTTTCTATTTTCATGCCTTTTTGAGTAAACAATTTGCAAATTTCAGGGACAGTGATGAACAATGAAACATTTCTATAAGCAGTTCTAATTTCAAATTTGATTAGTACCTCAATTAACTAATTCAAAGCCATGCAACCCATTTATTAAATAATGATCGATGATTAGACTCACCTGCATACTATTACAAGCAATTCACTGCTTACTCTTTTTTTACAGACGAGATTGGTGACCACAGGGGAACAATAGGGAAATACATGGATACTGACCAGGTTGATTGCTGAACAAACTACTCAAGGTTTGTACCAAATTGAGTTATGTCTATAATAGCATCTTGAGAACATGGAGGAAATGACTCCAGTTCCTTCCCACTAATCCAGGGAGCCCTTCCTACTTAGCACTACTTCTCATGCACCTTGTAACCTCAGTTCTTCCACCTAATATGCACTAAACGTGTGTTTATAGAGATGAATGCAAAACCCACACTGATCCTAAACTTCTACTTTAGTATTTATGAAAATAAAAATGATGTAACCTTCTGTGTATTATAATCTCATAGAATTTGAATTTTTACTTTATTTACTTAACCACTTAGATTTGTGGGTTCTCAAAACATGTGAATAGAGGAAAGTCTAGAAATGTCTGTTACTAGAGAAAAATAAAATCTTTCTTTTCAAACCATGAATATCTTAACATACTCAGATATCTTTGATTATCCAGATAATGCCATATTTGCTAAATGCATTAGGAAAACTCAAGTAAGACAAGGAATCTCTCTACTCAAAATGTGTTATTAAGATTCAATTATATTACAGAATGTACTCCACCCCCAAAATATAGTTGATAGCATTTTTTCAGGCAAATCCTTTATTTCTACACCAAAGACATTCCATTTTTATCATCAAGTATTTTAAAAGCAATTATCTTGTAATACGATTCCAAAATTATTCTCAAAGCTAAAGTTAATGCTGGTTGCTTTAGATATTCGATTTCTGAGTGTGATTATTTAACTAACAGCTGTAAAGCCATGAGTTAATAGAAACTGGATAAAAATGGATGAAAAAGCATTATCAAAAGCTACTTTTCCTTAGTTATAGTTGCTTATACATGACCATATTAACTGTGTTGATGTTCTAAAGACAGAAACACAAAATGTTTTACCAAATCTTTGTCTTACAACTTTAACTCCAGGTTTAATGTATTGAACCATTTATTCCACAGAGTGTTATTCTAACACTCTGTGATGGATGTCATTCAAATGGCAGAAGCTTACTGGATAGTTAAAAGGATAAAATCAAGTAGTCATTCTACTAATCCCTTTACAAGGAAACAGCTTTCTGCATAAAAAGTGGAACTTATGTGGCCATTAGCAGATGCTACATCAAGCGACCAAAAATATACACATTTAAATTCTTAAGCACAATCTATGAACACTACACAGATGGTCTCCAAGAAACTGTACCTAAATTGATTACGATAAAAATGATCTGCTGCAATTGTTTCTGTCAAAAGGGAGAACAGAATTTGTCCCAGTGTGTCGCTCTGCCCACTCATGCAGAGAACCCAGCTGCTCGGACAGATGTTGCTCTAAGCACTTTATTTTAGGGTCATTAAAATGGTTACAGGGGTTAGTCATTCACTGTTTTATAAATCGTGCTTACTAGCTGAGCTCAACAGATGCTGGAAAACTTCTTTGTAGTTGATCAGAAACAAAGTTTCCCATCAGATCCCATGTACCCTGTGTTTATAGGCAGAAATTAGGAACAAATGGAAATGAATAGTTAAACAAAGAAGTGCTTACATAGTGTGGTACATGTGAATCAGGAAGATATCTTTACCCAGCTCTATTCAGAAGGCTGAAGCTTGCCTTGTAGCCTCCTCTAGCTGGCAGGGAAAAGCTATCTTCAAGGCATGCATGTGTTCATTTTATTTAAGAAATCTGGGTCTTATATTAATACTGCATACTTATATTTTTTAAAGAAAATCAACCCAGGTCTGTGATATTGACCTTAGAAATGTGTCACACAAAATGTGTCCAACAACAATAGATCTTCTTCATCCTTCTGGGAGAACACTCTTTTTAGAAGATTGTTTCCAAGTCTGAGAATGTTTTTTTGACTCTCTCCAGGGGCTTCCCTGGTGGTTCAGACAGTAAAGAATCTGCCTGCAAGGCAGGAGACCCGTGTTCAATCCCTTGGTCAGAAAGATCCCCTGGAGAAGGGAATGGCTACATACTCCAGTATTCTTGCCTAGAGAATTCCATGGACAGAGGATCCTGTTGGGCTACAGTCCATGGGGTTTCAAAAAGTTGGACACAGCTGAGCAACTTTCACTTTTCATTAGAGATGATGGTATTTCCTTTAAGCTCTGATTTTACATCATGATGTATTAAGATGGCACATCTTAATACAGAAAAAGCAAGAATGTCAGCAGAACCGAGGAATATATAACAAAACCCCAGGATTATCTGCAGAACCCATATGAAATTATAGGCATGCGTACAGTTCTGTGAATATATTCATGTATAATTATATGTGATCCATGTTGATGGTGGTTTAAACTATTACTATGACTGCGCTGAGAGAATCCAGGTTGCAGAACTGGTAAACAATAATGATAGAAATTTATAGTGATGAATGGAAACTACAAGCTCTTATTAAACAGGAAATTCAGAAATTCCAAGGAGAGGATACCACTTTCTTATGACCAAGAGATGAAAAGAAATGAGAGGAGATGAAATAGGAAAGGGGAGACCACATGTGCAAGGCTGTGAGCTACTCCAGAGAGGAGGTGTCTTAAAGTTGATGGAGTTGGAATGAATGTGAAATCAGCCTGATTTTCACAAAAAGAGGGGCAGGTGAGGACTTCAAGTACTTAAAAACATTCAAGGCTCTTTAAAGAGTTAAGATCAAAAAATCAATGTAAGGAAATAAAAGTCCAGCTTTAGAGTGGAGGCAGATCAGTTGTTTGCAGAACCTAAAGCTTGTGCATGTTCTATAAAAAACAGAGTAAAATTTCCTAAAAGTACCCCATGAAGAGTCCATGGTTGTTTCCCATTCACCAAGGCTGTGTAAATCACTGCAGATGGTGATTGCAGCCATGAAATTAAAAGATGCTTTCTCCTTGGAAGGAAAGTTATGACCAACCTAGACAGCATATTCAAAAGCAGAGACATTACTTTGCCAACAAAGGTCCATCTACTCAAGGCTATGGTTTTTACAGTAGTCACATATGGATATGAGAGTTGGATTGTGAAGAAAGCTGAGTGCTGAAGAATTATGCTTTTGAACTGTGGTGTTGAAGAAGACTCTTGAGAGTTCCTTGGACTGCAAGGAGATCCAACTAGTCCATTCTAAATGAGATCAGTCTTGGGTGTTCTTTGGAAGAAATGATGCCAAAGCTGAAAGTCCAGTACTTTGGCCACCTCATGTGAAGAGTTGACTCACTGGAAAAGACTCTGACGCTGGGAGGGATTGGGGGCAGGAGCAGAAGGGGACGACAGAGGATGAGATGGCTAGATGGCATCTCTGACTCGATGGACGTGAGTTTGAGTGAACTCGGGGAGTTGGTGGTGGACAGGGAGGCCTGGCGTGCTGCAGTTCATGGGGTCGCAAAGAGTCGGACACGACTGAGCAACTGAAATGAACTGAACTGAACTAAAGGCTGTGTTTAAGTATCATCAAGATACCAAAAGAGAGAATAACTTAGCTGCAGGATTGATGTTTCATGATCAGTTTTAGAGATGAGTTTGTCCCTGATTGGGTACCTTGTTCAAACTTTTAATTCTATTAAAAAAAAAATACAGAGAGATCAAATGCAATAGTTTACCACAACTGAAATCTTGAGATAGTACAACTATCTCCACCAAAATAATGCATTTTGTTGGAATAAGGTTGCCACAATTCAGGGGCTTTGTCTTAAACTTACACTTGCTTTAAATTAGGACCTACTGTTATCTGTCTTGTCCACATTTCTCAGCAACATATTGAGACCCTGCAGGCAATTCATTACAAATGGTGCATGTTAGGTGGCACACTGTTCAAATCTTTCTTCTATGCATCTACTTTCTACTCCCATAAAAGATCTGCATTTCCCTGGTTTATAAACCCTGCAAGGGCTGAAATAGCATTAAATAAGCCTTCTTTTATAAGAGGAAAATAACAGCAAAAAAAAAAGAAGCCCAAATATAAAGTATCAATAGTGTCTTTGCCGCTCTAACTCTGGGGAAGCTATTTCCTTACACTGCTTGTTTTTGGTTCCCTTGGCTTTAATTAGTTTTTCTGTGCATTATAATCCCATTGAATCACACAGTTGATTTGGCTCTTCACAGTTTATGCTACACCTTTGTGTACAGTAAATCACTGTACTTACACAATGTTTTAAAAATAAATTTGGAGGTGGGAAGAAGCAAAAACTGTTGGTAAATTTGATATGTTAAGGGAAATATTCTTTAGCTAGTTTCCTGGCATTCTTTGGCCATACAGGACTGAATTTAAACTCCTTGACTTTGAGTTTCTTTACACAATAAAGAAGCTGGATTGACTAAGGAGTAAATGCCAGCTTGTACTGAGCAGCTATTATTATGGTCTTTTTTAGAAGATGAAACTTTCATATGATGGATATCTCAAGTAAACTTTTAGATAGGGGACATATGCTGAGCTATTTCTGAAACACTAGTAAAGAAACATGAAAAAAAATGTATGGAAATATGTCATTAGTGAGATTAAAATCTGTGATCAATATGATGATGTCTTAGAGTTACCAGCTCCCATTCATAGCTACCTTAGATGTGGTTATTCTTTCTCCAAACACCAATAGGCATAACATGCATTTGGCACTTAGGTATGCCCCACATCCTCACTGAATTGTGAATTCCCTAAAGTCAGGGACTTTACTTATCTCTGTGTCTCCTATAGATACAACAGTTTCTCTTACCCAGTAGGTGCTGAATCAACAACAAAGCGTAAACAGAAAAGGTAAGTGCAACTTTTACTTTAGAGAGAACCATGGGGGCATGATGGTCACTGGAAAAAAATTAAACTAATAATAATAATATACAGAGGTAAAGCTCTGGTTAAGTGAGTGAGTGAGTGCTGTTCAGTCGTGTCTGTCTTCTTGTGATCCCGTAGACTGTAGCTCACCAGCCTCCCCTGTCCATGGAATTCTCTAGGCAAGAATACTGGAGTGGGTAGCCACTCCCTTCTGCAGGGGATCTTCCTGACCCAGGGATTGAACTCGGGTCTCTTGCATTGCAGGCAGTCTCTTTACCGTCTGAGCCACCAGGGAAGCCCTGAGTTTAAGTGTGTGGCCCATATTCCAGGAAATTTGGTGGTACAAGGGCAAGCATGCAGACAAGGGCAAGCATGCAGACAAGGGCAAGCATGCAGAAAAGGGCAAGCATGCAGACAAGGGCAAGCATGCAGACAAGGGCAAGCATGCAGACAAGGGCAAGCATGCAGAAAAGGGCAAGCATGCAGACAAGGGCAAGCATGCAGACAAGGGCAAGCATGCAGAAAAGGGCAAGCATGCAGACAAGGGCAAGCATGCAGAAAAGGGCAAGCATGCAGACAAGGGCAAGCATGCAGACAAGGGCAAGCATGCAGACAAGGGCAAGCATGCAGACAAGGGCAAGCATGCAGACGGTACCACTGAAACTGTGTTAAACAACCTGGAGGCATGGGGTGGAGAGGGAGGTGGGAGGGGCTTCAGGATGCAGGGGACACCTGTACACCTATGGCAGATTCATGCTGATGAATGGTAAAAACCATCACAAGATTGCAAAGTAATTGTCCTCTGATTAAAATGAATTAATTAATTAAAAATAAATTTTTTAAATGAGTTAGAAAATTTGAAGGTAAAGGGATGACATTCAGATAAAATTCCCATCATATGCTGTGGGGACAGAATCACCAAGACTGATTATTAGGATGAGTGCCAGTCTTAGTCATCTCAGACTGCTGGTTCACCAGCTATTTATCTTTGGGAAGGCTTATCTGAAGTCTGGAGGTGATTCTGTTGGCCCTAACCTTGTGGTCCTTCAGCTCAATAAGATGGTGGAAAAATGGTTTCTCTGGTCTTCTTTGAAGATGAGGATGATGTCTTTTGGTGCTGGAAAGATTTTTTAACCTCCTGTAGAGCTGATAAGTGAAGTGATTTGGGGGATCCAGCAGTTTTGGAAAATAAAACTGTACAGATAATTGAAGAGATTAGAGAATTTTAAAAAAAGGATCTGTCTTTATTTCTAGGAGGATAATTTATTTCAGTTCAGTTCAGTCGCTCAGTCGTGTCCAACTCTTTGCGACCCCATGAACCGCAGCATGCCAGGCCTTCCTATCCATCACCAACTCCCAGAGCTTGTGCAAACTTATGTCCATTGAGTCAGTGAGGCCATCCAGCCATCTCATCCTCTGTCGTCCCCTTCTCCTCCTTCCCCCAATCCCTCTCAGCATCAGGGTCTTTCAAATGAATCAGTTCTTTGCATCAGGTGGCCAAAGTATTGGAACTTCTGCTTCAGCATCAGTTCTTCCAAAGAATATTCAGGACTGATTTCCTTTAGGATGGACTGGTTGGATCTCCTTGCAGACCAAGGGACTGTCAATAGTCTTCTCCAACACCACAGTTCAAAAGCATAATAATTTATTGTGTGCCTTATATTTCAGATTGGAGACAAAAAAATAGGCTATGAATTCGTCAGTGCTTGAAGCATCTTTATCATTGGTTGCACCATGCAACTTCTTTTCTGCTCTATTCTCATCTTTTTTTCTTTCCTTTTGTTTCTTTCTTACCTTTGTTTTTCTTTCTTTCTCTCTCTTCTTTTTATACCACGAGTTCTCTATATCTATCTCTTTTGCTCTTTCCTTTCTTGGAAATCTGTTTAGAGGATTTAGAATTTGCAATAAGAACAGAGGAAAATTTAATTCAAATATATAACTTTACTGAGCTTATGAAAATTCTGCTCAGAGGTCATTTTCCTATGACACAATAGTGGTGGTGGTGGTGGTTTAGTTGCTAAGTAGTGTCAACTCTTGCGATTCTGTGGGCTGTAGCCTGCCAGGCTCGTCTGTCCATGGGATTCTCCAGGCAGGAATACTGGAGCGGGTTGCCATTTCCTTCTCCAGAAGATCTTCCCAACTCAGGAATTGAACCTGGGTTTCTGCATTGCAGGCAGATTCTTTACCAGCTGCGTTATGAGGGAAGCCCCACAATAGTAGTAGAAATCAAAACTACTGGGAGAAAATGCTTTAGATTTTTTATATATATAAAACAAAACAAAAATTTGAAACAGGAAAGCAACAAATTCACTGAAATAGGGACAAATATGAAAGATTAGATTTACCTTACAACCAGGTTGAATCACATAGTATTTTAAGTGTATATTTTTGGGGGACTGTCCAATGTTTCCTAGAAAGTTATTTATGCATTTCTTGAAGATAGAAAGTATAATTTTATATTTTCACACAGGACAGGTTATCGAATTATTGTCAATGTTAGTTTTAAATTGCATATTGTAACAACCTATGTGTCATAGTGTCTAAACCATGTGCTGTTTTGTCTTAGCCACAAGCCTCATAATATACAGCAACCCGGCAATGTTCCTGTGCACAGCAGAGAAGAAAATGGTCCCCTTAACATCACTTCATTGTTCATGGATCCAAAGTATTCTGGGATACTGGTTGGCAAGCAAGCTTCTCTTTTATGGCATATTTACTTTACAGACCTTTTAATGCAGTGAAAACAGGCATGTGACAATGTCCCCAACAAGGTCACAGATTTCAATAATACTGTGGATTGTACTAAGCTTGCCCAGAGTCAAGTCATATAATTTTTTAATGATATTTTGAAGTAAAATCATGAAGACAAAGTTTCAAAGTTTTAAAGTGATAAGTGAATGTACATGTGATAATAAAAATAAATAATAAATAATAAAATAATAAAATAAATGGGACAGAAATAAAGAGGACAGAAACTGTATGGTATTCATAGCTTAAAACAGATTTTAATTTTTTCTAAGCAGATACAGCAAACAATTTACAAAGCCCGTCACCAGAGGCTTGCCATTGTTAATATTACATTGTATTTTTCTCTGCTCTTACAAACCCTGTGTCAGAAGACACATTAGCATAAGACTCAGAACGAAGCAGCCCATTTCTCTGATCCCTGAAGAGTTTAGGGATTGACAACTCGAGACAGATGGCCTGTTGTAAAGGCTCCAGTCTGAGGCCAGAACCTCTATGTGGGTGAAGACGCTCCTTGCCAAACTTCATCTTGCTTTCCCAAGATGCACCTGGACAGTCTCTCCACTGGAGGAGGTTTGATAGCAGCTCCTGGGGGTTATGGGTGGAGGACAGACGTGAGCCTGGCATAGTGACCTTGAGTGAGACTGGGGACAGACTTGGATGGGACGCTAATATTCCAGTGGGCTGAGTGTTGGCTGCGTCTGGTAGGCATGGCTGGGGGCACTGCAGCTTCTGTTTCTTTGGCACAAACACATGCTAGTCTTGTCCTCTGTTTCAGTGTTTCTTTTCCCATTAATCACAAAAGATCTGAGAAGTCTTATTTGCTTTTTTTAATTTTCATTTTTTAAATTTGATGGCTGATAACGTAAAGAGGGGACCGTGACACGAGATATAAAAATGACTAGCAGAGTCAAGTCATAAATGTGGTCAAATTCAATGATTTATGTAATTCTCTCTTCATAATATAAAATAAGAATCTAGGAAAGTTCTGTACATCTACCTACCTATGCATCTATGTATCTATCTATACGCTGCTGCTGCTAAGTCACTTCAGTCGTCTCCGACTCTGTGCGACTCCACAGACGGAAGCCCACCAGGCTCCCCCATCCCTGGGATTCTGCAGGCAAGAATACTGGAGTGGGTTGCCATTTCCTTCTCCAATGCATGAAAGTGAAAAGTGAAAGAGAAATCACTCAGTCATGCCCGACTCTTAGCGACCCCATGGAAAGCAGCCTACCAGGCTCTTCCATCCACAGGATTTTCCAGGCAAGAGTACTGGAGTGGGGTGCCATTGCCTTCTCCAATCTATTTATATAGAGAAATACAAAAAAGCATCTCATGTCTTTTAAGGAAACTGTAATAAAGACTTGTTGGGAATTGGCATCAGTTTCTAGACTTTCTTAGGGGATGGTTTAGGTGAGTTGATGATTAAGCAATAACCAAGAAATAAGGGTGATTCCTATGCTTAAACAAGGTGATGTATGTGAATCATTTACGACAGTGTTCAGCCATTGTAAACTCTCAATAACTGGCTGAATAACCACACACTCCACTTCAACACGAAGAAACAACCAGGCAATACTGTGTGTCTGTACATTCGTGTTTGCTGTTTGCTGTGCTCAGAATGTCCCTCTCTTCTACTATCCACTTAACACCCACACTTATTCAGAGAAAGTCATTCCTGACTTCCCAAGTCCCAGTCTTCAATATGCACAAACCTTCACAACTTAAATCTTTCTCTTGATTCTAGTGGTCAAAGCATCATATTCTCTGTGGTTTTAGTTCTTTTTTAGCCAGTTATACTTAAGTTTGTATTCAGTTCAAGATAGGATTAAATTTTCCTCCCATATTTCCAGCTGTTTCAGCACCATTTGTTAAAATACATTTTATTGTACAAATAATGCATTTATTCTAGCAAAACATGGAAGAAAAAAAAATGATGTGTGGATATCCATCAGTCTATGTTATTTACTATTTTATTTGGGTTTCTTTTGTATTTATGAATATAACTATATCTTTCTTATTTTATGTTTTCCCTCTATCTTTCATAATACTCCAGTTTCTTTGATTATGAAAAAAGGCAGCTTAACATTTGTGAAATAAGAATGCATCTCAAAATTGTTTTAAATAATTTTAATAATTGTTTTAAATAAATAATAAGCAAAACCTTTTTAAAGTCCACACAGAACAAGCTGTGGTTTATTCTGGGTAGACCACTGGACCACATGAACTTAGCCATGTGTAAGGCTAAGTATTACCAAAGATACTACAGAAGGTAAAAAATAATACAGAACTAGTATGAACAATTTATGTTAAATTAACAAATTAAATAGAATGCAAAAACTTCCTTCAAGGACACTAATTAAAAAAAAAAAAGTAACCTAAGTAGAAATAGAAAAACTAAGTAGACTTTTATTAATTAAAGAAATTATATTCATAATTAAAAATCTTCTGAAAAAGAAAAATGCTTGACCAGATGGCATCTTGGTGAATTCCATCCAAAATTTAAGGAAGAAATAATTGCTGTGCAACAAAATTTCTTTCATTATAAAAAAGGAGGAGGAAACACTTCCCACCTAATTTTATGAAGCCAGAATTATCTTGTATAAAAACTAGACTAAGTCACTACGAGAACCAAAATATTCATTTTGTACAGCTACCACAAATTTAACAAAATATTGCCAAATTAAGTATAGAAACTCACAATGTCATGGGTAAATGAGATTTATCAAAGAAATGCAAGGTTGGTTTAACATCAAGAAATCAGTCAGCACTATGCAACATGTTAGTAGAATAAAGAAGTATGTGATCATTTCAATAGATACAAAAATGTATTTGACACAGTTCAGCACCAAGGGAAACCTACAAACAAATCAGCAATGAAATCAACTCTGTAAAGTGGGTTCTGCAATGACAGAGGGAGAGACAGAAATCAGACAACAGAATGGAAACATAGGTGAAACCTGGAAGGTGAGAGCGTCAGGGATAAGGAAAGGAATGTAGGGAAAGTGAAAGAGAAATCAGAGTTGAACAAGTGACAAGGAGAAACTAGAGAGAGAAAATGTGAGAGTGAGAGAGAAATGAGAGGAAATAATGCTAAAGGAGAATAAGAGGCACACAAGCCATCTGAAGACTCTGAGTAGGATATCCATGCCATTGTTGTTTAGTTGCTGTCTTGTCTGACTCTTTGGGAACCCATGGACTGTAGCCCCCCAGGCTCCTCTGTCCCTGGGAACTCCCAGGCAAGGATACTAGAATGGGTTGCCATTACCTCCTCCAGGGGATCTTCCCTACCTAGGGATCAAACTTGCTTCTCCTGCATTGGCAGATAGTTTTTTTACCACTGAGCCAACCAGGGAATCCTATGAATATTCATAGGAATTTTCATTTTCATTTCATAAAAATGCATTTCATAGTATGCCATTTATCCATCACTGTAATTGTAAGTAAGCTGCTGACTGTTTATATTTTCTAATATATAATTTCCTAGATGCCACTGTCCCGATAAAACTCTCCCTGGCTGATACATCCTAGTGCAGTGTTTCTCAAAGTGTGGCCTCCAAACATTTGCAGCAGAACCAGTAGGTTGCAGCGGTTACAGGGCCAGGTCTTCATGCCCCATCCGATATATCCTAACTCAGAATCCCTGAGCTGAACCTAAGGATTTAAATTTTAACATTCATCCCATGTGATTCCAATGCACACCATCTAGAGAAGCAATTTAAATGATTTCCTTCAACGATTTCTGCAGTCTGAACTACTTGTTGTTATTCAGTTGCTAAGTGTGTCCGACTCTTTGTGACTCCATGGACTGTAGCACACCAGGCTTCTCTATCCTCCACTATCTCCTTCTGTTTGCTCAAATCCATGTCCATTGAGTCAGTGATGCCATCCAACCATCTCATCTTCTGCTGCCCCTTCTGCTTTTGTCTTCAATTCTTCCCAGCATCAGGGTCTTTTCCAATGAGTTGGCTCTTTGCATCAGGCATCCAAAGTATTGGAGCTTCAACTTTAGCAACAGTCCTTGCAATGAATATTCAGGGTTTATTTTCTTTAGGTTTGACTGATTTGATCTCCTTGCAGTCCAAGGGACTCTCAAGAGTTTTCTCCAGCACCGCAGTTCAAAAGCATCAATTCATCATTTCTTCGGACTCAACCTTCTTGACGGTCCAACTCTCACATTTGTACATGACTACCTGAAAACTCACAGCTTTGACTGTAAGTTACGCAAAGATTCCACAGGGAAGTTAAATCCCAGGCATTAATCCATGAGCAGGTTCACTGCAGGACTGTCTCTATGCCTGCTTGGATATCTTCCCATCTTCTAAGGTGTTTCTTCAGCATCACCTGCTGCAAAAATCCAGCCCAGAAAAGTCATTTCTCCTCTGATCTGTGATATTGTTGCTGCTGAAAATATTGTTATAATATTTTATAATATATTATGTAATTAAAATTATAGAGACAGAAAAAGATGGCGGAGGAATAGGACGGGAAGATCACGTTCTCCCTCACAAATTCCTCAAAAGAACATTTCAACGCCGAGCAAACTCCACAAAACAACTTCTGTAGGCTGGCAGAGGACATCAGGCAACCAGAAAAGCAGACCATTGTCTTCAAAAACAGGTAGGAAAAAATATAAAAGACGAAAAAGGAGACAAAGGAGGTGGGGAGGGAGCTCCGTCCCGGGAAGGGAAGCCCATCCCGGGAAGGGAATTTTAAGAAGAGAGGTTTCCAAACACCAGGAAACACTCTCCCTGCCGAGTCTGTGGCGAGCCTTGGAAACACAGAGGGCAACATAACAGGAAGGAAAAATAGATAAATAATTAAAACCAAGAGATTACAAGCCCACCAGTAACTCCCCCAGCGGAAAAGCAGCACAGACGCCTGCATCCGCCATTGGGAAGTGGGGGCAGGGCAGGGACGCGCGGGAGGCGCGGGCTGCAGAGCTTTGTAAGAATCGGGCAGGAACGCCCCACGCGCAACCAGAACGATCTAACTTGGGCTAGCAAACCAGACTGTGGGATAGCTACCACGCGAAAAGCTCGAACATAAGACACCGCCAGGACTGAGCACAGAACAAAGGACGGAGCGGAAAAAGCCGGCTGCAGACCATTCCCCGCCGGGGACAGGCAGCCAGAGCCGTAAGGACTGGAAAGGGGCAATTGCAGACCCGGAGAGACTTTACTTACCTAACTGCAAGCAGGCTCCTTTGCTAAGACTTCTGGGGGTGCTGGACAGTCACAGTCTGCCTCACGGGGTGCGCCAGCGGTCCACCCAGAGAGCTGAGCGGTAGCGGCGGAAAAGGTGACAAGCCCTGGCGATCGCGCTCGCCAAACTCCTGAGCTACTCGGACCTGGGAAGGGCACAAAGTGCAGTCCCAGCCGCATTTGTGCCTCTGAGGGCTGCCTGAGGGCCGAACCTGAGCGGCTTGGACCGGGGAAGTGCACGCAGCCTAGGGCCGGCCCCAGACGGTTCCCGGCTGAGCATCGTAGAGCCGGAGCGGTTTGTACACCGCGAGAAAGGACAGGTCAAGCGGGGCAGAGATACTGTGTACACACGACAGTGCTATTTGTTTGCAGCATCCCCCCTCCCCACAGCGCGACTGAACTAGTGAGCCTAAAAACCAGCAAACAGAAGAAGTTAAACAGAGGGAACCACCTTGGAAGTGAGCCCACACGACCCATAACATCAGAGAAGAGCCAGATATATTTTTAATTTTTTAATATTTTTAAAATCATTCTTTTTTTTTTGCCTTTTGCTTTTTTTTTCTTTTTTTTCCGAGCTTTTTTTTAATTGTTAAGTCTTCTATTTCTCCTCTAATTTTTATTTCTATAACCTAGTATTACTATTTTTTTTAAAAAAAGACTTTTTTTTTTTTAAGGCAAACACCATATATACTCTTTGGATGGTTGTTGGTGTTTTTTTTTTTTTTTTTAATAATTCTTTTTTTTTCTTTCTTCCTTTTTCCTTCTGCTTTTCTTTAATATTGTATCTTTGAAAATCCAACCTCTACTCCAGATTTTTAATCTTTGTTGTCAATTTTGTACATTTAAAAACCCAAACTTCACTACCCAAGTTTACCTGAGAGCGAGATTATTGACTTGTCCACTCTCTCCTCCTCTGGCCTCTCCTCTTTCTCCACCAGGTGGCCTCTGTCTCTTTTCTCCCCCATCTCTTCTCTATCCAACTCTGTGAATCTCTGTGTGTTCCAGACGGTGGAGAACACCTAAGGAACTGGTTACTGGCAGGATTTGTCTCTCTCCTACTCATTCCTCTCTCTTATCCTCCTGGTCACCTCTGTCTACTTCCTCCCTCTCCTCTTCCCCGTATAACTCTGTAAATACCTCTGAGCGGTCCAGACTATAGAGCGCACATAAGGAAGTGACTACTGGCTAGCTTGCTCTCTCCTCTCTTGATCTCACCGCATCTCATTCCAGTTACCTCTAACTACCCCCTCCATCTTCTCTTCTCCTTGTAACTCAGTGAACCTCTCTGAGTGTCCCTCAAGGTGGAGAAACTTTTCATCTTTAACCTAGATGTTTTATCATCGGTGCTGTATAGATGGAGAAGTCTAGAGGCTACTGTGAAAATAAAACTGAAAACCAGAAGCAGGAAGCTTAAACCCAAAGCCTGAAAACATTAGAGAACTCTTGAATTCAGGGAACATTAAGCAATAGGAGCTCATCAAATGCCTTCATACCTACACTGAAACCAAGCTCCACCCAAGGGCCAACAAGTTCCAAAACAAGACATACCACGCAAATTCTCCAGCAACACAGGAACACTCCCCTGAGCCTCAATATACAGGCAGCTCAAAATTATCCCAAAACCTTTGATGTCTCATAACCCATTACGGGTCACTCCATTGCACTCCAGAGAGAAGAAACCCAGCTCCACCCACCAAAACTCCAACACAAGCCTCCCTAACCAGGAAACCTTGACAAGCCACCGATAGAACCCCACCCAAAGTGAGGAAGCTCCATAATAAAGAGAACTCCACAAATTATCACAATATAAAAAGGCCACCCCAAACGCAGCAATATAACCAAGATGAAGAGACAGAGGAATACTCAGCAGGTAAAGGAACAGGAGAGTTGCCCACCAAACCAAACAAAAGAGGAAGAAGTAGGGAATCTACCGGAGAAGGAATTCCGAATATTGATAGTGAAAATGATCCAAAATCTTGAAATCAAAATGGAAACACAGATAAATAGCCTAGAGACAAGGATTGAGAAGATGCAAGAAAGGTTTAACAAGGACCTAGAAGAAATAAAAAAGAGTCAAAATATAATGAATAACACAATAAATGAGATCAGAAACACTCTGGAGGCAACAAATAGTAGAATAACGGAGGCAGAAGATAGGATTAGTGAAATAGAAGATAGAATGGTAGAAATAAATGAATCAGAGAGGAAACAAGAAAAATGAATTAAAAGAAACGAGGACAATCTCAGAGACCTCCAGGACAATATGAAACGCTCCAACATTCGAATTATAGGAGTCCCAGAAGAAGAAGACAGAAAGAAAGATCATGAGAAAATCCTTGAGGAGATAATAGTTGAAAACTTCCCTAAAATGGGGAAGGAAATAATCACCCAAGTCCAAGAAACACAGAGAGTCCCAAATAGGATAAACCCAAGGCGAAACACCCCAAGACACATATTAATCAAATTAACAAAGATCAAACACAAAGAACAAATATTAAAAGCAGCAAGGGAAAAACAACAAATAACACACAAGGGGATTCCCATAAGGATAACAGCTGATCTGTCAATAGAAACTCTTCAGGCCAGGAGGGAATGGCAAGACATACTTAAAGTGATGAAAGACAATAACCTACAGCCCAGATTACTGTACCCAGCAAGGATCTCATTCAAATACGAAGGAGAAATCAAAAGCTTTACAGACAAGCAAAAGCTGAGAGAATTCAGCACCACCAAACCAGCTCTCCAACAAATTCTAAAGGATATCCTCTAGACAGGAAACACGAAAAGGGTGTATAAACCCGAACCCAAAACAATAAAGTAAATGGCAACGGGATCATACTTATCAATAATTACCTTAAACGTAAATGGGTTGAACGCCCCAACCAAAAGACAAAGACTGGCCGAATGGATACAAAAACAAGACCCCTCTATATGCTGCTTACAAGAGACCCACCTCAAAACAAGGGACACATACAGACTGAAAGTGAAGGGCTGGAAAAAGATATACCACGTGAATAGAGACCAAAAGAAAGCAGGAGTGGCAATACTCATATCCGATAAAATAGACTTTAAAACAAAGGCTGTGAAAAGAGACAAAGAAGGCCACTACATAATGATCAAAGGAACAATCCAAGAAGAAGATATAACAATTATAAATATATATGCACCCAATATAGGAGCACCGCAATATGTAAGACAAATGCTAACAAGTATGAAAGGGGAAATCAACAATAACACAATAATAGTGGGAGACTTTAATACCCCACTCGCACCTATGGACAGATCAACTAAACAGAAAATTAACAAAGAAACGCAAACTTTAAATGATACATTAGATCAGTTAGACCTAATTGATATCTATAGGACATTTCACCCCAAAACAACGAATTTCACCTTTTTTTCAAGTGCTCATGGAACCTTCTCCAGGATAGATCACATCCTGGGCCATAAATCTAAACTTGATAAATTCAAAAAAATCGAAATCATTCCAAGCATCTTTTCTGACCATAATGCATTAAGATTAGATCTCAATTACAGGAGAAAAACTATTAAAAATTCTAACATATGGAGGTTGAACAACACACTTCTGAATAACCAACAAATCACAGAAGAAATCAAAAAAGAAATCAAAATATGCATAGAAACTAATGAAAATGAAAACACAACAACCCAAAACCTGTGGGACACTATAAAAGCAGTGCTAAGAGGAAAGTTCATAGCAATACAGGCATACCTCAAGAAACAAGAAAAAAGTCAAATAAATAACCTAACTCTACAACTAAAGCAACTAGAAAAGGAAGAGTTGGAGAACCCCAGAGTTAGTAGAAGGAAAGAAATCTTAAAAATTAGGGCAGAAATAAATGCAAAAGAAACAAAAGAGACCATAGCAAAAATCAACAAAGCCAAAAGCTGGTTCTTTGAAAGGATAAATAAAATTGACAAACCATTAGCCAGACTCATCAAGAAGCAAAGAGAGAAAAATCAAATCAATAAAATTAGAAATGAAAATGGAGAGATCACAACAGACAACACAGAAATACAAAGGATCATAAGAGACTACTATCAGCAGTTGTATGCCAATAAAATGGACAACGTGGAAGAAATGGACAAATTCTTAGAAAAGTACAATTTTCCAAAACTGAACCAGGAAGAAATAGAAAATCTTAACAGACCCATCACAAGTACGGAAATTGATACTGTAATCAGAAATCTTCCAGCAAACAAAAGCCCAGGTCCAGATGGCTTCACAGCTGAATTCTACCAAAAATTTAGAGAAGAGCTAACACCTATCCTACTCAAACTCTTCCAGAAAATTGCAGAGGAAGGTAAACTTCCAAACTCATTCTATGAGGCCACCATCACCCTAATACCAAAACCTGACAAAGATGTCACAAAAAAAGAAAACTACAGGCCAATATCTCTGATGAACATAGATGCAAAAATCCTCAACAAAATTCTAGCAATCAGAATCCAACAACACATTAAAAAGATCATACATCATGACCAAGTGGGCTTTATCCCAGGGATGCAAGGATTCTTCAATATCCGCAAATCAATCAATGTAATTCACCACATTAACAAATTGAAAAATAAAAACCATATGATTATCTCAATAGATGCAGAGAAGGCCTTTGACAAAATTCAACATCCATTTATGATAAAAACTCTCCAGAAAGCAGGAATAGAAGGAACATATCTCAACATAATAAAAGCTATCTATGACAAACCCACAGCAAACATTATCCTCAATGGTGAAAAATTGAAAGCATTTCCCCTAAAGTCAGGAACAAGACAAGGGTGTCCACTTTCACCGCTACTATTCAACATAGTTCTGGAAGTTTTGGCCACAGCAATCAGAGCAGAAAAAGAAATAAAAGGAATCCAAATTGGAAAAGAAGAAATAAAACTCTCACTGTTTGCAGATGACATGATCCTCTACATGGAAAACCCTAAAGACTCCACCAGAAAATTACTAGAGCTCATCAATGAATATAGTAAAGTTGCAGGATATAAAATCAACACACAGAAATCCCTTGCATTCCTATACACGAATAATGAGAAAGTAGAAAAAGAAATTAAGGAAACAATTCCATTCACCATTGCAACGAAAAGAATAAAATACTTAGGAATATATCTACCTAAAGAAACTAAAGACCTATATATAGAAAACTATAAAACACTGATGAAAGAAATCAAAGAGGACACTAATAGATGGAGAAATATACCATGTTCATGGATTGGAAGAATCAATATAGTGAAAATGAGTATACTACCCAAAGCAATTTACAAATTCAATGCAATCCCTATCAAGCTACCAGCCACATTTTTCACAGAACTAGAACAAATAATTTCAAGATTTGTATGGAAATACAAAAAACCTCGAATAGCCAAAGCAATCTTGAGAAAGAAGAATGGAACTGGAGGAATCAACTTGCCTGACTTCAGGCTCTACTACAAAGCCACAGTCATCAAGACAGTATGGTACTGGCACAAAGACAGACATATAGATCAATGGAACAAAATAGAAAGCCCAGAGATAAATCCACACACATATGGACACCTTATCTTTGACAAAGGAGGCAAGAATATACAATGGAGTAAAGACAATCTCTTTAACAAGTGGTGCTGGGAAAACTGGTCAACCACTTGTAAAAGAATGAAACTAGATCACTTTCTAACACCGCACACAAAAATAAACTCAAAATGGATTAAAGATCTAAATGTAAGATCAGAAACTATAAAACTCCTAGAGGAGAACATAGGCAAAACACTCTCAGACATAAATCACAGCAGGATCCTCTATGATCCACCTCCCAGAATGCTGGAAATAAAAGCGAAAATAAACAAATGGGATCTAATTAAAATTAAAAGCTTCTGCACAACAAAGGAAAATATAAGCAAGGTGAAAAGACAGCCATCTGAATGGGAGAAAATAATAGCAAATGAAGCAACTGACAAACAATAATCTCAAAAATATACAAGCAACTTCTGCAGCTCAACTCCAGAAAAATAAACGACCCAATCAAAAAATGGGCCAAAGAACTAAATAGACATTTCTCCAAAGAAGACATACGGATGGCTAACAAACACATGAAAAGATGCTCAACATCACTCATTATTAGAGAAATGCAAATCAAAACCACAATGAGGTACCACTTCACACCAGTCAGAATGGCTGCGATCCAAAAATCTGCAAGCAATAAATGCTGGAGAGGGTGTGGAGAAAAGGGAACCCTCCTACACTGTTGGTGGGAATGCAAACTAGTACAGCCACTATGGAGAACAGTGTGGAGATTCCTTAAAAAATTGCAAATAGAACTACCTTATGACCCAGCAATCCCACTTCTGGGCATACACACCGAGGAAACCAGAATTGAAAGAGACACATGTACCCCAATGTTCATCGCAGCACTGTTTATAATAGCCAGGACATGGAAACAACCTAGATGTCCATCAGCAGATGAATGGATAAGAAAGCTGTGGTACATATACACAATGGAGTATTACTCAGCCGTTAAAAAGAATTCATTTGAATCAGTTCTGATGAGATGGATGAAACTGGAGCCGATTATACAGAGTGAAGTAAGCCAGAAAGAAAAACACCAATACAGTATACTAACACATATATATGGAATTTAGGAAGATGGCAATGACGACCCTGTATGCAAGACAGGGAAAGAGACACAGATGTGTATAACGGACTTTTGGACTCAGAGGGAGAGGGAGAGGGTGGGATGATTTGGGAGAATGACATTCTAACATGTATACTATCATGTGAATTGAATCGCCAGTCTATGTCTGACGCAGGATGCAGCATTCTTGGGGCTGGTGCATGGGGATGACCCAGAAAGATGTTCTGGGGAGGGAGGTGGGAGGGGGGTTCATGTTTGGGAATGCATGTAAGAATTAAAGATTTTAAAATTTAAAAAAAATAAAAATAAAAATAAATAAAATTATACTGTGCTGTGCTTGTCACTCAGGCTTCTCTGTCTCTGGGGATTTTTCAGACAAGAATACTGCAGTGGGTTGCCATGCCCTCCTCCAGGAGATCTTCCCAACCCAGGGATAGAACCCAGGTCTCCCATTTTGCAGGCATATTCTTTACCATCTGAGCCACTAAGGAAGCCCTATAATTATATTATACATTATATAACATATATGTAATATTGTAAAATAATGATATTGCTGATGTTTATATTATTAGTGTTGCTCTCCAACTCCATTGCAGACATGAGTCAGATCTGGTTATAGTGTTGTTTGCATTGATTTGCTCTCCTAATACACAGAAGAACTGTACAAAAAAGCTCTTCATGACTAAGATAATCATAATCATGTGATCACTCACCTAGAGCCAGACTTCCTGGAATGTGAAGTCAAGTGGGCCTTAGAAAGCATCACTATGAACAACGCTAGTGGAGGTGATGGTATTCCAGTTGAGCTATTTCAAATCCTGAAAGATGATGCTGTGAAAGTTCTGTACTCAATAAACCAGGAAATTTGGAAAAAGCAGTGGCCACAGGACTGGAAAAGGTCAGTTTTCATTCCAATCCCAAAGAAAGGCAATGCCAAGGAATGCTTAAACTATTGCACAGTTGCACTCATCTCACACGCTGGTAAAGTAATGCTCAAAATTCTCCAAGCCAAGCTTCAGCAATACGTGAATCGTGAACTTGCAGATGTTCAAGCTGGTTTTAGAAAAGGCAGAGGAACCAGAGATCAAATTGCCAATATCCGCTGGATCATGGAAAAAGGAAGAGAGTTTCAGAAAAACATCTATTTCTGCTTTATTGACTATGCCAAAAGCCTTTGACTATGTGGATCACAATAAACTGTGGAAAATTCTGAGAGAGATGGCAATACCAGACCACCTAACCTGCCTGTTGGGAAATCTGTATGCAGGTCAGGAAGCAACAGTTAGAAGTGGACGTGGACCAACAGACTGGTTCTAAAAGGAATATATCAAAGCTGTATATTGTCACCCTGCTTATTTAACTTCTATGCAGAGTACATCACGAGAAACGCTGGGCTAGAAGAAGCACAAGCTGGAATCAAGATTGCTGGGAGAAATATCAATAACCTCAGATATGCAGATGACAGCACCCTTATGGCAGAAAGTGAAGAGTAGCTAAAAAACCTCTTTATTAAAGTGAAAGAGGAGAGTGAAAAAGTTGGCTTAAAGCTCAACATTCAAAAAACTAAGATTATGGCATCTGGTCCCATCACTTCATGGGGAATAGTTGGAGAAACAGTGGATACAGTGTCAGACTTTATTTTGGGGGGCTCCAAAATCACTGCAGATGGTGATTGCAGCCATGAAATTAAGACGATTACTCCTTGGAAGAAAAGTTGTGACCAACCTAGACAGCATATTCAAAAGCAGAGACATTACTTTGCCAACAAAGGTCCATCTAGTCAAGGCTATGATTTTTCCTGTGGTCATGTATGGATGTGAGAATTGGACTGTGAAGAAGGCTGAGCGCCGAAGAACTGATGCTTTTGAACTGTGGTGTTGGAGAAGATCTTGAGAGTCCCTTGGACTGCAAGGAGATCCAACCAGTCCATTCTGAAGGAGATCAGCCCTGGGTGTTCATTGGAAGGACTGATGGTAAAACTGAACCTCCAATACTTTGGCCACCTCATGCGAAGAATTGACTCATTGGAAAAGACTCTGATGCTGGGAGGGACTGGGGGCAGGAGGAGAAGGGGACAACAGAGGATGAGATGGCTGGATGGCATCACCGACTTGATGGACATGAGTTTGGGTGAACTCAGGGGGTTAGTGATGGACAGGGAGGCCTGGTGTGCTGCAATTCATGCGGTTGCAAAGAGTCAGACACAACTGAGTGACTGAAATGAATTGAACTGAACTGAACTGAACTGAAGCTCTCTGGAGGATCCTGCAACACAGGAAGTTATCCCTGCTGATCTGTGTGTGCTCACCTCCCTGTACAACATCAGTAGTTGGAAACAGCTTACTGATGGAGGCAAACAGCAGATCATCAGTGGGAATTGTTAGCTCTTCTTTTTTTAGCATGTTGGTTATACTTGAGTTAGTTCACCAACGCTCTCCACTCAGCCACTTGGCATTTCTCTGAAGCATCTCTTCTTTGCCCTAATCATGTAGATTATAAATTCTCAGATATCTTACAAAGCCATCCTCAACATGCCATCTCCATGCAGCCCTCATTATCTCTCATTAGAATTGCAAGATTCTACCTCCTCTCAGCCTCCAATCCCTCCGACCTCCTTCCAGCTAATTCTATCTGTGCTATATTCACAAAAGGTATCTTTCAAAAATATGTGTAGGGTGAAGTCCCTCCTCTGTTTAAAGCTCTGGATATACTCCCACATCTCTCTGTCTTACAGATGACTGGCCCCTGCTCAATACTGAAGACTTTTGTCCTGATTGCACAGTTCCAGTTTACTTACCATGCCCTGGCATTATGACATTAGGAGCTCATCTCTGGGATGAGAAAGGAAACTGAGTTTGAGTTGTACTGCCATTATTCTTTAGCTGTTTGACTGGAACAAGATATTTAGTTCTCAAACCTCAGTTTTATCACATACAATGTGGGGAAAACAACTCTACTTGTCTCATGTGGTTTTCACAAGGAATATTTGAAATCGTGCCTGTAAAGTGTTCAGCCTGGCACCTGGTGTGTAACTAGCGCTGAATAGATACTGGTTATTAGTATTATTCTTGTCTTTGTGTCTGAATGAAATTCCTTCTCAACATCCCCAGTGACTCAGTGGTAAAGCATCTGCCTGCAATGCAGGAGACACAGGAGATGTAGGTTAGATCCTTGGGTCAGGAAGATCCCCTGGAGAAGGAAATGGCAATATGCTCCAGTATTCTTGCCTGGAAAATTCCGTGGACAGAGGAGTCTGGTGGGCCACAGTCCATGGGGTTGCAAAGAGTCGGACACAACTGATCACTCACACAGGCAATTCCTTCTGGTTAGAAAAAGCAAGAGATTTCCAAAAAAGCATCTACTTTTGCTTTATTGATTATGCCAAAGCCTTTGACTGTGAATCACAACAAACTGGAAAATTCTTAAGGAGATGGGAATACCAGAGTACCTGACCTGCCTTCTGAGAAATCTGTATGCAAGAAGCATGCAAGCAACAAGAAGCATACAAGCTGTTGTCAAGAAGCAACAGCTAAAACTGGACATGGAACAGTAGACTGGTTCCAAATCAGGAAAGGAGTATTTCAAGGCTGTATATTGTCACTCTGCTTATTTAACTTATATGCAGAGTTCATCATGCAAAATGTTGGGTTGGATGAAGCACAAGCTAGGATCAAGATTGCTGGGAAAATATCAATAACCTCAGATATGCAAATGACACCACCGTTATGGCTGAAAGTGAAGAAGAACTAAAGAGCCTCTTGATGAAAGCAAAAGGGGAGAGTGACAAAGTTGGCTTAAAACTCAACATTCAGAAAACCAAGATCATGGCATCTGGTCCCATCACTTCATGGCAAATAGATGGGGAAACAATGGATACAGTGAGAGACTTTATTGATTTGTGCTCCAAAATCAGTGCAGATGGTGACTGTAGCCATGAAATTAAAAGAAGCTTGCTTCTTGAAAGAAAAGCTATGAGCAACCTAGACAGCATAGTAAAAAGCAGAGACATTATCAACAAAGGTCTGTCTAGTCAGTAGCCATGTATGGATGTGAGAGTTGGGCTATAAAGAAAGCTGAAGAATAGATGCTTTTGAACCGTGGTATTGGAGGGAACTCTTGAAAGTCCCTTGGACTGCAAGGAGATCCAACCAGTCAGTCCTAAAGGAAATCATTCCTGAATATTCATTGGAAGAACTGAAGCTGAAGCTGAAACTCCAGTACTTTGGCCACCTGATGCAAAGAGCTGACTCATTTGAAAAGATCCTGATACTAGGAAATATTGAAGGTGGGAGGAGAAGGGGACGACAGAAGATGAGATGGTTGGATGGCATCACTGACGCAATGGACATGAGTTTGAGTAAGCTCTGGGGTTGGTGATGGACAGGGAAGCCTGGCATGCTGCAGTCCATGGGGTCACAAAGAGTTGGACATGATTGAGAGACTGAACTATATAGAATGACCTGTCTATCTTTGTGTAGCCCAAAAACTTCCACTTTTTGTCTGTATTCAGCTTCTACCCACTGGACTCCTACTTTCTCTGGAACACTTATAGATCAGTCAGTCTCAGCTGCCTGAATCTCAGCTGTTTATCTTTAGTGGTCAATTACCTAACTCAGTACGTATAACTGAGTTAAAATATATGCATCTCCTGATAAACAGCAAGGGAAGGGCCCCACTGTGCTTACTTCTGTATGTACAGAGACTACAATGTTATGATCTTCCATCAGCAGTCAGTTGGTTGAAAGAGTGAATGAATCATCATGGAATTTTCACTTTATAGTTATCAAGCATCATTTCCATCTCTTTAAATATATTTACAGTAACTTTAAAACATAGGGGGTTTTCAGAGCAGAGGAAAAATAATCATTTACTTCTTTCAAAATACAGCTTAACTGGAGGGATGGATAAGCAGAGGCAATAATCAGAGTGAAATTCTGCATATTCTGTAGTCCCTGTAGATTCCAAGTATCACCTCCATTGGGCCCCGAACTGTTGAGTACTATATCCCCATGTATGTTGTGGTGAAGATATCCTTACCCCAAGGATACAAGTGAGAATCATACCACAGTTCCAGATGGGAGGGACCTGCTATCCAGCTTGTGAAAGAGGCTCTTCTTTGCAACTGGAACACAGAAAACTGTGTTAAGCTTTTCTTATTGTAGGTTTTCTAGTATGTTGGACCATGACAATTTTGGGAACTGTGTTTACCACCCAGTTTGGGGCAATGTGTTAGGTTAAAAGACCTATTGTTTGTGACTTGGAAGCCTGGGTTTCCCAGGCCTCTGCAAGCAGGCACTCCTCTGAAAACAGCTTTTGTCTACTGCCACATTGTAATCACTTGCCTCATTGTTGAAATTTAGTTTGAGAAGAAAAAAAAAAAAAGAAAGAAAGAAAAGGAATTGTCATCTGCAGCTGCAGACTCCAAAACCTTCTGGGGCTCAAGATGCATTAGAGTTGCTGAAGCTGTTAGAAGAATCTTTGCTCATTGTTATTGGAGTTTTTCACCTTTGGTTCACTTCTTGAGTCTTCTTAGAACCCATGGGCATTATGCACTTTGTGGTCCAAACGACACCACAGGATCCATTATTTGAAGCCCCAAAGCAGATTTTAAAAAATAAATCCAGCCCCATTTTATCAAATGACTGCTTGCTTGCTCCCTTATAAATGGTTTTACATTTTAGCAAATAACTAGATTTCATATGGATTTTGGAAGACTATTCATGGATATCTCAGCAAAATAAGCACCAGCCAAAATACTTTAATTGTACATCAGATCCTTCTCCTCACTGTCGCATTAATTGTAGATTTCCCTAATTGAGAATCTGTGGGGGGGTGTCTGCCCCGGAAGCCTCATATGTGTCAAGACATCTGGTTTGCCAACCATCACGCTGCCTTTCAGAGGCAACTAACTGCAAACACCACTTCTCCCTGGGACCTTCCGCTCGAAGCGAGGTTGCTTAGATCTGGAGTTGGCTGGCTATGAAGTCAGGGAAATGTGCAAAGAAGAGGTGTTAAGCTGAAGGTTCTAATGTTCGTAATACATTTTGGCTGTTGCAGGCCAAATATATGTTACACATATTATATTATATGTGTTATACTATACCACATGCAAGCTATGCCAATACATTTGGTAACTTTTTAAAATAATAATGTCAAAGAATGAGTTCCAGAAAAACTAGAGTGTTTGGATGACTTGTTTAAAGGCATGCCGGGTCTCACCATGTCCTCCATGTTGTAGAGTTGGCCAGAATACCTGTAAACTTCAGGACACATGAGAACAATATTCAGTGAAGAGAAATTTATTTTTTAACTAAGAGACATTTATTTTATTATTGAGTTAAAAATAAAATTTCAGACACTTAAAACTGTACTAATTTTCTGTTGCTCCATATGTATGACATTGGGCAAGTTATTTAATATTCTTTCTCCTCATTTCTTTCACCTGAAATGACCACTGTCTTTGAGGATAATCCTAAAAAATAATTTAAATGGAAATTGTTATGGGATAAACTTCAATACAGCCACTGGAATTGTGAATGCTCACCAAAAAAGTAGAATTCCCAACAAGTAAGCCTGATACCCTAAAAGAATGCAGAGCCCCACCAGATAGAGACATTAAAAAAAATGTCAGTGAAAGCACTGAACAAGTAGGCTTTCCTGGTCTCTGTGGGTGTTCTAGGAAACCGCTCTGGTACAGCTCTGCAGAGAGAAATTTAAACAGTGCATCATAGAGTGAGACGGATGACCTGCGGAATCTGATGCCAAAGCCAGCTAAAGCCTCGGTGTCATGCACACTGTTGCAGATAGCTTTTTCCTTCTGGTTCTGTAATTTTGACAATAAATTCCATGCAGCTGCATTTTTCCCTGGCCAATTCTTCTCAAAAAAATGAACCTCAAGAAATGAATAAAAAATGTGATCAAATAGTACTCAGCAGTTAAAATTAACAAAGTGCTATATGCATCAGTAGCAATAATCTCTAAGCATGTTGTTTAACTACACACACACACACACACACACACACATATATAGGAAGAAAATGCATATGCCATGTGATATCATCTCTTAAAATTTTTAAACCTACAAAAATGTTTTTAAAATTTGCATGACAGATAGTAACCCTTTAAACACTTGTCTAGAAGCATAAACACCAAATGCATGCTAGTGAACATCTCTAAGGGAGAATCAGGGAAACCTGCCACTGTGTATAGGCACCTCACTAGCTATGTAATGTTTATGAACACACACACAAAAATCCTCTGTAGCAAATAAGACAGAGGGTGGTTGTTTAATAAATTTGGAGTGATATATATGTGCTCATTATTTTACTCCATGTTTGTCAAAATGTTTATAATAATTCATAAAGTTGATTAAGTAGTTATTTAAGAAATGAAAAAAAATCAAGTTTCACTTTAATTGCTAAAAGAAGTATGAAAAATTATTTTCTGGTCCATACTCTTTGCTACCAGCTGCCCTGATTGCAACACACTGATCCATGGGTGCCTTGAGTTGAGGCTGCCCCTCAGACCTAGAGAGCATCTTATCCACTCAGAGGAAACTAGGTAAGCATTTCTGTTGGATTCAAAGCTATAGTTTAGTATGGCAGTCAAGATGCTTTGAGATCTAGTTCAAATCTCTTTGGACACCAAGCCTGTCAATTGTCAACACTTTTGACCTGCTCAGTCTCATGAAACCGGTCTCTGCCATCACAGACTCTCACGGATACCCCTGTGCCTTAGTCTAAAATACCAACTCTTTTATTTTTCTGTTTCCTGAGCCACCTATTCAATGGCAGGACCATACTGTGCATTAGCCCTTCAGAAGAGACAAGGAAGGTGAGCTTTTCCACCTTGGTGCATCCTTTGTTGTACAAACACATGCAGCGAACTTAGCTAAGTACACTCCAGCTACCTGTTTACTCCTGCATCTGCTCATCTACTCTCTCTGCTGTGAGGGTTTCTTCAATAGGGCCCTTATTTATCCATTTGGTCATGGACTGGCCTTATAATAATAGGTGATCATAAAATGCTGAGCAAAGTAATGTTTACATAAGATACTGATCCAGTTTTGTTACCTATTCAAAAGGTGATGATGCTGGAGATTTACCATTTGATACATCACCAATAGGTTTCAATTGAAAAAAAAAACAGTGCATTTGAATGAGTTTAAGTGCTAAGAACAACAGCGGGTACATCACGTATGTGGTGATGTGGAAATGCTAGTGCTATTGGTCAGTCAGAGCCATGTTGTCATTTGCACAAATCTGATTTTGCAATGCTTATCTAGAGCCTGGTAAGCTTTAGAAGTCACTGCTCTTCCTTGCCGCACCTGAGTGTCCTGCTTAGCCATGGCTGTATGAGAAGCAGTGATTCCAAGAGCAAGCTTTGGAGGCAAAACTGGGTGAGGCTGGAAAATTCTGACCCTCCCCCAACTAAGCCTCAACCAGTCCAGCTGTGATGCTAACACTGAACTATTGGGATCATGCAGGCAAAGGTCCTAGAATCAATGTCACACTAAGTAGAGGATGAGGTAGCCAGACCCTGGATCACTGAGTCCACCAGCAGCTGGTGAAGAGAACATCTTGCAGCTGTGGTTACCTCAGATACGGACAAGTTGCCCTCAGCTGTGTTCCCTCAGGTGTGTTAACTCAGCTGTGGACAAGCTGACCTCAGCTGTATTCCCTCAGGTGTGGACAAGCTGACCTCAGGTGTGTTACCTCAGCTGTGGACAAGCTGACCTCAGCTGTGTTACCTCAGCTGTGGACAAGCTGACCTCAGGCGTGTTACCTCAGCTGTGGACAAGTTGTCGTTTCTCCTGATTAGGCAACTAGAGCCCCAGGAAACTGTACTGACCTTACACTTGGAGAAGGAAATGGCAACCCACTCCAGTACTCTTGCCTGGAAAATCCCATGCACAGAGAAGCCCGGTAGACTACAGTCCATGGGATCGCAAAGAGCCAGACACGATTGAGTGACTTCACTTTGACTTCACTTTACACTTAGTGGTCTCGGTTAAAATTTCAGTTTTAACTAAAATGAATAGCCTTTTGTAGAGTCACTTAAACTCTCTTAGCCTCAATTTCATTCATTGTGAAGTGAATGTAAGGAGATCTGTTGGGTTGGCCAAAAAGTTTGAGTTTTCCCATGAGCCTTACCGAAAAACCTGACAGAAATTTTTGCCAACCGAATACTTTTCAAAGTGAGTGTAAGGCTTAAAATTAAACATACATGTAAAGTACTCATATTCTTTGCCTTACTTTCATTGAATTCTTAAAGTAAATTTATAAATAAACATTTTCTCATTTCTATGGTAAGGAGACAGAAATCTGAAAACATTAAGCAAGACACAGACAACAAGACAACACTTTACAAAGCCTATCAGTGTGCCTGGAGCATTGTGGTTGTTCAGTTGCTAAGTCGTGTCAGACTCTGCAACCTCATGAACTGTGGCACACTAGGCTCCCCTGTTCACTATCTCTTGGAGTTTGCTCAAACTCATGTCCATCGAGTCAGTGATGCCATCCAGCCATCTCATCCTCTGTCACCCCCTTCTCCTCCTGCCCTCCGTCTTTCCAGTATCAGGGTCTTTTCCAATGAGTCAGCTCTTCACAGCGGCCTTGAACATAATAGGCACAAATAAAATAGATGTAAAAATAGGTAATGAGAGTTCAGAAACAGATAAGAAAATCTGTCAGAGTTTTGTAAAAAGTAACTATTAAGGGTTTCCCCAAATCTGACCCTAGGCATCGCTGTCCATTTCATTCATTTATTATTTCCTGGACGTGAGAGTACTTTAGGTAGGAAGGTAAAAATTTATTTTCTAAACCTAAATGAGTAAATGCTCGGAACACCACCAAGTAATGGGTTCCTTGTCCAGATTAGTACAAGAGTTGCAAGTCTGTGTTCCAGCACCCAGAGCTCATAAATGTAACCCCTCAGTCCTCAAACCAGCTTTTTGTCTACACCCCGGACCTCTCCAGCGCTTGGCTTGCTAAGCCCAGGTGATATGCATTTGGCAAATGAAGTCAGGGTTTCTCAGTATGGGTAGTACTTTTGGTCAGTGCTTTGGGGTGGAAGTGGGGGCTCAGAAAGTTCTAGGTTGTGAAGGACACTGCCATTCGGAGGTAGGGGGCAGAGAAAAGTGCAGTCTTGGTGTCCCTGAGCTGTCAGCTGAGGGCGGATCCGTCTGTTCCCCTCCCACCACGAGAGGAGAGCTTTGAGCTGCTGGCCCTTGCTAGCCCCTTGTGAGCCGGGAGGAGCCGCCAGCCTGCACCTCTCTGGTTGCCCCGCGTTCGGCTGCACCTGGAACTGTGTAGGTGTGTTTTTCTCTTCTTGTTGATTTGGTTACCGAAAAGGGCTTTTGATGGAGACCACATCCTTTTACCGAGTATCAGGAAAGTTTATTAAAAGTGGCTCCGAGAACACAATAAAACCCCCAACTATCTGATTCAAGGCTCGCTTCACTTTCCTTTCTCTGTCACTGAGGTATAAACACACCTTTCTGCCATCAGCTGTACTTTCCAGCTTGAAAGGAGATTTCAGAAAGCGAGATAAGATAAACAGGCAATGGCAGATAATAAATCAGAACATATATAGGATTCTTTTTAAAGATATGTTGGATTCTCACTCAAAGTATACGAAAGCATAATCTACTGGCTTATAAATACAGATATGGCTTAACCCATTCAGTGATAACTACCAAGGATGTACTCTCGAAGGTGGCAGAGCACTTTCAAAGAGTCCCCGTCGGTTCAGATGCTGCTGTGTGCTGGAGCGGGGGCAGGACTTTCGCTCTCTCTCTTTTCACTTTACCACCCTCATCTCCCCTCTGAGATCAGCTTGGGTGTCCCTTCCTGCTGGAAGGTTTCCTAATGACTCTGTCTGGGGGAGGGACGGCACTCTGGTCCTCAGGGAGCCTCTGTGTCACCTACCTTTGCCATGACCCCTGTTGCAACTGCCCAGACTCTTGTTTGTAATGCCCAGTGGGTCAGCCCGGTGAAATCAGAGACCGCTTCACTCCTATCAGTGTGTTCCCAACACAGGCACATCACATGGCACAAGGCAGGCTCTCAGTGAGTGAGTGTTAAATGAATATTGTGCAAATAAAGCTGTTACAGGAAGGGAGACGGCTTCCAGGGCCCCAGAGTGGGCTCTTGTCTGACACTTGGAAACAAATTGTCCAAAAAGACACACGTGCTGACAAAGAAAGAGACTTTATTGGGAAGTGGCGCCTAGGCGGAGAGCAGGAGGGTAAGGGAACCCAGCAGAGCTGCTCCTCCACGTGGCTCACAGTCTTGGGTTTTATGGGAATGGTTTTAGTACCCAGGTTTTCTCTGACCAGTCATTATGATTCAGAGTCCTTCCTGCTGGATCCCGCATTGCTCAGCCAGTTCTGAGAGGCGGTAGGACACGTGGTGCCTCCTTTTCGACCTTTCTCAAAACTCCAGTTGGTGGTGGCTTGCTAGTTCTGTGTTCCTTACCAGGACCTCCTGCCATAATAGAACTCACGTAAGCGGTTACTATGATACCTGGCTGGGGTGGGCAGTCTCAGTCAGTGTGCTTCCCTGGACAAACCCACGAAGAAAGTCTCCTCGACCTAGAGAACTTAGCCTGGAGGTGATGTCAACTACAAATCGACGCTTGCCGAGGGCATTTGCCATCTACCTCTGCAGAGACTGAATCCTGGGTTGCTGCAGCTATTGACCTTGGACATGACCTGAAGGCAATTCAGGGTGGAGAATGAGGCACTTGGTGATTCAGGAAAACTAGTGGAACAGGTCTTTAGATAGTTACATATTTTCAGGAACTAGTTTCATCGTCCCAATCTTTCTATCTCCCTGTATCTAGAAAATCACTAAATCCCTTCATGGTGACATTGGCTTCTTGTGCCCATCATAAAACCTTTTGTACAGTGAGTGCTTGACTCTCCCTTCATCAAAATCACATATATTAACCTTCCTCCCCTACCTCTTTGGAGCAGTTTCTCAGAGCTGTCTGAGGTGTTGTCTCCTGGGCTGCAGTCCTCATTTTGCCCCGAATAAGAATTAACTTGCAACAGTCAAGTTGTTCATCATTTTTAGTGGATGGTGGCGATGGGGAGAAAAGAGAGATTCAAATAATGATTTTGCTGTACAGCAGAAATTCGCACAGCACCATAAGTTAACTCTTGCCGGGCTATGCTTAGTCCCTTAGTGGTTCTGACTCTTTGACTCTTTGTGACCTCATGGACTATAGCTCTCCAGTTTCCTTTGTCCACTGGGTCTCCAGGCAAGGATACTGGAGTGGGTTGCATGCCCTCCTCCAGGGGATCTTCCCAACCCAGGGATGGAACCCAGGTCTCCCACTTTGCAGGGGAATTCTTTTCCATCAGAGTTACCGGGGAAGTCGAAGTAAACTCTTCATTTAACTAAAAAAATATTGACAAATTAAAATTAAAGAGGCCAGGGGTTTCTGAAAAAACAACAACAACAGAGACAAAAACAGTGATTTTAATATATGAGTGCAGAGGAATAAGAGAGCTTGGGGACTCATCATGGGGCAGTTGGGGAAGGCACAGTGCTATCTTTACAGGGTGGAGAAGCCAGGTTGGAGAGGCTTGGGGGACAGGAAAGGGATGGTGCCTGGGGCATTGGTGTAGCAAGAGGGTAAAAGAGTGTTCTGAGCAGAGGGTGTAGTACATATGAGGGCAGGAAGGATCAGAGTGTGGGAATTCTGTAGCTACAGTCCTGTAATAATCTCCATATCTAGCCTTCAACAGCCAACCGGGCTGAAAAGGGATATTTATGCAGTGTGGATTAAGTGGTCAAGTATCAGAACAATTACATGGCATGCCAGGACCACTGGTTAAGTGAAAGGGGCAGGACAGTAACCCACAGGAGTGAGGAACCGAGCAACTTATCTTTAAAATGGGCTTGATAGTTCCTACTTCCTAAAACCTGCCTTAAAGATTAAATTAGGAGAGAAATGTAAGTCTTATGTCATGTAGGAGGTGCTCAGTAAATGTCCTTTTTCTTCATATTTCCCTGTTATTTTCCCCCTTTCTTTCTGTAATTCTAGTCATATTCCCTTCACTGACTGATCATTCTTGGTGCTGTTTTCTCTCTCTCTCTCTTTTTTTTTTGTCCATGCCCCAGGGCATGTGGGATCTTAGTTCCCAGAGCAGGGATCGAACCTGTACCCCATGCAGCAGAGGCATGAAGTTTTAACCACTGGACTGCCAGGGAAGTCCCTCTTCCCTTTTTGTTTTGCTGTAAGGCCCAGCCTGAGCCTGATTGCTCCTTGCCCTGGAGCTGATCTGAGGTCCTGGCCATGAGCAACCTCTGCTCACCCCCCACCCTGGAGGGCCCGCACGGTTGTGCCACCGTGTGCTGGTCCCAAAGGACCTTTGCCTCCTGAGATGCTACATCTGATTCCCCAGCCCTGTCTCTGAATTATGTTTTTATTGTCCCTGAGCCTCGCACTTGATACAGGTTGAATGAATGCTTGTTGATGATGAGAGGCCCATTTTCTAACCAGAATGACAGACCAGTTTCAGGACGAAGGTTGGCTGCCCTCTCCGTGAGGGTTAATTGTTAATTAAACTACCAGCAAGCACTGTGTGTGTCGATGCACTCAAGTCAGTGGGGGAGACAAGTCCCAGTAGCGTCAACATTTCTGCTTTTTTAAAAGCTATTTTTTTTAAGGGAAAAGACTTAGAAAATGTCATTGTTTGGAATGAGCTAAGACATTAAATACACACAGCTGAGTCTTTTTTAAATTAATAAAGAAGAGACATAGGCAGGGGCACTCACATTTATAAATCATCCACTTGGTGTTCAGCACTTTGCCTTCTATGTATCATCCATATATTACCTTATTTAATCAATATTCATCAGCTGCTCTACAGAAGAGATCTATTTCATCAGTCCAATGATGATTTATCCTGATGTGATACTGACTGATACAGAATCATTTTTTATGAGGAATTAAATAGCCAACAAAATGAAATGTTCATTGCATTAACGAGGTTTTGTGATAAAATGTTGGAGTAAGAAATAACCCTCAAATCTCAGTGGATGAACCCACGAAGGTTTATTTTTAGCTTATGTTATATATTGTCTGAGGTCAGCTACTGCTCTGTTCTGTCTTCATTCCAGGACCCTGTCTGAAGGAGCAGTTCTAATCTAGGTTTTGGCGGTCTCCTGGTAGAGGGGCAATGCCACAGCCATGCCATGCCTAAAAGAAATCAACCTTGAATATTCATTGGAAGGACTGATGCTGAAGCTGAAGCTCCAATACTTTGGTCACCTTGTGCAAAGAGCTGACTTATCGGGGAAAAAAACCAGATGTTGGGAAAGAATGAAGGCAGGAGGAGAAGGGGACGACAGAGGATGAGATGGTGGGATGGCATCACTGACTCAATGGACATGAGTTTGAGCAAACTCAGGAGATGTTGAAGGACAGGGAATCCTGGTGTGCTGCAGTCCATGGGGTTGCCAAAAGTCAGACATGACTTAGCAACTGAGCAACAATAACTTGCCTTGACTCTCAAGCTTCTCCTGGACAGATCCATGCCACTTCTGCACGTGTTTCCTTAGCCAAAGCAAATCCTGTAACTGAGCTCCTGTGAAAGGGACAATGAGAGCTTTCTTCCTATGGCAAGGGAGGAAGAAGTCTGTGAGCCACAGAGGAGAGAATATGTATTCTCAACCAGCGGAAGAAGGGAGTGAAACATTTAGAATGATATTAAATCTTACTACTGAAGCTAGAATCTGCTTTCAGCTGGTAAAAACCACATGCCATTAAGTTCTACAGACTCAGATTTTCTCCTCTCCTGTCTCCTTTGCATTCCCCGATGCCCTGATAAGAAGCAAAACAAATTTGCCAGAAGAAAGTTGTGGAGAGCCTGAATTAAAACAATGGCGTGGGAAAGAAGGGGAACAAGTGGATTTGAGAGATATTTAAGATATGTAGTGATCAATATAAACCCCTAGTGGTAAGATTGGTGGTGGTTTAGTTGCTAAGTCATGTCCGCCTCTTTGCGACCCCATGAACAATAACCTGCCAGGCTTCTCTGTCCACATCATTTCCCAGGCAAGAATACTGGAGTGGGTTGCCATTTCCTTCTCCAGGTGATCTCCCTGACCCAGGCATCAAACCTGAGTCTGCTGCACTGCAGGCAGATTCTTTACCAACTGAGCTATGAGGGAAGATTGGTGGGAGCCCAAGGTTTGGGGCTTCTTATAAGTTATCTGTGAAATGGGTCTTTGATCTTTCCTAGAGAAAATTCTTTTTTCATTTAAAACAAATTCACATCTTTTGTAAAAGTCACTGTTTTGAGCACATTTCTTTGGAAAATGTTGATGGTTTTTTTTTTTTTTTTTTAAATTTTAAAATCTTTAATTCTTACATGCATTCTCAAACATGAACCCCCCTCCCACCTCCCTCCCCATAACATCTTTCTGGGTCATCCCCATGCACCAGCCCCAAGCATGCTGCATCCTGCGTCAGACATAGACTGGTGATTCAATTCACATGATAGTATACATGTTAGAATGTCATTCTCCCAAATCATCCCACCCTCTCCCTCTCCCTCTGAGTCCAAAAGTCCGTTATACACATCTGTGTCTCTTTCCCTGTCTTGCATACAGGGTCGTCATTGCCATCTTCCTAAATTCCATATATATGTGTTAGTATACTGTATTGGTGTTTTTCTTTCTGGCTTACTTCACTCTGTATAATCGGCTCCAGTTTCATCCATCTCAACAGAACTGATTCAAATGAATTCTTTTTAACGGCTGAGTAATACTCCATTGTGTATATGTACCACAGCTTTCTTATCCATTCATCTGCTGATGGACATCTAGGTTGTTTCCATGTCCTGGCTATTATAAACAGTGCTGCGATGAACATTGGGGTACATGTGTCTCTTTCAATTCTGGTTTCCTCGGTGTGTATGCCCAGCAGTGGGATTGCTGGGTCATAAGGTAGTTCTATTTGCAATTTTTTAAGGAATCTCCACACTGTTCTCCATAGTGGCTGTACTAGTTTGCATTCCCACCAACAGTGTAGGAGGGTTCCCTTTTCTCCACACCCTCTCCAGCATTTATTGCTTGCAGATTTTTATTTTCTTAGATTTCTTTTGCACTATGGTTTTTAGGATCCTTTTGGAAATAGTGTGACTACTGCATTTTGCAGTATGAATGATAGTAAATGGTCTTAAGTTCTTAACAACAAATGGATTTCGCTAAAGAGACCAAAATGCTGACTTATCAGTTTTTCTTATGCCCCCTAAAAAGTGGCTCTGCTTCAGCAGATACTTGCCAGTTTTTAATTTATCCATGACTTCTCACCCTACCCTACTCCCATATACCTCCTAACATCAGCTGTCTTGTTTCATCACTTCTCCGGGGTTCAGTGTGCAGTGAGCAATTTTTGTGTCAGAAATCCCTTGTCATAACAAATAGATTTAACAAACTCAGCTTACGTAAAGCTACCTGTGTTCTCTTCCTATATCTGTAAAAAGATGTCCCTAATTGATTATGTAGCGTAAGAATAATTCAAAATGGACCAGAAAGACTATCTATGAATTAATTATCCTGCCTATGTGGAACAGTGATCACTGAAGAAAACTGATTAGTTGTTACTAGCCAGTTTAACTTATTCAAAGCCTCTGTTATTTTATTGCATACTAAACTAGTGAATTAGTTGGAGAAGGCAATGGCACCCCACTCCAGGACTCTTGCCTGGAAAATCCCATGGACGGAGGAGCCTGGTAGGCTGCAGTCCATGGGGTCGCGAAGAGTCGGAGACGACTGAGCGACTTCACTTCACTTCACTTACTAGCCATTTGGATATGAAAGCTTTACTCTTTAAGGAAACTAAGTTACCAGTAATTTCTTTCCTGGTTGATTGGGATTTGGAGTACCTCACTATTTAATTCCCTTCCTTTAGAAATGGACTATTTCAATAAAGGGGCATACAGCGGTCATTTTGCTGTCCGTATCCTCATGAAATTTGTAATCATTGCCTTCTTTCAGAAGAGAGCGATCATGAGGTGGACTGAAGCAGGCAGGGAAGCTCCTTGCACTCAGCATTATACAAGCAAACCTGACCGTGAATTCCAAGTCCAGGACCATTGGACAGCAGGATAATAGCTGCATAAAAATGCCCAATCTCTCCTTGGAAAATGATGGTTCAATCTCACCAAAGATACTAATATCTCAAGTCAAAACAATGGGCAGGAATTTGGAGTTTTAAATAGTGCAGAAACAGATCTTCTAATTTTACTTCCAATATATGTTAACTTTGAATTAAAAAGTAATAATATCATAAAATGGATTAGAATTGCAATCACAGTGTGTCAAGACAGTTCTTTTCCTTTTGGGGGGTTCTGTAATTTTCCCCCTAGTTATAATTTGCTAACAGTTCTTGTGAGAGTGAAACCAGTTGAGACCTAAGCATTTGCTCGAGTGAAAGCTGTTTTTTTCTATTAACTTCCCTAAAGAAAAGAAGGTCCACCAGTGGGTCATAGTAGCCACAAAAGTTGACAGGTATTTTTAAATTCTAGAGCTGAAACAATTCTGGGGAAGAAAACGGGGCAATGATTGTGATTTCTCTCAGAATAGCAGGAGAGAGCAACAATCTACCAAAAGGGATAATGAGACATTGCTGCACAAAACTTAGAATCAGGACAAAGTCCACTCCAAAATCTATCAGAAATGGGCAATTCAGTAAAAAGAACTCTGTCAGGATCTCCTGCATTGAACAAGGCTCTGTGCTGGATGCTATGGAGTCTTACAGATAATTAAGACAGTTCTGCCCTCGCGAGGTAAATTATTTAGTTCACAACACAAAGCATATAAAACAAAAAAGCCTTCGTATCTGACAGAATTTGGTAAGGCTTAAAGGATATTTTTAGAGAGTTATGCATTAATTCCTGTGTTCATTTCTCTAATATTTTTCACTACCCTTGGGATAGAGCATAAAACAGGCAGAGCCCCTGTGTCACATGGAGGCGTGCAATCCTAGTTCAACAGGCTGAGGCATAAATGGAATACCAATTATGTGTATAGCATATGTCTTGATAACAGAATAAATAGGATTTAGTTTCTGCCTTCCCAATTACTGTTGTGATAACCGTGAGTTTACATTTCCTGGGATTTATTTATCTTGCTTACAAAATTAAGAATGGTTTGCTTACTACAAAGAGCTAGCCTAAAAATGTAATAAGACTGCATAAGTGAAATTCAGGCATAAGTCAACATACCTAAGAGAAATTGCATATGGCAGCCGTAGTAGTATTATTGCCATGGGAACCAAAGAAAAGAGCAATCCTCCCCGCATGCCAGATGAAGTCAAAGCATTATGAAAAGAAGGACACATCACAAAAAGGAGAGAATTTTTTCCTTCAGCTTCCTTGTAAAGTCTTATTTTATCCTTTAAAACTCAGAGTTTTCTTCACATGGGAAAAATTTCTTCTAAGAAGAGTCAATTGCCTTCTACTTTCTTTTTCTACCATCCATAGGTTTATTATATCATAGATCATACCCTATTGCTAGGGGTTAAAATATTTCTGTCCTATTAGTCTGTAATATTTGTAAAGGAAGGAACCTAGACTTTGCATCTCTAGCTTCTGGTTCAACTTAGCATAATATGTTGCTTATTGAAGAAATAACTAAGAAGCTAGACTATCAGTGAACTCTTGGGTTCTAGAGGAAAGAAGGGACCACCAGAGGAATAAGCATTTCTTTTTGTGCTTTAAGAAGCGCATGACACCGGCTCTAAACATTATAGGCACACTCTGCCTGTGAAAAATGTGCATCTCCAAATGATGTATTAAGAGTGAGCTAGTTGAGCCTTACCTACTCAGCATGTTAGTCTTATAAACGGTTTTGATCCAGCCATTGTTCTTGAAACCATCTATATAGGATCAAACACAAACTACTTATCATCTCTTCCAAAACTTATGCTGACATATTTTCATTCTCATCACCTTGAAGCTCTCTCCACCTGTCGTCTGGCCCTCCTACCTTCCCCACGGTTCCCAAAACGGCTATGTCCTTTCAAGTACAAGTTTATGTCACAGGCATGAAAAAGCTACTTTGCCTTCTCAGCCTAATATATTACTATTTGGTCTTCAAAATCCATTTTAAACAAACAGCCTAAAAAGTCTACAACTTTTTCCTTGTAGAATTAGCCACACCCTTCCTTCAGTTGTCCAAAATTTTTGCTTGCCATGTGTAATGTTGCTTCTTCCAAGGGTAATTATATCAACCATGCTGCCAATTCTTTAAGGCAAAGCATAGTGTTTTGTTTTTTTACTCCAGTGCCTAGTGAAATGCGTGGCTCCTCTTCAATGTTCAAAAATGTTGGAAGAGAGGAAAAATAGAAAGACCAAAGGATGAAAGACAGGAGGCAGGAATGGAGAAAAAAAATGGATGGAAAGCAGGAAGAAAGGGAGGATCATTTGAGGAAACCTGGTGTGAATCTTTGATAATAACTATAACATTGATCTTTCCCCTTCAATCTTTAATATTGAAGGCAGGAGGAGAAGGGGACGACAGAGGATGAGATGGTTGGACAGCATCACCTACTCGATGGATATGAGTTTGAGCAAGCTCCAGGAGTTGGTGATGGACAGAGATGCCAGGCATGCTTCAGTCCATGGGGTCACAACGAGTCGGACACGACTGAGCAACTGAACTGAACTGACAACTGACAATTGATACAGATTTATTGTATTAACTGTTGCATGTTGAATACCCACAGTGTGGCAGGCACTATGCTAGAGATTTTATGCGTCATCTCATTTTCTCGATGTATCTCTAATTTAATAGATTTATGAATTTGGAATTTACATCTTCATATACTTTTTATAAAACTGAAGGACCATGTCTAACTAGCAGAGAAGCTTTAAAAATTGAAAAATGAATAAATTGTTCATTGTATGTCATGATTTCTAGCAAATCCTGTAGGCAGATCTCCTACATTTTTTAAAGCTTAATAGCCATTTCCAAAGTTTTATTTTATTAACGAACTGTTTGTCTCTTATTTGCCAACTTGTTTGACTCACTGCTAGTTAGGTTTGTTACATTTAGATAAATAAATATTGACTAAATAAATGTAAGGAACACTGTCCTGAGTCTCTGAGTGATTCACAGACATGGTCCCTTCTTTTTTAGGGCTCAGAGCATCCATGTCCTCCATTCCAAGATCCTCATACCACCAATGGTGTTAGCGTGACTACCATACAGCTGCTTATATGTCTGATTTTGCCCACTCAGCTAATTATTTCTTTGGAGTACATTTCTGAAAGTAAAGTTGCTGTCTTACAGGTGTGGATGTCTTTAATGCCTATATGTATAAACTGCAGTCAGCTTCTGTAAACATTTTAGCCACAGTGGGTACAGAGAGTCTGTTCACATTCACAAATCACTCAGCAGTTTTAATTACTAGCAATAATAATTTATTTATATTTAATTTAGTATTATTCTTTCCTAATCAGATAGATAATGATTATATCTTGTATTTTTTCACTCTTAAAAGATGGAACAACATATATATCTGTTGATCATCTGTATTTTTCAAAGTGAATTACTTTTATAATTTTACTTCGGTTTCATATATATATATATACACACACATATAGAATGGATTTTTTTGATGTGTACTTTGCAATTTTTTTCACATCTCTCTATTTAGCTTTGCTTATGGTAGTCTTGACATATAGATGGCTTTAAAAAACATAATCAGATCTATCACTCCGCATTTGGTGTTATGCTTACAAATGGTAAATCAATTTAATTTTAGATCTAGTGATATGAAAAGCTACACCAGGGAAGAATTATGAAATGCTTCTTTTTGAGATGAAATCTGTAGCTATTTACACATGTCAGACTGTGACAAGGTATGATGATTGGAAAGTGCTTAGGGGACGTGAGCTGTGGAGCTGCGATGGGAGCCATGCTGAGCGGCAAGGTGTGTCCAAGGTCACACTCAACAGGAGACCCAACAGCAGTGAAGCCAGCAACTCTGACTTCTGCCACAGAAATCCACTGACCCTTAACCACACTGGGGCACCTTGCCTTTTGTCTGGAAAGCCAGCAGATGAAACATTACATTTTAACATATTAAAATGGATATTTTTTCAAAGAATACAATTCATTTAAATGAAATGCATTCTGCCAGGAGCTCCAAGAAGAGAGAATATGGAACTAGAACTTCAGAAATCTGGCAGTAGTTTTTATTTTGCTTGACTTTGGGCCTCAGATTATTTTATTTCTCAACAAAGAAATAAAACCTAACCACCCCTAGAATCCTTTTTTCCCCTTTTTAATGCCTCTTTTTAAAAAAAGGATAGTTGCAATGTTGTATTGGTTCCCGCTGTGCCATGTGAATCTGCTGTAAGTATACATATATCCCCTTCCTCTTGAGCCTCCTCCTTCCCACTCACCCCACCCCACCCCTCTGGGTTACCACCGGGTGCCAGGTCGAGCTCCTATGCTATGCCGCAGCTTCCCGCTAGCTCTCTGCTTCACACGTGGCAGTGAACACATGTCAATGCTATTCTCTCAATTTGTCCCACCCTCACCTTTCTGCCCTGTGTCAATGAGTCTGTTTTCTAAGTCTGCGTCTCTAATCCATCTCTGCAAATAGGTTCACATGTATCTTTTTTTTTTCTACATACCATACATATGTGTTAATATATGATACTTGTTTTTCTGTTTCTAACTTAAACTTCACTCTGTGTGACAGACTCTCAGTTCATCCATATCAGTTCAACTGACTCAAATTTTTTCCTTTTTATGGCCGAGAAACATTAATCTATAAACTTTCCAAAGTTTATGCTTTCACTAATCTTAAATGCACACAGTGTAACAACCACTTTTTGTGACCTCAGAGAATGAAGGACATTGGCCTGGGTTATTCCTCTGAAGGTCTCTTATTCTCCTGAAAGGTGTTGCTCTGTGCAGAAGGCATGGATGTGGATGGAAGATGGTGGGCTTTGGAGCTGGGACTATTTGAATGTTCTTTGCTTCCTGTGACCTTGGGAAGTAACCTAGACTTTTCTTTGAAGTTCTCTTTTATCTGAGGCAAGGGTATTATTATGATAAGAAAAGTCAGATGCTTGGCAAGTGGTAGAACCTAAATAATGTACCTTGAGGTGCAACCTGGACGAAATGGAGAGAGCCTGGAAAGACGTGCCTTTTACCGCTCACCTTACTCTATTGGCCTCAGGCGTCATACCTATACATTTGAGCAAAATAGTGTCTCTCTTGTAGAAATGTTATAATGAGCAAAGAGGATTATGTTCATTTCTCATAAACCCCAAATGCATTCTAAGACCTACTATACAATCCTACAGAATTTTCCTTGTTAATGTCCTTCCTCACTCACTAAGATAACAATTTTATACTTCTACTCTTGTTTTTAATTTGAAAGATGGATGGATTAGGAAACTATTAATAAGGACTTCTGTTCTGTTTCAATCACATTTATAGTACATAGACTATCAATACTTTCTAGTTGAGAAAACATAAACTCTGGCCATTGTATTGATGTTGACTTGCTGCTGCTGCTGCTGCTAAGTCACTTCATTTGTGCTTGACTTAAGAGAGATTATAGGGCAAGAGTCCAAATATAAAGAATTCAATGAGATATATGCAAAAAAAAAAAAAAGAAAATTCAATAAAGTACACATAGGTGAAAAGTGAAAGTGAAAAGCAAAAGTGAAGTCACTCAGTCATGTCTGACTCTTTGAGACCCCATGGACTGTGGCCTACCATGCTCCTCTGTCCACGGGATTTCCCAGGCAAGAGTACTGGAGTGGGTTGCCATTTCCTTCTTGAGAGGATCTTCCTGACCCAGGGATTGAACCCAGGTCTCCCACATTGTAGGCAGATGCTTTACTGTCTGAGCCACCAGGAAATTCGTCAAAAGAAGACAGCTTTTTTTTGGTAGGCAGAAATGCATATTTTATTTAACAAACATAATCTACAAGGACTGAAAGAATGGCTTATTCCCAGAAGAAGTAAGAGTGTGGATACTTAGCTTAGCACCTATGAAGTACAAAGAAAAGAAAAAAAGGAGAAAGCTCTCTACAAAGACCATCTGGGCCCAGGTTTCTATGAGCAGACTCTTCAGACACTTGATGGTAACTCATTATATTCCAAGTTAGCTTGGCAATCAGCTGACTCAGTTAACTGCTTCAGGTCTTCAGTGCTTTAGGACAATAGATATACCAACACGTCTACTCTTTAAGCTTCAACAATAAGCTGTCTTCTTCTCCGCTTCCAAATAATAACCTCACTTATTTCACTAATGAAGCAGAAAACCTTCATGAGAACAATATCAGCTTTCTGAGATTCAAACTACTGAACGATAGCACTGGCCCCCATACTTCTTCATATTTTACCCTGGATTTCACCATAAATGATCATTCAGCCTCACTATTCTAGGACAACTCCTCCAAATGTTCACTTCATCTTATTCCCAAATGCCCAATGAGAGATATTGCTTCTTTATTCATCTCCCTCTTTTCTGAAGCATCAGGATTTATCATTCAAGTGATACTCCCATCACCACTCTGCCCCATAGTGTAGTGCTCAGATAGTTCTCTTCACACACACACACACACACACACACACACACACACACACACACACACACATTCTTTCACTCTGCATCACACTAGCTAAAATACTGCTACAATTCTCTGCTTACCTTTACCATGAAGTACCTAGGATGAGCCGTCTATAGCCTCTGTCTGCATTCTCTGTCTGGACAAGGCTACCAGAGACATACTAGCCCAGACTACCCTGTATCTGGGCTGGAAACGAAACATGCATTCCTTCCTATCAGGTCTCCATGCTTTCATGTAAGCCAACATGAAAGCCTTGCAATCTCTGCCAAAACAAACAAACAAAACCCAGAGAATAATCCTTTACTTTTTCACTTTTAAAAAAGTTTCTAATTACGGTAAAAGACATGAAACGTGAAATTTATCATCTTGACCATTTTCAAGTCTACAGTGCAGTAAGTTTAACTTCCTTTGGATTGTTGAGCAGCCATCTTCATGATCTATTTTCAGAACTTTTGCCATCCCAGACTGAAAGCCTCTACCTATGAAACAGCTCTTTATTTACCCCTCCCCCAAGCCCCTGCCCACTTTCTGTCTCTATAAATCTGACTACTCTAAGCAACTCATAAATGGAAACACAGTGTTCCCACTTATATGGATAATAGGTGAAAAATTACTCTCCACTGAATAAACCACTGGCTTATTTCACTCAGCATTGTGTCCTCGAGGTTCATCTGTTGTAGTGTGTGTCAGCTTGAATAACATTCCATTATATATATCAGCCACATTTAGTTTATGTACCAGTTGAGGGACACTTGGATTATTTTCACCTTTCAGTTTAGTTCAGTTCAGTCACTCAGTCATGTCTGACTCTTTGCGACCCCATGAATCACAGCATGCCAGGCCTTCCTGTCCATCACCAACTCCTGAAGTTCACCCAAACCCACATCCATCGAGTTGGTGATGCCATCCAACCATTTCATCCTCTGTCATCCCCTTCTCCTCCTGCCCTCAATCTTTCCCAGCATCAGGGTCTTTTCACATTAGTCAGCTCTTCGCATCAAGTGGCCAAAGTATTGGAGTTTCAGCTTCAACATCAGTTCTTCCAATGAACAGCCAGGACTGATCTCCTTTAGAATGGACTGGTTGGATCACCTTGCAGTCCAAGGGATTCTCAAGAGTCTTCTCCAACACCACAGTTCAAAAGTATTAATTCTGCGGCACCCAGCTTTCTTTGTAGTCCAACTCTCACATCCATACACGACCACTGGAAAAACCATAGCCTTGACTAGACAGACCTTTTTTGGTAAAGTAATATCTCTGCTTTTCAATATACTATCTAGGTTGGTCATAACTTTCCTTCCAAGGAGTAAGTGTCTTTTAATTTCATGGCTTCAGTCACCATCTTCAGTGACTTTGAAGCCTAGAAAAATAAAGTCAGCCACTGTTTCCACTGTTTCCCCATCTATTTGCCATGATGTGATGGGACCGGATGCCATGATCTTAGTTTTCTGAATGTTTAGCTTTGGGCTATTGTGAATAATGCTGCTATGAACACGGAGGCACAAACATCTCTTTGACACTTTGCTTTCAGTTCCTTCAGGTATACAACCGAAAACGGAATTGCTGGATCACACAGCGATTCTATTTTTAATTTTTTTGAGGCAAGGAACTACAGTTTTCCATAGTGACTGCACCATTTTACCATTTTACCATCCCCCGACAGCACACAAGTGTGCCAGCTATCCATCCTCACCAACAGCAAGCAACCTTTTAAAAAGATGAATTAGACCAAAGCACTGTCCTGCTAAAATACTGCTAAAAAATCCTCACATATTAGTATAGGAGAATACTCATGTTGGTATATGAACATGTTTTTAAATGTTTTATTAATATTTTACATAGGGGTTTAGCCAATTGACAATGTTTTGACAGTTTCAGGTGAACAGTGAAGGAATTCAGTCATACATATACTCATATATAACACAAAGTAGGAATAAATTTCCCTGGAATTATGCAATTACTATTTAAACTGGAAAAGAATACAGTGAGTGTCATGCCATTCAGAATCACAGAAGTCTTAAATGCATATTGTTAGGTGAAAGAAGCCAGTAAGAAAAGGCTGCATACTGTTTGAATCCAACTGTACAAATGTTCTGGAAAAAGTAAAAATGAAGACACTAAAAAGGTCAGAGTTTGTCAGAATTTGGGGGACTGGTATTGAGGATGGAAACAGAGGAAAAGGTGTAGCTCACAACATTCTTAGCCCAGTGAAATTATTCTGTGTGAGGTTGTAATGATGGATATGTGATATTGTACAATTTAGCAAACTTACGTAATAGAAACACAAAGACAGGGCCTAAGGTAAACCATAGACTTCATCTAACAATAAAGATCAATATGTGTTCATAAAGTGTAACAAACGCGCCACACCAAAACAAGATCCTGATAACAGGGGAAATAGAAGCAAGGGTGTGTGGGTGTGAAAGTAAATGGAACTCTCTGTTCTTGCTAAATATTTCTCTAAATCTGAACTTCTCTAAGAGGCAATGTCTATTAATGAAGAAAAACAACTAGTGAGTGAGCTATTATTTTAGATTTTTCAAGTGACCTGTTGCAGTGCAGTTTGGATACTGGAAAGATGGATCTCTGTCATCTTCTTTTTGTTAAGGCATAGTAACTTGAGCTTTGTCTTTATTAATATGTTTGGCATTAGACATAATTATGATCTGTTATTTGTTCTATGCTTGTGTTTCTTCAAAATACAAAACTACTATAATTGCTGAGAAGTCAAGATGAGATAAAAACAATTAAATGCAGAGTCAGTCAAATAAAAATGGTCTTCATCCAACTCTATCTACATTTTTGTTTCTTGAATTGAATCATGCCATGGACTCTTACATAGCACATGTCTTCCTGTAAAGCTGATTTTGATCAAATATGTTGTTTTGTTTTAGTTTTGATGTGAATCCCTGATTTTATCCACTCTTTCCATTGAAATGATCCAAGCCTCTGCTTCTGATTACAACATGTAATTGTAGACCAGCAAGTTATTTGGTCAATAAGGGTTTTTAACTTCAAGGAAAATTTGTATGTTTTTTGCCAGTAAAAGTCATTTTAATGGAAAAATTATGCTGTTATTGGGTATCCATGTGGATTTGTAGGATTGAGGGTAAAGTTATGGAATAATAGTTTCTTTTGTGAATTGATTTCTTACGATTGTTTCAACATTTTATGGTATAAGAAATGCTTCATATTTTGGTTAAAACCTCTGTAATAAAAACATCTCCTTCTGTAGTAAGTTAAATGTTACCTAAAGCAGCTATCTGAAACAAAAGATATTTATCTATTTCTTGTGTGATTCAGCCAGACAGAAAAGGGAGAGCATATGAAATGTTTATCTTATAAATCCCCATGATTCTCTAAAGAAATCCACATAAATTCAACCAATATTTGTTGAATGACTACTTTGAATCCGACATTATTCTGAGCTCTATCAACTGAATGGACATAGTGTTCCCATTTACTGCCTTCACATAGTATATATTCAATTGGAGGGGATAGACAATATAGAATTGTCACTTGTTATCCAGATTCCAAGACCCCTCCATGGATACCAGGAGTCCCTTATGATCAAATCTCTACATCCTTGGTCCCAAATCTGAGGATCCAGAGGGTCGCCTGAACTGTTTTTGAAGAAGCATTGTGTGTATGAAGATCCATGTGGTTTAAATGCTTGTTGTTCAAGGCCCATCTGTACATGCACATAATTACTAACTCTTTAAAAGATAAAGGCTATAATGAGGAGAAAGAACATTCATAGGAAAGAGGATAACTGAGGCTGAGGTGCTATGGCCTCTTTTAGGAGACAACACTCGAGTTGAGATCTGAATGATGAAGGCCTGCCATTAAAAAATCTGGAAATAACCTTGCTTGTAAACGAATGTGTTAGCTTCTCACAGTTTCGCAGATGCTGGAAGAAGGTAAATGACTCTGGATACGACCAGTAGAACAAATTCTGTAAACCATCACAATCTACCTTAGAAAACCAAGTTTCTAAAAAGAGTTCTTAAAAATAAAACCTCTTAAGTTTCTGCATTGACCTTTCTATTCAACCGAGTCCTTAACATAGATACAGCAAAACATCTTAGTAATAGCACCAACTGCCTTCATCTGCAAGGAAGAAGACAGTGGAACTCGTTTATCATCAGTTATACCCTTGGCCAGTGAGTTGAGACTGGCTTAAAAGCCTTCCAGGGCTCCAGTGATGTCATTGACTGCTTCAGCTAAAGTGAGGGACAATTTTTGTGCTGCTTTTTCTAACTGAATGATTCCCACCCAAGGTTTACAGCCTACAGGCTGCACATAAGTAGCCTCAGGTACCCTTCCGTGATGTTCCCTACCTGCAGTCATCTGAGTGCTACTAACCCACGCTGGTTTTCTTAGGTACTTGATGGTCTCTCATGACCACCCTATGTCACCATGCTTCTATGGGGAAGGCAAATTGGTGCCTCCATCTCCCACAGCTATAGCCTGGGGTTCACATTACGTCCCTGGAAAGAAAGTGTTACTTAAAATTGCTAGGAACCCCAACATTTCCATAAGTCAGAAGCTTAGGATGGATCCAAAATGACCTTCCCACCAACTCAAAGGCATTACACTGCCCAGTTTAGTTAAATAATCATGCTTGATGCTTTTTTGGGGAGCAGCTGAATGAAGGAAGCTGGTCTAGCTTGTCCTATTTGCCAGAGGGCCTGTGTTTGTTCTTGATGACTAAGAAATGGCTAAGGGAATGAGGGGTGTGGAAAATGTTCAAACGGAGGTGTTGGCAGAGCCTCTGTTTGAGAGGTACAGGATCGGGGCCCCCCTGTTTGTTTCTGACAGATTTCTCAGTCAGGTTAAGGAGAAGAGAAGTCCTACAGTCATCAGAACTGCCTAGTGGAAGGTGGCAGACCCAGCAATCATTTAAATCTAAGACACAGGTAAGAGTTTGGGAGATCCACATCGAATCATCTGCCTTGTGAGAAAGGTTCCAAGTACAATTATGGGACACAAGCCACTGAAGTCGTTCTTTCCCCTATTCCTGCCCAGTGTTGGGGTGTTCCCACCTCAGGTGCACTGCACCAAATCTGCCTTTCCTAGACCAGTAGCTAAACCATCCCAGTTAGTATCATCTGCAAAGAGCAGGCCCTTACTATAGGCATCTATGTGCCGAATGGAGAGCTGCCACTTTTGTGTCTACTGCTGGGGCTGGGTCAGCTGGGCTGTTCAACACTGCGCCATTTCCATTTGACAAACAAAGCTGATTGGTTACTATCCTTCCTCTTCTGGAAGGTTGTATATCAGTCAGCTTCCTTCTTATAAATGATACTGTTAAGCCCTCAGAAAGATATGATACTTCATTTGCAAACCAACATACCCAAGCTCCAATCCCCATAATACAGTGCAAAGAAGGGTGGAGAACACCTGAAAACGCATTGTCTTGAATTATAGAAGGGCAATTCTGATCTTAGGGAACCCACATTTTTATAATGGGCAGTAAACATGACTGCCATTTTCCCCAGAGAGAAACACTTTCTCTACATTCCAGAGTTACTTGCAATACAAACATTCATGAAATGTTGGCCTGATCCAGGACAGTCTGTGCCTTGCTCAAAATATGCATGATTCAAGCAACCTGTTGAGAATCACCTTCCTTATGTCAAAAAGCACAGCAAGTCTGAACACTTGGAGGCTAAATAATGCAGAAAAACTGGCATGTTGCAGGAATAAGAAGCAGCCAGTCTGTCCAGAACTAAAGGACAAGTGGTCAGAAATGAAGCAGAGTCCAAATCATGGTCCTAAGTCATAAGAAAAAACAGAAATATAATTTTCTGCCTTCTGTTTTATATATTAAATGCAGAGACTGAAAAAGATTTATTCTCTCATATAAAATTCCAATAATTTAACTGTGATCAATTTAATTTTCACTTATTTTACTCAAATTCAAACAGGGATATTCTTCTACCATGCATCAGAAAACCTGGTGGAAAAATGGAAATCAAGATGAGTATTACAGGGCTTGAATTCAATGACATGCTAACAGAATGACTTGTCTTGTCATTTCAGAAGATTAATCAGATGTAAAATTTCAATACCTCAAAGACAGAGAGTGGGAGAGAAGATCTATTATACCTTGTGCCAGGGATCATAAATGTTAGTTGTGATGAAGGAAACTCCTTATTTAATTATGGGAGCAATTTAAATAAAAGGGTAATAATTTCTGTTGGCACTTTAAAAATTACAATTAATCATGGTACACTTTGGGGACAATAATTCATAATGTAACATAACTCTGCATGAGTTACCTTGCAATTGAAATTATTTCATCAATACATTTCCATCTTCTAGCTGTAATCCACTTTCTTTTTAGAATTTTTTAATGCACATACATATTTGAGATTGGAGGCACATGCTCCTATATGTATGAATTTTCCAGATAAAAAAGTTAGCCTTATTTAAATGTGGCTTCGTGCCTAAGCTGCCGATGGAGGCCCAGCCCTAACTAAGATTTAGAAGGGCAACCAACCTTTAGAGCAGAAGTGAGGACTATTTTTGTACTGCAAAAGCCTTGGTTTTATGTTTATTTGTAAGATTTTGGCAGCTATTTTGGGATGTTTCTGAGTTGCAATGAGAAACATTATGTCCATGAATTTGAAAAAAAGAGGGGAAAATTAAAAATAAAAATGATTTTAGCGTATGAATTTTTTTTAATTTAAATTCATTATCAAACAGATTTTGATATTCTTGTGTGGGTTTTGTGTAGGGGGATGTGTCTCTTCTAGCTGGCTGTTTCAGGAAGATGCTTGAGGGGGGAAAATAAATATCTTTTAAAAAGATTTCATGTTCTAGTTTTTCAAAGTACATTTTTAAACTTGTGGGAAAGTTTATGACTACACAAATGATGATGCCACACTGACTGAAGAGAAACGAGCACTGGGTCTGTGAGTTGCCTGGGTTGGCTGGTCAGTAAGGAGAATGGCTCCAAATCTGAATTCATATGAATCCCTGGACTGTTTGAACAAATCACTGTTTCTTTCAAAGTCTCATTAGACTTTTGGTGGAATGACTAATTAGAGCATGCCTAGAGTTTGTGTGTGTGTTCTCAGTTGCTTAGTCGTGTCTAAGTCTTTGCAACCCCATGGACTTTAGCCCAGCAGGCTCTCTGTCCATGGAATTTCCCAGGCAAGAACAATGGAGTGAGTTGCAGTTTCCCACCTCGATGTTATTAAAAAGCAGAGACATCACATTGCCAACGAAGGTCCTCATAGTCAAAGCCATGGCTTTCCAATAGTCATGTACATATGTGAGAGTTGGATCATAAAGAAGGCTGAGCACTGAAGAGTTGATGCTTCAAATTGTGGTGCTGGAGAAGACTCCTGTGAGTCCTCGGACAGCAAGGAGATCAAACCAGTCCATCCTAAAGGGAATCAACCCTGAATATTCACTGGAAGGACTGATGCTGAAGCTGAAACTCCAATACTTGGCAACCTGATGCAAAGAGCCAACTCATTGGAAAAGACCCTGATTGTAGGAAAGACTGAAGGCAAAAGGAAAGGGGGTAGTAGAGGAAGAGATGGTTAGATAGCATCACCAACTCAGTGGACATGAATTTGAGCAAACTACAGGAGATAACAGAGGACAGAGGAGCCCATCATGCTATAGTCCATGGGGTTGCAAGGAGCTGGACATGACTTAATGATTGAACAACAAGTCAAGTGGAAATAACAGAATTCCAAACCAGTTTATCTGGATTCCAAACCCACATTTGTTGTATTGCATCTTTACTGTCTTTAATCTGCCTTGACCCTGAATTCTAGAAACATAAAAAAGGTAAATTGAAGGAAAAAATTAGAATAAGCTCTCTTGTAATTATTCCGCTGCTGCTGCTGCTGCTGCTAAGTCACTTCAGTCGTATCCGACTCTGTGCGACCCCATAGACAGCAGCCCACCAGGCTTCCCCGTCCCTGGGACTCTCCAGGCAAGAACACTGGAGTGGGTTGTCATTTCCTTCTCCAATGCATGAAAGTGAAAAGTGAAAGTGAAGTCGCTCAGTCGTATCTGACTCTTAGCGATCCCATGGACTGTAGCCTGCCAGGCTCCTCCATCCATGAGATTTTCCAGGCAAGAGTACTGGAGTGGGGTGCCATTGCCTTCTCCAAATTATTCCTATTCATAATATTAATAGCTATGAATTTAAAGCATTTGCTTAAAGAGGACCACTTGTTATCATCAATCTCCGGGATGCTGTAAGAAATTAAAAGTTAGCAGGAAAGCAGGATTTTTAATGTAAATTTACTAACCTAGAACTTTGTACTAGCATCACATCTATTGACTGATTAAATTTCAAGATAAATGCTACTTGGTAGTATCTTTATCAAAGTACTTAATAAAAAAAATTGAATTGTTCCATACTAAGTATACATTCCATTTTTCAATACTTCCAGAATGAATTTGGAGTTCCCATTTGGAGTCCTCAAGTGAGTTTTAAAAAGTTAGGGATAAGATGTGGTGTCCATTTACTTTATAACTACTTTGCACTTGCTATAACATGAGCAATGATTTTCATTTTTTTTAAATGGAAATACTGAAATAAACATCAACAACCTTGCTGCCAACCATTTCAGGATTCAAGAGAGAATGACAGATATGTAAACAAACATTTGCAATGTGATGTAAGAATTTTAAAATGCTAAACAAAGAGAAATGTGTGACTCAGACAAGATATTTTACAGCTTACAAAATACTCAACCTTCTCTCTTGTTTGGAACCCACAATAATCTTTTGAAATAGGTTGGTCTCCCCACTCCAAACCATCCCACTTGTAAAAGTGTGGCAGGGGGCAGAAACATTGAGAGCTGAGGAGTCCTTCTGTCAAGAAGGCTGGGCACCAAAGAATTGATACTTTCTAATTATGGTGCTGGAGAAGGCTCTTGAGAGTATCTTTCCTTTGAAAGGAGAGCAAACCAGTCAATTCTAAAGGAAATCAACTCTGAATATTCATTGGAAGGACTGGTGTTGAAGCTGAAGTTCTAATACTTTGGCCACATAAGGCGAATACCTCTCATTGGAAGAGCCCCCGATGCTGGGAAAGATTGAAGGCAGGGGGAGAAGGGAACCACAGAGCATGAGATGGCTGGATGGCACAACCGAGTCAGTGGACATGAGTTTAAGCAAGCTCCAAGAGATAGTGAAGGATAGGGGAGCCTGGTGTGCTGCAGTCCATGAGGTCACAAGAATCAGACACAACTCAGCAACTGAACAACAAGAACAGTGAAGTAGCAAGTTGGTAGAATTCCAAAGACCACTTCACTTCCTGCTTCCCTGGTGTACAAGCTTGGCATAATCCCCACCCCTGTGAATTTGCTGGCCTATTGTTTTTATGATCAGGTGATGCTTTTTGCCATAGTTTACTGTAAGACAGAAAGATTCTCTCAGTGGGTCTGACCTAATCACATGAGCCTTTTAAAAGCAAGAGAGTTTCCTCTGGTTACTTGCAGAAAAGGAAGTCAGAGATTCAGAGCACAATAAAGTTCTGTCTGCTTGCTGGATTGAGGAGGAAAGGAGATGAATAGCAAGGAATTCAGGTGACCGCTAAAGAAGAAGAAAGGCTTCCAGTAGACAGGCCAGAAGGAAAGGAGCAGCCTCTATTGTACACCTCCAAGAAATGGAATTTCTCCAATGAAAATAAACTTGTAAATGGATTTTCCCCAGAGCCTGCAAACAAGACCTCAGCCCAGCTGACACCTTAATTTCAGCCTTACAATAACCTGAACAGAATCTGTGACCACAGTGTGTGGGACTTTTTGCCTATAGAACTGTGAGCTGATGAAGGAGTTTGATTTTAAGATGCCAATGTGAAGGCGATTTGTTGTGCATGAATAGAAAGCCAATACGATCGATCTATGTCTCTGGACTTCAGAGAGGACTAGATTAGCCTTTGGTGAGTGTCTATATAGGGCCAGGCATCGTTCTAGAGGTTTTCCATATTATCTCACTTTTACATTGAATTCATATCAGTGCTGTGAGGTCCGTATTACAACCCCCATTTTACAGATGAGGAAACTAACAATCTAATGCTAAAAGACTTTCTCAGCAGTTCACTTACAATAAGGGATGGGCTGGAGTTTAAACCAGTCTGCCCTGATCTTTGTCCCTGTCTCTTCATGTTCCACTTTGTCTTCTTAAATGCCACAATTAGTGTTGCTTATGTTCACCACACCATAATGAATATTCTGCAACAGTAAACTCTTATGTATACAGAAAATATAAATATGAATACCCAGACAAATCTGCAAGAAAGATTTGGCTTAAATATATGTTATGTTATGTTATGTTAAAAATAAGAATACATTCTTTACGTAGTTATTCCTTCCTCTCTTTCCATTATTCTTTATACTTAACTGACTTCTTTATCAGTGTTAAGATACGTAGCAGAGATTATAATTAGACCACTTTGCGGATGGGGAAACTGAGGTTCAAGATAAATGAACCTTTGTCCTCACCTTATTTTGCTAGTTTCCCTATTTGGATGAAGAGGGATGTGTACCAATGACAGATTTTTTTCTCCCAATTTGGCTTCTTTGTGTTAGTTTCACAACGATGAGATCTCCAGTGAAGCACTTCTAATCCTAGGAGAGTCACACAGGAAATGAGTGATGTCTCACCCTGTCATAAACAGACACTTCACACGATCATGGGAGTCTTTTATGAATCCTCATCTCCAAAAACTGACAATTTAGATGAAGAATATCAATTTGGGTTGTTAGATTTAGCAAAAGTAAATACAGGACACCTGATTAAATTTGGATTTCAGATATCTAAAACTATTTTTAAATTAAAAGTATGTCTCATGTAATATTTTGGACATATGTATACTAAAACATATTCTATATTTACCTGAAATTCAAACTGAATTAGGCATCTGCACTTTATCTGGTGATCTTAACACCAACTTTGTAAGCAACCTGCTGTTATGTGCTAGAAAAATGGAAAAATGAAAAAAGTACATTTCCTCCTTTAGAAAGTACACCATCCAGCAGGGAAAGAGACACGTTAGACAGGCATACTATGACATAATTACAATGATAGATATGACGTAACTGCAATAATAGAAATATATAATATCAATGAGTTTTGTGTACTAGAAATGTGCCTTGTTCTAGGTGCTGAGGCAAGTGTTTTGTTTGTATTACCTCCATTTGATTCTTGTTGCACCCTAGAAACAGCCATTATTGTTATCCTACTTTGTAGGTAAGGAAACTGAGACCAATAAGGATAAATAAATTGCTATGATCATCTGACTGGTACAGTGGCTAAGTCAGGACACAAACCCAGGTCCAGTAGACTGAGTCCAGCATGAGTCCAGCACACACTGCTGCTCCCAAAGCCCTCCAGGAAGACAGTTCATAGAGCTTCACATGAGCTATCACAGAAAGAGGGCACAATTTGTAGGTCTTGATGATCAGTCCTCAAAGATAAATAATTATTCACCAAGTGGAAAAAGAGGCAAGGGTCTGAGTTTAGGAAGAGAGAAAACAGCAGGCAAAAAAAAAAAAAAGTAAAAACAAAGGCATAAGGTTGTGAAATATATGATGATTGGGGAAACAGCACAGAGGTATTTAGAGGAAAAGGTGTGCAGAAGAAGCAGTGAAGGGAAATGCCAAGTTGGTTTAGAAGAGGCTTATCGGCCATGCCAAAGAGGTAGAACTTGATCCTATGGACACAGAGAAGGGTGAGGGGGTAAAAATAAGTGAATCTTTCTTTTATAAAATCACTTTTGCTGTCAGAGGAGGATGGAGTGGAGAAGGGAGTTCCAGGTTGAAGACTTGGTGAAAGCAAGATAAGTAATGGAAGATGCCCAGGCCAACAGGAGTGAGCACAGAGAAGAAGGGATGAAGGGAAGAAAGGAAGCTTGTTTAGGATTGAGCATCACTGGGGCATAACAGGGAGGTAACACTGCCCAATCCAGCAACAGAAAATTAGATTAAAGATTTACTGCTCATGGCCCCACCCATCAGAGCAAGACTCAATTTCCCCCTCAGTCAGTCTCCCCCATCAGGAAGCTTCTATAAGCCTCTTATCCTTCTACATCAGAGAGCAGACAGACTGAAAACCGCAATCACAGAAAACTAACAAATCTGATCACATGGACCACAGCCTTGTCCAACTCAATGAAACTATGAGCCATATCATGTAGGGCCACCCAAGACGGATGGGTCATGGTGGAGAGTTCTGACAAAACGTGGTCCGCTGGAGAAGGGAGTGGCAAACCACTTCAGTATTCTTGCCTTGAGAACCCCATGAACAGTATGAAAAAGCAAAAGGATAGGACACTGAGAGATGAACTCCCCAGGTCGGTAGGTGCCAAATATGCTACTGGAGATCAGTGGAGAAATAACTCCAGAAAGAATGAAGAGAGGGAGCCAAAGCAAAAACAACACCCAGTTGTGGATGTGACTGGGGATGGAAGCAAGGCCCAATGCTGTAAAGAGCAATATTGCATAGCAACCTGGAATGTTAGGTCTATGAAAGTGAAGTCGCTCAGTCGTGTCTGACTCTTTGTGACCTCATGGACTGTAACCTACCAGGCTTCTCCATCCATGGGATTTTCCAGCAATAGTACTGGAGTGGGTTGTCATTTGCTTCTCCAGGGGCTCTTCCTGACCCAGGATCAAACCCAGATCTTCCAGATAATAGGTAGACTCTTTAGCATCTGAGCCACCAGGGAAGTCACTTAGGTCCATGAATCAAGGTAAATTGGAGTTGTCAAACAGAAGATGGCAAGAGTGAACGTCAACATTTTAGGAATCAGCAAACTAAAATGGACTGCAATGAGCGAATTTAACTCAGATGACCATTATATCTACTACTGTGGGCAAGAATCTCTTAGAGGAGTTGGAGTAGTCTTCAGAGTCAACAAAAGAGTTGGAAACGTAGTACTTGGATACAATCTCAAAAATGACAGAATGATCTCTGTTTGTTTCTAAGGTAAACCATTAAATATCACAGTAATCCAAGTCTATGCCCTGACCAGTAATGCTGAAGAAGCTGAAGTTGAATGGTTCTATGAAGACATACAAGACCTTTTAGAACTAACACCTTTTTCATTATAGGGGACTGGAATGCAAAAGCAGGAAGTCAAGAAACCCCTGGAGTTTTGGCCTTGGAGTACAAAATGAAGCAGGGCAAAGGCTAATAGTTTTGCCAAGAGAACATACTGGTCATAGCAAAAACCGTCTTCCAACAACACAAGAGAAGACTCTACACATGGACGTCACCAGATGGTCAACACTAATATCATTGATTATATTCTTTGCAGCCAAAGATGGAGAAGCTCTATACAGTCAGCAAAAACATGACCAGGAGTTGACCGTGGCTCAGATCATGAACTCTGTATTGCAAAATTCAGACTTAAATTGAAGAAAGTAGGGAAAACCACTAGACCATTCAGGTATGACCAAAATTACATCCCTTACGATTATACAGTGGAAGTGAGAAATAGATTGAAGGGATTAGAACTGATAGAGAGAGTGCCTGAAGATCTATGGACTGATGCTCATGACATTGTACAGGAGGCAGGGATCAAGACCATCCCAAGAAAAAGAAATGCAAAAAGGCAAAATGGTTGTCTGATAAGGCCTTACAAATAGCTGTGAAAAGAAGAGAAGCTAAAAAGCAAAGGAGAAAAGGAAAGATATACCCATTTGAATGCAGAGTTCCAAAGAATAGCAAGGAGAGATAAGAAAGCTTTCCTCAGCTATTAATGCAAAGAAATAGAGGAAAACAATAGAATGGGAAAGACTAGTGATGTCTTCCAGAAAATTAGAGATACTAAGGGAAATTTGGAAAACTTAGCAGTGGCCACAGGACTGGAAAAGGTCAGTTTTCATTCCAATCCCAAAGAAAAGCAATGCCAAAGAATGCTCAAACTACCGCACAATTGCACTCATCTCACATGCTAGTAAAGTCATGCTCAAAATTCTCTAAGCCAGGCTTCAGCAATATGTGAACAGTGAACTTCCTGATGTTCAAGCTGGTTTTAGAAAAGGCAGAGGAAACAGAGATCAAGTTGCCAACACCTGCTGGATCATGGAAAAAGCAAGAGGGTTCCAGAAAAACATCTATTTCTGCTGTATTGACTATGCCAAAGCCTTTGACTGTGTGGATCACAATAAACTGAGGAAAATTCTGAGAGAGATGGGAATACCAGACCACCTGACCTGCCTCTTGAGAAATCTGTATGCAAGTCATGAAGCAACAGTTAGAACTGGACATGGAACAACAGACTAGTTTCGAATAGGAAAAGGAGTATGTCAAGGCTGTATATTGTCACCCTGCTTATTTAAATTATATGCAGAATACATCATGAGAAATGCTGGACTGGAAGAAACACAAGCTGGAAAAAGATTGCTGGGAGAAATATCAGTAACCTCAGATATGCAGATGACAGCACCCTTATTGCAGAAAGTGAAGAGGAACTAAAAAGCCTCTCGATGAAAGTGAAAGTGAAGAGTGAAAAATTTGGCTTAAAGCTCAACATTTAGGAAACGAAGATCATGGCATCTGGTCCCATCACTTCATGGTAAATTGATGGGGAAACAGTGGAAACAGTGTCAGACTTTATTTTGGGGGGCTCCAAAATCACTGCAGATGGTGATTGTAGCCATGAAATTAAAAGACAATTACTCCTTGGAAGAAAAGTTATCACCAACCTAGATAGTATATTCAAAAGCAGAGACATTACTTTGCCGACTAAGGTCCGTCTAGTCAAGGCTATGGTTTTCCCAGTGGTCATGTATGGATGTGAGAGTTGGACTGTGAAGAAGGCTGAGTGCCGAAGAATTGATGCTTTTGAACTGTGGTGTTGGAGAAGACACTTGAGAGTCCCTTGGACTGCAAGGAGATCCAAACAGTCCATTCCGAAGGAGATCAGCCCTGGGATTTCTTTGGAAAGAATGACGCTAAAGCTGAAACTCCAGTACTTTGGCCACCTCATGCGAAGAGTTGACTCATTGAAAAAGACTCTGATGCTGGGAGGGATTAGGGGCAGGAGGAGAAGGGGACGACAGAGAATGAAATGGCTGGATGGCATCACTGACTCGATGGACTTGAGTCTGGGTGAACTCCAGGAGTTGGTGATGAACAGGGAGGCCTGAAGTGCTGCGATTCATGGGGTTGCAAAGAGTCGGACACGACTGAGCGACTGAACTGAACTGAACTGAAGGGGACATTTCTTACAAAGAAGGGCACATAAAGAACAGAAAAGTTATGGATCTAACAGAAGCAGAAGGTATTAAGAAGTGGTGGCAAGATTACACAGAAGATCTGTTCAGAAAAGATCCTTTTGACCCAGATAATCACAATGGTGTGATCACTCACCTAAAGCGAGACTTCCTGGAATGCAAAGTCAAGTGGGCTTAAGGAAACATCACTGCAAACAAAGCTAGTGTATGGGATGGAAATCCAGCTGAACTATTTCAAATTCTAAAAGATGATGCTGTGAAAGTGCTGCACTCAATATGCAGCAAATTTGGAAAACTGAGCAGTGGCCACAGGACAGGAGAAGGTCAGTTTTCATTCCAATCCCAAAGAAAAGCAATGCCAAAGAATGCTCAAACTACTGCAGATTTGCACTCATCTCACACACTGGTAAAAAAAAATGCTCAAAATTCTCCAAGGCAGGCTTCAGCAATACATGAACCGTGAACTTCCTGATGTTCAAGCTGGTTTTAGAAAAGGCAGAGGAACCCGAGATCAAATTGCTAACATCCATTGGATCATTAAAAAAGCAAGAGAGTTCCAGAAAAACATCTATTTCTGCTTCATTGACTATGCCAAAGCCTTTGACTGTGTGCATCACAACAAACTGTGAAAAATTCTTAGAGATGGGAATACCAGACCACCTGACCAGCCTCTTGAAAAACCTATATGCAGGTCAGGAAGCAACAGTTAGAAGTGCACTTGGAACAACTGACTGGTTCCAAATAGGAAAAGGAGTACATCAAGGCTGTGTATTGTCACCCTGCTCATTTAACTTATATGCAGTGTACATCATGAGAAATGCTGGGCTGGATGAAACACAAGCTGGAATCAAGGTTACCGGGAGAAACATCTATGCAGATGCCACCACCCTCATGGCAGAAAGTGATGAACTAAAAAGCCTCTTGATGAAAGTGAAAGGGAAGAGTGACAAAGTTGGCTTAAAAGTCAACATTCAGAAAACTAAGATCGTGGCATCTGGTCCCATCAGTTCATAGAAAACACATGGGAAAACAATGGAAGCAGTGACACTTTTTTTTTTTTTTTTGGACTCCTAAATCGTTGCAGATGGTGACTGCGGTCGTGAATTTAAAAGACACTTGCTCATTGGAAGGAAAGTTATGACCAACCTAAACAGCATATTAAAAAGCAGAGACATTACTTTGCCAACAAAAGTCCATCTAGTCAAAGCTATGGTTTTTCCAGTAGTCCTGTATGGATGTGAGAGTTGGACTATAAAGAAAGCTGAGTGCTGAAGAATTGATGCTTTTGAACTGTGGTATGGGAAACGACTCTTGAGAGTCCCATGTACCTCAAGGAGATCCAACCAGTCCATCCTGAATGAAATCAGTCCTTAATATTCATTGGAAGAACTGATGCTGAAGCTGAAACTTCAATATTTTGGCCACCTGATGTGAAGAACTGAGTCATTTGAAAAGACCCTGATGCTGAGAAAGATTGAAGTTGGGAGGAGAAAGGGACAACAGAAGATGAGGTGGTTGGATGGCATCCCCGACTCAATGGACATGAGTCTGAGTAAACTCCATTCATTGGTGATGGACAGCGAGGCCTGGTGTGCTGCAGTCCATGGGGCTGCAAAGAGTCAGACATGACTAAACGAATGAGCTGAAATGAACTGAACTGATCACCAGGACATAGTTTCTCAGGACACTTTTGGGAGGAGCTGCAAATGACTCTGCAGATTCTTGGTGGCTCATTGGGGGTGAATGATAGTAGAGTCAACCTGGTTTAAACACACCAGGTCAGCTCCCATTTCTCCCCAAATACAGCATGTATGTTCCTTAATGTACCATAGGTTTTGAGAAGGCATTTTTGATACTTTTTGTAGCTTTAAATATCATGATTGACCTTTTCAAATGTCAAGGAAACCTAAGGAAGAAGGAAGCTGATTAAAGTGAGGACATGAGTGATTGAATCCTGATTCTAGAAAAAGCTGACTGTATGGAAGCCTTCTTCTTTGCAAAAATGAAAAGCCAAAATATGGCAACTCATATTGTCACTATAGTAAATTACAAATTGGTGAAATAAAATAAAACACTATGGATCCAAAGGAATGCAGTTCAAATTAAAATATCAACCAAGCGTTCCCTGTGCTCCTCGTTCATCAATCACATTGGCCATGGGTCAACCGAACAGTCTAGCTCCTCGACTCAGTCCCATCCCATCAAGGACATACAGTGTCCCAGGAAAGGACCAAGAACTGAATTGAACTGAGGTCTTTTCTTGATATTTGCCATTACTTCTTCCCCAGACTCCGGGGGCAAATCCAGGCTGCAAACCAACTGAGTGCTTTTTACTAACTACTAGACAGGAGATCCAACCAGTCTACTCTAAAGGAGATCAGTCCTGGGTGCTCATTGGAAGGACTGATGCTAAAGCTGAAACTCCAATACTTTGGCCACCTCATGCGAAGAGTTGACTCATTGGAAAAGACTCTGATGCTGGGAGGGACTGGGGGCAGGAGAAGGGGACGACAGAGGATGAGATGGCTGGATGGCATTACCGACTCGAAGGACATGAGTTTGAGTAAACTCTGGGAGTTGGTGATGGACAGGGAGGCCTGGCGTGCTGCTATCCATGGGGTGACAAAGAGTCGGACACGACTGAAAGACTGAACTGAACTGAACTGAACTGAGACAGGAGCCTAGTGGGCTAAAGTCCATGGGGCCACAAAGAGTTAAATATAACTGAAGGACTGAACATGTATAGAATTAAAGACCCACCTCTGGGGCCCATTATTCATTTCTCAGAATAGTCCTGTTAACAAGATACTGCTTTTGCACAATGTTCTTCTTTTTTGTTTATCCAGTGAAAAGATATAAAATAATTTATTCTTAATATTATGAATATTATAGGATCACTCTAGAATATGAGTGAAGATCAGCTTGATTGGGAGATTCCAGATAAATTGCTCAGGAGGTAAGAAGCTGGCTGGCTGGTATGTAGGATTACATTGTGTCCTGTATATTTCACTTTGTTTTCCAAGCTGAATGAGGGAGCAAGGTGGGCTTTAAAAGAAAAAGCTGTAATAGTAGATGCATTGCAGGAAGAATGGCAGTGATGGTGACATAATTAGCTGTCAAATCCAGTCTGCCAGGTGTACATTTCTCAACCCCAAACACTGGTCTGAGGTCTGGAAGAGCAGGCTTTTGGCTCATGCTCAGAGATGGATGCATTCTGTATTCTGATTCTAATGACCTTCCAAGTAAATGGAATCCCTTCTGTTACCTTTAACTACCTACCCTCCACCCCCAACCCAGAGCAGAGACTTGGTAGACTGTATATAAGTACAGCAAAAAGAACTCATTTGAATCAGTTCTAATGAGGTGGATGAAACTGGAGCCTATTATACAGAGTGAAGTAAGCTAGAAAGAAAAACACCAATACAGTATACTAACACATATATATGGAATTTAGAAAGATGGTAACGATAACCCTGTATGCAAGAGAACAAAAGAGACACAGATGTATAAAACAGTCTTTTGGACTCTGTGGGAGAGGGAGAGGGTGGGATGATTTGGGAGAATGACATTTAAACATGTATAATATCATATAAGAAATGAATCACCAGTCCAGGTTCGATGCAGAATACAGGATGCTTGGGGCTGGTGCACTGGGATGACCCAGAGGGATGGTATGGGGAGAGAGGTGGGAGGGGGGTTCAGGATGGGGAACACGTGTACACCTGTGGTGGATTCATGTTGATGTATGGCAAAACCAATACAATATTGTAAAGTAATTAGTTTCCAATTAAAATAAACACACTTAAATTAAAAAAAAAAAGAATAGCAAACAGGGGCTTAGAAAGAACAGGAGTCAGGGTTCAAAAGTCCAGTCTGAAATGCTGCTTGTAGATGTCAATAAAAGAAGCTACTCCTCTTTTTTCTGTGCTTCTCACATCTATCTAACTAAATTTGCAGCTGAGACCTGACATACCTTTCACATTTGAAGCATTAATTTTCACTTCCATCGTATTTACTGTCCTATGGTATCTGCTTCTGGCCTAGAGGTTTCCTTCTGCTCCAGGAGGTTTATGTAGATTGTTTTTATGTAAGAGGGGAAAGGTGCAGGTATTTTTTAATACAGAGAATTACATGTCTTATCCACATGTTATTTTGTCTGCATCATGCCTTCCTTGGCTTTTAGAGGACACTTCTTTAAAGACACTTAACAGCACCAGTTTTGCTCACAGTGTCATAATGTAAGGAAGAAGTGTTAAAGTGGCTGCCTACATCACAGGCAAGATACTAAATCTAAGGGTAAGTGAAATTTTGAAGTCGGCCTATTGACCATACACATGTCTATTAAATACTTGGTCTTCTATGCTATGGGTGCATGCTCAGTCTTGTCCAACTCTTTGCAACCATGGACTGTAGCCCAGCGGGCTCCTCTGTCCATAGGATTTCCCAGGCAAGAAAACTGGAATGGGTTGCCATTTCCTTTTCCGGAGGATCTTCCCAACCCAGGGATCGAATCCATGTATCCAGTGACTTCTGTATTGGCAGGCAGATTCTTTACCACTGAGCCACCTGGGAAGCCCTGATCTTCTATGAGTTTAGATAAACTATGAAATATTACATATGTCAGAGAATCCAAAGAGATAAATAGCAATTAAGTATATTTTTAAACCTACATAAGATGTGCAATAAATTCACATTTTGGCCAAAGCAACATCAACAAATTAATTTTCCCAAGAAAAGGAGTGGGATAATATCCTTTTTATGGCCATACTATGGACAGAGCAAAAAAAAAAAATCTGCTGGCCAGAGAACAGACAACATTCTCTAGGCAGAATGCGCTATATATTGTAAAACTTTTATTTTACAGGCTTAAAAGGAAATACCATTTAAAGCTACTCCAACTTGCCTTTGGCTTCATCTTCTCATTATTGACTCAAGCAGTTTGGCTTAAGTTATCCTTGAAGTACCTGTGCACTAACAACTATAAGACTGTGATCCTTGGAGTATATGGAAATGATCATTTGAGGACTGAGAGCAGAACTATATTATTTATGTGGTGAGAAAGTTAGGCACTTCGGCTAAAAGGCTATAATGAAGATTTATCTATTTCAACCAGTCCAATTTGGCCTTCCTACTAGGGTCTGTTCAAATTCCCTAAATCTGAAAGGTAAGAATATCTATTTTCCTGCTTGTAAATGTCAAAAATATCGTATGAATCTCCAAAAATGAGCTCACAGTCCTGCCTTGACCTTCTACACAGCATAACATAAATCTGGCTTTCAGCTTCGATTTTCCACTTCATGTTTTCCATGTCCTCAGGCCAAACAGGGCAACACAGTGTCTCCTGAATGCCTCCTGCTTCTGCAGATGAAGAAGAACTAATTATAGTCTCCAATTATAGTCTCCCCCAAGACACCTCCTTCATCCTGCCCGAAACCATGCACTGCTGCTGTCCATCTTTGCTATTTACCCATCGTACAAGATCCATTTAAAGTGTCTTTCATTCCTGAAGAAGCTCCTGACTCTCCAACCAAAAGTATTTTTTTTTCTCTTTTTTTAAATCCCAACAGAAAAAGGCAAATATCATATGATATCACTTACATGTGGAATCTTTAAAAAAAATGACACAAATGAACTTATTTACTAAACAGAAATAGACTCACAGACCCAGAAAACAAACTTCTGGTTACCAAAGGGGAAAGAAAAGATGAGGGGAGGAATAAATTGGAAATTTGAGGTTAACAAATGCCCACTGCTGCTGCGGCTAAGTCGCTTCAGTTGTGTCCGACTCTGTGCGACCCCATAGACGGCAGCCCACCAGGCTCCTCTGTTCCTGGGATTCTCCAGGCAAGAACACTGGAGTGGGTTGCCATGTCCTTCTCCAATGCATGAAAGTGAAGAGTGAAAGTGAAGTTGCTCAGTTGTGTCCAACTCTTAGCGACCCCATGGACTGCAGCCTATCAGGCTCCTCCACCCATGGGATTTTCCAGGCAAGAGTACTGGAGTGGGTCGCCATTGCCTTCTCGAAACGAATGCACACTAATATATAGTAAATAGATGAACAACAAGGACCTACTGAAGAGCACAGGTAACTATATTCAATATCTCATAATGGCCTATAGAGGAAAAGAATCTGAAAAAGAATAGATAGACATATAACTGAATCACATTGTTATTACTGTTGCTATTGTTTAGTCTCTAAGTCATGTCTGACTCTTCAAAACCCCATGGAGTGCAGCACGCCAGGCCTCCCTGTCCATCAACATCTCCCGAGGCTAGCTCATACTCATGTCCATCAAGTCGGTGATGCCGTCCAACCATCTCATCCTCTGTCGTCCCCTTCTCCTGCCTCCCATCTTTCCCAGCATCAAGGTCTTTTCTAAGGAGTCAGTTCTTTGCATCAGGTGGCCAAAGTATTGGCGCTTCAACTTCAGCACTAGTCCTTCCGATGAATATTCAGAGTTGATTTCCTTTAGGATTGACTGGTTTGATCTTGCTGTCCAAGGGACTCTCAAGAGTTGCACATCTACTCCAATAATAAAAAATCACAGATAAATAAAAGTACTAATAAAGTCAAGCCTTAGAGAGCTGAGGGTGTGCCTTCTGGAACCTCCTGCTGCCTCTGCTCTGCATTGCTTCTGCCCTTCACTAGTGTCATTCCCTAACTGCGGATTCCTGATTTGGGTTCGCTCTATATCCTGAAGCTCAGCTTCTTTTTCTTAGTAGCTGTTAATGCATATTTATTAGTGAAAATAAATATGTGGTAACAGATTTGATGAGATTCTGTGAGCAGAGTAGTGGATGATGGAGGCCACATGGTACAGTGGGAAGAGGCCCAGCTCCCATCCCTCTGTGTCTACGGGATGTGGACTTTGTCTGTGCCTGGTTCTGTCTCCTGGCTGGGACTGTGATCTCTGATGAGTGGCAGGAGGACTTTTGTTCTTAGTACCCCAGAGCTCTGGCCAGGGCATACTGCATGGAAAGCATTCAAATATTTGCAGTGCCGAATTGTCCCTTACTGAACATTTTAATCTGGGAAAATCCCTGCAATTTTCTCAGCCTCAAATTTCTTTCTGTGAAAATGAGGGACTTCTTTTCAGAGTATTTTCAAATTTTTGTTTCATACAGTATTTTTTTTTTCACTTGTGCATGTAACTACAAGGTGTTTCTTCAGTAATAACTTAATCAACTCTTACTGTTAGGTGGGCTGGACTTCTTGTTTTTGTGTTGTTTGTTTAATTAAACCCTGCAGTAGAAGCATGTTTAAGCAGTATTAATGTTATTAAAGTTTCAGAGCAAATAGAAGCAATCACAAGACAGAGGAATATCTTAGGGGATCACAGATCAGACATCCATACAAGCACTGGTGTACCACACTCTCTGCCCTCTCACGACAAACACTTCCAGGATAGGTGGATGGATGGATGGATGGATGGATGGATGGATGGACAGATGGATGAAGGAGAAGATGACCACTCCAGACCCAACTTTGTGACATGAAACTTGGAAACAAATTTCCTCTTCAGAAAATGATAAACCATTATACATCCTTAAGATAAAAACCTGCAATTCTTAGTAGAGTTATCTTTGACCTGTCAGATTTTATACCCTCTATTTGATGATGATTAGATGGAAAATACATTCTCCAGGTGCTGGTTTCTGTGCACTGCTTAAAAAAAAAATTAAATGCAAATCACTAAGCTAAGGCTGTTATTGTGGCCTAATCACTAGTTTTCTATAGTAAATGACAAAACCATCATCCCTAAACGTGGCAGCCACAGTGGTCTTGCTGCTTATACACTTGTATAAAGCAAATTATTCTTTAGAGTCTGACAGTAGTGGAAGCTATGAAGAGCCTAGCTCTGGACTTGAAAAATTTAGGTCACCTTTTGCACAGACATTTCTGCTTTAATGCTCTTGGCTCGAAATTAAGTCACAGAAATCTCTCTAGGTAGATCAGAATTAAGACCCAGGTTCTCCACTGTACAAAGGAAGATATATGTCTGTGTTAAATAATTTGGAGTGTGGAAGAGGAGATTTTATAAGAACCTAGGAAATTTGATTTGGAATCTCATAAGGGGCTTGCTGAAAAGTGCCGAGATGCAGTGTAGCATTCAGACTTGGAAGGAAGGCAGAGGGCTGATTCATCCAAACTGTTTTCCACAGAATTATTTTTTTTATAATGCCTTCCCTCTGGCCCTACCATATTTAGTGCCATGCCACTTATATTTGAAGTCTGTTCCCTGCTACAGTGAAATAGCAGAGAAAAATAAGAAAAAAAATAGAAATACTTTGTTTCCCAGGAATGATATTTAATCCCCATTCATTTTAGACAAAAAAGAAAATAAAAACCTTTTTCTGTGTTCTTCATTATCTTTTATAAGGGACCGAATTCTTAAGCATATAAAATGCTATATGTATGTAGATATAAATGCTATAATGTGTGATATTTCCTTTTGGACCTTGAGTGAGAAAGTTGAAAAAAGTCAGCATTTTGTGAAAACAACAACAACATTACCCCCAAACATTTAGGTTGCTGTGTTATAATGTGTCACTAGCAGAGTGTTGATTTCAAATTCTTTTTAAATAATGAATTATAAAGTTTATAATTCTCCTCTAAACAAACTTCTCCCTCTGTACATGCATCCTTATACTGATGATGACCTTGGTCAAGCACGCTCATGCCCTTGTATCTCCCTCTCTCTTATGTTTCTCATATTTGATTGGGTTCACCATCAAATGTGCCTTCTGCCTCCTTTCAGAGCTTTTAACATCCCCAGTCTTCATTCTTTATTTGCCTTGTTTATAAAAGGTGGGTCCAACAGCATGCATGCTAAGTTGCTTTAGTTGTGTCCAGTTCTTTGTGACCCTAAGGACCGTAGCCCACCAGACTCCTATGTCAATGGGATTCTCCAGGCAAAAATACTGGAGTGGGTTGCCACCCCCTCCTCCAGGGGATCCAACAGACCCATGCTTATTTTCTAATATGCCCTGTTACAAACTCCATCCCAGGTCTTCAATAGCAAGATTATAGCTGGAAGGAACCACCAGGAGTGCCTGATCTTCATTACTTCTCCATTTTCAACTAACTCTTGGGGATGCCAGTGGTGCACAGCCATCAGCTACACTCTGAGCAGCAAATAAGTTCATAAGGCTGAGCCCTCTGTGACTCAGCACTTGGCTTCTCAATGTGATAAATGGATTCTTATCTGCCTTATCCTGAAATCTGGGCCCCTCTGTATTCCAGGAGAGGATGTATCTTGGCTCCTTGTATCTAAAGATTGAATGTTGTTCATTAATAATATCCAGTCTTTTCCCAGGGCTGATCTCTTGCTTTGCTGCTGGTTGGTAGCTAAGTTGTGTCCAACTCTTTTGAACCCCAAGGACTGTAGCCCACCAGGCTCCTCTGTTCATAGGATTTCCCGGGAAAGAATACTGGGGTGGGTTGCCATTTCCTTCTCCAGGGGATCTTTCTGACCCAGGGATCAAGCCTGTGTCTCCTACATTGACAGGAAGATTCTTTACTATTGAGCCACCAGGGAAGATCCTGCCTACGTTGTGTGACACTTGTTCCAAAATCAAGAAAATGTGCCCTCAATTCCAAAATGCAGTGTGAGGACTTTGATGCCTTATGACAACATCTCTAGCCTATACTTGTACAGGAGTCCCCAGTTAGTCCCTGGACCTCTTTATCTCACCTTCTATACTTTGTTTTACACATACTTCCATATTCATTGTCCATTTCAAAAAAGGCCAGCAAAATAAAGATCATCCACGAGACAAAGTACATACTTCTTAGGTGGTATTAAGGGTCATCCAGATCTGTCCTCAAGTATAGGACAGGTTAGATCTCTACGATAATCTATCCTTAAATTATCTCTCTAATACCATCTCTATTAGTAATATAATCTTCTTCAAGTATCCTGTCATAGGCTTCATAAACATTTGCTCAGACATTCTGTTCTTTAATAATTATTTCAGCCCTGTGAGTTGAGCTGGCACCTGTGACCTTGGTTGATGATTCTACTTTATGACTGACAAAGCAAATGCACATAAAGCAGCATGAAATCCACAAGTCTACATCACTACATTACTCAGAGTCGCATTGAGAATCAGAGGAAGAAGCAATCTACATGTCACACCCTATCTGTTCCACCCATGAGCGTTCCCTGGCAGTCCAGGGGTTTGGACTTGGAGTTTTCACTGCCGAGGGCCCAGGTTCAATCTCTGCTCAGGGAACGAAGATCTAGCAAGCCGTGTGGTGAGGCTAAAAAACGTAGAGACTTCTAGTTGTTTTACCCGTTTGTAAACGTTCCAAGAAATGTCAGTTCTGAAAACACCTTGCCTCTTTCTAGGCAGAACTAGCTCCTCCTTGCCCCGGGATCCCAAAAGACTCTCTGAAAACTCTACTAGGACCTGTATCACATGCAGGGTGATTATTAATTTTCATGTTAGTCAACAGTGAGAGACTTGCAGACAGAAGTCATGCTTTTTTTTTTTTTTTTTTTTTGCTTGATGTTTTGTCATTTGGCAGTATCTAGCTAATGCCATTTCATTATCAGGTGGTTTGGAACATGAAGTGGTGTACTGGCTCCAGTGAATTATTGCATTCCCATGCACTCAGAGAAATCACAATCATATCTGGATTGTGGTAGAGAAGACTGTTTGTTCTACAGCATCTATAAATGTGAGTCTTGCTAAACTTGAAGCTAGAATTCACATTGGAAAATCAACTGACCATTCTAGACATACAATAAAGAATAAATTTTGTATGACTAACCTGAACTATTGCCATGAGTCATAGGGCATAAGGCCTAAACTCATGTCTGGTTTTGTAAGAACACTGCACTCTTATTCAAATGCCTTTATTCAGAATTTAGCTAGTACAGAGCAAGAGCTCTTCAAATATGTAATAGAAATTGAACCAATAAGCTTATTCAACCTCTGGATAGTCCCATAAAATGACTAATCTTGAACATATTAATATTTTATGAGTGCCACATAACATCTTGAATATATTTGCTGGTGGAAGATATTTTTAACTGGGAATTACAATAAGGAAACTGGATACTTTATTTTAACTATGGTTTAATATGTTCAATTTAAATTTTGAGAAGATGATAAACAAGTATGAAGCAAATATATTATGAATATTATGTAGTGAAAGAGTCCAGAACCAGTGGCAAGAAAATAAATTAGAAAAATAAACATATATGTGTGTGTGTGTGTGTGTGTGTGTGTGTGTGTACATATATAGAGAGAGGAGGGGCATTCAGTGGTCCATTTCACTGAATTGAGCATAATATAGAACATTTTATAATTGATTTAAATGGTGGTTTCTGTTTATCATCAGGCATCATCTGTTAGTTATTTATAAAAGCCTCAGGAAGTAAGAATATTCTCATAGGTTTTTATTAAGGATGACTATCATGACACTTTTTCTGAATAACTTTAATTTCATGTCTTCCTCATTGTCCATGTATAATTAGCTCATTGAGTTAGAACCAACTGGTAATATGGCCCAGATCACTAGTTCAGTCACGTTGCCCATTTGAATGGAATAGTGAACTTGAAATGCTTTTAATTGTAAGATCTGGGTTTTCAGTTTCATAGCCAGGAGCCAGTATATAGTGTATGTCCTCAGCCTCACTAGGCAATTACTCTGGGGAAAAATTGCTGAATTTTCTTTTAAAAAATGATGTACAAGGCAAGTATACACCTTACTGGATATCCAGTTCTTAAGTTTAATATTTGGATCACACACTCAAATCAGTAGACCATTAGCACAGTATCTTTTCTTCTTTCTTTAAAAAGAATTATCCTTTCTTCTTCAAATTATTAGGGTTATTATTGATGATTTTAAATTGTTAAACAACTGAAAATATTTCTGAAAAAGTGTGGTGGTATGTATTTCAATTCAACAGACTCACTCAATTTGAATAAATCTAACGGCCAGGGTGAGATATTTGAAATCAAAATACGTTTCTCCTATCCTGTCCTGAATCTTCCTTTTCTTCTTATACTGTATATTATCCCAGATCTGCCTTCATTTTCTTAAATTACTTTCTTACTCCCCACTTGCAGCCGGGGTTCTTCAATGCCTCTAACTGCAGGGCTTAACTGTGGGCCATGCCTAACCCAGAAAACCAAACAAGACCTACAAATAGAAGTGATATGTGGTTTTTACACTTGAGGGGCTCATAGTCCAATGAAATAAATAGAAACAAACAAACCAAAAACCCCAAAAATACAGTGAGGAAAGTTCTCGCTGAAATTTTCAATGTATAATGAGAACACCAAGGAAAGGGGAGTGACCTGAGGCTGGGTCTTTGAGAAGAGAGAAACAAGGGCCAGCTTTATGGAGAAGAGTGGGTATCAGAGAGGGACTAACACGTTAACCTATGATCTTCCCTAAGAATACTTGATTCATGATTTCACGAATCAAGAACTCTCCAGCTGCTGTTGAGAGATTTTCTGTTTTCATGAAATCCTTCCTTACATGTATTGTCTGAGCAAACATCGTTGAGATACTGGTTTAATTGCCGAGTAATAATTCTAATGCTTGGTCGCAGAAGAAATTGGAGTTTTAATGTCATGTAGATATTTATAACAAACAATAGTGCTTGATGTAATAGACTTCAAATTATTCTCAATTGTCCTATTGTGTGAATTATTTATGAACTTTTACACATCTGTAAACTATGAATAAACCACTTTTAACCATTCCATACATAGAAAAAAAATAATCGAAGATCTTTCATGTGATTTACTTACATTTCATAGTGCAATTTCAGCATAGCATTTCACGTGTACAAATTATAACATCTTACGTGTCATAGGTTTAACGATTTCAATTGTGTATATTTATATTAGTGTCCAGAGGTAGGCTCAGAACCTTTGAAAATCACCAGGTGGACATTAAGTAGTATGCTGCTGTTTAGTCACTCAATCATGTACAGATCTTTTGTGACCCCCATGGACTGTAGCCCACCAGGCTTCTCTGTTCATGGAATTTTCCAGGCAAGAATACTGGAGTGGGTTGCCATTTCCTTCTCCAACTGAGTGGTATACATCTCCCTACTGAGTAGGCATCTGTATTATTTCTACCGTATTAAAAAAAATATTTCATGGAAGAAAATAATAATTGGATTCTTGTGAGAAAAGAGAAGAGAATGAGAAGGAGCTAATACTTGCTGCAATTCAGTTTGATCACTCAGTCATGTCTGACTCTTTGCAACCCCATGGACTGCAGCATGCCAGGCCTCGCTGTCCATCACCAATTCCTGGAGCTTGCTCAAACTCATGTCCATCGAGTCGATGATGCCATCCAACCAGCTCATCTTATGCCGTCCCCTTCTCCTCCTGCCTTCAATCTTTCCCAGCATCAGGGTCTTTTCTAAGGAGTCGTTTCTTCCTATCAGGTGGCCAAACTACTGGAGCTTCAGCTTCAGCATCAGTCCTTCCAATGAATATTCAGAACTGATTTCTTTTAGGATTGACTGGGTTGACCTCCTTGCAATCCAAGGGACTCTCAAGACTCTTCTCCAATACCGCAGTTCAATTCTCTGTGCTCAACTTTCTAAATTTCTAAGATTTGCTTAGCATTCACTATGTATAAGATTCTTTACATGCATTATCAGCGCGGGTGGCTGCGACCCAGCGCACTAAGGTCAGAAGTGCAGCCAAGAGGAGTTACCCCGTGTCTGAGGTCAGGGGCAGCGGCCGAGAGTGCCAGGCTGCAACGGCGCAGGAACAGCCGAGAGAAGCTACCCAAGTCCGGGGTCAGGGGCGGCCCGGAGGAGACACCCCACGTTCGAGGTCAGGGGTGGCTGCCAAGAGGAGCTACCCCACGTCCGAGGTCAGTGGCGGCCAAGAGGAGACACCCCATGTCCGAGGTCAGGGGCGGCCGGGAGAAGCCACCTCGCCCCTGAGGCCAGGGATGGTGGCTTCTCGGGCCACCCTGTGCCCGAGGCCAGGGGCGGCGGCCAGGAGGAGCAACCCGAGAAGTGGTGGCTGCGCAGGCACAGGAGGGCCTAGAGAAGCTATCCCATGTTGAAGGTCCCAAAGGGTGGCAGTAAGGAGATACCCCTCGTCCAAGGTAAGGAGCAGCTGCTGTGCTTTGCTAGAGCAGCAGTAAAGAGATACCCCACGCCCAAAGTAAGAGAAACCCAAGTAAGATGGTAGGTGTTGCAAGGGGGCATCAGAGGGCAGACACACTGAAACCATACTCACAGAAAACTACTCAGTCTAATCACACTAGGACCACAGCCCTATCTAACTCAATGAAACCAAGCCATGTCCGTGGGGCATCCCAAAATGGGGGGGTCATGGTGGAGAGGTCTGACAGAATGTGGTCCAAGGAGAAGAGAATGGCAAACCACTTCAGTATTCTTGCCTTGAGAACCCCATGAACAGTAGGAAAAGGCAAAATTATAGGATACTGAAAGAGGAACTCCCCAGGTCAGTAGCTGCCCAATATGCTACTGGAGATCAGTGGAGAAGTAACTCCAGAAAGAATGAAGGGATGGAGCCAAAGCAAAAACAATACCCAGCTGTGGATGTGACTGGTGATAGAAGCAAGGTCCGATGCTATAAAGAGCAATATTGCATAGGAACCTGGAATGTCAGGTCCATGAATCAAGGCAAATTGGAAGTGGTCAAACAAGAGATGGCGAGAGTGCACATCGGCATTCTGGGAATCAGCAAACTAAAATGGACTGGAATGGGTGAATTTAACTCAGATGACCATTATATCTACTACTGAGGGCAGGAATCCCTCAGAAGAAATGGAGTAGCCATCATGGTCAACAAAAGAGTCTGAAATGCAGTACTTGGATTCAATCTCAAAAACGACAGAATGATCTCTGTTCGTCTCCAAGGCAAACCATTCAGTATCACAGTTATCCAACACTATGCCCCAACCAGTAACACTGAAGAAGCTGAAGTTGAACAGTTTCATGAAGACCTACAAGACCTTTTAGAACTAACACCCAAAAAAGATGTCCTTTTCATTATAGGGGACTGGAATGCAAAAGTAGGAAGTCAAGAAACACCTGGAGTAACTGGCAAATTTGGCCTTGGAATGTGGAATGAAGCAGAGCAAAGACTAATAGATTTTTGCCAAGGAAATGCACTGGTCATAGCAAATACCCTCTTCCAACAACACAAGAGAAGACTCTACACATGGACATCACCAAATGGTCTACACCGAAATCAGATTGATTATATTCGTTGCAGCCAAAGATGGAGAAGCTCTATACAGTCAACAAAAACAAGACCAGGAGCTGACTGTGGCTCAAATCATGAACTCCTTATTACCAAATTCAGACTCAAATTGAAGAAAGTAGGGAAAACCGCTAGACCATTCAGGTATAACCTAAATCAAATCCCTTATGTTTATACAGTGGAAGTGAGAAATAGATTTAAGGGCCTAGATCTGATAGATAGAGTGCCTGATGAACTAATGGACAGAGGTTCGTGACATTGTACAGGAGACAGGTATCAAGACCATCCCTATGGAAAAGAAATGCAAAAAATCAAAATGGCTGTCTGTGGTGGCCTTACAAATAGCTGTGAAAAGAAGAGAGGCAAAAAGCGAAGGAGAAAAGGAAAGATATAAGCATTTGAATGCAGAGTTCCAAAGAATAGAAAAAAGAGATAAGAAAGCCTTCCTCAGTGATCAATGCAAAGAAATACAGGCAAACAACAGAATGGGAAAGACTAGAGATCTCTTCAAGAAAATTAGAGATACCAAGGGAATATTTCATGCAAAGATGGGCTCAATAAAGGACAGAAATGGTATGGACCTAACAGAAGCAGAAGATATTAAGAAGAGGTGGCAAGAATACACAGAAGAACTGTACAAAAAAGATCTTCATGACTCAGATAATCATGATGATGTGATCACTAATCTAGAACCAGACATCCTGGAATGTGAAGTCAAGTGGGCCTTGGAAAGCATCACTATAAACAAAGCTAGTGGAGGTGATAGAATTCCAGTTGAGCTGTTTCAAATCCTGAAAGATGATGCTATGATAGTGCTGCACTGAATATGTCAGCAAATTTGGAAAACTCAGCAGTGGCCACAGGACTGGAAAAGGTGTTTTCATTCCAATTCCAAAGAAAGGCAATGACAAAGAATGCTCAAATTACTGCACAATTGCACTCATCTCACACACTGGTAAAGTAATGCTCAAAATTCTCCAAGCCAGGCTTCAGCAATATATGAACCATGAAATTCCAGATATTCAAGCTGGTTTTAGAAAAGGCAGAGGAACCAGAGATCAAATTGCCAACATCTGCTGGATCATGGAAAAAGCAAGAGAGTTCCAGAAAAACATCTATTTCTGCTGTATTGACTATGTCAAAGCCTTTGACTGTGTGGATCACAATAAACTGTGGAAAATTCTGAAAGAGATGGGAATACCAGACCACCTAACCTGCCTCTTGAGAAATCTGTATGTAGGTCAGGAAGCAACAGTTAGAACTGGACATGGAACAACAGACTGGTTCCAAATAGGAAAAGGAGTACATCAAGGCTGTATATTGTCACCCTGCTTATTTAACTTCTACGCAGAGTACATCATGAGAAACGCTGGACTGGAAGAAACAGAAGCTGGAATCAAGATTGCTGGGAGAAAATAACCTCAGATATGCAGATGACAGCACCCTTATGGCAGAAAGTGAAGAGGAGCTAAAAAGCCTCTTGATGAAATTGAAAGTGGAGAGTGAAAAAGTTTGCTTAAAGCTCAACATTCAAAAAACGAAGATCATGGCATCTGGTCCCATCACTTCATGGGAAATAGATGGGCAAACAGTGGAAACAGTGTCAGACTTTATTTTGGGGGTCTCCAAAATCACTGCAGCTGGTGATTGCAGCCATGAAATTAAAAGACGCTTGCTCCTTGCAAGAAAAGTTATGACCAACCTAGATAGCATATTCAAAAGCAGAGACATTACTTTGCCAACTAAGGTCCGTCTAGTCAAGGCTATGGTTTTTCCTGTGGTCATGTATGGATGTGAGAGTTGGACTGTGAAGAAGGCTAAGCACCGAAGAATTGATGCTTTTGAACTGTGGTGTTGGAGAAGACTCTTGAGAGTCTCTTGGACTGCAAGGAGATCCAATCAGTCTATTCTGAAGGAGATCAGTCCTGGAAGGACTGATGCTGAAGCTGAAACTCCAGTACTTTGGCCACCTCATGCGAAGAGTTGACTCATTGGAAAAGACTCTGATGCTGGGAGGGATTGGGGGCAGGAGGAGACGGGGACAACAGAGGAGGAGATGGCTGGATGGCATCACTGACTCGATGGACGTGAGTCTGAGTGAACTCCGGGAGATGGTGATGGACAGGGAGGCCTGGCGTGCTGCGATTCATGGAGTTGCAAAGAGTCAGACACAACTGAGCGACTGAACTCATCTGAACTGATATGGTGTTAGTCGCTCAGTCGTGTCCAACTCTTTGCAACACCATGGACTATAGCCCACCAGACTCCTTTGTCTATGGAGTTTTCTAGGCAAGGATACTGGAGCGGGTTGCCATTTCCTTCTCCAGGGCATATTATATCATATGAGACATCTGTAAAGTATACCATTATTTTTTATATTATCACTCATTGATTTTCTTACTTCCATTTTATCTGAAAGAATTGGAGATTCATTTCCCAAAGATACACAGAAACAAGTTTTTGTCAACATCAACATCCAGACATGGCTGGTTTGTAGCCATAGAGGAAGCGGAACCCAACTTGGGTTTTGATGACACAGTAAACTACATAGCTTGGGCTAAGTCTTTGTTTCCCATGTGGGAGGGTATGTCCACCACCCCTGCCTCTGGCTCTAAATCATGATGAACAAACACATCTGGGAACCTTGTGCTAGACATGACCACTGCCTCTGTGGAGTGTGTCCTTGTTGAGCAGAATAATGACTTCAAAGATGTCTGTGTTGCAATGTAAGTATATGCTACATTGCATGGGAGAAAAAAACTGCAGGTATAATTAGCTTGTCTACTTCAGGACTGGATGACTGCCCTGGATAACTTGGTGGGCCTACTCTAATCACACTAACCCTTCAAAGTGGAAAGTCTTCTCTGGCTGAAGTCAGAAAGCAGAGAAGGAAAAGTCAGAGAGATTGAGTTTAATGAGGTTTTCACACAGGGTTGCTGGCTCTGAGATAGAGGGTCAGTGGACAAGGACTGGAGAGAGGCTTTCCGAGGGCAGAGGATGTCTTCCTGATGACAGCCATCCAGGACACAGGGATCTGAGCCCTAAAATCAAAAGAAAATGGATTCTGCCAATGATGTGAATGAACTTGAGAGCAGATTCTTCCAAGAGTCTCTTGACAACCAGCTGACACCTCAATTCCAGCTAAAAGAAACCAGAGGTGAATACAGAGAGGGGCCAATCCAGGCTGTGCGATAGAATGTCTACATGTTTTAGTCACTGCATTTGTGGTGATTTGTAACAGTAGCAAAGGAGACTGCTCAGCAGCCGGTGAAAGTATTTGTTGTCACTCAGTTGTGTCCGACTCTTTGTGATCCAGTGGTCTGTACCCTGCCAGGCTCCTCTGTCCATGGGATTCTCCAGGAAGAATACTGGAATGGGTTGCTCTTCCTTTTTCCAAGCGATCTTCCTGACCCAGGGATCGAATCCAAGTCTCCTGCATTGCAGGCAGATTCTTTACTATCTGAGCCAGGGAAGCCTCGTGTACAGCAGCCTCCCACCCAGTTAATAGCTCAGACTTGGTCCCCCTGCTGGATTTTTTTCTTCCTCCTCCCTTTCCCAGTATTTATCTGTTTCATTATCGCAGAGCTGCATCTGCCATGATTAAAACATTACGTATTTTAAACACAAAGTTCAACTCCCAAATGGTCAACTCACAAGAGGCCTACCACATCTTCCCTAATCCATGTGTGTGTGTGTTAGTCACTCAGTCATGTCTGACTCTTAGCAACCCCGTGGACTGTAGCTGCCAGGCTCTTCTGTCCATAGGATTTTCCAGGCAAGAATACTGGAGTGGGTTACCATTTCCTTCTCCAGGGGATCTTCCCAACCAAGGAATCGAACCCAGGTCTCCTGGATTGCAGGCAGATTCTTTACTCTCTGAGCCACTGGAGAAACCAGCTAATCCATAACTGAGGAGAACCTCTAGAAAGGAACAATGTTTCTACCGTAATAATGACCCCTTCAGAATACCCATGTAACTTATTTTATCGCTCTTTACTGGACTTCACAGAAACTTGTTTTTAAATAAATTAGAAGTTTGTGGCATGTCATGGGCCTCACTTTTCCAGCAGCATTTGCTTATCTCTTCTTTCTGTGTCACATTTTGGCAACTCTCATAATGTTTCTAACTTTCTCATTATTATTATATTGTTTATGGTGATGTGTGATTAGTGATCTTTGATTACTACTCCATCTTGCTGAATGCTCAGATGATAGCATTCCTTAGTAATAATTAAGATATGCAATTGCACGATTAATAAGTACAGAATAGAGTAGACACAACTTTTACATGCATGTGAGTTCCTTTAATGTGATATTCACCTTATTGAAGTGGTTGGGACTGAACACACCATGTCTCTTATGGTATGCCTGTATGATGGATAAAACTTTAATTAAGGAATCCTGGAATCAGTAGGATTACTATCTCTAGGTCAGTATATACCTCTATTGCCAGATCTCTTATTCCTAAAGAGGAAAAAGTAAGAGAGTTCAAGGCGGAGGAAAGAGTGTATCTCAGGGAACTTCCCAGGTGATCAAGTGGTTAAGAATCTACCCTCCAATGCAGAGGAATATGGAGTCTATCCCTGGCTGGGGAACTGAGATCTCATATGATGCAGGGCAACTAAGCCACATGCCACAGCTAGAGAGAGTTGCCCATGCTACAACGAAAATCCCACATGCCGCAAATGAAACCCACTGCAGCCAAATAAATAAATAAGTAAATATATATATATAAAAAAAGACTGTCTCAGAAGCCCTTAACGCATAGTAGTTTCCCATAGTGATTATGAATCCAGGCTCTGGACTCAGACATACTGCATTGGAATGCCAGCTCTATTTACTGACCATGGTGTCTTGGCCAAATGTTTCCACTTCTCTAATAATGCAAACACATTTCTTGAGCATTTTCCAGGTACTAAACTAAGCTCTTCATTTAGTTTATCTAAATTATTAGTTATAGTAGCTCTATGAGGCAATCGCTTTTCCTCCATATCCTCTTTGTAGACACTGAGGCTCGGAGAGAGCATGCATTTGGCAGAACAAACGAAAGAGTAAGGAGGAACTTCACCCCACAGGTGTGACTCCCAAGCCTAACTTTCCCACCAGCCGTGGTCCTCTCTGAGCTCCTGCCGCCTCTGCACACCTGATGCGTTGAGAGAGCCCACCTCTGAGGGTCATGGCTAGGTGGACTGAGATGAAGCATGGCCTTCACTGGACACAGAGCCACATGATTGCTTCTGGGTCAGGAGCTGGCAGACTTTTCTGTAAAGAGTCAGAGAGTAAACATTTTGAGTTTTTCAGATCATACAATTTATGCTGCAAGTATTCAGCTCTGTTGAAGTGCAAAAGCATCCACAGACAGTAAGTGAGAAAATAGGAGCGCTTGTGTTTGAATAAAACTTTATTAACAAAGAAGACAGAAGTCAGATTTGGGCTTTAGGTCACAGGTTTCCCACCCCTGCTCTAGGACAACAAATAAAAAATAAATATCTTGACTCACTATCTTCTATTTTTGCTGGAAAAAATACACTTTTCAAAATCAGGCTGTGATAATTTCTTAAGCATGCCTCAATATGCATTTTATTAAATAAACACTATTGAAGTTTATTTTTACTATGCATAAGATACTTTCTGACACTGGTGTAAAAATGACTTACTCATTATAAGTGAAAGAAGTCAAACAAATACTGTATGATATTACTTATATGTGAAATCTAAAAAACACAATCCAGTGAATATAACAGAACAAGGGGCAGATTCACAGTTATAGAGAACAAACGTTGATTATCAGTGGGGAGAAACATAAGACAGGGGCAATATATGGGTAGGGCAGTAAGAGGCACAAAAAGTTAGGTAGAAAATAAGCTACAACGATATATTATACAACACAAGGAAATGTTTTAAAACTATAAATAGAGTATAATTTTTTAATTATGAAATTTATTTAAAATAAAATTCAAAAATTTTAAACATACTGTATACCTATAACTCACAATAGTGCTTTAATATTGTAGAGCAACTACCCATCAGTAAAAATAAATTTAAAAAATTAAATGAAAAGCAAAATATTAATTTCTAAATAATTTACTCATTAAAGATTTTTATTGTTTTGTTCAACCATAGGCAGATCTTAATTCACCTTGAGTTCCTGTAGGTCATGGGACTCTCAGTTCCCTTGTATGGGGCCCATCTTATAATGTTGATTTTATGTTGTGCTTTTATGCTCTTTACTATTTCACAAGAAGATCTAATTTTCCTTTTCAGTTTCCATTTCTAGGCACTGTTTTCTTATTTTTTTTGCTCACTTGTTATGTCTTTTCCTGAATCCCTAGTGACTCATTATATTAATAAAGATTAAATAAGAAAAGTCACATTGTAATTTGAAACATTATGATTGAAAAAGTATAATATAAAGAATGGAATGGCATAAAAAAGGCATGGAATAGTGCATGTGTGTGTGTTCAGTTCCTCAGTGGTGTACGACCCTTTGAGATCCCATGGACTGTAGCCTGCCAAGCTCCTCTGTACCTGAAATTTTCCAGGCAAGAGTACTGGAGTGGGTTGTCATTTCCTCCTCCAGGGAATCTTCCTGACTCAGGAACTGAGCCCAAGCAGCCTGCATAGCATCTCCTCCTTTGGCAGGCAGACTCTCTTAACACTGAACCATCTGGGAAGCCCCCAGCTGGGGACAAAGAGGACTCAGAAGAATATAAAAATAGAAGGTACAGGGAACCATTTCTGACCCTCGGGCTGAGTGTCCAGCGAAAAGTGCCTCCTTCCCGCAGGCTGAGATGCAGACTTTGTTAGAGAGGACACAGCTGTGGTCCACTGGGTGACAGAAGAGTCCCCATGACACTGTGCTGGCAGGACTCGCTGGACATCTGTCCCCAAAGATTTGCCATGCAAGCACCCACTGGGTTGCAGGAGAAAGCTGCTTGTGGTAAGCTGCTCAGCAGAGGCACACTGCTAAAATATGCCCAGGGAGGGGGGCTGCCAGGGGAAGCCGTGAGCCCCTGTGCACTGCTGGACCCAGTGGTGAGCCAGGTGCCCTGCAGGAGGCCACCCAGCAAACACCAGGACCAGAGAGCAAAATCCTTTCCTCCTGCAATATGTGCTCAACACCATCTACTGAAAAAGCTTAACACAATGTCAGCCAGCAAAACAAAAAATTAAAGGGCCCAGATTCATTTTTCCCAAAGCAGGCAAAAAGTTTGAATTTGGAGCTGAAGAGCAATAAATCCATAAGCAGCACATTCACTTTCTATCTCATCTTTTGCCTCTTAAAGATAATGCTTATCCATTTTGTCAACTTAAATGAGTTTTTGCATTTACTTGGTGTCCATACTCCACTGTTTTTTCAAACACTATTCCTGGGCAATATTGCCAGTCCCCCAGGAATGAGGGTACAGTTTCTCAGAAGGAACTGATACTGCTCACCTGGCACCTATGAGATGGGCACTCTTCCAACAAGCACTGCCATTGATGCACCAGGCCTTGGGTGTCACAGGGAACATTTAAGTCCTGGTGTCCTATGCCAGATATTGACAACACTCTAATGAAAAATCACAGGCAGATGCCACTGCACAATGAGGGAAAATGCATCTCTCTCTACCAACATGTTGCATGCAACCCACTAACTCCTGAAGGGCCTAATCCACCACATTGCCACCCTGAAAAAACATACTTGAATTCTAACTTATCTTGAAACTTTTCTGTAACAGTTAAATAAACTCTGATGTGGCTGCACAATAAATTATTAAGCATCCATGAATAAATATGGATGAAAATCTAACATGTGTGCGTGTGTGTGTGTGTGAAAGTCGCTCAGTTGTTTCCTTCTCCTGCAACCCCATGGACTGTAGCCCGCCAGGCTCCTCTATCCATGGGATTCTCCAGGCAAGAATACTGGAGTGGATTGTCATTCCCTTCTCCAAGGGATCTTCCTGACCTGACCCAGGGATTGAACCCCTCATCTCCTGCATTGTAGGCAGATTCTTTACCGTCTGAGCCACCATGGAAGTGAAAATCTAATAGCATGTGAAAGTGAAAGTCGCTCAGTCATATCCAACTCTTAGACTATACAGTCCATGCAATTCTCCAGGCCAGAATACTGGAGTGGGTAGCCTTTCCCTTTTCCAGGGGATCTTCCCAATCCAGTGCTCAAACTGAGGTCTCCCACATTCCAGGTGGATTCTTTACCAGCTGAGTCACCAAGGAAGTCCAATAACAGCCCAGTAACACATGATACACCCACAAAATGAGTTTAAGTTAAAAAGTAAGGATGTATTTTATTCTGCACAAACACAGGCACACGTACACATACATAACCAAAATATGAACACCTTAATAAAACTTATTTCTCATATAAATAATCTCATAGTTCCTTCTTCATATTTATTTGTATTCTTTTAAATTTTCTTTCATGAACATTATGTTTTGAAAGAAAAATTATTAAAACATTTGGTGTCTCTTCTCTATGTTTCTTTCTTCGTTTCCTAAATGACTGTAGCTCCATAAAGAAGCCATTCCCTAGGATTCCGGTTCATGATTCACACAACAGATTCTCATTGCATTGAAATTATCTTACCAACTAAAAATAGATAAAGTAACACACCATTATTATTATTATCAATTATGAAAACAAAAATCATTCTTTCAATATTCCAGTCCCCTCATTAGCTCATGTGCATCAATTTATAAATTCAAGGGTCTAGAGTTTTATTTCCAATGATAAAGAGACAACAGAGTGTTCTCTTTGTTACTAGAGATTTTTCAAATATTTATTAATATTCTAAGAGTTTCAAAAATAATCCATTATATTTTTAGTTGATATGACAATGACCTTGCCATTTATCAACTTGGAAAATCTATTAATGTGACCAGGTGACCCTAGAATAAAAATTCAAAGCCCATCTCAAAATCTATACTTGGTAGTGAATGTTTCAAGTTCTTTATCAAAATTCCTATACATTTTCTGTCACAACTGAAAGATATGGGGGAGGCCGTGGGCTAATGGGGACTACTTTTCTACCCTTAAATGCCTTTGTTGCTGGGGTCAATAACTGAAACCCTATATTATTTTTAAAATGAAAGACAATGCATAAAGGTTATAGCATGATGTACAAATGGGTGATTCTCTTTGTTGTACAGCAGAAACTAACTCAAAAATATAATGTAATTATACTTCAACAACAACTTTTTTTAAAAAAGAAAAGAATAGTTTTGAGCCCAAATCATCATAGTTGTCAAAAAGAAACCTGGCGTATCTATTAATAATATATAGTATACTAATGTGCTTCTCTGGTAGCTCAGTGGTAAAGAATCTGCTTCCCAAGGCAGGAGACATGGGTTCAGTCTCTGGGTCAGGAATATCCCCTGGAGAAGGAAATGAAAACTCACTCTAGTATCCTTGCCTGGGTAACCCTATGGACAGAGGAACCTGGCAGACTACAGTCCATGGGGTCAAAAAGAGGTGGACACGACTTAGTAACTCAGCAACGACAGTCCTATTCTAACAGAATGTTAGAAATATACTGTCACATAGCAATACAACTCTCAAACAACAACAACAGAAAAGATGTCCTTGGTACTTTTCAGCCATCTATGCTTCACAGCATAATCAATCAATTAAACATTTCTGAAATTAAAGTGTTTTGGCAAGCCCAGTATGTGGAGTGAAATTTTTGAGTAACTGGGATCCATAAGTGATACTATGTAACATGAACCATTGGCCTTGTTTTTGAGCCACCCTTTTAAAGGATTGGCGAGGAACTGGCAAGAAACACAGAAATGTTGATATGGGCTTCCAGCGAGGGCTGCTTACAGGCTCCAGTCTAATGCTGTAATGTTTTGCGTTCAGACAATTTAACTAGCAAGGCTCACTTACCACCTCCAGAGACTCATCAGTGAAAACTATTTAATATCATTTTACTATTAATCTTTGAACATAAGACATTCTCAAATTACTTTTCCTAGCAAACTGCTATCCTCTGTGATATTGCTAAGTATACACTGGCACCGAATTAAAAAATACTACCTAACTCTCTTTAAACACTTTCATTCATTCACTTCTTCACAAATATTTATTGAGCACTTACGTATGCCAGAATATGCTGATCTATGAAGATGCAAAGGGGGAAAAAAAAAGTAGTCTACCCCTGGCTTCAAAGAACTTGCAGTCTGGAGGGAAGACATGTACAATAAGCATAGTATAAAAGGATGTTAAAATAAGACTCTGGTTGAGAGCCCTCAAGGCTGAAAATAAAAGGAATGAAGATTACTCACTATCTGAAGCAAGAGATTGATGAAGAATTTTAAAGGTGGTTATGGTAATGTGTCCTTCTCTGTACCCTGGAGAATCTAGCTAACACTCTTTGGCCACTCACTGTTCTTCCAGTTTCCAGAGTATTGGCTTTATTACTCAGAGCAAACCTCTCTCTACAGCAATGCTACCTAGAACTTCATCACCCAAGATGCTTTAGTTGCTATGCAGAGATTCCTCTGGAGAATCTAGGGCTGCAAATATAGCAAGGAACAGAAAGTCAGTTAGCAACCAAAGCTTTTAGCAAAGCTGAATGAACAACACCTCTGCCCTCTAAACTGGCTCAATGGCTAAGAGCTGTGGTTGTCATGGAAGGCTGCTTGTATCAGAGTGTATTCTTTGTGCTAAATATATCTATGTTAATTTGCAATGCAGCCACCTTCTCAACTGAAAGGCAGAATGTTCCAAAAGAACATATGTCCAGCAGCTTCTTTAGCTTTTGCTTGAGAAACAGTTTGTGTTTTCCTTTTTCTATTCTTTTCTTTTCCCCCCTCTTCATTTCTCCTGGTTTTTCTCTTTAATCAAGGCAGCAAATGCATACTCTCTTCTGTAGAACAGTCATATTTTCCTGAGCCCTAGAACCACAAATCCATCTATGGAACACAGCACAGGACACACTAGATTAAGAACATAATGTTTGCCACTCTTAAGATATAAGGAACTTTTTGAGATAAAAAATTAAAGATGACTAATGATAAAGATTTGTTAAATCTATTAATGAGATGAACGGACAGAAAAAAAGGGGAGATTAATATTGATCTGTAGCTTTCTGGAAAGGCTTCAGGAGATTATAAGGAAACTTACTTCAGGACAATCGTGGTTTTCTACATGACAAGAAGCAGGGAGAAAAGCAGGGAGGGCAGTCTGGCTAGAGCCAAGCTAGCAAGAGACAGGGAGCCAGAGGAAGCTCCTTGTCCATATTGGAATTATTATAGGTTGAATTATGATCCTTCAAAATTCACATGTTGACATCTTATGTCCCGTACTGCAGAATTTGACCTTATTTAGGAACGAGGTTGTTGTAGATACTAGTTAAGAGAAGGTCCTACTGGAATAAGGTAGACCTGTAATTCAATATGACTGGTATCCTTATAAAAGGCTTCCCAGGTATCTCAGCAGTAAAGAATTGGCCTGCCAAGCAGGAGACACCAGTTTGATCCCTGGGTCAAGAAGATCCCCTGGAGAAGGAAATGGCAACCCACTCCAGTATTCTTGCCTGGAAAATCCCATAGACAGAGGAGCCTGGAAGGCTACCATCCATGAATCTCAAGAGAGTTGGACACTACTTAGCAACTGAAGAACCACCACAAACGTCCTTATAAAAAGGGGAAATTTGGACACAGGTAAGCACCCAGGGAGAATGCCATATACAGATGAAGGCGGAGATTGGGTGCTGCTTCTGCAAGTCCAGGAAACCAGAGATGGGCAGCAAACTTTCCAAGGTAGGAGTGAGGAAGGAAGCAGGCTCTCCCCAGCAACCTCAGAAGGACCCCCTCAATCTCTGATTTCTGGTTTTGAGACTGTGAGGGGGTACATTTCTAATATTGAAGCCAACCAGACCATAGCACTTCCTTACAGCAGCCCTGGCATATCCATACACAGAGGCGGGGGCACCCCTCATCTCTAGGACACAGTGACTGTTCAGGGACTGTTGTTAGAAAAAGCCCTCTCTAGAACCATCCTTAGAACCATCCGGACTGGCTAATGATCTCTGCCTGTAGTCACACTTTTGCAGAAGTGGGGAGGAATGACACATTCCAAAATAGTCTTTAAATATGTACTACATGTTATTAGAGTGCCAGTAAAGGCTAACCCAGAAGTCTCTACACCTCATTAACGGGCCCTCAAAGAGAGCATTAATTAAATCCTGGAAACCACAGGGTTTTGAACAGTTGGAATTTATATTTTAAAAATAGGCAACTCTGCTTCCTCCCAGCTCTAAAATCTATAATTCTGGTTGTGACACAGTTATCACCCACCAGTTCTTATGTTCATTTGGATCTTTCCAGATTTCTTAGAAAGTGCCAAGAAAACATTTGCATTCTGGTATACATACCAAACTGGACATGGGCATGAGAGTTTTAATAAAATGAAAGAAATACCTGATTCCCCAAGATCTATGAGATCCTGACACCTCATACTGTTTGAGAAGAAATGAATATCGTGGCATTTGTGAGATTTTGTTTAAGAGATGATACATAAATTTTGTAGTCTTAATAGGTTACAGCGTTTAAAAGAAGTAGACCTCAGGAAATTCTGTGGCTCGACAGCCAGTGTTTACCAGCTACTGTGACAGTATTTCATGTCCACTCCCTTTAATAACCACAGCCTCAGTGTCCTTAGGCTCATCTCTCCTCTCCTCTCCTCTGCCTCCTTGCCTTGTTGTCCTCTGTAGGAGAGAAACTAGAAAATGCATCAGACTGAAACAAAATCTGAGTCTAGAAACATGAACAAAGTCAGATATGTCATCCGAGATAATGACCTAAAACTTGATCTTAAGGGTCGTTTCTGGGTGTGTTTGTTGTTGTTGTTGTTGTTGTTATTTAATTATTTTCTTCATTTTTCAAATCCCAGGCAACTTGCTATATCATGAATTTCTCTAAATACTATCCTACCAATGTGGAATAAACTGGATACTTAATAAGAATGTTAATAAATGATCCATGCAAGATGAATGACTTAGACAACTGTGCGTCCTCTCTGAGTTTCACTTTCTTAAGATGCAGATGAGCACATTAATACCCACCTTAGAGCCTTTGTGCAATGACTCAGTGATGTAGTGAAAGTGAAGCCCTGATGGGGATTCTGCATGGTCCTGCTCTAAGGTTGTTTTCAGAGCTCAGTTGTTTAAATGTTTCCTCTGCTGTCCCTTTCTCCCAAATCTCACACAAGGCACCAAAGAGTCTGCTGATCTTTCTCAGGATGTGCTGCATATTTTTAAATAAGAGTTCTCAATTCCATCTCCAAATAAAAATCCTTGAAAAGTTCCTTAGTCCTTAATATAAAATTAAAGATATCCTGCAACTTGGCTACAAGTTATCTTTCGAGACTCAATTTCCATTTTTTTCAGTTATCTCCTGAATGGTCTATTTTGGAAAAATTATTTGGCTTATTACAGTATATATGTTGATATGTTTAAAGGTCAAACCACTGTCCATACAGTTTGCCTTTATCTTCAAAGACTCAGGCTCATCCTTTTCTGCATGACCAGATGTGACTTACACTTAATTTCAACACAAATCTAAATTTCCAGATAAGCTGGACCTGGGTTTTCCCACCTGGGAATTATTTCTATAAATTTCTATATATAGAAAATTATAAAACACTAATGAAAGAAATCAAAGAGGACACTAATAGGTGGAGAAATATACCATGCTCATGGATCGGAAGAATCACTATAGTGAAAATAAGTATACTACCCAAAGCAATCTACAGACTCAATGCAATCCCTATCAAGCTACCAGCAGTATTTCTCACAGAGCTAGAACAAATAATTTCACAATTTGTATGGAAATACAAAACAACCTCGAATAGCCAAAGCAATCTTGAGTAAGAAGAATGGAACTGGAGGAATCAACCTGTCTGACTTCAGGCTCTACTACAAAGCCACAGTCATCAAGACAGTATGGTACTGGCACAAAGACAGAAATATAGATCAATGGAACAAAATAGAAAGCTCAGAGATAAATCCACACACGTATGGACACCTTATCTTTGACAAAGGAGGCAAGAATATACAATGGATTAAAGACAATCTCTTTAACAAGTGGTGCTGGGAAAACGGGTCAACCACTTGTAAAAGAATTAAGCTAGATCACTTTTTAACACCATACACAAAAATAAACTCAAAATGGATTAAAGATCTAAACATAAGACCAGAAACTATAAAACTCCTAGAGGAGAACATAGGCAAAACACTCTCCGACATAAATCACAGCAGGATCCTCTATGATCCACTTCCCAGAATACTGGAAATAAAAGCAAAATTAAACAAATGAGATCTAATTAAAATTAAAAGCTTCTGCACAACAAAGGAAACTATAAGCAAGGTGAAAAGACAGCCTTCTTAATGGGAGAAAATAATAGAAAATGAAGCAACTGACAAACGGCTAATCTCAAAAATATACAAGCAACTTATGCAGCTCAAGTCCAGAAAAATAAATGACCCAATCAAAAAATGGGTCAAAGAACTAAATAGACATTTCTCCAAAGAAGACATATGAATGGCTGAGAAACACATGAAAAGATGTTCAACATCACTCATTATCAGAGAAATGCAAATCAAAACCACAATGAAGTACCATTTCACACCAGTCAGAATGGGAGCAATCCAAAAGTCTACAAGCAATAAATGCTGGAGAGGGTGTGGAGAAAAGGGAACCCTCTTACACTGTTGGTGGGAATGCAGACTAGTACAGCCACTATGGAGAACAGTGTGGAGATTCCTTAAAAAATTGTAAGTAGAACTACCTTATGACCCAGCAATCCCACTGCTGGGCATACACACTGAGGAAACCAGAATGGAAAGAGACACATGTACCCCAATGTTCATCGCAGCACCGTTTATAATAGCCAGGATATGGAAACAACATAGATGTCCATCAGCAGATGAATGGATAAGAAAGCTGTGATACATATACACAATGGAGTATTACTCAGCCATTAAAAAAAAATACATTTGAATCAGTTCTGATGAGGTGGATGAAACTGGAGCCTATTATACGGAGTGAAGTAAGCCAGAAAGAAAAACACCAATACAGTATACTAACACATATATATGGAATTTAGAAAGGTGGTAATGATAACCCTCTATGCAAGACAGCAAAAGAAACACAGATGTATAGAACGGATTTTTAGACTCTGTGGGAGAGGGAGGGGGTGGGATGATTTGGGAGAATGGCATTGAAACATGTATACTATCAGGTAAGAAACGAATCGCCAGTCTATGTTCAATACAGGATACAGGATGCTTGGGGCTGGTGCATGGGGATGAACCAGAGAGATGATATGGGGTGGGAAGTGGGAGGGTGGTTCAGGATTGGGAACTCATGTACACCCGTGGCTGATTCATGTCAATGTATGGAAAAACCAATTCAGTATTGTAAGCAAAATAAAGTAAAAATAAAAATAAAAAACCACAAACGTAAATTTACAAATAAGCTAGACCTGGATTTTCCCACCTGGCAATTATTTCTATTCTTTTCTTGTATTTTTTATATTATATAATTTATTAATAATTTTGTGTTATATATTTATATTATATGTTACATATAAATGTATATTTATATAAGATATTATAATGACATATATAAATAATATATCTAAACCTTATTATGACAGTAAGTGACAGACACTTGTGAACATAGTCACATTTTTTGTTTATTGATTTGTTTCTTAATTATTTTCTAAGTTTCAAAATTCTTTATCACATAAATCTATTTGGGATGTAGTTTGTCTTTCTGTAGAAAATGAGACTGTTATACTCAATTTCTTGGACTTCCTTGTTGCAATGGTAGGAGCACGTAATCAGGTTTAGCCAACCAGACACAGCCACTCAAGAATTTAAATCAGAACAGAGCAATGCAGAGAAGCAAGCAGAGTGTTTGTGTTAGTTATTCAGTCATGCCTGACTCTTTGTGACCCCACGGACTACAGCCCACCAGGCTCCTCCATCCATGGGATTCTCCAGGCAAGGATACTGGAGTGGGTTGCCATTTCCTTCTCCAAGCGGAGAGACAGAGTTTATTTCCTTTGTCTGCAGAATCACTGTGGATGGTGACTGCAGCCATGAAATTAAAAGATGCTTGCTCCTTGGAAGAAAAGCTATGACCAACTTAGACAGCATATTAAAAAGCAGCGACATTACTTTGCCTACAAAGGTCTGTATAATTGAAGCTATATGGTATGAAGTTTTTCCAGTAGTCATGTATGGATGTGAGAGCTGGACCATCAAGAAGGCTGAGCACTGAAGAACTGATGTCTTCGGACTGTGGTGCTAGAGAAGACTTTTAGGAGTCCCTTGGACAGCAAGGAGAACAAACCAGTCCACTGTAAAGGAAATCAACCCTGAACATTCATTGGAAGGGCTGATGATGAAGCTGAAGCTCCAATACTTTGGTCACCTGAGGTGAAGAGCTAACTCATTGGAGAAGACCCTGATGCTGGGAAAGACTGAAGGCAAAAGGAAAAGGGAGTGGCAGGGGATGAGATGGTTAGATAGCATCATCGACTCCATGGACATGAATTTGAACAAACTTTGGGAGGTAGTGAAGAACAGGGAAGCCTGGGGTGCTGCAGTCCATGGGGTTGTAAAGACTCAGATATGACTGAATGACTGAATGACAACAGCAAGCAGAGGGAAGGTTTCAATCTGGCAGAAATGGCATCAGCAGCAGCAGTGGCAACGTTGGGTGCATAAGCAGATGGAGACAATAATTTCAGCAATAGCATCATTGTTCACCATCAGCAGCTCTCCCAGGGGACTCATCTATCCCATTTTGGAGAGTGATTTTCCAACTATTTCAAAAGTTTTTTTTTTTTTTTTAAGTAAAGTTCCAATTATCAATTCTTTCTTCCATGGATTATGCCTTTGGTATCATTGGCAGACCCAAGTTTATCTAGATTCTCTCTTATTATCTTCTAGAAGTTTTATAGTTTTAAGCTTCACATTCAGTCTACAATCCACTTTGTGTCCAAGCCAATTTGTGGAAATATTTACCAATGCATAGTCAAGCTGATAGTCTCCTACAGGCTCCTAATTTATGGATGCTTGTCAGAAAAACAGGAAATTCCATTTAACTGTACTGAGCTGAGTAACTCATGCTGATACACACACCATTTATCCCTGGATCCTTCTGAACATACAGATAAAAGCATTTCATGCAACCATTCTTCTAAATAACATTAATTCAGAAATACTTACCAAACTGTCTCTTTGTGTCAAGCTCTTTTCCAGGCACTGGGGATATAGTCAACTAAACAAATGCATATTTTTATCTTCAAGGAGCTTATAATCTAGTGGGAGAAGGCATACAGACAAAATAAAAAAGGAAACTATAAAGCATGTTAGCTACTGCTAAGTGTTAAAGAGATAAATTACACAGGAAAGAACAGGCAATTTTTAATGGAATGTGCAATTTTGAATATGATTATATAGAGGTCATGGATGACATGTTGAGTAAAGACTTGAAGAAAGTCATGCTGATATCTGGAAGAGAATGAGGGGGAGAAAGTAGGCGGAAATAAAATCAGAGAGGCAATGGGTTGATATCATGAAGGACTTTGTGAGATTTTAGTCTGAATGAAATGGAAAGTCACAGAAAATAAACTAAAGTAAGTATGGATGTTGCAGAAATATGATCAGTTCAGTTCAGTCACTCAGTCATGTCTGACTTTTTGCAAACCCATGGACTGCAGCATGCCGGGCTTCCCTGTCCATCACAAACTCCTGAAGCTTGCTCAAACTCATGTCCATCAAGTTAGTGATGACATACAACCATCTCATCCTCTGTCATCCCCTTCTCCTCCCACCTTCAATCTTTCCCAGAATCAGGGTCTTTTCTAAAGAGTCAGTTCTTTGCATCAGGTGGTCAAGATATTGGAACTTCAGCTTCAGCATCAGTCCTTCCAATGAATATTCAAGACATTTCTTTTAGGGTTGACTGGTTTGATCTCCTTGCAATCCAAGGAGCTCTTAAGTGTCTTCTCCAACACCATAACTCAAAAGCACCAATTCTTTGGCACTCAGCTATCTTTATGGTCCAAGTCCCAGATCCATACATGACTCCTAGAAAAATCATAGCTTTGACTAGACAGACCTTTGTTCGCAAAGTAATGTCTTTGCTTTTTAATATGCTGACTAGGTTCATCATAGCTTTTCTTCCAGGGAGCAAACATCTTTTAATTTCATGGCTGCAGTCACCATCTGCAGTGATTTTGGAGCCCAAGAAAATAAAGTCTGTCATTATCTCCCCATCTGTTTGCCATGAAGTGATAGGACCAGTTGGAGAAGGAAATGGCAACTCACTCCAGTATTCTTGTCTGGAGAATCCCATGGACAGAGGAGCCTGGTGAGCCACAGTCCTTGGGGTCACAACGAGACAGACATGACTGAAGCAACTGAGCATGCATGCACACAAGATGGGACTGTACGCCATGAGCTTAGTTTTTGAATGTTGAGTTTTAAGCCAGTTTTTTCACTCTTCTCTTTCACTTCCATCAAAAGGCTCTTTAGTTCCTCTTCATTTTATACCGTAAGGGTGGTATCATCTGCATATCTGAGGTTATTGATATTTCTCCTGGCAACCTTGATTCCAGCTTGTGCTTTCACATGATGTACTCTGCATAAAAGTTAAATAATCAGTGTGACAGTATACAGCCTTGACATATTCCTTTCCTGATTTGGAACCAGTCTGTCATTCCATGTCCAGTTCTAACTGTTGCTTCTTGACCTTCATACAGATTTCTCAGGAGGCAGGTAAGGTGGTCTGGTATTCCCATCTCTTCAAGAATTTTCCAGTTTGTTGTGATCCACACAGTCAAAGGCTTGGCTTGTCAATGAAGCAGAAGTAGATGTTTTTCTGAAATTCACTTGCCTTTTCTATGATACAACAGATGTTGGCAATTTGATTTCTTGTTCCTCCACCTTTTCCAAATCCTGCTTGAATATCTCTGGAAGTTCTCAGATGATTTACTGTTGAAGACTAGCTTCGAGAATTTTCAGCATTACCTTGCTAACACATGAGATGAGTACAATTGTGTGGTAATTTGAAAAATCTTTGGCATTGCCTTTCCTTGGGATTGGAATGAAAACTGACCTTTTCCAGTCCCATGGCCACTGCTGAGTTTTCCAAATTTGCTGGCATATTGAGTGCAACCCTTTCACAGCATCATCTTTTAGGATTTGAAATATCTCAACTGGAATTCCATCACCTCCACTAGCTTTGTTCATAGCGATGCTTCCTAAGGCCCACTTGATTTCCCATTCCAGAATGTCTGGCTCTAGGTGGGTGATCACACTATCATGGTTATTTGGGTCATGAAGGTCTTTTTTGTATAGTTCTTCAGTGTATTCTTACCACCTCTTCTTTAAATGTTCTGCTTCTGTTAGGTCCCTACCATTTCTGTCCTTTATTGTGCCCATCTTTGCATGAAATGTTCCCTTGATATCTCTAATTTTCTTGAAGAGATCTCTAGTCTTTCCCATTCTATTGTTTTCCTCTATTTCTTTGATTGATCACTTAGGAAGGCTTTCTTATCTCTCCTTGCTTTTCATTGGAACTCTGCATTCAGTTGGATATATCTTTCCTTTTCTCCTTTACATTTCACTGCTTTTCTCAGCTACTTGTAAGGCATCCGGAGACAATTATTTTGTCTTTTTGCATTTCTTTTTCTTGGGGATGGTTTTGGTCACACCTCGTGTACAGTGTCATGAAACTCTGTCCATAGTTCTTCAGGCACTCTGTCTATCAGATCTAATCCCTTGAATATATTTCTCACTTCCACTGTATAATCATAAGGGATTTTATTTAGGTTCTACCTGAATTGTCTAGTGGTTTTCCTTACTTTCCTCAAATTAAGTCTGAATTTATCAATAAAGAGTTCATGATCTGAGCCACAGTCAGCTGCCAGTCTTGTTTTTGCTAACTGTATAGAGCTTCTCCATCTTTGGCTGCAAAGAATGTAATCAACTGATTTTGGTGTTGACCATCTGGTGATGTTCATGTGTAGAGTCATCTCTTGTGTTGTTGGAAGATGGTGTTTGTTATGACCAGTGCATTCTCGGCAAAACTGTTAGCTTTTGACCTGCTTCATTTTGTACTCCAAGGCCAAACTTGCCTGTTCCTCCAAGTATTTCTTGACTTCCTACTTTTGCATTCCAGTACCCTATAATGAAAAGGACATCTTTTGGGGTTGTTAGTTCTAGAAGGTCTTGTAGGTCTTGATAGGACTGTTCAATTTCAGCTTCTTCAACATTAGTGGTTGGGACATAGACTTTGATTACTGTGATGTTGTATGGTTTGCCTTGGAAATAAACAGAGATTATCCTATAGTTTTTAACACTGTACCCAAGTACTGGATTTTGGACTCTTTTGTTGACTATGATGGCTACTCCATTTCTTCTAAGGGATTCTTGCCCAAAGTAGTAGATATAATGGTCATCTGAATTAAATTTGCCCATTCCAGTCCATTTTAGCTCACTAATTCCTAAAATGTCAATGTTCACTCTTACCATCTCCTGTTTGACCACTTTCACTTTACCTTGAGTGATGGACCTAACATTCCAGGTTTGTATGCAATATTTTCCTTACAGCTTCGGACTTTACTTCCATCACCAGTCATATCCACACCTAGGCTTTGTTTTGGCTCAGCCTCTTCATTCTTCCTGGAGCAATTTCTCCACTCTTCTCTAGTAGCATATTCAGTTCAGTTCAGTTCAGTCACTCAGTCGTGTCCGACTCTTTGCGACTACATGAATCGCAGCACACCAGGCCTCCCTGTCCATCACCAACTCCCGGAGTTTACTCAGATTCACGTCCATCAAGTCAGTGATGCCATCCAGCCATCTCATCCTCTGTCATCCCCTTCTCCTCCTGCCCCCAATCCCTCCCAGCATCAAAGTCTCTTCCAATGAGTCAATTCTTCGCATGAGGTGGCCAAAGTACTGGAGTTTCAGCTTCAGCATCATTCCTTCCAAAGAAATCCCAGGGCTGATCTCCTTCAGAATGGACTGGTTGGATCTCCTTGCAGTCCAAGGGACTCTCAAGAGTCTTCTCCAACACCACAGTTCAAAAGCATCAATTCTTCGGTGCTCAGCCTTCTTCACAGTCCAACTCTCACATCCATACATGACCACAGGAAAAACAAAAGCCTTGACTAGACGGACCTTTGTTGGCAAAGTAATGTCTCTGCTTTTGAATATGCTATCTAGGTTGGTCATAACTTTTCTTCCAAGGAGTAAGCATCTTTTAATTTCATGGCTGCAGTAGCATATTGGGCACCTGCCAACCTGGAGAGTTCATCTTTCAGTGTCATATATTTTTGACTTTTCATACTGTTCATGGGGTTCTCAAGACAAAAATACTGAAGTGGTTTGCCATTCCTTTCTCCAATGGACCATGCTTTGTCAGAACTCTCCACCATGATCCATCCATCTTGGGTGGCCTACATGACATGTCTCATAGTTTCATTGAGTTGGACAAGGATGTGATCCATGTGATCAGCTTGGTTAGTTTTTTAAATAAGTGTTCTCATATTACCTTACAGTTGAGCTGAGACTAAATTACACCATCAGCTCTCTTAGGGCTTCTGCTTGCAAATGGTAGGTCATGCGACTTCTCAGCATCCACCATTGTGTGAGCTAATTCATCATTACATCTCTCCCTCCTTCTTTCTGTCTTATGTACTATACACAATATATAATCAATCTTTCTCTCTCTCATATATATTGTATATAATATATACAACATGTAATATAAAAAATATATAGTCATCTCTCTTTCTCTGATAGTTATTTTTTCTAGAAAACCCTAACTAAAACAGAGTTTAAGCATAGATTTGTTTCAGACATAGTGAGTGAAGATTCTTGCTTAGCTGTCTTTATTTCCTCTATGTAGAACCATAACTTCTGTGAGTATGCATGCATGTGTGTGTGTGTGTGTGTGTGTGTGTGTGCACGCGTGCATATTTTGAGAAGCCTGAGTGTTAAGTGTTAACACTTTCTGGAGAATATTAGAACAAATTACCCAGGAAAGTGTAATGTAAATATGACTACTAAACCATGAGCATGATAGAGACCCTCTTGAGACTTCTGAAATTGTGTCAATGGAGTAGTTATAATGATGGACATTAGACTCTAAGGAAGGAAGTGAGGCAACAAGGAGTGGGACAAATGGTGAAAGCTGATGAGGTCATTTACTGGAGAGGGGTAGTATGCCAGAAAAAAGGATGAGGAAGCAGAGGGTGAGAACAGAATCCACCAAATGTATATGTGTATCTCTCTGTATGCATGTTTGTGTATGTCTCTGTGTTTCTGTGTGGTGTGTGTCTATGTGTACCTCTGTTTCTGAATGTGTGTGTCTGTGTATGTGGGTTTCATCCAGCAAAATCCATCTGTACAGGGGCAGCCATGGACAAGACAGATTTGGACTTAATGGGAGGTTCAGGTTAGGTTTACAGCAGAGAATTCAACAAAAGTAGAAGGTGCAGTGCAGTTGAAAGCATATTAGAGAAGTAAGGGGCTGAGTAAGGGGGGAGTGAGGCTCTTTATACTCCCCTCCATAGTGTATTGCAAAGCTATCATTTTTCTAGTAGCATGTAAGGTTGTGAGAGTTGGCCCATAAAGAAGCCTGAGCACCAAAGAATTGATTCTTTCAAAATATTGTGCTAGAAAAGACTCTTGAGTCCTTTGGACAGCAGGAGAGCAAACCAGTCCATCCTAAAGGAAATCAATCTTGAATAGTCATTGGAAGGATTGATGATGAAGCTGAAGCTCCAGTACTTTGACCACCTGATGGAAAAATTTGACCCATTGGAAAAGATCCTCATTCTGGGAAAGATTGAAGGCAAAAAGAAGGGGGCAGCAGAGCATGAGATTGTTAGATAGCATCACTGACTCAAAGGACATGAATCTGAGCGAACTCTAGGAGACAGTGGAGGACAGAGAAGCCGGGTGTGCTGCAGCCCATGGGGTCATAAGGAGATGAACATAGCTGATTGACTGAGCAACAACAACCACAGTGTATGAAAATGCTGATTCCTTGTACACTCATTGGATGGTACCGATCATCTGAGCTTCCTTCTGGGAGGCAGGCAATGGCACCAAACCTACGGTTTCATTTGTATTTCCCTGCTTTCTCACTATGCTGAGCTTCCTTGGCTACTTACAGACCTTGATTTCTTTTCTTATCAATTGCCTCTCATATTGTCTCACTATTCTCCAAATTATACTTGTGTTTTTTTAATTAATCTTAGGAATTTACATATATTAGGGATATTAATTCTTTATCTCCTATGTTATGAATGTTTTCACTATACACTATTTTGACTATGTTCTTGCTATGCTTTGATTTTCAGAAATTTTAATGTTTAAATATTAAATTGGCCATTATTTGTTCAATAACTTTCGGTTTTCCTATTGTGTTTAGGAAAACTCCCACAGATTCTTTAAAATAATCTCATATATTACTCTTATTGTTGTTCACTGTTGTTCAGTTGCTAAGATGTATCTGACTCTTTGCGGCCCCATGAGCTGCAGTCTGCCATTTTTGAATAGTTCAATTTTTATAATTTGTTTATGTATGGTATAAAATAAGTATAAAACTTACTTTTCCTATTTTATTTGACAATCAACCTATTTTCACACATCAATTTTGAAAAGCCTGTTTCTCTTCTGATTTATTTGCAATACCTAATGTACTATATTGGAGAAGGCAACGGCACCCCACTCCAGTACTCTTGCCTGGAAAATCCCATGGATGGAGGAGCCTGGTAGGCTGCAGTCCATAGCGTTGCAGAGTCGGACATGACTGAGCAACTTCTTTGACTTTTCACTTTCCTGCACTGGAGAAGGAAATGGCAACCCACTCCAGTGTTCTTGCCTGGAGAATCCCAGGGATGACGGAGCCTGGTGGGCTGCCATCTCTGGGGTCACACAGGGTCGGACATGACTGAAGCCACTTAGCAGCAGCAATGTACTATATATATTAAATTCCATGCATTCTTGCTGGGCTGTGCTTAGTTGCTCAGTTATGTTTGACTGTTTGCAACTCCATGGTCTGTAGTCCACCAAGCTCCTCTGCCCATGGGGATTCTCCAGGCAAGAATACTGGAGGGGTTTGCCATGCCCTCCTCCAGGGAATCCTGCCAAACCAAGGATCGAACCCAGGTCTCCCTCATTGCAGGCAGATTCTTTACCATGAACTACCAGGGAAGCCCAAGAATACTGAAGTGGGTTGCCTATCCCTTCTCTAGTGGATCTTCCTGACTCAGGAATCAAACAAGGGTCTCTTACATTGCAGGCGGATTCATTACCAGCTGAGTTACTGATATCTTGATCTATCTTCTGTCCTTCTGAAATAATCACATTTTGTTATAATAGTAGCTTCCTAGCATATGCTAATATCTGATAGGACAAATCCATCTCAATTATGCATGTATTTCACATTGTTCTTGGCAACCTTCACGTATGTATCCTTCCATCTAAGTTTTATATTCAATTTGTCTATTTCCCAAATATACCCTTGTTAAGGTTGATGATTGAAATTTTTATTAGATTATATTCCTTTGGAGAATTGGCATTTTAATGAGAAGACTTGTCACTCTCATTTGCTTTGTGTTTCTCAATAAAATATATTTTATTTCAAATCAGAGGTACACATTTATTGCTACTTGTAATTATTAACATTATTTATTAAAGTACAACAAATGTGTACCTACCTTTTGAAATGAAACATATTTTACTGAAAAATACAAAGAAGACAAGAATGACAAGCCTTACTTCTATGTAATCTTGAATAATTGGTGTCCTTTTATTTTTCTTGATTTTAATGGAGACTTTTTTTTTAAAACAAGTCTCCATTTAATACCATAGCTGCTCTTGGTTTTTGGTAAATACTCTGCTACAGGCTTATTTTTCCTCTTTTTAACCTGGACTTTTCATTTAAAAAATCAAAGAAAAATAAACTAGTGTCTGGTTTTATTTTTACTGCCCTGGTTTTTGGTTTGTTTCCCCCTTCTTCTTGAGCATCATAGGTTGACAGCGTCTTCACCTTTACCCTCCCTTCAATGCAGGAGCTTTGCTACGGGGTGAAAGGTCTTGATATCCATTCCTTGAAGCCATCTGTTTCTACTGCCGACACCCTCATCCCTCCCCGCAGACCCTCCATCTCCCAACCTTCCATCAAGCAAGACTGTGTGTCAGAATCTTCCATTTTCCACAAAAAGAACGAGTTGTTTTCTCTCAGCTTGGGAGAGCATATTGATCTTCTTTCTGTCAATAACACAAAATGCCTGCCCTTCTGGTTCTCCCAAGTGACAGCCATTTGAGGAGTCTGGCATGCTATTCTTGTCTCAAGCCCATCTGAGACAACTGGTGTCCCAAAGGCATCATCTGAGAATCACATTGACTCCACTCTTCCAGATTCTCCAGGCTTTCTGCATAACTTAAGTGCGTTGAGAGAAACAACTACCCTCCAGAGGCAGACATCCCTAGCTGCCTCCACACCCTTCATCCCAACATAGAGTACCTTCAGCACCAGCTCCAGAACTTTCTTGACAGGGTCATTGTATCCTGAGCATTGTCCATCGGCTCTCACTGGAAGCCAGTTAAGAAACAGACCCATACAGCTTGTCTGCACTGGTGAAAAATGATTAGAGAAAATAGTTTCTATCATAGTCTAAACATCACAGACATAAACATTTTTGCATGGCATATTTATCCCCAGGACTTTGGGACTGATAGCATTTCTCTCTCCTGTGAAATGGAATGCATTCTTTATTAAACAGTAACTAACTAGAGAGTGTCGTACTGAGTGAAGTAAGTCAGATGGAGGAGTATCCTATGATGTCCCTTGATGCGGAACCTAAAAAGAAATGACACAAATGAACTTGTAACACAGAAGGAGACTCACAGACTTAGAGAATGAACTTATGATTGCCAGGGTGGGGGAAAGACGGGGGTGATGGGTAGTTAGGGAGTTTGACATGAACATGTACAGACTACTATATTTAAAATGGACCATCAACAAGGACCTACTGCATAGCACTTGGAACTCTGCTCAATGTTATGTGGCAGCCTGGATGGAAGGGGAGTTTGGGGCAGAATGTATGTATGCGTGTATATATATATACACACATATCTATTAGCGAAGTCCCTTTGCTGCTCACCTGAAACTATCACAATATTGTTAATTGGCTATCAGTTCAGTTCATTTCAGTCACTCAGTCATGTCCGACTCTTTGTGACCCCATGGACTGCAGCCTGCCAGGCCTCCCTGTCCATCCCAACTCCAAGAGTTTACTCAAACTCATTTCCAGTGAGTTAGTGATGCCATCGAATCATCTCATCCTCTGTCATCCCCTTCTTCTCTCACAGTCCTATCACTTCATTGCAAGTAGATGGGGAAACAGTGGAAACAGTGGCTGACTTTATTTTTTGTGCTCCAAAATCACTGAAGATGGTGCCTGCAGCCATGAAATTAAAAGGTGCTTACTCCTTGGAAGGAAAGTTATGACCAACCTAGACAGCATATTAAAAAGCAGAGACATTACTTTGTCAACAAAGGTCCATCTAGTCAAGGCTATGGTTTTTCCAGTGGTCATGTATGGAAGTGAGAGTTGGACTATAAAGAAAGCTGAGTGCTGAAGAATTGATGCTTTTGAACTGTGGTGTTGGAGAAGACTCTTGAGAGTCCCTTTGACTGCAAGGAGATCCAACCAGTCCATCTTAAAGGAGATCAGTCCTGGGTATTCATTGGAAGGACTGATGTTGAAGCTGAAACTCCAATACTTTGGCCACCTGATGCAAAGAACTGACTCATTTGAAATGACCCTACTGTTGGGAAACACTGAGGGCAGGAGGAGAAGGAGATGACAGAGGATGAGATGGTTGGATGGCATCACCGACTCAATGGACATGGGTTTGGGTGGACTCCGGGAGTTGGTGATGGACAGGGAGGCCTGGCATGCTGCAGTTCATGGGGTCACAAAGAGACAGACACGACTGAGTAACTGAGCTGATCTTGATAGAAGATTACAAGAAAATGTAAGTAGAAGCAATTTTGGGTCCTGATATTAAAGAAAAATTAAGAAGTCTACACAACTGAAAGCAAATGTAGCTCACCGCCTGTCTGGAAAGAACAGAAGGGAATTCATCCCTCTTCTGACCTTCTGTGGCTTCACCAATCAGGAGATACAGCAATAAACCCCCACTCACCCCTAGTAGGCTCCAGCTATAGGTCACTGTTTTCTGTATTTTATAACCTTTTTGTTCTTAGTGCTTTTAGTTCTGACACTCCATTTCCACATGCAACTGTAAGAATGTGTGAAAGGACATGTATCCTCCTTCAGTAGCAGAAGTTTCAAAAGGCAGATTCACTTTGCATCTTTGACAGACAGGCCTAATGAAAAATTACCTCTTAAATAATTAAAGGGATAGTCTCTTTTCTCTGTTCCTGGGACCAAGAAACAAAGCAGTGGGACCCTAATATACATGAACAATAGTAAACTTTGAGGCCAGATAGTTTTACTGCCTTTCTTGATAATTCAGAAAAGCCAGGGTAGAAGCAGCCAGCAACAAAAATTCAAGAATACTTTTTTCAATTCATGAAATACCGTGGGCTCTAAACAAAGGTTTCCAGGAAAAATAATAAAGGTCAGTTCCTTTCCACAATAACGATATTCCCAAATACGTGTTTTTAAAATAAATCTCAGAAGGCAATTCTATTTTATTATCAGAGTATTTCTTTTCTTTGCATTTTAATTTTTTAAAAATGTTTACAATGTTGTTTTGGTTTCTGCCATACAACAAGGAGAATCAGCCATAATTATACACACATCCCTCCTTCTTGAGCCTCCCTCCCCTTCTCCACTGCACCCCTCCAGGTCATCACAGAGCAGCAGCCTGGGTTCCCTGTGCTACAATGCAACTTCTCACCAGCTATCCATCTTACACCTGACAGTGTGTGTACACTGACGCTACTTTCTCCCTTAGTCTCACTCTCTCCCTATTTGCAGAGAAGGAATGGAGACCAGATGCAGAGAATGGACAAATATTTCTTATGTACCCATCTGAGGAGTCACAAGTGATATTTATTATATGGTCGTCTGACGATGGACTTCCCCGGTGGCTCAGTGGTAAAGGAATCCGCCTGCCAATGCAGAGGTGCTGGTTCGATCCCAAGGTCAGGAAGATCCCCTGGAGTAGGAAATAACAACCCCACTCCAGTATTCCTGCCTGGAAAATCCCATGGACAGAAGAGCCTTGCGGGCTACAGTCCATGGGGTCGCAAAAAGGGAGACAAGATGAGTGACTGTGCACACTTTCTCTCTCCTCCTCTGCAGATGGTGAAGTTCTATAAACATTCACTGCCCCATGGAAGTCTGCATTTCCTGTGTGTTCAAACTTTGATTGATAACGTTCAAGCTCAGGGCTTACACACTAATGAGTGCTTGATAGAACTTAATAGTCACTCTTATTGTGACCAAGGTCATGCTCCCAGGAATCTATTGATTTTCAAGGTCTGAAAAAAGCAGAGGAAAGGGAGCAGGGAGCAGGGACCAGGAGACAAAGTGTTGCTCCCACTTCTGGCTTCTACCTCTGGTCCACCCCTTCTCTTCTCTGAGCTCTCTTCAAAATGAGGAACAGACATCGTCCATCATGTTTAAGGCCATTCCAGCTTTGCAGGTGGTGGCATGGTGAGGCAGGCTCTCTTGTTTTAGGTTTTTTCTTTCAATAACAAACCACTTCCTTATACTTTGCATGGATTGAACAGTAATCCAATTAAGAATTAGAATCAACAGTTTTCCATTTAGCTTGCTGATTCATTTTTAAGGGAAACAGACTAAGGGCATTTCTTACATTTAAGATATTAGAGGTTAGGAGGAAATAGACTTTCAAAGTGATTCTTCTGTTTTACTTTTTTTCCCCTAAATATGTGAGTGGCAGCTGGAGATTGCTAAGGAACACCATGCCCAGTCAGATTTGTCTAGGGGTAAACTCCCTTAAGATGCCTCATCCTAAAAACATCTCAGAAAGAAAACGTCATCACAAGTCAAAGTAATGTGTCCAAGGGGGCCATGATTCCCCTAAATCCTCAGGTCAGCAGTGATCTCCTCTCCAACTTTTTCCCTTCAGTCAGCGGGAATTACACTCTATGGGAAAGGCTGGCAATCCTTCCATCTCAGTGTTACACAATAGGTAGCTCTGGAAATGGTTTCCCTACTTAAGGATCACAAAAATCTCCCAACTGATAAATCTTCCAAATTCATCTCCAAACAGATAGCACGGCCGTGCTTGAATCAGCACTTTGCTTGGCGTTTGAACTGACTTCAAAATAGGACAATCAGGGAAAAGAGAAACAGACTCAGAAATAGAAAGCCTGATAAATGGCACTGGGAAATGGGGGCAGGGAATTAAAGCTAGAAGCAGAAAACAATAGCTGTTTTGCCCTGGTCACCTCATCGTCAACTCAAGGGGGAAATGGGAGTATGTTTATGAGAATCTTCCCCTTGGATGAAGCCATGAGATTTCAAAGGGGTGATAAGCTTCCAGGATCATTCCATTTCTCTCCTGAAGATGTGTGTGTGTGTGTGCAGCGTGTGCGTGTGTGTGTGTATGTGTGTGTGTTGTGCATGCACACAAATGCTTAGCTGCTCTGTTGTGTCTGACTCTTTGCAGCCCCATGGACTGCAGTCCTCCAGGCTCCTCTGTCCATGTGGGTTGCCATTTCCTCCTCCAGAGGGTCTTCCCCACCCAGGGACTGAATCCACACCTCTTGCATCTCCTACATTTGCAGGCAGATTCTTTACCACTGAGTCTGAAGATAATGGTCCCCATTCCACAGTCTGCAAACAGTAGGTTCTAAATAAATGGTAGATGAAAGAACCGGACATGGGAAAACGAACTGGTTCCAAATCAGGAAAGGAATACATCAAGGCTGTAATATTGTCATCCTGATTATTTAAGTTATATGCAGAGTACACCATGTGAAATGCCAGGCTGGATGAAGCACAGGCTGGAATGAAGATTGCCAGTAGAAATATCTATAGCTTCAGATATGCAGATGACACCACCCTCATGGCAGAAAGTGAAGAGGAACTAAAGAGCCTCTTGATGAAAGTGAAAATGAAAGTGAAGAGTGAAGAGTGAAAAATTTGTCTTAAAGCTCAACATTCAGAAAACGAAGAACATGGCATCTGGTCCCATCACTTCATGGGAAATAGATGGGGAAACAGTGGAAACAGTGTCAGATTTTATTTTGGGGGGCTCCAAAATCACTGCAGATGGTGACTGTAGCCATGAAATTAAAAGATGCTTACTCCTTGGAAGGAAAGTTATGACCAACCTAGATAGTATATTGAAAAGCAGAGATATTACTTTGCCAACAAAGGTCCATCTAGTCAAGGCTATGGTTTTTCCAGTGGTCATGTATGGATGTGAGAGTTGCACTATAAAGAAAGCTAAGCACCGAATAATTGATGCTTCTGAACTGTGGTGTTGGAGAAGACTCTTGAGAGTCCCTTGGACTGCAAGGAGATCAAACCAGTCAATCCTAAAGGAAATCAGTCTTAAATATTCATTGGAAGAACTGATGTTGAAGCTGAAACTCCCATACTTTGGCCACCTGATGCAAAGAACTGATTCACTGGAAAAGACTCTGATGCTGGGAAAGATTGAAGGCAGGAGGAGAAGGAGATGGTAGAGGATGAGATGGTTGGATGGCATCACCAACTCGATGGACATGAGTTTGAGCAAGCTTGGGAGTTGGTGATGGACAGGGAAGCCTGGCATGCTACAGTCCATGGGTTCGTAAACAGTCAGACATGACTGAGCCGCTGAAATGAAATGAACTGAACTGAACTGAAAGGATGGGGGAAGGGACAACGTATACATGAGTTAATAGCTTGAGACTATCTCTGAGGTTAATTTATAGTAATTTTACAGTAGCATAGGAAAAAATAGACATAAAATCCTCTTTAAAGAAAATGGATTGGAAAGAAATTGAAGCACTAGTGAACATAAGAGAAGCTGAACTATATTGTGGATTGCATTTGTCTTTTAATCCACTTTGTCCTCTTTATGAAATATGGCATGGAGACATCTGCCAATATTTTAAAGGCTTCTGCTGGTGCTTGAATTATATTTTTAAATGAGACCCTAAAGCTGCGTTCTAATGCGTTACTTTCGTTTACTGAAGCTTGCACAATGTCTCCTTCTGCTCCCACAGCACCCATCATTTAATCAGTCTGAGAGCAGCACAGACCATGCTCATCTCCAGAGGAATCTCTACCAGATACTGCTGACGTCCACCTTTCACCTCCCGGGCAACACCTGACCTCCTTGAAAGGAAAGAACGTAGAGACAGTTGAACAGGAGATATGGGAGGAGAAGGAAAAACCCTTTTTGATAGTCAGCAAAACGTATGCAAATCTGGTTCTTTGCACCTGATGTGACGCGTGTTATAGAAAATGCCTCAGGATGCTCCGTTAGCCTTCCTCTGTGAAGGTCAACATTGTGATTGATAGGTTTGACACAAACCCGAAGGTCAAGGGCAGGAAAAGCCGTATATTATGTGTTGCTTTTGTGAAGGGAAAAGTATTAGTTGACCTCTCATGGCAATAGTGGTGATGCCAGTCGATGTTCTTTTTGAACCTGTAAGAAACAGTTGGTTCAAGTCTTGATTTCAGTGTGTAGATAGAAGACAAACTGGGGGCCTAGGAAGACTGGAATCTCCCAAGGGACAGAAATGCAGAGCTTTAGGAGGCAAAACCATCACAGGGTAGTGGATGTGAACTCAGGAGGACTCTGTTCCTCCAGTGGATGTTATCTGTTCATCCTCATGCATGGATGGTGCAAAGTGCATGGACAACGGGGTCTGGTAAAATTGGGTCCCATTCCTGTTGCAGCTGGGCTTCCCAGGTGGCTCAGTGGTAAAAAGAATCCACCTGCCAGTGCAGAGGTGCTGGTTCAATCCCAAGGTCAGGAAGATCCCCTGGAGTAGGAAAGGGCAACCCACCTTGCCTGGGAAATCCCATGGACAGAGGAGCTTGGTGGGCTACATGATCAGCTGCCGAGAATTGGACATGACTGAGCACACATATCACCACACCATAGTCCTTTGACCCCCTGCCTAGCAGCCAGGAGATCAAAAGGAAGATGGAACGTTGGATGACCATTCTGTTGGCCGTGATAATTTTCACTCATGAAGAACTCCTTTCCATATTGTTTTAAAAAAAAAAAAGTCAAGGTTGACTTAAAAGCAAAAAGAGAGCATTTAATTAATGTATGCCATTTTTCACAATTTAGGTATTATTGACACATCAATCCCCTATCAGTTTACCACCAAATAATAAATTTGACTAAATTGTGTAACTGCAATTTCAGCCAAAAGTTGAGAAATATCAGCTCCTTCCTCAAATACAATACGGCTTAAATTTTAGCTGCTTTGGCTGCCCCATGGATACCAGCAATCTGATTTCTATTAGTGTTTCTGAGAAAATTATAATAGTCCTCATATACCTTTTGCCAATTTTTGGCATTCCAAAGGTTGCAAGGAGCCTGGGCTGGAAAGCTGGACATTAGTTGTGTGATGACCCAAGCTGCCTGATAGAGTTGACTCCCTTCTCTGACTTGGTCTTCACCTCCACATCTGTAAAATGTGATATTTATAGTACATACTCTAGGGACCCTTCAACCTCTAATGTCAGACCATTCTATGGTTATTTTTTTTTTAATTAATCTGAAAATTCTTGTCTTTTAATTAAGGTATGCATTCCATTAACATTTAATGAATTTACTGATCTATGTTAATTTTATATCTAATATTTTATTACTTTTCTTTTAACCATATATGTTCTTCATTGTGTTTTCATTTTTTTCCATCCGATGGACTAATCAAATATTGTTTATTATCTCTCAACAGATTACTTTTATTTTTTTTTTTGCATTTATATATATATATATATATTTTTTTTAATTTTAAAATCTTTAATTCTTACATGCATTCCAAAACATGAACCCCCCTCCCACCTCCCTCCCCATAACATCTCTCTGGGTCATCCCCATGCACCAGCCCCAAGCATGCTGCATCCTGCGTCAGACATAGACTGGTGATTCAAATCTATGGTTATTTTTAATAAGAATTTCTGTCTGGAGTGTATAATGCTGATGGAATTTCCCCTGGCCTCCACCAAAGTGTTTGATTCCATAGAAACCCAGAAGATCTATGCATGCTTCTTGCCAGATTAACAACTTCTGATACGTACAGTGGGGGAAACCGACCCCTTTCAGATGAAATGATGCTGACAAATTCCTTCAAAAGCAGTACTCAAGGGGACTGCCCCGATGGTGCAGCAGGTCAGAATTGGAGGCACAGGTACAATGCCTGGTCCGGGAAGACCGCACACGACTTTGGGCAACTAAGCCCGTGCACCACAACTGTTGAGCCCACACTATAGAGCCCACAAGCTGCAGATATTGAGCCCAAGGGCTGCAACTACTGAAGCCTGCAGGTGCTCTGAGGCTGGTGAGCCCCAACTCCTGAAGCCCGCATACCCTAGAGTCTGCATGCTGCAACTACAGAATGACCGGTGTGCTGCAACTACTGAAGCCTGTGCTCCGCAATAAAAGAAGGCACCGCAAGGAGAAGTCCGAGCACCGCAGCTGGAGAGCAGCCCTCACTCACTGCAACTGGAGAAAGTCCGAGCGTGACAACAAAGACCCAGCGCGGACCAAAATAGAGAAATAATTAATTAAAAAAAAACAGTGCCCAATTCTATTGACAATACACCCTACTATTCTTTGCTGTTCACAAACGTGACTATTTGAAGTCATGTCTTACTTTCTTCACTTTCACTCTTCTGTCCTGTAATAAAATCCACATTTTCAGTGTCCTCTGTTGCTTGTAAGAGGAAATCATTCAGTTTGCCCCAGGAATTTGGAGCCTCCATTGACTCAACCCACACTTCCTAAGATTTCACTGTCTCGGGGCTCCTGTGAACACAGGGATAAGGAAGCAAATGAGATAAATCTTCCCAAGGAGCACACTGTCTGCTCTCGGGAAGAAAAGTTGGCGAAAAACAATGACCATTCAGCACGAGAAATATAAAGATGGGGAAAGAAAAGAGTGTTGTGTGATGTTTGGAAGCAGGGAGTTTTATAACAAACAGGTCAGGCGTAGGTGCTGTGGTTCTGAAGCAGGAGGTAGGGCCCCTCTGGGTAAAGCAATTGGAGATTCCTTCTTTACTGCTTGAAACTCCAGGATGAGAAGAACAGGACAGTTAAGGGAGGAGGCTGAGCTCTGCCCAGACCACATATTTCTCATTCCCATAGTCAGGAAACCTTCCAGAACACACGTGCACAGAAGGGCTCCTTGGATATCAACAGGGGTGTAATGTCAAGGGACGCTGTACCCACAGGCCTTTTGGGTAGAATCCATCTTGGCTAAGAGATGCTTGGCACACATGGGAAGATCCTGAGATATACCAAACATGGAAGTGAACCAGGGAAATCAAAATGATCTGCCAAAGGAAATCTGGACGAAATGCCCCATAAAAGTGATTCAAACCGCCATGAGGTTGCAACTCGGTGGCTCTTTCTGAGTCTGTCCCTGTCTCTATCCACATATACTGTACTCTTTTTCTGCTTCAGTTCAGTCAGTCAGTTCAGTCACTCAGTCGTGTCCAGCTCTCTGCAACCCCATGAACTGCAGCACGCCAGGCCTCCCTGTCCATCACCAACTCCCGGAGTTCACTCAAATTCATGTCCATTGAGTTGGTGATGCCATGCAGCCATCTCATCCTCTGTTGTCCCCTTCTCCTCCTGCCCCCAATCCCTCCCAGCATCAGAGTCTTTTCCAATGAGTCAACTCTTCACATGAGGTGGCCAAAATACTGGAGTTTCAGCTTTAGCATCAGTCCTTCCAAAGAACACCCAGGACTGATCTCCTTTAGAATGGGTTGGTTGGATCTCTTTGCAGTCCAAGGGACTCTCAAGAGTCTCAAGAGTTTTTCCTCTTAGAAAATACTTTATCTGTTTCACTACTCTTCATCTTTGTGGGAATTTTTTTGCAAAGCTGAAGGGCCAGGGCCCTGGTCACTGACCACTGGTCTAGTGGCCAGGATCTGGTACTCTCACTGTCGTGACCCAGCCCAATCTCCAAGCCCTGCTCCAAGCCATTGCAGGCGTGTGGCTCTCGAGATCAGTCCCTAAGCAATAGGAGTCCAGGGAAATGTGATGATGGTTCACTCAGCATCACCCCATCCACTGTACCCCATCCTGTAGCAGCACCTGGCCATGTTTCAGGTCACAGAAAGGGATCTCAGAGTGAAGAACCATGCAGAACCACATTTCCCTCAAAATCACCATTGAGCAGATGTGTGGGATATTTAGAATAAAACAAATGCTAATTTTCCCAGGAAGAAATTCAGAGATTCTTGGGTGGGTAAGGAGGGGGACGTCTTGACGTTCAAACTGTCTTCTTCTCTTCCTTTACTAACTAACAATAGAGATGGGAAAGACTAGAGAGTTCTTCAAGAAAATTGGAGATATCAAGGGAACATTTCATGCAAGGATGGACATGATAAAGGACAGAAACAGCAAGGACCTAAGAAGAGAAGAGATTAAGAAGAAGTGGCAAGAATACACAGAACTATACAGAAAAGATCTTAATGGCTGAGACAACCACCCTCCGACACCTAGAGCCAGACATCTTGGAGTGTGAAGTCAAGTGGGCCTTAGGAAGCATTGCTACAAGCTTTTTTATCTCCCCGTGCTGATCTTGCAGGTTTCTTTCTTCATTGCATTACTATGACTTTACCCTGCCTGTCCCCATAGTCTTTCTTCTTCCTTGGGTGAATTTGTTCTCAAAGGCTCTCCTTAGATCACCTTGTGTTATCAATATCATCTACATCTTCTAAATGAGTTTTACCCCCTGATATTTCAAAGCATCGTGAATGACAGTCAGCAGGCATTTCTCTGCCGGCTATGAGCTTTTGTGAAACACAAATTCAGTTATTAGGGGCAGGGGCCATTGCACCAGACATGGTATGTATCCCTGGAATGTCGATCCAGGTGCCAGAAAATTGCAGGCCAGTAGGAAAATGGTGTAATCTGTGCTTCCATCTGGCCCATGAATTTCCAGTGGCCTTGCTTATAGATTGTCAGAACTGTTCATTAAGTTTGTTGTGAAACCAAAGGCTTAATATCTGTAATTTAGAGGGTTCAATAGGCAGTTAAATTGAGTGAAACTATTTTTGAATGACTACTCCAGTTTCAGAGAAATAGCCGACATTGCAGCTCAGAAGAGCTACATTTGAGGCAGCACCAGGAATTTAAATTTATTTATAGGTCCTTTAGAAAAGGGCTTTGCTATGCTAACTTGAGAAACTACTTTTCTCCTTTTATTTTATTTTTTTAAACAAAAGCCAGAATGCTGACAAAAGGAAACATTTCTAATGCAGATTGGTTATCAGCCACAACCACATAACTTTAAATGTTTCAAAGGAAGCAAAAGTTGATTGTCTTTTCTGTTTTTGTCTTTTCCTCTTTGATCTGTTGTTAACTTACATTTTTAAACTTCATGTGCCATGTTGAAATGTGTTTGCCTGTAATATGCAGTAATACAATGTGAGTGTAGTATGTGCTACAGGGTGGTATGACACGCTGAAGAAGAAAAAAAGGAAGTTACTTGCACAGTCATGTCCAACTCTTCGCTATCCCATGGACTATAGCTTGCCCAGTTCCTCTGTCCATGGAATTCTCCAGGCAAGATTACTGGAATGGGTCGCCATTCCCTTCTCTAGGGGATCTTCCTGACCTTGGGATCAAATTCATTCCTCTGGTGTCTCCTGCACTGGCAGGCAGATGGGTATCATTGTCCACACATAAAAGAGGAGCTTCCTGGATTCAAAGTGTGGCACAAACAGCAGATGAGAATATGACACCTGTCCTGCGCTTACCATGAACAGAAGATGCAGATGTCAGGGTGATGCCCAAGAACGGGGGTGTGGACACGTCCCTCCTGAAGAGGAGCCTTGAAGAGCAGGTCTTCACGGGTGCCGGGGTCGATTGGCTACTGGACATTCAGAGGGTTTGCCAAGAGTCTCAGACACATTTCTACAAGGTGCACAGGGACAACGGGAGCTCATTCTTAAAGGCTTGGATAGATTTTCATGTACTAGTACCGTAAGAACTCTGATGTATTATGCAAACATTGCTAGTTCTCACCCCCAAATCCATCTCTCCTTCTCCCAACACAGGTTTTCTTCGGAGCGGAGCGGCTACGTGCCAGGATAAAAATACAAAAGATTACATTTTACCTTTCTTACAGCTAGGGTGACAGCTCACAGCAAAGGAGAAGTAAGTGTAACTGAGCCAAGAGTTTCTGGGAAGGTTCTGCTTTCCTGGAATAGACACCAATGCTTTTCTCTTGCCACTTTCATCACCTTCCTTCATCGTCTTCCTTCCTGGAATGAGGGCGTGAGCTGGAGACAGAGCATTCCTTTTGCCTTGAGAGGCAATCAGGAAGATTAAAGCCACAAATAATGATGACAGGGCAGAAAGCAAGAAGGAGCCTGGGATATTAATGGCATTGTAGACTGTCTGTTGTGACGGAAAGATGTGAAGCCAACACCACTAACTGTGCTGAAAAGAGCCTCCTCAGTTAGGTTCCAGATTCAAATGCCTTCCTAGGAATTACAAGAGAGTGCAGCTTCTGTGGAGTATCTCCAGCACAAAAGGCAAATAAACAAGCAAATGGATAAACCGACAGCAAAACACGAAAAAAACCCAAACTAAAATGTTCAATATGTCCAAGTGTAAGTAGTCATTTCTGATAAGTGAAGGGATGTAAGTTAATGTTCAAACTGTAATTACAAGGAACACCTTTCTTTTATATTATTTACTCTGGTGTATAAACTTTTGACCAGACATTGTTGTCTATTAGCTGTAATAATAAAGGAAATGCTGAAATGAATTTAAACTTTGTCCTGCAATGAATGTGTGTGTGTGCTGTGCTGTGCTAAGTCGCTTCAGTCAGGTCTGACTCTTTGTGACCCTATGGGCTATAGCTTGCCAGGCTCCCCTGTCCATGGGATTCTCTAGGCAAGAATACTGCAGTGGGTTGCCATGCCCTCCTCCAAGGGATCTTCCAAACCCAGGGATCAAACCCTCATCTCCTGGGGCTCCCACATTGCAGGTGGATTCTTTACCAGTGAGCCACCAAAGAAGCACCCTGCAAAGAATGTCTTCTTGCAATTGTATAAGAAAATGAACTTTGGGATATCTTCATATTTTCTAATCACTCATACAATGTAATTTTGCATTCTTTTTCACTGATGCCTTCATTACTAGAAATCATTTTCAATGAGTATCTGATCACTCAACTTCATTATGTTCTAAACCATCACCTCCTCATTGAGTTTCTTCAGTCCCTACCCATCAGTCAAATGATTGACCTGAAAGAACGTAAGTAGAGCCAAAATAAATCCTTTTCTTGAGTAAGGCATTTCACAACACTCTCTAAAAATTTTATAAGATAGTTTGGGTACCAGGACATATACAAATGAAAAAATAAACTAGTAATGTACCATGCTAAGTCTTTCAGTTGTGTCCAACTCTGTGCAACCCTATGGACTATAGCCTACCAGGCTCCTCTGTCCATGGGATTCTCCAGGTAAGAATACTGAACTAGGTTGCCATGGCCTCCTCCAGGGGATCTTCCTGACCCAGGGATCGAAACTGCATCTCTTACAACTCAACTCCTATGTTGGTAGGTAGATTCTTTACCACTAGCACCACCTGGGAAACCTATAATGTACCATGAAAGTGAAAGTTAAATTCACATAGTCATGTCCGACTCTATATAGTCCATGGAATTCTCTAGGCCAAAATACTGGGATGGATAGCCTTTCCCTTCTCCAGGGGATCTTCCCAACACAGGAATTGAACCAGGGTCTCCTGCGTTGCAGCCAGATTCTTTACCAACTGAGCTCTCAGGGAAGCCCATAGTGTACCACGTTACATGCTAACAGTGTGTTTGTGATAGCACAAAATTTGAAAGTAGTGAAAGATTTCTGTGGTTGAGCAACACTTTTCAGTAAAATGATATTCAAACAAGGCTTGTATGGGTGCAGGGAGCGACTGAATAGGAGGGAGCTCTCTGGGGAGAAGGAAACAGTGTCAGCAAAGAGAGGGCACAGGCTGGACACAGGTAGTTGGTAGTTAAGTTGCTCAGTCGTGTCCGAGTCTTTGTGACCCCATGAATCGCAGCACGCAGGCCTCCTTGTCCATCACCAACTCCCGGAGTTCACTCAAACTCACCTCCATCAAGTCGGTGATGCCATCCAGCCATCTCATCCTCTGTCGTTCCCTTGTCCTCCTGCCCCCAATCCCTCCCAGCATCAGTCTTTTCCAATGAGTCAACTCTTCACATGAGGTGGCCAAAGTACTGGAGTTTCAGCTTTAGCATCATTCCTTCCAAAGAACACCCAGGACTGATCTCCTTTAGAATGGACTGGTTGGATCTCCTTGCAGTCCAAAGGACTCTCCACAGTCTTCTCCAACACCACAGTTCAAAAACATCAATTCTTCGGTGCTCAGCTTTCTTCACAGTCCAACTCTCACATCCATACATGACCACTGGAAAAACCATAGCCTTGACTAGAAGGACTTTTGCTGTCAAAGTAATGTCTCTGCTTTTGAATATGCTATCTAGGTTGGTCATAACTTTCCTTCCAAGGTAGATCTCCACAAATCACCTACCTGACTGCAGTAGAGAGCACATGGCAAAGAGAAGTGGAAGGAATGGTGCATTTTTCTAGGCAGACTGTAATGGTCCTCAGAGGGCACCCACAGAAGAATGGACTCCGTCCTGTAAATGGTGAGGAGCCTATGTCTATGCAGCATTGCCTCTGATTTAGCAAACATGTAACTGACTTTTCACCTTAAAAGAAAGTAAAGATTTTTACCTAAAATGAGCACAGTCTCCATGAAATGACTATTGTACAGGCACCTGGGTGTCAGGGAAGGACACTGTGGGGGGCCTAGATACCCCCAGTAAAAATGAGAGTGGCATCATCCCGCCGTCACTGCAGTGGTCTCAGAGGACTGAGTGGAGAGTTAGTTCTTCCAGCATCACCTGCAGGAAAAAGGCCACCCTTCACCCCATGCACGTGGGGAAAAGCAGCAGCACTGCCCCCCGCCTTCCACCGAGGGTGGTGTCACAGAGACCTGCTGGGAGAATGAGCTCTCCTTCTCACTGTGGTAACAAGGAAGCCCCCCCGACCTTACTGGATGTCAGTGGAGGCTGAGTTCAACTGGGACTTCCACCTCCACCGGACAGTGTGGGGCTTTTTACCAGTTAAGCTTCTGGACTTCCTTGGTAGTTCCGCGGTGAAGAATCCGCCTGCCGGTGTTGGAGATGTGGCTTCAATCTCTGATCCGGGAAGATCCCCCATGCCGTGGAGCAACCAAGCCCATGCACCACAACTACTGAGCCTGTGCTCTAGAACCTGGGAGTCACAGCTACGGAGGCCCGTGCACCCGAGGGTCTGTGCTGTGCCACAGGAGAAGCCACCGCAGGAAGAAGGCCAGCAGCGCAGCTAGAGAGCACCTCCACTCGCCACCACTGGAGAAAAGCCCCACACAGCAGTGGAGACACAGGTCAGCCAAAAGTGAATAAATAAACAGATGACTTTATTTTGAAAAAAGACTTTGTAAGAGGAGGCCTGTTGAAATCTAACACGTAAATAAGAACCAGAGTTTCAAAATACAATGTACTGCCCAAATGTTCAGGCTTCAATAGAAACTCATTGGTCATCTTATGAAATAGGAAGATCTCAAATTGAATGAGAAAAGACAATCGTAGTACACCAAAGCCAAGCTGATGCAGACGTTAAAATTATCTGACAAGTATTTTAAAGCAATTAGCATAAAATGCTTCACCAAGCAATTATGAGTACTGTTGAAACAAATACAAATGTAGAAAATATCAGCAAATAAATAGATTCTATGAAGGAGAACTAGAAGGAAATTACAGAGCTGAAAAAAAATTCAGTAGCCAAAATAAAAAGCTCAATAGATGGGTTATAATAGCATACTAGGGACACTGAAAAATCAACGAACTTGAATATGGACAACCCAAATTGCCCGATGCAATTTGTGCGACATCAGAAATCAAAGCAGACTGGGGGAAAAAGAACACATAAATAAAAACACAGGAAATAAAAAAATAGTGACATTAACAAATGTTGGTAAAGACAGAGAGGAACAGAATATCTTACATTGCTAGTAGGAATATAAAGTGATATAGCCACACTGAAGACAGTTTGACTTTTATTTTTAAGTAAAACTAAACATTAATTACTTACCAGTAGTTTCAGTAATGGATATTTAATTGAGAAGTAAACTTACATCAGCACAAAACTTGAATGTGATTGTTCATAACAGTTCTATATGTAATAGCTAAAACTAGGAAATGATAAAGCCCTAAAATAATAGGTGAAAGTGAAAAGTGAAGTCGCTCAGTCGTGTCTGGCTTTGTGACCCCATGGACTGTAGCCTACCAGTCTCCTCCGTCCATGAGATTTTCCAGGCAAGAGTACTGGAGTGGGTTGCCATTTCCTTCTTCAGAGGATCTTCCCAACCCAGGGATCGAACCCGGGTCTCCCACCTTGTAGGCAGACGCTTTACCATCTGAGCCACCAGAGAATAATAGGTGACTGGTAAACAAATTGATATATCTATACAGTGAAATACTAGGTAGTGAGAAAACAAACTGATTATTATTTATACACATTAAGTTGAATATATCTCAAGTTCTATGCTCAGTGAGAAAAGTCAGTCTCTGAGTAAGTAAAGGTCTCATACTGTGTGATTGCATTTATATTCCCAAAATGTTAAAGTTACAGAGATGGAAAACAGATTACTCCTTGCCAGGGTTTCAAGGTTGTATATGTGGTGGAGGGGGCTTAGGGGACAGACTGTAAGGGGGTATCCAGAGGGAAATCTCTGTAGTGAATCTCTGTAGTTCTGAATCTTCATTGGGCTGGGTGGTCACACAAACCTACGCATGTGGATAAAATGGCATAGAACTATACACACACACTGTACCAATATCAAACCTTGCTTTGGATATTGTGCTAAAATTATGCAAAACATAGCCATTGGGAGAAATCACTGGATGAAACATACACAAGATTCCTTTATACTAACTTTGCAGCTTCCTGTGAGTCTAAAAATATTAAAAAAAAAAAAAAGGCTTGTCAAGGGGGTGGAGCCACTGGCTCATGAACACTAGAATGATACATTGATATGTTCTAATGCAATACACAGATATCCCCTCTGTTCTCTTACAGGCAGTCTGACACAGATGCACAGATTGGTGAGCGCATTGTGACTTGACCTGAATGGAGCATGGACCTTCACGCTCGGGTGCCTTGGAACCATGGCCAGATGCACAGCTCGGATTGCTGAGTTTTTCTGAGGATCCAGAAGGTGCCGGGGGAGGGGGAGCGCTGTCAACGTGTAACTCCACACCGCCTCGTGCAGTGTCGCTTGGGCTGCTGTGGCATCCTTTGTCTTTTACATTTTCTCTAGGATTTGACTCAGATTTCCCATTTTTCTTCAGTTTGTTCAATACACAGTCACTGAACATCCAGTACTCTCAGTCAAGCACCATACAAGGCCCCTTAATAGCCTTTGGCCATCTGCAGAAACAGCGTGCTTATTAATGGAGGATCCTGACTCTGGTTCCACCACTTCAGATCTGATGTCCTCCTGTGCTATTGGCCATTGGTGAGGAATCAGTGTGCTCCTCACCAAGCAAACAAAAGCAAGGAAGTTAACTGAACTCTCTTAGGATCTGAAACAAGCCACAACTCATGAAATGTTTCTGTCCATCTTTGACTGGAAGCACAACTGAATTCCTCATGAAATACAAAATTTAAACACACACACAAATGCACATAGTTGTTGACCTAATAATAGTTCAGAAAATCCTAAAGAAATTCTTCAAAAAAAGTAATCAAGCTATATGAAAAATGTTCATGCAGTTTATTAGACTATAAGACACAAACTAAATAGCCATGAAAAGAATTGTTACATAAATCATGGCACATTCCCAGTTACGGATACTGTGTAACGATATACTAAAACTTTGAATGAAAAAATGAGCAAAATTTTATATACACTTTCATGGATTTTGTGTAATGGTGGTGGAATCATGAGGCTCCCAACAATCTCTCTCCTTTTCTATTCTTTTGTTTTCTATTATTATTCATGCAACTAATACACAGTATAGTAATGTGACTTTAAACGTGACAGATAAAATTAAACCTTCTTAGATGACCATTCCCACGTATTCCTACATCTTGACAAATGTACAAACACACACAAACACACACCCTAGAGGTAACTTCTCATCAGTTTTGTGTGCTGCTTCTTGAAGTCTCTTTTGTGTGCATTTATAACACATACTCTTGTGTGTTTACAAAAATGACACTCTGTTATGTAGGTTGCTTTGTTACTTGATTTCTGTACTCTATATTGACTACATTAATGCATTGCTTTATGTTGAGGTCTGCTTCATTTTTGAAGTTATCAGATTATATCTTACTCTAGATTTTTTTTTTAACCATCTTTCCACTATTGGACATTCAGCTGCTTCAGTCATTTCCCTGTGACAAAATTCTGCAATGAACATTCAAGTCTAAGTTTCTGTGGTTCACGGATGTCCTGTAATGTGGTTACAATAATTTTATAATGAAAAGCCCACTTCAAAACAAAATTATTTGATTATATTAACAAAAAGGAAATCAATCATGCATTCTATGAAACATTAGAGAGGAAAATATACTTTGGAAATTCTAATTATTTTATATTACATGTGAACCCAAATGACACGCGAGTGTTTTCAATATACTTCCAATATATTGTAATTTAAATTTTAGAGACAGTGTCTCTTGCAAAGACAATGTATTATTCTCAGAAACTTTCAGTAGTAAAATTTACCCAGAGATATGGCTTTGCCAAGAATACCACCAACAAAAAAACAGCATATTACTTTAGACTCTAGTAATGGTGCTTTTTTATTTGCCTGTCATTTCAGATCTCAGTTGCTCTATTGTATTTGCACAGAAAATCTAATTGTTTGGTTTCAAAAAGACACTATTTCAACCTTCTAAGCTCCAGACATCCTAAGTTTTCTAGCCCTGAAGAAAATTTATAATTAAACTCGCCTTTTCCTCTGCTGACCCAACAGTAAGAGACACTTCTTGAGAAAGATTAATTTGGAGAAATTTAAACTTATTATTCTATCTAATTGACACAAAAACAAATCTGGTGGTAAATGTGCCTAATATAAAAGAAAAAATTGGAACATAGTTATGTTCTATCGTAAATTATCTATAAATTAATTCATCCTTGGTGCCTTCCATGTGAGGACATCTAAGAGACAGTCTATCACATGAGCAAACAGACATTTCTTGAAATAAGGTATTTCAGATCTAACTACTGAAGAATAAAAACCTGAGCATAGGCTCACAGATAATGATACTATTTGGCCAATCAAAGTGAAAAGATGAAACTGAAGACAAGTTGTGAATTGTGTGAAATCTGTAACAAGTTCTTTTCCATCCCAAGTTCTAGTGTGTTGCTTGCATGCTCATCAAATCTTGCCTGGACGATGTCAACGGCCTTTGAAGGCATCTTATTGCCGCTGCTCTTAGCCATTAAAAACTGACACATGCCGCAAACTCATTCACATGACCTCCCTAAAATGCAATTTTCTTCACCTGCTCAAGTCGCAACAGACATGTGCCACGGTTTCCGCAGAACGGCACGCGCCTCAACAGGACCAGCAGCTCTTTCAGAATCCACACAGCCCCAGTCCCTGCCACATTTCTTCCTCCAGCTTCACCCATGCAGGTTAAGCCCCACCCCCAAACGCGAATCTGCTTGTAGCTTCCCACAGTCTGCGTTCCCTCTCCCTTTTATTTCATCCAGGCCTGCTCCATCTGGAATGCTTTCCTCCTGTCTGCCTTAGCCTGGTAAGCAGTCTCTTCACCCCTCAGGACTCAGTCACTGCCTCCAGGACACTTCCCCTGACCTTGCCCTCCAGGCTGCGTTAAATGTCCCCACAGTCATTACTTGTGCATAGCCTAGCCCGGTGTCACAGCATCGCTTTACACTCCTCATCCCTCCTATGCCTGTGATTATGATTCCTTGTATTTAAACCCTATAACAAATGTCTGGCACCCAGTTATAATTCAAAGAATGTTTTTAATTATTGAACTAGTACAAAGGAAAGCTATGACAAACCTCAACAACATATTATAAGGCAGAGACGTCACTTTCCCAACAGAGGTCTGTATGGTCAAAGCTATGGTTTTTTCCAGTAGTCATGTATGGATGTGAGAGTTGGACCACAAAGAAGGCTGAGCACTGAAGAACTGATGCTTTCAAACTGTGGTATTGGAGAAGATTCTTGCAAGTCCCTTGGACTGCAAGGAGATCAAACCAGTCAATTCTAAAGGAAATCAGTCCTCAGCATTCATTGGAAGGACTGAGGCTGAAGCTTCACTACTTTGGCCACCTGATGTGAAGAGCCAACTCATTGGAAAAGACCTAATGCTGGGAAAGATTGAGGGCAGGAGGAGTAGGGGGCGACAGAGGATGACATGGTTGGATGGCATTATGGACTCAATGGACATCAGTTTGAGCAAGCTCTGGGAGATAGTGAAAGACAGAGAAGCCTGGTGTGCTGCAGTCCATGGGGGTCACAAAGAGTCGGACATGACTTACTGACTGAAGAACAATGTACTCATGCTAAGAATATTCCAATGTAATGAATAATTTGAACCTAATAAGATTTCACTTGTCTTTGATTGTTTTTGAGTCTCTCACTGATTTCCTGCATGAAATTAATATTAGAAAGCCCCAAGTTTAAAGCACAGAATTTAGCATTGGCTCCTCAGAGCTCTTATTATTGTTGTTGTTTAGCTGCTAAGTCATTTCAGACTCTTGGCGACCTCATGGACTGTAGCCCGCCAGGCTCCTCTGTCGATGGGATTTCCCAGGCAAGAATACTGGAGTGGGTGGTCATGCCTTCTCCAGGGGATCTTCCCAACTCAGGGATTGATTATGGTTCCCTTCAGAGCTCTGTTTCAATGATTAGTAGATACCTACATTTAACTGGAGCTTCTCAGGTGGCGCTAGTGGTAAAGAACCCACCTGCCAATTTGGGGGATGTAACAGAGGCGAGTTCCTTCCCTGGGTTGTGAAGATCCTCTGGAGGAACCCATGGCAACCCACTCCAGTATTTTTGCCTGGAGAATCCTATGGACAGAGGAGCCTTGGCAGGCTACGGTCCACGGGGTCTCAAAGAGTCAGACATGACTAAAGCGACTTAGCACAGACGCACTCACATGTAACTGAGCTGAACACAAAGGCTAAGTTTCTCCTAGTGAACTGGTCCCATACAAGGTGCTGAGCAGACAAGATTCAGTCCCTGTTCCTCAGGACTCAGTCATTCTCATCAGAGAGACAACCACAAGAGAAAAAAAAAAAGCTGCAGAGTGGCAAGATGCATATCCAGGATGCTCACGCCGCCCAGGGGGAGGAGGTGTTAAAGTGCGTGGGGGTAGCTGCAGGGCAGATACTGTGTATAGATGATGGAAGACTTCGGTGAGACCTCTCACTGAAGATGGATCCAAAAATTGACTTTGGCTTGTTCGTCAATTTCCTAGATGCAATTATTTTTCACATGATTGATAGTACTGTCAACTGGATGAAGCAGGTTGTGCAATAATAAACCTAATTCTTATAATAAAGTACAAAATAATGTGTGCTTTTAAATGGTGCAAGGAAACATTTACAATCTTTTTGCACAGACTACATGATCCTGGAGGGAACCAGGAGATCTTCCTGGAGGAGTTGGCATGTGAGGCAGGTCTGAAGAACATCATATCAGAGCATGCAAGAAACTCAAGAGCCAGAGTGAGTGATTAAGTGAAAGTCGGTCAGTCATGTCTGACTCTTTGCGATCCTGTGACTGCACAGTCCATGGAATTCTCCAGGCCAGACTACTGGAGTGGGTAGCCTTTCCCTTCTCCAGGGGATCTTTCTGGCCCAGGGATCAAACCCATGTCACCTGAGCCAGAGTAAGGCTGTATTATAAGATAAAGATGAATAACAGGATGAGATAAAAATGCAGTTAAGATAAAGGCATGGATGCGAAGACTGAGAGTGAGTGTGATGAGCACAATGCTTACAAATGTTCCACACCAAGGATGTCAAGAATATCTTTTTGCTAGTCACACAACTTGGAGTCCTTCTGTCGCATACAATTTGTGATTCATGTTCTCTGCTACCAACTCCAAACCTCCTGTCCCAAATTCCGAGTGATAGACATTCTTTCCTCTCTTCCCTTAAAGCTTCACATATACCGTCTTCTTATTATGTCTCAGTTAATCATGTAAGTCGTTCGTGCAGTTGCCTATTTTCTCTGAAACTTCTTGAGCTCAGTGAGGATGCTAGAATGTTTCCAGAGCCAAACACAATGCCTGGTACATAAGGGGCTCTTGATGAGTTTGTGTGGTTTGGATGTTGTAGAATAGTTCTTATTAGGTTTATTAAAATTCATAAAACTACTTACAGATGCCCATCACCACATCCTTATTGAGCCACGGGGGATGACACAAGGTGGCCCAGAACCTCACATGTAGGTTCCTGGATTAAACTAAGTCACTGCAAGAAAGAAGCAGCCCTTCATCTGAGCAGGTCTTGGACCAACAAGCCAGCTGACCTGCAGTGTGACTCAGACTTGGGAATGCCCCAATGCTGCCCTGTCTTCACAGCAGGTATGGAGATGCCAGGTTAGACATCCTCCATGGAAGGCCGGGTGTTCTACCTCGCAAGGTGGTAGAAGAAGGGTTACCAACGTATGCCAGGAGCAACCAGCATAAATCACCTACTGACTCTCAGCCACGAGGTTCCTCCTTCTTGAGTCCTGACCCCAGGCCATCACTCACACCTGGATGTCAGGAAGCCCAGCCTCACTCCTCAAGTACTTTTCCTGCCCTTCTCATCCCTGGAACTTGCAGGGGGGGATGTTGGCATCGTGCCTCCCTGAGGGCTTCCTGAGTGGGGCCTTAAAGATCTCAATTAGCGGGGCTGGGTCCACTTGACAATCACCAGGCCAAACTGGCACCTGCGGTCTGAGTCACTGCCTTTTAGCTGTTTATTAAGTGGCGACACTGACAGCTAAATAGTGATGAGGAAGGGCCTTTCCCTGTGTGTTCCGGTAACGTGATGCTCCAGTGAAAAGGCAAGCACATCATTAACAGGGGTGGCGCCCAGAGAGGAGGGGCTGCAGTTACCACGGGCCAGAGGACCCGCACAAAAGCAGATGGACCTTCTCTCGGCTCTCGAGGGGGAGCGGTTGGTGAGAAGTCAGCCCCGTCCGTCGCTGTCTCCTCTGGGCCTGAGCTCTGGGCTGCTTCACACAAGCATGTGTTTGCAGGAGGACAGAAGGCTCGTTTGGCAGAATGAAAAGTTTCTCCTGAATCTGAGAGGCGTCAAGTTTCTGCTGAAAAGCCGTCCTATGGGTAGCTGTGATGCGTCAGAAAAAGAGGACGGGCCTCCATGGGAACCGACGTCCCTTGAGAGGCCTGATGGCTTTCCCCAGTGGCCTGTGACCAGGGGACCCAGCTGATGCAGAGATGCGGGGTCATAGACCCCTCACCCGCTGGTGGGTGGGACTGAACTTTCTCGGCCAGGAAGTGACGCACAGGGGGTGGGGTCTGTAGGGGCTTTTTCCTTTCGGGCTCTTGGAGGTGGGGCTAAAGGTGATGTGGTTTGTTTTGTCTTTTTTGCGTGGGGTCAGACACGTCTGGCTCCCAGAGACCAGCTTCTGGATATCAGGAAAATACATGTGCATGCACACACACATACATGCACACTTTTGTGCAGCACATATGTGTGTGCTGCAACCAATGCCAAGCTCTCAGTATAAACAGGACTTGTGTAAGAAGAGGGCAGAGGCAGGTGTGCCAGCGGTTAGACTCTGAAGACCTGAGTTCAAGCCTGGCGTCCAAGCCCTTTTGCGCTGTGCAATTTTATCTTGGGTCAATCTTTTGGCTCATCTGTGTGTTACGTTTTTTCATGCACAAAATGAAGAGAATAATAATGATCCCTGCCTTCCAGGATGGTTGTAAAGATCGATGAGCTAATTCAGGCTTTCTTAGCCTCAACACTCTTGGCATTTTGGGCCAAATAGTTCTTTTCCTGAGGGCTGCCGTGCGCCTTGTGAGGTTCTAGCAGGACATTTAGCAGAGAGATCAAAGGTAACAACAAAGAGCAAATAGTTATTTCCATGTCATCTAAGTGGGCATTAATAATCCAGTGGCTAGTTTCAAAGTTATGGGGTAGGAAATTAGATTAATCCGGCGTGAAACATTCTGGCTCTGTACTACCGTGAAAATGCCATATGAAATTAAACAAATTCTGTTTCTTTCGTCGTGAGAAAGGGGAGGGAAAAAAAGAAAATGAGTAACACATTAAATTGCCAGGATATTAATTATACAGAACTACATATTAAGTGTTATGCATCTAAGCAGCTAATTTTCTTCACCATGTTATTATTATTTGTTACTTATATAGCACCGTTGATATAAACATAACTGTTTTATAAATATTCCCAGAAAGTGTATTGCTCTTGAGTGAGTGTGCCGGTAATTATGCATTTACCTTCTAGTGAGCAATGTGAGAGGCACAACTCACAGCAAAGCCCCACTGCTGTCTCTTCTCTCCGACTTTCTAAAAATCTCTGGGTAGAAGGTACAGTCAGTCCTGTTGTGCTAGAAGCAGCATTGATATCCTCTGAGTAAATAAGAGGCTTAAGTAAAGTCTATTTTTGTTATTTTTTTTCTACTTTAAGGAAACAGGCCACTCTTTCTCAGAAAGAGTTTCACACTGTGGGGTATTTTTTGGAGGAGGGTATTTTTGGTTTTTTGTTTGCTCCTCTGTGGGGCTGATCTATCCCCGTCAAGTCTACAAGGCGAGTTGCGCGTGGGCGGGAAGACAAACCACACTGAGCGTTCTCCGCGCCAGAGTGAGGTCACCTTAAATACCACATGGCAAGTTTCTTCACAAGGGAAAAAAGGCAACAAAATGAAAACACCACACACACACACACACACACATACACACACACACACAAATGATTGAGATGAAATATGAACTACTGTTCTCTAAAAGCTTAGATTCTTCAGCTCAAATCACTCACATCAGCAAAAGCCCTTCTAGCCCCTGTCAGCCCTCCGAAGCTGGAAGATGGACAGACAAGTGGGGTCCACTCTGGGGCCAGCAGCTGGGCTCCCTCTGGGGACAGAGCCATCGGTCCACCCTATGTGACTGGCCTTAGATGGTTTCTAGCTCAGATACGTGAGTGGAAAGATCCTTGGGTAATGCAATATCATCCCTCCATTAGTCAAAAACATTAACGACTTTGTGGCTTTTTTTTCTTCATATTTTTCCCCTGGTTTGGTGCACTGAACGCATAAGAGCCTGGACACTTCTTTTTGAAAAATGCATCAATTGTGTATATGAAACACAATAGCAGGCAAGAAATCATCTTCCACGTCCACTGGTAGGATTGTAGTCCTCAAATTTGACCATAAGGGCAGCCCTGTTTATGTATTTGCCAACTTATACAATGTCTCACACCATCTGGCCCCACAAGGATGGGGTCACTAGAGGCCACTGCCGTTGCTGACCTCCAACACCGCTTGGAAGGACTTCAGGGTAAAGCTCAGGAAGGAAGCACTCTTTGCACTCTGGAAAATTATGGCAGAACAGGCCTTCAGATAGTTAGATATTTTCAGGAGTAATTTTTACGAACCCAGTTTCTTTCATCTTCTCCTATCTAGAAAAGCACTAAAATTGTTAACAGAGACACCATCTCCTTGTCACAAGCAGCAACTTTCTACTCGGATATATGCTTGAATGCACGTACCCCCCTCACCAAAGTCTCATATATAGTGACCTCCCACCCACTTCTTTGGAGCAGTTCCTCAGAGTTAGCTAAGAGCCTGTCTCCCAGGCTACAATCCTCAACTAAAACTGAACTCACATCTCTCATGCTGTGTGTGTGTGTGTGTGTGTGTGTGTGTGTGTGTTTCCCAGTCGATGTATTAAAGAAAATGGCTCCAAAACTATACAACTACGCATTGCAGAGTCTGCGGTTTGTATACAGTGGGTGAATTTGTCAGTTGGATAAGATTACAAGGCCTGAAAATCATCTCCCAACTTGTTTCTTTGCACATTCCAAAGGAAACCACAGTAATGGGCATCACTGATCTTAAAAAAAATGTAGACTTGAAATAAGAAAACGAGAAGAGTTTTATTTTTTTTAAACAATCACCATCATAAAAGTTTTTAAAGTATCTTCCTTTTTCTCTAATCAAAACATCTCTGCAGATATCTTAGTCTGGAGAAAGATTTTAGAAACCCCTAAAACACTTTGTCCATACAACAGAGTTCCTCTGCATACATTTAAAATCTCTATGTATCAATGGTCTCACCTAATTTTTTATTTAAGAGTTCATCTATTTTATATATGGTTCAATCCAATTTATGTGTAAAAGGCGATGCATTCCTGGTCAGAGAATGGGTCATACGGGGTCAGGGGTACGATACTTGGGTAAGAGGCAAGTGTGTACTTCCTTGCCATTCCTTAGGCAGGGAGCAACAAATGGGGAAGAGGCCTGGGATACTGTCATTCTCTAAGGCAGACATATCACTCAGAGTTGCGACTTCAGGGTAGGTTTTTAACAGTTTAGAATAAATACTTCAAGACTTTACCAAAGCTTTTGATCACCTCAAACATAAGTTGAGATAACTTGACACTTGATATCGTGAGAAGTACATTTTTAAGGAAAACCATGTAAGATAGAAAGTTTGCCTAAGTACTATGAGATGATACCTGAGATCAGAAATTGAAACATTTCACAGCAAAGTGATTTCGATAGAAAGGAAAGCAAGTTCATTGGGGGTAAATTTTCCCTCTTGTAAGGAAAGTAGCAATCTCATTCATGTCATGTAGGAGTCACCAGACAGTCCTTTGATTGATACAGTTACCTGACCAGTGAAAATTACATGCATGAGGGTTCTCTCCTCATGCTTTGAGGACTCATCATACAATCAGCTCAACGTGTGGTTCTTTTGACATCACAGTATCCAAGACCCAGTCTCTTCTTAGCATTAATTTGCTTGGGTAAAAGCAAACTTATGAAATAACTAAACAATAGAAGCCAGATCCTTATCCGCCTTCTCTGCTCTCATCAATTTGAGATGCATGGGTGCTAGTCGTGATCTCATAGAATCAACTGTTGGCATGTTTTAGGTTAGTCTCCAGGTACAATCTCCTGGCCTGTTGAAGGAGATTTTGTTAGGATTTTGTTAGATTTTGAGGAGTGCTGAGATAAGGCACTAAAGAAATACAGTGGGGGCATCTGACCCAGACTCCGAGGCTGCAGTCGGCTCCTTACAGAAAGTGATTTTCATCATAAATAAGGGTTAGTTTGGTGAAAGTGAGTTGGGGAAGCAGGGTTTCAGGCAGAGGAGATAATAGCAGGTGGGAACGACTGGAGTCAAAGGGAATCTAGAACATTCTAGGACCTTCAAGAACTTCTGTGGGTCTAGTTCAGATTAAGGGGGTAGAGATGGGATAGGAGGGGAGTTGGAATGCCTCACAATGGGCAAGACTGGAGAGTTGACCAGGAGCCACTACTGCTGTCTCAGAACCTTGTCCTAGTTGTCAGGTGTCATTTTTCTATTTCACCCTTGGAGGGTCCATGGAGATTAAGCGGGGAATCCAAAGAAAGGAAAGCTGGCCCTTGTCCTAGGAAGAACATCTTGCTTCAGCAGTGACCTCTGTCCCATGACCTCCATTCAGAAGTCCGTATGCCTTTCATGCTTAGGACATGAGTGGCCTTAAAGGAAGAGATTTTAATTAATAAACATAATAACTGGAAGAATATGACATTAAAAAGAAAAATGCTTGATTGTTTCCAATTTAAATCTAGAGATTAATGTTTAACATAGTTTTAACCCTGATTTTTCACGTAATCTTACATCATAGATATTTTTTCTTATAGTGGATGGATTCTATAAACATCATTTAAAATTAAAAGCATAATATTTTATCAAAAACTAAGCCATAATTTATCTATTCTCCTGTTCTTTAGATTATGATCATCATTTTATTATAAATAATCTATTTATGTCAATTTTTCCCAGTGGTTTCCAATTATTCCTTTGGGATTGAGTCCTAGACCTGGAATTTCCATTCATTGCATATTAATACACTTACATCTCTTTGTTCATATTGCCAAACTATTTCCCAATTTACACAGCTCAGAGCTGCTCCAGAAAAGGAGCTCTTTGTAGCAAATGGCCAAAGTATTGGAGTTTCAGCTTTAGCCATAGTCCTTCCAATGAATATTCAGTGTTGATTTTCTTTAGGATTGACTGATTTGATCTTGTAGTCCAAGGGATTCTGAAGAGTCTTCTCTAGCACCACGGTTCAAAGGCATCAGTTCTTTGGTGTTCAGCCTTCTTTCTGGTCCAAACTTCTGGTGGTGTCAACTGCCAACTCACAGTGACATCTCTGTGCATCTCAAACTGTTTCCAAGAACACATACACAGCAGTCCTGGGCATTAATATCTGCTTCCAGAGCAAAGGGCAGACTTTCCCACCAAGATAACAAAGATAGGGTGTCCCTCGCGGCAAAGGTGGGCAGATTTGCTGGATGCCCACTTATACAATGGAGAAGGCAATGGCACCCCACTCTGGGACTCTTGCCTGGAAAGTGCCATGGACGGAGGAGCCTAGAAGGCTGCAGGCCATGGGGTCGCTGAGGGTTGAACACGACTGAGCAGCTTCACTTTCACTTTTCGCTTTCATGCATTGGAGAAGGACACGGCAACCCACTCCAGTGTTCTTGCCGGGAGAATCCCAGGGATGGGGAAGCCTGGTGGGCTGCCGTCTCTGGGGTCGCACAGAGTCGGACATGACTGAAGCGACTTAGCAGCAGCAGCAGCACTTATACAACTGGGGCTTTGCACACTCAGTGTTTCAAGGCTGTGCATAGACTTGTGTGTGCAAGGTATGTACATGGGCCCACCTCAACATGACCTGCATCAGCCATGGGGGACCACGGAGTTCATGCAGACCGATGTGGCCATGAAGCTGAGGTGCCATGTGTAATGAGCTCTCAGTGGCTGTGGGATCACCTTGTCTCCACTGAATCTTCAGGAGAATGGCAAGTCAGCCAGCAGCCACAGCAGTCACTGTTGTGCTTGACAATGCATGGAAGAACAGAGCACCAGTGTCTGTGCAAAAGAGGTTCCATGTAACAGCATAGAGAATGGCCTGGATTTTGAGGAGAATTCCCAGGGATGGGGGAGCCTGGTGGGCTGCCATCTCTGGGGTCGCACAGAGTCGGACACAACTGAAGCGACTCAGCAGCAGCAGCAGCACAGTACCTATTGGGCTTTATGGTGGCTCAAGAATAAAGAAACTGCCTGCAGTGCAGGCGACACAGGTTCAATCCCTGGGTCAGGAGGATCCCTTGGAGAAGGAAATGGCAACCCATACCAGTATTCTATCCTGGGAAATCCTATGGACAGAGGAGCCTGGTAGGCTACAGTTAATGGAGTGTCAAAGAACAGACACGACTGAGCAGTTAGACAACAGGTTCATTCATTTCCTGGAGGCATATGTAGCCACTGTTCCCTTCACTTACAATGGAGTTTAAGAGTTAAGGGTTGAAACTCTGGAATCACACATACTTAGATTCATCCCTCAGTCTACCTGACCCTGAACATGCTGCTCTCCCATCTGAACCTCAGTTTCGCACATAGAAAATGGAAGTACTGAGAATCTTCCAAGATGCTGTACTTAAGTGGATGACAGGTGGACCGGCTCACTGTACACACTGACATCCATCCACCATTATTTTTTTGCTCCTCAATTATACAATCTGAACAGCTTTTCAGTCTCTGGAGACTGCTCATATTAATATAAGCAGATAATTTGGTATACAGAAAATCTTCTTGATAATTAACCCAGTCCTGTCATTTTACTGAGGAAAAACATGGACTCCAGACCATGATCTGCCTTCGGTTGCACTGGATACAGTTATCACCAAGACCAGGATACAGTTCTCTCCATATCCACTCACTTACCTCACTGTTGGAACTTCAATTTCCTTCTTGTCATCACTTCTGAGGAATGTATAGGTAGGAAGCAAGGAAAGAGATTAAGTCAAATAAAACCTAGAGAAGCCAAGAATTGCAACAAAACCACTCTTAAAGCTAGACAGACATGAACTACCATTCAGTGCAAAGAAGAAATGTTTATGATGGAAAATGAAAAGTGCACCGCCTATGTGTGGAAGTAAATAGCTGGCTCAGAAGTGGGTTCTCAGGTTCTCATTCTGAGACAATTTACTTTTCCTTTACAAATAAAGATATATTTAGAAGTTGCCTACTAAAATCACATAAGACAGCGTGAAAAGCAGCCATAGGGTGGAAGGGATATCAACAAACATAAACATCCCATGAAAAGAAGAAATAGAAACTTAAAATTAAACAGTATTAACTCATAAATGTTCAGTAAATAGTAGAGTGGCTGCGGTTCAATTCAGTCACTCAGTCATGTCTGACTCTTTGAGACCTCATCAGTTGCAGCACGCCAGGCTTCCCTGTCCATCACCAACTCCTAGAGCCTACTAGAACTCATGTCCATCATGTCAGTGGTGCCATCCAATCATCTCATCCTCTGTCGTCCCCTTCTCCTGCCTTCAATCTTTCCCAGCATCAGAGTATTTTCCAATGAGTCAGTTTTTTGCATCAGGTGGCCAAAGTATTGGAGCTTCAGCTTCAGCATCAGTCCTTCAAATGAATATTCAGGACTGATTTCCTTTAGGATTGACTGGTTGGATCTTTTTAATATAAAAGACAAAAAGAGAGTGGCTTATATATATAACAATTATAGCAAAGAATACACCCGCAGTGCAGGAGACCCAGGTTTGATCCCTGGATGGGGAAGATCTCCTGGAGGAGAGCATAGCAACTCACTCCAGTTTCTTGCCTGGAGAATCCCATGGAGAGAGGAGCCTGGTGGGCTACAGTCCATGGGCTCAAAAGGTGTCAGACACAACTGAGCGAATAACTCACATAAAAACCCACTTATAGATTATATAAGCTAATGATTAAGAAAGGCAATGGCACCCCACTCCAGTACTCTTGCCTGGAAAGTCCTATGGACGGAGGAGCCTGGAAGGCTGCAGTCCACAGGGTCGCGAAGAGTCGGACATGACTGAGCGACTTCACTTTCACTTTTCACTTTCACGCATTGGAGAAGGAAACGGCAACCCACTCCAGTGTTCTTGCCTGGAGAATCCCAGGGACTGGGGAGCCTGGTGGGCTGCCGTCTCTGGGGTCGCACAGAGTCGGACAAGACTGAAGCGACTTAGCAGCAGCAGCAGGAAAACCTTATGAAAATTCTAAGTCCCCTACAGAAATATAAACTAATATTAATTCATACAGTAAAATAATATAATTAACATTTTAAATACTATCAAATGAATATTTCAGTAGTCAGGATAGAATGTGCTCCTGTCTCTTAAGAGGTAAAAGCAATGAAGGCCTGCATTCCTCAGTCATGAAAATTCTGCTCTAAATTTGGCAGTTCTCCAGGGTAATTATCCTCCATGTAGTAATTCAGCAGTTCTTGTTGCTTTGTTCCAGTGCGTCCACCACTTCGATATGAGGCCTCCTTGGTCACCCTGTTGGGCAGAACAGCTTGAAGTTCATGGACAGTCTTTTATTTCTGGTTCAGAGTTAGCTAGTATGGCTTACACCCACAGCCCAGAGACAAGAGCTAGCTGCTCATGAAGACCAGGAAATACAGAAACCAACCCAGGGCTTGGGAAGCCCCACTGTCCCTGCCACAGTCCTAAGAAAATCGATCAGTTCTATTCAGTAATGATTTCTAGTAAGGCATCCACCTGTGTAGTACACCTAGAAAGAGCTCCATTGCTTCAAATTTTGATGAAAATGGTGCTTAGGAAGATAAAGTCTCAATTATCCACAAAATGCAAATATTTAAGACATGTCATCGCAGAGTGAAGTAAGATTTGACAGGGTTTCAAAAGCTGGATTCAATCATGTTGACTAGCTGAATAAAACACAGAACATTCTTTTGTTGGGACTTTGTGCACCCGATACAAATAATGATCTAATATGGTAAAAGGAACTTTGCAAGAAAGTATGCATAGACCATCATTCCATTTCCACACATATATGCACACATACACGCACACATACACATGTACATAATCTGACTACATTTACCAGGATCCCTCGCACAGGCTGTGCCTGTGTAACTGAGTTCCAGCCAATAAAGCGTGGTAGAATAGCTGTGTATACCGTTATACAATTTCTAAGTTTGACCCGTTTAAAAAAAAAAAAAAACTACAAACATCATGCTCCATACCTGTCTCCTTTACTTAATGTCATAATAGAGAAACCTTACCACCACCACCTGCAACCTTGGAAATCATGTATTGTGGCGGATGGAACCCCAAGAGAGAAAGCCTGGACCTTTGCAACTCTAATTGTACCACAGAATAGAAACACCTGAGTTATCTTTTATCTGAGCAAGAAATAAGCTTCTATCACATTTTGAGCCTTTTTTACATATTAGGTTTTCTTATTATATAACTCTCTCACCCTACCCCAAAGAAATTAAGTCACAGGGCATGGTTGGACCACAAAGGATAAATATTGACGGCAGTGGTGGAAGAAATGCGCTACTTAGTGGCTTCTAAACTTAAAACTTAAAAATGAAAGTTAAAAAGTGAACAAAATAAAATTGATGTTCATTCTGCTAAATATTTAACTCTGAAAGAAAAACAAAAATCTATTTAGTTGAACAAGACATGTATCAATCATGTGACTAATAGACTTACTTAGAGTCTTGGAGACTCAGTTTCATCAAATGTAGTCGAGGTCACTTGACTTAATGAACACTGTAGCATTCTTCACATAGAATGTCTTCATTATAAGTTTCTGTATAAGTATGTCATGCTATGATCAGCAAGATCACAAACATGGAAGACAATTTTTAGTGCTGATTAATGGAGGAGTATTATTTGAAATAAGAGGAGATGACAATGCTATGTTACTTTAAGTTAGAGTTAGAGGGTGATAAAAAAATGTGTTTTGGGGCTTTGAAAATACGTAAGTATATGTGTTTGTGGAGTACACACAGGCAGAGACTTTAGTGATAAAAAAAGAAAAGAGAACCAGAGGATGTAAAAACAAACCATGAGTGTGAAATGTTTCTAAAAATGTTAATTAAAAAAAAATAGGAAAAACAGCTGCCTGACCACAGCATAATGGCGTGTGCACGTGGGCACACACACAAACAGACACACACACTTTCTCTCTCTCAATACTCTCTTTCATTCTCTTTGGTGAAATTATATCTGATGTGGGACTCCAGAATTATCCTCATTGTAACAATCTCCTTTGTTTATCACTGTCTATTGAGAAAACTTTTCTCACTTTCCGCAAATCAATAATCCCACTGATACTGCTGAACCATGATGAGCTGGGTTGAAAGTCTGATGAGAGGAAATGTCATGAAACCTCCACAGCAATCCATTTCCAGCCTTCTCCTCATCAGTGGCTGTTCGAATAATCTCCTGTCCAGGAGAGCGATTATTCCAGAGGGAAGACACAAAATGATAGTTATGACATGTATACCCATCCTGTGCCGGTTCTTCTAATATCAAGATTTGCACAATGTGTTCTCAGTCATGGTCTTACCTGTATATTCTTCCCTTTGCCTTAAGAATAATCCTCCTCTTTGGTTTGCCTGCTGTTTTGTGCCGAGATGGGTAGGTGACAGCCTATAGAATATCAAAAACGTCTAGGGCAAGGGCTCTTTCTAACACTAAATGATCTATCCTGTATTGAAAGCCAACTACTGAAACAGTGGGCCAAGGACATTTCTTATATTATCCCTGTTCATCAAGTTCAAATGTGCAAAACGGTATTTCTACCTATTTGCCATGCCATCCATAGCAGCTGGCGCAGAGAGGAATCTCAGCAATAATATTTAAGGAAAAAATAAATAAACACATTTTCTCACTGGAAAACACCGTCAGTTACATAACCCTTTCTACTGCCATGAATCAGAGGGTATTTCCTTTAAGTACCAGCCCAGTTCTTCTAGCACTCAGCAAAACTGAAGTGCAGGCATGACAATATACGGTTCACAGGAAGTGGATATTTCACACTACAGTTAGTCTTAGTCTTTCTGGAGCTGCTGGTTGAACCAGTCATAGAATTTTAAAAGCAATGCTGCAAGCAAGAGCTCATGGCTGGCCAACTGGGCTCCTGGGATAAGACAACGAGCAAATAATCAAGTCTCTTACTCCTGCCGCCAGAGTATTTAATAAATTGGTTTGGCCTTTGATTCTTGATGACCCATGACTTGGAAAGCAGGAAGAAGTGAAGAATCACTAGGGCTAAGCAAAGCGGTTTCTGCTGTTGTTCTTCGTTAGTTGCTAAGTCATGTCCGACTCTTTGCGACCCCATAAACAATAGCCCCCTAGGCTCCTCTGTCCGTGGAATTCTCCAGGCAAGAATACTGGAGTGGGTTGCCATTTTCTTCTCCAGGGGATCTTCCCGACCCAGGGATTGAACCCGTGTTTCCTACATTGCAGGTAGATTCTTTACCACTGAGATGCCTGGGGAGCCCATATTTAGTGGTAAGGTGGGCTTTTTGTTGTCCTTTACTTTGAACATGCTTGTATCTATAATTCTGGACAATCTTGCTAAACCACATTATGAGGCCTATTGATGAAAAGGAGACTCAGGAATTATTGTCTGTCTTTACCAGTCTATCCTTTCTTTATCATTGTGCATTTATGCTAAACAGGATGACCCTACCTTTGGAGATGCCATTGTCATAGTCACCACCATCATCACCTTGTCTGCATTTACTGAACAACTCCTATATGCTAGGACCTAAGAACTTTACCCAAGAACCCAAGAACCTTATTGCTGCACAGAAATCTTACGAGCTATGTGCTGATATTCCCATATTTTAGATGAGGAAACCAAAGCTCAGTGAGTTAATTTCTAAAGTCCTATATTTAGTAAGCCAAAAAACTAGATTGCAACCTGGGTCTGTATAAATCTGGATCCCATGGCTTGCATGTTACACTAAGCACCAAATCACAGCTTCACTTTATCTAATTTTACACTTCAAGCAGTTAATATCATGGGGATGGAAGAAAAGATTTAATTTATAAAAATAATTCTTGTCTAGAAATAAGTATCTCTCAACTTCTATTTGTTGAAAGAGCCAGAAGAGAACACAGGCTAAGTGAAAATTGCCACAATGAAAGAAAGCAGTGATGATAAGGAAACAAGGCAAGACCTGAAGCCAAGCTGAGAGTTTCCTGCAAAGATCCACCCTCTGGCTCAGGACAGTCATCCGGAAGTCTGGGCTGGACTCCAGACAGGCTACCTGACTTTTTGTTCACAAATTCCATCTGATTCGGTTGCAGCCTGAGTTTCTGATCTGCTGTTAGCTTATGTGGGTTGAGTGAGTGCCTGGCTCCCTGAAAACCCCAAATCCAAGCCACGTGTTTGGAGCAATTCCTTCCAAGCCTTGAACATTGTTTCATCTGGAGTGCTTTCAGCCAACTCCACCTAGGCAGTTCTGGCTTCATTCACTCCCTTACTTTTGGATGGTGGCTTTCTGTTAGTGTAAAGTGAGTGGTCACTTTATGCACTGCTGGGTTGCAGGGAAAGCCATAGCAGGGTCCCCAGAGTACCTTATCCTATTCTTCTTGGCACTGGGGAGCCAAGAGATGCTATTAGAATTCAGACAGTCGTTCTGAAGCTAAGGGACTAGCAAGGCAAGGCATTTTCCTTCCTTCCAACCACTTACAGCAAAGCTCAAAACACAGCAAGAATTCTTTTCATTCTAGCAACTACTTTTCTAGGTTTGTTCGAAGGCCTAAATCAAGCAAGGCCAAGCTTTCATAAGCGGCAGTGGTTTGGGCTGAAACTGAAAACTATGATGCGGATGATGCAACTGGACTGAAAGTTTTATGTATGTTCTGTAATGAAGCAAACGTGAAACTGAAATCGTGAAATGACTGTTCACTGCCTTTCCATTTTCCAAGTAGTTATTTGACTGCTTCTGGAGTTTAGCAACCTACTTCTGCTCTTTTTTTTTCAATTTTTTATGAAGATGAAAAATAGAAACATTTCAAAAGGGCCCTAAAGGTATGAGGTGCTAAAAAGATATAAAGGTGCAAAATGACTCTGGAATAAACACTGTTCTCTTTATTAGGGTCTTCTAGATAAATGAGTAAAATGTTAAAACAACATTGGAGACATTTTCTTAATTTCAGAAACCTACCATTACACGAGACACATTTTAATTACATTTTGTATGAGGTGGATCATTACTAAACAGTATCTATTTCAGACTGACACTTGAGAGGTTGACAAACTATGGCGGGGGCCAAATTCAGCCCCTAAAGGATTTTGTTAAATAAAGATTTGTTGAAACACAATCACACTCATTTTTATGTCTTTATCTATGTTTTCGTGCTGCAAAGGCAGAGTTGAGCAGATACAGAAACTGCATGACCTGCAGACGTAAATAAAATGTTTACTGTATTTCCTTTACAGAGAAAGTTTGATGACCCTGCCTTTAAAGCTACAGATATGTGGTAACTGAGCTCAGGCTTCTACAGATTTCTGAAACAGAGTTAAATCCAAATCTGGATATTCTGAATTGCCATTACTTTCAAATGCATTCCATGTGTAGCTACTAAAAACAGAGCTTTATTGTTTTCTTTACCTCTTAAAAAATGCGCTAAATAAAAACTATTGAGTTGGCCAAAAAAATTCTTTTGGGTTTTTCCATAAGATGTCACAGAAAAACTCAAACAAATTTTTTGGCTAACCCACTAGCATCACAGAAGACCTGTATGTAATAGAATCTCATGTGAACCTCAGAAGGGGCTTCCCAGGGGGTGCTAATGGGAAAGAACCCACCTGCCAATGCAGGAGACATAAGAGACACAGGTTTGATCCCTGGGTCAGGAAGATCCCCTGGAGGAGGGCATGATAACCCACTCCAGTATTCTCGCCTAGGGAATCCTATGAACAGAGAGGCCTGGTAGGATACAGTCTATGCAGTTGCTAAGAGTCAGACACAACTGAAGCAACTTAGCAGACATGCACGCATGAACCTCAGAAAGTATCTGAAGACCAAACACAACTTAAATAGTGTTTGCCCCTTTTCTATTGGTGAAATGAGAAGCATTGCCCCGACCCCTGGCCCCGGTCGCTGCATCCAGGATCTGTATGAGAGAGCGCGGGGAGAAGGAAACAGAAAGGCAGAGGTTCTCAAGCATGGCTTCACATTAGAAATAAGCCCGGGAAGCCCAGACCAACTGAATCAGAGGGCCTGGCTCTGAAGCCAGGCGGCAGAATTGTTTAACTTCCCCAGGGCATTTCACTGTGCAAACGGCGTGGAGAACCCCTGAGTTCCAGTAATGAGGGAAGCTGTTTGTAGCAAGGAAACCTCTTCACTTCTTTGGCCTTTCCTTTCGATCAGTAAATTGAGAGGGATGAAGCCAAGTTCTCCGAGATCACCCCTGTCTGCAATCTTGAGTTCAGTTCAGTTGAATTAATTTCTACAGAAGAGGAAACATGGGAATTGAGACTCTCTCTGTTACCAAGTCCACCTGACCTGCCTCTTAGGAAATCTGTATGCATGTCAGGAAGCAACAGTTAGAACTGGACATGGAACAACAGGCTGGTTCCAAATAGGAAAAGGAGTATGTCAAGGCTGTATATTGTCACCCTGCTTATTTAACTTATATGCAGAGTACATCATGAGAAACGCTGGACTGGAAGAAACACAAGCTGGAATCAAGATTGCCAGGAGGAATATCAGTAACCTCAGATATGCAGATGACAGCACCCTTATGGCAGAAAGTGAAGAGGAACTAAAAAGCCTCTTGATGAAAATGAAAGTGGAGAGTGAAAAAGTTGGCTTAAAGCTCAACATTCAGAAAACGAAGATCATGGCATCTGGTCCCATCACTTCATGGCAAATAGATGGAGAAACAGTGGAAACAGTGTCAGACTTTATTTTGGGGGGGCTTAAAATTCACTGCAGATGATGACTGCAGCCATGAAATTAAAAGACATTTACTCCTTGGAAGAAAAGTTATGACCAACCTAGATAGCATATTCAAAAGCAGAGACATTACTTTGCCGACTAAGGTCCGTCTAGTCAAGGCTATGGTTTTTCCAGTGGTCATGTATGGATGTGAGAGCTGGGCTGTGAAGAAGGCTGAGCACCGAAGAATTGATGCTTTTGAACTGTGGTGTTGGAGAAGACTCTTGAGAGTCCCTTGGACTGCAAGGAGATCCAACTAGTCCATTCTGAAGGAGATCAGCCCTGGGATTTCTTTGGAAGGAATGATGCTAAAGCTGAAACTCCAGTATTTTGGCCACCTCATGCGAAGAGTTGACTCATTGGAAAAGACCCTGATGCTGGGAGGGATTGGGGGCAGGAGGAGAAGGGGATGACAGAGGATGAGATGGCTGGATGGCATCACTGACTCAATGGTCGCGAGTCTGAGTGAACTCCGGGAGTTGGTGATGGACAGGGAGGTCTGGCGTGCTGCGATTCATGGGGTCACAAAGAATCGGACACGACTGAGCGACTGAACTGAACTGAACTGTTACCAAGAAGTATGCAGAATGGATATAGAAGATTGAAATGGGTTCATTGCTTCCTGGAACCTGGGAAAGAAGACTTGATGATGGGTGTGTTGCCACTCTAGGATTCGGTCCTTGAGGCAGGAGAGGAGCAGGACCACTCAAGCAGGCTTCTTCAAGCTCACCTCCACGTGATGGAGGATAATGGACAAGCACATAGAGCAGAGAGATGGGTGGAGTATTGCAACTGAGAGGATGCTTTTTAGAGTCAAACTAAGATAGCTCAAGTTCTGGTTGTACCACTGTCATATATGGGGTTTATTCATCACTTTCCTCATCTGCAACATAAGGTAATACTCACTACTCCAGGATCAATGTGAGGATGAAGTAAAATAATGCATATGCAAGCTTATCACCATCTCAGTCACTGTGCAGGCTAAACAATGGCATGGTTTATTAAAACCATATTGTACTGTTGTCATGAGAATGCTTCGGTGATCTCCAAGTGAATCGAAGGTCCCGCTTATCCATGATTTTACAATCTGCTGCTACCTAAGTCACCTAAAAGAGCTGGTTTTATTAAAATTTTGTGTGCTTTAGAATAGCAAGATGGGAAGGCATCTTTTTATGTAAAATATTTCAGGGATTCCAATAATAGCAGAGGAGCACGTACGCATATGAGTGTGCAAACTTCCTCCCACTCCACCCCCCGGACGGAACGCACAGCGTTCCGTGTGTATCATACTGTTCGTATGCAGATGCGCCTCCAAAAGCAATAGATGGAATTGTTTCCAGTGTTTTTAAGCTTCACATAAGTGATATCATGCTACATGTATGATGGCGAAAATTGCTGCTCTGATTCAATGTTCTGCTTTTGGAGATTTATTCATAATAATGCATGCAACTCCATGCCATCTATTCTAACTGCAAAATTCTATACTGCTTTCTGATTTTTTGCCATAATTTCTCCTCCTTGTGTTGATAGCTATTTGGTTGTGCCATTATTCTGTATTTAAAAAGAACGAAGTAAAAGCGCTGCAATGTCTATTTACATGCGTGTTTTCTTGTGCACAAGGGTGAGAATTTCTGAGTAGTTGCCAGGCATAGACTATACGTAGCTTCAGTCTCCTTTCCTGGTTCTTTCTCAGCTCTTAGATTTCTGCATGATCATGTACCCAGAGCTCAGTTCTCAAACTGAGTGAGCTCTATCCACCTTCAATTATTAGGGGACGTCCCCTGGTTTTTGCCTTTAAATATCACCCAAGATTACTACCTCCAGTCTAGACATAGGACCTAAGCTCTACACTCGAAAGGGCCACTTCATGGACATTGTAACTGCTCACCAGTGTGTCCCTCTTCCAGGCACACACCATATTCTTCATTAACACTTTCCCTGAGGTGGGAGAACATGACTACTTCTTGACAAGAAAGTCAGAAGTATGCCACATGTCTTAGTAAGTGTTAGTCGCTCAGTCGTGTCTGACTCTTTGCGACCCCATGGACTGTAGCCCGCCAGGCTCCTCTGTCTGTGGGATTTCCCAGGCAAGCATACTTGAGAGGGTTGCCTTTTCCTTCTCCAGACATATCTCAGGTTTCCCTAGGAAATGGAGTCACAGAGGTCTGAGGCAGGAGCTTACTGGGGTCAAGCCTACAGGGACTCACCTGTAAGGGAGTAAGAGAAGAACTGGGAGGAGTGGAGAACTGACTGTGACTCAATTCCAGCAGAGCCTCAGCTGATCCCACGAGGGCTCCTGGAGCTGGATGGCCAGCCAGGGTCGCTCTAAATGGAGTTAAGAGCATCCTTGTTGTTCTGCCACGTCAGCTGTTACTGGAAGTGGGCTGCCTCTGGGGAGGGGGCATTCTTTTAGGCTAGATGGTTCTCCTTCTCTTTCTTGGAGACAATTCACTGGGAAGGACTTTGGGGGTGATCCATCCGTACCCAGCTCTGTAACATCAAGGGGGATGATGACCTCAGACCTCACAGGGAATCGAGGGCAATCCACCACCGCCTCCACCCCAACCAGCAGTAGTAGGAAGAGCCGGCCCACTACGCCCTCCAGCTCTTCCCTTCATCAGTGAGCGTGATGATCACAAGTAGAAATGGCAGAGTCCTATCACTAAACCATGGCACAGAAAGAGCTGTCCTGGAGAACCGTCCGCTCTACGGTGAGTGGGGTATCCATGAGAAATACATGTATCAGAAGGAATTAAACTTTAAATTTCATAAATTTAAGCCATTGAGACTTGTTTTTGTTACCATAGCATAAGCCTGGCCCAAAATGACTACTTCCATATCCAAAATTAACATGTGCAAAATGAAGTTCCTGAGCACTCACCTCCTCCAAACCTACTCCTTTCTATAGTATTTGGGATCTTAGTAAATGGAAATTCCATTCTTCCAGTTTACAAACTAAAACCACACATACCACATTAAAACTGTTGAAAATCCAGTCAGCTCATCCTTCAGAATAAAGTCAGAAACCAATCATATCTCACACCTCTCACATCACCCCTGGTCCAAGCCACAGACATTTCTCTCCCAGATGATTGCCCTAACCTCCTAATTGATTCCCTGCTTCTGCACTGACCACCCTGTATTTTTAGGAAAGAAGACAAGGTAATTCTATAAGATGAATTATAGAATATTCCAAACCCTCTGGTCGCCTCCATCTCACTCAGAGTAAAAGCCAAACCTTTCAAGGAGCTCCAAGGTATTATGCGATCTGGCCCCACATTAGTGCCTCCATCTCATCAGGTACTTGCATTGGTTCCTGTGGCTTCACTTTTTTCTTTGCTGTGATCAGCACACCAGGGATACTAAACCCCTCAGGCCACTTACACTCATGTCCTCCCAAACTAGAAGGATCTCCTCCACATGTCCACTGGTTCCCATATTTCCTTCAAGGCTCTACACAGATGGGAGGCTTTCTCTATCCACCACATACATTTTTTTAAACTATATAATTCAATTTGTTAGGCTTCATAGGTCTCTAGATCATTTATCATCATCAGATAAATTATAAATATATTTTAAATTAAAGACTGGTCCCACAAGGGGAGTACTTTCTGTGTTACTCATTGCTGTACCTGGGATACCCACTATAACCACTCTCACACTGAATGTATATTTATTCAATCAATATATAAAGTCTTTCACTAGTACTAATAGCTTATAGATTATAATTTTTTCTGTGTAGAACATACTTTATTTGTACTTAAGAGCAACTGTATTTGTTACAAGTACAAGGAAAAGAGGCTTTAACACATTTCCTTCCTACTGTCCAGTCCAACCCACATATTTGTTGCCGTCAGTTGCTCAGCCGTGTTCATCTCTTTGTGACCCCATGGTCTGCAACATGCCAGGCTTCCTTGTCCTTCACTATATCCTGGAGTTTGCTCAAATTCCTGTCCATTGAGTCAGTGATGCTATCCAACCATCTGATCCTCTGTTGCCCCTTTCTCCTTTTGCCCTCAGTCTTTCCCAGCACCAGGGTCTTTTCCAATGAGTTGGCCTTTCACATCATGTGGCCAAAGTATTGGAGCTTCAGCTTCAGCATCACTCCTTTTAATGAATATTCAGGGTGGAGATGCCAAAACGCTTCTTGCTGGATGGTTGGATGGCATCCACAGATACTTGACACAGAAGCTTGGACTATAGTTCCGGGTGTGGTGTGGGTGCCACTCTCTCTCGGGCCCATGTATTCTTCCATGTCTACAAGGGTAGGCACTGCAGAGCACACAAAGATGAATGTCACCAGGACCCAGTCCTCAGGGAGATCCAGGACTAGGAGGGAGGTATCTTCAGCTGCATGAAGGACAGTTGCACTCGATAATGCTGTGGGGTCGTCCCTATACCTTAGAGCTGACTCAGAGCAGAGTCGTGGGTTGGGACACCTGAGGGCACCAAGATGGACCTGGCCGCTCTCAGGTGCGTGGAGCGCACACCTGCGATGACGTCACGCCTGGGCTCACCTGCCTGAGCAGCAGGCCTCCGGGGATGCTCGGGCGGCTGGTGGAAGGCGCGCACCTGCCGCCGCCCCATACCTACGGAGGCCTTGCCAGTGCCCAGCCAACATAGGCGGGTCTCTGTGCCTTGGTTCTGTGCGTAAAATAATGATTCAAACCAAGCCCCATGTTGAGAGGACTAGGAGATGGATGGACCTGAAATACATTGGCACTTGATACTTAGTAAAAACTCATTGATTATGAATCCTTGCTATTCATATTAAAGAGAAGCAAAATACCCTGGAGAAGCACCATGGCTACCCAGAAAGTTTGGGAAAAGTTTGGAAAGCACAGCCAGTTAAGCCAGGATTCTAAAGATGAATGAGATTCAACAGACAGGGACAGTTGTATGGATGCAGAAAGTTTTCCAAACCAGGGACTGGGCTGAGCAAAGGCGCTGGGCAGGGAATGCATAGTGGGTGTGAAGCTGGGTGGGGAGAAGTGGGGAGAAGCTGAGTGCTCCCGGAAGTTATCCAGCCAGTGGACAGAATCAGGGCGTGCACTTGGGTTTGTCCAGGTTCGTTTGTCACCTTCCGAGTGTCCCGTGTGTGTTTCTCCAGTGTGTCCAGGATTCTGGCTTTATGCACCATGTGAGAAGCCCTATACCTTAGAGCTGACTCAGAGCAGAGACGTGGGTTGGGACACCTGAGGGCACCAAGATGGACCTGGCCGCGCTCAGGCGCGTGGAGCGCACACCTGCGATGACGTCACGCCTGGGCTCACCTGCCTGAGCGGAAGGCCTCCGGGGATGCTCGGCGGCTGGGGGAAGGCGCGCACCTGCCGCCGCCCCACAAACGCCGCAGTGAGAGGCCGCTGATTAACATGCAGAGCCCCGCGAGAGGGCGAGGTGCCGCAGCTGGACAGCAGCTTCTCCCGGCCGTTTGAAAAAGCCTCTCTCACAGCTGGAGATAAAATAGCCCCGGTGCCACTGGCCGGCCATTGTGAACAGCAAAGGGTCCTTCTTCTGGCGGAAGCAGAAGTTCACCCAGCTGTCAAGGATTTGAAATGTAAAAACCCCAGGCCTCCTGGGGGAGGGGAGAGGACAGAGGCCACGTCAGAGGAAATGCAAGCTGCTCTGGGGGTTGAGGAAACCGTGGGCTGAGGCAGTTCACTTTGAGCAATCAATAAGGCTTTCAGAGAGCGGCGGAGAAAAAACAGTTCCGGAGAGAGGGCAGCGAGCTCTGGGCCAGGAACTGCTTCTATCCCTCCTGCCGGGGGTCTGCAGCCTTCGGGATCCCTGGCGCCAGGAGGCCAGACTGAGCTGACCGCAGTGGAAACGTGGTGCCTGGGTGTCTTACTCCTTTCTGCCCACCTCCTGCAGAAAGATGAAGTCCCAGACATCAGGAGAACCCTCAACACCTGCCTGCCCAGAGCCCCTAGGGGCACCCACCCTGGGCCCAGCCTCTCCACCCCTCCCCCTTTGCCAGTGCACCACCCCTCACATCCCCTTGATCTCTGGGCATCCTGCAAGCAAGTTCAGTGTCCTCTCTCGGTCCGAATTTCTGATCCCCACCCCAGGTGCCTCACATAGAATTAGGTCATTCTTCTATCTCCCCACAAACCTCTGCTCCGGCTCTTGTCACTTAATAGCTAAATACTCACTACTGGGCATTTTCAGACCCGGTGACCTCTGCTAGGAGGACTTGGTGACCATACACCACTTTGTCCTAGGGAGTTTCCAGGCCAGACATGTAGACAGGCAGGTGACCGATAAATGCAATCGTATTGGGCATTCTCCAGTCCAGGTCCTCTGAGCCCTAAGAGCACATGACCCAGAACCCTGTGGCCAAGCAGGATGGCACCTCTGCGCCAGTGGAGAAAACAGAAATGCAGTGGCTTTCCTGTCCACCTCAGTGCCCTGAGCCATTCAATGCTCCTATAAAACCGCAGGCTGGCCTCAGTCCCCTGAGGGACTTCCTGTCCAGTTGCATTCCTCATTTACCCGTCTCTCTATGTGTCCCAGTGGCGCTCATGGTAAAGAACCTGCCTGCCAATGCAGGAGATGTAAGAGACACGGGTTCAGTCCCCGGGTCGGGAAGATCCCCTGGAAGAGGGCATGGCAATCCACTCCAGTATTCTTCTCTGGAAAATTGCATGGACAGAGGAGCCTAGCGGGTGATGGTCTATAGAATCACAGTCAGACATGACTAGAGTGACTTAGCACGCATGCATGCTTCGTGTCCCCACCATAATAATTGAGTGTGCCGTCCTTGGGTCCCCTCTGCCCTTACCCCTGCTCAGTGGACTAGTTCAACTCTTTGTTCCTGGTATTAATTTAAGGCAGGTTTCATGATATTTGGGGGATCACTTTTAAGTGGAAAAAATTCTGCTCCTTGATGTCACAAAACCATATAGTAGTTAAATCATGGCTGGGTCCATTCCCATGTAGTAACAAACCTAGAAATGAGTGAACTTGAGGTGTCACCCCCAGCTAGACCTGCAGGCTGCCTCCTGTTCTCTCTCTTGTCACTAGCTCCAATTCCTGGCTCCTTCAAGGATGGGGAGTTTGGAAAGGGAGAGGAGAGGTGATAAGAGGCCTTACTTGAATTCACCCGGAAGCCAGCACCCGCAGGCTGTGGCCCAGCAGGTGTTTGAGGCTGACCCGTTCTCACCAGGTGCTTTTGTGGGCTCTTCACAGTCTCTCCCTACTTCGGAGGACTCACACCCCCAGTTCTCTTGATGTGGGAAATGTAGCCCTATTTTTATCAATCAAAATTCAGACAGGAAAGCATAAAATACAGTAGCTATTTTAACAGATAAAATTTAACCTAGGAGATGGATTAGAAATCCCTTCTGGGAATGAAGGTTGGGACCCTGAGAACATGGAAGCTTGGGGGAGGACACTTGCAGAGCTGGAGCCCGGCCCTGCAATGAGGTGTTACTCACTGGTGTTCATGGTTCAAGAGCTAGAAGAACATCCCAGGAGTTGGGACTCAGACCTTGGAGGAGGGAGTGCTGCTTAGGGGAGAGGGAATAAAAACGTGGTTCTAGAAATGTAGATGAAGCCAGAAACTGAAATCAAGAGCCGTTCAATAGGTGCTACAGGGAAGAAGCAGCATTGCTTACAAGCTCCTGACGTGAACGGTGCAAAGAGAAAGTTGGCACCCCCTCCTTCCTCCCACCTCGCATCCTTCTCTGCTAGAACTTTGGGCAGAAGAGTCAGGGAACCCTGGCAAAGCTGGGTTTGGAGTCCCAGCTCCAACATCACAGAGCTAATTACAGAAAGGCAGCTGAGGACTTGAGAGGCAGCAGCTTAGAAATCAGGACTCTGTCCCAGTGGCCTATGAATTTCCTTCCTCTGAATGCGGGCATCAGGTGGATGGTGCATCTCTAAGGAGACCTCTTTAACAGCAGTTTGGGTAACACAAGTCTGATCTAGGCTCAGGGCTCATATTGGGTCTGTGGGGAATAGTCACAGCTTCTTCACCCAAATGGTCAAGCTCTTCAGACACACACCACGGTGGCTGCCGCTCCTTTTCTCACCCTGAGCATCTTTCAGGAGGGAGGCAGATGCTAGCTCACCATGCCTGCCAAAGTACAAACCACAGATACCCAGGCTTCTGAGTTAGAACTGACCTGATCCAGGAGAGAAAGCTCTTCATTCCTCATGGTACCGAAAACTCACACTAGAAAAATCCTGCCTCCCTGCCCTGGCTTCTTCCTAGCCTTCAGATCATCAGATGCGTAAGGAGTGATGAGGGGCAATGAGTCACGCCCTTGGTTTTCTTTTCTTCTTTCTGAAATCTGGCCTCAAGTTCTTGCACCTCATCCTGGAATATGACATCTGTCAATCTGATAGTGGCTCAACTGAAATTTCCACTTTAACACTCCGCTAAATTTTAATTAACAAATTCGATTCAAAGGACAGCATCATATGCTATATAAAAATGTCATCTATGCATTCACTGCCCTACTACATACGAAGCATCATGAAGATAACAAGGAGAAGAGACATCATCCTTTCTCATGACATGTGCATGAACTAAAGGGAAGATAGAAGTGCACAGGCATAGAGTGAAGGGTGCAGAATTAAATGGGCTGTGATGAAACACGCACAGATGGAGAAACTGTGGAGCTCGGTTTTAAACAATAGATTGACCAGCTAGCGGAAGACCTGAAGACTTCCTAGGCAGAGGCAAAAGTGCCTACATAGGGTTGGGGTTTGTAAAATGGAAGAATGCCTCAAAGACAAACAAGATCGAGATGGTGATGAGGCTGCTATAGGCTGTGGGTGCTAGGAGCTTGGATCAAGGGTGGTGGTACTGCTTCATTTTGCTTGGTTTCTTTAAATGAAGACAGAACAACTTGACTTTGAGAAACTGGTTAGGAGATTGATGTTACAACAATGGATATTTTGAATAAAATATGTGTTTCTGAACTAAGGCAGTGAGAAGATCTTAGATAGGCTCTTTGGACTTAATACCTGAAGGACAGAATAGGTAAACATCACCCAGATATTTTATATCATGGAGCTGACTTTCTGGCTCCACCCTTGACTAAGGATTAGGAGATGGAGAAGCAGGCAATGATGGGTCTGTGATGCCTGTGGAATACCCAGCATCAGGTTGGTGAGAAGTCAGGATGTCAGGAGAGACTCTGAGGCTGAAGGAGAGTCCCAGAGTCATTACCTTCAGATTTTGGTCTGAATTGCTCTAGATTTTGTGGCACAAAGCCTTAGAAAAGCTGGATATTAGAATACTGTTGCTACTTAGCTGCTAAGTCGTGTCTGACTCTTTTGCTGCCCCATGGACTATAGCCTGCCAGGCTCCTCTATCCGTGGGATTTCCCAGGCAAGAATCCTACAGTGAGTTGTATCTCCTTCTCCAGGGAATCTTCCTGACCTAAGGATGGAACTCTGGTCTCCTGCATTGGCAAATGGATTCTTTACCATCAAGCCATAAGGGATATTAGAATATGACCATTAAAATCACTGATACATAAAATATGCACATATTTTACACATAGGTTTAACCAAAATAAAAATGGGTACATGATAAAGAAACCCTAGAGTACTTTGCCCAAATGACCATTTAAAAGACCACTGAGAAAGACTGATTCTTTTCAAGGAAAACTCACCTTCCCCACCCCCTTCCACCTCTCCAAGGAACACGTTATTTACAACCACAGAAAAATGCATTCAAAATCCAAATTTTGTTGCAAAGCAGTGACATCTAGTGTTCAGTTTGGATAGCACTAAGACAGTTCCCCAGGGAAGCACTGAAGCGCAGTTGCATTTGTAATTCTGACCTGAGTTTTAAAGGGAAAGTTTTGAAGAAGAGTAAAGTCTCCTTATCTGGTCTTACTTTCAGCAGGTGGTAAAACTCCATTTGTGTACTGATAACACAAGCACAGGTGCGCCTCAGAGTCAGAGGCTGTGATTTTAGACTAGAGCCAGGAGCACTCCTTATCTGATAAAGGTCTTTCTGAAACTCTTAATTATGATATATCTATTGGAACTTAGATGATCAATTTGTTTCATGATTTCATCATCAATGATTTCATGTTTTCATTAAAATTTTTCATGTAAACATAATTATGCCCAAACATCTTTTCAACCAGAAATTGCAAGTGTGATTGGTAGCTATATTCTGAATGGAGAACAGAGATAAGCAAAGTGCCTGTCGGTCTTAGTACCTTTTCACAAGTAGAACAGAGTTCCAAGGGTGTGTGGCTTGATGGCACGAGTGCTTCACTAGAAGGCAGGTGACCTGTGCTCCTGGCCAGTGTTGTAACTACTCTTCACTGGGACCCAGAGCAAGTCACCTGAGCCTGTGATCTGTGTCTGTCACAAACACCCAAGCAGAGTATTATTTCCCTGTTTATTACGAGACTCAATGAGAAGCTTATTTTTCTTTAAACATACCTCTTTTCATTCTGTTTCTTAACTGATGGACAGTTGGGTTGTTTCCGACCTTAGACTCCAAATGTATTACAGTGAATATGCTTTTTCATTACCATTTTAAAAGGTTACGTTCCATTTAGTTATTATAAAATATACATGCATCCCAATGTTCTTAGAGGCATTGTCAAGTTATGGAAAAAACTAAGGTGTCTGTCAGCAGATGAACTGATGAAGATGTGATGCAGACACACACACACAGAGGCACACACACATCAGAATACCACTCAGCCACAAAATGAGAACTAGTTTTGCCCCTTGAAACAACATGGGTGTACTTTGAGGGCATTATCCGAGGTGAAATAAGTCAGACAGAGGAACACAAATACTGTGTTATATCACGTGTATGTGTAAGCTAAAAATACACCAAGCTAGTGAATAGAACAAACCAGAGTAGACTCAAAGATGCAGAGAACAGGTTACCGGTGACCACTGTCGAGCACAGCTATTGGGTGTAAGACAGGCTCAAGGAAGTATTATTGTACAATAAGGGGGACATAGTCAACATTGTTGGAGAAGGCGATGGCACCCCACTCCAGTACTCTTGCCTGGAAAACCCCTGGACGGAGGAGCCTGGAAGGCTGCAGTCCATGGGGTCGCTGAGGGTCAGACACGACTAAGCAACTTCACTTTCACTTTTCACTTTCATGCATTGGAGAAGGAAATGGCAACCCACTCCAGTACTCTTGCCTGGAGAATCCCAGGGATGGGGGAGCCTGGTGGGCTGCTGTCTATGGTGTCGCATAAAGTCGGACACGACTGAAGTGACTTAGCAGCAGCAGCAGCAGCAGTCAACATTGTGCAGTAATTGTAAATGGAAGGTGCTTGTTTTACTTGTCAATCTTTTCTACTGCTTTGAGATACAAGGGAATACATATATAGAAATTGTTGTTTAGTTGCTAAGTTGTGTCCGATTCTTGCGAACTCATGAAATGTAGCCCGCCAGGCTCCTCTGTCCACGGGTTTCCCAGGCAAGAATAGTGGAGTGGGTTGTCATGTCCTTCTCCAAAATATAGAAATACAGATGATAAATATGGAAAGTAAAGGTCAGAGAGATAAAAGTGGATGCTCAGGTCGTAGTGGGCTCATATATGAAGACCTGGGGATGGAAGTCAGTGCTGTCAGCTCCAAGCTGGCTCTGTTCTTTGCATCCCCCATGGCCGCCAGTTACACTGAACATCAATTAAATACTAATAGTAGTCAAACACCGCTAATTGGACTCTATAAGCATTTTCAGGGAAAGTGCAAGTCAGTAACATTTTATTTATCTGTCTTTATCTACATCTCTCTTTATATATATCTATCCATCTTCAAGGAGAAATTGCTTCAGTATTACACAGACTCTCAAGAAAAGGATGTTGATGATATGATGCCAACACTAAAGTGGTCGGGTTTTGTAGTCTCTAAAACAAAAATGCTAATCCTAAGAACGTTCTTGAATAGGGGAGTTGTTTTTTTTTTTTTCATACATTTGGATACAATTTTGTAGGTTATTCATTTTAGCAGCATATTGAGAGGTAATTATACTCAAAACCAAACCAAATGCTAGGACTAAGGTTCAAGCTGAATGAAGTGAGATAAAATGAAGGCATGCCTAGTATGTGTCTGATACTCACTGAGTCTCTCACTAGTGCTGCGTTTCACCTCCTGGCAACACAATAGCTCAGGTGGTGGCCTTTCCCATCAGAAGGCTGATACCTGCTTCTCGAATGTCCTCTCTGAAGTTAAAGCAAAAGTAAACGTTCATTCTCCTCCCACCACTTTACACTAGGAAAGTTTTTTGTTTTTTACATCTATCCTACCCAGCATTTATCCTCATGAAGGGAAGCAGAAATCACTGCTGCTCAGGGTAAAAATAGGGCAACTTTGAGTAGACATTGGGTGTTATCTCTCAAATCTGTAAATCTGCTTACCCACCTAACAAACAGTTCAACTTTTTCCTACACAATTATTTTCCAATTTGTGCCAATAAAATACAAGTATTTTTCTCAGTATTTCCTAAAGTATTTAAAAATATTGGCCCTTAACAACACAATAGCCCATCAAAAGATGTATTAAATATGGTCCATCCATACAGTATTACACAACTGTCATAAAATTATGGTACATTTATGCATACTGGCATATTCAGAGCTCTAAGACAAATATTAAGTGAAAAACTACAAGTCCTAAGTCTAGATCAATAGTATACTGGAAGCTTGTGTGTACCATTTGTTTGTTAACCACAGTTTTATAGTATTTATTACCTTCCAGACAATATTGACTCGATTCTCCTAATAGCCCGATAAGGAAGGTGCTGGTATTAATTCCTAGATATGGGAACTAAGGCGTGGACATGTTGAGTAACTTGACAGCTACACATCTCTCTCTCTCTCCCTCCCATAAGCATACCATGGTGCCTACAGTGGTCGAACCATTTAGCAATTAAATTTGTCACCTTTGGAGACTGAGCAGAATTGGGGTCGTTTATTCCTGTTATACTTGGAACCATTTATTCCTCTTATACTTGGACACTGCTTATGTTTAACAAGTATATTTTTACATATTGCGCTATGTCACTTCAGTCGTGTGTGACTCTTTGTGACTCTACAGACTGTAGCCCACCAGGCTCCTCTGCCCACGGGATTCTCCAGGCAAGAATACTGGGGTGGGTTGCCATGCCTTCCTCCAGGGGATCTTCCTGACCCAGGGGTCAAAAATACGTCTCCTGCAATGGCAAGTGGGTTGTTTTATTTTCATTATTATTTCTTAATGTACTTTTCACTTGTTACATATTGCTAAGATAATAATCAAAGATAGGTTTTAAAATGGATGTCAGATATGGGGACTCAGTTGAAGAGTGTCCCAGGCCCTTTAGCAGCATTTGAGGGTGGAGACTGTCTGCCCCTCTCCCTTAATCTGGACTGGAAACCGGAACCCTGTTAGAATCCCTGGAAGTAGCATGCTAGCGCTGCCGCCCAAAGTATTCAGGTCTTCCTTCCCATAGCTGATCAGACCATGAGTCTCTGGGGCTTCCCTCTAGCTGTCTTTCTCTTGTCAGCACCTAAAGGTAGGCCTGGACAAAGAGATTTTAAGGAAGCAAATCTGGTTACAAGTTCCCCAACCTGGCAGAAAACAGAATTCACTTAGAAAGGTTTTTGTTTTTGTTTTTTTTTCCTGAATAAAATATATATTCCCGTATTCAATTTCTCATTCAAACACAGCAGAATGAGGCCGAGGTCATGGAGTCTATTTTTGGAAAGTTCCTCAGAAGATCCTGCTGCCAAAATTAGGAACCAGTAATGCCTTGGGCCACATGGCAGTAGCAAGTCTGTAGCATTTTTCAAAGACTTATGAGGGACTGGTTCATGACCCATGAGTTCTGTCAGCCTCAAAGAAAATAATTGTAATGTGAGCATACACAGGACCAGTCCCAGCCCCCCAGGGATGGCCTGGCAAGAGAGAGATCACCTCCAAGGGCATGGGGGTCCCATTGCATTTATTTTTATTTTTTTAATATAAATTTACTTATTTTAATTGGAGGTTAATTACTTTACAATATTGTATTGGTTTTGCCATACATCAACATGAATCCGCCACAGGTATACACGTGTTCTCCATCCTGAACGCCCCTCCCTCCTCTCTCCCCATACCATCCCTCTGGGTCGTCTCAGTGCACCAGCCCCAAGACTAACTACATGACCCTCCAGTTGGTATGAAATACTTGCTACCTGGAATCCCCTTTGCTTTTCTTATCATTTAGTTGCTAAACTGTGTGCATGTCCGACTCTTTGCAACCCCACATGGACTATAGCCTGCCAGACTCCCCTGTCCATGGGATTTTCCCAGGCAAGAATGCTGGAGTGGGTTACTATTTCTTTCTCAAAGGGATCTTCCCAACCCAGGGATCAAACCCACATCTCACACATTGCAGGCAGATTCTTTACCTTGTGAGCCCTAGGAAGTCAGATGGAAGGAGAGCTTCCTTTTCCTTTTTCTGGAAATGAGTTAATGTCCTTTGTCATGACTCTTCTGGATGGAGAGGCCCTGTGGACTTCCTGCATTTTTACCCCCACACAGGAGTCCAAAGTTAGCTGAAGCAGTGCTTTATCTGAACGAGACCCAGGTTTGTTCTCTGGAATTCTCTCTACTGTCAATGAATAATTGACATGTCTTCCCCTGCCAATGGCTAATCCACAGCCAAGCCACTGTATGGTGAGTTCAGAAGTGATCAACTCTTATTAAAACATCTCAGACTAGAAGTCAGCATGTGACGCCAACTCAGTGCCTTTCAGTGTGCATGACTCAACCCTGCCTGCTCCATGCCCTCTAGGATCCTTAACCAAGCTCCTAGAAGAGACAGGAGCTAAAGACATGACTGAACTCAGACACAGTGATCATCAGATGCAAAGCATTATACAGAGAATGGATACACAATAAGGCCCTACTGCACAGCATGGGGAACTGCATTTAATACCCTGTAACAAATCATAATGGAAAAGAATACCGAAAAATAGCGCATATATATGTATAACTGAGCTAATTTGCTGTGCAGCAGCATTAACACAACAGGGCAAATCAACTATATCTCAATATATATTGTTTTAAGCTATTAAAAAAAAAAACAACAGACAAAGTGATCATTAAGCTGAAGCTTCACCTCCAAAGAGGGCGCTGATGATTTAATCACCTCCGAGAAGTTACTTGGTTTCTATTCACCCACAGGTTCTGGGTTCTGCTGTCAAGTGTCTCATCTTCCCGCCACCAAGGAGATCATAGGCTCAGGAGAGAGACCCGGAAGGAGAGAGACCCGGAAGGAGGGGGACAGCAGGGTTGTGTATGCAGTGTCACACGTCACCCCAAGGTCATCACACTGTGCTCTCAAGCAAAGTCTCTGTGGTCTGTTTGTAGACCCGTTAAGACTCTGCTGCAAAGTCAATCTTTCCTGGTGAGAGAGCTTTAGTCTTCTGGATAGCATTGGTCCATGGGAAATGGCCCTACTTGTGAACATCTGATTGCTGAGAGGGGTTCTCATTTACAGACCACTAACAAGATTAAAGTGCTAATTTAAAAAGTGCTTAGCCTAGATGTTTAAGCAGCACCAGGCTTGCGAGTTTCTAACTGCTGTTTCTGTGAGTTTATAATTGCTGTTTCTGCTAACAGGAGCCATTTCATTTTCTTGCATTGAAATGGATCAGATAAATCACATTAGGTAGGTTTACAGAAGCAGGCAATGACAGGTTCCTCAGAACTGAAAGCTAAATAACCTGCTAGGGTCTGACTTTCTTTCATCGTTCTCTCTATCTTCAAGCTCAATACCTATTTAGAACTGCTGATAACACCCCACCAATGCTCTGAGCCCTTGTCCTCAGACATAATGGACTGTTCCACCAATGCTATGGAATTTAAACAGTTTGATACAGTCTATCAAAAAGAGGGATTATAGCTAATTCAAATTCAGCAACTTCTAATAATAATAATAAAAAAAGTCCACAAAATCACACGCACATTTGCAAAGGAAACTGGGTAGAGATCACACAAGGACCTTTTCTGTTCTGTCAGTAAATTATCTCTCCTGGGCAGGCAGAACCGATAAGAGAACTCATTTTACACACACCTTGGGGACAGAACAGGGAAAGATCTCATGATTTCCCAAAATAGAAGGGAAGTTCACGTTTTGAAGGGGTAAAAGCTCCTGTGTGCTTTATGAGCAGCATTTGAAATTCTCCTTTAAATAGAGGTAAATCCCTCCCCTGCAGCCGTGGGTGCAGGTTACCCTGCTTGTATAAAGCCTCCCTCTTTTGTCAAGGTAGACACCACACTCCACCGGACACCATCCTTTCGTGACAGGAATGAGGTGAAACTGTGCAAGAAACAAAAATGAGCACAGGATGATTTTGTGTAGGATAATGTTCTGTAACATGGTATTTCAGAATATTTTGCCTATGTTACTTGATTAAGTGGTGTAAAAGTCTTAACTTTATTCTTCTCCATAGGTGGAGGTTGAATTTAATAATGAGCAAGTACAAAAACTACCACTTTGAATATCTAGATTTCACAAGTAATTATCCTTGGATCTGAAAACACAAAGTAGAAGAGACATTAAGAGACATGGAATAGCCTTAAATGTACACCTGCTGCTGTTGCTGTTGTTCAGTTGCTAAGCCGTATCCAACTATTTGCAACCCTGGACTTCAGCATACCAGGCTTCCCTGTCTTTCACTATCTCCCAGAGTTTGCTCAAACTCATGTCCATTGAATCAGTGATTTCATCCAACCATTTCATCCTCTGTCACTCTCTTCTTCTCTTGCCCTCAATCTTTCCCAGCATCAGAGTCTCTTCCCATCATGAGTTGGCTCCTTGCATCGGGTGGCCAAAGTCCTGGAGCACATTACTAAGTGAAAAAAGGTCAGTCTGAAAAGGCAACATACTGTATGAATTCATCTATATGAGAACCTGGAAAAGTGAAACTATAGAGACAATGATCAGTGATTTACAAGGGTTGTGGGGAGGGGGAGATGAATAGGCAGAGCAAGGGGAATTTTAAGAGAGTGGAACTATTCAGTATGGTCCTGAAATGGTGGATCCGTGTCACTATACATTTGTCCTAACCCACAGAAGGTACAACATCAACAGTGAACCTCAACGTCGACTACAAATTTTGAGTAGTAACAGGGCATCGATGCAGGTTCATCGGTTGTAACGAACGCCCCTCTCCAGTGGGGGATGTTGATGATGGGGGAGGGTGTGCGCATATGGTGTCAGGAGATACACAGGAATCTCTGTACTTTCTGCTCAGGTTTTCTGTGAACCTAAAACTGTCGAAAACACAATAAAGCCTATTCAGAAAAAATAAAAGAATGGCCCAGAGTAGGAGGAAATTGACCAAAGGCAGCTGTAATTCGATGGGCGTGATATAATGCATGGGCATGAGATGACAGAGCCCTGAAACTCAACAGCGAAGCTGATGTGGGAACAGACGGAACAGAGACGCATGATGCACCAAAGAACAGAGAATTTAGACATGCGGTACGGAGATGGCATACGGGAAAGGAGCAGGATTCCTGGAACTCTGGGACTCTTGGTTGGAAGCCCAAGAAGTTTTAACCAGCATTGACTCAGAGGTGCAGTCTCAACAAGGAGTAGAACTGTGCCAGACGAGGAAGACAGCATAACATCCAGGCTCTACAAGCCCTTCATTGTGCTGGTGAGCATGCCGACAATTTCATGTACGTTAACTTACTCAATTCTCAATTAAATTTGGCACACTACATATGCCCATATCCATTTTTTTTTAAGAAAATGAATTATGGTTAGTAAGGTTAAATTGGGCTTCCCTAGTGGCTCAGATGGAAAAGAATCCAGCTGCAATGCAGGAGACCCATGTTCAACCTCTGGATTGGGAAGATCCCCCCAAGAAGGGAATGGCAACCTACTCCATATTAAATCCAGGTTAAGTAACTTTGTCCAAGCCACCCTGGTCTTTTCCACCGCACTCCAGAGCCAGCCCACAGGCTGGAAGTTACCATTTGGAAGTTCATGTTTTCACTTGTTGATTTTTCTTCTGTTGGGAGGGAAATTTTTCTCTTCTGTTCCAAAATCTGGGGAGACCTACTCAGCTACAGAGGGACTAAAGCATCAATAAATGTCTCAGAATCACACACGTGGTCCATTCCTTGCCTGCCAAAGATGAGATGTAGGGGACCCTGCTCCCTGACCACTGGGTCTACCTGAAGAAGAGGTACTGCATTGACTCCAGGAAACCTCTGCTGAGTCCAACAGGGAGAACATTCAGTCCAAACAGTCTGTACAATAATTTCTTATCATGAGCATCACACCAAATTAGAATCGAAGAGGGTGCAAATCTGGGAAAGGATAAGAAAGAAGGGGAAAGAGAAAAGAAAATAGTGATCTGGGTGTCAGAACACTAAGGGTCCTGAAAGCATAACTGGGCAATTGCCAAACCTCTCTGAGCTTCTGCTGTATCAGTTATCCTCACTGCCACCATCACCACCATCACATTGCATCACCATCACTATCACCACCATCACCACCATCACTATCATCACCATCACCATCACCACCACCATCATCATCACCACCATCACTATCATCACTGTCATCATCACCACCATCACCTTCATCACCACCATCACCATCACCATCATCACTATCATCACTGTCTTCACCACCATCACCTTCATCACCATCACCATCACCATCATCACCACCACCACCATCACCACCATCATCATCACCACCATCACTATCACCACCATCACCACCATCACTATCATCACCATCACCACCATCACTATCACCACCATCACCACCATCACTATCACCACCATCACCACCATCACTATCATCACCATCACCACCATCACTATCACCACCATCACCACCATCACTATCATCACCATCACCACCACCATCACCATCACCACCATCACTATCACCACCATCACCACCATCACTATCATCACCATCACCACCATCACTATCACCACCATCACCACCATCACTATCATCACCATCACCACCACCATCACCATCACCACCATCACTATCACCACCATCACCACCATCACTATCATCACCATCACCACCATCACTATCACCACCATCACCACCACCATCACCATCACCACCATCACTATCACCACCATCACCACCATCACTATCATCACCATCACCACCATCACTATCACCACCATCACCACCATCACTATTCACCATCACCACCATCACTATCACCACCATCACCACCATCACTATCATCACCATCACCACCATCACTATCATCACCATCACCACCATCACTATCACCACCATCACCACCATCACTATCATCACCATCACCACCACCATCACCATCACCACCATCACTATCACCACCATCACCACCATCACTATCATCACCATCACCACCATCACTATCACCACCATCACCACCATCACTATCATCACCATCACCACCACCATCACCATCACCACCATCACTATCACCACCATCACCACCATCACTATCATCACCATCACCACCATCACTATCACCACCATCACCACCATCACTATTCACCATCACCACCATCACTATCACCACCATCACCACCATCACTATCATCACCATCACCACCATCACTATCACCACCATCACCACCATCACTATCATCACCATCACCACCACCATCACCATCACCACCATCACTATCACCACCATCACCATCACCACTATCACCACCATCACTATCATCACCATCACCACCATCATTATCACCACCATCACTATCATCACCATCACCACCATCACTATCACCACCATCACCACCATCACTATCATCACCATCACCACCATCACTATCATCACCATCACCACCATCATTATCACCACCATCACTATCATCACCATCACCACCATCACTATCACCACCATCACCACCATCACTATCATCACCATCACCACCATCACTATCACCACCATCACCACCATCATTATCACCACCATCACCACCATCACTATCACCACCATCACTATCATCACTATCACCACCATCACTATCATCACCATCACCATCACCACCATCACTATCATCATCACCACCATCACTATCACCATCACCACCATCACTATCACCACCATCACCACCATCACTATCATCACCATCACCACCATCACTATCATCACCATCACCACCATCACTATCATCACCATCACCACCATCACTATCACCACCATCACCACCATCACTATCATCACCATCACCACCATCACTATCACCACCATCACCACCATCACTATCACCACCATCACCACCATCACTATCATCACCATCACCACCATCACTATCATCACCATCACCACCACCATCATCATCACCATCACCACCACCATCACCATCACCACCATCACCATCACCACCATCACCATCACCACCATCACTATCACCACCATCACTATCATCACCATCACCACCATCACTATCACCACCATCACCACCATCACTATCATCACCATCACCACCATCACTATCACCACCATCACCACCATCACTATCACCACCATCACCACCATCACTATCATCACCATCACCACCATCACTATTCACCATCACCACCATCACTATCACCACCATCATCACCATCACTATCATCACCATCACCACCACCATCACCATCACCACCATCACCATCACCACCATCACTATCACCACCATCACCACCATCACTATCATCACCATCACCACCATCACTATCATCACCATCACCACCATCACTATCATCACCATCACCACCATCACTATCACCACCATCACTATCATCACTATCACCACCATCACTATCATCACCATCACCATCACCACCATCACTATCACCACCATCACCACCATCACTATCATCACCATCATCACCATCACTATCATCACCATCACCATCACCACCATCACTATCATCACCATCACCACCATCACTATCACCACCATCACCACCATCACTATCATCACCATCACCACCATCACTATCATCACCATCACCACCATCACTATCATCACCATCACCACCATCACTATCATCACCATCACCACCATCACTATCATCACCATCATCACCATCACTATCACCACCATCACTATCACCACCATCACCACCATCACTATCATCACCATCACCACCATCACTATCACCACCATCACCACCATCACCATCACCACCATCACTATCACCACCATCACCACCATCACTATCATCACCATCACCACCATCACTATCACCACCATCACCACCATCACTATCATCACCATCACCACCACCATCACCATCACCACCATCACTATCACCACCATCACCACCATCACTATCATCACCATCACCACCATCACTATCACCACCATCACCACCATCACTATTCACCATCACCACCATCACTATCACCACCATCACCACCATCACTATCATCACCATCACCACCATCACTATCACCACCATCCCCACCATCACTATCATCACCATCACCACCACCATCACCATCACCACCATCACTATCACCACCATCACCACCATCACTATCATCACCATCACCACCATCACTATCACCACCATCACCACCATCACTATCATCACCATCACCACCACCATCACCATCACCACCATCACTATCACCACCATCACCACCATCACTATCATCACCATCACCACCATCACTATCACCACCATCACCACCATCACTATTCACCATCACCACCATCACTATCACCACCATCACCACCATCACTATCATCACCATCACCACCATCACTATCACCACCATCACCACCATCACTATCATCACCATCACCACCACCATCACCATCACCACCATCACTATCACCACCATCACCACCATCACTATCATCACCATCACCACCATCACTATCATCACCATCACCACCATCATTATCACCACCATCACTATCATCACCATCACCACCATCACTATCACCACCATCACCACCATCACTATCATCACCATCACCACCATCACTATCATCACCATCACCACCATCATTATCACCACCATCACTATCATCACCATCACCACCATCACTATCACCACCATCACCACCATCACTATCATCACCATCACCACCATCACTATCACCACCATCACCACCATCATTATCACCACCATCACTATCATCACCATCACCATCACCACCATCACTATCATCATCACCACCATCACTATCACCATCACCACCATCACTATCACCACCATCACCACCATCACTATCACCACCATCACCACCATCACTATCACCACCATCACCACCATCACTATCACCACCATCACCACCATCACTATCACCACCATCACCACCATCACTATCACCACCATCACCACCATCACTATCACCACCATCACTATCATCACCATCACCACCATCACTATCATCACCATCACCACCACCACCATCACCACCATCACTATCATCACCATCACCACCATCACTATCACCACCATCACTATCATCACTATCACCACCATCACCACCATCACTATCACCACCACCATCACTATCATCACCATCACCACCATCACTATCATCACCATCACCACCATCACTATCATCACCATCACCACCATCACTATCATCACCATCACCACCATCACTATCACCACCATCACCACCATCACTATCATCACCATCACCACCATCACTATCATCACCATCACCACCACCATCATCATCACCATCACCACCACCATCACCATCACCACCATCACCATCACCACCATCACCATCACCACCATCACTATCACCACCATCACTATCATCACCATCACCACCATCACTATCACCACCATCACCACCATCACTATCACCACCATCACCACCATCACTATCATCACCATCACCACCATCACTATCACCACCATCACCACCATCACTATCACCACCATCACCACCATCACTATCATCACCATCACTATCACCACCATCACCACCATCACTATTCACCATCACCACCATCACTATCACCACCATCATCACCATCACTATCATCACCATCACCACCACCATCACCATCACCACCATCACCATCACCACCATCACTATCACCACCATCACCACCATCACTATCATCACCATCACCACCATCACTATCATCACCATCACCACCATCACTATCATCACCATCACCACCATCACTATCACCACCATCACTATCATCACTATCACCACCATCACTATCATCACCATCACCACCATCACTATCATCACCATCACCACCATCACTATCATCACCATCACCACCATCACTATCACCACCATCACCACCATCACTATCATCACCATCATCACCATCACTATCATCACCATCACCATCACCACCATCACTATCATCACCATCACCACCATCACTATCACCACCATCACCACCATCACTATCATCACCATCACCACCATCACTATCATCACCATCACCACCACCATCATCATCACCATCACCACCACCATCACCATCACCACCATCACTATCACCACCATCACTATCATCACCATCACCACCATCACTATCACCACCATCACCACCATCACTATCACCACCATCACCACCATCACTATCATCACCATCACCACCATCACTATCACCACCATCACCACCATCACTATCACCACCATCACCACCATCACTATCATCACCATCACCACCATCACTATTCACCATCACCACCATCACTATCACCACCATCATCACCATCACTATCATCACCATCACCACCACCATCACCATCACCACCATCACCATCACCACCATCACTATCACCACCATCACCACCATCACTATCATCACCATCACCACCATCACTATCACCACCATCACCACCATCACTATCACCACCATCACCACCATCACTATCACCACCATCACTATCATCACTATCACCACCATCACCACCATCACTATCATCACCATCACCACCACCATCACCATCACCACCATCATCACCATCACTATCATCACCATCACCACCACCATCACCATCACCACCATCACCATCACCACCATCACTATCACCACCACCACCACCATCACTATCATCACCATCACCACCATCACTATCACCACCATCACCACCATCACTATCACCACCATCACTATCATCACTATCACCACCATCACCACCATCACTATCATCACCATCACCACCACCATCACCATCACCACCATCACTATCACCACCATCACCACCATCACTATCATCACCATCACCACCATCACTATCACCACCATCACTATCATCACTATCACCACCATCACTATCATCACCATCACCATCACCACCATCACTATCATCACCATCACCACCATCACTATCACCACCATCACCACCATCACTATCATCACCATCATCACCATCACTATCATCACCATCACCACCATCACTATCATCACCATCACCACCATCACTATCATCACCATCACCATCACCACCATCACTATCACCACCATCACTATCATCACCATCACCACCATCACTATCACCACCATCACCACCATCACTATCACCACCATCACCACCATCACTATCATCACCATCACCACCATCACTATCATCACCATCACCATCACCACCATCACTATCACCACCATCACCACCATCACTATCACCACCATCACCACCATCACTATCACCACCATCACCACCATCACTATCACCACCATCACCACCATCACTATCATCACCATCACCACCATCACTATCATCACCATCACCATCACCACCATCACTATCACCACCATCACCACCATCACTATCACCACCATCACCACCATCACTATCACCACCATCACCACCATCACTATCACCACCATCACCACCATCACTATCACCACCATCACCACCATCACTATCATCACCATCACCACCATCACTATCATCACCATCACCACCATCACTATCATCACCATCACCACCACCATCACCATCACCACCACCACCATCACCACCACCATCACCATCATCACCATCACCCCCACATCATTATCACCGTCATTACCACCATGCTGCAGGGATCATGGCAGCTATAGTCCAACTCAGGGCTCAGAATTTTTCCTGCCTTTACTTGGTCAACTTCCTTCAGTACTCACTCCAAATTAAGGTAAAAAGTGTCAGAGAGTCTTCTATGACTCCCACACTTGAAAATCCTTAGAGCCCAGCAGTGGGCATTGCATTGTTAATTGTCAAATACCAATTGGATAAAAGATAAATATCAGCTCACTTAAGATAGCATTGTTATGACACATCTCACTTTAAAAAGGAAGCACGTCATACTGATGCTCTCCTCATTAGCAGCAGGCCCCAAGCTTGTGAGATGCCCTCGGCCATTTTCCAGCAGTGGAGGGCATATTCCTTTCCCTTGAGGATAAATGCAGCAAAAATGGGGGAAAACAAAAGCAACACAGAGTTTCTATTTCCTCCGGTGTTCTTGCCTAGAAAATCCCATGGACAGAGGAGCCTGAAGGGCTACAGTCCATGAGGTCGCAAAGACTTGGACATGACTGAGCGACTTTAGCATGCAAGCACATATCCATGATTGCTTTTTAGTCTAAGATAACTTCACTATAGCATTATAGTGTGGAAAATATCAACCCATCTCCCCACTCTATTATAATCAAGCTTTCTTTTCCTACAGCTTCCTGCTATTTTGCAGCGAGAGGGACTTGCAAAAATATCCTGGGCTTTCTATCCTGGACTAGGGAAACTGGGACTTGGAGAGTTATCATTATAATGAATTTTCCAGGGATATCCAGCCTGGAGATGAGTGTACTAAGAGCATACTTCCTGATTCATAATCCGAAGGAGATTTCTGGACCAAGGAATTCTGGATTTGAATATCATATCTGAAGTCTGAGTTTATGAAAGCACCTGAAGAACTCTGAAAAATTCAGTGGGGACCTCTCAACAGTAAAGCAAGTCCAGCTTCTGGGGCCAGATCTCCAAACAGACATGCAAGAAAGAGCAAAAGCCACCCAAACCAGCTGACCTTTGTTCATGAGGAAAAAGAGCTTGATTCATTTCCATCTTTAATGATTCACCTTTATAACAATCGTGTGTGTGCGTGCATGCTCAGTAGCTCAGCTGTGTCTGACTCTTTGCAACCCCTGGACTATAGCCCACAAGGCTCTTCTGTCTATAGAATTCTCCAGGCAAGAATACTGGAGTGGCTGCCATTTCCTTCTCCAGGGGATCTTCCCAACCCAGGGATCAAATCCGAGTCTCCTGCATTGGCAGGCAAATTCTTCACCACTGCACTACCAGGGAAGCCCTACAATAATCAAACTAACATATATTTTAGTAGCATATTAATTTGCAAAAGCTTTTACATACACTATCTCAAATATAAATGCTTATTGCTTCACTTGATATGAAATATTCCATTAAAAGTCTTGTACTTTAGTATTTAGGGGACTAATCATGGGTTTGCTGTATTTCTTCATTATGGGCACTGGGTCTTCAACTGAATCAGATTATAAGAAATGCATGCTGGATAAGAATTCAAAGATCTTCTAATCATGCACTCCCCATCACTAAGTGCGCCGCCTTGGGTAAGTCATGACCTTGTCTCTGGAATTTGGCTTCCTCACCACGTAGAACAAGGGGGCTGACAGTGACCCAATGGGTCTGCCATACAGAGAGCCTCCACCGTGCACACAGCTCTGTTAGCAGGAGACACCATAAGCTGCTGAGGCCTCCACTGCCCAGGTGGCTGGGGCTCTGGGAAGGGCAGGTGCCTCTGGAGTGCCTGGCGGCTGTGCGGACATCCACACCATCGACGGCAAGGCTAGCGGTATGCCCCTGGAGCTGCCTGGGCCATTCATTCCCCATCTGCCGGGTGGAGATAAGAAAGCGTCCCAGAGCCGCATGGCCCAGGCAATAAGTGAGTTCATTGTAAACCCAGGGCACAGGAGCTGCCCCCAGCACAAGCTCAGAGAATGGAAATTCTTCCATTCAGGGTCCCAGGGGGTAGAAAGCGAGAAAAATATAACAATAAAGAAGAGGAAGAAAAAAAAAAAGGAAAGATGGATTGCCATTCTTTAAATAAAACCAGGGAGCGAGGTGTGAGAAAAATGGAGAAAGGCAGAGAGTACGAGAGAGGAATAGCTACAGGGACTTGGAATAGTGCTGAAAGATTCTCATAAGTAAAAGCTTCTTTTAAAATATTGGAGTTCCTCCATCTGGGAAGCTTGGGGAGAGAAGAGAAAAAAAATTAAATTAAAGCATTTGAAAGTATATTATAGTTTTATCTCTTTGGCTCTGTGGTTTCAGAAATAATATAATCCTATGGGAAACAGGCTGCCAGAAGATTCTGTATAGTGGCACCCCGACAGAACGGGACTGAATGATGTCAAAAAAGCTTATATAACAGTTTTGTTTTATTCATTTACATAAATCACATTTACCGTAGGTGTTTTATTCAAAATAAAGTTTGGGAAAAATAAATTGAACAGATGAACCTAGGCAAACCTGGTGATTTTTTCATGAGTAGTGTTTGATGATAAAAGGATAAAAGCATAATGTGGTATCATTTCACCGAGGCACAATATGGATCATCCATATGGAACAGAAGTTGATAATACTGCAAAGAAGCAAAAATAAACAGAACAGATGTACTTGTAAAATCAAGTCTGCACCCACCCCTGAGTACCTGCCTTGCTGGAGAAGTTTCTACAAGAACTCCAAACTGGCGTCAAGTCACCTTCCCACGGGGACTCTTGGGATGACGCTTACGTGACTAAGGAGACAGGAAGAGGTTTCCTAAAGCATGCAGTCCCACGGCAGAGGTTGAAACCGGACATGTGGCTACTGCAATGGAGCCCCCAGCAATGATCACATGTCAGCGTCTGAGACACGGGTTCAAAGCCTAGCTCCCCTCTTAAAAGATGAGTTTGTGGGAAATTCTTCAATCCCTAAGTGCTGCTCCCTCAGAAGTGACCTTGCTATCTATGGTGGTACCTCCTTCCTGGGGCTGTCATGAGGCTTAATGGAGGAAATACAGGGAGGAACAAAGATGCAATTTATAGAACATCACCAAGACAGAATTCTGCCCAAAGAGGTTGCATCCAGGCCTTTTGTAAGAAACATGCCAGAGGACATGGCATGCAGTGACCTCATTTTCTCAAGAAGGTAAGACCTTTGGGGACCCTGAGTCCACTCTTTGATAAAGATTTGACAGAGGATCATAATATGCTTGAGAGCTTGACCACTAATGTTAGTAGGGCCTCCCTGGTGGCTCAGTGGTAAAGAAGCTGCCTGCCAACGCAGGACACTCGGGTTCAATCCCTGGGTAGGGAAGATACCCTGGAGAAGGAAATGGCAAGCCACTCCAGTATTCTTGTCTGGAAAACCCCATGGACAGAGGAGCCTGGCAGGCTACAGTCCATGGGGTCACGAAAGAGCTGGACACGATTTAGCGGTTAAACAACAACAATGACTAATGTTAATATGTGCACAGGAAGCTGTCTCATTTACAAGGTGCTTTCTCACCCACAGTTTCATCTGTGAGGTCCACAGGGAAGAAAATAATTTCCATTCAACACACGGTAGACTGTGACTCACAGAGAAGCTGGGACGGCTGGGAACAGACCCATCTATGTCAGGACACCTTGCCGCCATCACCCACACGTCCACAGATGCTCTGATGCAGGAGGAGCTTTCATGTCTCCTCGGCCATGAACTGCCGAGCCTGTGTCTGAGGATTTGAGAGCATAGAGGCCCTGCACCTGGTGTTGGGGGGGTAGTTTATGGAGCCGCATGTGTGAGGTATAAAGCATAGATGACTTTGTTCAGTCGCTCAGTCGTGTCTGCCTCTTTGCAACCCTGTGGACTGCAGCCTGCCAGGTTCCTCTGCCCATGGGATTCTCCAAGCAAGAATACTGGAGTGGGTTGCCATTTCCTTCTCCAGGTAACCTTCCCGACCCAGGGATCAAACCCACAACTCCTGCATTGGCAAGTGGATTCTTCACTACTGAACCACATGGGAATCTCATTGATCACATGTAACCTGTAAAGTGCTAGTGTCCATAGAAAGTGTTACCTTTCATTGTCAGTGTCTGATCAGACAGTAGAGGCTCTTCCCATGCCTGCAGGAAGGGCCCCTCTCTCGGATCCTGGACCATCACTTCCTTTCCTCCGCTATGGGCCACACTCTCTCAGAACCAGGGTTTTGTCTATCCGCCAACCTTGTGAGAAACTGCCCCACTTCATTTAAAAGCCTAGATTCTGCTCAGGTTACCTGGCTGCTACAGAGTCCCTCTGCGTGTTTTACAAAGGTGTTTGGAAGTTCTTTTCCCTTAGAGTCCGTGTCTGCATGTTTCAAAAAGAAGCAGAGAGATGTGCTTTCAGCAGCCCAGAAACATAATTTCAAGAAGCTGAGGACCAAGGGGACAGGGAAAACAGAAGGGAAATTCTCCCCTTTGCCCGTAGTAAACTTGGTCACGTGGCCAACAGCTGGAAGGCGCCATCCATGGCCCCCGATCTAATCAAGTGGCAGCCCATCTGCTTGGTTCCCAAAGCGATGGGGAAAAAATAGCGCCCCGCGTCCCACACACTCCAGCTGTCCTCGGCATCCAGTGCTCAGGGATTTTTTTTTTTCTAAAAATAAAATGAAATAAAATCATCACTTTTTCAATCAAGAGAGCACTTGTTTAAGGAACAATCCAAGAGATAGAAACCATTGTCACAAAGCTACCTGCAGGTCTGTCAGAGTGAGTACACACATCATCCATTCCTTCGAGCCGGGCGCCCCGTGCAAAGAGCTGGCAGTCTTGGGTCCCTGCTGGTGAACGCACATCTGGTGCAAGGGATTTGACGTCCGAGTCCTGCCGGGCCACCATGTGTAAGCTCTTTTCACCCCTGGGCATTAGTGCATCCTGGGTCACACGCTCGATTTCATACTTTCTAACCAGATCCTCAGAGCACCCCCTTGGAGAACGTGGACATATGTCAAGGCTCAAGAATAGAACTGGAGGATATTTGCAGACAGGCAGCCTTTGGGTGTGCCAGCATCATCTCCAGTCACATTCTCTTTTAGAGGAAACACACATCGAAGCAAAAGCTTCCTTGCGGACTTCAGGTTTTAGAGCAGAAAATCCAAAAGAGAGGCTGCCATTAAAAGAAGAAGAAGGAGTCTGAGTCCGCATGGAGGCAAGAAGAGTCTGGCATCCTGTGCCTCACCCGCCCCATCCCTGCCTCTGTGCAGACCCTGGCACCGCCCCAGAGACATGCCCTGGAGTGTTTCTCCTATTACAGCCAAGGTAGACCCCTGCCGTCCTCAGTCCTGTCACTCATCCCTTCCTTACATTCTGAAGTCCTATGCACACACCTCTCCCAGTGACGGTTGGACTGCATTGCAATTACATGGAATACAGTGGTTTTTCTCTCCATCACTAGATCATCCACTTTTTTATTTGTTGTATTGGCCAAAACGTTTGTTCTTACAGAAAGACCCAAACAGACCTTTTTTAATCCAATATTTAGGAAACATTATATAGCGGTCATGTGCCAGTCACTCTTCAAAGTGGCTCATATGAATTAGCTCATGGAATCTTCCTGATGGCTTCCCAGGTGGCTCAGATGGTAAAGAATCCACCTGCCAATGTGTCAGACGTAGGTTCGATCCCTGGGTTAAGAAGATCCTCTGGAGAAGGAAATGGCAACCCACTCCAGTATTTTTGCCTGGACAGTCCCATGGACAGAGGAGCCTGGTGGGCTGCAATTCATAGGGTTGCAGAGACTGGGACATGACTGAGCGACTGAGCGTGCACAATCCTCCTAATAGTGCTGTGATTTAGTGACTTGCTATGCACATTCCACAGACATGTTAGCTGAGGCCCACAGAGTGACCTTGCTTGGAGTTGCTCAGCAAGCAAGGGGCAGAGCCAAGACTCACACTCAGGCTGTCCCACTCCAGAGTTCTTACTCTTCCCCACCTGACAAGAATCTAGAGGGAAGGGACTAGCCTACATCTTCTACTTTATTCATGATCTGTCCCTTGCCAATTCAATGCATTCTTACTGATCAAATACTCATGGCAATGGTATCATTTTAGAGATATATGTGCAGGTATTTGATGATGATGATATGTGTGTATGTTTAGATAGGAAATCACTATGAGGATGGTACCAGAAAGGCTACTTCATACCAATCCATAATTTAGGCTTAGCAAGAAATGGCACCAAGCATTGGAATAAGTGAGGCGGGCATTATTGAACCCATTTTACAGATGAACAAACTGAGTTCCAGGAACTAGACTTCTATGAATTAGACTTAGCAAAAAATCTGACAAGTAAGTGATTGCACAAAATTGAAGCTCAGGAGGAAAAAATTTCATGTGTCATTTGCTGGCTCTAGAGAAAAGAAAAGCAGTCCATATTTAATCTAAATGGTGGAGGACCTGAATAGGTTCAACCATCTCCTTCCAGAAAGCTCTTGAAAGTAAAAAAGGCAGAAGGACAAAACAGAAACAAACCACTAATTTGAAGATTGGTGGGCTAGTGGCATTTTGGCCACTGGGGTTTAGCTAGAAGTAGCTATTCTGTATAATTTCTGTACTTGTGGTGCCTTAAAAGTCTCTGATATTCCACTACTGTTAATAAAATAATATCTATTTTTTGAAGGCAGATGTTTTGTTTTTATACACATAAGACTTTATTCCTTTAAATTTCAGGTCATAGTACCAAAAAAAAAAGAAAACTTCAGCTAATTCTTCTGACAGCACTGAGCATATTCATGATGCCTTTTGTTGCTGTTGTTTTGCTTCTTATAATAAAGGAGGAGGCTTGGGGCTATGGAACTGGGATGTATTTGTGGTGATGCTTTTCATCTCAGCTCCACACCACCAGGGTGAACAGAAGGAGGAAGGGCAGACCCGCAGCCATTTCATAATCTGGAATGCAAGGAGGGAGGAAAGGAAAGGGAGAAACAGAGGAAAATACAAATCCTGTTGAGTACGTAGCAGAGAGGGGCTAGTACTGGGTTGGGACAGACGTGACGCTGAGGTGTGGGGTGGGCCATGGGGTGGGGGGAACAGAAGCCCTGCTTTCCTTTCTCTCTTTAATGCAGTTTACATGACTGTTAGTAAAGCAGGTACAATGATGGCAAAAACTATCGTCATTCGTGTCTGACCACCCTTGAATGTGCTTCCACGTGTGTGTCCTTTGACTTGGTAGGACAGGAGTAGCCATAATGGCAGGGATAGCCATCCTGGCAGGGGTAGTATTCCTGACAGGTGTAGCCGTCCTGACAGGTGTAGCCATCCTGACAGGTGTAGTCGTCCTTATAGGTGTAGCTGTCCTGACTGGTGTAGTCATCCTGATAGGTGTAGCCATCCTGACAGGTGTAGTCATTCTGACAGGTGTAGCCGTCCTGACTGGTGTAGCCGTCCTGACAGGTGTAGTCATCCTGAGAGGTGTAGCCATCCTGACAGGTGTAGCCATCCTGACAAGTGTAGTCGTCCTTATAGGTGTAGCTGTCCTGACTGGTGTAGCCATCCTGACAGGTGTAGCCATCCTGATAGGTGTAGCTGTCCTGACTGGTGTAGTCATCCTGACACGTGTAGCCATCCTGACTGGTGTAGTCATTCTGACAGGTGTAGCCATCCTGACTGGTGTAGTTATCCTGACACATGTAGCCATCCTGACAGGTATAGCCATCCTGACAGGTGTAGCCATCCTGATAGGTGTAGCTGTCCTGACTGGTGTAGTTATCCTGACACATGTAGCCATCCTGACAGGTGTAGTCATCCTGACAGGTGCAGTCATCCTGATAGGTGTAGCTGTCCTGACTGGTGTAGTCATCCTGATAGGTGTAGCCGTCCTGACAGGTGTAGCCGTCCTGACTGGTGTAGTCATTCTGACAGGTGTAGCCGTCCTGACAGGTGTAGCCGTCCTGACTGGTGTAGCCATCCTGACAGGTGTAGTCATCCTGACTGGTGTAGTTATCCTGAACATGTAGCCATCCTGACAGGTGTAGTCATCCTGACAGGTGTAGTCATCCTGATAGGTGTAGCTGTCCTGACAGGTGTAGTCATCCTGATAGGTGTAGCCGTCCTGACTGGTGTAGCCGCCCTGACAGGTGTAGCCATCCTGACAGGTGTAGCTGTCCTGATAGGTGTAGCTGTCCTGACTGGTTTAGTCATCCTGACACGTGTAGCCATCCTGACTGGTGTAGTTGTCCTGACAGATATAGTCCTCCTGACGGGTGTAGCCATCCCAAAGGGTGCAGCCATCCCGACGGGTACAGCCGTCCTGACTGGTGCAGCCATCCTGACCGGTGCAGCCGTCCTGACCACCAGGGGCATCTGAACATCTTCTTGGACTTCCGTTGTGCCCCAGACCCCGTGGGCTGACTATGGTCTGTGCACTGCGTACAGTCTGTTACTCTCCAGGAAGCCATAACCCCAGCTGAAGCACTGACTGAGTCCTAACTGCTTCCTTGAATGAGGGAGATGATAAAGGTTCATGTGGGGGAAAATGCTTGGCCTGTAGGGCTTCCTTCCAGGAGGGCTGGTCACAGTCCTGGGGAAGGGAGGCCAGGTCGATCGTGCCTGGCTGTGGCCAGCTGGTGCCCAGGGAGCCTTTGGGAACGTGTGTACCTGTGTTCCGCACGCTGCCCTGGGGTGGACTAGAACAAAGGAGATGGAATGTAAAGGAAGGCAGGGAGGCCGTGGTGCCTACCCCTGCCCGCTCAGTTCTGCTCCAGCCCCAGCACACAGACCACGTGTGGAGCTGATCCTCCCTAGGTAGTGAATTCAGGTCAGGGCTGGGCTGTCTTTTGTTCTAACCCTTTCTGTTTCCCTGTCTCTGTGTCTCTGTCTATCTCTGTGCCTTTTCCTCTGTTTCTATGTCTTTGTCTCTTTCTGTGTGTGTCTTTCTTTCTCTCCATCTATTTGGATCTCTCTGTCTGTCTCTCTTTTTAAAAATGTATTTGTTTAACTGGAGGATAATTGCTTTACAGTACTGTGTTGGTTTCTGCCATGCATCAACATGAATCAGCCATAGGTATACATATGTCCCAGCCCTCTTAAGCCTCCCTCCCACCTCCCACCCCATCCCACCCCTCTAGGCTATCGCAGAGCACCAGATTTGAGCTCCTTGCGTCATGCAGTAAATTTCCACTGGCTATTTAATTTTACATATGGTAATGTATGTATTTCAATGCTACTCTCTCTCTGTCTCTTTGTCTCTTTCTGTGCCACTGCCATTCCAATCTTGGGACATTATGGTGAGGATTTAAGAATTATTTCAGGGGCTTGTGTTCATCTAAAAGTCTCCCTTGATATTTTCAAACCCAATATTTTGTCACTCTGTGATTTTATTTTTCCTTTGCAAGTATTTTCACAAACACCCAAATCTAAAATTGCACAAATCTCCATTACCAAGAGATTGCTGAAAAGGAAAAGAGAAAAAAAAAAAAAAACTCCACCATGAACCAGTGAAAACTAGTTCCTTTAAAAATGTTTAAGGCTAAATGAATGTTTTACAGAATGCTTGTCAGGATGAATCTTATTTCTTCTTTTACTTATTAATCCGGAAGAGGGGGTGTGCCGTGTCATTTCCAAGTTTGCAGACAATGCTAAAAATGCTATTGAACAGAAAGACGTCAAGCTGACAGGCATAGACGGCAGCAAAAAGATTGCTCAGGCTGGCGGAGTGGGTGGAAGGTGGCAGCTGAGCTTCAGTGTGGGCAAGTGTGAGCAGATGCTCCCTGGGAGAACCAGTTACAAGATGACTCTCCCAGGGATCAGTGGCCTGACATGGGAAAGGTGGCTTCAATTCATCAGTATCAGTGCCCTGTGTGTGTATGTGTGTGTGTGTGTGCATGTGTGTGTGTGTGTGTTAGTCGCTCCGTCGTGTCCGACTCTTTGAAATCCCATGGACTGTAGCCCACCAGGCTCCACTGTCCATGGGATTCTCCAGGCCAGAATACTGGAGCTGGTTGTCATTTCCTTCTCCAGGGGATCTTCCCAATCCAGGAACTGAACCCGAGTCTCCCGCATTGACAGGCAGATTCCTTACCACTGAGACACCAGGGAAGTCCAGTGCCCTGTATATAATTCTAGTGTGTGTGTGCGTGTGTGTGTGTGTGTGTGTGTGTGAGGGTATCTGCATCCACATACATTTAACTTGTTGTTGTTTAGTCTCTAAGCATGCCTGATTCTTTAGCCACCCTGTGGACTGTAGCCCACCAGCCTCCTCTGGGATTTTCCAGAACACTGAAGAACACTGAAACGGGTTTCCATTTTCTTCTCCAGGGGATCTTCTCAACACAGGGACTGAACCTATGTCTCCTGCATTGGCAGGGAGGCTTTTTACAACTGAGCCTCCAGGGAAGTCCCCATATATTAAATAACCCCTCCAGAATTTTACATGAACATTACATGTAAATCAGGCTAACAACTTGGTTATGTTACATGGCTATTTAATGGTGAAACAATTTGATATTCTTCTTGACCTCAGCAATTCATCATCTCAAAGGGAAGTCACACACATAAGCCAAGCAGTAAGCACTCCCTGTGCTCTTTACATGAAAACGCAGACTCCCACAAAGCATTTAGCATTCCCAAGAGATTCTTTAGACAGTAAACAAAGAGTAGAATATTGTGTAGGGTGGTCCTTGAAGTTCACCACTGCGTTTACCCAAAGAATGCTGTGAAAATATAAACATTCTATTACGCAATGCCTTCTTTACAGTTTGACTACTGTATAGAGATTTGCTTCTCTGAGACAGAAAAATAAAAGAACATTTTGCTTTATTTGTTCTTATGAATCTGTGAATTTTATCATTGCTCTTTTTTTTTTCTTCTCTGTGTTAATTTCCAGGAAGCAAAAGTCAATTTTGCAACCCACATGCAGCAAGTTCAGGAAAAGCTTACAGAAAAAGGGAAGACGATTTATCGTTGACTGTATGAGTTGGGTCGACTGTAGTCTGAAGCGAACACACACCATAAGGTCTACAGTGGAGGCGGCAAGGCACGGGCGCTTGTCTTCTGAGAACAGTGGTCACACGGAATCCAACACGCTGTGGCACAGCATGCATCGTGCGATTTGGTCTGTCCCCATCTTAAACGTTTTCTCTGAGTTTTAGCCCTGCTCCTGTCCACCCTCCGGTGGAACTGTAACTTGGTTCCGAGCTTCCATCTGTAAGAGTGTGTGACATATGGTCTGTCTCACCTTGTAGCTTCCCCATTCTCAGCTGACAGGCTGGCTCAGCCACACAGGAGGCGATCCTTGTGCCTCTGAGATAACAAGAGATTCTTTATGCTTCTCAAGTTGTCCTGGTAAATTAAATCATGTCACATGATTAATGTTTTATTGCAGGCCAGTTTAATTTCTTAAATAGCGATTTGACACAATTCATGATGTAGTTCAAAGAAAACATTTATCCCTGGTTTTTGGAGCCAAATAATTTGGTCACAAAGACTCACTTGTCTACTAGGCATAGACTAGCTGTTAGTTATACTATCTATGGGTCGCTGCAAGAATCTCCCTGAGCCTGAAGCGTGTTTGCTGGAGGGAACATGCCCTTTGAAGGAGAGACTTTCCAGGGAAATGAGATGAGAGGTGACAACATCAATAAACTTCTATAGCCTCCTATTTGACCATCCATCACTAACACTTTTTCCCACATAACATCAGATAACTCAAAGTGATTTTCCATATGAGCTTTGTATATATTTATCCTTGACATTTCCTTAAGTTCTTTTACCGGAATATCACAGCTCAATGGCAGCACACTTTATCTATGCATTAAAGGTCAGTTAAAAGAAATGAATTTAAGTTCAGTCACCTTGGATGCTTTGCTTGACCATCTCCAGTGTGCTGGAGGCAAGCAATTCTATCATCCACACTTGATACATAAAAACAATGAGAGGGACATATGGGGTCGAAAATGTGTAAAGTGAACAATATGTGATAAAATGGCCAATATCTTCTTATGTATATTATTTTACAAGTAATTCAAAGACTAAAAGAGTCCTTGTGTGTCTGTGTGGACATGTGTGTCTGTGCATGTGCTCAGCTGAGTCTCACCGTATGTACTATAGCCCACCGGACTCCTCTGCCCATGGAATTCTCCAGGCAAGAATACTGGAGTGGGTCACCATGCCCTCCTCCAAGAGTCCTTGGATTTTGCCTAATCAAAACATTTTAGAGTTAAGGAAAAAGTAAGTGATGCGCTAAGTCACAAAACTAGTTGATGGCGAGAGTGGGGCTTCTAACTCAGAAATCCTGCAAGTTAGTGACTCTTGATACACAGAATGCTCCCCCGAGAACAATTCAGAGGTTCTATGTGGAGTTTCCTTCCTTTTCCCCAGATCAGACATTTGAGGTCAAGCTTAATCTTTAAGCACAGTGAGACATTTCCACGGTGAAGGGTGCACTTGCTTTTTAAACTACAGACTCACTGAGCTAGTGTCTTGCCTCTGGGCAGGTTATTGTACATGCGCTTCATGACTAATTCAGACAGTCAGCACCATTGGAAGGGGAAAATATGAGACATTTGAAAATGTGAGCACATGGCCTTGACTTAATAGCGTCTGTTGAAAGGAAAGGAAGACGTGCCTTTCTCCTGGGATGCAGACTGCCTTCCAAACATAACATCATTCTCAAGGGCAATCACTAGGAGGACCCGATGGCTTCCCCTTCTGAGTGGCTGAACAGGAAGTCAGACAAGAAGAGTGTAAGTGGACCAGTAGATGTAGCATCTCATGGTTCATGATCTTCTTAAGTGAATCATTTGCTATAGCTGTGCTTTATTTCACATATTTTTTCCACAAAACCTATAAGTTTACATTTATTTTGTCTCATGACATTTGTTCTGCCACATTAAGCAATCGTATGCTATTTGAATATTTTCACTTTAAAATATGTCGATGGGGGTAATAAAGCTGAGGAAGCACATTTATAAATGAGACCAAGCTACTTTATGCTGATTCCTAGAGTTTGGAGCCATACAATTTGAGAGGAATTTCCTCACTTGGTCCATTTAAACATCCCTTCCCCAAAGCCATTTCCTTAAATACAGAAGTGTTGATACTGTGCAACATTAATAAAATGAATTAATCAGAAAGTCTGAGTAATGGTAAAAATATATATATATAAGCCAGAGCAGGTATGATGCAGACAAAAGTTATCAGCTGCATTTATTCTCTTGTATGTTACTTGATTGACAACATGGCAAATTCAAGAACATCATTTTTCGGCTACTACTCCATCTTTCAATAAGTTACCTTGAAAATAATACATTAATTTCTGCTGTATGCACTCACAGAGCTATCAGATGAAATAAAGCCTATGAAAGTGACTTATAAACTCTGAAAAACTGTATACACATCAAGTATTTTTAATACTAGCAATCAGTCATTAATTACTGAGTATCCACCATGTAGAAGTTGACTGGCTAAATACTAAGATTCAAAAATCCTCGTCTCTGCTCTCAAGTAATGTGCAGACTACTTGGAGGAAACCAAGCAGAGAAATGATAAACTATCAGCAAAACACAGAGTGTAGTGGGAAGCCAAGAAACCCTGCCAGGAGATTTCAGAGGATGGGAACATTCATTATGAACACTTTTTCCAAGGAAGTAGACTTAAAGCTCTTGGTCTTTAAAAAACTGGCATATAAAAAGCATTTATTAGGGTTCTAGAGTATGGGTTTCCAGGGTCTCAGCCCTCTGGGGTCTTTTCCTCCCTGTTTGACCTCCCATCCTTGAGTAGAGAGGGTCTCTGGTTATGGAGTCACATCACTCTTGTGATTAGGGTCTGTGGTTGGACAAAAGGGAAGGGATTTTGCAAGTGTGATTAAAGTCCCAAATCAGGTGGGACCTTGAGCAAGTTTGCGATCATACTGGGTGGGCCTGGCTTGATCAGGTGGCGACCACTTCCTAAAGAGAGACCCTCCAGGGGGCCTTGCAGAGGCAACCATGAGCCTCCAGGAAATGAATTCAGAGCAAGCTCTCCAATGAGAAGGCAGCCTTGCCCACATTCTGGATACAGCCCTGGGACACCTGGAACAATGGGCCCAGCTAAGCTCTCTCTGGATGGCTGACGCACAGAAACCGGGAGAAAAGGAGCACGGATTACAAAGTCTGTGGTGGTTTCCAGGAAACAAGCACAGCCAACACCGCTCAGGTTCACCATCTTGAAATTGCTCCAGAGCTACAGTGGGTGTCTGGCTTCACAAGTCAGTCTTCTCTACAGAAAGCCGTCATCATCTGAGCTGCAAAGAAACGGACAGAAAGTGTTGCTGTGGGTCACATCCTGCCAGGAGCGAGCTTTCTCCCCTAGGAGACGGTCAGGCTGTGGGCCTGAAGGAAAGACTGTGGAACATCACACAGCGTGCATCTGAGAATCACAGACTCCATCTCACGAAGGGACATTCAAGTTTCCATTTCAGTCCTCTGCCTTCACCCCTGAGTCTCAGAGTGGCTCCTGAAAGAGCTGCAGGTAGAACCCAAGTCTTCTGACACCCACGTGCACATTCTTAGCACTGTCTGAACATCCACTGTGTCAAGGCACGTTCTCACCCCCTGGACCACAATCATTATAAGAGGATGAGATGGTTAGATAGCATCACCGACTCAAGGGACATGAATTTGAGCAAACTGCGGGAGACAGTGGAGGACAGAGGAGACTGGCGTGCCGCAGTCCATGGGGTCGCAAAGAGTCGGACATGACTTAGCAACTGAACAACAACAACTTGGCATCTCGTTCAAGTCCAAAACAGCAAGATGAGAAATTACCCAGTTTTCCTTGCTTATACCGCACCAGCGGTTGCTTTTTCATGATAAATTAGTAATAACTCTCAGGCACATTTGGCAAGCTGAAGAAAAATGGATTTTTTTTATACTGCATTGAATAAACATCTTCTGCTTGAATATCTCCTATACTTCACTGACTTCAATACAGCGGAAGTTTATTGACGTGTGTACTGCAAGCTACGTTTGAATGATTGCTTCATATATTATGCTATGCTACGTTACTTTGTGTTCCTACTCTGCTTCCATAGCCCAAAGACTTATTGGAATCAGTTGTTTCAGACTCATAAAATATACATGACTTAGAAAAAAAAAAGATTATTGTACTAAGAATTCCACTAGTCTTTCGAAACTGCATCCTTGATTATTTGTTGAAAATTCATTTCATTTTTTTTACCATCATCCCAGTGTATGTTAAGTTCTACCACAGAGTGTAAACGTGCAATCTGCTCAGGGAGGCAGTTTGTAATAAGATAGCATGAAACAATGTTTTCAGTGTTACGGTTTGTTGACTTTTTTTTTTTTTTTAAGAAACTAGCGATCATAAAGCAGAAAGTTTGTTTGAAAGTGTGATTCCAAAATGAGCCTTTTTCTGAAGCAATTCCATCTAAAATTTAATTAAACTGCCCTGTCTTTATCAATAAACCATCTACATTCTACAGAGTAGACATTTTTAACAGGAAGATTGATGAGTCTGGAGAAGCAGCAGGGTTGAAGAGAAAATGCAAAATTAAAAAAAAAAAAACCTGCAGGTTGGAATCAATGCCTGGGATGTCTTCCTTCAGCCCTTTCAAACCCAGCCCTCTTTCTCTCCACTGCACTATGCAGACTGGTGCATGTGAGCTTGCAGCTGAGGCCCTCATCCTCTGCCTTCCACTGAGTTTGACAGTTGGGAGGTGGGAGTGAGAGATGAGGATGAGGGGTGGATGGTGAGGTCGGGGGATTCCACCTCCCTTCCTGGCAGGTTTCTGCAGGGGGGTAACTCCCTCTACCAGGGCATAGAGTTCTTCTCAGCGGGCTCATTCCACATGGTGCCTTCTCTAGGGTTTAGTGTCTTCTCCAGAGTGGTACAGCTTCCCATCTCAGTACCTGTTTCCTGCTTATTTTCTCTAAACACTGCCTACATCATTGTAAGCCATCCCTTCTTCAACTCTGCTTGCTATTCCATTGGAACGCACCAATTACCTTTTGTTTTATTTTTGTTGTTGTTGTTTTTGGCTGCATTGGAAGAACAGAGTCTTAACCACTGGACCACCAGGAGAGTTCCAGAATGCATCAGTTATTTTTTTGCCAGGACCCAAGATGGCGCAGTGATGGTCCTTCAGTGTCATTTGCAATCTCTCTATGTGTCTCCTCTTTTTCCTGTTCTAAAAATAAGGGGGCAATATTCCTGCTCAAACAGCTCCATAAGCCTTTAAGGAATATGAAATGTGAAAATGTGTGGTTAGATGCTCTTCAAGGTTTAATATCGCCGTTGAATACGTGTCTACGGAAGAGTTAGTTTGTGCTAGGAGGGTGGAGGTCACTATGTAAGACACAGAAATAGATCAGGTGTCATCTCTGTGAGCCGATAATTGTAATAGGGAGACTGTGGGGAAACTGATGCTGAGACTGACAAGAGGCCTCCCAAGTTCAGCGTAGCTCAGATTCCAGCTGGGAGAAGAAGTACGATGGATGCTTCCAGCAGAAAGTACCATTCGAATTGGATATTAAAGGGTAGATGGGATTGGGATACAGGAAAGGATTTGCCATTCCAGGATGAGAGAGGATGGTGAGAAGGAGCAGGGGGCTTTGATAAGCAAGTTACCTAAGGAGAGTATTCAAGGCACTTCTGGGTCTGTCAGTTTCAAAATGGGAATCACTCTCACCACAGGCGTTTTCTGTGCTCTGGCTCAGTGGCTAGTTCTCAGAGTGTGGTCCTGGACCAGCAGGGCCAGCATCACCTGGGAATTTCTTTGACATGCAAATTTTCAGCCCCACTCAGACCTGCTCAATCAGAAACTCTGGGAGTACAGCCCAGCAACCTTTGAACTAGTCCTCTAGGCGAAACCCAGGCTTGCGGAAGTTTGAAAGTTACATCTGCCTCTGCATGGGCATGGCTGCAGGTGGGGAACAGTGCAGCCTGGGATAAGTGGAGGGGCCTTGAGGAAGCGGGCTGGGCCACAGAGGGCACCAACATGGAGGCAGGAAATCACCCTGTGTCTGTCCCAGACTCCATCTGTGATGCACGTCTCTTCTCTGATCTCAGCTCTTTCATTTCCAAACAAAACATGAGACACTTAAATGATCTCTTCTTTTAAGATCTCTTCTAGTTCGGACACCTGTCACCGCAAGTCACTACTCTCAAACAAAATAGTGATGAGGTCGTCAAGACAGATCAGGACTCACCAAAGACCAGGGTATGAGTCCAATTTGCTGCTTCCTGGTTTGTGACCCTTAGCCTCAGATTCCTCCTCTAAATCAGTGATAACACCCTCCACCTTCCAGGGTCACTGGGAGGATAAAATGGGACTTCCTACTCCAAGTGTGAAGACAAAATACTGCTTCTGCATGAGTTACATCCTAGTCACTGCTGTGGTCTCAGGGCACACGGCATAGTTCACTAACCTTCTCTCCAACTTCCTGGTTGGGTGAGATTTCTCTTTTACACCTTGTTGTTATCTCACATGGCCATCCTCCACAAGCAGGTGGTCGGTTCACCTAGATGGGGGATTCTTGGTTAACTTCTATTTACCTATTCCACAGTAGGCCCTGTGACGGAGACACCATGGCATTTTTTAAATCGCAGCCTTTGCAATAACTATAACATAGAAGGCATTCAGGAAATATTTATTGAGTGAATGCATGAGAAGTTCTTGAAAACATTTACCAAGTTTTTGAAAGAAACCAAAGGACTGTAACGAACTTGCCTCTGAATCTGTGCAAGCAAACCTTTCTGAGCATCTGGCGTGATGGACGTTGTGTCCTAAATCACTTTCCTCGGGGAATTTTTCACCAATAAAACACGTGCAGGGGAGAGCCCAGGTCTTCACATAGTGCTTCGGCCAGCCCAACGCTCAGCCTTAATTTAACCATGTTGCCCTCTGTTCCATCTGTGTCTCAACCTCCCTGCCATCTGAGACGTCTTGCTGAGCTCCAGCTTTAACTCTGGGATCATTGCACCTGTTCTGCCACCTGCCCCCATGGTGCCTTTGCTGTTTCTTACGGTCCTATGAAAGTGAAGTCAAAGTGAAAGTCTCTCAGCCGTGTCTGACTCTTTGCTACCCCAAGGACTATACAGTCCATGGAATTCTCCAGGCCAGAATACTGGAGTGAGTAACTGTTCCTTTCTCCAGGGGATCTTCCCAACCCAGGGATCACACCCTGGTCTCCCGTGTTGCAGGCAGATTCTTTACCAGCTGAGCCACCGGGAAAGCCCTATATGCAATATTCATCTCTATATATTGATGTATTTTATTGATCAATAAATATTATCTAGCTCCCTGTCTACCTGTATCAATAAGAAATGGCCATGGCCATGTTTCCCTTCTTAATTCTCAATAGTAAAAAGGCCAGGACTTTTCCACTGCCCTTCTGTATGTTAGGAGATTCCCATCACCAAACTACTTACTAACACGTTAGCAATGATCAAAAGGCACGTGCATCTTTCAGCTGAAGGACTTCAAAATGCCAGATATACTTCGACCTGCTTTCCCAGGGCTTGAGAAACTGGGTGTGATATGGAGTTGCAAGGCTGCCCATCCACACTGGTATCTTGTGCTCAGGACAGTCAGCCTCCTGGGGAAATATCAACCATGCAGAACTGCAGGGTCTTGGGGGTCTTACTCAGCACAATGGTTCTTACCACGTGGACCTAGATCAGCCACACCAGCATCACCCAGAACCTATCAGAAGTGCAGACTCAAAGGGAGCACAGGGAACTATATTCCATATCTTGGCATAACCTATAATGAAAAAGAATATGAAAAAATACATATATATATATATATATATATATATATATATATATTTGTGTGTATGTAGTTAAATCATTTTGCTGTACAACAGAAACATTGTAAATCAACTATACTTTAATTTTTAAAATAAAATTAAAAAAAAAAAAAAGAAGCACAGGCTCCAGGCCTTTCTCCAGACCTACCAAGTCAGATACTGTGGGGCTGGGCCCAGGCCAGAACATTTGTCTCCAGACAGGGCTGACTCGGGCTCAGGTGTGAGAGTGCCAGCCTAGTGGTATTCAGTCCTGGAGAGCATCCCACTGGCCTTGTCCATGATGCCAGATCAAGTTTCTGCATACCATCTAGCTAACTATGCCAAGGTGGGAGGGATAAACTGACACCCACACGGCCTTTAGCAGATTGGCCCTGACCTCAGTGCTCTTCTCCACCTCCCTCTCACTCCCAGTCTTACTTCTGCACAAAGCTTTCCAGGTCACCTCAGATTAAACCATTGCTGCACATGGAATTTTATATCCCTCCTCTTCCCCACCAAGTCCCTATGTTGAAGCCCAAGCCTCCATTGTGATGGATGTGGAGGTGGGACCTTTGGGAGGTAGTTAGGATTAGAGATCATAAAGGAGGGGCCCCCTTGATGGGCTTAGTGTCCATGCCAGTCAGAAGAAGACAGAGAAGGGGACAACAGAGGATGAGGTGGTTGGATGGCATCACCGACTCAATGGACATGAGTTTGAGTAAAATCTGGGAGTTGGTGATGGAAGGGAGACCTGGCATGCTGCAGTCCATGGGGTCGCAAAGAGTGGACACAACTGAGTGACTGAACTGAACTAAACTGAGAGAGTATGCTCCTACAAACACTTTATATGTTGCCCAGGCTGGAGTGCAGTGGCTATTCACAGGCACGATCCCACTACTGATCAGCACGGGAGTTTTGACCTGCTCAGTTTCCAATGTGGGCAGGTTCACCCTTCCTTAGGCAACCCCATGGCCCCCCAGTTCCCAGCAGGTCACCATACTGATGCTGAAATTAGTGCAGACACCTGATTGGCATAGCACAATAGAGCCCAGGGCTCTGGGGCTCACGTGACACTCCAGCCTCAGCCTGCCAAGTAGCTGGGACTGCTTTCAGACCTCTGGCCTCCAGGACTGCGAGAGACGAAATCTCTGATGTTTGAAGCCACTCAGCCTGAAGTTTTCTGTTAAGGCATCCATAGGAATTTTGTCTTATGCAAGTACAACGAATATAAAATATCCTCTATATAAACAACTGTAAAATGTCTATCCTTTGATAAAATCATCCAACTTTTATTCCACATATATTCTTGCAAAATTGCTATATCTCTGAACAAATAATTATTTTCTTATCAGGTGCCAGACATTAAGGACATACAACAGTAAATCAAGCATCTATTTTCATTCTCAAAAATTATAGGCTGGCAATGGAATTAGGGCCTCTGTATAAACCAATCTGGGCTTCCCTGGTGGCTCAGATGGTAAAGAATCTGCCTATAATGTAGAAGACCCATTTTCAATCCCTGGGTTGGAAAGATCCCCTGGAGGAGAGCATGGCAACCCACTCCAGTATTCTTACCTGGAGAATCCCTTTAACAGAGAAGCCACAGGGTTGCAAAGAGTTGGACACAACTCTTTGTGTTGCAACAGTGACTAAGTCACACATAAATGAATCCACATGAGAGATCGTATTAAGTAATCAGATCAAGTGTGACCGGAGTGCCTCCTGGGAAAACCATGGAACCTCAGGGACGGGGTGACACTGGAGATGTCAGCAGTGGCAGTTGGTTATGCAGAGGTTAAGTAGAATAGGTTGAGAACATCTGTTGTAGGGACAGGGGTCCAAGGCTACCTAGAGGAATGAGGAATGCTTTGCAAATGAGAGATGCTTAAGCTAGCACTTTAGAAGACGTGACACTTGAGAGAAGGTGGTGGTATTGCTTGCCGCCATTTCATTTCAGATAAAATGGAAAAAAGGGAAAAAGTTACATGCAGAAGCAAAGAGGAGAGAAAGCATGCAGCCCTAAAAAAGAGTGAGCAGGTGGTCCAGTGGTTAAGAATTCACCTACCAATGCCAGGAACATGGATCTGATCCCTGATTCTGGAAGATTCCACATGCCATGGGGGCAACCAAACCTGTGGGCCACAACTCCTGAACCTGTGCCTTAGAGTCTGTGAACCACAAGGGAAGCCGCCACAATGAGAAGCCCGTGCATCACAGTAAAGAGGAGGCCCTGCTCTATGCAACTAGAGAAAGTCCATGTAGGTAGCACTGAAGGCCCGGCACAGCCAAAACAAGCACATAGATAAATAAAGAAGAGTAAGCAGAGGCCAGTTCATGGAAGTCTTCGGGGCAACATCAATTTTCTGAATCCTCGTGGAGCCGATGCTGAGCCTTTTTAAGCACAGTAGATGCTTTCATGATGGTTGGTAGGTTCCCATGTTCTTCCAAGTTGCATAATGACCTGACATCCTTTCTAGACTTAAAACACTTCTACATCCATTTTTTTTTTTTACACTAAATATCTCAAACAGGTAAATAGTCACATTTTGTGCCTACTTCATGAGCACCTGACCTCCGGGAAGTAGCGGTTGCTTCTTCATCCATTCTATGGCACTTATCCTACTACGGGCATAAGTGCTGGCCTGAAAATGATCATTCTTGACTGAGGTGGGATGAGCCTTAATACGTACTTGAGTCACACCTCCAACTCAACAAGACCACCCCCTCAAGTTCTCCACCCCAAGCCTCGCCCACGGGCCCACTCCCCATGCCCTTCCACATTCTTGGTAGCTGGTCATCCAGATCCTGTGATAAAGCCATCACCACTTGAAGTGATTCATCTCATTGTTGATTTTCTAAATTGAGAGAACAGGCAGGGAAAACCAGAACCTTCCAAGTCTTCCTCTTAGTGGCCCAGCAACATCGCTCAAAGTTGATTTCAGTAAAAGCGGCAAGCAGGTCATCCATCGGAGGGAGCGTGGAGGGACACTGGGTGGACATCACGGGAGGAAAGTGGACAGCAAGACAGTCTCCCCCGCTCCTTTCCTTTCTCCTCCGTAACCATGGCAGTTGCCATGGAAATCACACCCTGTGATCGTTTCTTTTGACTCACAGCTGTTGAAATCACTAACATAGCACGGGAGAGTGGATTTTTTTAAAGTGTGTGTTTAAAAAAAAAAAAGTGCTCTCTCCTGTTAGAACCATCCTACTGGAGGCAGGAGCAGCTGTTAGATCGAGAAGAGGTGTCTGCCTACTCAGCAGCCCCTTCTTGTCAGGGAGGAGTAAGGTGCAGAGAGAGAGAAAGAAATGGGAGGGAAAGGTTGTTTATATAGCCACCTGTTTGGTGCCAGGGACTATGGTAGACACTTAAAAATCAGCTTCTAAGCAAATCTCACAATTTGATATAGAAACATTTTCTCCAGTTTGTAGATGAGAAACTGAGGTTCAGAGAAATGAAGTGGCCAGTCTAGAATTTTCAGTTGGCAACAGGCTGACCTCCACCTCAAATTTTGGTCTGTCTGGCACTGAATACACTATTATTTCCACCACATTGTATTCTTCAGACCATGTCAAATATTTCCTGAACACTGTAACTATGGGCTCTTACAATGTTCTCTTGGAGTAAAGAATTTGGTCTTGCCCAAAGATAGGTGCAGGAGACCCAGGTTTGATCCCTGGGTCGGGAAGATCACCTGGAGAAGAAAACACCAACCCACTCCATTATTCTTGCCTGGAGAACACGAAAGAGGAGCCTGGCAGGCTATAGTCCATTGGGTTGCAAAGAGTCAGACACAACTGAACAACTAATACACACACAAAGATAGGCATGGCCTTTGCCTTTGGCTTCTAGAAGGTAATCTGTCATGTTTGATAGGATCATCATCGATTAGGGAAGAGTCTTGCCTGAGGATAGGCCAGCTACACCTTAGGATGGAAACTAGCCACACATGAAGAAAACCATGAGATGTAGGTGGAGTTTTGGACCACAGAGTAACCCTGGATCTGGAAGCTGAGATTAAATCTAGGGGCGATCAATCAGTTATGGTTACTTAAGCACCAGTGAAAGCTCTGAACCTGGGGCTTAGGTAGCTTACCTTGTTGACAACATTCCCTGTGTCTTGTCATGTATCCATATCAGGAGGTAACACATTCTGCGTCCATGGGGAGAGGGGAATGGGAGCGTTACCTTGAAACCCTCTCAGACTCTGCCCTGTGCATCTTTTCCCTTCACTGATTATACTCTGCATTCCTTCCCTTCCATAAACTATACAAGGATAACATCTATCAGTGAGTTCTGATTCCTTCTAGGGAATCACTGAAACTGAAGGTAGTTTTGGGAATTCTCCCCAACCTTGCAGATGGTGTCAGAAGTAAGGATGATCTTGGGGACTCTGTTCTTGAACTTTCTGTCGGTTGAAACTCTTGTATACCCCTAAACCATTTTTAAAAGACTGGGTATTCTTGATTATTTCTCCATCAGTAAGGCAGACTAAGGAGTACCTGTGCTCTTGTCCTTTCCCAGCACACATGTTGGAGGACACCTGGCATTCAGCATAGATCATTGTCCAGCTCCTAGTATGAGGCAGGGACTCTGGTCTGTGGGCTCATCTCAGGGTCCTTGGCACATGGTGGAGGACACCTGGCATTCAACTTAGATCACTGTCTAACTCCCAGTACAAGGCAGGGACTCTCGTTTGTGGGCTCGTCTCAGGGTCCTTGGCACCTAACCCAGTGGCTGGAAGAGAGCAGGTACTCAGGAGCTTCTGTGAACATGACCCCTGATAAAGCTCTGTTCGGCTCAGAGCGAGTGCTGCAGGGGCTCTCAGGAGCAATGTGTAGACGTGCACATGGAGACATCTGGTTTCAAGAGAATGATGACTGTCTTAGTCAGCTCTGCCTGGCATAACAAAATGCCCTAGATTGGCTGGCCTAAACAACGGAAATGTATTTCTTGCAGTTCCGGAGGCTGAAAGTCCAAGCTCAGGGGGCCAACCTGCTTGGGTTCTGGTGAGATTTCTTTTGAGTGAGTAGATGCTGTTATTTCACTCTGCTCACAGGGTCTTTCTTTGGTGTGTTTGCATTTAGAGAACAAGCTCACTGGTATCTCTGCCTGTTGCTGTTGTTCAGTTACTAAGTCATGTCTGACTCTTTGTGATGCTATGGACGGCTGCATGCCAGGCTTCCCTGTTTTTCATTGTCTCCAGGAGGTTGTGCAAATTCATGTCCATTGAGCAGGTGATGCCATCCAACCATCTCATCCTCTGTCGCCCCCTTCTCCTCTTGCCCTCAATCTTTCCCAGCATCAGGGTCTTTTCCAATGAGTCAGCTCTTCACATCAGGTGGCCAAAATATTGGAGCTTCAGTTTCAGCATCAGTCCTTCCAATATATATTTGGTGTTGATTTTCTTTAGGATGGACTGGTTGGATCTCCTTGCAGTCCAAGGGACTCTCAAGAGTCTTCTCCAACACCACAGTTCGAAAGCATCAATTCTTTGGCACACAGCTTTCATTACAGTCCAACTCTCACATCCATACATGACTAGTGGAAAATCATAGCCTTGACTAGATGGACCTTTGTGGACAAAGTAATGTCTCTGCTTTTTAATATGCTGTCTAGGTTAGTCATAACTTCTCTTCCAAGGAGTAAGTGTCTTCTTATTCCTTGGCTGCCGTCACCATCTGCAGTGATTTTGGAGCCCAAAAAATAGAATCTGCCACTGTTTCCACGGTTTATCCATCTATTTGCCATGAAGTGATGGGACCAGATGCCATGATCTTTGTTTTCTGTATGTTGAGCTTTAAGCCAACTTTTTCACTCTCCTCTTTCACTTTCATCAAAAGGCTCTTTATTTCTTCTTCACTTTCTGCCATAAGGGTGGTTTCATGTGCATATCCGAGGTCTCTCACAGAGGCCTGCAAAGGATTCCCCTTGTCTCTACCAACTGTGGCAGCTCTAGGCTTCCCTGAGCTGTGATGCCTCATGTGCATCTCAGCCTCTGTCGGTACAAATCCACCTTCTGCCTGTGCCCTTTCTTTTTTCTTGTTTTTAATTTTTATTGGGGAATAGGTGGTTGACAATATTGTATTAGTGTCTGCAATAGAGCAAAGCGAATCAGTTACACATGTACATAGATCCACTCTCTTATAAATTATTTTCCCAGATAGGCCATTACAGAGTATTGAGTAGAGTTCCCTGTGTTATGCAGTAGGTCCTTGTTGATTATCCATTTTATATATGGAAGTGTACACACGTCCATCTCAATTTTCCAGTTTGTTCCCCATGTCTTCACATGGTCTCCTCTCTGTGCCTGAGTCCAAATCTCCCCTCCTCTTATAAGGACACATCATATTGGATTAAGGGCCCATTTACTTGATGGCCTTATTTTAATTCAACCAATTAAATCTATATCAACAACCCTGTTTCCAATATCTCATTTTGAGGTCCTAGCAGTTAGGACTTCAATAACTCTTTCTAGGGGACACGATTTGACCCATACACCTGTCTCTCTCTGCATGAGGACACAGTGATTTGTGCACACTGGTAGCATATCTGTAGCTCAAAGCCTTAACTCTTTAGGATCAGGAGCATTTTGCTGTGTGTTTTTTATCTTTGTCCACTTGTTTTCCTTTCGTTATTTTTAAAACGTATGTTAAGGTTGGATCCTAATCTATTTTCAGTTGTTCCTCAAGTTTAAATGTAGGAAAGCCCCAGTTCAGATGGCCTCCTGGCCGCTGGGATGGGCAGGGTGTCAGTGGTGATGCCCAGAGAAAGCAGCCACTGGCACCCGCAGGCCCCGCCTGGCCCTACCTCAGTGCAGAGAGGCAGGAATATCCTCTGAGCAGATGGAGAAGCGGGGAGGTGCAGAGGTGCCCGGGGAGCCAGGCTGCTGCAAGGAGCTTCTCAGGGCGCCGGCGTGCAGGGGAGGTGACCGAAATAGCCAGCAAATCCCTTCTCGGGGGAGAACCACCCATGAGAAGGCTCAGCAGACGACTGACAGGAGCCGACAGGACGCAGATCTGGGCTCGCAAGCCGGACAGGTTGAGGCTCCAGATGGCAGAGAAAGAAGAGAAGGAACCGTGAACGATGACAGTTTTATTCAGCTTGAGCGTTTTCAGAGTTTGCCCGAAGGATGATGCCCTGCTGGGGCTCCAGCAGCAGGGACTTGAGGGGCAGACTCCGGACGGAGGCAGAGGGCGGGTATCAGGCTGACCGTGGCCCTGGCCGGCTCAGGCTTCAGGTGGGGAGGGTGGTCCCGGCTGTGTCTTCTGAGGGGCTCGGGGGACAGGCTCTCAGGCCTGCGGCCTGGGTCTCTCCCTCCAGGTACGAGCGACCAGATGGCTGGGCTGGGAGACGGTGCCTGGTTCCTCAGCCAGGTCCCACCCTGGGAGCAGCTGTGGACACGGCCTGGCAGGACCGTCCACGGCATTGGCCACCAGCCAGAGCCTGAGCCTCTCGGGAGGGAGTATAGACACAACAACGGTGCACATTTTCAAAATATCCTTCTGCAGAGACAGAATGGCCCAGGGTAGTGTGAACTCCCTCACCTGGAGCTGTGTGTGATGACATGTGAGAAGCGCACCTTGAAGGAAGCAGTCCGGGGAGGGATGGCCTGGCCTGTCCCAGCTACAGACCTGGGAAGGTCCTGGGCCTCTCCGAGCCTCAGTTTCCCTCGTATGTGTCAAGTCCCTTCTCCTCTGGAGGGAGAAGCCCAAGGGGCACACACACACGCGAAGGACACAACTGTGACAGCCACACGCAGACAGCACACACCTTGCCTGCACGTGGTGGGTCTCCTGACGGGCCTGGGCCTTTCTGTCAGGAGGGAACTGCAAGTCACGCTCACAGGGGTGGATGTCAGCTCACGGTAAACCAACAAGACAGCCCTTCCTTCCCTGTCAGCTCTACAAGGAAACATGCCCACCTACCCTGCCCTGGGGTATCTCTGAGGCGGGCACCAGACCATCATCTGGACGTTACACCAAGCTATCCTTGCGAAAGATGTGGCAGACACACTGTCTTCCTGTGTATTTTTTCATTAGAAGTGAAAGTGAAGTCGCTCAGTTGTGTCCGACTCTTTGCGACCCCTGGAATGTAGCCCACCAAGCTCCTCCATCCACGGGATTCTCCAGGCAAGAATACTGCAGTGGGTTGCCATAAGCAATCCAGTAAATATGACAACAAACTTTCTAAATCCACTTTGTTTTAAACATTATATATATATATATATATATATATATATATATATATATATATAAACATTATACCTACTGGGAGCTCCAGTATTTTGGCCACTTGATGTGAAGAGCCAACTTATGGGGAAAGACCCTGTTGCTGGGAAAGATTGAGGGCAGAAGGAGAAGGGGGAGACAGAGGATGAGATGGTTGGATGGCATCACTGACTCGATGGACATGAGCTTGAGCAAACTCCAGGAGACAGTGTAGGCCAGGGAAGCCTGGTGTACCTCAGTCCATAGGGTAAGGTGCTGGGCCCTGGGAGATGCTGACTCAATGCAGAGTGGGAGTGTGGAGGGAAGGCTGGGGGTCCCACTGGCAAATTTGGACTATCAGCTATGCCTGTCTCCAGCGGCAGAATCAGTGATCTGGAGTAAATCTCCTGTTCCATCAGGAAAGACGTCACAGGTAGAGAGACTACCCGGAGAAAATTCAATAAGCATCATTTCTGATGGGCCAATAAGGAGAACAATTTGTAAAAGTTAAAGGAGTGTGTCAGCTCCCAGCAGAACCTTTTCCACCGAACAGGGCAGACTCCCCATGCCTCCAAGTGGAACCAGCAGAGCCTGTTGGACCTCCCTGATGAGAATGAATGAAATCACCACCTCAGTGACGCTCATTCTCTTTCAGCTGAAAATTTAAAGTGAAAGAGATAATGGGATAAGATTTCAAGGAAGCCTTTGTGAATGGCAAGTCATTCTGGCTATCATCACAGAAGGCTCCAAGGACCTCTGGGAGTAATGGATGGTCTTAGGAGCCCTCCACCCTGGTTCTTTAGAGAAAAGAGAGAAAGGCTATCCCAGGACACCTGATGGACCTGTCATGGAGCGGGCTTCACAGGGGGCCGGGCAACATCAGTGTGGACTTCAGTCCTGGAGTCCTGTCCCTCACAGGCTCTGGAACTCAATCCCTGTGACCTCCTGTTAGCCTTCCCTGCAGGCCAGCGAGGGTGCCGGCTCAGAGCTCTGTTCTCCCACCATTACGTCAGATAAACTGGAGTCCCATCAGCTTAAATTCCCCAGAAATGATGGATGCGTTCTCCAGGCCAACCCATCAGCTTCTCTATCAGCAAACAGATGATGAAAGTTAGAAGCTGTGTCTTCACAAAGTAAGTGGAGGCCACGGAAACACAGATGCCCCATGGCCACGCTGAGTGGAAGGCAGGTGGCATCTGGATCCTGCTTGCTGCCTCCCAGTGCAACGGCTTCCATTCCAGATCATCATAAACACGTGCTCGTGGAAAGCACACCGCTTCCAGGAAGGGCTCCTGGGCATTACAACTAATAGAAGGGCCAGGAGGTTGAGGGGTCGGCACCGAGCTTCTAATGATTCTGACATTTGTCCAGATTCAACATAATCTGCCCATTGTTGTATCAGAGATCGTCCTGGGACTCTCTGTTCCCTCAATGATCCCAGTTTTGATCGCATTTTTGCTGGACTAGCAGCGTTTTAGCCCCACAGTGAAACCCGGCAAACAATGCAATTGGGGTGGATTAGAATACGCCTGAAATTATTCCATCCAATTCCAGGCTCCATGTGACTTTCCAAAGTGGGGAATGGTTTGCCCTAGCTGATCACGCTGGTCAGTGGCACAGCTGAGACACAGTCTGGCTCCCTGCCCAAGGCTTCTTCCTTTAGGACTGTGTTCACTGGACTGGCCCTGGTGCTGTGGGGTCAGCAGGATAGCATTCAGTGGACACTGTCTAGTAGCACATCACACCATGTGAGTGTGTGAGTAGCAGGACAGTCAAGGGCAGGGTCATGCGCCTACAAGAAACCTCCTCTTGAGCCTCCCTTTAAGGCCTTTATAACTTTCAGATTCACCTTTGAGGGTCACTAGCTTATAAGAACTTCTGAATTCTTTGCTATGAACCTAATAGCTAAAACAAGCTACCACAGGCACCATTAATCATGACAGAGTAAACAGCTGAGATGATGAATGAAGTAGTAAATGAGTAAGCGTAAGTGAAGCAGAGCAGCCAATTACAGGTGAAAACAATGGGTGTCTTTGGGGTTCCAAGGAGGAATATTCAACAGATCAGTATGGTTTCATATAGGTAGGGATTCACGCTAAGCTACATTCTCATTCCACATGAGAGCACCTCATGGCCAGACTCAGAGAAAAGTTAATTAAGTGAAGTCAGAGGAAGCAAAAGGCATAGCACACAAACTGTAAGGAGACAAACACAGACCAGGAGTCTCTGAAAATCAGAGGAGGTCACAAGCGTGGCAGCGACAATCACAAAACACGTTGGCACCATGGGAGTGCTTTCTACTTGAAAGAATCCAGGTTACAAGATTTGCATCTTCCAGACAGTTCCTAAGATCATCTACCACGTTCGCAGTTTTGCAAAAGCACGCTTCGATGCTTCATTTGTTCATTCATTCACTCCCTCCACATCTTTAGAGACCTCTTTTAGCCTGGATGCTACATGGAGAACTGAGTATATGCAGATAGGTTAACCGTTATCTCTGCCTCAACAAGGTAACTGTGCACTGCGGAACCCAGGAGTGAGCGGTCAGCGTTCAGTTCTCATTCTCTTTAAACGCTTCTTTCCTTCTCACTCCATACGACTGACTGCATTCTGATGGGAACCAATAATGATCTGGTATTTCAAACAGCTGGTTATCTTTCCTTAGAAGAGAGTTCAAGATGGAGATCCTTATATTATTACATTAGGTATAATAAGTGATAAGTTGGTTTAACTTTACAATAGTATCTTGCCACGTGTAAACAGTACTTTATAAATTGCCTTTCACCTTACTATCCAGAATGCTAAATCCCGTGTCATACACTTCTATCTCCATAGTGTTTCTCATGCTGCAGCATATTGGCCATAAGATTATGACAATCTCTTCCTTTGAAATGATGTTTTTCATCTCCATTTTTATATCACATTATCAATTTGATTATCTCTTTCAACATTTCCACTCACTGTTATTGTTCAATTTCACCAACTCTATTAGAATGACAAGCTAAAATGTGTTGCTAGAATCAGGGAAGTGTATAAAATCTGTTAAAAAAAAACTCATAGAAATATTGACAGAATGGGGTTTCATACTTTCTGTCACTCTCCTCCACATAATCGATTCCCAGTCGGTGTCACGTTGCCACATATTCCAGGAACGTGCCAATATTTTCCTTCGTGTCTTTTCCTAGGGTTTAGGTTTGATATAGGCATAAATCTCATATTCTTAGGTATTTTTAGAAAACTGTATTTAAAAGCTTTCTGTTTTCATTTTTCTCATCTTAGATGTCATGAGTGCAAAATTGGATAAACTTTTGTTGGCATTGCACTTGTGTTTTTTTTTTTTTCTTCTTCTTTATTTCCAATTTGGGATCTGCACATACACATTTGATAAGAATCTATGTAAAATTCTCATCACCCATTGTCCAAATGATAGTTCAGTATAGCTTTCCCGTAAAACCATTTGGAGGTATTTTACTGTGTTTTCATTTATTCTCACCAGAAGTAAACACTATCCATTATAAAGGCTTCAAGGCTTGCATTGAACAAAACACAAATAAGAGCACCATTAGCGTTTAAGATATCTTGACTGAATTCACATAAGCTTAGAGGTTATGCTTACCAAAACTCAGTTTTAAGCTACTAGTAATGTATATAACAGAATTTAATAAAGTTACCTGTGCACATGCACAATCAATTTGGTTGTATCTGACTCTTTGCTACTCTTTGGACTGTAGCCCATCAGGCTCCTCTGTCCATGGGATTCTCCAGACAAGAACACTGGAGTGGGTTGCACGTCCTTCTCCAGGGAATTTTCCAAACCCAGGGATCGAACTGAAGTCTCCTGCATCTTCTGCACTGCAGGGAGATTCTTGACTGCTGAGCCACCAGAGACTCTCCATAACCAAACACGCATGCTTTCAAGCTAAGTTGCTTCAGTTGTGTCCAACTCTTTGTGACCCTATGGACTGTAGCCCGCCAGGCTCCTCTGTCCATGGGACTTCCCAAGCTACATGGAGTACTGGAGTGGGTTGCCGTGCCCTTCTCCAGGAGATCTTTCCCACCCAGGGATTGAACCTGGGTTTCCTACTTTGCAGACAGATTCTGTACCATCTGAGCCAGCATGGAAGCCCCATGAATAAACAAGCATAAACTCATCCAAAACATTAAAGTCGAATCTTCTGGAGACGACCAGAATCTTTGGTGGCAGAATTTTCTGTTTCAAAGTGCCTACAAGAAGCTTTGTGCATAGAAAATAATCTCAGGTTTACCGTTTCAAAGCTATATGCCTTTAACCAAGGTTCTCAAATTATCTAAGGCAATTTCCTTCAACCTGAAACACTGGTATTTCTCCCCACAGAGTTGTCATGAGGAATAAAAACATCATTGAAAATGTTATAGGGTGCATGTACCTAATGGTCAACAAATGGGTCCTGCATAAAGAAACAAAAGGATGAATAAATGCATGCTTGTATGTATGATCTTTTCTTTTTGTGACAAGGTTGTGACTTTCCTCGGAGCCCTATAGGCCCATGAAGCTACTGTTGAACAAAGCACCAGTAACAAGAGTTTACAGACTGCAACACTGGTTGGAAATTCTGGTCTGATCCTCACTCTTCACCAACAGATAGAGGTTAAGACAGATTTCATTTCATGCCTTACAAACTTGTTGCAATAACTTTATTGAGAAGTCTGGGGGTGGGAAATGGAAACTTTGAATGTTCCCGATATATATGTGCATGTATTTTTAAATTGTATGTAAGGCCGACAGAGTGTTTCCTTATAATTATTTTCATAACTAAACTTCTTGCACTATAGATTCTGTTCTTTATAGATGGGTAATTTAAAATCCAATTATCGCTCATATACATCAAAATAACACATTTGATATTTATATTTATCACAGATCTGCCATTTAACACCTCCATATTATGCTCTGCTTCCCTCCCATGATCACATTCCAAAATACGCTCGACAGTCCAATTTCTTCTTTCTTATCATGGATATGACATTCATATTGGAAAATAAGTATGTTCTATAGAATACCAGCTATCTGTACCTTCTAACTTAAACTACACAGCTTAGGATAGAGAAGGGACATAACATATACCCTCACTGCAGTTAATATCATTCTCATATCAGTATCAGCAATAGTCACCCCCAAGTAATTGAGGAGTTGGTCCTGATTAATTGATCGATATTGCTTAACTATTTTTTGTTCATTGGCACCAAAGAAAGCTTAAACAGAATAAGGTTTAAAAAAAAAGAGGAGGGGATTTTTCTCCAGTGCTAACTTCAGTAGCTAATTAAGTACTTATTCAAAAGACTTCATGTAATTAGATGTTCCAGAGTAAAGCCCATGGTGCTGGATAAGAGGTGTACATACACAGCCTGTGCCTTCTAAGAGCTTTGCTGTTCTTCAGTCACTAAATCATTTCTGACTCTTTGCAGTCCCATAAACTGCAGCACTCCAGGCTCCTCTGTTCCCCACTGTCTCCCAGAGTTTGCTCAGATTCATGTCCATTAAGTCAGTGATGCCACCCAACCATCTCATCCTCTGTCATCCCCTTCTCTTCCTCCCTTCAATCTTTCCCAGCATCGGGGTCTTTTCCAATGAGTCAACTCTTCGCATCAGTTGGCCAAAATATTGGAGCTTCAGCTTTCAACTCTGTTTATTCATGTTAGTCTTATACTGTGTTTGTTTGGTTTTATAACACCCAACGCTACCAGAAGTGCTGTACATTCTTATAAACAATGGTAGAATTATAAGAACTATTTTTTTTTCCATGATGGTTTGGAGACTGTCACAGCACCACTTGAGATAATTGAACCAAACTTCTTGCACTATAGAGTCTGTTTTCTATAGACAGGTAATTTAAAATCTAATTATCGGTCATATACATCAAAATGACACATTTGATATTTACGTTTATCACAGATTTGCCATTTAACACCATTTCAGACCAAATCCGCATCCTTAGGTAACCAGGGATTCAGTGTTCAAGCTCACAGATGTCTTTATGTCATTTAGGGATTCAGAAGCTGTGAGCTGCAACCAGAGGGAAGATGGGGTTTCAATTTGTTTCCTGTGCTCCTTTCAAAGATCAGTACTTCACATCATCTCCTCATGCTTAGCTCTTAAATACTCTCACAGCTACTCTCCTCTGTTTGCTAAAGTTTAAGATGTGTCCTGTGATCAGTTTCCAGCCAAAATCTGTGGCTGTGAGAATTCAGGGATGTCCACCTTTAAAGTGTAACTTGACCAGTCACCGAAAGATCAGGATGATGGCAAAGATAAGACTTATAAAAAGACTTGAACCAACATGACTGCAAATGTACACGACTCACACCCTTAAAGAGCTGTCACGTATAATCATGTCCAAAAGGAAAAATATGTAGCAAACTGGCAGTACCTTTATTTTAAAAACATGAACTGAAGCTAAGACAAATTGTTGATTTTCTTTCTAAACGACACGTTGACGCCACAGTCATCCTTAAAGAATCGGTACAGATTAACTTATTTGAAGGGAAGGAATGGAGATGCAGAGGTAGACGACAGACATGTGGATGCAGAAGGGGACGCGGAGGGCAAGTTGAAGAAGTAGCATTGACATATAGACACTGCCACGTGTGAAACAGGGAGCAGCAGTGGGAAGCTGCTGTTCAGCACAGGGAGCCCAGCCTGAGGCTCTGTGACGGCCTAGGGGCGTGGGATGAGGGGAGGATCAAGAGGGAGGGGATATATACATATATACCCACACATGCATGTAGATGGGGCTTTGCTGGTAGCTCAGTAGTAAAGAAATCTCCTGTTCTAATGTTCTAATGAGGTGGATGAAACTGGAGCCTATTATACAGAGTGAAGTGAGCCAGAAAGAAAAACACCAATACAGCATACTAACGCATATATATGGAATTTAGAAAGATGGTAACAATAACCCTGTATGCAAGACAGCAAAAGAGACAGAGATGTATAGAACGGTCTTTTGGACTCTGTGGGAGAGGGAGAGGGTGGGATGATTTGGGGGAATGGCGCTGAAACATGTGTAATATCATATAAGAAACGAATCACCAGTCCAGATTCAATACAGGATGCTTGGGACTGGTGCATTGGGATGACCCGGAGGGATGGTACAGGGAGGGAGGTGGGAGAGGGGTTCAGGATGGGGAACACGTGTACACCCGTGGCAGATTCATACTGATGTGTAGCAGAACCAGTACAATATTGTAAAGTAATTAGCCTTCAATTAAAATAAATAAATTTAAATTAAAAATTAAAAAAAAAAGAAATCTCCTGCAGTGCAGGAAACCCCAGTTTGATTCCTGGGTTGGGAAGATCTCCTGGAGAAGGGCATGGCAACCCACTCTAGTATCCTTGCCTGGAGAATCCCCATGGACAGAGGAACCTGGAAGGCTACGATTCATAGGGTCACAAAGAGTCAGACATGATTGAGCAACTAAGAACAGTATGTGTGTGTGTGTGTGTGTGTGTGTGTATGTGTGTGTATACAATTATGACTGATTCACTTTTTTGTATGGCAGAAATCAATACAACATTGTAAAGCAATTATTTTTCAATTAAAAAAGTAAAAACAAACAAACAAAAAAAAACACACACCACTGTCTGTGTCCAGATACAGATGCTCTTCTTAATACCCTTCCTTTCAGAAGGCTCCGTTGCTGATACCCAGATGTAAAAGTTGGCGTCTGCACCTGCGTCTGATGAGTTTTCAGAGCTTCTGCTCCTCTCAGGACCACTCCCAGGACGGGGCTTCTAGACTCACCCGGGCTCTGGACACAGACTAGATTTCCTCTGGGTTCTGTCTTGTCACATATCTCTCACTGGAAGCAAGTTATGGACTCTCCGTTTCTCGTCTTTACAAAAACGAGATCTTGGTGTCCCCCATGTGTCTTTTTTATTGGGGTCTACTTGCTTTGTGATGTTGCGTTAGTTTGTGCTGTAAAGTGAATCAGTTATAGGGGTACGTGTATCGCGTCTTTGTCACCACAGAGGACTGAGTAGAGTTCCCTGTGCTACATAGTAGGTTCTTATTAGTTATCTGTTTGTTTTATGGATAAACCTGCATAACATGCTCAGTCACTCAGTCATGCCTGACTCTGCAGCCCTTTGGACTACAGCCTGCCAGGCTCCTTTGTCTGTGGGATTTTCCAGGCAAGAATCCTGGAGTAGGTTGCCATTTTCCTCTTCCAGGGGATCTTCCCAACCAAGAGATCGAACCCATGCCTCCTGCATTGGCAGGCTGATGCTTTACCCACTGAGTCATCCAAGATGTATATGTCAGTCCTAATCTCCCAATTCATCCCACCCTCCTTTCCACCACTGGTGTCCATGTCTATTTCACAACTTTGAGGTAGCTGATTTGAGGTAGCTAATTGCTATGCTCAGAGACCCTCTTCTCCTTAATTCTGTGGATTCCAGAAAGACCAGATTGCCAGAAACCTGACATCTATGAGCAGGAGGTAGGTATCTATGTGAGATGCAATGAGTACTTATGCATTCTATATGCATATGTATATTCAGGCATACATATATTCTTCAAAATTGATTTTTCAAAATGTTCCCTAAAATTCTGTTCTCTCATCTTTTAATTCTGTCAAGAGCTCGGTCCCTTCACAATTGATAAATCACCCGCATTAATCTGTCTTCCACCTCCTCCCTTCACATCGTTCTCTCAGCCACAATAAGATTTGAGCGTGTGCCTGTACACATGGCGTCCCAAATTATAACCTCCCCAGTCTCAGGATTGTTTTCAAAGGGCTAAAAATTGCCATGCTCATAAAAACAAAACAAAACAAAAATGGCAACCTTGTTTGCCTTGCCAGTCTGTCAGAGCTTGAAAAACAAACTTCATCCCAGAAAGACAAACACACACACAGCAAACATGGAGAAGGAGCTGCTAGGAGCCGAGAGCATCTCGAGACCAGGGAACAATGGGAGAGAACACAGCCTGGCAGGGTGCAGAAAGGCATGCCCTGCCCTCAAGGTGTGCAAGAAGGAGAGAATGCATCCCTCGGTGCAGACCTTAACGGGGTTGGAAGGAAGACTTCTTTGCACCCACCCTTCTCCAAACCCCCAAACATCCCCACCATCAAAGCTCATACATGTGAAGCTATGTCTACACTCAGCTCTCCTTTCTTATCATCACCCCCTTGAGAGGCAGTGGTGACCCTAGGTTAACTCCCTCGGGTGTGCCATGTCAGGTATATAAAAACACTTATCCAAACAGACACTGAAACCCCAGTTTCACTAATCATTGTGGGGATGAATCAAAGCCAGTCAACTGCATATTTCCTGGAAGGCTTCACTTTACAACCTCTGATGCGATACAAAATAAAAAGGCGACTTTGGCGGGTGTCTGTAACAACAGTTTATATTAATATTCTCCAGTGATCCTTTCTTCCAAGGAATCTAAAGTGCTTGCAAGGAGGTTGGATTCTCCGCCAGCTCTGGTTCCAGCAGGAATAAATGGCAGTGCTTGGCAGCCGCAGTGCAAACCTTAGCGATGTCTCCGGGGATGGGCGCGCTCAGCCGCACACGTTACATCTCTCAGTCTTCGTTCACACACTGTGGCCTGTCAGAGCTTAATGGCTGTTAGCCCCAAGATGATCAGGGCAGATCTATTCCCGGTCGAGTGGTTAAGTCAGTTTCCATGCAAGTAAGTCCTTTTGGTGGCAGTGGACTTAGCACAGCTTGGAGGTGCCCATCAGTGAAGCTCTTATATCTGACATGTGCTATCCCAGGCCTTTCCCTGCGTCAGGCAGTCTCAATGCAACACTCTGAAGTCTGATCCTGCCCACTGCTCACCTGAGAAACACAGACTTGGGGTCCAGATTCTCCAGGGACACAGCTGGTCAGTGGTAGAGTCAGATGTGTACAGTTACCCTTGGGTCCAAAGCCCATGTTTTGTTGCTCCACTGTTTTCACGCAGCCTGATCCCAGTGATGGTGTGAGATGAGTCACGGTGTTTGCTTACAGGTTTGCATTCTTCTCACTTCCCTACACCAAGGAAATGGGACTAGGGATCATTAGAATTTATATTTTCCAACTGGTACACAGTCATTCAAGTTCTCTGCCCCCTCATTCCATCAGTGCAAGTTCTTGGGTCCCCTTGGTGCTAAGAGGGGCCTCTCTGTTAGCTCAGTTGGTAAAGAATCCACCTGCAATGCAGGAGACCCTGGTTTAATTCCTGACTCTGGAAGATCTGCTGGAGAAGGGATAAGCTAACCACTCCAGTGTTCTTGGGTTTCCCTGGTGGCTCAGCTGGTAAAGAATCTGCCCACGATGCAGGAGACCTGGTTTTGATCCCTGGTTTGGGTAGAAGGGAAAGGCCACCCACTCTGGTATTCTGGCCTGGAGAATGCCATGGACTGTATAGTCTATGCAGTCGCAGAGAGTCAGACACAACTGACCGACTTTCACTCCATTTCACTTGGTGCTAATATGCCTCACAGGATGGGACCCACCTTTGGTCCTTGAGGTGAGGACCTCTTAGGACACCAGTTCTAGTATATGATGCAAATACCATCAGGCTCCTCACCTTCAAGATGGGAAATACAATTTCTACTTTAGAAGGAAAGTGCTAGAAATATATTGAATGGCTGAGTTAGATTGGATTAAACTTCATTTTCTTGCTGTGAGAATGGGGTTGAGCATGAGTCGATGATGCCATCCAACCATCTCATCCTCTCTCGGCCCCTTCTCCTCCTGCTTTCAATTTTTCCCAGCATGAGATTCTTTTCCAATGAGTCGGAAATTTGTATCAGGTGGCCAAAGTATTGAAGCTTTGTCTTTACTTCTCGTTTAACTGTCCTCCTTCAGGAACCCATTTTCAGGGTCTTCATGTGCTCAGACTTGGCATGTCCTTGCCTTAATATCTCTGCTACAGATCATTTCCGTTACTGTAAAGGCCTGGTATTTGAAACCAAAGAGTTAGAATAAAGCACTGTCCCCTTCTGCTCTTTGATGTAAGTTCCTTCTTTCCGGCAACAACTGAAGTTAGACAAGCTGGGGCCTGGGAGCAGCACAGAGGTTATTACGGGATGAAATACACAATGAAGCACCAATTAGCATTTCAAAATGACATCCTGTCCTGGTGGTTTATAACACATGGCAGTTCACAAAGGACTGATAAGTTTTCTCTCAGTTAATTTTTCAGTGAATCTTATGAATTGGATGCTATTATCTTATTTAGAAATGAGGAAGCAGAGGGCTTAATTCAGTATCTCAGTTACATTTATTAGATGACAGTGCTCAGTCACTAAGTCGTGTCTGACCCTTTGCAGCCCCATGGACTGCAGCCTGCCAGGCTCCTCTGTCCATGGGATTTTCCAGGCAAGAATACTGGAGTGGGTTGTCATTTCTTCCTCCAAGGGTTCAAACTCATGTCTCCTGCATTGGCAGTGGGATTCTTTCCCAACTGAGCCATCAGGGAAGCCCCTAGTGGCAATCTATATTCTCTGTCTTATACTACACACGGGAACTATTCCTCAGTGAAACATGCCTATCCTGCAATATAATTAAACAAAAGAGATGTGACCATCTCATATAACGAACATTTAAATATACCAATTTTATATACTTTCATAAGAACAAACAAGTCATGGATTTGTAACTGGGCTGGACTGTGAGTAATTTGAGAACAGGGCTGTGCCTTGTTTACATTTCCTTTTCCACATTATCTGCTACGAGCTTAATTATCTCTCCCCAAATTCATATGGTGAAGCCCCAGCCCTCAGCACCTTAAGATGTAGCTATAATTGGAGAGAGAGTCTTTAAAGAGGTAATTAAACTCTTTGAGATACTTCCTAATCCAATATTGGGTTTCCCTGGTGACTCAGATGTTAATGAGTCTGCTGGCAATGCGGGAGACATGGGTTCAATCCCTGGGTCAGGAAGATTCCCTGGAGAAGGGAATGGCTACTCACTGCAGTATTCTTGCCTGGAGAATCCCATGGACGGAGGAGCCTGGTGGGCTATATAGTCCATGGGGTCTCAAGGAGAATGAGCAACCAACACTTTCAGTTTTTTTTCCCACAGTTACTGATGTCCTTATAACAAGATGAGATTAGTTCACACACAGACAGGCAATGATGTGAAGACATCAGGAGAAGATGGTCAACAACAAGCAAAGAGAGACCAACCCCGCTGACACTTAAGCTCAGATTCCTAACCATAAGAACGGCAAGAAAATAAATTTCTGTCATTGAAGCCCCAGTCTGTGGTATTTTAATAGGGCAGCCCTAGGGCACTAACACACTAGCTCCCCGCCTTGGTTAATGGTATATGTCTTGGTATATGTCTGTTAGATTGTGGAACTACAGAGGAACAAGAGCTGCTTTATTTTTTTCCTTCCACAAGTGCCTCCCATTTGCTGGGCCTTCTGCTAGTCTCTGGTGACAGGGATGGAAAGAGTCCCTTCCTGCCTCTGAGGAGGCTCTCAGTCCCGGGCAGCACGTGTGACCTGGTGACGGTCACACGCCGATGGGGATGAGCCCACAGTGCAGTCACCTGCAGGAAGCATAATGGCTCTGTTGGGTTTGCTGGGAAAATTCCCAAGGAGGCTTGTTTCCTGACAGCTGAGGAGGAACTGTGAATAAGAGCTTACAAAGGGAATTTGGGGTTGAAACTGTAGAAACTGCAACTGACTACCAAAAAACATCTAAATTCCTCAGTATGACTTGAAAGACTCTCAGTGGCATACCTCCTGCCTTCTACCCGCTTTGTAGCTTCAACTCAGCCTCACTCTCAGATCCCACCCTACAGTCCCATTGGATTGTTTGCAGCTTGTAAGACACCCCAGGATGCCCCAAGTTTGGCCTTTGCTTGAGATGCTTCTTCTGTAAAGTCCTCCCAGCCAAGGTCCCTGATGAATAGCTTCTCAATTCCTCGAGATTTCACTCAAAGGTCATCTCTATATCCATATATCCCCAAATGGAATGAACTCCTCCCTCCTTTGTCTTCACGACAGACTCTGCAGACAATCATTTGTAGCCCATAAGACACTGTGTTCCTCTGACTTATGTATAAGTCTGCTTCCTCTTACTATACTGTGAGCCTCTTAATAAAAACAGTCAATGTAGGCCACAGGGAGCTCAGCTTGGTGCTCTGTGATGACCTAGAGTGGGGGGGGGGTGGAGTGGGAAGGAGGATCAAGAGGGAGGGGACATGTGTATAATTACAGCTGCTTCATCTTGTTGCACAGCAGAAACTAACACAATATTGTAAAACAATTATACTCCAATAACAAAATTTAAAAAAAAAATAGCAGCCAAGACTTATTCATGTTGTATCATCAGTACCCTTGCTGCTGCTGCTGCTAAGTCACTTCAGTCGTGTCTGACTCTGTGCGACCCCACAGACAGCAGCCCACCAGGCTCCCCTGTCCCTGGGATTCTCCAGGCAAGAACACGGGAGTGGGTTGCCATTTCCTTCTCCAGTGCATGAAAGTGAAAGGTGAAAATGAAGTCGCTCAGTCATGTCCGACTCTTAGCGACCCCATGGACTGCAGCCCACCAGGCTCCTCCGTCCATAGGATTTTCCAGGCAAGAGTACTGAAGTGGGGTGCCATTGCCTTTCTCCCATCAGTACCCTTAGTAGCTGCTTAATACGTTTGTTGCCTCAGTGTAGAAACAAAGACACAATGGTTGCAAAGAACACTGCCTAAAGACAGCCACTTGTTTAGTATGGAAGGCACGTACAAGATTAAGACCTGGGAACCAATGCCGGAGTGTAGGCTGGCCTTATATGTAGGGCTACCAGATTTAATAAATAAAATTTCAAAATACCCATTTAAATTTGAGTTTCAGGTGAGCAGCCATCAGTGTTTAAAGTATAAGATGCCTCATGCAGTATTTGGGATGCACTTATATTATTTTTTTTTTCATTTTTTTGTCTGAAATTCACATTTGACATGGCATCCTGTATTTCACCTGGCAACCCTGCTCACATATCATGCTAGGAAGCTTACAAGCCCAACAGCATGTGATAGAAACAAAGACTTCATTATTTGGTTCTAATAGATCTGCAGTTTGAAAGGTACCTCTTCTCCAGGTGATAGGTTAGGTAACGGTGTGGCCACTTCTCTCCCTGTGTTCTTAATTCTGGAATCATCGTTAGAGTCAGGTAAAGTAGAATTAACCTCTAAGACGAAGTGAGATTCTGCACAATGGAATCGTAAATGCAGAAATGCTAGACAACATGGAGAAAAGAGAGAAGAGGGTGGGGGAGATTTAAAAAAAAAAAAAAAACAGCCAATATGGTCTTGGCCCTCATCAGAGATTCACACAGCTTTGGGGATATATTTCCAAAGCTGAAACTTGAAGGGAAATCACATGGATATTATGCCACCCTTCCCAGAATTTTAAGCAGAGGCCAAATGAATGTTTCCCCAGAACCCCTATCAATTGCAACTACTGACATTCACGTCGGTCTCGTGGCACCTGCTTCCACCAAATGCTAGTGTTTAACATTTCTCACAGTGTTTCTAAACTCGAATTTGTTCACTGCTACCAGCTAGGAACAGATGCACCAGAGAGAACCTATTTGAAAGTGGGTGGCTTATTATGAACAACTTAGGGTCTATAAAAAAAAATCCCAACAAGAGCTGGAAGAAAAAAATAAAAACTGCCAGAAGCTCTAAAAAATCTCTTCAGAAGAGAACAGAATAGTTATCTGGAAATTCTGCAAATATGTAAAGGAAACTTGTTTTAGCACCACTTTGCACTTCAGTATAATTTCCTAAAAGTTACCTCTAACTTGGGCTCTCTCACAGAATTGAGTCACCACCCTCCCCAAAAGGACTTCTTCTTAAGGCCAGTGAAGAGATCTTGTAGCACAAACCTAAAAGGAGTGCCCTTCTACTGGATGAAAATATCCATCCTTTGCTTGGCTCTAGCTATCTGTGGCTGATGACATTATAATTCCTGCACTTTGGTTGGTTTTGTAAAATTGTTTCCCATGTTTATGGAGATTCTAGTCCAAAATGGTAGCCATTAGAAACACAAGGCTAGGGTGCACTTGAAATGAGGCTGCTTTGAATTGATAAGAGCTTTGCACAACAGGGGGCTTCCCTTGTGGCTCAGCTGGTAAAGAATCTGCCTGCAATGTGGGAGACCTGGATTCGATCCGTGGGTTGGAAAGATCCCCTGGAGAAGTGAAAGGCTACCCACTCCAGTATTCTGGCCTGGAGAATTCCATGGACCGTATGGTCCATGGGCTCACAAAAAGTCAGATATGCATAAAAGGAAAAGGTGACCCACTCCAGTATTCTTGCCTGGAGGCCTCCATGAACAGAGAAGCCTAGAGAGCTACAGTCCATGGGGTCACAGAGAGTTAGACAGGACAGAGCAACTGGAAATCAACAGCAACAACAATATAAAGATACAAACCAGACTTTGAAAACATAGTTAGAAATATATGAGATCACTAACAGCATCATCGACTCAATGGACATGAGTTTGAGCCAACTCCAGGAGACAGTGAAGGACAAGAAAGCCTGGCATGCTACAGTCCATGGGGTTGTAAAGAGTTGGACACAACTGAGCGACTGAAAAATGATTTTTATATTAGCTACATGATGAAGTCAAAAATACACATTTTTGCCTCATCTGCATGACTTCCATTAAAATCCAAGGCACTTTTTTTTTTTCTTGGTCATGCTGAGACAGGAGGGATCTTAGTTCCCCAACCAGAGATTAAATCCATGCCCTCCAGCAATGGAAGCACGGAATCTTAACCACTGAACTACCAGAGAAATTCCCCAAGGGACTTTTTAATCAAAGTCTAGCAATCATTTCAACACAGTGAAGAAACTGTGATACTCAAGTTTTTCCACCTTTGATTTGGGCTCCAGGAGTCTCTGATGTAATCAAAATGTCTCATTGTCAAGGTGGAGGGAACAGACCTAGGAGGAAATGTTTCCAGACTCTTATCAACAACCAAAGGAGAAATTCAGCCAGCTGGCCTGACCTTGAACTTTGATTTGTACTACCCCAGCTCAGAATCCTTCAACATTCTCGGAAAATTCACTGAACAACTTGCTATCTTCATGCAGAGATTTCCATCTCAGTGAAATCTGAGGGCTAGATTTCAACACGTGCTAGAGCAAACTTTTTAAGGCACTTTGGTCACCGGTTTGTCCGGGGGACAGACCCTGAGCCTTCTTCCCCCGAGGGACAGGAACTGGGTGCTAATTACAGTGGAAACGGGCTGGAGGGCGGGGTGGGGGTGTGTAAGGCTGCTAGGGAAGCAGATGGGTGCAGGACCGCACAGGTGCTGGATGGCTGGACATCACATGCCAAAGAATGAAGATGGACCCATATCTCACATCACACAAAAACAGACTTAAAATGAGTCAGACGTGAGAACCAAATTCTAGCATTAATAGAAGAAAATAAATGCATACATTCTCCTCACCTTGGGTTAGACAATGGTTTCTCAGATATGACACCAAACGCACAAGTGACAAAAGAAAAAAAATCAGATCAACTGGACATTATTAAAATGATAAACTTTTGACCTTCAAAGGACACCATCTAGAGAGCAAAAGGCAACACACAGAAAGGGAGGAAATATTTGCAATTCGTAAGTCTGACCTGAGACTTGTGTCTAGAATATATGAAGAGTACATACATCCCAACATTAAACAAAAGTCCAATTTGAAAGGGAGCAAAGTATATCAATAGACATTTCTCCAGGGACATACAAATATTAATAGCTAATAAGCACATGAAAAGACACTCAACATCTTCAGTCATGAGAAAAATGCAAATCTAGACTACACTATCAATAGCATGTCACTTACTATCCACTAGGATGGCTATAATCAAAAAGAAAAACAATGAATGCTGTCAGCGATGATACGGAAAAGTTTCAACTCTTGTATGTTGCTGGTGGGAATGTAAAATGGACCAGCCACTTCGTAAAAACAGTTTGTCGGCTCCTCAAAATGCAGTTACCACATGACCCAGTAATTTAACTCCTGGGTCCATTCGTAAAAGAATTGAAAACTTATGTCAACAGAAAAACTTGTACACAAATCTTCATAGCAGCATTATTCAGAATAGCTAAAAAGTGGAAACAACCCATTAGCTGATAAATGAATAAACAGAAGTGATCTGTCCATAGAGTGGAATATCATTCAGCCACAAAAAGGAATGAAGTATTGACACACGCTACATACAGCATGGATAAAGCCTGAAAATATTATATACAGTGAAAGAAGCCAGACACAAAAGGCCACAGGGTATACAATTCTATTTGCTTGAAATATCTAAAATAGGAATATCCATCATGACACAATGTAGGCTAGTGGTTGCCAGGGGCTGCCAGGTGGGGGTAGGGAGGGTAGAGAACAGCTTTTGTGTATGAGGTTTCTTGAGTCAGTGATAAAAACATCCCAGAGTTTTTTTGGTGAAATAGTGGTGACAATTTCACAATTTATCACTGTTCTTATCGCTGTTCTTAAAAAGAGTGAATTGTTTATAAAGGCAACTTTATGGTATGTGGTTATTATCTCTATTTTTAAAAATATGACTTCAGAAAGTTTGAGGTTTGGGGACCCCCCCACAAACTAAAAATGAATTTATACATAAAATATATACACATTCTCAACATCTTTTATTAAGATAAACTGTGGCCTTTTCTGAGCTCGTCACGTATATTCTTGATCCAGTTTATTCTGTACTGTATTACAGAAATTAGGCTAGTGCCTACATTTCAAAAATAAGAAAACTAAAGCTCAGAGACCAAGCTCTATGGAGAAGAGATGAACAAGTAAATAAACAGAAAATCTGAGTAGAACATGTTCTTGTTCTTACACGATTCTGAATCCAGTCCAAACGGTTCTTGATGACAATGACACAGACCTCTTCCGGCCAGCACCTTCTCAAAGCGGCTTCTGTCACAGCCTTTTATCTGAGCATCTCTGTCTGGGCAGCCCACCTACATCCCCTGCTTGCTCCCTGCTTCTGACTGAGCTGCTCTGCGTCCTGACCACAGCGTGCCACCACCCATCTTTCCATCAGTTTGCCCCGATGGGCATTCATGCTGGTCACTGTCAGGTCTCCAAAAGGGGAGGTCCCCTCCCCATGTCTAGGAACCCCACAAGGGCCCCCGAGGAGCCGCGTCTGCTGGGGGCAGGGGAGACGCAGCAGGGCTGGTCCATCTTCTAATGTGGGACCTCAGTCGGCTGGACCTCAGCTCTCCATGCGCCCTGGGTTCTTCCCTGGTTGCTAGGTAACCACTCATCTCCCTCCTGCCGACCTGTCTCTTTCTCTAACTCTGACGCTGACCCCGTGTCCTGATTGTAGGCAGGTCTCTGTTTCAGTGGGTCCCTCACTGATGACTCTGCCCAAAGCCCCTCTCTGCTGACCCTCCCCAGAGACCGAGTTCTCACACATAGTTGATGCCTCCCTGGTCACACACCTGCCCGGAGACCACCTTCCCCCACAGAGGCTCTGCATCCAGAGGCAGCAAATCACACCATCAATCAAACGTTTTCCACAAAGGAGCTCCTGACACCTGGAGGCTCTGCAGTCCCAGGAATGAAGGCCATATCCCTTAACAACAATGTTAAAATCTCTGTTTTTATATGTTTCAAATAGCCAGTGGATATTGCTGTTTGATGCATGGAGCTCAAACCCTGTGCTCTGTCACAACCTAGAGGGGTGGCATGGGGTAAGAGGTGGGAGGGAGGTTCAAGAGAGAGGTACATGTATTCCTATAGCTGGTTCATGCTGATATGCAGCAGAAATCAATGCAACTTATTAAGGAATTATCCTCCAATTAAAAATAAATATTTTTTAATAATGTCTGGTTTTCCATAGAGTTTAAAAAGTCAAGGCAACACTTATATAAATCATCTCGTCTGGCACTCATAAAGATTTGGAGAAAAAGGCACTTTATTTCCATTTTACAGATTTGTAAACTGAGACTAAGACAGGTGATGTCACATCCTCACAACCGTGTATTCACCCCATCAATCTTGTCAAGGTGTGACTCAAGGCAGCTCTGAACCAGGGAAGGAGAGGGATGGGTCTGGGAAGTGACCTGCTGAGGCCTTTATAAAGCAATCCTTATGGACTGAAAAGGAATGAAATTATTTAAAGTCATGAAAATATGTCTCAATGATGAAAGATACTATAAATTAGATAAAATATTTGTGAGTGTTAAGCTTGATGCTTTGGCGAAGAAAAGTAAAAGAGAAAACCACGTTGAACAGGGCAGTTGTTCCCTGAGCACTGCAAAAATGAAGACAGACTTCACAGATTTAGAAAAACAAAAAATGTAGGGGAAAAGAATGAAAGGAAAGGGAACCAGGATGAAAAATTCTTGTAGGCAGCTGTGCTTCTCTGCAAACATGGTGGTGTCTACGGGGGACAGTGAGGTTTCACTTTTGGTTAACTTCATGTCATATGGCCACTGATCAGTGAAGTTCATGGGGAGTCCCTTTGCCCTCCCTCTATTTAATGAATTGTAATGAATGGCTGGCAGAAGCACAGGCTGGAATCAAGATTGCTGGGAGAAATATCAATACCTCAGATATGCAGATGACACCACCCTTATGGCAGAAAGTGAAGAGGAACTAAAGAGCCTCTTGATGAAAGTGAAAGAGGAGAGTGAAAAAGTTGGCTTAAAGCTCAGCATTCAGAAAATGAAGATCATGATATCTAGCCCCATCACTTCATGGGAAATAAATGGGGAAACAGCAGAAATAGTGTTAGACTTTATTCTTGGGGGCTCCAAAATCACTGCAGATGATGACTGCAGCCATGAAATTAAAAGACGCTTACTCCTTGGAAGAAAAATTATGACCAACCTAGATAGCATATTCAAAAACAGAGACATTACTTTGCCAGCAAAGTTTCATCTAGTCAAGGCTATGGTTTTTCCAGTAGTCATGTATGGATGTGAGAGTTGGACTGTGAGGAAAGCTGAGTGTCAAAGAGTTGATGCTTCTGAACTGTGGTGTTGGAGAAGACTCTTGAGAGTCCCTTGGATTGCAAGGAGATCCAACCAGTCCATTCTAAAGGAGATCAGTCCTGGGTGTTCATTGGAAGGACTGATGTTGAAAACGAAACTCCAATACTTTGGCCACCTCGTGCAAAGTATTTACTCATTGGAAAAGACCCTGATGCTGGGAGAGATTGGGGGCAGGGAGAGAAGGGGACGACAGAGGATGAGATGGCTAGATGACATCACTGACTTAATGGGCATGAGTTTGGGTGAACTCCACGAGTTGGTGATGGACAGGAAGGTCTGGCATGCTGTGATTCGTGGGGTCGCAAAAAGCTGGACAAGACTGAGCCACTGAACTGAGTGAATAGTTGGCAGTTAGTGGGTCAAATATTTGTATCATAATAACAGTCTCTTAAGCACTTGAGAACAGTTGGTTCTATATGCTACAATGAATATTCCCATGCCTGCCATTATTAATTTTCATAGCAATTATCTTTCTGTTTTTAATGCCAATGTAAGCTTAGCTCACCCTTGTCAGAATTAAACTTAATTAAACAATAATCATTCCCATTACATGTTAGATGCTCAGTTTAGTGATGCGGTGCAGAAGTGAGTGCTCTGTCTTTGCCCTCTAAGGTGTCATTTGTAAACAAAACATTAAATGATCAAATTTAAATGTGATAAAAATTGCAAATTAATTGATTGTTATTAATATTATGAAAGGAGTTGCATCTATATTTCACCAGAACATTCATTGTAAGGCTATTTCAAACAATGAAACATGGTTGATTAAAATTTCACAGAGATGCCTAACAGAGATGTTTTCAAAAATTCATCTATTAAGTCACTTCTGCACATGAGCTATTTTTTACACTTGCTGTTAACCTAAATACCGAGAAGTGATAAGGCCTTTTTTAAAGAAATTTAAAGTTCATTAGAGATCTTCAGTTCATTTCAGTTCAGTCGCTCAGTCATGTCCGACTCTTTGCAACCCCATGAATCGCAGCACGCCAGGCCTCCCTGTTCATCACCAACTCCCGGAGTTCACTCAAACTCACATCCATCAAGTCGGTGATGCCATCCAGCCATCTCATCCTCTGTCGTCCCCTTCTCCTCCTGCCTCCAATCCCTCCCAGCATCTGTCTTTTCCAATGAGTCAACTCTTCGTATGAGGTGGCCAAAGTCCTGGAGTTTCAGCTTTAGCATCATTCCTTCCAAAGAAATCTCAGGGCCGATCTCCTTTAGAATGGACTTGTTGGATTTCCTTGCAGTCCAAGGGATTCTCAAGAGTCTTCTCCAACACCACAGTTCAAAAACATCAATTCTTCAGCACTCAGCTTTCTTCACAGTCCAATTTTCACATCCATACACGATCACTGGAAAAACCATAGCCTTGACTAGACGGACATTAGTCAGCAAAGTAATGTCTCTGTTTTTGAATATGCTATCTAGGTTGGTCATAACTTTTCTTCCAAGGAGTAAGCATCTTTTAATTTCATGGCTGCAATCACCATCTGCAGTGATTTTGGAGCCCCCCCAAAATAAAGTCTGACTCTATTTCCGCTGTTTCCCCATCTATTTGCCATGAACTGATGGGACCGGATGCCATGATCTTCGTTTTCTGAATGTTGAGCTTTAAGCCAACTTTTTCTCTCTTCACTTTCACTTTCATCAAGAGGCTTTTTAGTTCCTCTTCACTTTCTGCCATAAGGGTAGTGTCATCTGCATATTTGAGGTTATTGATATTTCTTCCGGTAATCTTGATTCCAGCTTGTGCTTCTTCCAGCCCAGCGTTTCTCACGATGTACTCTGCATATAAGTTAAATAAGTAGGGTGACAGTATATACCCTTGACATATTCCTTTTCCTATTTGGAACCAGTCTGTTGTTCCATGTCCAGTTCTAACTGTTGCCTCCTGACCTGCATATAGGTTTCTCAAGAGGCAGGTCAGGTGGTCTGACCATCTTTCAGAATTTTCCACAGTTTATTGTGATCCACAGTCAAAGGCTTTGGCATAGTCAATAAAGCAGAAATAGATGTTTTTCTGGAACTCCCTTGCTTTTTTCCGTGATCCAGCAGATGTTGGCAATTTGATCTCTGGTTCCTCTGCCTTTTCTAAAACCAGCTTGAACATATGGAAGTTCATGGTTCACATATTGCTAAAGCCTGCCTTGGAGAATTTTGAGCATTACTTTACTAGCATGTGAGATGAGTGCAATTGTGCGGTAGTTTGAGCATTCTTTGCATTGCCTTTCTCTGGGATTGGAATGAAAACTGACCTTTTCCAGTCCTGCGGCCACTGCTGAGTTTTCCAAATTTGCTGGCATATTGAGTGCAGCACTTTCACAGCATCATCTTTTAGGATTTGAAATCGCTCCACTGGAATTCCATCACCTCCACTAGCTTTGTTCGCAGTGATGCTTTCTAAGGCCCACTTGACTTCACATTCCAGGATGTCTGGCTCTAGGTGAGTGATCACACCATCATGATTATCTTGGTCTTGGAGATCTTATTATACATTAAAAATTGAAGTCTCTTGTCTGTTTGGATATATACATATTAAAAATGACTGCCAGAACATCAGGCAAAATTAGAGTACTGATATGAACAAGAGAAAGTTATCTAATTAAATTTTATTGACACTTTTATTATAGCCATCAGAAAATACTGTATGTTTAAAATTAAAACCCTCAAAGGTGAAATAGCCGTAGGAAACGTCTATATCTCTAGAATGGAGTCTAGTCGCATAACTTTGGTACAATGCAAAAGTAAATAAGCCGAGACACATTTCTATCGATTTAAAATAAAGATATTTTGCATAATATATATATATAATCTACATATATATTTACACATATGTAAATATAGTCCAAAATCCATCTAGCAATATGTATGGCTAGATCATATATATATATATATGTATGTATGTATGTATATATATATATATATATCTCCATCACATGACATAATTCTAAGTGCTGCCAAAGAAACGAGAAGTCACATCTCATCTGTCTGAGCAGCATATAGCTAATATGGGAGATGAAGCCCATCAGGGGACAGCAATGTGCTAACTTTCAAGCAATCGGCATTCCAGTCACCTGTCTGTTCCAGGTGAGAGTCACCAGGAAGCAATCTGACATTCACACCTCACATCTGCTAGAGCCCAGCCCGCTGGACCCATTCCCAGGCATTATTTATGCATCTTGTGTTTAGACATTTCTTTTTCCTTTTCAAACCTCCAACTTCTAGGTTTGCTATCCTCAAGCTCATACCATCTATGGATCTTAAGCTCTGGTTCAACAAAATGCTTCAAATCGACCATCAGCACACGTGGCAACTCTGTTTCTCTGATTACTCACTTCCTCCAGTCCAGGAGGTCTCTTTGACCTCTCCCCCTCCCCCTCAGCACCTCCCCCACAGACAGGCACACAGCAGTCCTGTGTGCTCCTCTCCCACTTGGTGGAGAAATGCAAGCTCTCCGAACTCTTCCATATTCCTATCTTTTCAACTGCAATACATAAAACTGTGTGCATTGTATATTCTTGGGCTATTCTTTTCAGAGAGGCTGTCCCTTCCTCCTTCTAAATGGTCCCTACACCAATTTATGCCTGGCTGCCTAATTTGACGTCTGTATCATAATGTTTCCTTTTCTTTTATATGAAACCTTACCCTCTCACCTGGATCCTTCCCACTGGCATAGTTAAATCTCCTTCTTTAAGGAAACCCCTCACCCCTTTACAGCTGCCTCTTTCACCTCTCTGTTCATCCCCCTCTCATTTGGAATCCAGGTTGCTGAGGCTTCAGGTGTCATCTTTCTTGACCTCTCAGGGGCATCTGACAGTTCTGATCTGAACCTCTCTTGCTGGGTAAGGTTGCGTCCCCACAGGCATGTTGAAGCCCTAACTTCCAACCCTGGGAAAGTCACATTTGAAAACTGGGTCTTTACAAGTGTAATCCTATAACCTGAATTTCCTGCCTCCTCAGACAGAATTCAAGAAGCATTATTCCTTAACACTTTGTACCTTAAATTAGTGCATACCTGAGTCTTCCTTGTAGAATAATTCCGTTCTTTAAAGGGAAAGAATGGATTGTTTTTTATCACTGATTTTCTCTTTTGCCAGCACAGTACCTGACACACAATAATTATTCCGTAAACATTTGCTGAATGAAAAGGTAAGTAATAGTGGAGGGTTTAATAAATGCTCTAAAGGCGTTACATTTTTACTCCTTTAAGCCTTGCAGCAACCCTGTGAGTCAGGCACTATTGCAACCCACATCCCGTAGATGAGAAAATTGAGGCACAAAAAGTGTGAGTAACACTACAGGGCCACTTAACTAAGTGATCCTTAAGGGGACACTGCAGAATCCAACCTCTTACTGCAACAAAGAGTCTCCCAATTAAATTTTTTACTTTGCAACAAAGCTTTTAAAAAATCAAACCCAGAACAAAGATCATTTCTTAGAACATTTTGTTTCTCTTTGATGAACTCTAAAAAATGAGTAATAACATTATTAGACCTAAACATCCTATAATGCTATCGCATGTTTTGGCTTTGCGGCTTGGTTGGATGAAAACAATTCCAAGAGGAGCTACGAGTTGGTCCTGAAAGCCCCTCTGCACCTTGAACCATCCCTGTACAACAAGAAGCAAGACTCTGCTTCTGCTCTGGACATTCTGAGAAACAAGAAATAGGATCAGATTCAGTGCCTCGAACTCCTGGGTGATTAGAATCTCCGTTCTCCCAGAGTCGTCCAAAGCGAGGCTCCCTTATCTCTCAGTCAGTCGGGGATGATTTATTACCCGGGATCCAGGCTCTGCTGAAACACTCAGGAGGCCGTCTCTGCAGGGTCTGTGGCACAGCTCGCTCCGGTACACTGAGCGGAGATGAGGACATGAATAATTGTTTTGATAATATTTAGCAGGCGTGTGTGATGTCGCTTTGCAGCATCTGCTATTAACAACACAAACAAAAGGAGCCTTTACCCTGCTGTGTTACTCTGCTTTCAGGAAGATGTAATGTGCTGATCTGGAGCCTTTGAAGATACCATAACTTCAATCCTTTTCTAAACATCTCAGGTCAAGTGGGAACACCGGTGCTTATTTAAAGTAAGGCGGCTGGATAACTGAATCGTTGTGTTGTGGACCTGAAACTAACACAATATTGTAAATCAACTTTGTGTGTGTGTGTGTGTGTGTGTGTGTGCGCGCGTGCACGCGCGCGCACGCATGCGTGCTCAGTCATGTCCGACTCTGCAACCCCATGGACTGAAGTCCACCAGGTTCCTCCGTCCATGGAATTTTTCAGGCAACAATACTGGAGTGGGGTGCCATTTTCTCCTCCAGGGAGAAAGTTCCCAACTCAGGGACTGAACTCTTGTTTCCTGTGTCTCCTTCATTGCAGGCAGATTCTTTACCCTCTGAGCCAGCAGAAAAGCCCACTCAAAGTCAGTTCTTCTGTATGTTTCCTTCTGGCTGATGAAAGCTGGAGTTGGTGCGTTTTTCTTCTGTTATTCTCAATCCTACCATGCTTCCCTTGGCATAGCCGGGGCCTATCACTTCAGGTACATTAGGATATATATACCTTCTTCATAACATGGGGCACTGAAATATTCTCTGTTACCCAAATACGAGCTCAGCTATTATCTCTCTCTCAGCACAATTTCATGAAAGTAGCTTGGAACATCAGCTGTTCTTATAGCAGTTCCAAAGATAATACAAAATAATAATGGTGGCTTAGATGCTAAAAGAAACTGCCTGCAACGTGGGAGACCCAGGTTCGATCTCTGGGTTGGGAAGATCCCTTAGAGTAGGAAATGGCAACCCCCTCCAGCATGCTTGCCTGGAGAATTCCGTGGACAGAGCAGCCTGGTGGGCTATCATCTATGGAATCGTAAAGAGTTGAACACGACTGAGAGACTAATACTTTCACAAAATAATAAGCCAGGTAGACACATAATGTAAACACTTACTATGTGAACAATCCATTCTAGGTCCCACAGCAGATACTAATGGACACACATGTGGTTCTGTCCTAGACAGTCTAGGGCCCAAATTATACTAACTGATCTGACTAATCATGAAGCTCTCCTAAAAAGCTATTTTATTTTTATCTTCATTTTATTTAAAGTCAGGGTAACGATAGGCTTCTCTAGCAGAGACTCTTGCAAAGAGTCCTATCGCTTAAAGAGTAGAACAGTTTGCTTCTTTCATGACGGCATTCCTAATGCTAGCAGAACAAGAGGTTAGGGAATCCTTGTCCCTCAGGGTCCACCATAGAACCAGATCTTTTCCAAAACTTTGCTCCTCCAACCTCTGCCCTCCATCCCCTGGGACAGGGGTCAGCATACAGATTTCCCGGTATGCTGCTTCGGTAAATAAGGTTTTGTTGGAAAACAGTCATTGGTTGCACATTGTCTGTGACTTCTTTCTCGTGGCAACAACAGAATTGATTATTGACTGTAAAGAATGCACATCCCGCAAAGTCTAAAATATTTACTCTCTGACCCATTGCAGTAAAAGCTGGCTGACCCTTGCCCTACATGTTGCCATTGTCTTCCTGGTGGAAGCCAGGCCACTGCCATATGTGGGTTCAGTTGGCACAAACAGGAAGGGAGCCTGGGAAATAGGGCCAGATCTCAATAGGGCCAGATGCAAGCATGGCACAAGTCCCTTTTGCTCATAGAGGCTCCAAGAGACCTTGGTCACTTGGCAAAGCCAACCCTGGAAGTCTGTCCATGCCTAACAGAAACATGAGGAGCATGGCTCCACCTTAGTTCATAAGCACTTCAGTCCTTTGCAACAGAATACATTCTGTCAATCATATTTTCCCCTTTGATTTAATGTCTGTGTTTATTTTAAAGAAAAAATGTATCCATATGTTTCTGTGTCATTTATACCTCTCATCAAAATGCTGTTTTTCAACAGCTGTTTGTCATTCACAACTCCTGGTAGAAACTGAACAAGCAAGTTTGGTTTTGTGGTAGGAAGCTTGGAAGCACATGGGCATCTAAGTCAGCATGTCACCATGTACCTAGGTAGTCCCTAAAGAAAGTGACGTTTGTACAGATTCTGAATGGAGTTGATTGCTATAGAGACTTTCTTCTGCTCGCATCTACCAAATCACATTAGTTAAATCTATTGTCAGGTAATCATATTCAAAACAAAGACACCTTGAATATACAAGGACTCATGCATTGTATGAAATTAATGTTTATGAAATGACTTCACATTTGCTATAATGCATTTGGCCAGCATTATACTCTGTAGGGTAGCCAGCGGTTGTCAGCAACCTCTCGGGTCCCCTATTCCCTAGATTCCTGACCTCTCTTGGCAGGATACCTTTAGCCCCTTTTTCCTGCTTTGGAAGTTCAGAAATCCAGAGCATAACCAGTCAGCAGCGTCTAGGAATCCCAATATTGAGAAAGCGATAACGAAAAATAGAAGGGGAGCTTGGAGGTCAGGGCTGATACAATGTCAGTGCAGAGAGCCCATGTGCCGTGACTCAGTTTCTCTTCCTAGTCCTTGAAAGCTGCATCAGTGAAGAATCTGCCTGCCAGTGCAGGAGAGGCCGGACACACAGATTTGATTCCTGAAGGGGGAAGATCCCCTGGAGAAGGAAATGGCAACCCACTCCAGTATTCTTGTCTGGGAAATCCCATGGGCAGAGGAGCCTGGCGGGCTACAGTCCATGGGGTCACAAAGGGTCAGACATCGACAGAGCATGAGCGGAGTCCTTGACAACTCCTTTGATTTTTTACATTTATTTTTTATTAAAGTATAGTTGTTTATGTTTTTTTTAATTACTGCTACGTGGCAAAATGATATATACAAATATATTCTTTTTCTAATATTCTTTTCCACTATGATTTATCACAGAATATTGAATATAGTTCTTGGTGCTGTACAGTAAGACCTTGCTGTTTATCCATCTTATATATACTAGCTTACACACGCTAACCCTAACCGCCTTGGTTTTTGTCTTACATGATTCTCCAGCCATTTATTGATTCTGGGAGCTCTCCTCCAAATGTCTCTCTAATAAATGTCCTTTTGATTTAATTTGTTGGAGTCAGTGTTGTCTAATTGAAATGGGCTGCTGCCATCCTATTGAAGGTGAGGATATTAAGAGTAAGGAATACTTGCTCACCACCTCAAAACTAGTAAATGGCAGAATTGAAGATAATTTCTTGTCTTTTCATTCTATATGCAGTGATATTTTTCTATCTGATGAATACTCTTAGAGTCTCCTTTGTCTTCTAAGAAATGAAAGGACAGTTTCCAGCTCAACCAGGAGTCCCTCTTCACCTAAGAAGACCAGATTTGAGGACTCTCTGAAGCTTTCTGCTGTAGTACAACCACACAGCTGCTTTTCAGCTGTTCCCAAAACAATTCCCTTACATTTCTGTTAGAAAAGTTACATGGAGTTTATTAAGGAGCTGCACAATTTTCTATGTAACTTATACAACAAACTATAAAAACAAAATAGGGGAAACCAAAATTGGAAAAGGCACATGTACCCCAGTGTTCTTTGTAGCACTATTTACAATACCTAGGATGTGGAAGCAACCTAGATGTCCACCAACAGATGAATGGATAAAGAAGCTGTGGTACATATACACAATGCAGTATTGCTCATCTATTGAAAGGAAACACATCTGAGTCAGTTCTAATGAGGTAGATTAACCTAGAGCCTGTTATACAGACTGAAGTAAGTCAGAAAGAGAAAGACAAATATTGTGCATTAATGCATGTATATGGAATCTAAAAAGATAGTACTGACGATCATACATGCAAGGCAGCAAAAGAGACACAGATATAAAGAACAGACTTTCAAACACTGTGGGAAAGGGAGAAGATGGGGGGATTTGAGGGAATAGCACTGAAGCATGTACATTACCATGTAAAACAGATAGCCAGTGGGAGTTTGATGTTTGAAGCAGGGAACCCAAAACGGGTGCTCTGAGACCAGAGGGATGGGAAAGGGAGGGAGGTGGGAGGGAGGTGGGAGGGAGAGGACTCATGATGTATACCTATGGCCCATTCATGTTGATGTATGGCAAAAGCATCACAATACTGTAAAGTAATTATCCTCCAATTAGAAAAATAAATAACAAAAAGTAGAGTTCTTCATTAGAGGAAGAACAGTTTCTTCTTCTGATTTCTATATTTTCATTATTGTTTAGTTACTCAGTTCAGCTCAGTTCATTTCAGTCACTCAGTCCCGTCCGACTCTTTGCGACCCCATGAATCGCAGCACGCCAGACCTCCCTGTCCATCACCAACTCCTGGATTTCACTCAGACTCATGTCCACTGAGTCGGTGATGCCATCCAGCCATCTCATCCTCTGTCATCCCCTTCTCCTCCTGCCCCCAATCCCTCCCAGCATCAGGATCTTTTCAAGTGAGTCAACTCTTCACATCAGGTGGCCAAAGTATTGGAGTTTCAGCTTCAGCTTCAGTCCTTCCAATGAACACCCAGGACTGATCTCCTTTAAAATGGACTGGTTGGATCTCCTTGCAGTCCAAGGGACTCTCAAGAGTCTTCTCCAACACCACAGCTCAAAAGCATCAATTCTTCGGCGTTCAGCCTTCTTCACAGTCCAGCTCTCATATCCATACATGACCAGAGGAAAAACCATAGCCTTGACTAGACGGACCTTAGTTGGCACTCAGTCATGTCCAACTCTTTGTGGCCCCATGGACTACCATGCACCAGGCTTCCCTGTCCTTCACCATCTCCTGGAGTTTGCACAAACTCATGTCCACTGAGTGACATGACAGTGGACACCATCCTACCATCTCATCCTCTGTCACCCCCTTCTCCTCCTGCCTTCATTCTTTCCCAGTATCAAAGTCTTTTCCAATGAGTCAGTTCTTTGTATCTGTGGCCAAAATATTTCTATATTATAATAACTTGTATATCTTGGGTACTTAATAATGTTTGTTAAGTAGATGAATGAGGAAATAAGGAAAAGAAACTAGCAGAATAAGCTGCCAGCACTCTCAAGGGGATTTTCTGAAGCATTAGAGTTCTAGAGAAGCAAATTTACACATAACTTTTTTCACTGTTTAGTAGCAACCTCCCATCAAGATCCAGGAATTCTGCTGCAGCATCCATACCTGGGAGAAGATGATAGTGCTACACTCATGGAAGTAGGAGGCTTCGTCAGCAACATTTCTGTTCAGATGTCATAGAGAAAGAAATATGCAGCCTGCAGAGGGTTCATATCAACCTTGTCCTGTGACTAAAGATGCTACAAGGCCCAACTACCCAGAAGTGTTTCTTCTGCTATAGTCTATTCAAGAAAGTTTTAGTCACTCAATTGTGTCCAACTCTTTCTGAACCCACGGACTGACTGTAGTCCACCAAGCTCCTCAGTCAATGGGATTCTCCAGGCAAGAATACTGGAGAGGGTAGTCATTCCCTTCGCCAAGGGATTTTCCCTACCCAAGGATAGAACCCATGTCTCCTGCATTGCAGATAGATTCTTTACTGTCTGAGCCACCAAGGAAGCCCTATAGTTTTCTAAGGAAGCCAGCTAAATGGTGCAACTTCTTCACTTGGACACAATGTCTCCAGAAAGCTACATATACTTTAACTATCTTAACTGGTAGGATAACCAGTGAGCCAGTGTTGGCTATGGCAACGTTGGTAGTTTGGTAGAAGCTGAGGGGCTCAAGGAGAGAGAGAGAGATGTGCTACCTGAGACCCATCTGCAAGGGCAATGGGATTTAGGTTTGTTCCAATAGAATCTGACCTGGAGAAGGAAATGGCAACCCACTCCAGCACTCTTGCCTGGAGAATCTAATGGACAGAGGAGCCTGGTAGGTACAGTCCTTGGGGGTCTCAAGAGTCAGGCACAAATTAGTGACTAAACCGCAGTAGAATCTGAGAGCAGTATGCTGGGGTGGGGGAGGGGTGGTACCAAGAGAAGCAGAACAAAGAGCCGAGCAGAGAGAGGACAGGCACAGACAGAAGGGAGATGCATGCAGAAAGGTGCAATGAGAGACGCCGAAGACAAAATGCCCAGGTTTTCACCCAAAATAGACAGGATAGGTTTTCCCGACTTCTCTGAAATGGTTCCCAGAATTCTCTGTCCTAGAAATTAATTCAGAAATGAACACTTCCCAGGTGCCAGGCTGGATCCATGGAAAGAGAAGTTTGTTTTCTAGGGTAGGTAACTCAAGGAGTTCACAAGAAAGACAAAAGAACTTTATAGTTTTGAGTGAGATAATTAAATCAGATGCAAGTTGACTCCTACAACACATCTGTGGGGGGTGAACTATAGATGTCATCAGCTAAGCCTAAATGTCCTTTCTTTCCTCCTCTACATCTCCCAATATCTAGGCTTAAAGTTGTGCCATTACATGCAGAATGCTTGCCTGGGAAAGCCAATTGGCAGAGGAGCCTGGAGGGCTACAGTCCATGGGACTGCAAGAGTTGGACACAACTAAGCAGCTAAACTACCACCACTGCAAACAGGAGCCTGGCTCACAGCACTCCTGTGGCTGCTGCACAAGACTCTTCCTCGAAGACTCAGTCTAGAGCTGCTTGGCTGTCTTGATGATATGAGCAGCGATGATTTGAAAGCCCACATGGAAAGGAACCGTGAGAAGACTCTAGGAACGTCAAACAGTCTCTTGGTGCTGAGAACAGCCTCTGACCCATAGCTAGAAAAAATACAAGAGCTGTCAGTCCTACACCTACCAGTAACTGAGTACGGGCGGCAAGCATGTGAGCAGGGAGCTTCTTCCCCAGTGGGGTCTCTAGACAAGAGCCCAGCCTGGCCAGGGACTTGACTGCAGCCTTCTGAGACCCTAAACTAAGGAATTAGCTAAGCTATGTGTATCTTTAAGCCCCTGAGCTTATATTCCACAGCTCAGAGCCCAACAGGTCCTGCTGCCTTCTCAAGGCAGCCACCATGCACCTGTTATGTGGGATGGTATTTTCATGGGCTGGAAAGAGACATCAGGACACAGAAGGATTCCATTTAGATGATCCGGGACCCCAACCAGACAGAGAAAGCTCCCAGAAGGAAGCAGAGGCAGCTGGCATATATAGACATAGCGCACAGGCCACTGTGTCACCCTAAACAAAGATGATATAAGTGAAGGGAGGTCAACTCAAGAACACTCACTTTGCAATTGATCTTTTTTCCAAGGAAACGATCTATCATTCTTCTGGGGGATTTGCCACTGAAGTATATTTTAAAGAAAAATATGTAAAATGAAAATTTCTAACTTGTTTTATAAGCTTGGAGAAGGAGGATCTCAAGGACATACATTCTTCCCTCCTTACTTCTGTTTCCCCACCTTCTTACACAGAGGAGAGTAAAAACGTTGGCTTAAAGCTCAACATTTAGAAAACAAAGATCATGGCATCCGGTCCCATCACTTTGTGGCAAATAGATGGGGAAACAGTGGAAACAGTGGCTGACTTTATTTTGGGGGGGCTCCAAAATCACTGCAGATGGTGATTGCAGCCATGAAATTAAAAGACACTTATTCCTTGGAAGGAAAGTTATGACCAATCCAGACAACATATTAAAACACAGAGACATTACTTTGTCAACAAAGGTCTATCTAGTCAAGGCTATGGTTTTTCCAGGAGTCATGTATGGATGTGAGAGTTGGACTGTAAAGAAAGCCGAGTGCTGAAGAATTGATGCTTTTGAACTATGGTGCTGGAGAAGACTCTTGAGAGTCCCTTGGACTGCTAGGAGATCCAACCAGTCCATCCTAAAGGAAATCAGTCCTGAATGTTCATTGGTAGGACTGATGTTGAAGCTGAAACTCCAATACTTTGGCCACCTGATATGAAGAGCTGACTCATTTGAAAAGACCCCAATGCTAGGAAAGATTGAGGGCAGGAGGAGAAGGGGACAGTGGAGGATGAGATGGTTAGATGGCATCACTGAGTCAATGGACATGGGTTTGGGTGGACTCCGGGAGTTGGTGACAGACAAGGAGGCCTGGCGTGCTGCAGTTCATGGGGTTGCAAAGAGTTGGACATGACTGAGTGACTGAACTGAACTGAACTGTAAGTATTGACCCTCATAGCATCACAATCTGAACATATCAGCAGCATGGAACAGTTCAACAAATTCCAAGTTGACAGACTGAAAACCACTATTTAAAGGAGTAGATGTTGACTGAATATTCATTGTGCGTTAGGCACCCATATAGAATCTCTACATATCTGTGGCCCTCCCAAGAGTCCTTTGAAAGTGAAAGTGAAGTCACTCAGTCGTGTCCGACTCTTTGCGACCCTGTGGACTGTAGCCCACCAGGCTCCTCTGTCCACGGGATTCTCCAGGCAAGAATACTGGAGTGGGTTGCCATTTCCTTCTCCAGGGGATCTTCCCGACCCAGGGATCGAACCCAGGTCTCCTGCATTGCAGGCAGACGCTTTAACCTCTGAGCCACCAGGGAAGCCATACGTTTAGTTGGATGAAACTGTCACTGGGACTGAGGATCCTTTATTTTTGCCATGAGGAAACTGAATGTCATAAACAGGTCCCGTTCAGGGACTTGCACAGGCTCTCATGGAGCTGCGAGCAGAGCTGGGGCCCTGATCAGGACCTGAATCCAGCAGAACTTTTACCTCCATCACTGCTGTGCCACATGTAGAGTAAAACAGATTGGAATGTGTTGTGTCCACGAGGGCAGGCAGCATGTTCTCTGGAAAGAGCTGACATTTCAAATCCTGGGCACAAAGGGAACTGAGTCAGGAAGAGGCAGGCGTAGGCCTGAGCGTAGGCCGCAGCGGCAGGGAACGGTCCCTGTGGGGTGGCCAGGGCCCGGCTGCTTCAGCTTCCAGGGGCGTGAACTGGGGTGAGCTGGCCCACCGACCGTCTCGTCTCCGTACCGCATGCTGAGCAACACTAGAAAGACACTCTAGACACCCCGAGGAAGTAAATGGCCTGAGAAGTCATGTGTGTAGAAGCAGGCAGTATAAAGAGAGATTTATCACGTGCTGATAAATTGACAGTGAAATTAAAAAGCTTAATTATTTCAGCATGAATTTTGAAGAGGCATCTTTTCCCACTGAACGTATGAAAAAGTTTCAAAGCATTTTGCAGCCATAAAACATCTGTGACCCAATTTACCAAAAAAAAAAAAAAAAAAAAGCAACAACAACAACAAAAAAGGATGAAACTGAGAGTTGTTCAGGTAGCAAAGTACAGCAAGATGATTGTGAACCCTTATTCCAATAAGGTCCAACAATAAAGAGATCCCTGTGCATATAGCCGCCCTTCAAAAGCGTGTCCTTTTACATTTTGAGTGTGTAGGGAGATGGGAGGCATTGCAGGGACCCAGAACACCACTGAAATGAACATGTGAAAGTTCATGACCGATCAAAGACCCAGGAAGAGATGCACTGAGAGTTCACTAATGGGAAGGTAGTGGCCTTCGGGAGCTGGTGCAGAAGACAAAACAGAATGAATGAATTTTAAGGACAAAAACACACTTGAAAAAAAAATATGCCACAATTACATCATCTGAAAGCACTGAATTATAATAATTCCAAGATATTTCTTTTGTTTCATGTTGCATTCTGTATCAGAGAAAGAAGAAAGGTATAGTCCAAAGGGTTTAATGGTTAGTTTTTAAAGGGTTTTGGCAATGCTTGAATTTTAATTACAGTGAATCAGGCAGAACTTTAAAAAAAAGTATCTTTTGAAGAAAACTGAAATCAGATCCAATAAACTCAATAAATATTCACGATTCTTGAATGATTTGAAGTAGATTATTTTAAACTGATGTAAAACGTGACAAAAATCTGTTCTAAAGAATGTATAGAATATTGACATATGGTAATTTACTAATTGGAAAAAAAAATCGACAACTCTTACTTCTCTAAGATGTGAAACTTAAATTGTGCAAAGGCTTAACTGGATCAAATGAACAGGGAAAATTTTTTTGACTTTGTGTTTTTAATCATTATTTCATTCTGATTCCCCAGTGCCCAGGCAATTTCATGCATAAGAAAGTAGCCACTTCTGTAAGCATTTTCATTTTTAGCAAGGATCCATTTGGTAGAGAAAATTTTAGATGCCCCAAAATAAGTACACACCTGTAAGTATTCTCTGAGGGAACTATTTGGTTAACGAGTCCTAATTAAGAGAATATTGGTTTTTAAAAAGTAATTGCTTGCAGATACCTTTTAATGAACATTTTTACATGAAAACATTAATTCATTATACACTAAGAAGTGATTCACAAAGGACAGCACCATTCTTTAGCTGGTGGATGGGAACATACCATCCCTTTCCATGCATACTCAGTGATGTTGGACTCTATGACCCCATGGACTGTAGCCCACCAGACTCCTCTGGACATGGGATTTTCCAGGCAAGAATGTTAGAGTGGGTTGCCATTTCCTTCTCCAGGGGATCTTCCTGACCCAGGGATTGAACCCGCCTCTCCCTCATTGCAGGCAGATTCTTTACTACATCATCCCTTTGGGACTTTTCAAAATATAGCCCTACCCACCACCCATCTCCTCCTACCTGACCCTGGAAGAAAATCCTAGAATGTATCCCCAAAGTGACACTGTCAACAACTCTGCATCCCGTTCTTATTAGAAATCAATGCCTCGTTGAGTCACTGCTGTTGGTAAGAACAGGCTATTTCTCTCAAGTATGTGGGGAGCAGGAATCAGAAACAAGTTCTGTGATTGAACGCTCTAGTCAACGCTACCCGTGCTGAGGACTGGACTCTACCAGCTCTGCTGAAGCTGGGAACAGAGGTTCAGACTCAGCTGGCAACAGGTCTAGGAGCTGAAGGAGGAATGATCTTAGACTCACAGTCATTCAAAACCTTTACAGAGCTGGGCAGAGAGGAGCAGTGTTAATAAAAGGTCATCAACTTGAGATCTACTAGGACAGAGGCCATGTGGTGAGTGGCGTGTGTCTCTTCTGCACTGGGTGTGAAGGGATGGACCCCCAGGCCAGCAGGGGAGTGTATGCAGGCCGGATGCAACTGGAGGAGCTCTCCAAAAGGGGTTCCTTTGTGAGAACAAAAACAGTGTTGTCAGTGTTCACAACAGTTGCTGAAAATCTGGATTTTTTTTTTCTTTTGTAACTATATTCAGTGACTGCTGGAGCTCCCCAGGTGGCACTAGTGGTAAAGAACCCACCTGCCACTGCAGGAGACATAAGAGGTGCGGGTTCGATCCCATGGCTGGGAAGATCCCCTGGAGGAGGGCATAGCAACCCACTCTAGTATTCTTGCCTGAAAAATCCCATGGACAGAGGAACCTAATGGGCCACAGTCGATGGGGTCACAGAGAGTCAGCCATGACTGAAGCGACTCGCACACAGTGACTGTCGTTTACTAGACTTATCGTGGTGATAATTTTGCAGTATATACAATATCAAATTGGTAGGTTGTACGCCTGAAACTAATAAAATATTGCATACCAATGATACGCTAATTTTTCTAACAGTAAACATAAATTATTTACTTAAAAAATACCTGGATTTTTATGTAAACTTGCCTGGTTTATATTTTATAATCTAATTTTTTAAGGGACACTATAGGAACCAATCTTGTAGCATAAAGACACGCTGTCTGTGGATTTGGTGAAGCCCTGTAGTCTGGGATCTCAGCTCCAGGTACCCTGAAGTCCATGGAGCTGAAGACCCAGAAATGGAGATCCAACATACTTCCTGTCCTTCCTAACAACCCAGATTGCTGTTCCTGAATCGCTAGGCTTTTTGTTTTTGTGTGTGTGTTTTGGTTGTGTGTTTTTGTTTGTGTTTTTGTTTTTGCTTTATTTCTCATGTGGTGGAAACAGCTGAAATATATTATTAAAAGTAACCCTGCAAAAATTAGCCTTGTGTTTATTGTAAAGATGTCATCATGGGCTTTGCTGATTATGTGATACCATGTGATCTGTAAGAATAATGGAGACATCTCTGCTCAAGTTTCATTATCAGAAACAATGGTGTTTTTTAGGAGCAAAGACTTTGTCTTTCTACCTTTTGGGCTCTGTGACTCATTACAGATCGTGTTTGCATCTTGGCACTGGATGCCCAGAAGCTTAATGTGAATCTGTGTGTGTGTGAGCGCTTCTGAATCCATCCTGCTTCTCTTTACTCATTTTCCTTTTGTTTCACCCGATTCACATTCTTCCTCATTTCTATTCAAGGTATCTTGTTATACTGACTGGGTTCTCGGTAACATGAGTCACGTCCATCTCAAAACAGAGCAGAAAGGGAATAAGGACAGGCATTTTAAAAACAAAATTTGAATATTTATAGTCTGCCTTATTCTAAGGAGCAAGTTGGTTTTTACGTGAAGTGGGATGAAGAGTGGAGGAATTCTTATGTAGCCTCATTCTGGACCGAGGGCCTGGGATTGGACAGATTCAAACTCAAAATTACCGCATAGGGGGTGAAGGGGTTAGGTGAGGATCAGGAGAGGGAAAGCGAGACAGATACCACCAAGACTCCAGATTTATCTTTGCACCAAGTTTTGGCAATTATGAGTAAAGCTGCTATAAACATCTGTGTGCTGATTTTTGTGTGGACATAAGTTTTAACTCCTTTGGGTAAATACCAAGAAACACAATTGCTGATCATATGGTAAAAATTTATTTAGTTTTGTAGGAAACTGCCAAACTGTCTTTTAAAGTGGCTGTACCATTTTACATTCTGGTGATGTTGGTTTTTGATTAGATGGTTTTAAATAGGAATTACCCTGGGGTTACATATTCACAATTAAGTTATTTTTAATACTAACAACTACTACTTGCATGTGGATTAAATATGCCTGTAAACATACATACACACACACACATATACAGATATTTTTATATAAACTGAAAGACGCTCAGTAGTATCCAAATCTCTGTGACCCCATGGACTACACCCCACCAAGCTCCTCTGTCCATTGGATTTCCCAGGTGAGAATACTGGAGTGGGTTGCCTTTCTTTCTCCAATATATACGCTGCTATGTATACAATAGATAACTAATGAAAACTGTGGGGGAAAAAATGAGAAAGTGGAGTTGAAAGTAGTTAACTAGGAAAACCTGAAAAGCCATTACATGGGAACTCATCAAAGAAGTCCTAACAACAGGGGCAGCAGTAGAAATACCATCTTTGCCTGCACTTCTTGGTTTCTGGAAAAGGAAACCAAAACGTCTTTCACCACCATTTATCTTCACAGTAAACGAGGCTAGAACAAAACAGTTCGGGAACCATCTTCCCATTCTGGCCATCCTTCAGCCTTTCCTTCAAAAGATGTCTGGTTTGCTAAGTTGAATGATGTCCATTTGAAGTCACTGATTTCTTGCTATTTCTGATTCATTATTTTCCTCCATAATCTTGCAATCTCCCTTAACTTCACAAAATTGTAGCTTTTCTTTATCTCATTTCATCATTATTCCCTCTATGTGCTTCTAGCTCAAGGTTTATGAGCCAGTCCTATGAGAAAAAGTGTTGATCACAGCAGTCTGAAGAGCTATGGAAAGTTAAGGATAACTTGCAATATGAATATCTTGCATTTAAACTGAACTAAAACTTGAGCTGGTTTGCGGCAGCCCCTTTGTCTTAAGTGAGGACAGTCTGACCATTTTGAGGTCAATCCACCTCTCTGGCCAAGTTCAGGTTTCCATATATTGAGGGTAGCACAGATAAATGACAACTTTGTAATTTCTACTGATTGTACAGATCCAACAACTGTAGCAATATGTATTGTTTGCTAGTTTGCTATCATTTGTTGGCAGACTGATCTGTTTGGGAAAATTATCCTTTTCTGGAAATGCGATGGAAAAAGATCAGCACAAAAACAAATATATTTATGTACACAATGCGCAGTGCACGGTTTGGGGTTAGGATGGTGATTTAGAATATCATAGTGGAGATACATCTATCACACGTAATTTCACTTCTCTCCAGCCATCATGGGTTTGTTTCATTTTTGTAAACTATAAGAACTGCAAAAATCCCACTACAGGCTACTCACCAGGGCTTAGTGATTCACACTTGGGATATTTAAAAATATACGTTTCCATCCAGGCAACTAAATTTAAAGAAAAGAGAAAGACAAATGAGACAGACTCACCTGAATGCTACAACGAATCTGCCCACTGTGATTTTGCCAGGTGGAAGCCTGTGAAGGAGAATCTCAGTGTCATAGACACAGAGTGAGCCTGGGGAAGTTTGCTGGTGCCATAAAATGCACAAAGAGCATATGACTCAGAGATGACGAGCTAGAGTGCAGGTCCAGACAAAGAGCAACAGGAAATACAGAGTTAAGGACAGGGCCGTGATCCCATGAAAGCACAGAGGCAGACATGAGGATTGGGCATGTCTTAGAAAGAAACACTTCATCATAGAAAAGTGACTCATGCTGGACCCTCTCCTTAGTACAGCTGGTGTCAACAGTCTTTCTATTCATCTCACATCTCAGAAGTCTACCTCATTCCTAATTCATGATAAACCTCAATACTTGTCTGATAAGCAAAGATCTATTGATAGAAAGCAAGAGACTCAGGACAAACTGAAAGACTGCTTCAGGGAAAGATGGATACATCCTTTCTGTTAAATACTCCCAGAGAATAAAAACAGTCCAGTTTTAAGGTTGCAATCAATATTCATCATTTTAAAATCCCTCTGTTTCTCTGACAATAAAGAGATGCTTTTTTCACATGTATTAATAATTTGACCCTTAATATTGATATCATAAGGTTAAGTGGGCTTCAACAGTGACAAGTAGGAAATATCAACTATGTTAAAAAAAAAAAAAAAAAGACAAAAGACAAAATAGCCAGCCAACAAAATCTTCCTGAACTCACACCCTGATGGTCACTAGGATTCTGAGCTGATCAAATGCCTACTTTTCTTAGTAACCTCTAAGCTCTTTAGGTGACCTTCCACATACACCCACCCCCACCTCTGGAGTTGTCTCTAAGCTTTAATGTCAGGTCACCAAGTTTGGTGCAGGCCCTCCAGCTACTTCTGTTCCTTTTTTTTTTTTTTTCTTACTTTCGTACATACTCCCTTTTTTCTTCTTTATTCCCTACCATAACCTTATTCTGAAGCAAACAATCCACAGCCATAGTGGGTGCCAGGACAGCAGTATAATTATAAGGATGCCTTAAAGCCTTTGAGTTTTCAAAGCACTCCCCTATTCAGTTTTACACAACATCATCACACCACGGGTTTCGCTGGTGGCTCAGATGGTAAAGAATCTGCCTGCAATGCGGGAAACCTGGGTTTGATCCCTAGGTTGGGAAGATCCCCTGGAGGAGGGCATGGCAACCCACTCCAGTATAATCTCCTGGAGAATCCCTATAGACAGAAGAACCTGGTGGGCCACAGTCCATGGCGTTGCAAAGAGTTGGGCAGGACTGAGCAGCTAAGCACATCACACCATGCCATAAAGGGAGACATCCTACCTGCTTTGCAGGTAGACTGTGAGGTCCGGTGACCTGAGTTGATGTACTTACATAGTAGTAACAAGAATGAGACTTACATCTAAGACCAGCGTCAAGAAACAACTGTGAAAAATATTTGAACTCCACTGAATCTTGTTAATGTTTGACCTCTTTGTACTAGATTCAGTTCAGTTGTATTAGATTACCAGCCTTAAATTTGCGTAAAGTATACTGACAATAACTCCTGCCTCATGATATGTAAATAATACTTTGTTGTACAGAAAAATAGACAGTGCATGTGCACACACAGGCTAAAACATTTACACGCACGTCTATTAGACAGATTTGTACTAAGAGTTGACCCTTGTATCACTTGGGGATGCCTTTAGAAGGAGGAGGTTGGAGAGAGAAAAAAAGAAGCCTGCAGTTGACAACTACGGCTGGATTGCCCGAGGGCTTTAGTAGGTGCTCTCTAGGTTCATTCATGTTCCTATGATTCTTAGTATGTCTGCTGCTTCCATCTTATTTGGGGTTAACTGGGTGAACTGAGAAAGACTTGTAGGAGCCTGTAGAAATACCACTGTATTTCTGCTGGACAACATTGTAGAAACTCATGGAAGAATGAGTTGAGCTGCCTCCGAGAGCTCTGAGCACAGAGAGTGCTCAGGGTAATCATCTAAAGGTCCTACTACAGAGCCTGTAGAAAGCCCAGGATGAAGCTCTTCCTGTAAAGAACAATTTAGGCTACATTTCTACAAGACCAGCAGATTTAACAGCTGCATGAAATTATACTTCTTTGAGGCTCACAGGTATTTCTTCTACCAAAACCAAACTAAGTCAAACAAACAAAAGCCTTGGTCTACTGAATTCTATATAAAATGACAATTGTCACAGCTGGTAAAAGACAGCAATTTAAACAAGAAAAAAAAAATGAGATTGGGAGAAGGGAAGAGTCTATACTTTTTCATTTTTTTTTTAATTGAAGAGGATCCTGGTGGGCTACAGTCCATAGGGTCACAAAGAGTTGGACATGACGGAAACGACTTCACGCATGGTTGATTTACAATGTTGTGTTAGTTTCAGGAATACAGCAAAGTGGCAGTTTATCTATTCATTTTGTAGAATGTTTTCCATTGTGGGTTATGATATTGAGTACACTTTCCTGTGGTGTACAGTAACTCCTTACTGATTATTTTATATATAATAGTGTGTTTATATTAATCCCAAACTCCTAATTGCTCTCTCCTCACCCTTTCCCCCTTGGTAATCATGTCTTGTATGTCTGTACATCTATTTCTGTTTTGTTTATAATTTCAGTTGTATCATTTTTTTTAAAGATTCCACATATAAGTGATATCACCTGGTATTTGTCTTCAATTAGTATGATGCTCTCTAGGTCCCCTCATGTTCCAATGACTCTTAATATGCCTACTGCTTCCATCTTATTTGGCGTTAACTTGGTGAAATGAGAAAGACTTGTAGGAGCCTGTAGGTTATATACATATAAATGCACAAACACATGTATATAATTCATAATTTATGAATTGTCACTAATTTATATGATACTATTATGATATGCAAGTCATATATAACCATATATAACACATAATTATATCCACTAAATGAAAGACAGTATGCAAAACAGGGTAGGGATTCACGTTGCAGTCCCCAAGGACCCTTCAGACAGAAGGAGAGCTCAAGTTAAGCTTGCAAATAGTGCAGTGGAGATAGGGCAACCATCATAACAGAGGATAGAGTGCTTTAAAATTATTTTAAAAAATAATTTTTGTTTTGCTGGAAAGAACTGTGGAAATTATGGAGGGTTAGAAATTTGTGTTCTTTTTTAATTTCTCATTTGCATAGAAGAGAACTGTGAATTTAGCATACATTTTATATGATGAAAAGGCTTAGGCTTGGAGAACTGGTGAGTTTTGCAGCACCTACGGTAAATTGAGTCTGAGAAAAGCCATTTCCTTGATGAGGAACCTCATGGCGCATCATACAATAAAACAGGCTCTCTTCTCACGGTGAAATGTCGTTATGGTTCCTGTGAAATGGTGTGTTCTTGAGAGGTAATTGCAAATTTCCTTCCCAAGCTGAAATTTAGGAATAACCAAGCAGGCCTTGAAATCGAAAGCACCAGTTGGCTCTACGTCCCTTAGCAAATTTTTTTCCAGAAGTAAATAATTGTTACTGGCTGAAATGACATTCAGCCGAGGCAAAATAGTCCTTCTGAGGCCCAGCGGGGTGCTAATGGTCAGATGGTATGTCCTTAACTTGCTGGGATGCGGAGCAGTGCCTTGAATCTTGCCCATCCTATTTGAAACACTTAGCTGTTCTATAGGGAGCGCTCAGAAGGAGATGCAAATTGCGCTGGCATCCGAATGAAAACAAAGAGGAGAAAATGAAAACAACACTGGCGAGCGGGCCTCCCAGACGCTGAGGCTTATTTCTTCATCACTGTTAAAATTTCAGCAATTTGGTTTTGAAAATTTCTGTTGTGAAATACCAGGTTCAGTCACAAACAGGGATGTGTTTAGTGACGATAAACCAACGACAATTGGAAGAATAGATGTGTTTCAAAATGGAGAAGGCGGAAAAAAGGAAAGAAGAAATAGAGGAAGGGTGGGTCTGAAAGGATCAGAAGGTCAAGAAGGAGTGAGGGACGCAGTCCCAGAGGCCACAGCACTGGCAAAGGCCCTGGGGCAGGGAAGGGTTTGGTGTGCTCCGAAATGCTTCACTGGTTTCAGGATCATTATAACCAGTTCTGCTGATTTCTCCTTGTCTCTTTGAGCTTCATTGGTCATTCTTTTAAAAGATGTGATGATATCTCTTGATCCTTCTAATTTGTCTATTTCCTTTCTCCATGGGGTTGAGTTTGTTATAAGCAACCTTTAGTCTTATAATACAGGGAAACCCAGCATGCTGCAGTCCATGGGGTCACAAAGAGCCAGACATGACTTGCAACTGAACAACAACAAATCTTCAGTCTGCTTCCTCAACTCAGAAATCACTGAGTGAAAAGTTATGTGTGCAGCCAAAAAGTATACAGTGAAATTTTCCTATCCATGTATTTGGTTGTTGCACTTATAAAACCTTTCAAACAAAGGAACTTTTGAAGCAAAAGTACTTTTAAGATTATGTTCAAAGATGCTGGTGGAGAACTAACCAAATGTTAGTATAATATTTAAACAGAAAACAGGTTTGAAAAGAAAGAGAAGAAGAAAAAGGAAAGAAGGAAAGAAGAGGGGATAGTGGAGAAGGGGAAGGCCTACAATTGTCCAGAGTCTGGGTGCCCACCGAGTTCTTCCTCCTCTTCGCCAAAACCTTTACTTCCACCACCAGGTGGGCAGTTCATGAGCACGCACTTGATATGCAAAAAAACAAACAAAAGAAGAAAAAAAAACCCCTCACCCACAAGCTTCCAGAAACCTATGGATTTTAACAAAAGATATGGGGATCATCAGTTCCTTTCTTTGGACTTGGGAATTCAGCAGCCTGAGAATGACCTGGAAACTGTGTCCAGAGAGAAAGAGAGGATTCCAATTGAAGAGACACCACAGGTAAGATTCTAAGGTGTTTGGGGATTGGAGGCATGTCGAAAATGTTCCCATAACCTGAGAAATTAGATCTTTTCCCATGAGCACTAAAAAGCCATCTGAAGTTATTACTCAAAGCAGTGTCTCAGCCCATTTTATGCTTTGAATAAATTACTCAGAACAAAGAGCAAATGGATGAGAAGGCCACCGATTAGAGATAGGGGGTCAATAATGAGGATCCTGCAGCGACCAAAGCCAGGACTACAGGCTTGTGCTGGGCACCGGGGGTGGAGGTTGGGGAGAGGAGGCACAGATGGAAGACACGCATTTAGGAGGTGAAATTGGCAGAGTTCAGGCAACCCATGGTCATATTTTGAGACTTTCCGAAAGACACTCCCAAGGTTTAATCCTCTGCCAGTTTCACACATGGAGGTTGACATGTGTGTCATTATTTTCTCATGGCTCTCCTGAAAGGAAACAAAATGCAGGATTAATGTCACAGCACAGTTCTCTGTGCCTCGGAGGTTAAGAAGGTGGAACAGATTTACGGCTTATCTTGACAATCACTGACGCCTAGCTTTCTTCTCACTCATTACCTCTGGTAAGGACCCGAGGGCTGGCCCAGAACACAGAGTAGTATAACAAGACCCCAGAGTGCGATCCCTCCTGCTGCTTCTAGACAGCCACACAGGTCTAGCTTTGACAGTTTTGCTCACTTAGATCCAGCCTGGCCCACAGACAAGCCACATGCCTGCTTCCGGAAGATTCTCAACTGCGACTCAACCTGTCTCCCTGTTCCAGGGACTTGTCAGAGGTCCTCAGCAGGACTCCTAGCAGAAGTGATGTGAAGATGCAGGGGATGATGGCTGGAGAGCATGAGAGATGTAGCTGAGGGATTGTCATTGCACCCCCTCTTCTAACCTCCAGGTTGAGGTCTGCCCTGGTCCTTTCCACCCTTCAGGCTGCAGTGTCACCTGGTCCCCATCCTGACACACCATGGATCTCGTTGAACTTCCCTCTCTGGCCTGTCATGGAGGACCCCCAGCCAACTTCCCGCTGCTGGTCAGAGAGGTTCAATCAGCCACACAAAAGGATCTGGTAGATGTGACCCTGAACAGTGCGACTTACCACCCTTCTCAAAGCCTGTCTCCTAGAGATAGCAACTGTCACGGTGCGATAACTCATCAAACAGTGATTTACTCTCAATTCAATTCAACAAGCATTTATGAAGAATCCACTGTTAAAGGCACAAAGATATAAGTAAAACTGTCCTAAGAATCTAGAAGTTTATCATCTAACTGGGAGCAGATAAATAAAACCAGTTAATTATGGAGACATACAATGATGTAACTGCTAGACAGAAAGCAAACACGAAGCGAGGCCAGTATCAAGGGTGAAGTATATCATTCTGATGAGCAGAAGTAGGAGAAAAGAGTGGATTAAGGTTTCATTTGTTGTTTTTTTCAATCAGGTTTACCGAGGCATAATTTCATTTACAACCAATGAAACATATATTAATCATCATAGAGTTCAGTAAATTTTGATGAAACAAAATCACAATCAAAATGTACAATGCCACCATTATCCCCAAAGTGTCTCTGTGCTCTTCCTAGTCAATTCTTACCCCTTCAGCCAAGACACTGCTGATCTGCTTACTAGTAATACAAATCAGACCTGTGCAGACCTGTCTTTCCTAGAATGCAATCACCGAGGGTGTTCCCTTTTGTCTAGCTTCTTTTGTTCAGCATATTTCTGAGATTGATTCATAGCCACATAACTACTTAATTTCTTATTATTGTCAATATCACCCTATTGTATTGTGTCTTGTTTATCCATTCATATGATGATGGGCATTTGGGTTGTCTCCAGTTGAAGGCTGTCATGAACAAAACTTATGCACATCTGTGTGCACATGGATGTGTTTTTTTGTGGATGATGTATTTGTGAATGTATGAATTTTGAGGATGTACTTTTATTTCTCTTGTGTAAATACCTAGGCTTTGCATGGTTGGGTCACGCAATCAGTTTCGGATTACACTTATAAGAAACTGCTAAATAATTTTCTGAAACGCTGTAATCACCAGCGATGTGTGAGACTTCTACTGCTCCTTATCTTTGATAACGCTTGGTACAGTCAGTTACAGTTACATTTTAGCCATCCAAGTGGGTGTGTAGTCTTCAGTTCAGTTCAGTCCCTCAGTCGTGCCTGACTCTTAGTTCATTGCAATTTGAAATTCCCTAATGATTAATGATGTCTAACAGCTATTCAAGTGTCTGTTGATCATTCACACATATCTTTTTTTTTTGGATTAATTGTCTCTTGAACTTATTTTGATTGGGTTGTTTGCCTCTTTATTATTGAATTGTAAGGGTATTTTTGTGTATTCTATAGATAAGTTCCTTAGAAAAAAGTATATAGCTAATATTTTCTCCCAGTATGTGGCTTATTTTTGTTCTGTTTTGTTTCTGTAACATGTCTTTTAAAAAAGCAGACATTTAAAGCATATTATGCATTTTTCTTCAATGGGTATTGCCTATTGCATCCTATCTAAAAATCTTTGTCAACACCAAAGCCACAAAGATTTGTTTCTTAAATTTTCTCTAAATGTAGTTTTAACTTTTAAATTTAGTTTAACAATATATTTTGTGTTATTTTTGTGTGTATATCATATGGCACTGAGAGTTAGATATTTTCATATCATTATCCAGTTTTCCCAATCCCATTTCTTGAGAAGACTATCTATTCTCCATTAAATTGATTTTATCCCTCTGTTGAAAATCAATTAGCCACATATGAGTGGTTTTATTTCTAGATTCTCCCTTTTGTTTGAATGGCCTTTCTCCATCTCTTTCTCTCTCTCTTGCTCTTTCTTTTTCTCATATACATGCACACACACAAATATATATATATACACACATACTATTTTGATTGCAGCAGAAGCTCTGTAGTAAGTTTTTAATATAAGTAGTTAAAGTTTTCTAACTCATCCCACCTAAAATAAGCACATTTGAATTTGCAATATAAGCTTTCGTGTTTGCTTGTCAATGTCTGCAAGATATTTTCACTGGGTTCGTACTAAACCAATAGATCACTTTGCTGAGAACTAGCATCTTAACAATATTGAATTTTTATTTTTATTTTTATTTTTTTTTTAAATTACAAAGGAATTTATTATGTTTTCCCATTGCTTCTGGTTCTCTTAAAACAATTTTGGGTTTTGAAATTTGAAGTTAAAAAATTGTGAATATAATGAAAGGCATACTCTTTTTCAAAAAAAGATTCATAAGCTAACCCAAAATACCTGCTGTCGTTTTAGTTATCTTACCAAGATTATCTCAGGTTTTGTTTAATTTAGCTTCTCTGTTATCTCGGTTTGGGCTATAAGTAACAAAATACTTAATTGCCTTAACCAAGGTTAGCTAGTCCCATAGCGGGCTATTCAGTGGCATGGGGACAGACGGATACTGCAGTTGGGGGCTCCCCCCTCTACCATCCTTGTTGGCTTCTGTCCTGTGTATCTTTCCTAGCTGCTAGATGGGTTGACACTATTTTCTTAGTTTACGTATCTTGCTATCTCTTTTATTTTTTTATTTTTTTTTCTTGCTTTTATTTTTTTATTTTCATTTTTTATTTTTTTTTGTTTTTTGTTTTTTATTTTTTAAATTTTAAAATCTTTAATTCTTACATGCATTCCCAAACATGAACCCCCCTCCCACCTCCCTCCCCATAACATCTTTAACACCTATCCTCCTCAAACTCTTCCAGAAAATTGCAGAGGAAGGTAAACTTCCAAACTCATTCTATGAGGCCACCATCACCCTAATACCAAAACCTGACAAAGATGTCACAAAAAAAGAAAACTACAGGCCAATATCTCTGATGAACATAGATGCAAAAATCCTCAACAAAATTCTAGCAATCAGAATCCAACAACACATTAAAAAGATCATACACCATGACCAAGTGGGCTTTATCCCAGGGATGCAAGGATTCTTCAATATCCGCAAATCAATCAATGTAATTCACTACATTAACAAATTGAAAAATAAAAACCATATGATTATCTCAATAGATGCAGAGAAGGCCTTTGACAAAATTCAACATCCATTTATGATAAAAACCCTCCAGAAAGCAGGAATAGAAGGAACATACCTCAACATAATAAAAGCTATCTATGACAAACCCACAGCAAACATTATCCTCAATGGTGAAAAATTGAAAGCATTTCCCCTAAAGTCAGGAACAAGACAAGGGTGTCCACTTTCACCGCTACTATTCAACATAGTTCTGGAAGTTTTGGCCACAGCAATCAGAGCAGAAAAAGAAATAAAAGGAATCCAAATTGGAAAAGAAGAAGTAAAACTCTCACTGTTTGCAGATGACATGATCCTCTACATGGAAAACCCTAAAGTCTCCACCAGAAAACTACTAGAGCTAATCAATGAATATAGTAAAGTTGCAGGATATAAAATCAACACACAGAAATCCCTTGCATTCCTATACACAAATAATGAGAAAGTAGAAAAAGAAATTAAGGAAACAATTCCATTCACCATTGCAATGAAAAGAATAAAATACTTAGGAATATATCTACCTAAAGAAACTAAAGACCTATATATAGAAAACTATAAAACACTGATGAAAGAAATCAAAGAGGACACTAATAGATGGAGAAATATACCATGTTCATGGATCGGAAGAATCAATATAGTGAAAATGAGTATACTACCCAAAGCAATTTACAAATTCAATGCAATCCCTATCAAGCTACCAGCCATATTTTTCACAGAACTAGAACAAATAATTTCAAGATTTGTATGGAAATACAAAAAACCTCGAATAGCCAAAGCAATCTTGAGAAAGAAGAATGGAACTGGAGGAATCAACTTGCCTGACTTCAGGCTCTATTACAAAGCCACAGTCATCAAGACAGTATGGTACTGGCACAAAGACAGACATATAGATCAATGGAACAAAATAGAAAGCCCAGAGATAAATCCACACACATATGGACACCTTATCTTTGACAAAGGAGGCAAGAATATACAATGGAGTAAAGACAACCTCTTTAACAAGTGGTGCTGGGAAAACTGGTCAACCACTTGTAAAAGAATGAAACTAGATCACTTTCTAACACCGTACACAAAAATAAACTCAAAATGGATTAAAGATCTAAATGTAAGATCAGAAACTGTAAAACTCCTAGAGGAGAACATAGGCAAAACACTCTCAGACATAAATCACAGCAGGATCCTCTATGATCCACCTCCCAGAATTCTGGAAATAAAAGCAAAAATAAACAAATGGGATCTAATTAAAATTAAAAGCTTCTGCACAACAAAGGAAAATATAAGCAAGGTGAAAAGACAGCCTTCGGAATGGGAGAAAATAATAGCAAATGAAGCAACTGACAAACAACTAATCTCAAAAATATACAAGCAACTTATGCAGCTCAATTCCAGAAAAATAAACGACCCAATCAAAAAATGGGCCAAAGAACTAAATAGACATTTCTCCAAAGAAGACATACGGATGGCTAACAAACACATGAAAAGATGCTCAACATCACTCATTATCCGAGAAATGCAAATCAAAACCACAATGAGGTACCACTTCACACCAGTCAGAATGGCTGCGATCCAAAAATCTGCAAGCAATAAATGCTGGAGGGGGTGTGGAGAAAAGGGAACCCTCCTACATTGTTGGTGGGAATGCAAACTAGTACAGCCACTATGGAGAACAGTGTGGAGATTCCTTAAAAAATTGCAAATAGAACTGCCTTATGACCCAGCAATCCCACTGCTGGGCATACACACCGAGGAAACCAGAATTGAAAGAGACACATGTACCCCAATGTTCATCGCAGCACTGTTTATAATAGCCAGGACATGGAAACAACCTAGATGTCCATCAGCAGATGAATGGATAAGAAAGCTGTGGTACATATACACAATGGAGTATTACTCAGCAGTTAAAAAGAATTCATTTGAATCAGTTCTGATGAGATGGATGAAACTGGAGCCGATTATACAGAGTGAAGTAAGCCAGAAAGAAAAACACCAATACAGTATACTAACACATATATATGGAATTTAGGAAGATGGCAATGACGACCCTGTATGCAAGACAGGGAAAGAGACACAGATGTGTATAACGGACTTTTGGACTCAGAGGGAGAGGGAGAGGGTGGGATGATTTGGGAGAATGACATTCTAACATGTGTACTATCATGTGAATTGAATCGCCAGTCTATGTCTGACGCAGGATGCAGCATGCTTGGGGCTGGTGCATGGGGATGACCCAGAAACAATATTGAATTTTTAAATACATGAGTTTGTGTACATATTAGTTTGCAGAGGTTGCCATAATAGACTGAGTGCCTATAACAAGGAAGCTTTGTTTTCTCGCAGTTCTGGAGTCTGGAAGTCCAAGGTCAAGACGGCGGCTGCCTAGTTTCTGCTGAGGCCCCTCTCTGTGGCTGTAAATGTCCACCACCCCGTGTCCGCACACAGTCCTTCTTCTGTGTACATCCGTCTCTGGTGTCTCTTTCTCTTCTTACAAGGACACCGGTCCTATGGGATTAGGACACCACCCTAATGGCCTCATTTTAACCCAGCTACCTCTTTAAAAGCTCTGTCTCAAGTACAGCCGCATTCTAAGGTATTGCAGATAGAGTTTCACACATGAATGTTGGAAACACAATTTGTCTATAACTATACACAATCTATTCATATTTTATTTAATCTTTCTCTTAGAAATATTTTCAGGTTTTCAAGATATATATCTTATACACAGTTTGGCCAAACTTGCCCCAAATTACCCATATCTTAAAGAACTGTATGTATTTGTCAACCTCTAGTTGTTCATTGCTATACTGTCCTATCTTATGACACTGCTTAATTCACTGTTTAGTTCCAGAAGCTTTTTTTCAGTTTCCTTAAAATTTGCTACCAGGATTGTGTCACATTCAAGCAAAGATTTTTTATGTTTTACTTTTCTAATTGAGAGGTAGGCTGGATCTATATCAATGCCAGGTTTCATACCAAGATTTTATTTGAAAAGCACAACCTAGAAAAAAAATCCAAATAATATTTTTGAATTTAATAAGAATCTTATAATCCTTCTGGAAAACTACATTATCTCCCTATGAATAACTATAAATATACCCCCACAGGTTTACATGTTTATTACAATAATAAAAGTGAGGACCACAAGCATTAGTATAACATTATTATGCTCCAGGTATAATTGTAAACATTTTATATACATGTCTAAATATGTGCATCCACATATAGAACACTTTTACTTATGTGTAATAACATATGTATTTATATATAATACATGGGTTTGCTCTCCTTATATTTATATTGTTTCATCATGTTGGAGTCATCATATATCCTCTGCACCCTCACGTTTAGATGGTTGGTAAGTTAAACACTCACTATTAGGCTCAAGTGTAAGGAAGGAAACACACAGAGGCATATCCTGCTTGTCTGGTCCTTCAGATCACAGACAGCAAGCCCATTCACAAGAACAGAATCTGGCCCTTGGAGGGGATCAGTGTCTGTAACAGGACACAACCAGAGTCCCCTCACAGCTGGCCTGGCAGTGCCATTTAACTGGGTTACAGAGACGGGCAAGACAAATCACAGAAGAGCATAAGACAAATGGAGTATCTCTAAACGGCAGAGAAAAAAAAAAGGGTGCAGGTGTTTTTCCCATCTTTGCAGTGTTTCTGTACTCATCTGATTATTCATTGCAGGCAAGGTAAAAAATGAATATTCTGAGTAAGAATTTGCTCTTGCCAAAGAATAAGAACAGAATCTGTGATGCCATAAAACCCTGCAGGTCTGATATTCTCAAGTGAATTCAGATGGCGACATAAAGTAGGTGTCAGATTGTCAAGGCTTTTATCTTTCACAGGGCGAGGGGGCTAGTGGATCAGTATGGCTAGCTAGTCTACTGATGTCTGAATATATTTTTATTAGAGCTAAAGGATAAGGGATTCTTCTTATAAAAATTAATAAGCGTACTGAAAAAGCAGTCATACCCACTGAATTGTTCAGTCAGAAAATATTAATACAGAATCACTGATGGTGTCTCTGCACCAGGTAGCTTGCTCTACAGGCTGCATGACAAGGGTTTGCCAGACAGAACTCACCTCTGCCTTCCTATGACACACAGCTGAGCGGCGGAAGTACAATTAAGTCAGCAGTGACAATAAAGCACCGCCAAGTATTCTAGGAGGTAACGCCCTGTGATCACACATACCCACACGCACCTTCTGGGTTTGGAAGTATTGCTTTCACACATGTCTTGAGCTCCACAAGACCTGTTATTGTTTTGTGTAATCAATATTTATTTACAGTTGCCCACTTCTTCACCTTGCTGCTGCTGTGGACCATTTTGTGCATTTTTTCATTTCTTTTCTGAGGTATTTTCCTTTTCCCTTTTGTGCTTATTTTAGTGAAGGTATCCTGGCAAACAAGTCTCTCAACGTTTGTTTGTGGGAAATAGCTTTATATAGCCTTCATTTTTAGGATGTTTTAATTAGCTGTGGAATTCTAGGTTAGCAAGTTTTGGTTTCGTTTTTGTTCATTTCTTTACAAATATCTTCCCATCGACTTCTGTATTCACTTGTTTTCTTTGAGAAGTTATCACTCAGACTTATATTACTGCTTTGGGGGAAAAAAGTATTTTCCTCTTCTGTTTTTAAATTGCTTGTAATATACAATTTAGTTTTACTGTAGCATGATAGATATTTCTTCCTACTTGGGGATAGCCAAGACTCATAAATCTGTAGGTTGAAGTTGCTTATCTGTATTGAAAATTCTTAGTCATTTTCTCTTAATTCTCGATCTTTTTTCCCCCAGAAACTTCAATCGCATCATTGTGAGATCTTTGTAATATGCTTGGCATTTATCTCATGGTGTATTCATATATTTTGATTCTTTTTTACTCTCTCTACTGTCACTCTTCAGGTCTTTAGAACTAAAGATTCTTTAGGTCTTTAGAACTAAACAGCCTCTTGGTAAAAGTGAAAGAGGAGAGTGAAAAAGCTGGCTTAAAACTCAGCATTCAGAAAACTAAGATCATGGCATGCGGTCCCATCACTTCATGGCAAATAGATGAGGAAACAATGGAAACAGTGAGAGACTTTATATTTTGGGGCTCCAAAATCACTGCAGATGGTGACTGCATCCATGAAATTAAAATATGCTTGCTCCTTGGAAGAAAAGCTGTGACCAACCTAGACAGCTTATTAAAAAGCAGAGACATTACTTTGCCAACAAAGGTCCATCTAGTCAAAGCTATGGTTTTTCAAATAGTCATGTGTGGATGTGAGAATTGGCCTACAAAGAAAGCTGAACACCAAAAAATTGATGCTTTTGAACTGTGGTGTTGGAGAAGACTCTTGAGAGTCCCTTGGACTGTGAGGAGATCCAACCAGTCCATCCAAAAGGAAATCAGTCCTAAATATCCATTGGAAGGACTGATGCTGAAGCTGAAACTCCAATATTTTGGCCACCTGATGTGAAGAACTGACTCATTTGAAAAAACTGATGCTGGGAAAGATTGAAGGCACAAGGAGAAGGGGAAAGATTAAAGGTAAAAGGTGAAAGGTGTGGCAGAGGATGAGATGGTTAGATGGCGTCACCAACTCAATGGACATGAATTGGAGCAAACACCAGGAGATAGTGAAAGACAGAGGAGCCTGGTGTGCTACAGTCCATGGGACTGCAAAGAGTCAGACATGACTTAGCAACTGAATAACAAGAAAGGCACTTAATCACCCTGCATATGAACTCTTAACTAGCAAAGCTGACTTCTGCTTACCAGGGGTACAAAATAAGTCACATCTTAATCTAGATCATTTTACACAGAAACTCCTTTTGTATTATGGTTATGCTAACACAGGTTCTCAGATCAGGCAAGGAGAAGACTGGGGCACAGTCACTTGGCAGTTCCCTTAGGCTGAAAAGAACCCACTTTATTTTTGCTTTCCTTCCATCAGCCCAAACTAGTCTCATGGTCTCACCCAAATGCAAGGGAGATAGGAGAAAGTAGTCCTTGGTTGGGAAGCTACTTCTCAGAAAGATCTGCCAGGTCTGGAAGGGGCCCATGGATCTGCAGTGTCCAGTGGGCCATCCCCCTACAGCAGACACTTAGGAAAAGGGACTGATCTCTAGGGGTAATATATGGGAATGAGACACGGATGAATGGGAAGGAGAAGGGAGAAGATATGAGATAAGTTGTTTATTTAGAATGAAAGAGAAACCAAATAGTTCAATTAGCAATCAGGCTTATAAGGTAAAACACTTAGCAAATTTAAGATATGGTATATGAAATCTTTATAAGGTTTGTATACCAATAAGAAAGAAGAGAGCTTCGCTGGTGGTTCAGTGTAAAAGAATTTGCCTGGCAATGCAGAAGACGTGGGTTTGATTCTTGGGTCAGGAAGACCCCCTTGAGAAGGAAATGGTAACCCACTCCAATATTCTTGCCTGGAATTCCCCTGGACAGAGGAGCCTGGTGGGCTTCAGTCCATGGTGTCACAAAAGAGTCGGACATGCCTTAGTAGCTAAACAATAAGAACAAGGAAAGAAGAAAGGTTACGGGTGAGGTAATGACATAATGCTTTCTACTAATATCAGTTAAAATGAGCTGATCAACTTCAAAGTTATTAAAGTGTTAATAAACTCATTTTTAAAGTGTATTGGTGTATATTTGCTTTACAATGTGTTAGTTTGTGTTGCACAAGAAGTGAATCAGCTATCTGTACACATATACCCCCTCCCTCTTGAACCTGCCTCCCATCCGCCACCCCACCCACTAGGTGATCACAGAGCCCCCGAGCTGAGGTCTCTATGCTATTCGGCAGGTTCCCTCTAGCCAGCTATTTTACACAAGGTAATGTATACATGTCAATCCCAACCTCCCAATTCATTTGACTAAATAAAGTATGGTAGAAGAGAGTTTAAAAAGTCTTACCTTCCTTCTCCCCCAGTAGGCCACCCCACAGCTGAGGGTTACAGCAAATTTTACAGTAAATCCTGGAGTCCTAGAGCTGGTCCTCACAAAGCCTGCAAGAGAGGGACATTTCACTTCATTTATCGTGAGCCCGATCATGATTTTCCTTTAAAGTGCTTCACTTCCCGTTCTGCTTCTATTTGGATTGTTTGTTGGGTTTGGTCTAAATGACACAGTCCATTTTTCTATTTTGTGCCCCTATACCTCAACTCCCATAGCTCTGCAGAGATCGATAGAAGCCTCCTCTCACCCCTGAATGTAGGAATTTTAAACTCATCCAGTCATATTCTTCCTCATGGGTTAAATCATATAACAGCTTTATAGAGCAAATCTAGGCCCTTGCTGGTAAATGCAGCCTACAATTAAGCACCCTGTATTTAAGTATTCCATGATAAATAATGTAAATCCCTTAATCATTTTACATATATGTTAATTTCTTGGCTCTTAAATGTTGTAAATGTTGACTTGACTCAAATTCAGTTTGATTTTTAGTTAGTGTATGATACAGGAAAGAAAGAATGATATGAAAGTCTTCTTGTGACAAATTTGGCAAGTGACAATATAGGACAGTGCTGCTGTTGTTACAGCTAGCATTAAAATCCAAATGAATGTGCTATCAATCAATAAACATATTTTTCTGAATATATGCATAATAAATATGAGCTCATTGTTACCATATGGGCTCCCTGGGTCAAAATCATTAAAATCCTCTGTCCTCAGGAGATAGAATCTCTTGGTGATGTAACAAACATTTGGAAATCCCGCACTCTCTATTTTGTTGCCAATATACGTTATTATTACTCAGATTAATCAGATCTTCTCACATAAAACAGTATTAGTCATCATCCAAATACATTAGCATAGCAAATATATAGCTATATAAATTGTCAAGGATGCACTTGCAGTAGAACATTTCAGGGCTGGATGAGTCTTCAGAAACATCGGATAAATCACCATCCCTGGCTGAATGTGTCAATCATCTGTTTCAGCTCTCGGTTTATTTAGCCACCGCTTGAGTTCTTCCAGAAAGCGGAAACTCACCATTTCTCAAGCAGCTCACTTTGCTGCTGAATAATTCTAATTAGTCATCTTGCCTCACTTCCCTCCTCTCCTCTCCATCCATCGTCTGCTTGTACCTTCTAAGACCACAACAAGGTTTAAGGAAGATAATGCTTGTCAAATGCCTGCTAGAGTCTCTAGGGCATAAGAAATCATCAACTGAAATCATCATTTATTAATTTTATTGTCCTTCTATCCAACTTTCATCCGTGGAAATTTGACTTACATCTAGGATTTTTGTTTAAGGGTAAATTCCTCCCAGAAGCCTGGATTTCCGAGACTAGGTTATCTTCTGTATCTTCATTTTTATTCTGTGTCTACTCTCAGCTTCCTTGGGACAGGAATTTCACCCTGCTGTGAAAAGAAGAGAGGCGAAAAGCAAAGGAGAAAAGGAAAGATATAAGCATCTGAATGCAAGAGAATAGCAAGAAGAGATAAGAAAGCCTTCTTCAGCGATCAATGCAAAGAAATAGAGGACAAGAACACAATGGGAAAGACTAGAGATCGCTTCAAGAAAATTAGAGACACCAAGGGAACATTTCATGCAAAGATGGGCTCGATAAAGGACAGAAATGGTCTGGACCTAACAGAAGCAGAAGATATTAAGAAGAGGTGGCAAGAATACACAGAAGAATTGTACAAAAAAGATCTTCACGACCCAGATAATCACGATGGTGTGATCACTCATCTAGAGCCAGACATCCTGGAATGTGAAATCAACTGGGCCTTAGAAAGCATCACTAAGAACAAAGCTAGTGGAGGTGATGGAATACCTATTGAGCTATTTTAAATCCTGAAAGATGATGCTGTGAAAGTGCTGCACTCAATAGGCCAGCAAATTTGGAAAACTCAGCAGCGGCCACAGGACTGGAAAAGGTCAGTTTTCATTCCAATTCCAAAGAAAGGCAATGCCAAAGAATGCTCAAACTACTGCACAATTGCACTCATCTCACATGCTAGTAACTGCTAAGTCACTTCAGTCTTGTCCGACTCTGTGACCCCGTAGACGGTAGCCCACCAGGCTACCCCGTCCCTGGGATTCTCCAGGCAAGAACACTGGAGAGGGTTGCCATTTCCTTCTCCAATGCATGAAAGAGAAAAGTGAAAGTGAAGTTGCTCAGTCGTGTCCGACTCCTAGCAACCCCATGGACTGTAGCCTACCAGGCTCCTCTGTCCATGGGGTTTGCCAGGCAAGAGTACTGAAGTGGGTTGCCATTGCCTTCTCCACATGCTAGTAAAGTAATGCTCAAAATTCTCCAAGCCAGGCTTCAGCAATACATGAACCGTGAACATCCAGATGTTCAAGCTGGTTTTAGAAAAGGCAGAGGAACCAGAGATCAAATTGCCAACATCTGCTGGATCATGGAAAAAGCAAGAGGGTTCCAGAAAAACATCTATTTCTGCTCTATTGACTATGCCAAACCCTTTGACTGTGGATCACAATCAACTGTGGAAAATTCTGAAAGAGATGGGAATACCAGACCACCTGACATGCCTCTTGAGAAATCTGTATGCATTTCAGGAAGCAACAGTTAGAACTGGACATAGAACAACAGACTGGTTTCAATAGGAAAAGGAATACGTCAAGGCTGTATATTGTCACCCTGCTTATTTAGCTTATACGCAGAGTACATCATGAGAAACGCTGGACTGGAAGAAACACACACTGGAATCAAGATTGCTGGGAGAAATATCAATAACCTCAGATATGCAGATGACACCACCCTTATGGCAGAAAGTGAAGAGGAACTAAAAAGCCTCTTGATGAAACTGAAAGAGGAGAGTGAAAAAGTTGGCTTAAAGCTCAACATTCAGAAAACGAAGATCATGGCATCTGGTGCCATCACTTCATGGGAAATAGATGGGGAAACAGTGGAAACAGTGTCAGACTTTACTACTGGGGGCTCCAAAATCACTGCAGATGGTGACTGCAGCCATGAAATTAAAAGACGCTTACTCCTTGGAAGAAAAGTTATGACCAACCTAGATAGCATATTCAAAAGCAGAGACATTACTTTGCCGACTAAGGTCTGTCTAGTCAAGACTGTGGTTTTTCCTGTGGTCATGTATGGATGTGAGAGTTGGACTGTGAAGAAGGCTGAGCACCGAAGAATTGATGCTTTTGAACTGTGGTATTGGAGAAGACTCTTGAGAGTCCCTTGGACTGCAAGGAGATCCAACCAGTCCATTCTGAAGGAGATCAGCCCCGGGATTTCTTTGGAAGGAATGATGCTAAAGCTGAAACTCCAGTACTTTGGCCACCTCATGCGAAGAGTTGACTCATTGGAAAAGACTTTGATGCTGGGAGGGATTGGGGGCAGGAGGAGAAGGGGACAACAGAAGATGAGATGGCTGGATGGCATCACTGACTCGATGGACGTGAGTCTGAGTGAACTCCGGGAGTTGGTGATGGACAGGGAGGTCTGGCGTGCTGCGATTCATGGGGTCGCAAAGAGTCGGACACGACTGAGTGACTGAACTGAACTGAACTGAGCCACTTACCCAGGCTTTCCTGATGACTCAGAGGTAAAAAATCCATCTGCAGTGCAGGAGACGTAGGCTTGATTCCTGGGTGAGGAAGATCCTCTGGAGAAGGAAAGAGCAACTCACTCCAGTATTCTTGCCTGGGAAATCCCATGGGGGAGAACCTACAGTCCACGAGGTCGCAAGATTTGGACATGACTTAGCAACTAAACCACCACTGCCAGTCACTTATTTGGGACACAATAGATGGCTAATATGACTTTTGGAATGAATGAATAAATGAATGAATAACTGGTATAGATATTAGGTGAAATTGCAAGTTCTATAGCTGGCTGCTGCTGCTGCCAAGTTGCTTCAGTTGTGTCCAACTCTGCAACACCATAGACGGCAGCCCACCAGGCTCCTCCGTCCCTGGGATTCTCCAGGCAAGAACACTGGGGTGGGTTGCCATGTCCTTCTTCTATAGCTGGAGTTACTTCAAATACTGAGTAATATGGCACAGCATGAAATATGAAATTATTACAGCTTTTTTAGGGTCTCACATTTCAGTATATCAGCAGATGAAAGCAAAGTCATGCTTATATTATGCACTTTCAAGATTATTCAAATATGTAGTAGTTGGGAGAATGAAGGCCAAGCCAGGACTTTAGTGTCTGAGACTCTTTGCTCTGGTAATGATGCAATACGGCCCTTTCATAACTTTCCCAACAAAATTGTTCTTTTCTTGGACAGGCCTACCACTCCAAACTGAGTAGTCATTGTTTAGTTTTGTAGGTTTTCTCTTCTCCAGATTCTATAGTTTCCCGGTTCACACATATCCCTTAACAATTTTTCCTTTAGAAAGGCAGATTAGATCTAGGGATACGGTAAGAAAGCTTTGATTTTATAGCAAATATAAATTATTTGCACTTGGGTCTATTGATTTGTATCTGGTCTTATATTTGTCTAGAAGAAGCAGCCCTTCCTGAGCTCACATGAAGCTCTCGTCCTATCTCGACACTTCCAGGCTGTAGACGTAAGGGACTGATGTCATATCTGAAATGGATGTTTCCCAATCTTAGCTGCTGCTCCTTTCAGAATTCCACTCATTTCTCTTTCTTGTAGAGATCCTGGCAAACAATATTTTTGGTTTTTAATTTTTATTTTGGACATTATTTACTTACATTTTTCTTGGGGATATTAATCAAAAGAAATAGGTACAAACTCAAACTAGATTAAATTAAGGGTGAAGGATGGGTCCCCTGCACTGAGAGTGTAGTCTTGGCCACTGGATCACCAGAGAAGTCCCTTATGTTTTTTCTTTTAATTCTCATTTATTTGCCAGTGGGGAAGTGTTGGTGGGTAGAGCAACATAGGAATGGAGAATTAAGAGCTACAAACTGCCATATAAAATAGGCTATGAGGATATATTCTACAACACAGGAAATACAGCCAATATTTTATAATAACTGTAAGTGGAGTTTGTGTGCTCCTGCACGCTCAGTCACTCAGTCATGTCTGACTCTTTGGGACCCCATGGACTGCAGCCCACCAGGCTCCTCTGTCCATGGAATTACTCAGGCAAGAATACTGGAGGGTTGCCATTTCTTCCTTCAATGGACCTTCCCGACCCTGGGATGGAATCTACATCTCCTTCACTGGCAGGTAGACTCTTCACCACTGAACCACCTGGGAAGCTCCCATATAAATGGAGTATAACTGTGTGTCACTATGTTCTATAACTTATATAATAATGCACATCAATTGTACTCCAATAAACAAAAATTTTTAAAAAAGAGTAAAGGAAAGGAAACCATCACATAATATCAGAAGAATCCCACGGAACAAATTCTCTTTCTCTCTGATGATGTGACCTTGCGCAGACATCCTGTATTGTGGTTGCTTTCTCCTCTGGGTCCTAGCTTTTCCTTGGCGTTCTGTTGTCCTTGCGTTCCATATTAAATGCTAATATCTGTCTTTGAATTGTCATGGCAGTGACTCCGTTTTGTCTTAAAACTCCAGTGCTCAGCACCGCTGGATTCAGTCTCTCTTTTTTTTTTTTTTTTTTTTTACCATTTATCATCTTGGCAGAGAAAGTTTTCTGTTACACATACACTTTAATAATTGATATTGGCAGAAGTGTGAGGTTGTGTGGTCCCACAGGGATACCTATGACCATGTCCTCTCGGGGTGCAGCCCACCCTTGACTACTCTGCTGCTATAGCACACCCTTACATTTTAGATTTTTTTCCCTTTAAACATCTACTAGATAAGAAAACTCCATTATGAGACCTCAGCACAAAAAAATTCCTTGATATACACCCCACTGATCATTCTGTGTACCTCATTAAAAACTTCAGCCGCTTGAAAGATCAATTCTGTTACCCAATTTAAAGGTTTTAATTATTTTAAATTAAATATTTAAAACTACATAGGAAGCTGAGTAATTTCTAAACCAAGAACTTTATATGTCAGTGAAGCACTGGGTCTTTAATTTGTCCTTGTGGATGCATGGCAAGTGTTAGTACTAGATTTCCCTAGCTGTATCTTCAGGAATAAAACAAATATTGGGCAACTTATATGCAAAGGCATTTATAAGTCCATTAAAATACAGACTAACACAAGTTTGTCTAATGCTCAGAATCTCATCTAAAACGCATATATCTCCATTCTGAAGCAGGCATGTGTCCTAATATAAATCTTCATTTTAAAAATTATTATTTATGACATACACATGAATACACTGATTAAACATATTTATATATAGAAACTGCATTATCAGCTACATTTTATTGAATTGTATGTCTTTCTTTTGCATGTCATTTTTATTTCTCATCTTATAGAAATTTTATATTGCAAGGTTATAATAAATGCAAGGATAGTAATATGCATTGTTTTCACTGGTTAATCGAAAGATATATTGGTTGATTACTTACCAGCTTTAAGTCGAGTTGGCTTGTACATCAATCAACGAAGTAGTTAATTCTTTGCATCCTTATGGAATCTTTCCTGCTTTTATTTTCCAAAATGTAAAGACTCCACCCATTCATACATTTCTTTCCCAGGCAAAGACTATCTGATCTCTGTTCTGATTCTTCCTTACTGGGAAACTTTTAAGTTTTCCTCTCCTTTCTTCTGAGAGATATTTCATGTTCATTATAGCTTTCTCAGGCCTCCTTTACTTTCTCATTTAAAAACCAGGAATTTATTTTCTTCTCTCTAATATTTCAGGTTAAAATGATACTCCTTGGGCTTGGGATGAGTGTGTATGCACTGATAAAATGACAATGAATAACCAACGAGGCCCTGCTGCATAACACAGGACCTCTCCCCAGAGTTGTGTGGCAGCCTGGATGGGAGACAAGTTTGGGGGAGAATGGGTGCATGTATGGCTGAGCCATTCACTGTTCACCTGAAACTACCGCAACATTGCTCATTGGCTATACCCCAACACAAGTAAAAAATTTAAAAAATCAGTTCATGGGGTCAGACAGACTGAGAGTCAGACACGACTGAGCGACTGAACTGAACTGAATAATAAATAGAAAAAACACTTTTATTTTGTGTGTGTGTGTGTGTAATAATTTATTTTATTATTTTTTCATATTTTATTTTCTATTATTATTATTTTTTACTTTACAATATTGTATTGGTTTTGCCATACATCAACATGAATCTGCCTTGGGTATTAAATAGAAAAAACATTTTTAAAGCCAAGGTAGATACCTTCAAGGAATTCATGATCTAGCAGAACAAAAATATCAAAGATAAACTATAATATTTCAAGGTAGTAAGTGCTTTAATTGGGATGAAACAAAGAACTATCAGAATACAGACAAGAAAGAAATCAGCCTTTAAATATGTGGGAAAGTTGGGAGACATAAGGATAAAAAGCGTCATCATCTTTTAGGAAGGAAAGGGTCGACTAATCTGAATGTTATTATACTAAATACAGTATTAGAGTTAGGAGTACAGTAGCAATAGTGGCATAATTAAATGTGGATATGTTAATATAAATTTCATACAGTCTACAGCATACATGCTCCTTTCAAAAGAAAACAGACATGATAAAATGCAGTCATTGCTCCCTGTGAGGTTTCAGAAACACCTTAATGGCAAGCAGTAGACAAACTTGTATTTTTCACCAACAGAGAAGGTAAAAATACTGCAAAAAAAAAAAAAAAGACTTAAAAGGTTGCCAAGCTGCTATGCTATTTGTTTGATGAATCCCAGGCAGATCTGATTTTAAAGGATTCCTGTCACTTTTATCAGTTATCCTTCCTGTGAGAGGACTAAAATCCTTCTAGAACTTTTTACCAGACTTTCTGAGCTGTATCTTCATCTTCACCAACAACTGGTTTCTACTTTTGGCGCTGCTGCCACCTTGTTGTCTGACATATTGAGGTTCTGCTAGAAGAGTTTAGCAGCAGCTTAAATTATTGTGTGTCCTGTTAAAGTCTGACAGCTTGTGAAACTGAAGAGAGATGTGTGCCTGTGGGTGACTGCTAACTAGCTTGACTGGTGCACATCTATTGCGGTTCTTCTCCGACATCCACTACGGTGAGTTCCATGTTGAAATCTTAGTTCTGCACAAGTGACCGTAGGAGTCTGTGAAAAGTTTCTGTTTGGTAACAGCAAGCATAATTTTTACTTTTATTAAGAAATTTTTAAGTTTCCTGTTGTTCAGTCACTAAGTCATGTCCGACTGTTTACAACCCAATGGGCTGTAGCACATGAGGTCCCTGTCTTCTCCATCTCCCAGAGTTTGCTCAAACTCATGTCCATTGAGTCGGTGACACCACCCAACCATTTCATCCTCTATCACCCCCTTCTGCTCCTGTCCTCAATCTTTTCCAGCATCAGGGTCTTTTCCAAAGAGTCAGCTCTTTGCATCACGTGGCCAAAGTATTGAAACTTCAGCATCAGTCCTTCCAATGAATATTCAGGACTGATTTCCTTTAGGATGGACTGGGTTGATCTCCTTGTTCTCCAAGGAGTTCTCAAGAGTTTTCTCCAGCACCATAGTTCAAAAGCCTCAACTCTTCAGCACTCATTCTTCTTTATGGTCCAACTCACACATCCGTACATGATGACTGAAAAAAACATAACTTTTACGATTGCTTCCTACCCTATGAGAAAACATACTGCAACTTCTTCAGAGGTACTGAAACTGAGGATTCCTCCCCAGAGTTGGCAGCTAAAAAGTTATTGGTGAGCAGTGGGAAGAGTTTTAGTATGATGGTAAAAACTACAGACAGAATTCTGAAAGTGGTTCCTCCTCCAACTTTTCCATGACACAGTGACATGCAAAAAACCCATGTCCCTCCTCTTGAAAATTAATTATTCAGGGTAGGTCTTGGGATGGAACATCTGTGTTTGATTTCTTGGTTAACCGCTAACTGCCTTCGGGATCTCAGTACTGTCTGCACATGAGAATCACCTGGAGCTTTTAAAACTCACTGACCCTCAACATCCCAGACCAGTTAAATCAGAATCTGTGGGGTTTATACCCTCAAACAGCATTTTTAATGCTTCTCAAGTGATTATAACATGTAGCCAAGTTTGAAACCAGTACTGACTTTTTGTCCTTGTAAGTCATTTCATCTGTCTTCACCTATGCTTTTCCATCTGCAAAACGAAATGTTTTAGATGCTCCAACCTCCTCCACTCCGTATCAAAGGAGGGGTCCATGAGAGTGTTTAGTGAAATGGACTTCCCACATCCTTCTCAGTAGGAACAGCCTGTGTTTATGATTCAATGACAGAGCTCGTAGCCCCAAGGGACAGAACCCTTGGGCATCCACAGAAGGTAGAGAGCTTAGTCTCAGGCTACGACTTCCACACTGAGGGCCACAGAAGAGCAGAGGAAGTATCAATAATCCACTAATTCACTGGTCAATATTCCTTCTACAGGCCAAACCACACTCGTCATCTTGTCTTCAACACTTTACTTCCTGGGGTTGCAGCCAGTGAATAAGCCAGACCAGAAGATGCAGGATTTTAGCTACCAGTTTCTTTTTAGAGAAAAAGTCATGACTGCGCTCCTGAAGTTGAGACAGAAAACGTCAAATGCGAAAGAGTCCATGTAAGCAATATCAAGATCGGGAAGACCTGGAAGAGAAAACAAAACAAAACAAAGTCTGACTCCATGGCCCTGATGCCCAAGATGGGGTGGGTACCACTGGCAAGAGGTAAGTCGTGTGGGAGTGAAGATCAAGCTCAGGTTAAGGCATTGGCTCAATCTAAGGATGCATCTTAGGGTCCCCAGACTTCAAGTCAAGCGTGATTTGGCAGATTAAGTTTAGCATGTCTAAGTGACGGAGTTTCCTCCTTAGGGACGTCCAGGAAACTCTCTTTTTCAGCTGGGATCCCAGAATGTATTGCCCCATTCACTTGGAAATGAATCCTGAACAGTCAAAGCCTTGCCCTCACATGCACCCTCATCCTTGTGTCTTTGTGGTCCCTTCTTGAGACCTGATTCATCTTTTGTTTTACTTAGCACCAACAATAATGCTTGGCAAACCAGAAGCTCTTCATAAATCTTTTTCTTCCTATGCAATAAAAATGGGGGGGAAAGGATTGAAAATGTGGTGGAGAAGGAAATAGCAACCCACTCCAGTATTCTTGCCTGGAGAATCCCATGGACAGAGGAGTCTGGTGGGCTACAGTCCGTAGAGTCACAAAGAGTCGGACACAACTGATGTGACTGAGCACATTCCGAATGTGAGAGGCAAAGGAGAAATGGATGTCCAAATGGGCAGAAGGAAATCATAGGTGAAGTCAGGGCAGCACAAACAGTAGCGCCTACTCTGCCTGAAGCACAGCTGCAACAGGCACATCTCTTCATTACAGGTTCCTCCCAACGTTGGCACGTTGGAGCATCTGTTTATAGCTCTGTTACCACCACTAGTCTGTGAACATTTAGTGGGCAGTGTTTGGACCCTCTTCTTTTTAAATTAGCTAGAGACTAGCTGAGAGGATGGAAGTTATTAGAATAGGGATGGCCTTGGACATCAATATTCCAAAAGAAGTTCTTGGCTTTCATTTGATAGACTGTAATTGTGAATGTGCAATTGCTTATATTAAGAGCCAGGCACATGAAAGAGAAAAACATTCCTCTAAAATATATGGCACCCACTCCAGTACTCTTGCCTGGAAAATCCCAGGGATGGGGGAGCCTGGTAGGCTGCAGTCCACGGGGTCGCTAAAAGTCGGATGACTGAGCGAATTCCCTTTCACTTTTCACTTTCATGCATTGGAGAAGGAAATGGCAACCCACCTCTTGTGTTCTTGCCTGGAGAATCCCAGGGACGGGGGAGCCTAGTGGGCTGCCGTCTATGCGGTCGCATAGAGTCGGACACAACTGAAGCAACTTAGCAAAATATATTCAGAACATGGGGACATAGCTCAGATGTCTGTTCCATACCATTCTCTGTAAGAACAGGCTGTTGGGATAAGAAGCTCTCCCACCTCTGGCAAGGGCCCTCAACCATCAGCCTGCTGATGGGAGGAAGGAAGAGCAGAGAAGATACAACTGAAAAGCCAAGAGTCTTGCTAAGATCCACAGTCCTAATGCTCTTCAACTGTTCAAGGCCTGTAGGGGAAAGGAGACCAGGACAAATGGGGTCACTAGGTAACGGGGGGTCCCGCAACAGGAGGGCACTGGACAGCTTTCCTCCTAAGAGACCTTTACTCTTCTGGAAAGTCCTGTCTCACCCACCATGACATATGAACAATAGATTCAGGCATTTTTGTCTGAGCCTCACCTCTCAGGATCCATGCCAATCATGACCTCTGGGGGAAGCTGATGAGTTCCACCCAACCATACTCACCTTCTGCAGAGTAATGCCTGAAAGCTGGCCAGCAATCTCAAAGAAGTCATGGTCACTGAAAGAAAGTCAGAACATACAGATTTTGGAATTTCAGGGAGTGGGGGAATTGAGGAACAGTGTAATGAGAAGAGTCAGCCAAGTCTGTAGTGAACACAGAAGTGTTTCCAAGGATAACACCAACATGGGAGCCAGGCAAACCAGGAGCTTGGTCTGTAGACCCTCATGTACAGCCAAGGTAATACCTTATCCTCTTAGAGAAATACCGGAAAAGACAAGGACCATGAACTTGGCCAAATGGTTTTTGAAGAGAAAGTTCTAAACTGAGGGCCTGCTAAGATCCATGTGTTAAATATCCTGTTATAAATAGAAGTGGAGCATATAAGCACCATTGTCCATAAAGCTTTTTAGTTTGGGTGTAGGGAAATAAGGCAAGTTACATTTTTATGCCCCTGAATGTTGAACTAACATTCCTGAGACTTTGTAGTCAGTTGCATTTTGTGATCCCAGCCTTTAGGACTGGAGCTGGTTTTCATCCATGCTGAAGTGCTTGGTCATACGTTCTATGCTTTCAGCCCTGTGCCAGGTCCCCAGGATGTAGATTGTTGAGGAATATGACTCAGATTCTACTTTTACGAAGCCGAGAGCCCAACAAGGAAGGGAGAAGTTGTTGGCGAGACAGGGTAACTAACACGGAAATGCAGGATGCCAACAGGGAACAGAGCCAGGAGACCTCACTTTATATGGAAGTCTGGGAATTCTCTTTGAGGAGCCATCTTTAAGCTCAGACCTGATCAAGTCAGGGAATAGGAGAGAAAAGAGCATCCTAGGTGAAAGGAATTTCCCAAAGCTTTCAAGTCCCTCATGTCACACAAAGAGGCCAAAGTAATCCTGATTCCAGCTAGAGAGCAATTACAGACACACTGGACTCCAAGGCTCAAGGACAAAGACCTTTCAAGTTCAAAATATTCATGGTATCTGCTAGTGGAGCCTGTAGATGATACTTTATTTAACACATATAACTTAGTATGTTTCTGGAAACATAGACTTGAACCCTCTCAACTAAATGCTTTCCGAAAGTTTAGTCAAGAAAGTCAACATATTTGGAAGATTCTTAACTATTCTTCCAGCCAGCATGCTCTGTAAAGGGGAGGTGGTAAACACTCTCAGCTTCGGGGGCCATCACTTCTCAGTCACCACCACGCAACTCTGCCTCTCTAGTGTGACATCAGCCATAGACAATGTGAATGAATGAGCCTGTCACATTCCAAGAAAACATAATTTACAAAAATAGGTCATGACGGACCAGACTGGGCCTGTAACCACAATTTGCCAATGCCTGTTCTAAACAGTCTAAATCTAAAAATATTCTAAAATCTGTTCCTGGACTAACCTGGAGAGTAGGGAATTTGACTGTAGACTATATGCTTTTTTTTTTTTTTCAAGTTATTGATCATTTTATGTGTTTATTTATCTTGGCTGTACTGGGCCTTCTCTAGTTTTGAGGAGCCAGCTCTACTGTGTGTAGATTTTAGTAGCTGCAGTGTCTGGGCTCAGTAGTTGCAGTTCCCCGGCTCTGGAGCACAGGCTCAGTAGTTATGGTGCACGGGCTTAGCTGTTCCTTGGCAGGTGGGATATTCCTGGACCAGGGATAAAACTCATGTGTCCTGCATTGGCAGGCTGATTCTTTACCACTGAGTCACCAGGGAAGCCTGAGCCTATGACTTTGCTTGGCAGAATTACTTAGCAGTTAGCTGGAGACACCACTATTGAATGTTGCTGTAGTTTCATTGCTGGCAACATTGTATTTGGCTAGGACCCAATGACATGCCCTTATGTAGCTGCAAGAGAGATAAGAAAACAAAGTAATTGATACTTTGAGAAAACAAGTAACTGACACAGGAAGATGTTGTGGGAGGGGGGCTCAGCATGATCTGGTAGTTGCATTAGTGGGGATGAGCTTCAGCAACAAAAACACCCATGTCCCTTCCATGCTAACTGTCCCTCCCACTTCTGCAAGGACTTTCCATCATTATTCATGTCACTCAAAGACCCTAAGTGACAGAAGGTCTCATTTACTGCTGGTTACCATGGCAGACAGCATATTATAAAGCAGAGACATTACTTTGTCAACAAAGTTCCATCTAGTCAAGGCTATGGCTTTTCCAGTGGTCATGTATGGATGTGACAGTTGGACTATAAAGAAAGCTGAGTGCTGAAGAATTGATGCTTTTGAACTGTGGTATTGGAGAAGACTCTTGAGAGTCCCTTGGACTGCAAGGAGATCAAACAAGTCCATCCTAAAGGAGATCAGTCCTGGGTGCTCATTGGAAGGACTGATGTTGAAGCTGGAACTCCAGTACTTTGGCCACCTGGTGTGAGGAGCTGACCCATTTGAAAAGACACTGATGCTGGGAAAGACTGAGGGCAGGAGAAGAAGGGGACAACAGAGGATGAGATGGTTGGATGGCATCACCAACTCAATGGTCATGAGTTTGAGTAAACTCCAGGAGTTGGTGATGGACAAGGAGACCTGGCGTGCTGCAGTTCATGGGGTTGCAAAGAGTTGGACACAAACTGAGCGACTGAACTGAACTGAAGAGAAGGGAAAGTTACCAGAGTGTGGTAAGTTACACACTAGACCTTTATGTTTTTTTTCCCAGAAGTGGTACACGATTGTCTCTCACATTTCAATGACATAGCAAGTCACGGATATGCTAAGTTTCAAGTCACGGATATGCTAAGTTTTGATGGTGTGGGGAATGCAGACGTATCCTAAGCCTACAGAAAGAGTGAGACAAAATCATTTGCAGAGCATGGAGGCTATCAGAGCACAGTCAGCAGCTGGCCTGAGAGGCTGGGACATGAGGCAGGGGAGATGGGATGAGAGCTCAGAAAGCAGATGGAGATGGAAATCCCAGGGAGAAGAACAGACTGAAAGGAGGCCCCTTTTTCTCAGAGGAAAGGACCATAGCCACAACAGGCAGGCATCAAGAGGCTTCCGGAAGTCTCTGGCATGGCCATTACCCAGTTCCGTTCAGTTCAGTTGCTCAGTCGTGTCCGATTCTTTGCAACCCCATGGACTGCAGCACACCAGGCCTCCCTGTCCATTACCAACTCCCGGAGTTTACTCAAACTCATGTCTATTGAGTCAGTGATGCCATCCAACCATCTCATCCTCTGTCATCCCCTTCTCCCACCTTCAATCTTTCCCAGCGTCAGGGTCTTTTCAAATGAGTCAGTTCTTCTCATCAGGTGGCCAAAGTATTGGAGTTTCAGCTTCAGCATCAGAGTTGTTGAGTAATTTGCCTTCACCCAGGATTCCCACAAATTTCTAACTGGCTACGACCCTAACTGAGTGGTCCACATCTATTAGGTGGAGGAGAGTCCTTCTTGGACTCAGAGCTACCCAGCATGACTCTCAGAGGCATCCCCCATCAGTCCGGGAACGTGTTCTTGTCCCGGAAGATCAGTTTTTATGGAAAAACACCTGAAATTTCCTATGAAAACAAGTAAAAAGAAAACTGAAGTGCTTGCCACACACCTACATGCTGAGAAGGGTTTTACTTCATCACACATTTTTTTGTCAAAACACCCCCATGATTCTATCCCTTTCCTGTGTTTACTTCTCTCCCCGCTGGTGGCCAGGCCGGGCAGGGGTCTTTCTTCTGCCAGGGCAGGGGTATGGCCACCATCCTTTGGACAGCTGGCTCCACGTTCCCCTCAACAGGCTGGGTAAGTCAGCTCTATCTGGCTGCTTCATGCTTCAGTAACTAAACCAGAATCAGCACCACTGTTAAAAACACCAGTTGTAAAAAATGAAAGAGAGACGAGAGCAGGTGGGCTGTGTGGGCTGAGATGTTACACCTACAAAATCTGCAGAGAAAAAAAATTTCTCTGTGCAGCTCACTGCACTTTCAAACACACACACACACACACACAAACACACATGCATCTACTTGGAGCCAAAAAACAAAGAAAGACTGAGCCAGAAAGGGAGCGGTCCTACAGTACAAAAGCGCACACGACATATACCCCTGGGCTCTGCCTGAGGATGCTAACATGCAAAACCCTGAAAGACGCCCTTGTGGCTTCTCTTTGTTGCTGCTATTCCATCCCTCAGTCGTGCCCAACTCTTTCCGACCCCATGGATTGCAGCTTGCTAGGCCTACCTGTCTTCACCATCTCCCAGAGCGTGCTCAAACTCATGTCCATTGAGTCTCTGTTCCACTGTATATGCTCCTGGAGGCAGAGACCTTGAATTTTCACCATAGTAGCCTGCGCCCAGTGCATTGCCTTTGGGTACACAAAACAGGCTGATTAAGGAAAGAAAAGACAGTGAAGAAAATAAATAGAACTAAAAGCAAAGAAGAGGCATTTCTATTTTGCTTCCACAAAAGATTTGTTTGCGGTTCCTTTAAACAGTGTATGTCTTGGGGGGCATATCTGGATATCTCTTTGGAGACCATTGATTACCTGACAGGTGGGCAACAATCAGAAAAGAAATCATAAAAACAGTGTCTGTTTCAATAGGACTTTTTCATTTGCTTTCTCATTCAGTTATCAAGTCTCCCCTGTTTTCAGCTAACGTAGAAGAGGTTTTGTCTGTTTGGTTTTCTTAGCTGACATTTATAATATCAAAATAGGGATAATAAAATATGGCACTTTTTTTCCAATCAGGAATTGGAGAGTATGATTCAATATATAAAAATTCATTCCTTCTTATATTTATTCATTGCTTTGATAAATATATTTCAAGTGCCTACCACGTGCTAGACTTTGTGGTGGTGATCTATACTGACTTAAAATTGCAACCTGTAGTAGAAAGCATTGCATTTTTAAAAATATTTTTGCTTTTAACTGAAAGATAATTGCTTTACAATATTATGTTGGTTTCTACCATACATCAACATGCATCAGCCATAGTTACACATATGTCCCTTCCCTCTTGAACCTCCCTCCCCCCTCCCACCCCATCTCATGCCTTTAAGTAATGAAAACTTCAACTGAAGTGATAGCTTAAATCTCTATTTTGTAATCACAGAAAAGCCCTTATCTTTCTGGTTACCTTCGCTTTATCAAAGGTGAAACAGGCATAGTGTTATGTGCTCAAAGCACTAACATGAAGGAAAAAAAAAATGAGAAAAAAAAAATCCTGTGCTGGGCACAGAGGAGGCACTGGATAAGAAATGTTTTGTTTTCTTTTTCTTAAATAAGGGCCAGACTAACCAATTAATAATCTATATAGCCTTTTTATTACAAAAGACATAGGTATCCGAATTTCTGAGGTAAGATGTCTTCCTTCTATTTTTTGAACAAATGTTAATATGACTGAACAGTCAGCACACACACAGTTGCTGGCTGGACTCTGAGGTCCACAGGAGATTCGGAGTGAGTACTGTGATGTTCCACAGGGTTACTCTCTGAGGGCTGGGCTCGCCAGAAAATTTTTTTCAGAGCATAGAAGCTTTGACCTGCACATGGAAGGTGGGGAAGGTTCATAAAGACACAGAGAAGGATGTAAGGCTTCCCTGGTAAGGCTTAGGTGGTAAAGAGCTAAATGTGAACCAGGTTCCAGGGGTCAGGGTTCAGGAAGAAGCCCAGCACCAACCTTGAGCCTGATAGCAGGTTTCCATTGCTTGTCACTGATGGCCAATTTCTAACCATGAATACTTTGGGGGAATCTCGTGTGCTAACCTTTCCTGGGTTAGGACACGAGGGAGATGAAAAATCCCAGTCACATTCACTCTGCAAGAAGCATATGCCACATTTCATAAAAGAGAATTTCAGCGCTGTGTCTTTTAGGCACAAAATTGATGGAGGGCAAGTCTTTGCTGGATGCCATCCAAACTCCAGATCATTGATGCATCCACTCTGTAACTTATTGATTAAACATGCCAGCCACACCATATTAGGTTAAAAGCAACCTATAACTCAATTATTTCCCATCATTGCCTTTTAAACATGCTCTATTCTCTCTCTTCCTCATCAAATAAAACACAGTCCCATACCTTATTGGATCACTTTTAGATATTAACATACCCTCTCATCCTTAAGTTGCCAAAAATGAGTCTACTATTGAAACTTCAGTCTGCTGTACAATATAAAGTTTTTGTTCCCACCTCCTCACACAGGCCAGGTCTGTGTTTCGGAAGATGAGCATGTCTTCTTTCTTCTTTGCTCCCAGTCTCCCAATGTGTGTGTGTGTGTGTGTGTGTGTGTGTGTGTGTGTTGTTGTTGTTGTTGTTGTTGCTCTCATTGTCGTTCAGTTACTCAGTCGTGTATCTGACTCTTTGCAACCCCATGGACTGCAGCAAACCAGGCTTCCCTGTCCACTCTCTCCCAGAGTTTGCTCACTCAGGTCCATTGTGTTGGTGATGCCATCCAGCCATCTCATCCTCTGTTGTCCCCTTCTTCTCCTGCCTTCAACTTTCCCCAGCATCAGGGTCTTTTCCAGTGAATCAGCTCCTCACATCAGGTGGCCAAAGTATCGGAGCTTCAGCTTCAGCATCAGTTCTTCCAATGAATATTCATTGTGTGTGTGTGCAAAACCATATATTTGTATATTAGTATACAGATAGAATTATATATTGTGTGTATACTATAACCATACAGAATTATAAATAAAATACAGTGCAATCTTGACTTCCACAACTGCCTCTGCCATGAGCTTCTTCCATGCAGTAGATCTTCGAATGTGTACTTTTCATATGGAGCCCATCTGTGGGTTTTCAGACTTGCTCAGTGTTCCTCCACGTCATCTTTCCCTGAATCAGACCCCCTCCAACTCTTCCTGAGCACCTGTTTAGGATCAATCATTTATGTATGGGTTGCCTTGCCCTAGTGGGTAGGTCTTTGGGGTGGACACTTTTCAGAATTGCCCAAGCCTGATTATGAAGGTACCATTCTGGTTCAAGGGAAATACTTCATACATTTGTGTCCCCAGTAGCAGAAAATCAGTGTGCCATCAAAGAAGCCTGCTAAGTGCTCTGCCGTCAGGGGCATACCCAACTAGCTTTGTCCTTTTATACCTTTCTAGTCTGGAGACCGGGATCTTCTTCTGACATATTGCATGGTCTCCATCCTCCAAACACCAGGAGACATATGGACCCTGCTATTGCAGGTTTCTCCTCAGAAATTCTCATTACTAAGGTGACCTGTCTTCTCTTATTAATAGGCTGGTGATGCACCATCAACGTGTACTGAGTCATTCACAGACATTTTCAGCTCTATGATGAGATAGTGAGTTGCGTGGCAGTGGAAGCATTCAAGCCTTGGTGTCTATCAGCTGAGAACACTAACACCATGCTGTCTGCATCGGCAGGGAAGGTGGTTGGCCTCTGAGAAGAGGCTTTGGGTCGGCAGTCTTCTGCATATGCTGTCAATGAAGTACTGTCGTCTCCTCTGTTGTCCTTATAATGACCTCAAAGCAAATAATCCCAGGTAGCGCTAGTGGAGAAGGAAACGGCAACGCACTCCAGTGTTCTTGCCTGGAGAATCCCAGGGATGGCGGAGCCTGGTGGGCTGCCGTCTATGGGGTCGCACAGAGTCGGACACGACTGAAGCGACTTAGCAGCAGCAGCAGCAGCACTAAGAGGAAGAGCCAGTGCAGGAGACCTCAGAGACGTGGGTTCGATGCCCGGGTCAGGAAGATCCCCTGGAGGAGGAAATGGCAACCCACTCCAATATTCTTGCCTGGAGACTCTCATAGAGAGAGGAACCTGGTGGGCTACAGTCCACAGGGTCACAAAGAGTCCGACATGACTGGAACGACTAAGCATGCACAAGTTGCAAATTTGAGGCTCAGAAAAAAATGAGCAGTGCACCAGTGACATGCCTGTTGCCCATTCATGTGGCACAACGGGGCACTTTGCCTCCTGACTTAGCTCACAACCTCTGCCACACCGGGACCCTCCGCTGCCAGCAACACGAATCAGCAGGAAACCAGCATTTGTTACGTCGGGAGCCAAGTGTCAGGAAAGGCCTAAGTCATTATGCGTTTCTTATTCCACAAATCAGAAAGGATCATTTTCATGGAGGGGATAATCGAGGCCGAGAGAACTGGAGGCTTCCCCGGAGGTGCGCAGAGGATACATCAGAGCTGGGGGTGCTGGCTCAGAGCAGGTCTCGGGGTTCCCGGAGCCCACCGCCTCCGCTCAGACTCCGCGCCCACTCATCACGGTCAATGGTTCCGCCCCAACATCCCAGCCACGCCCGGGTGCTTCTTAGACACGAAGACAGAGTGCGGGGAGGACGCGAACATTAATCAAGTGTCTGGTGCCTCCTTCCCCTGACACCACGCTGGGGGACCCCTGCACCGGGGAACTAGCAGAGCGCGACGAAACAGCACGCGCAGCGGTCACGAGCAGCCCGGCCACGCAGAGCCCGCCCCTGGTTTGGTGACAGCAGCGATTCCTAAAAGAAACAGAGGGCAGCAAACAGCCTGTTTTCTGATCCCAATCTGACGCCGAGGCGGCACATTATAAAAGCATTAGCACTCAAGCAAGGCTTGCGATCCCGAGTGTCTGGAGGGGCGGGGGTGGGGGGGGTGGGGAGGGAGGTGCGGACATCGATGGTAATTTATCAGAACCCAGGACCACAGGCGGAGACCAGCGACATTCCGATGTCCACGTGCGAACCAAGTCGTATGTGCGCGAGGTCGGAGCCTGGCAGCTCTCTGAACTCACCCGTCCTCTACTGTTGGGGGCGAGACTCAGGCCTGGCTTGGGCACAGGGGATGGGCTCAAGATCTCACTTCCAAAGTGAGCAGATGGTGCAACCCGTGTTCCAGGCGCGAGAGAGATCACGCCCAGCTCGCACGAGCGTTTTGACAGAGCCCCAGATAACGCATTCATCAATCTGACATGGGATCTGACAGGGTCTGCCTGCTGGCCCCAGGCCTCCTTCACAGCAGGGCGAAATCCTCCAATTATGGAGGTCACAGATGTCAGAGCCTCCCTAGCACATAACCTAAAATGTCAAAGTCACCCTCTGCGACTCTTTATCGGGTTCTCTGAAATAAAACCTCCATCTCATCACATATTGAAAGGTCCAACTGAAGACTGGATCTTCTTTTGAGAAAATAGATGATTCGCCCTCTGGTTTCAAGTTGCCTGGGTGTCCGGTTCTTCATCCTTCCTGCTTCAAAACACCGTGCCCTTTGTCTGGCTTCTCGCTGGTGAGCAAGTTCCTATTATCAAAACAGGGAGGAACCCTGAGCTGGGAATTAGAAAACCTGATTCTCTGTGTTGCCATTCCTTTGACTTTCTAAGTCTTGGTTTTCAGAGCTTTGAAACAGAAATAGTGGGCAAAGTGAAGCCTAAGTTACAGGTACTCAAAAGCATCAGCAAAACACGAAACAATCTTCACCATGATTAAACTGAATTTACTAGAAATAAATCAAAGTATGCTGCTGGTTCCCTGAAGCTATCTTCGCTGTGTGACGTCTCCCCGGATGTGGATCCCTGGGGGTCAAGTTTAGGTGAAGATCGTGTCAAGCCAGGAGCAAGTGACAAGCAGCGGTGGTGACTATGTTGGAAGCACAAGGGAAAGGTGACAATGCAGGGAGGGGGACAGCAGGGATGAGGACCAGGTTGTGGCGAGCTTACATCAAGTCAAAGAGTCAGAATCTGGAGAGGAGAGGAGCTTGAGATGTGAGGTCTGCTGCCAAAGGTGATGGACTATCACAATACCTGACATTTTTATAGAGCACTAAGAGTCACACAGCAGTTTCATAGGGATTGATTCAGTTAACAACTGCTTTTCGATTAAAAATGTTCTCAGGCCCTGGGGATTCAGCATGGCCATTACATCTCATGGAATCCTTTTCTGATTCTGTCTCACCCGTCACTGCTCCTGCAGGCTCTGTAGGTTCTGGACTCCACCTGGCCGAGGCAGCTACCAGATTTCATTCAGCAGGTCTGAGCCTGGCTCTTCCCACCCCTTCAGTGTGAGGACATCGAAAGGAGGGACTTCCTTTCTGCATCCTTATTCCCTTGAAAGTGGAAGTGTTAGTTGCTCAGTTGTGTCCAGTTTTCTGTGACCCCATGGACTGTAGACTGCCAGGCTCCCTTCCATGGAATTCTCCAGGCAAGAACAGTAGAATGAGTTGCTATGCCCTCTTCCAAGGGATCTTCCTGACCTAGGGATCAAAGGGTCTCATTGACCCAGGGACCCAGGGTCTCTTGCATTGCAGGCAGATTCTTTACCATCTGAGCCACCAGGGAAGCCTCCTTATTTCCTTACTAGATGCTTAATAACTGCTGATTGATGGACACCTTTCTAGAAATATGACCAGTGAATGGGCACATTAACCACTTGTGTACCTCAGCCTCTCAGGTCACACAAGGCAAATGCCACATCAGCAGTGTGTGTGTGACAAACAGCAGGTGATAGCACTTACATATGGGATCTAAAAACATAAAAGCATGATTCAAATGAACTTATTTACAGAAAAGAAACAGACTCACAGAGAAAACAAGCTTATCATTACCAAAGGGGAAACAGGGAGACAGAAACTAGAAATTTGGGATCGACAGATACCCACTACTATATATAAAGTAGGTAAACAAAAAGGACCAACTGTATAGCAGAGGGAACTGTATTCAATATCCTGTAATAACATTAGAGAAAAAGTTGGGAAAATATCACATATAATATATGTAACTGAATCATTTTGCTGTCACTTGAAACCAACACAACTATACTTGTAAATCGATTATACTTCAGTTAAAAAAGGTGTGTGTGCGCAATTTCTGGTTTATTGACGAGCATAGGCACAATAGAAATGAAAAGGCCTTATCAATTGCATCAGTAAATCATGCTAGCCTCTCCCTTTATCAAACTACTGGTGGAAAATTCTACAATGTAGCATACATTGCAATGTAGTACTTAACAACTATATTGATTGAAATCACTACTTTGAAAAAAATAGTTTGAAAAATCCTTTTGACCACTGGAAACATTACAGTTTCAAGACTTCACTTTAATTTCTTCCTTCCAAATAATCCAGATATAATTATGGATCACAGACACACAAAAACTTCTGCATATCTGATTGTCAATTGCCAAATCAACCATCTTCGCTTTCCTGAAGAAAATGTGGCCTCTTGGCAGCATTTAATCACGACAAACCTTCACAGCTTTCCCCATTACAGGTTTCCTGCTGCAAATTTCAGCAGATTGGACACACAAGGTGTCACTTGATTTAAAAGTTCATGCTGAACATTTTGCTCAGTTGGAAAAGATTAAGATCCATGAATGATGCGGTGCTTTTAGCATATGTTCAGGTAAATGGAGGTATCGCTGACCCTCCAATGTGCACCCTGCCGGCAGAGACAATCTTGACACTTTTCTTCTGACTTCACTGAAAAACAGTTAAAAATAAGCCAGACTGCATCTTTGAGGGGCAATTTCTCTGCATTGTATTGCTTCTTTTTTTTTTTTTTAGTTTTTTATTTTTTTAATCTTAAATTCTTACATGTGTTCCCAAACATGAACCCCCCTCCCACCTCCCTCCCCATAACATCTCTGTGGGTCATCCCCATGCACCAGCCCCAAGCATGCTGTATCCTGCGTCTGACATGAATATCCCAAGCTGCCCACACAAACAAACAGAAACCTACTTGCTTTCTGTCTCCAAAGGGAACTCTCCAAACAATAGATTGTGTCCGAATGTACATATTAATGCAATAACCTGAAAAGTAGAACAGAGTTTAGTGAATCAGCTGGTTATTTTATATTCCTCTTGCCAAACTATTCAACTATTATTTTGTTTCCACTAAGCTGACAGGAGGGAGCAGTGATTTTCTCTACATCATTTCAATTACAAGTCCAAGAAGAATGCATCAGCTTTAAGCAGCTGTTATATAAGATCCCAGAACTTCCTTCCCCTCCAGTTGATGAAATCCTATATACCTGTTGAGTTTGTTCAACTGATGCTTCTTCCAAGGGGCCTTAAATTTCCCAAGTCAAAATTACTTAATTTGGAAATCTGTGTGTTGCACCTCTGATAGAGCCTTTATTTCAGTCTATACAATAAAAATTGCATGCTTGTCCCTCCACAACAGCAAAAACCATGTCTTATTTATTATATAATAGATGCCAAGTAACCATTGGTTGGACTTCCCTGGTGGCTCAGACGGTAAAGCATCTGCCTTCAATGCGGGAGACCCAGGTTCGATCCCTGGGTCAGGAAGATCCTCTGGAGAAGGAAATGGCAACCCACTCCAGTATTCTTGCCTGGAAAATCCCATGGATAGAGGAGTGTGGTAGGCTACAGTCCATGGGGTCGCAAATTCTGCAATGCTAAAGAATAACAGTGAGTCCAAATAACTATTTTGCTTATCTGTGAAAAAGAAGTTGCCCTTGCACGCATGCTAAGTCTTATCCAACCCTTTGCAACCTCATAGGCTAGCCCAACAGGCTCCTCTGTCCCTGGGATTCTCCAGGCAAGGATACTAGAGCGTGTTGCCATTTCCTCCTCCAGGGGATCTTCCCAACCCAAGGATCGAACCTGAGTCTCCTGTGTCTCCTGCATTGGCAGGTGAATTCTTTACCACTGAGCCACCTGGGAAGCCCAAAGTTGCCTTTGACTCTGTCCTAAAATGTGTGGTCCTTTCCGTGGCCTGGTGCACACATCATGATCAGCACAGCTTTGGGTGCTGGGCCTCCGTCGGTCCAGTCTTGAGGAGCATGGGAAGATGGAAGGTCCATCAGAACTGCTCTTCACTGGCTGTGATGGATGGCTCCCTAAGGACGAGGATCTGGAGGTGCTACCTGGGAGCTTGCTGTGGGAACACCATGTTGAGGCAGATGCAGTGTTTCAAGACAAAGGTCACCTAATGTTTTGGTACTCATGGGGTAGGAGAGGAGGATTCCATACACAGGATCACTGCAAGTAACTGGGGCCTGGGTAGTGGACTAGAAATTACTTTCAGCCAAAGTATGTAGGTGATGGGGATTTGCTTTGAAATATCTCCTCTGAACAAGTGAGAGTATTTTTCAAGTATACAAGGTCTGCAGGTAGATTCCTGGATAATAGTTATGAATATTTTTAACTTTAGCAGGCAAGACTACTCCTTGGTGGCTCAAATGGTAAAGAATCTGCCTGCAATGCAGCAGACCAGGGTTCCATCCCTGGGTTGGAAAGATCCCTTGGAAAAGGGAATGGCTACTCACTGTAGTATTTTTTCCTAGAGAATTCCATGGACAGAGGAGCCTGGCCAGGTGCAGTCCATGGGGTCACAAAGAGTTGGTCTCGACTGAGCAACTAACACACACTTAGGTTCAATTCTCTATCGCTTATTCAGTATTTTTGGTGGGATAACCTGGGTTATCCTATCCTTTCAAACCCAACAGTTTTGAAGCTACTATTAATCTTTCCTCCTTTGATTCTTCTTCTCTTTGGGCTCCTTCTCTGTGCTCTTGTGCCAGTATCAACCCAGTCATCCAAGTGACAGGCTGAGTCATCAACCCAACACTCCTCTCTTGCTTCCACTCCATGCTTGGTTACTCTTTCCTATTAATTCTATCATCACAGTGACCTTCTCCCTCACTGCTTTCCTCTGTGTGCACCAGCACTCTCACAGCCCAGCTTCTGAGAATGGCTCATCTAAACTTGTGCGATAGTTAATCTCCCCCCTCCAGTCCTTTCTCTGTTTCGTTGGGAGATCCATCTTTGTTATAATAGCAGCAGTTGTGTGATTCCTGCTGTCTCAATAAGGCCCTGATGGCGCCCTGGAGCCCACTACAGCTGGTCCAAACTGCCTCCCAGGAAATCAGGTCCTGGCCACTTATAGCCCTGAACCTGTGCACCCAGGCTGTGGCCCAAGACTGTGCTGTTTTGTGAAAACGGCCATGCGATCACTTGTTCTCCCTCTGACCTTCCAGGGCATTTCTGCATACTTCTGCTTAATAGAAAATTAGAGATTTAGAAGAGACACTGAAGAGAAGAGTTGCAGGCCTCGACTGTACGGCAGAAGCCAGGGAAATTGGTGAGAGGGGAATAGGTTTCAGCAATATTGCAGATTTAAAAGTGCTTAGAATTCGATAATCAAGTTACCAAGGTGGATGAAAACAGGCAAGGGAGTTTAAGGTAGCAACACGGCTTCTAGCTTGGAAGACTGGGTGAAAAATGTTGCCAAATGGAGCAAAGAAACCCAGGAGAAGAGCTAAATAATTCAATAGCCATGATTTCCTCTGCTGTATTCTTTGACATACTATAGTGAGTTTCAAAAACACACAGAATTCCTGCTCAGCTAATAAGGAAAGACCTAAAAGAAGAAATGATAAAACTGCATCCTTCCTCTGCCTTTGTTACATAGTTTCTTTTAGTATAAAACACAGAGCCCTTGTATTCTGGCTTTTGGAACTGGGTGCAACACCCATCTGTTCAGTCAATCACAGAGCAGATGGAAGTGGGTGGATAAGGAAGTGTATGACCACAATCTCGGATAATAATAAATATTTAAATACGTATTTGTTCTTTGTAATGGATTTTGAAGCTGAGTAACGAACACACTTTAAAAATCAATAAAAACAACAATAATGAGGAGTCTTAATAATCGGGGATGACATATGCATTTGAGTACTTCCCAGTTGCAAGAATTGTGGGTGGGGACATTCAGTCTTGATGAATCTCACAGGAGCCCATTTCCTGAATAATGTCAAATTCCCCTTGAGCTATAAGAAGGCACAGGCGACGATGCCTGGCCTGTGTTCCCCTTCTGAACTGGAACATAGATGTCAGCTCTGCGAGCCAGGAGGGATTGGAGGGAACGCCTGGTCCAAGTCCCTCCCCACCCAAGTGAGAAACTGAGATCCAGAGACCAGTGATAAGCCTGCCTCTCAGGGACAGCCCACCTAGCCCTACCTTCCTGGTTCCTGGTGCTTTCTCTTCTCCGGGGGAGCAGAATAAAAGATGAAAGTGTCTGGAGAGAAAATTTCAAAGGAAATGAATCAGAAGAGGATAGGCGATTCTGGAGACATAGAATTACATGGAAGATTTTAGTAATGATTTTAGGAACTAGGGGTTTAGGAGCTGAGTATGTCTTAGATAAATTACTCTCCTAATTTTGGTCCCTTATATTTGAATCCCTCACAAATGTTAAGCTGACAGCTCCTTCATCCAATCCATGTCTTATTCCTTGCAAGGTACTGTCTAGGATTTCTGGTAGGTGACCTGAAATTTCAATCAGAGTAGCTCATGTTTTAAAATCAATTCAGAGCATGCTGCAGAATCCATGCATTACTGTATTTAAAAGCAGCTGATCCCCAAACACCAGCCATATTCAAGAAAACCCATTTGTAACCAGGCTATAAAATGTACACAAGTCTAAGATTATTGAGTTGATCGCTGCATCATCAGAGAGAGAGAATCAGTTATCATATCTCATGATGTCTATGAATTCAAAGATGTTAAAATACCAATAAAACTCTGTGCATGTGTGTGTGTGTGTGTGTGTGTGCTCAGTCATGTCTGACTCTCTGTGACCCCATAGGCTGTAGCCTGCCAGCCTCTTCTGTCCGTGGGATGTCCCAGGCAAGAATACTGGAGTGGGTTGCCATTTCCTTCTCTGGGGGATCTTCCCTACCCAGGGATGAAATCCATGTCGTCTGCATTGGCAGGTGGATTCTTTACCACTGAGCCACCAGGGAAGCCTCTCACTTGCTAATCTAATGCCAGTCTCACAGACACACCCAGAAACCATGTCTGCCCAGCTACTTGGACTCCCTGAGTCCAAAGATGTCGACACGTGATAGCAAACTTCATACCCACATCGTCTATTTTCAACCATGCCAAACCCAGAAACCAAGACTTGGAGTCTCAGAAAGTTCCAGAAACTGGAGTTGTAAGCTAAGACTCCCTGACATCTAGAAGAAGGGCCCCAGCCAGCCACTTCCTCTGTCTTTTTCATGCTCTTATAAGCCAAGGCTCTTCCATGAGGGTTCCCAACCCTATTCTAGTCCCTATTCAGGAGAAAATGTGTCTCATTGAGTAGACAGGTGAATGACCTTGATTTTATCATTCTACTTGCTGTTCTGACATTTTCTTAACATGACTATTTTTTAAAACTGTTGAAGCTAGCTAATGTGATATGAAGTCTATGAGAGTGTTACTTTTTTTTTTTTCTGGTATATCCCTCAAGCCTTCTTAAAACTAAGGTCAAGTTTTTCTGTTATTTTTGGTTATTGTTTCTTCCCCTGAACCTTGGAATTTCTCCAGACTAAGGACAAGTTAAGATTCTAAACTCCACCCTAAGCTCGGATGCCTATTGACAGTTCATTCAATACCAGCTGCCATGGCAGGGGCTGTGCTCAGAATATCAGCCCCCTTTCCAACTCTCTGCCTTCTGCATACCCCTTCCCCTCCCCTGCAAACACAGGTACACACACCGGTTGTTCAGCAATGTTTGTCCTCATCCAGTGTGAAGGTGGCCCTGGGCTGAGGGTCCCTGAGGATTTCTCCAGGCATCTCTGTGGTCTCACAGTATCCAGGACCCCCAGAATGTCCCCACCTGTCTGGCCCTGTCCGCTTTCAAAGAAAACCCACGCTGAGTGTGAGGCTGTGGACGGTCGTCAGGACGGAAAGCACTACTAGATAGAACTTGAACTTCATTTCTGCCCTGACTGTTTCCCAAACAGGAAAGACCTCCCCAGGAAGTCTTGACGGGCTTCTCACGCAGCCTCTTAAAACTCCCCTCTCTCCTTCATGCTCCCCACCCCGCCATCCACCCTCTCTCCTCTTGACATGAATTCAACTCAACTGCCACCTTTTAAAAATAGGCCTGCCTGTCACATTCTCTGTGCCGGCTGGAGTGAATGTCACTGAGTGTCAGAGTCCTTGGGGACTGATTACAGGAAGAGGTTGGTCCAGAGTGGAGCCAATCCCTCTGGCGACCTTACCCAGACATATGCCTCAGAGAAAGTATTGGTTTTTTCTTGCCATTGTCTTCTTTCCCATTACATTCTTTCCACAACTATTTAAAATCTCCATCTGCTCTCTTCTGAGAAATTTAAGTCACTTCAGCACAATTTTTTGATTTTTTACCCCCAATTGTAGATAAGCCATATGTGGGGAGATCAGGTTAAATGCCAAGTTCTTAAAATGAGGTAAGAGGAACTGAGAAAATGGTCCAACAGTGTCTTTGGGGCCGTTCATCTGCTGCTGCGTAGTCATCCAGCAAGCATTTACGAAGCGCCAGCTAGTCACCAGGCATTTTTCTAGAAAGTTCTGGGGCTACAGAGAAGAGTGTGAGTTCCATATTCCCAACCTAATCCAGAAATTTAGGATTATTGAATGAACACAATAGACTAGCCACTATGGCACAGTGGGGCACGTTCTACGCTCTGCATCCAGAACGTTGTCATTATTGTTGTTGTTCATTTGCTAAGTCGTATTCGACTTTTTCAACCCCATGGACAGCAGCATGCGGAACTCCTCTGTCCTCCACTGTCTCCTGGAGTTTGCTTTAATCCATGTCCATTCAGTTGGTGATTCTATCTAACCATCTCATCCTCTGCCATCACCTTCTCCTGTTGCCTTCAGTCTTTCCCAGAATCAAGGTCTTTTCCAATGAGTCAACTCTTCACATCTGGTGGCCAAAGTTGTGGAACTTCAGCATCAGTCTTTCCAGTGAATATTCAGGACTGATTTCCTTTAAGATTAACTGACTTGATTTCCTTGCATCCACAATGTGACTTCTACTATTCCTCCACATTAGATGATATTTTCCAGATTACCTGGAAAATTCCTACTTCAAAATATGGTGTGATTGTCTCATCTGTGCAGATTACTGCACCTTTTTGAGTAGATTTAACTAACTCTTCCTTGGAGATCCCGTTAGGCCAGGTACCTATCATAGTTCACTGAAAATTACAAACAGAAAATTTATTTGCATCCACTAGACGATGAACTCCATCAGGCAGATGTTTCATGTTACTTACTGTGAAAGCACCAGCAAAGGATTGTCTCCAGGTAACTTCGTAATATTTGTTAAATGGTTGAATAGTTCCCTTTACTTAAAACTCTTCTGAGCACCAGTGTTGCACCAGGACTATGTCTGGAGAGGGCCTGTGTGTGCCTACAACTATATGATTGGGGAGAGCTGAGCATGACAGCAGCTATGCAAAGATGAATGGCAAGACTCCTGACGTCATGGAGTTCCTGAGCTAGTGCGCAGGAGACACAAGAGATGCAAGTTCGATCCCAGGTTAGGAAGATCCCTCGAGGTGGAAATGGCAACCAACTCCAGGACTCTTGCCTAGAGAATCCCATGGACAGAGAAGCCTGGCAGGCCACAGTCCATGGGGTCCCAAAGAGTCAGACATGGTTGAGTGACTGAGCTCACAATAATTATTACTCAAGTATCTGCTTTTATCCCCTGCAGTAATCTTTAGGAAGGATTTGAGATAGTTAGGGCTTCCCTGGTGGCTCAGAGGTTAAAGCATCTGCCTGCAATGCGGGAGACCTGGGTTCGATCCCTGGGTCGGGAAGATCCCCTGGAGAAGGAAATGGCAACCCACTCCAGTATTCTTGCCTGGAGAATCCCATGGACAGAGGGAGCCTGGTGGGCTACAGTCCATAGGGTTGCAAAGAGTTGAACATGACTGAGCGACTTCACTTTCACTTTCACTTTCATAGATATAAAAAGGAATGCCTGTGTCTCATTTCAAGATTTATTTTTAGTATTCTGTTCTCAATTCTTTACATTGAATTATTAATTTTTCCTCTGCTAAGAAAATAATATTTGACACGTGAATATACTCTTCTTTCATGCCTTTCATTGCATCTGTGGCACTTACTGTGAGGGTTTTTGAGTTGCCTTGGGGGGATTTTTTCTGATCAGTTGTTCTTTGCCTGCATCTCTCATCGTCTTTGCTCTTCTAAAGTTCACTGTCTCTAAGTGGGGAAGCTGAAACACTGTGTTTCCAAGAGCTCTTCCATCATTGGCATTCAAAATATCCATGGTAAAATCACCTCAACACTCTCTGAGCTCCTACTCTGTGTACATGACTGTAGGCACTCCAGGATGGACTCCAAGAGGAAGAGAAGAGTGCCCCAACCAGGTGTGGGCCACAAATGTTCTCTGAATGATGTAAGAGCCTTCCCACAGAGACAGAGCTTATCTTGGATGAGTAGAAGATTGATTTCATTTTGAGAACTGGAGCAGGTTACGTCATTAAGTTAGACCTTGAAGAATAATTCAGGAAGGAAGGGCATGAGCAAAGTCATAATATCACCTGTAACTTAATACCTCTGTTCAGGAATATAACTTTGCACGTCCACTTTAAAGACCAGCTTCCTGCTCCAGAGGCTTTCAGCGATTTCCAAGAAGGTTGAATACCTAATTATTCCTTCTCTTCAGGTCTTACTTTCCCTTTCTTCGAGTCTTCCTTTCTATCAAACCTCCTGTTCCCATTCCAGAATTTTCTTTTCTTATTAGTAATTACCCTTCTATTCTGCAACAGGTCAGTTCAGCCACTCAGTCGTGTCTGACTCTTTGCGACCCCATGGGCTGCAGCACACCAGGTTTCCCTGTCCATCACAGCTCCCGGAGTTACTCAAACTCATGTCCATTGTGGTGGTGATGCCATCCAACCATCTCATCCTCTGTCATCCCCTTCTCCCACCTTCAGTCTTTCCCAGCATCAGGGTCTTTTCCAATGGGTCGGTTCTTTGCATCAGGTGGCAAAACTAATGAATGTTCAGGACTGATATCTTTTGGGAGTGATATTAGAAGTAATACCATTCTGTGCCCTGGCTGAGGACTCACATGGGTACGGCACAGAAATGAACATTATCAGGAAACCAGGTGCCCACAAGCCCAAATCCCAGACTATAGCCCCTTCTGTCCACGCCTATTGAGTAGCATTCCTCCACAGTCCCTGTCTGCAAACCTTTGATAACATTGCTACCCAGCCTTTTCTCTGGAAAGAGGCTGAACCACAGCATGAACCTCTCCAAAAGACCAGTTTCTCTGCCACTCGGAGGCTATCAAAAGCAATTAACCCTTCATCACAGCAGGACTCAGTGAAATGTGTGAATCATGAAGCAAGGTGGTCTCAAGGAGAACTTTCTGAGTGAATGGTGTCCTCAAACCCCTTCTCGGGCAGCACCCCACAAATAAGTGGGCTAAGATATTCACAGTGTAAACATAGGCAACAGAGGTGCAAGGGAAAACGCATTTTTGGGTGGATTTCAAAAACACACACTTCTTGGAAAGCAGATGTTACTTTTTTTTTTGGTATTGTCAGGAATATTTTAGTAGCAGAGTGGGCTGTACTATAAATATTGAGAATATCACGCTTGGTTCTGGGTGAGGAAGGCCCATGTTGAAGGTATAGTCATTGGGGAAGTGTGAGAAGACGAGAGAAGATGGGAAATATATGTAGCTAAGGACTCAGAGTGAAAGACTCCCTGAATTAGGGTTTTAATCCTGGAAACAGGAGTCTAAAGGCTGGGAGGACATGAAACAAACTTCCTTTGCCCTGGGTTGCCCATAGTAGGTGAACAAGGAAAGTTCCCAAAAGGTTAGTTGGTGGGAGGACTTCAAATCTAGATGTTCTTCACTGTTGGACCTTGAGAAGGGAAGAAAAGAAATAATAAAAAGAAATAAAGCACATTTTCTAAATTGAGATATAATTTATATGTAGCATTTTGGGGGTACAACATGTCAACGTGTTACATTTATATATTGTAGTATGATTACCACCATAGCTTTAGTGAACAGCTTTATCAGAGTTCATAATCGTTCTTTCCTTTTTTTTTAGCCTTTGTTTTTGTTTCCACTGGGTCTTCATTGCTGCACACAGGCTTTCTCTAGTTGCGGCAAGTGAGGCTACTCTCACGGTGTGGGGGCTTCTCATGGCAGGGGTCCTTCTTGTTGTGGAACACGGGCTCTAGGGCATGCGGGCTTCAGCCCTTGCAGCTTTTAGGTTCTAGAACACAGGCTCAGTAGGTGAGGCTCACAGGCTTAGTTGCTCCGCAGCAAGTGGGATCTTCCCAGATTGATCCTGTGTCCCCTGCATTGACAGGCATATTCTTATCCACTGCACTATCAGGGAAGTCCCATGCTTTCCTTTTTGTGGGAGAAGATTTCAGATCTAGTATCTTAGTAATACTGAAGTGTGTAGCACAGTCTCGTTGACTATAACCACTCTGCTTTGCATTGGGTCTGCAGAACCCAGGCGTCTTCCAGTGGCAAGGTATCATTAGTGCAGTCTTGACTGCATTCATGCCCCAGCATTACTGAAGACTGACCTCACAGGCAAATAATTCATGGGAAGAAAAAGAAGTTTCCTGTTTCAATGTGTTCAGACTCAGAGATGAACTAGTATAATATTGCTATCTGCTTAGAAAGTAATAAAAAATGCAGAACCCACCTGATTACCTTGGTAAGTCGACATTCAAAATGAGTTATATAGTCTGATTTGAGATAGTTTCTCCAAGGTCATTTCTCAGATGTCCTCAGCATTCTTTTTACACTAGAAAACACCCTAAATGGGATTGTATTTTTACATTTAACCTTAATTTCTTTTCTTTCTTTTAAATCAATTTGTGTGTTAGTCACTCAGTCATGTCCAGTTCTTTACGACCCCATGGACTGTAGCCCCACCAGGCTCCCTCTATCCATGGGATTCTCCAGGCAAGAATACTGGAGTGGATTGCCATGCCCTTCTCCAGGGGATCCTCCCAATCCAAGATTCGAACCCAGATCTCCTGCATTGTAGGCAGATTCTTTACCATCTGAGCCACTGTTTATTATATTCTAGGTCCTTAGAAGAATCAAGGGAAAACTACAGAGCTCCTATACTTGCCCCCACACAGCACAGTTACCCCCATGATCACGTCCCCCACCTGCCACCAATGGTCGATTTGCTATAATTGACGAGTCTGTGGGGCACAGTTTATCACCTCAAGTCCATAGTTTCCATTGGGGTTTACTCTCATGTTGCCAGGCTGCTCACAGGGATCTGGATCTCACAGCTGGATCATGTGACATGGAAACCTCACCACCATCCTGTAAACACACTCTGTGTGGAAGACAGGCTACGCCCACCTTTGCAACCTCAGGCCTCAGATTGCTGGAGTCCAGGACTCACTCCCAGCTCTGATGCCCTCCAGCCTCCCACATATCTAGTTACAGGCAGAATGACTGGCAAGGCACACCTAAATCAAACATTTTAATACTGTACTGAATTGTTGGATATTCTTTGAAAAACTGGCTTCAAAACCCAGGTTTTCCTTAGTGCTCCTTTAACTTTTTCTCCAAAGACTGGAGGCAGTGACTGTATGTGATGGTTAATTCAAGCTTTAGGGGTCTGCGGTCTCAGATAAACCAAGTATCCCCTCTGAACCCCAGTTCCTCCATCAGTAAATTGCAGATAATTATAAAAATAGTGAATATTGTATTTTCACATTATCTCTAACATGTTTTACTTTGCTTAGAACTATACACTTCCATATCCTTTCATTATCCTTGTTGCTGTTGTTTCATCACTAAGTCGTGTCTGACCCTCTGTGACCGTTTGGACTGTAGCTCCCCAGGCTGCTCTGTCCATGGGATTTCCCAGGCAGGAGTGCTGGAGTAGATTGCCATTTCCTCCTCCAAGGGATCTTCCCCATCCAGGGATTAAACCTAAGTCGCCTGCACTGGCAGGTGGATTTCTTACCGCTGAGCCACCAGCATAATCCTACACCATTTATCAATTTAAGACTCAATTTCTCATTTCCAGTAATGCACATTCCCAGTAAAATTCTACTAGCATCCCATCTCTGGCCCTTGCTCATTGAGTTCAACCCTCCAATTATGTCACCTCTAAATATTTGAGTGGTTTAATCCCCATTTTCTCAGCACATTGAGGAGCATAGGCAGTGAAAGTAATTTAAAATCTTCCCTTTAATACACCTGGATATTGGCTATTGATAAAGTTTGGACAGGTGCAGTTTCACAAAGTAAATGGATTTGTTTCCATAAAACAACATCAGTTTATGAATGTTGGGAAGTAAAATATGTTTTTCAATGTATATTTTATAAAAATGAGCATTCTTAAAATTATTTGCTTTGTCCATTTTTCAAGGCTTACACATAGATGTACATTAATATTTTCTTTGCCTTGGGAGCTTCAACTAAATTCTGAGGATTCTAAAAATGACTAGCCAATTTCACACCAAAAATGTAATCCAACTCCTTAAGTACCCTTGGAAGCTTCATTATAGAGTTATCCTCAGGCCTTATGGATGACTTTTAAAAATTACTTTAAAAGACCCAGCAATTCATCTGGAGTGGTTAAGTGTGATAATAAGAGCTTTTTTTGCATCCCCACTATGAAAAGCCACTGAGGAGTGGTCCAGAGGTGACATCTTTGTTAAAGGTGACCCGTTTGAGAATCCAAGAAGGGCAGCCCTTCTGAGAGGCTGTCAGGATTGACCTCACGGCAAAATCACTGCAAAGGGCCTCTCTTGTGGGCTTCCCCAGTGGCTCAGGGGTAAAGAATCTGCCTGCAATGCAGGAGATGTGGGTTTGATCCCTGGGTCAGGAAGATTCCCCTGGAGGAGAAAATGGCAACCCACTCCAGTATTCTTACCTGGAAAATCCCACGGACAAAGAAGCCTCACAGGCTCCACGGGGTCACAAAGAGCCGGACATGGCTGAAAGACTGCACACGCACATCTCTTGTTATCTTTCTCTGCCATTGACCAGAATTTTAACACTTCAGGTGAAATTCTTATTTTTCAAAGAATAATGAGCACAGCTCATTCATTATGTGTTGACTTTATTGGTAAAATTCAGACTAGAATAAGAACAAGCACTCTCAACCCCAAACCAGATTTCCCTTCAGGATATGGTTGTCTTCCTAGACATTCAGAAATGAAACAAAGAGCAAAACACCAAAAATAAAAAGGCCAAATTCAAAGACTCAACTGTCAACACCCCACTTTGAGATTTGGGTGCACGTGATTCCCCTCATCTACGTTTTCTACCACCAGGCCAACTCAAAATTCTTCACCTGCCTTGGAGGGACTGAGAGAAGGGAATGGGGAGGGTAGATGTTCTGGATGTCGCTGGGCACTGACATTTGCATTTCACTATGGCTTCTTGGTCCCCAACTGGTCTTGGAAGCCCAGGGCATCCCAGAGGCCAAGAACACCTTCTGCCCTCTGATTTGGGCACAGCGGTGGCCACTTCACTCAGATGTGTGCCTCCTGGCAGCAACGCCTGCCTCAGGCCTGCAGACTGGCAGGCTGCAATATGCTTTACCTGGGGCTACACCTGAGACCATATGGGCCTTCAGCTGCTGCACCATACAGGGGCCCGCCTGCAGCAAGGCGAGGACCAGATGGAGCAGACGATACCTGCGCGGGGCCGTCTGACTCGGCGCTGCTGGGGACTTGGTGTGTGGAAAATGGCAGACTATAAACATTTAAATAATAATACCACAACACATGCTGATGCTTTTCCACCAGGAAGAAGGGGAAGAAAAAAAAAAAAAGAGCCTTTCTGGGAAAGATAAACCTGAAGAGTACTATGGACGAGCAATGAAGTTAACTTCTTTAAAATAAAAGCTAAATCAGATGATTAAAACCGAAGACAAATCTAAGAAGGAGTCCAAAGGGTGGGTGGGAGCGAGGAGTCACAGACAGGAGTGCAGCAAACTGCTCTGTGATTATGCAGGTTATGCGACTCTTGTTGTGCCTCAGTCTCCCCACTGATAAAATGAACAATAAAGCGGACGGTGCTGTTCAAAACACGAAGATGAGTTCGTGCCACGATGTAAATCATCAGCAAAGTCTGGTTACAAAACCCGTGGCAGCTGAACTAAGTGTGAACAGCCTTGGAGCATGAATGCCACGCGTTTGGGTGATTGTGCAAACTCCTTGTCTCACTGAGGACACAAAGCCGGTGGTTCAGAGCCTGGTCACAGTCTATGAACTGGTACCTGCAAATGGATACTGTGAGCTGTGAGCAGTTTCCTCTTTAAACACTAGCAGTCCAGTGGTTAAGACTCCCCACTGTCAATGCAGGGGGCATATGTTTGATCCTTGACTGGAGAACTAAGACCCCACATGAAAGGAGGCACGGCCAAAACAACAGCAACAACAAAAATGAACATTCAGGACTTGCATTCTTGGATTGTTTCAGACTAACTAGAGTGATATAAAATACTGTTTTAATCTTATTTCCTTTTCACTGACTTTCCAATATAAAACTACCCCCAAAAAAGTGAGCTATGTCTTAAAACATCTTAGTTTGCTATAAGTTAAATTCACCCAAAGTGTAAAAAGAAAAAGCCCAATTATTCAATTATTATTACTCCATTCCACATATATTTCTGATCTACTAAAAGTTTAATTAAAAAAGAATTTGCCCTTGGTGTAAAGTGTCAACCATTCTAGCACTGGAAGCCTCCTGGAAAATAGGATTATTCTTCAATAGAGACTTAATTGATGAATTGAATGTTGCTTGACAAAGAACTGGGCAAAGTGATGAGGGAGGAGAGGCAATTCCAGCTGAGAGAAGACAAAATAACGTGACAAAGGGTATCTCAGAAGTGGAAACATGCAGATCGTTTTCTGCTCTGAAATGTAAAGCAAGGGAGTGGACTGTGAGCGGGGACAAAGAGAGGGTAGGAAGTCTCCAGGTCATAGACCACCTTGAAGCCCAGGCTGATGTGTGTAAACATTGCGGGTGATAGGGGTACCCCCTGTCAAGCCATCAGCGGGATGATGAGATAAGATCTGCATTTTAGATTAGCTGCTCAGACAGTCATGTGAAGAATGAATTTGTATCTGGTCTCCAGGACTCCACGCTGCAATGATTCTCCTCCTTCTCAGGCTACTTTCCATCTATCCAACCTGTTAGTTATTGAATGCCCAGGGCTTAATCCCCAGACCGCCTCTCTACCCATCCCTGTGTTTTAATGATATCATTCACCCTAAAGGCTTTAAATATCAATCAAAAACCAGACTTCTTTCAGATTTAAAGAACTAATTCACCTGTCTCATTTGAATTCCTGACTCATCTATCTGACTGCCGGTCCGACATCTCCAGTTATTTCTCCAACTTCACATACCCAAATCCAGATTTCTGTTTTTCCCCAAAACCTGTTTCATCTGAAGTCATCTGCCATCTTGGTTTCTGGCAACTCTATTCTGGTTGCTAAGGCCAAAAACCTAGACATTACTTGGATTCCTCTACTTCTTTCAGAATACATGTTCAGCCTGTCAGAAGAGCCTGTCTTTCAAAATACATCAGGAATCAAACACTACTGCACCACCTGCATCACTAAATGCACTGGTCCAAGGCACCATCATCCTTTGCCTGGTTATTACAATGGCCCTCCTACCTGATTAAAAACTTAAAAACTAAGATCATGGCATCTGGTCCCATCACTTCACTGCAAATAGATGGGGAAACAGTGGGAAAAGTGGCAGGCTTCGTTTTTGGGGTCTCCAAAATCACTGCAGATGGTAACTACAGCCATGAAATTAAAAGACACTTACTCCTTGGAAGAAAGGAGTAACTTATTACCAACCTAGACATTATATTAAAATGCAGAGACATTACTTTGCCAACAAAGGTAAAGGCTTTGATTTTTCCAGTAGTCATGTATGGATATGAGAATTGGACGATAAAGAAAGCTGAGCACCAAAGAATTGATGCTTTTGAACTGTGGTGCTGGAGAAGACTTTTGAGAGTCCCTTGGACTGCAAGGAGATCCAACCAGTCCATCCTAAAAGATATCAGTCCTGAATATTTATTGGAAAGACTGATGCTGGAGCTGAAACTCCATTATTTTTGCCAACTGATGCAAAGAACTGACTCATTTGAAAAGACCCTGATGCTTGGAAAGATTGAAGGTGGGAGGAGAAGGGGACAACAGAGAATGAGATGGCTGGATGGCATCACTGACTCTATGGACATGAGTTTGAGTAAACTCTGGGAGTTGGTGATGGACAGGGAGCCCTGGCATGCTGCAGTCCATGGGATCACAAAGAGTTGAACACGACTGAGTGACTAAACTGAACTGAATTGACCTGATAGCCCTTTGTCCTGATATGGTGAGTGATTCTTTTAGAACTTAAACCTGACCTTGCAGCACCTCTCCTCAAAACCAACAGTGGTCTCCCTTCTCATTCAGAATAAAGCCCAACTTTTCAGCCCTGTAAATCTTTATAATATGCTCCCCCAACTCTTCTGGAGCCTCACCGACTTCTCCTCTCCCTGTTGCTCCCTCCCTTTCAGCCACTCTGGGCTCCTTGATATCCCCTTGATAAACATCTCCCACCACAACTATGGGCTGTCTTTCCCCTCTATTAGAGATGACTTCGGTTTATTTATAAGGATTAGGTGCAGGCATGCTAAGTTGCTTCAGTAATGTCCAACTCTTTGCAACCCCATGGACTGTAACCCACCAAGCTCCTCTGTCCATGGGATTCTCCAGGCAAGAATCCTGGAGTGGGTTGCAGTGCCCTCCTCCCGAATATCTTCCCCACCCAAAGATCAAGCCAGCATTTCATATCTCCTTCTTTGGCAGGTGGATTCGTTATCACTAGCTGCACCTGGTGGTGTTGCTGTAAAAAAGAAACTCCGTATGACCAGACAGTACAGATGACACCACCCTTATGGCAGAAAGCGAAAAGGAACTCAAGAGCCTCTTGAGGAAAGTGAAAAAGCTGGCTTAAAACTCAACATTCAAAAAATGAAGATCATGGCATCTTGTCCCATCACTTCATGGCAAATAGATGAGAAAACAATGGAAACAGTGAGAGACTTTATCTTCTTGGGCTCCAAAATCACTGCAGATGGTGACTGCAGCCATGAAATCAGAAGATGCTTGCTCTTTTGAAGAAAAGCTATGACAAACCTAGACAGTATATCAAAAAGCAGAGACTTTACTTTGTCAACAAAGGTCTGTCTAGTCAAAGCTTTGTTTTTTCAGTAGTCATATATAGATGTGAGAGTTGGACTATAAAGAAGGCTGAGCACCAAAGAATTGATGCTTTTAAACTGTGGTGTTGGAGAAGACTTTTGAGAGTCCGTTGGATTGCAAGGAGATCCAACCAGTCCATCCTAAAGGAGATCAGTCCTAGGTGTTCATTGGAAGGACTGATGCTGAAGCTGAAACTCCAGTACTTTGGCCACCTCATGTGAAGAACTGACTCATTTGAAAAGACCCTGATGCTGGGAAAGATTGAAGGGGATGACAGAGGATGAGATGGTTGGATGGCATCACTGGCCCAATGGACATGAGTTTGAGTAAACTCAGGGAGTTGGCGATGGACAGGGAGGCCTGGTGTGCTGCAGTCTACAGAGTGGCAAAGAGTCGGACACTACTGAAGTGACTGAACTATGCTGAACTACCAGACAAGGAGAAGGAGCTGACCAGCCGAGCACGAGGCTCGAGCAGTATCACTGGTGTCATTATGGAGCCTCTGCAGCCCCAGGAGAGTCCTGAGCCCTCATGACCACACACATGTGGGGGACAAAGCTGGAGCCCATGAGAAGTGGGGGACCAGAAATAATGTCCTTGCACAAAACCAGGACTCCCGAAGTGCCACTGACAAAGAGAAATGAAAACCAGTGAAACGTGCCCAACAGTCTTGAGAGAAAAAAAAAGAGAAGATGAGCTTGCCCTCAGTGGAAGAACAGTGTATTTCATTAGAAACGTCCACTAGAAACTAAGCCATGCCTTCACATAGACTTGGGCTCCCAAATTATATTTCCCTCATTATGAAAGAAAACTCAAATTATGAATCAGTGTTATTAAAATAGAAAATGTAGCCCAGGATGGTGACACCCTCCTTAGAAACGAGTTGAAAATCATTCAACAGCGTCTTCCTCATGAAGATTCCCATTGGAGGCAGAACCAGGACCAACATCTACCTGAGGAGTTCATCTACACAGTTACACACATGAGGGATTCCACCAGAACACAGGCAGCAGACACAGAAAAAGGACCATTAGCATCTCAAGTACTTGAAATGATAAGACAAGATGCTGAAGGAGGTCATAAACTTAGTGGTTAAAGGATAAAAGAAGGTTCCAAAACTACGTGAAAAGAATGAGTCAACATGCAAAATCAACAAGCGAATTGGAAGAAAGAACCAAGTAGAATTGTGCTAATCAAAGTCACAGTCATTAGTATAATTTCAAAAATATTGACAGATAATAAGTGCCTTTTTATTTCACAGGATGAAAGGGCTACATGCTGACATTTTAGACTTCTCAGATTTTAAAATATCTAAGGACTGAGCAATGATCCCTTGCAAAGCATCTAACACAAAACACCCAACTCCCCATTTGACTTACGTATGTCATCTATTTTTATCATGATGGTGACAAAATCTAGTTCAGGTGACTATTTTTGTCCTTTTGCTCATAGGCTGTTGAGTGACTCCCAGAAGGAAAACCAAACAAGATGTGATATCCCAATGTACCACCATCACCCCCTCCCATGCCTGCCCCTTGAAAAATCATTCAGGCTCTAGACCAAAATCTCTATCTTGAGTTCTAGCTGCTCTGACAGCCATTTCCCCAAATCAGAATTTTTCAACTTTCTCTCCACTTCTTCAGTTCTTTATCTAAGTACCAAATCCATTTACGTATAATCTGCATCCCTCATTAGACTGAAAACGCCTGGTACTGACCTGTCTTACCCTGGTACTTGAATAAGCAGCAGCTATGGTAGCAGCCCAGTAAGATTTTATCATTTTAAACTGAAAAGAGAGGGCTTCCCTGGTGGCTCAATTGTAGAGAATCCACCTGCCAATGCGGGAGACACAGGTTCCACCCCGATCCGGGAGGATCCCACAGGCCGCAGAGCAGCTCGGCCCCTGTGCCGCAACTGTTGAGTCTGTGCTCTAGATTCCGGGAGCCACAGTTACTGAGCTCACGTGCCAGAGCTACCAGCCCACACACTCAGAGTCCACGCTCTGAAATGAGAGAAGCCACCGCAACGAGCAGCCCACGCATTGCAACTAGAGAGTGGCCTCCACTTACCGCAGCTAGAGAAAAGGCCCGCGTAGCAAAGACCCAGCACAGCCAGAAAATAATAACTGTTTAAGCTTAAAAAATAAATAAATTGAAAACACAACACATGTTCATTACAATTCCAAGTTTATACCATAAAATATTCCAAACTTGGCATAAGGCAAGAAATTAATAAGCTAAAGTAAACTTAGGACAATAAACAAATTATTTTCATTTAAGTTTCTGAAGCTTAAAGTGTTCAAGATGGACGCTCAAATTAAAAACATGTGTGGGTGAGAGCTTTTACATATGATCATCAAATCCTCCCTTCAGAAACTGCTGTCATAGAAAAAAATTTAAAAATCACCTGGGAAGGTTCTCTAGCTCTGAGCTTGTAAACACGTGAGGGTCTCTAGGTCAGTGGGTCCCATTTGCCTTATGACCACGGGGATGCTCTGAAACAGCTTGGTGTGCAGACCTCCCAGGAGGTAACAGAACGACCCCTCAGGCCAATCCTCTATTTGCGGCAACATTGACCATCCTAGAACTTCTGGAGAATTTACATTTGATATAAAGAAGCAGGGATGAAACTAAAGAAAATAAAAATACGCTGAGCATTTTATGAAATTTGATCACCCCACCCCCCACCAACCTTGTACTCTTGCTCTGAGTGAGTCAGTGAATCTGTCTAGCAAATAAGTCATCCTCGGAAACTGTCTCCTCTGGGTCTGCAAGCCCTCAGTTCTGAGTCTCTGTACAGTGCCTGAACCTAAGGTATTCTTGCTGTATACACAGCAATAGCAAGACATCTTCACTTCTGACTCTGAAATAACAAGTGAGCAGATTAACAAAATGATGTGCATTCACTCAGATTCACAAGATTCTTCCATATATCCCATATGGCCAGACTTACCCTCAGATAGGTAGTATTAATAATATGTTTTTCTATTTAGAAGCAGACCTCTTTGATTTGAGATGAGACAAACCATGAAAATGTTCTATACCTTATTTCCAAAAATAAAGCCTTGGCTCTATTTGATTCAGCTCATATCAGTAATTAATTAAGAGAGTAATTTAGACCCATAGAATATTGTATTTAATCCCAACAAAATATAATCTTCAAGGAAAACTATTTGATTAGCAAGAGTGAAAGAAGGGTTATTAGCATTGTTATTGAGGCTGCATTTAAAGTCACACAATATGTATGTTTTCTTTAATGCATCTCAAGTAACACTGCAATTCCTCAAATGGTTCATTCCAGAAATAGAGCTTCAGAACATACATTTGTATTTCATTTGTCGGCAAGCATTTTAGTTTCCCATAAAGCTAATGAATTTCTTCCAAAACCCTGACTCGCCTTACCAAATACAAATGTCTTCCCCTTGAAGCAATTACTCCCAAATGGTTGATTTATACAGCCTCACAAATCATAAATTTCCAGGCAAATAAATCACTTTGCATTTGGTTTCAACAAAGATAAAATAAAAGTTTTTTCAAAAAGGTGCTGACTAAGAACTTTGTAGAATTTGCTTGAATATTTCATCCTTTAATTAAAATATATACTGATGTGTTTCATTTCCCTGAGAGCAGCAATATGGTAATAAGATCTTAACAGTTCAAATCTATGCCTTTTCATGGTTTGCTGTGCAGTTCTATCCTACTTTTTTTTTTCTTTCTCTAATCAGTAATCAGTACTTTTTGAGGTTTATGTGTACAGTATGTAATTTGATTTTCTTCCCTGGCGAATTGTTACAGAGACTGAATACAGAGATTAAAAGTACATATATTTAGAATCAAGAAAAGCATAATATATGTTTTTGCTGCTCTTCAGTGATGGGCGCTATACATTAATCAAGGTACCAGGCTTCCAGCAAAGCACTGCCGTTCCCCCAGCTCCAAGGAAATAGCAGCAATTCTCTAATCAGCGTTTCGATGTCAGATATGGAACCCAGAGGAAGATCAGAAACGTGTGGTCTGTAGTCACAAGTGACTTAACCTCACAGTAAAAGGGCTCCTCTTGGTTCCCAGCCCCAAAGCCTCAGATAAAGGTGTGATAGATACTGAGAAATCTCTGCATGGTGATAATGACATTTCATTCTTGAATTCTGAGTTAATTGGTTCTATAGTATACAAGGATTACCTTTCTTTTCTTTTTTTCTGTTTAATGTACCTGTCGCTTTAAATGCTAAACCTGGAATCCATCTTTAGTAAAGCCCACCTGTTGGGTTGATACCCAGCACTGTTGCCTGGGCACTGTTTGTGCGCTGTCTGATGGATTGCAGTGAAGTGCAATTGCACCTGGGTTACTATGGCATGAACACAGGGTAATTCACCTGGAGGTGAGACACGATAAACAGGTTTCACGGAATCACTGGAGTCTGTAGTAATGGAACCAGCTGAAACCTGAGAGTTTTTAATCTTCAGCCTCCTCGGTTTACAGATGAGAAAACTGAAGAACAAAGAGGTAAAGGGAAAAGATCAAGTTTATCTGATCGATTGGTTAATGGAGCAAAAACAAGAACAAAATTATCCTGGGCACGGAAACTGGGTGATTTTTCATACGGCACAAACCCAAGTGATTATATATACCTTTGGACATGTTAGGGATATTTTTCCAGAAAATGTCATGTTTTGATTTTTGAGTTTGTAGGGGAGCCAGATTTGTAATCTTCTAATAGAAATACATTTTTAAAAGAAATTAAAAGTGTTTTAAATAATGATCACAGAAGAGTTCTTTTCATATCTCCTTGTATCTCGTTACTTTCTCTAAACAAGATATAATGTGATGTATGCAATTTCCATGATTCAACAGGAAGAATGTCAGTGGACTGATTTGGAAAGATAAGTGGTGTCATTCTATGTCTGTGAAGAACATGATCTGTGACTGAATCAGATGGTACCACTCTCACTGGCATGAGACTTTCCAATGCACAAAGTGGATTTAGAATCAACATTCCCTTTCATCCTTCCAATGATGGTGATGACTAAGAATGTTGGATGCCACACATTCTTCTAAGCTCTTTTCACTGGGATCTTATTCAATTGGTACCAATGCTATTATTATTTCCACTTTATAGCTAAAATCTTCCACATATGCTATGATCTGTCTGCTACCCCATTCAATTTTGGGTCTGATTTGAGCCCAAGAGTATTAGTAAGTCTATACCCATATTAACTATTGTTGCCCTGTGCTCAGTCATGTTCAACTCTTTGTGACCTTATGGACTGTAGCTCACCAGGCTCCTCTGTCCATGGAATTTTCCAGGAAAGAATAATGCAGTGGGTTGCCATTTCCTACTCCAGTAGATCTTCCTGACCCAGGGATTGAATGCATGTCTCCCATATCTCCTGCATCACCAGGCAGATTCTTTACCACTCTGCCACCTGGAAAGCCATATTAACTATTACCTGAGCATAAATAAGGGAAATCCAGAAGCTTCACATTGGAGCTTACAAGGAACCTTCACTCTAACAATTATATTTGCCAACAAAGTTTCCCAGCTAGGCTGGATGGCTGATATCAGTTCAGTTCAGTTCATTTCAGTTCAGTCACTCAGTCATGTCCCACTCTTTGTGACCCCATGAACAGCAGCACACCAGGCCTCCCTGTCCATCACCAACTCCCAGACTTTACTCAAACTCATGTCCATAAAGTCAGTGATGCCATCCAATCATCTTATCCTCTGTTGTCCCCTTCTCCTCCCATCTTCAATCTTTCCCAGCATCAGGGTCTTTTCAAATGAGTCATTTCTTTGCACCAGGTGGCCAAAGTATTGGAGTTTCAGCTTCAGCATCAGTCCTTCCAATGAATATTCAGGACTGTTATCCTTTAGGATGGACTGATTGGATCTCCTTGCAGTCCAAGGGACTCTCAAGAGTCTTCTTCAACACCACAGTTTGAAAGCATCAATTCTTTGGTGCTCAGCTTTCTTTATAGTCCGACTCTCACAGTCATACATGACTACTGGAAAAACCATAGCTTTGACCAGACAGACCTTTGTTGGCAAATTAATGTCTCTGCTTTTTAATATGCTGTCTAGGTTGGTCATAACTTTTCTTCCAAGGAGTAAGCATCTTTTAATTTCATGGCTGTAGTCACCATCTACAGTGATTTTGGAGTCCAATAAAATAAAATTTCTCACTGCTTCCATTGTTTCCCCATCTATATGCCATGAAGTGATGGGACCGGATGCCATGATCTTAGTTTTCTAAATGTTGAGCTTTAAGCCAACTTTTTCACTCTCCTCTTTCACTTTCTTTTTTTTTTTCTCTCTGTTTGAGCTTTTTTATTTATTTATTTATTTGGCTAAGTTTTATTTTTTATTTTATATATATATATATTTTTTTTTTAGTTTTTTATTTTTTTTAGTTTTAAAATCTTTAATTCTTACATGTGTTCCCAAACATGAATCCCCCTCCCACATCCCTCCCCATAACATCTCTGTGGGTCATCCCCATGCACCAGCCCCAAGCATGCTGTATCCTGCGTCAGACATAGACTGGCGATTTGATTCTTACATGATAGTATACATGTTAGAATGCCATTCTCCCAAATCATCCCACCCTCTCCCTCTCCCTCTGAGTCCAAAAGTCCGTTATACACATCTGTGTCTTTTTTCCTGTCTTGCATACAGGGTCGTCATTGCCATCTTTCTAAATTCCATATATATGTGTTAGTATACTGTATTGGTGTTTTTCTTTCTGGCTTACTTCACTCTGTATAATCGGCTCCAGTTTCATCCATCTCATATAGTAAAGTTGCAGGATATAAAATCAACACACAGAAATCCCTTGCATTCCTATACACTAATAATGAGAAAGTAGAAAAAGAAATTAAGGAAACAATTCCATTCACCATTGCAACGAAAAGAATAAAATACTTAGGAATATATCTACCTAAATAAACTAAAGACCTATATATAGAAAACTATAAAACACTGATGAAAGAAATCAAAGAGGACACTAATAGATGGAGAAATATACCATGTTCATGGATTGGAAGAATCAATATAGTGAAAATGAGTATACTACCCAAAGCAATTTACAAATTCAATGCAATCCCTATCAAGCTACCAGCCATATTTTTCACAGAACTAGAACAAATAGTTTCAAGATTTGTATGGAAATACAAAAAACCTTGAATTGCCAAAGCAATTTTGAGAAAGAAGAATGGAACTGGAGGAATCAACTTGCCTGACTTCAGGCTCTACTACAAAGCCACAGTCATCAAAACAGTATGGTACTGGCACAAAGACAGACATATAGATCAATGGAACAAAATAGAAAGCCCAGAGATAAATCCACACACATATGGACACCTTATCTTTGACAAAGGAGGCAAGAATATACAATGGAGTAAAGACAATCTCTTTAACAAGTGGTGCTGGGAAAACTGGTCAACCACTTGTAAAAGAATGAAACTAGGTCACTTTCTAACACCACACACAAAAATAAACTCAAAATGGATTAAAGATCTAAATGTAAGACCAGAAACTGTAAAACTCCTAGAGGAGAACATAGGCAAAACACTCTCAGACATAAATCACAGCAGGATCCTCTATGATCCACCTCCCAGAATTCTGGAAATAAAAGCAAAAATAAACAAATGGGATCTAATTAAAATTAAAAGCTTCTGCACAACAAAGGAAAATATAAGCAAGGTGAAAAGACAGCCTTCGGAATGGGAGAAAATAATAACAAATGAAGCAACTGACAAACAACTAATCTCAAAAATATACAAGCAACTTATGCAGCTCAACTCCAGAAAAATAAACGACCCAATCAAAAAATGGGCCAAAGAACTAAATAGACATTTCTCCAAAGAAGACATACGGATGGCTAACAAACACATGAAAAGATGCTCAACATCACTCATTATCCGAGAAATGCAAATCAAAACCACAATGAGGTACCACTTCACACCAGTCAGAATGGCTGCGATCCAAAAATCTGCAAGCAATAAATGCTGGAGAGGGTGTGGAGAAAAGGGAACCCTCCTACACTGTTGGTGGGAATGCAAACTAGTACAGCCACTATGGAGAACAGTGTGGAGATTCCTTAAAAAATTGCAAATAGAACTACCTTATGACCCAGCAATCCCACTTCTGGGCATATACACCAAGGAAACCAGAATTGAAAGAGACACATGTACCCCAATGTTCATCGCAGCACTGTTTATAATAGCCAGGACATGGAAACAACCTAGATGTCCATCAGCAGATGAATGGATAAGAAAGCTGTGGTACATATACACAATGGAGTATTACTCCTCTTTCACTTTCATCAAGAGGCTCTTTAGTTCTTCTTCACTTTTTGCCATAAGGGTGGTGTCATCTGCATGTCTAAGGTTATTGATACTTCTCCCGGCAGTCTTGATTCCAGCTTGTACTTCTTCCAGCCCAGCGTTTCTCATGACGTACTCTGCATATAAGTTAAATAAGCAGGGTAACAATATGCAGCCTTGACATTCTCCTTTCCCAATTTGAAACCAGTCTGTTGTTCCATGTCCAGGTCTAACTGTTGCTTCCTGACCTGCATACAGATTTCTCAAGAGGCAGGTCAGGTGGTCTGGTAGTCCCATCTCTTGAAGAATTTTCCACAGTTGGCTGTGATCCACACAGTCAAAGGCTTTGACGTTGTTTATAAAACAGAAGTAGATACTTTTCTGGAACTCTCTTGCTTTCTCGATGATCCAGTGGATATTGGCAATTTGATCTCTGCTGTGGCTGCTATCACAACAATGCAAAACATCTCCTCTATCAAAGGGCCCAGGTAACCGTCCCTGACTGGGCACAAGAGGATTCTGAGTCTAGTGGAGATGATGCCCACTGCTTGGTATTAACTCTAAGGAAGAGGATGGACCCAGGGGTATGATTTATTAACAAAATTTGAACACTGGTGTATCTATAAGAAAACTGTGGCCTTGGCCCTCAATATTCAATGATACTTCTGTGAGTTTAAAGGAGTTGGAAGCTGGGAGTTAAATTCTCCCTCAGAGACCACCTTAATAAAGCCATTTTTTTTGAGCCTGAAATCCTTTTAGAATATTTCTCATGCCAGATGCTAAAGACAGATCATTCAGTACTAGGGATTGCCCTGTCTTTTTGTCCTGAGGTAATTCTAAGACGGAGAGTTTGGTCAGATTGAAAGTCCCCTGTATTATCTTTGGTGAAATTACAATTGATGACATTGAGCTACTTTTTCAGAAGCTTCCCACGTGACGCAGTGGTCAAGAATCTGCCTGACAATGCAGGAGATGCAAGAGAAGTGGGTTCAACATCAGGGTCAGGTATCCAGCCTGGCTAAGATATAAAAGATCAGCAACTGGCTGAGTGTGTCCTTTAGAGCCTCCTGTTTCACGCCAGCTGAGCAGAAGAGGACCGTTTCTGACCACAGACCTGACAATCTACCTTTTCTCGCTGAGGCATTTTTAAAGACTTCAGCTTTTAAGTCAGCTCTCAGGAAGGCACAGGAGGCAAAACAGACACCCTACAGTTTTCAGACGGTGGCCCGAGGCTCTTTGTCCAAGGAGGGGCAGCAGGCTGATGAGACCTTCAACTTTTCAGCTCTTGGGATTGATTTTGTTAAACCATTGGCATTTATCGGCATTCTCTCTATGGACTGTTCTCTTTTCAACGATGTTCTTGACAATATAAGGCAGGACAAAGTCGGGTCGGGTGCACAAAATTTCACCAAAATAATTCCAATCAGAACAAAGACTTCCACAAGTGAAATATGGCTTTCCTGGTACAAAATAAAGTGTTGAAGCTTCAGCAAAAATCAAAGCAGAGACCCCACATAGGGCTCATCTCTACTGTGGGCCAGGGACCTCAAGAGGAAGAGGTGAACAAAGTCTGGTGAACTTGCACAAGTTCTCTGCATCAAAAGTTGTGGTCCAAGTCTCAGCTGGGGAGACGCAGCTAGGTTTTGCTGAATTCTCCAAATGATGGAACATGCCTTCCGCAAACAAAGCAATCTGTTGTGATAGAGCTTAGTTTTATTGACATAGTGAGGGACGACTATACAGACAACTTATAATTCTTTTCTTTTCTTATTAAGGAACATGAATGCCCAGCTTTGATTGCTGATGGGTTGGGCTCAGACATTCTTAAGGGAGGACAGAAGGAGGGGGACCCTTGGCATAGGCTGATATTTTGAGACAGGGTCCATGTGAGTGAATTGAGGTTCTGAAAGAAGAAAGAGTAGTGTAGTCAAGTTATGCTTGGCTGTTTTTGCAGCAGTGTAACTGGTGGGCAACTCAGTCACTCCAGTTTCCGGTTATCAGGACAAGCCTCACCTTGTTCCCCAGTGCACAGCCCTTCTGGGGATCTGCAGGTGGTGCTGTCAGAATGTGAGGCAGGGGCTTTGTGCCCTGCAAATGCCCCTTTTCCCTCCTGGCATCTAACACAGTGCTGGGCAGAACTGCAATAGATTATTTGGCCAGACGCACTGACCAGGCCCCTCTTTGGAATTAGACTCAGAGCCTGTTTCTAACTACACAGTTGAAGGGGTCAGTATTTGGCCTTCTCTCCCACCCCTTGGGGGGTCCCTGCCCCCTGAGTCCTTGCTGGGGCCTGGTGTTGCTTCTGCCCCGTTCCTCTCACCTCCCTGCAGGCAGGTGACAGGGTGCCTCCCAGCTATTGCCACCATGCCCCCTTCCTTTGTTTCAGCTCCAGTCCCCACCAGTCACAGAGCCATTTTCCCCCAGTGCTACAGACCTTCACTCAGGAAGACACGCGAGTGCTCCAGTCAAGTGCTTATTGTGTTTTACAATCAGGTCAGTTATTTTTCAACACAGGTGCATTTAATGGATTAGAGCCACATGCTCTAAAAATGAACCAGGCCATCCCTTCTGATCTGAAAGGAGCCAGCCATGCTTCAAGATAAAACCAATAAGACTCTGCTCAGCAAAGTACTAGAATGGCGTGGCTTATTGCTAGGATATAAGCAACATGGGCTGGAGGGATGGAAAAGAGGTAGATCACAGACTGTAAACAGGACCCAGTTGTAGCAATGACCCCAAAGGATTATGTTCAACACACTGAGCCCAAAGGAGGCGATAACGGTCACAGTTTCACAGTATTCGTGGGAAACCACGTCATGTGTGGGGACACAGCCAAGGAGCTCAGGTGACAGGTGGGCCCTGAATCACCTTCAGTATCTAGCCCAGAATGTAGCTTGTAGTTGGCAGGCAATAAATCTATGGATTAAGGACAAGCAAACAGACAGCAGCCGCCTAGGGAGAGGTTTGACAAGCGATGTGCAGGTCATCAAAGGTCAGTAGAAGGACCTGGGGATGAGGCAGGTACTGAAGTGCTAGGTGTGCTCTCTGAGATGATGGTCTGGGAGAGAGCCTGGGTAGCTGAGGGATGCTAGAGGGAGGCTAAGACTCAGACAACGGTAGGTAGACAGACTGCCCTTAGTCCCACCAGGTAATAGACTTTAACACGGATTCCAGGGCCTCCCTCCTGGTCAGACCTTCTTGACTGGTCAGGAGAAGAGTGTGACCGAGCCTTCAGGTAGCAGGCATGACTGACTACAGACTGCATGGAGGGCCAAGGAAGGTAAGAATTGGCAATTTTGTGCTATCATCCCTCCTTGGAGAAGCCCAGCTAAAACAGAAGAGATGCCACCGATGGCTGCATAAGGGGCTTGTTCTTTTCCCGTGTTTCCCTTTCAAGCTCAGTTGCAAGATCTTTCCCTCCAGTGGACACTCCGTCGGGTATGTCACCGCATCTTTGAACACACGGTTGTCCTGAGGTTTATGCGTAGGGGAGGTGTTCTCATGGGTAATTGGATGGGAGCTGAGCAAAGGCATGTGGCCCCTGGGTATTTCTTCCATTTAGAGAACCAGTATTTCTTTAAAAAAAAAAAAAAGAAGTTTTTTATTTTGTGTTAGGGTATAGCTGATTAACAATGTTGTGATAGTTTTGGGTGAATGGCAAAGTGACTCATCCATATACATATATCCGTTCTTCCCCAAACCCCCCTCCCATCCAGCCTGCCACATAATATTGAGCAGAGTTTCCCGTGCTATGCAGGAGGTCCTTGTTGGTTATCCATTTTAAATATAGCAGTGTGTACATGTCCATCCGAAACTCCGTAACTCTCCCTTTCCTTTGGCAACCCTAAGTTTATTCTCTAAGTCTGTGAGTCTCTTTCTGTTATGTAAGTGAGTTCATTTGTACCATTTATTTTTACATGCCATACATAAGGGGCATCATCTGATATTCCTCTGTAGAGAATGGGCATTTCTGGAGCTGGCGATGTACAAAAAAATTTACAATACATTGCAAGTAACTTTGACGTGTTAGTGGCATGTCAGCTGGGATATATGGTTGCCTGTAACAGAAAACCTTAAACTTGGTGTCTTAAACCCACGAAATTTAATGTTTTCATGACCAAGACATAGCCCAGGGTTGATATGGTGGTTCTCCATCATCTTCAAAGATGAGATACCTGTAAACCATCGTTCTGCCTTCCCAAAGGTGTTTTCCCCATCCTCATGGTATAGGAAATATGTGGGGGACAAGATGATAGAAGGAGCTTTCCTCCATAGGCCATACCATAACCCCAAAATCACACAGACCACGTGTTTGTGCCCCATTGTGTGTGTATGTATGTGTGTTCAGTCGCTCAGCCGTGTCTGATGCTTTCTGACCCCATGGACTGTAGCCTGCCAGACTCCTCTGTCCATTAGCCAGAGTTTAGCAACATGGCCATCTGCACTGGGAGAAGGCTGGGAAATAGGGAGATTTCCTGGAGCATACTGGTATTAGGCATTCTGATTTTTCAGAAAGGGATGAACAGGTGCTATGTTGTCCTTCACTGGCTCTCTGCCACAGCAACATTTTCCTGTACCAACAACTCTGGGATTCTTTTCCAAGTCCACAATGAAGACAGGATTCCAATGTCTTAAAACTGACATCACTCTCAACTGCTTTGCTACAAGGAGCAAAACAAAGCAGAAAATAAAAACGAAAAGAGCACAATAAACAACAGAATGGTAAATAAAAACCTGACATACAGTATCCCACAAAAATAGGAAATGTTTTCCTTCGAAACCTACACTCACGCACCAACACACCTCCTTCAAATTTAGTTGCGTTAAACAAAAACAGAGTCGAGCTCTGTTGCGATTTTCGAGTCCATATTGACGCGCACTAGAATTCCACAGAGGAGCAGAAATGGGTAAACAGCATCACGGGGTCAGCTCAGTACTTTATCCACTGAGAATTCAAGCTCTGGATGAGCCGCTGAGAGATGCTTCCCAGAGTCTCGGCCGGGAGGGGAAGAACCAGGTCCTGGTGGGCCTGGAGGGCCTCGTGGTTCTCTTTGCTGCTTGGCTGTGAAGCTGGATTGGCAGCTGGATGGATTGAGGCCTGTCACACCTTAATGGGAAAGGATGACAGAGTGGCTGTGAGCAGCGTGTCGTATGTGCGGTATGGCTGGGGCCGGAGGTCTGGGAGATGGGAAGTGAGGGGCCATCTGTCACCCGAGGCAAGGATGTTCTCCAACCTGAGGCTACGCGAGACACCTAGGTCTCCACCTGATGGTAGACAGCCTGTTTCTTTATTCAAGAGAAAAATAACCAGGGCTGGATGCCAGGGAGGAGGCCCTGGCTGCCCACCATCAACCACAGGGAAGCTCATTAGCTTAATCTTCAAGCACTTGCCATTGAAAACAGGGCAGCTCCAGGATGAAAGGCCCTGGCTCAAGGGCCCCCCGCTCAGCTCCCTGGGGTCAAGAAAGCCAAGCCGGGGACCCTGCCTGGGGGTCTGGCTCGGGTGGCCCGTACTTCTCTGATCACTGGGGCTCAGGGAGCATACTCCCCACTCCGAACTCAGAGCAGTGGCTGTGCACTTGTGGCCTTACCTTGGAAACGCCCTGCCTTACCCCATTCCAGTGATTTTTCTGTGCATCCTCCAACTGCATTATTCAAACGTAAGCCTATCACAGCTCTTCGTAAAGCCTGCCGAACTGGAGTATATTTGGCACACGGTAGTTGTTTGCTTCAGAAAGTTGTGCGAGCAGTTGGATGAACCATCACGTTTGATACCTGCCATCCTCAATCCAAATCTACAAAAAATCTTGACCCTTGGTTCCCCGGGTGAGAACTAGCTCAGCTCCAGCTCTGGTCAACCACCAGCCAACTATGGTTTGGGGGTCCTGCAGCCCTACCCAGGCATTTCCCTTAGTCTTTGAGATGGGCCCACTGTAGGATATCACCAGGAAGAAAGAGCCCCCAACACTGAATACAAGTTGATAAAGGCACATTCCTGCAGTTTCTTTAGCATTCCAGAACCTGCCTCGTCAGTGCATGAAACTGTAGTATTAGTCACCCAGTCATGTACAACTCTTTGCAACTCCATGGACTGTAGCCTGCCAGGCTCCTCTGTCCATAAGGTTCTCCAGGCAGGAATGCTGGAGTGGGTAGCCATCCCCTTCTCCAAGGGATCTTCCCAACCCAGGGATTGAACCTGAGTCTCCTATATTACAGGCAGATTCTTTACTGTCTGAGACACCAGGGAAGCCCCCATCAATGTACGACCCACCCTGATTAACTTATCCAGTAAAGTTTCAGCCACTTCTGATGTTATCATGATGGTGAAACTATAGTTCACTGGAAGCCCAGAGCAGTCTCTGACTCATCAGCTGTGCTCCTGCATCTAAATTCAACCCAAATTCTTCTTGCCCCCAAAGCTTATATTCCTGGTAAGCAATGAGGTCACTTTCTCATGTCCAGTTTTCATCCAACCTAGCTCCTCTCATGTGTATGAGAAGATTCCACAGCAAGAATTGGGGCTAAACTTGAGAGAAATTGGGGGAAGGAGTAGCTGTCATCATAGCGCACCAGAAAATATTGTGATGAAAAATGTCATAGCCTCAGAAGACTTCAGTGGGGTGCTTCTTTGCTGTGCGTTCATATGGCACGGCAGCCTGAGTTTCTGTCTGAACACAGATGGTCAGGTTGAGATGAAACATCAGACTGGCAAGAGTTCATCTTTCTGTTCTGTGAGATTCTGTTGCTGTGTGTCCAGGGAGATTTATGTTTCCTCCAAAGGGCCAACATGCTTACACCTTTCCAAAATAAGATTCTGTAGAGGCAGCCAACAGTTTTAATGATGGACATACAGGACAAGGGGCCCCTGAATGCTAAAGCACCTTGGCCAGCAAGGACCATCTGCCCTGTGGTTTGCCGGGGTCTCACTGCTCCTGGGGAATCTAGTGAATAAATGGGTGCTGGGGACAAGGGGGAAAGACAGGAGATTTTCTACCTGGGTCTTCCCATCTGTCAGCTCATGAAATGGTCTCACATGACACAGACTGGATGGAGGGGACCAGGTACCTGGAGCATTGACACCAAGCACAGATCAAAACCCAAATGTTATCTGCTATTTTGTGTGTGTGTTTTTCATTCTTCAGAGTGGGGCCAGATTTCCTTTTCTAAATACATGTTTCCTGGGGAGAGGAGTGGTTTGAGGGAGAAGAAGATTTTGTAGAGATGAAATAATGGCAAAGTGCTATGCTTAGTTGCTCAGTCGTGTCTAACTCTTTGCAGCCCCATGGACTGTAACAAACCAGGCTCCTCTGTCCATGGGATTTCCTAGGCAAGAAACTGGAGTAAGTGGCCATGCTCTCTTCCAGGGGATCTTCCCATCCCAGGGACTGAATCTAGGTCTCCCCCAACTTTCTTTAACTTCAGGAATATGTTGAGATATTATAAGATGACCATACAGTAGAGGGAGGATTTTGTTTTCCTTAGAAATCATATAAAGACTGACGTGGAGATGTAATAAGGAAGATCTCTTAGTAGGTGGCTCACTGGGTAAAGAATCTGCCTGCAATGCAGGAGACACAGGTGAGATGGGTTCGATCCCTGGGTTGGGAAGATCCCCTGGAGGTGGGCATGGCAACCCACTCCAGTATTCTTGCCTGGAGAATCTCATGGACAGAGAGGCCTGACAGGCTACAGTCCATGGGGTCACAAAGAAGTGGACACAACTGAGTCCACACTCATGTGCACTTAGTAAAATAAGTAAGAATAGTAAACCCTCCCAAAGTGAAGCTTTAGTGGGCTAAGCAAACATCATGCAGAGGCTGAGGTTCTCTGACTCCTGGGTGAGGGTCACTGTCTGCAGGGCCTCGTAGAAAGGACCCCTGTGTGGAGTGGAGTCTGAACTCCAAATTCAGTGCCGTCTCCTCTCCTCTACAGGTCTGTATAGATGTGTCCACACATGGAAGTGAATGGGCAAGATGCTGCTGCACTGGACAGAACCTAGACCACACACCCATCAGGTCAGCATTATTGTTAACACGCCAGCTCGGGAGAGAAATACAAGGGAATCAGCCATACACAGAGAACACAGACTCTGTCACCAGCCTGTGTCCATGCACGTGCTCATTCACATCCAGTTCTTTGCAACCCCATGGACTATAGCTCCTCCGTCCATGGGATTTTCTAGGCAAGAATACTGAAGTGGGTTGTCATGTCCTCCTCCAGGGGATCTTCCCGACCCAGGGATCAAACCTGCATCTGCATTGGCAGGCAGATTCTTTACCACTGTGCCACCGGGCTGAGCATTTAAAAGCTTACTTACTCATTATTGCAGAGACTGGCTCAGGTCACAGAACTAGTAAGAAGAGGACCTAGAATTTGACCTCAGGATGTAAGACCCCGAAAATCTATGCTCCCATGTTTTTCCTATACAGTCCAATAGAGGGATCTTTGAACCACACACTAGACCATCTTTTCTAGAGTACTTGGTGTCATCACTCACCCACCAGAGAAGCAGGCGGAAGCTGCACTTTGGGGCCTAGGGTGTCCCTGACACTCGGTACATAGCTACTGCTGGGCAGAAGGGGGAGTGTGCAGGGGTGTGTCCAGAAAATATGTCACTGGGACTCCACACAGAAGACTTCTCAGTATCCGCGGGGGGCGTTCATCCTGGGGGTCAGGACAGCTGCGTCCCACTGCCCAGTCTCCCATAACCAGCCCCTTAGTTGTAGAGAAAGCAGTGACCTTTCTGAGTAGAGCACTCTCCTTTGGTGGAAGCAATTAGACAGGCACCACTTCGGTTGTGTTGGTAATTTAACCGAGGCAGAGCTGCTGGGACAGCCCCTTTATGTGGGCCCCATGGGTCAGTGAAGGGAACTCCACTTACTTAATCCTCCCAACTTTGCCAAGCCTCCCTTTGCCCACAAAGAAGCTAGCAATGAGAAAGATGAAAACAGTTTGCTTAATCGCTTTTTTCTTTTTTTCCCTAAGTCTGTCTCCATAATTCAACTACTGGCTCCATAGAGAAAAAGACCTCAGAGCTCATGGCTGCATCCTTTCTGGGGATGCACCACAGTGTTTAGCTCTAGGAGTCACATTAATCAGTCAAAACATAATGAACAAATAAGCATAAAATTACAGCAGTGACCATGAATGGTTCATGATCCTTCAGTAGAGCGGTCCCCAAGCTTTTTGGCCACTGGGACGGTTTCACAGAAGACAGTTTTTCCAGGGACTGAGGGGCTGGGGGATGGTTTGGGGATGCTTCAAGTGCACTATATTTATAGTGCACTTTATTTCCGTTATTATTTCTGTTTTTTTTTAATCTTATTGTGTTATTATTCTGTTTTATTACATCAGCTCCACCTCAGATCATGGAGTAGCCCTCGTCGTCAAGAAAAGAATCCGAAATACAGTACTTGGGTACAATCTCAAAAATGACAGAATGACCTCTGTTCATTTCCTAGGCAAACCATTCAATATCACAGTAATGCAAGTCTATGCCCCAACCAGTAATGTTGAAGAAGCTGAAGTTGAATGGTTCTATGAAGACCTACAAGATCTACTAGAACTAACACCCAAAAAAGTGTCTTTTTCATTATAGGGGACTGGAATACAAAAGTAGGAAGTCAAGAAACACCTGGAGGAACAGGCAAATTTGGCCTTGGAGTACGGAATGAAGCAGAGCAAAGGCTAACGAGTTCTGCCAAGAGAACGCACTGGTCATAGCAAACATCCCCTTCAAACAACACAAGAGAAGACTCTACACATGGACATCACCAGATGGTCAAACCAAAATCAGATTGATTAAATTCTTTGCAGCTAAAAATGGAGAAGCTCTATACAGTCAGCAAAAACAAGACCAGGAGCTGACTGTGGCTCAGATCATGAACTCCTTATTGCCAAATTTAGACTTAAATTGAAGAAAGTAGGGAAAACCACTAGACCATTCAGGTGTGACCTAAAACAAATCCCTTATGATTATACAGTGGGAGAGAGAAATAGATTCAAGGGATTAGATCTGATAGACAGAGTGCCCGAAGAACTATGGACGGAGGTTCATGACATTGTACAGGAGGCAGGGATCAAGACCATCCCCAAGAAAAAGAAATGCAAAAAGGCCAAATGGTTGTCTCAGGAGGCCTTACAAATAGCTGAGAAAATAGAGAAGCTAAAAGCAAAGGAGAAAAGGAAAGTTATACCCATACGATTGCAGAGTTCCAAAGAATAGCAAGGAGAGATAAGAAAGCCTTCCTCAGTGATCAATGTGAAGAAATAGAGGGAAACAATAGAATGAGAAAGTCTAGACATCTCTTCAAGAAAATTAGAGATACCAAGGGAACATTTCATGCAAAGATGGGCACAATAAAAGGACCTAACAGAAGCAGAAGATATTAAGAAGAGGTGGCAAGAATATACAGAAGAAATATACAAAAGGATTTTCATGACCCAGATAACCACGATGGTATGATCACTCACCTAGAGCCAGACATCCAGGAGTGGGAAGTCAAGGTGGGACTTAGGAAGTATCACTATGGACAAAGCTAGTGGAAGTAATGGAATTCCAGTTGAGCTGTTTCAAATCCTAAAAGATGATGCTGTGAAAGTGTTGCACCCAATATGCCAGCAAATTTGGAAAACTCAGCAGTGGCCACAGGACTGGAAAGGTCAGTTTTCATTCCAATCCTAAAGAAAGGCAATGCCAAAGAATATTCAAATTACCACACAATTGCACTCATCTCACAAATTTGCAAAGTAATGCTCAAAATTCTCCAAGCCAGGCTTCAATAGTACATGAACTGTGAACTTCCAGATGTTCAAGCTGGTTTTAGAAAAGGCAGAGGAACCAGAGATCAAATTAGCAACATCCGCTGGATCATTGAAAAAGCAAGAGAGTTCCAGAAAAATATCTATTTCTGCTTTATTAGCTATGCCAAAGCCTTTGACTGTGTGGATCACAACCAACTGTGGAAAATTCTTCAAGAGATGGGAATACCATACCACCTGATCTACTTCTTGAGAAAACTGTATGAAGGTCAGAAAGCAATAGTTAGAACTGGACATGGAACAACAGACTGGTTCCAAATCAGGAAAGGAGTATGTCGAGGCTGTATATGGTCACACTGATTATTTAATTTATATGCAGAATACATCATGAGAAATGCTGGGCTGGATGAGGCATAAGCTGGAATCAAGATTGCTGGGAGAAATATCAATAACCTCAGATATGCAGATGACACCACCTTTATGGCAGAAAGAGAAGAACTAAAGAACCTCTAGATGAAAGTGAAAGAGGAGAGTGAAAAAGTTGGCTTAAAACTCAACATTCAGAAAACTAAGATGATGGCTTCTGGTCCCATCAGTTCATGGGAAATAGATGGGGAAACAATGGAAACAGTGACAGAATTTATTTTGGGGGGCTCCAAAATCACTGCAGATGGTGACTGCAGCCATGAAATTAAAAGATGCTCCTTAGAAGAAAAGCTATGACTAACCTAGACAGCATATTGAAAAGGAGAGACATCACTTTGCCAACAAATGTCTTTATAGGCAAAGCAATGACTTTTCCCATAGTCATGTATGAATGTTAGAGTTGGACCATGAAGAAATCTGAGCGCCAAAGAATTGATGCTTTTGAACTGTGGTGTTAGAGAAGACTCTTGAGAGTCCGTTGGACTGCAAGGAGATCCAATCAGTCTATCCTAAAGGAAATCAGTCCTGAATATTCATTGGAAGGACTGATGCTGAAGCTGAAGTTCCAACACTTTGGTCCCCTTGTTGGAAAAGCTGACTCATGGGAAAAGACTCTGATGCTGGGAAAGATTGAAGGCGGGAGGAGAAGGGGACAACAGAGAAGGAGATGGTTGGATGGCATCACTGACTCGATGGACATGAGTTTGAGTAAACTCCAGGAGTTGGTGATGGACAGGAAAGCCTGGTGTGCTACAGCCCATGAGGTCACAAACAGTCAGACATGACTGAGCAACTGAGCTGAACTGAACTGAACCTCAGATCATCAGGCGCTAGATCCCAGAGGGTGGGGCCTCTTGCCTTAGTATGTTTTAGGTTTTGCTCTGGACATGAGAAACTGAAAGCAGTATGTCCTATGTGGTTAAGGAGATCAAAATACAGCAGTTAGAAGTGTTTTATATCAGTTATCTCTGATTGGGGATTCAGGTTTGAAGATTTTGAATCTTTTATCAATGCACATATATATAAGTATATATATATACATATATATCTTTATATACTTATACATGTATCTGTACATATACAGGCATTAACTTAGGAGAACATCAAACCTGGCAAAGAGCAAGTATTTAAATTTTGGTTTCTCTCAAACGTGGCGCAGAACAGGCATTTAAATTTTGGTTTCTTTTTTGCCCTTGCATTTGAGAAGGTCCTGAAATAAAAACAGCGAGCTACAATAGTTTGATTCCATCGTATAAATCACTTTTAAACCTGCTTTCCTCGCAGGAATGCTGCCTGTTTATACACTGAGACGTATCAGCGATGGTCTTATCCTGTCTGACCAGCTGTTAAGTCCACTTTCAGAGCAGCAAAAAGGACTAATGACCTTGGTATTAAGGATGCATAAAAGTAAATGTCGCTGCCCTTCCCTGCCTCTTGAAGGCAACAAATATGTGTAAGAGGGTGTTTTGTCTTCAGTCCTTTCAAGCTGACTGCCTCCCTGCAGAAGTGGTCGTTTCAGTGCAAGGGACCTGGAGTTGCCATCAGTCATGATCCTTTCATCCAGCTGTCCCTGCCTCCTGTCACCCGAGCAGGTAAACTTGTCAAGGGTATTCAGCTCACATCAAATCCAACAAATACATATTGACTCCAAGACTTTCAGAAACAGTCATTGTTTAAATGAAACCTTAATTATAAAAGTTTGCTCACAGTTATAGCTTCATCTTTTAGTTGATGGCTTAGTGGGTCCTGTTTTTCAGAAACTGTTCACCACCTATACTAGTATGAGGAGGCTTTCCCATGAGAGAATGAGGGATTCTGTAAGAAGTATGTTTGTTCTCAAATGCAAAGATGTTGACTGCATTTACACCAGAGAACAAAGAAGCAAAAAAACCTAAATTCAGGCAATGACATTTTCCTACATAGAACTCTGTGTTTAAATAGTATTTACTCATCAAAGATTAGTTTATTTTAAAATGCATTCACTCTTTGCTCTATATTGGAGGCTGAAACAATACATTAATAAATAAAAACTGACCGAAAAATACTTGAAAAAATTTTTCCAGGCAAAAAACAGAGCTTCTATCATTTTATTTTTGTGATGCTATCTTAAATTGGGGGGGAAGGTTAAATTATTCTGAAAGCTATGAACCATCTACATATTTATTCTTTTTAAAGGTTCTGTGGTGTGTTAGCATCTGTATTGCCAGAAAACAAAATTTTCTTCAAAGTTATTCTTGGGCAGGCCTGGGACTCAACCCATATGTCTCACAGTTAGCTGCAGCTCAAGGCTTGAATTTTATGTGACTTGTTCCAAACTTGTTTGCAATGTTATTTGCTTCAGTGAATGCTTGGCGCCACCTATGGATGAACTCTCAGAATTTCACTTCTCTTTATCAGAAAACTACGTCTCACAAAAATGGTTTTTTGAAGCCCATCAAGATTTCAGAACATATGGGTGAAAATAAAATATTACTTTGATTAAGTTATTTTATATGTAATAAGTGAAATGGCATCATCCTTCCACTTAAGTCCTTGGGCTGGGTGATGTTGTAGAAAAAGACAAGGACGCACTTTCTTATCAGCTCCCGCTATCTCTTAAAATACTTCCCTTGGCTGTTCTTTCTGAGGCATCTCTCAGGGAAGTCAAATGCATGTCTGTGCATCAGCTTTAAGAAGAGAATTATGTCAGCCCAGCAACAAATGATCACTTAACACAAAGCTGAGCATGGCGCTCTCTTCTTCCTTCTGTATTACCTGGAGATACAGACAATTTAGAGACTCAACGTTCCCTACAGAGAGAAGTCCAGGGGGAATGTCAAGATGCATTATCCTGCTGTAATAAATACATTTCAGAAAACACTTTTAGCTTGCAACAGCCCTGGAAAAAGTGATGTTTCTCAAACACACTTCCCCATTTACAAAGTAACCAGAGGCACTAACTGGAATTGTATGTCTCTTTCCTGTGAATTAGGGGAAAATCAACAAAAGCAGAAACGCCGTTCCTATTGGTATTAAATACCCCAATTCATATCTCTGTTGCGTCTCCACAACGAAAATCGTGAGGCTTAGATGAGAGAGGCAACTGACTTGTAATATTTCTACTAATCCATCTGCCCAATGCTAAGCCACTTCTTGCTTTTTTCATCTTCACTGTAACAAAGAACAGTTGGGCAGCTATTGATGGTGAAGCTCAGCAGTCAACTACCTTGTAAATTAGAAGCCGTGGCTGTAAAAACGGATTTGTATATCACCGGGAGTGGAGAGTGTGTCTGCCTTGTAAATTTAATTAAACAGCAGGTGCAAAAATCAGGTCATATGGCTTTGATGTGCCCCGTGCGAGGATGACAACGAGACAATGATTCTAATAGGAAGAAATTTGCATACATTTGCATTGGGGAGCAGAGAGCACTGCAGTTCTCATCCACTTTCATATTTAATTTCTAGGAAGTTGAATAAGATTTGAACAAACGCTTTCTATTTAGACATTGCAGGAAAACACAAGGAAGGTTTTAGCCCTGAAACAGACTTGGTGGACTGAAGACTAAGATGCCCTGATGTGCATTTTTAAAATACAATTGGCCATACTGGAAACTGGAGTACACCTTCTAGGAAACAGAACGAGAAGAGACTGTGAAAACATGTCCTGTCTCTATTTTTTAATCTTTTGCAGATAGTGTAACACTGATTGCCTCTTCCTTCTCAGTCATCTGTTCAAGAGGGATCACAATAGTTCTGTGCTCCAAGAGTCAGAACCGTTAAGTGAAATGGCTGATGGATGAAAGAAGAAGAAATGATGAAAGATGGGGGAAAAAAAGACTTTTCAGGGTTCAATCCCTGGGTCAGGGAAGATCCCCTGGAGAAGGAAATGGCACCCCACTCCAGTACTCTTGCCTGGAGAATCCCATGGAGGGAGGAGCCTGGTGGGATCGCAATGAGTCAGACATGACTGAGTGACTTCACTTTCACTTTCGCTTTCTTCCACATACAGGTATTAGCACTTTAGATTCATTTCTAAAACAATATACCTTCAACTTTGCTGCCTTATTGAGTAGACCAACGTAACAGCAAACCAGAATGTTTAGTATAGACCTCTTTCCTCTCCCTGTGATTGCCTGCTCAGGTATTAGAATACAGTACACAAACAAGCACTGCTAGAAATCAGTATCATCTTTAAGGTGGCCCTGGAAAGACCAGGTGGTGGATAAAGAACTCGCCTGCCAATGCAAGAGACATAAGAGATGCAGGTTCCATTCCTGGGTTGGGATGATCCCCTGGAGAAGGAAATGGCAGCCCACTCCAGTATTCATGCCCGCAGAATCCCATGGACAGTGGAGCTTGGAGGGCAACAGACCACGGGGTGTCAAGGGCTTCCCCGATGGCTTATTGGCAAAGAATCCACCTGCAATGCAGGAACCGCGGGAGATGCGGGATCAATCCCTGGGTTGGGAAGACCCCCTACAGTCCATGGGGTTGCACAGATTTGGGCATGAGTGAAGAGACTTAGCAGCAGCAAGAGAAAAGCCTGTCCAGGTGAGAGGGATAGGACACAAGCACTTGAGCCAAGAGGTCCAGGAGAACTCACCTGCAGAGCCTGGCCTCACCTCTCCCCTCATCTCAGATTTACTGAAACCTCCTTCTAAATATTTCTGTCCCCCTTGGAGAATTCATTCTCTCCAGCCCATCTGCAGATCTGAGACTGCCCGGGGCTCTTTTCTCATCTTTCCAATCCCTTTCTTTTCCTGAGTAGAGCTAAGGTTATCCAAGACCCTGCACTTCTGGGTATTAACTTGGAATTCTACCCCTTTTGTGGACGTTATGATAAGATATTGTCAGCACAAGTGTGTGTGTCCGACGCACAGAGGCCAGGCACATCAAAAACGTCTGAGCTTGGAGCAGAGAAGGGTTTACTGCAGGGCCCTGCAAAGAGATGGTGGCTCATGCCCTAAAAAGCCCTGGGCTCCCTCAGGGATTTCAGCAAAGCATTTTTAAAAGCCCAGTGAGGCGGTGAATCACAAGGTCGGTGATCAGCTTACGCATAGTTCTCTGACTGGCTGATGACAAGGCAACAAGGTGGTGTCACAGGGTCTCCAGCAGGCCTGGGACTTTGAGCTCAGGGTTATGAAGTAGTTAACCTTTTCCACTTGTTTGAGGGAACTTTCACATCTGCAAAACAACTCAGGAAATGTGCATCAAATACTTTCGATGTGTTCAAAAGCTGCTCAGTTATGATATAGCTTTAGACAAAAAGATGTGACTTCAGGTTTCCAGTAAATTTTGTTGCTATATTTATTAAAACTAAATTCTACCATGTTGTATATTTGAGATACTTCAGAAAGTCAGCTTTTAAATAAACAATGATTTCGTTGTGATATCCTATAATTTATTCTTTGTCCTAATTAATTTGCTTACAATTCATCAACGTGGTAAAATATCCTATGTGTGTGCTAAGTCCCTTTCAGTTCAGTTCAGTTCAGTCGCTCCGTCGTGTCCGACTCTTTGCGACCCCATGAATCGCAGCACGCCAGGCCTCCCTGTCCATCACCATCTCCTGGAGTTCACTCAGACTCACATCCATCGAGTCCATGATGCCATCCAGCCATCTCATCCTCTGTCATCCCCTTCTCGTCCTGCTCCCAATCTCTCCCAGCATCAGAGTCTTTTCCAATGAGTCAACTCTTCTCATGAGGTGGCCAAAGTACTGGAGTTTCAGCTTTAGCATCATTCCTTCCAAAGAAATCCCAGGGTTGATCTCCTTCAGGATGGACTGGTTGGATCTCCTTGCAGTCCAACGCACTCTCAAGAGTCTTCTCCAACACCACAGTTCAAAAGCATCAGTTCTTCGGTGCTCAGCCTTCTTCACAGTCCAACTCTCACATCCATACATGACCGCAGGAAAAACCATAGCCTTGACTAGACGGACCTTAGTCGGCAAAGTAATGTCTCTGCTTTTGAATATACTATCTAAGTTGGTCACAACCTTTCTTCCAAGGAGTAAGCGTCTTTTAATTTCATGGCCGCAATCACCACCTGCAGTGATTTTGGAGCCCCCAAAAATAAAGTCTGACACTGTTTCTACTGTTTCTCCATCTATTTCCCATGAAGTGATGGGACCAGATGCCATGATCTTCGTTTTCTGAATGTTGAGCTTTAAGCCAACTTTTTCACTCTCCTCTTTCACTTTCATCAAGAGGCTTTTTAGTCCTATTCAGCTCTTTTCGACCCTATGGACTGTAGCCCACCAGGCTCCTCTGTCCTTGGGGTTCTCCAGGCAAGAAAACTGGAATGAGTTGCCATGCCCCTCCTCCAGGGGATCTTCTCAACCCAAGGACTGAACCCAAGTCACTTAAGTCTCCTGCATTTGCAGGTGAGTTCTTTACCACTTGTGCCACCTGGGAAGCCTAAAATATCTTACAGGAAGCAGGAGACCACGTGCTCTTATCTTTAAGTAGGCTTTTCAGGCACTGCCCCTACTGAATTCTAATTGCTTATCGCATTGCTCATCCTCCCCCACTAGGCTGCCAACTCCAGGAGCACAAGAAGGGGTTCATTTTGCCACCACAATGTCCTCAGTATTTACTCCAGTGTCTGGCTTACGGTGCTGTTTGCTGCTGTGCTCAGTTGCTAAGCTGTGTCTGACTCTTTTGTGGCCCTATGGACTATATAGTCCACCAGGCTGCTCTGTCCATGGGCTTTCCCAAGCAAGCATACTGGAGTGGGTTGCCATTTCCTCCTCCAGGGGATCTTCCCGACCCAGGGATCAAACCCACATCTCCTGCTTGGCAGGTGGATTCTTTACCACCGTACCACCTGGGAAACCTATATGTATATCTATCTCTGAATCACTTTGCTGTATACCTGAAACTAACACAATATTGTAAATCAGCTATATTTCCATTAAAAGATATACAAAAACAAACCTGTAGCCTATCCTGGTTACACAGAAGTGCCCTTGCCAGCCAGTGAGCTTCTGCCTAGGGACACACACACAACTTTACCCAAGGAAAAACAAGGCACCCCAAAACATCAAGATAATGGTCTAGAAAGTAGCTCTCTAAGGAATCTAATCTCTAAGGAATCTTGACTTTAAAGCAAATGCAACACACGGATTAAGTTGCTGTCACAATGAAATCATTATGGAATGCCTATATTGTATGAGGTTTTGCTATTCATCTTGAAGGATGACCTTTGACACTATTGAAGACAATAAAATTAGCTAATGGCCAAATAACATTTACTTCTCATCATATCGCAAATCCTAAGACTAATGCATCATTCACAACAAGCCAGCCAATGAGACATCTCTGAGTCAGAATTTTCTCACCTGTCAAATAGCAGGTAGTGGTAAAGGTTATAATACAGCAGCAACATGTGAGAAGGCGACGCGGACGCTCGGTACAACCTTCCCTATAAAGCCACAGACAGCATTGTTCCTGTTGCTGACTGAAAGAAAAATACACAACATGAGAGTTGTGAGTTGGGCTTTATTTGGGGCAAAATGAGGACTGCAGCCTGGAAGACAGCACCTCAGATAGCCCTGAAAATTGCTCCAAAGAGCTACTGGGGGAAGGTCAATACATGTGATTTTGGTGAAGGGAGAATACATGTTTATATGTCAAGCACATATTTTTCCAGAAGGTTTATGCTAGTCAGTAGGAATAGGCATCATCATGAAGGACTTTAGTGCTCTTCTAAATATGGGGAAATATAAGACTCGAGCTCATAAAATCAGCTCCTAATTATCTGAAGACCTATCCTGCCAGTATTTTTCCCCAGAGCACAGAGCGCCTCCTTTCTGCTCCCCTCCCTGAACTCCTTTCAGGGGGTGTTGCAGGTCAGCAGCTACAGCAGCTCATGATTTAATCCTTGTAGAGGTAAATGGCAAGTGCCAATTTATAGTTGACACTATACACAGGAGGAGCTGTGAATGAATGCACGCATGCCTTTATAACACATCTCTCAAGACAGCTCTCATCTCCTGTGTACTGGTAGGTAAGACCCCTGGATCTCCATTTTGGATGCAATTTAATCCAACATGGGCTCTTTGCAACTTCCCTGGTGGCTCAGTGGCAAAGTACCCACCTGTAATGCAGGAGACACAGATTCAGTCCCTGGGTGGGGAAGATCCCCTGGAGGAGGGCATGCCTACCCACTCCAGTATTCTTGCCTGGAGAATCTAGTGGACAGAGGAGCCTGGTGGGCTGCAGTCCGTAGGGTCACAAGAGAGACAGACATGACTGAAGTGGCTGAGCATGCATGCACACATGGGCTCTTTGTCAACAGTTCCTCAATCCTGCCTTAAGGGCCAGTCTCCCCATTATGGTGGGCCACCTGACGCTTCCTCGGGCTCTCGGGAGGCTGGGGTGACATCTGGAAAACACTTGAAAGTGAACACGTGCAGACCTCTCCCCTGGATATATTGTGAATCACGCACACTGATGAGAGCTGCAGGACTTCTCAGCAGAGGCCCAGACAACGATGTGGGTCTTTAGCGGGATGGGTCCTAATGAGCTGAAAAGTTAATGCACTTCTAGAATAGAGACAGATCTTAAAGAAAATCTGATACCCTGAGGAATCCTGCTATTCTTGAAACTCGAACGCTACTCTCGGGCTGCCTTGCCAAATGCTTGCTTTGACAGCTGCATTTTTCAAGACAAGTCGAATCTCACCATCATGTTCACATTCAACATTCATTTTTATCCTCTGCTTTTCACTGCCTCATAAGAAAGTCCGCTCACTCTGCAGGCTCATCGAGTTCAAGGCGACTATTATTTCTATTTTACTTCACAAAGGCCTTTGGTTTGGGGGGTGCTGATTTTCCCTTCTTCCCACAGTAGTTTTCAACAGATTTTTATCAGAGGAACAGTTATAGAGACACCTGGGGCCATCTCTCATCCCTACGATATACGGCTTCCTTCTTTAAAACTCCACTTTCTCTTCTGAGATCTTTAAAATGAAAATTACACTGTGCAGTCATCTTGTACAACTTTGTTCATAATTGGAATTTTAAAAGTGGGTGCAGACAGTTTTTTTTTTATCACCAGCTTACTTTATAACCAATTTTCTTACTCAACATAGTAGGGGAGGCAAGGAGAATAGGGTTGCAAAAAGGTTATGGATTGGAGAGACGTGTGTGAGCCAGAGACTGGTATTTCTGCTGCTCAGCCCTCAATGCAGACCCAAAAGCCCTCCCCACCCTGCGCTTGCACCCCAGACGCACAGGCTGCCCTCTGTTCCTCCAGCCGTTGTCTCCAGTGTGGAGAGGGTGAGAACATAGCCTCTCTGGGAAGATGGATTGACTGCAGATGGTTGCTACAGTAGAGTCATGCTCACCTTACAGCCTCTTAAACCTTGAGACTCTGAGAGCATAACAGGCATGGAGAAAGGATGGAAGGGGAAAATAATATCTAATTTCTGGTGTAAATGGGGAAACAGTGAGTTTGGGCACATCTCATGTTGCTTCTCCATGTCCTCCTCAATCGCAAATTCCTGCATTTATAACTCTAGACGGCTTCTTGAAACTCAGATGTGGCAAAGTATCTGATCCATGTGCCCCTTTCCATAGGATCTTTTACAGGAAGGTGGAGTGATGAGCCTAATCCCAATCCATTCCAGACATGCTCGGAAGCAAACAGAAATATGGAGATGAGCAGTCAACCTCATCTGAGTCAGCTCCAAGGACATGTGACTAATATGCTAGCGGGAGCCTCTAAGCTGATAGATATCTGATCACAGCAGAGGGCCTGGAACAAACTCTGTAAGAACTCCATACTTTTGGTTTGTACTGAATACTTTTCACTCAAGAGGGGAACATCTGTGATGAGGGACCTAAAGGACCGTTCCACCAGATTGCCAGCTGAGACAGCCACAGGGCCATTTGGTGATCCTTCTGCCCCTGGAGATTTGTCCCAGGGCTTTCCTAGTGACTCAGATGGGAGAGAATCTGTCTGCAATGCAGGAGACCCAGGTTCGATCCTTGGGCTGGGGAAGATCCTCTCCAGTATTCCTGCCTGGAGAATCTCATGGACAGAGGAGCCTGGCCGGCTACAGTCCATAGGGTTGCAAAAAGTCAGGCATGACTGAGCGACTAACACAACAAACACTTCCACTTTTTTTTTTTTTTTTTTTTTTTTGCCCCTGGAGGGTGAGGCTAACATGAATACAGTTCGGGCTAGTGGTTAGGGCAACAGATCCCATGATGAAGGGGAGAGGTGACTGCTGAATGATGGGAAACTCGGTAACTATGGAGATGAGTTGTCCTCAGCCTGTACCATAAAAGCATGTGCATGGTCACGGCAACCTCCACGGACAGATGATTATACCAAGCGAGGATGTGACTCCCTACCCAGAATGCTACCCCAAAAGGTGCTGCCTTCATGCAAAGGGTACTAGGAAAGCAAATCGAAGAAGACCTCAAATACAGTTGGCCTCGGACCAAGTGCAGAATCAAGAACCATAGCCTTTGCATGGATTCCTTTGCTCTATAATATGATTTTAAAATATATATATTTTCTACCTTATGCTCATTTCTCACCTTGTGCTTCTGCGTGTTGGATGTATTGGAACCAGGGAAAAGATAGATTAAAGTGTAGAAAAGTTCAGAGGGCTACGGATGCGAGGATGGGAAAGAGACTGTAGCAGGGGCTTATCTACCAATCCCACTGACTGGTGATGAAAATTAATGGATGTCAGAAAGTTTCTACCTTTACAATGTTAAATGAAATGGAAGCAGCTGTTCCTGTGAATTTTTTTTAAACCATACCAAAAAAAAAGACAGTTCAAAGTCCTTTTTCCCTGAGTCAATAATGCAGCTGAAAGTCCTAGGCACATTTTTGTTTGTTTTTCCAACCTGTGTGAGAAACTTTCTGTCTGAGAAAACCTTTCAGTTCTGAAAGGGCTCCAGGGAGAGACAAGGAGAATATTGCCCACTGAGGTTTAAGCACACAACAATTCTGTCATCTTTTGTTTAATCATGTTTTTCCTTTAAAACTTTAGAGAAGAATATTCAGGATCCCTCATTGCACACGCAAAAATATAGACAGTTTAACATGAAATGTCCAACTCTTTACTCATAGGAATATTCCAAGTAAACAAATTCATTTCCTACTCTGATCCTAACTTCCAACAGATTCTTTAGAATATAAGAGAAAAAAAAATGTTTCAGTAAGAAGGTTAATTTCCTATGACCCAAATGAATGCCACTGAGGCAAGTTAGCAAATTCATTTTTATATCTAAGAGCCCCACTTATTTCAACTGAAGGGCATGGTAATTAATTATATCAATTCCTAAAGAGAAGTGTCAATTACAAAAAATGACACTGTCTATTCTATATTGCTCTAAACTGCACGGCACTTAATTATGTCTGAGCCATGGTGCAGTGCACAGATGTACAGAATTAAATATAGGAGGAAATGGGTTACCACATTTTGCCTCAGTATTGAGCAAGAAATAAAAGCATCTTTACAATCCTCAAATAATTGCTGAAAGGCAATTTCTCTAGAGAAAGAATTCAGGTAACTGGACCTGTTCACATTGGGTAAGGTATTTAGAGAATTAACTCACATCTCTGGGTATTTGTCTTTACAAATGGGGATGATAAATCAAACTCAGTGAGAAGTTATGAGAACTCATTAACTCTTCTAATGTTTGTTACTCATCTATTGAGACTGTGATGAGAAATATCGATAGCCTCAGATATGCAGATGACACCACCCTAATGGCAGAAAGCAAACAGGAATAAAAGAGTTTCTTGGTGAAAGTGAAAGAGGAGAATGAAAAAACTGGCTTAAAACTCAACATTCAAAAAACGAAGATCATGGCCTCTAGTCCCATCACTTCATGGCAAATAGATGGGGAAACAATGCAAACAGTGACAGACTTTATTTTGGGGCTCCAAAATCACTGCAGATGGTGACTGCAGCCATGAAATTGAAAGATGCTTGCTCCTTGGAAGAAAAACTATGACCAACCTAGTCAGCATATTGAAAAGCAGAAACACCACTTTGCCAGCAAATGTCCTTACAGTCAAAGCTATGACTTTTTCAGTGGTCATGTATGGATGTGAGCATTGGACCATAAAGAAACCTGAGCACCAAAGAACTGATGCTTTTGAACTGTGGTGCTGGAGAAGACTCTTGAGAGTCCCTTGGACTGCAAGGAGATCAAACCAGTCCATCCTAAAGGAAATCAACCCTGAATATTCACTGGAAGGACTGATGCTGAAGCTGAAGCTCCAATACTTTGGCCACCTGATGCAGAGTTGATTCATTTGAAAAGACCCTGATGCTGGGAAAGATTGAGGGCAGGAGGAGAAAGTGGATGACAGAGGATGAGATGGTTGGATGGCATCATCAACTCAATGGACATGAGTTGAGCAAACTCTGGGAGATGGTCAAGGACAGGGAGGCCGGGCATGCTGTGGTCCAGGAGGTCATAAAGAGTCAGAAGAGTCAGATATGAGTCAGTGACCAAACAACAATAACTCACCTATTGTCTTACGTGCAACACTGTTGGCTCATGATAGTTATTAAATTCCAATGTCTAGCACTTTTAACAACTTTTCTCCCCTCCAAAGCTTTAATTTAACAAATGAAAGTTGCAAGCCTGGCTTCATGGTGCACTGGCACTGATTCCCCCTTCACAATGGCCTCACAAAGCCATTTTATCCCTACTATTCAATATACACCATCACGATGGAAATCTCACAAAGAACCCACAAGCCAGCTCTCCTGACCATTAAAGAAAGGCAAAGGAACATCCCTGGAGGTCCGCTGGTTAAGACTTCACCTTCCAATGCAGGGGCTGAAGGATTCAATCCCTGGCTGGGGAACTAAGATCCCATATGCCTCCTGGCCAAAAAAACAAAACATAAAACAGAGATAATATTGCAATGAACTCAATGAATTCTTTAAAATACTTTAAAAGACACCTAAAAAAAAACTATATTGGGTGCCCTTTTTAGCAAAGAAACAACATCCAAATGCTCTGAAAGGAACTTGGCCCAAAGTCCCACTGCGTGAAGTGTATTCTTTTCTAACTGCTGGAGAGAGGGGGAAATGACTGTCATGATTTTCAGAGGAGGCCTGGGGAGGTTGGAGGAACAGATGTCATGATGGCCTTTGGCTGACAGACCATCTCCCGTGGGTCCACCCTGCCTGTGCTCGGCAGATTCTTTACCACTGAGCCACCAGGGAAGGCCCTGAGGAACCTCGCTAAAGACGTGTTTGAGCTTTGCAGTGACCTCTGTGATCAGTGTCTTCAGGAAACAGCTTTGCCGTAGAGGGTGTCCGGGTAGGAATCCGAGGATCACCATGTAAACTGGAAATATCTCCAAATCACCACAGAGAGGAAGTCAAAAGCAGATCTTTAAAAAAAAAAATTCAGCTTTACTGAGGTATACTTGACATTTAAAATTGTGAGATTATTTAAATTATATGAACAGTTCTCCTAATGTTTGCCCTGGAAACCATGAAACATTAAGTTGGGGTAATAATGTGTTAGTAACTTAAGCACAAATATTCTCAAGTCTTCTCATGCTACAAAGTAATCTTCTTCTTTTTATTTATTAATTTTTGGTGTTAGTCAAATACTGTATGGGGAGGGAGGTGGGAGGGGGGTTCATGTTTGGGAACGCATGTAAGAATTAAAGATTTTAAAATTTAAAAAATAAAAAACTAAAAAAAAAAAAAGGCAAAGGAACCAGAGATCAAATTGCCAAATTCCGCTGATCATGGAAAAAGCAAGAGAGTTCCAGAAAAACATCTATTTCTGCTTTATTGACTATGCTAAAGCCTTTGACTGTGTGGATCACAATAAACTGTGGCAAATTCTGAGAGAGGTGGGAACACCAGACCACCTGAGCTGCCTCTTGAGAAACCTATATGCAGGTCAGGAATCAACAGTTAGAACTGGACATAGAACAACAGACTGGTTCCAAATAGGAAAAGGAGTAGGTCAAGGCTGTATATTGTCACCCCGCTTATTTAACTTATATGCAGAGTACATCATGAGAAACACTGGGCTGGAAGAAGCACAAGCTGGAATCAGGATTGCCGGGAGAAATATCAATAACCTCAGATATGCAGATGACACCACCCTTACGGCAGAAAATGAAGAGGAACTAAAAAGCCTCTTGATGAAAGTGAAAGAGGAGAGTGAAAATGTTGGCTTAAAGATCAACACTCGGAAAACGAAGATCATGGCATCTGGTCTCATCACTTCATGGGAAATAGATGGGGAAACAGTGGAAACAGTGTTAGACTTTATTCCTTTGGGCTCCAAAATCACTGCAGGTGGTGACTGCAGCCATGAAATTAAAAGACACTTACTCCTTGGAAGAAAAGTTATGACCAACCTAGATAGCATATTGAAAATCAGAGACATCAGTTTTCCAACAAAGGTCCGTCTAGTCAAAGCTATGGTTTTTCCAGTGGTCATATATGGATGTGAGAGTTGGACTGTAAAGAAAACTGAGCACCGAAGAGTTGATGCTTTTGAACTGTGGTGTTGGAGAAGACTCTTGAGAGTCCCTTGGACTGCAAGGAGACCCAACCGATCCATTCTGAAGATCAGCCCTGGGATTTCTTTGGAAGGAATGATGCTAAAGCTGAAACTCCAAACAGTGTGGAGGTTCCTTAAAAAACTGGAAATAGAACTGCCTTGTGAGCCAGCAATCCCATTGCTGGGCATACACACCGAGGAAACAAGAATTGAAAGAGACACGTGTACCCCAATGTTAATCGCAGCACTGTTTATAATAGCCAGGAAATGGAAGCAACCTAGATGTCCATCAGCAGATGAATGGTTAAGAAAGCTGTGGTACATATACACAATGGAGTAACTCAGCCATTAAAAAGAATACATTTGAATTAGTTCTGATGAGGTGGATGAAACTGAAGCCAATTATACAGAGTGAAGTAGCCAGAAAGAAAAACACCAATAAATTATACTTACACATATATACGGAATTTAGAAAGATGGTAATGATAACCCTGTATGCGAGACAGCAAAAGAGACACAGATGTATAGAACAGTCTTTTGGACTCTGGGAGAGGGAGAGGGTGGGATGATTTGGGACAATGGCATTGAAACATGTATAATATCATATAAGGAACAAATCGCCAGTCTAGGTTTGATGCAGGATACAGAATGCTTGGGGCTGGTGCACTGGGATGACCCAGAGAGATGGTATGGGGAGGGCGGTGGGAGGGGGGTTCAGGATTGGGAACACTTGTACACCCGGGGCAGATTCATGTTGATGTATGGCAAAATCAATACAGTATTGTAAAGTAAAATAAAACAAACAAACAAACAAGCTGAAAAAAAATAAAATAAAAATGTATTTTGAAAGATAGCACATATCTTAAAAAAAAAAAAGATAATGTGTTTAAACACTGCTTGTGGAAGCCATCTATTTGTCAGAAAGCATGTGGAAATAGATAAGAATGTGTTCCCGGTAAATACAACGGTAGCAATAATGAAAACTATAGGTGAATATTCATCAAGAGTTTGGTGATACGCCTCCCCTTTCTAGCATTCTATGCTTCATTTCAGGGAAACATGGATTACAGCTTTTTCAAAGTAACTTGGAAGCATATTTGCGCAAGGGGTTGACTTTGGGAAGCAGGAAAGTATGCTTCTCTGCTTACTTCCTTTAGTCAATAATTCAAAAATGGCTTCAGGGGAACAAAGCATGGTAAACTTGGCCTCCTTGCAAGAAGAATCTTAGGCAAACTGTGTTCTCTTAAGTCTGAGTTGCTTCTGAACTGCTGAGTGGCAGCTACGGATTTACCTGAAAACTTCCTCTGATTATAAAATTGAACTCTCCCTTTCTGCTGTAGGGTTTTGCCTCCCAAACCATTCCTGTCCAACAAGAAGGTCATTGCATCTCTGTCCCCGTGGGCGCCCTCTGCTGCCCACAGCTGGAGAGGCACTCAGTTCAGTTCAGTTCAGTTCAGTTCAGTCAACCAGTCGTGCCGGATTGTTTGCCACCCACTGGACTGCAGCACACCAGGCCTCCCTGTCCATCACCAACTCCCAGACTTGACTCAAACTCATGCACATCGCATCGGTGATGCCATCCAACCATCTCATCCTCTGTCGTCCCCTTCTCCTCCCACCTTCAATCTTTCCCAGCATCAGGGTCTTTTCAAATGAGTCCGTTCTTTGCATCAGGTGGCCAAAATCTTGGAGTTTCAACTTCAACATCAGTCCTTCCAATGAATATTCAGGACTGATTTCCTTTAGGATGGATTGGTTGGATCTCCTTGCAGTCCAAGGGACTCTCAAGAGTTTTCTCCAGCACCACGGTTCAAAAGCATCAGTTCTCCAGTGCTCAGCTTTCTTTATAGGTACAGCTCAGACGTAATGGAAAGGACTGCAGAGTGCGTTGCTGTTCAGTCACTCAGTCATGTCCCGCTCTTTTGCAACCCGTGGACTGTAGCCCCCCAGGCTCCTTCATCCGTGGGATTTCCCAGTTAAGAATACTGGAGAGGGTTGCTATTTCCTTCTCCAGGGGATTTTCCCAATCCAGGGATTAAACCCACATCTCCTGCATTGGCATGCGGGTTCTTTACCACTGAGCCACCTTGAAAGACTCACTGTTACTAATTAAGCCTCTACTAGTTAACTGGTAGAGGGCTTCTTAAAGTCTGGCTTCACACGCATGGGTACCTGAAATCCTTCCTTCTCTGGTGTCCTCTTCCAGGGCGTCCCCAGCCCCCCTCCAAGGTCACAGGATCACTGGCCACAAGAGCTAAATTCTGGAGCATGTCATTTTGTTCCATTTTTTGGCCTTCTGCAAGATAGGCAAACCCCAAATCCTATTCTGTCCTGGATCTTCTTATTCTTCACCACTAACTTATGGTCTGCAAGATATCTCCTCTTGTTATTCATAGTAAGGAATGCCCTCATAGCATGACATTAGCACACTGTTTGAAAGAAAATCTTCTAACCTATCAGGGGTGAAGATAGGAAAGAAAACAAGATGACGTAAAGAATCCCTGATATAATTTTTGGGGTTTTCTCCTTGGAAAGCTTTCACAATTCCTGCCCTAAATTTCTCATCAGTAAAATGAGAAATTTCAACTAAAATGATTCTCCTTTTGCCCCAACCGTCTTTGGTTCAGAAGTTGATCATCACTGAGTTTCTGCCCCAACCAAATACACCTTCTGTGCCTCCCATCCTTCTGCCCCTCCTTCCATCACCGTTTTTACTGTGTTAAACCAGAGTAACTTTCTGAAGGCTGAACACACACAATGAATAATCCACATCAGCATGCTGGAGATAGGGAGGAGACACACACTGTAGAAATGTTGTGTGAACCACAGTGCATGCTGCTGCTGCTGCTGCTGCTACTGCTAAGTCGCTTCAGTTGTTTCCGACTCTGTGCGACCCCATAGATGGCAGCCCACCTGGCTCCTCTGTCCCTGGGATTCTCCAAGCAAGAACACTGGAGTGGGTTGCCATTTCCTTCTCCAATGCATGCATGCATGCTAAGTAGCGTCAGTCGTGTCTGACTCTGTGCGACCCTATGGACAGCAGCCCACCTGGCTCCTCTGTCCCTGGGATTCTCCAAGCAAGAACACTGGAGTGGGTTGCCATTTCCTTCTCCAACACTGCATGAGAACATGTCAAATACTAGCTAGAACACTAATTCCAAAATGTTTTAGAGGCAGCACCGTAAAGGGAAAAAGATGAAAAATCAATACAGTAAAGATTTTCCACAAGTAACTCATGCATTCAAGGTGGCCTCAGACTTCCTTCTGGAAAGTTCTGAGCTCCATGATCTCTACCTTTTGCTTTTAGTCTCAGTATCTGTCAGTGGGCTATCACAGTCTCTCTTCTTCTTATTCTCTCCTTCCTGAATTTACCTTCACAGTGATTTTAATTGACATCAAGTAATCACACACAATGTCACTTCTGCAAAAGTAACTTTTTCATTTATAAAGACCAGATCTAGGTGCTTTGTCATAATTGAAAGTGTCCATCTCTTTTCCACTCACATGTAAAAGCTCATAGAAAGGCCAGAAGGGGAAAAACTAGGCATCTTCCCCAGCCAGTAAGGTCCACATAAGCGACACCCAGACCTAAGGCTAGGGAAGCCTTGCTCAGCTCTGCTATTTGACCGAAAGGCAGCATCCACAGGTGACATCCCATCTGAGCAGAGCCAGCCGAGGGCCACGGCCACTGCCCTGCTCAGGAGCCTCGTCCTACGATGCTTCTGCTCCTGCCTCCCTCGTGTTTCCATTTCAGGCAGAGCAAACATGTGTAAATACTTTATTAAAATTAAAAAAAATAAAACGCACGATGTGAAAGCTGTTCCCCTCTGATTGATTTTTCAAAAGCTCCCTAGACTGCTTCTGCTACAGATGTTTGCAAAATGATTGGCTGCAAAGGGGGCTTAATTCATAAAAGCAATAAAATGTTGCTTATTGACTGAACAGATGAACTAGCTGGGGGTGGGGGTGGTAATTTGGAGTGTTCTTATTGGAAGTGCTTTGAAGAAATGTAATGATAGTGGAGAGACAGAGTCTTATTAGCTGTGGTAAATATATTTTCTTACAGAAAGCTTGGGAGGTTTTTGAAATAACTGGAAAATAACCCTCAGATTTTCCATTTTACTGGCTTTTCGACTAAATGTGTAACTCTCAGCTTTGTAAAATTGTATAATTCTTGATGTGCAACATTTAAAACTGATAGGTACATTTTTAGGGTAATGGGGAAACGTTTAAGGCTGGGAGTCAGGACAGCTGGGTTCAAGTTTTAGTTTTACTACAGACCCTATCACAGTGCTCTTCAATAAATAAGTGTTGGAGAAACAGAGATGGGGAAGCCTGTACTCTTGCCTCCAGGAGCAGAGAGTCTAGGGTGGTGAGTGGGATTCTCAGCAGACCCTAAACATTCCAAGGAAGTACATTGGGGGGCAACTGGGGAGCAGTGAAGTGAAGGGGTGATGTGGGGTGAGCTGGGGTGCTGTGGGTCCCCCACCTCTGCTTTAGCGAACAATTTCTGCTTTTTCCAGTCATATCAGGCTACAAGAGTAACATTTCACCTGCCTAAACTATTGGCTTCTTTAAAGTTTTTTCGAAAAACAGTAGTTTCATGATGAGTCATGTCTGTCTTTCCTTCCAGGCAAGTGTACCTAGAACGGTAAGAGCCAGTGGTAGGTACGCAAGACTCTGTTAAATCTGAGTCATGAAGAAGCAGATGTCGTGTTCTCTGCTGCCACCTCTTCCACCAGTTCGTGGATCTTCTTGGATTAATATTAATATTTTCATTATTGTAACTCTTTATTTTTACAAAACCTAATCTGTATTTAGAGATACATGAATAAGGATAAACACATGCTATGAATGGTACTCAGCAGAAAAATGAAATGGATGTTGGCCCAAAGGATGGTCAGATATAGTGATGCCCACCCCACCCCCTCCCCCACTCACGGGTGGTCAGTTCGGAGGGAATCAATGCCAGGCTGTGTTTGGAGGCCCATGGCCTGTGATGTCTATATCTTGACCCCACAACACTCTTCCCCCATGGATTACGGGGCCTGTGTCCTGAAAATCAATATTTAATTTGTTTACAGCATCAGATGAGACACTCGGTAGCGTATATAAACGCTGGCATCTTTAAAGAACACATCGTTTGCTGGAACCTCTGTAACAGCAGTCCCCAACCTTTTTGGCACCAAGGACCAGTTTCATGGAAGATGATTTTTCCATGGACCGGGGTGGAGGGGTTGGTTTGGGGATGACTCAAGCACATTACATTCATTGTGCATTTATTTCTATCATTATTACATCGGGGCCACCCCACAGCATCAGGCATTAGATCCTGGAGACTGGGGACCCTTCTTCTACAGCCTCCCATGACACTTGCTGCCTTCCTTCTCTGCTCCCCATCTGCTGTCACCCCTTGTGGTCCTTGACACCCACGAGGTATGTCAGGATTCCACCCTAAAACACCTCCAGTGTTGTCTCTCCTTAGTTTTAGTGGTTATACAATAGCTTTGGGCATCAAATGGAGGTAATGAGAACAGTTTAAAAAAATTATTACTTTCAATGTCAATGACAAGAATGCATACATAGCCATCAATGGATAATTACCTATATTTCATTGCACATTTATATTAGCTCTGAGTTCCTAGTGTCTGACACATGTTAGGGATTTAAATCATATCTGTAATGAGTAATTTTTGCACATACCTGTGCTCAGTCACTCAATCATGTCTGATTCTTTGCATCCCATAGACTGTAGCCCGCCAGGCTCCTCTGTCCATAGGATTTCCCAGGCAAGAGTGCTGGAGTGGGTTGCCATTACCTTCTCCAGGAGACCTTCTCGACCCAGGGATCGAACTTGCGTCTCTTGCATTTCCTGCATTGGCAGGCAGATTATTTACTACTGAGCCCCTTGGGAAGCCCTGTGTATACCTCACTGAGCTTATTGCCTCCCAAGTTTGTACACTCTGAGTTCCCTCGGGGCTCAACTTTGGGAGTGGTTGCAGTTGATGGCTGCTGCATGGCAGGTATTCTTTGTTTCCTTCCTCACCAGCTGGAGGAGACTGCAATTGCTGATGACTGTGACTGGCATGACTTAGGGACGGAGCCCAAGCACAATCTGTCCTAATGTAAGCTCTTAAACATTACCTACAGTCATTACTAGCTTCTGAGGTGGCACTAGCGGTAAAGAACCTGCCTCCCAATGCAGAGATGTAAGAGACGCAGATTCGATCCCTGGGTGGGCAAGATCCCCTAGAGAAGGGCATGGCTGCTCGCTCCAGTATTCTTGCCTAGAGAATTCCATGGACAGAGGGGCCTGGCAGACTACAGTCCATAGGGTTGCAAAGAGTTGGACATGACTGAAGTGACTTAGCATGCATGCATACACAGTCATTCCAATAAAGCTTCCCAATAAAGCAAAACCTCTACACCTTATGAAGTGTTTTTACATATACTTGGGTGAAAAGTAACAAATTTGAACTTAAACTGGAAGTGCATGCATGGTTTAGGTGTGCCCAAGGCTTGGGGCTCTGGGCACAGTGTGAAGAGGCAACAGTCCTTCTCTGCCTCCTTCAGAAAATCTCACACAGAGGAGATGCTTTACCTCCAGCTCTGCTCTCTGCACAGCCAAGAGCAGATGCCAGCTCATTCAAAGAGCATTGCTTGAGCAATAAAGACGAGAAAATGTGTAAATGGGTTTTTCTTCAGAAGAGAAAAGGAAAAAATTAATGAAACAAGACTGAATACCAAAGTGGACAGTAGGAAAATGGAAGCAGTCTAGACTGAGAACAAAGAAATATAATAAGATTTTTTTTGTTGAAATGACTGTATTGCGATTTTGGGGGCACTCACCCTGCAGCAACTTTCATTAAATATAAAAATACCTTGGGAATTCCCTGGCAGTCCAGTGGTTAAGACTTTGCCTTGCAAAGCAGGAGGTGAGGGTGCAATCCCTGGTCAGGGAGCTAAGACTCCACATGCCTCAGGGTCAAAACACCAAATATAAAGCAGAAGCAATATTGTAACAAATTCAATAAAGAGTTTAAAAACATGTCTACATATAAAAAAATTTTTTAATTAAAAAAACAAAAAACAGACCCTGATGCACATGGCACAGACTTATACAGTGAGTTACAGAGTGAAGGCCCTCCTGGAGGAAAATGGAGCCTGAATACTTGATTTTTCCTAAAAATTTTGCAGAGAACTCTTTATTAGACATGGGAGCAGATTACAGAACATAATAATGTCTCAGGGCAGCTACTTCATCAGATGTAGGCCCTTGGTGGCACCAGTGGTAAAGAACCCACCTACCAGTGCAGGTAGACCTAAGAGAGGAGGGCTTGGTCCCTGAGTCAGGCTGATCCCCTGGAGGAGGGCATGGCCGCCCACTCCAGTATTCTTTCTGGAGAATCCCATGGACAGAGGGGCCTGGAGGGCTAAGTCCGTATGGTCGCACAGAGTCAGCAGCAACTAAATTAACATGGCGAGTATGTGTGTTTGCATTTTCATACCTTACAAGGCAATGTTCTTTCTATGGTGTTTCATATTATTAGATCCAAGTTATCTGAGATCTTGAGTCAAGAATAAGCCATTGATCTGAATGGATAATGGAAACGGAATTGGCCTGAGTAGGGATCGTTTCTTTCAAGTTCTATCTCTACAGCCGACCAGTTGTGCAATGTGGACAGAGCAGTGAACACCACAGAGGCTCAGTTTCCTCATATGCGAAATGAAGGGGTTGGCACACACCATCTCTAGTTTGCTTCCTAGTGTCTTTCCTGATGGATAATTCAGCAACATGAGTGATGTTGGAGCATTCCTGGCTTCAGTCCTCCACACTGTCCATGACCTTCTTAGAACTCTGTTTGAAAGGACTGGTATTTCCTTGCAAAGAGAAAAACAGGGATTGTTAGGATTCTTGTCTAAGAGAGCCTTTAACTTGCCTTCAGATTCCTTTGAAGTTGAACAAAGAGAGAAGTGGAGTCACGTCTCTGAAATCGGGCATTAGTCACAGCCCAGAGAGTAAATGACAGCTCCCTGAATTCTTGTCACCAATTTTAAGTGAGTGAAATGAGGAGAGGTGGGTGTGTTCAAGTCTCTTTTGAACGCATTTCATATTGTGGGGAACTTTCCCTCAGGTCAAGCACCCTTCTGTTAAATTTCACATGGCTATGCTTTTTAAACTATGAATATTCATTTGATTAATATTTCTACGCCCGTGAGTTTAAAAAAGAATCTATTCAAGCACAATAGCCCAAGAACACTATGAGATGGACTTATTATTGGACTTGAATGGTCTACCAACAGGGCTCCCCTATTATCTGCTTTCATGTAAGAAGGGAAAAGAAAGAAAGAAATCCGAAAATCAGGGGTCAGCTTTTCAACACGCAGTTACTGACATTTCAAACACTGCAGCTAGCAGCAGAGCAAAGCAGAAAGAATAATACACCTTCTTTGAATGAAGGTAGGTGGAAGGTGAATTCAAGAATATCCTTGACTCTGAAAGAATAATTATTTTCAAAAGGGTGCAATGAGGCAACTTTTCTCAGTGCCTACCATTGGGGACATAAATTTATATAATCTTTTAGAGTGCTGTTAGAAAAATAAATATCATATGGGGGATGATAGAGGGGTATATAGACAATAGGAAGAGAAATAGGGAAAAAGGAAATATATATCAGAAGACTTGAGAAAGTGCATGTTCTTGGTTGTAGCAGTAATTCCCCTTTATCTGGAAATACATTTTAAAACTAATATTTGTATATACATGTGTGTGAATATTACATATATTTGTTGCAAGTAGGTATGTATATTTAATGGAGAAGGCGATGGCACCCCACTCCAGTACTCTTGCCTGGAAAACACCATGGACGGAGGAGTCTGGTAGGCTGCAGTCCATGAGGTCGCAAAGAGTCGGACACAACTGATGCGACTTAGCAGCAGCAACAGCAGCATGTATATTTAAATGTTTACATATAAGAGTAGGTATGTACATATACATATGTACATGCAATGTATATGCAATTATATATGCATGTAGAATAGAAATCCTTTCAAATGTCATTGTCTTTCATGCACATACACATATAGTAAATAATGTTGTGTGTCTGTATTTTTTATCAAGATAAAAAAAGTTAAGCTGTAATTGACAAATTGCTGTAGGTTTAAAGTGGAGAAGTTGGAGGTTTCAAATGTCCAGGGTCCAGTCTTGGAGGAAAGACTCCCATTTATGAGTTTTATCCCCAAGATTCCACCAAGGTTATCAATGTACCTGGGATCTGAGAAGACTCTGCTGATGACCCAAAAGGGAGAGAGGAAAGATAACTATTTTGAAATACAGCCAGAACATCCTTTTCTCCTAAAGGAATTGTCTCAAAAGAAGTAATTCTCCCAGAGCCTAATAACCTGGGAAACAACATCACAGGTGCCTTGTCATCTCCCTTAAGGTGGGAAAAGCTGAGAAGATCTTGTGAAGGTCGTGACCTAAGGGCACAGGCTCACTAACAGGCTGAGAAAAGCCCCAGGAAGGTTGTTAAGAGAAAACAGGGCAGAAGACATAATTGAAAATCCTTTAATTATGTTTCTCAAACCAAAGTTATAGCAAATGAAAATTTTGTTGTTATTCAGTCTCTGAGTGGTTTCCAACTCTTTGTGACCCCATGGACTGCAGCACTCCAGGCTTCTCTGTCCACCACCATCTCCTGGAGTTTGCTCAAACTCTTGTTCATTGAGTCAGTGATGCCATCCAACCATCTCATCTTCTGCCGACCTCATCTCCTCCCGCCCTCAGTCTTTCCCAGCATCAGGGGCGTTCCAATGAGTCAGCACTTGTATCAGGTGGCCAAAGTATTGGAGTTTCAGCTTTAGCATCAGTCCTTCCAATGAATATTCAGGGTTGGTTTCCCTTTAGGACTGACTGGTTTGATCTCCTTGCTGCCTAAGGGACTCAAGAATCTTCTCCATCACCACAGATCAAAAGCATAAATTCTTCAGTGTTCATCCTTCTTTATGGTCCAACTCTCATATCCATACATGACTACTTAAAAAATCATAGGCTTATCATAATGAAACTGTTGAAAGGGAAAGGTCAAAGAAAAATTTTGAAAACAGAAAAAAATCACAGTCAAAAGAAATAATTATAATGACATCTGATCTCACAGCAGAAATGACAAAACCCAGAAGACAATATTTCATCTTTAAAGTGGTGAAAGAAAAGAAGAGCTAACCTAGAATTGTGTAGAATTTAATACCCAGCAAAAATACCCTTTAAATGAGAAAATTAAAGAGATATATTTCTAGCCAAACAAAAACTCAGAATTTTTTGCCAGTTGGCATCATTAAAGGAATCACTAATTTCTGAGAAGAAGGAGAAAATATCCCAGATGGAAACATGGAAATGCCAGAAGGAATGAGGAGTAAAAAATAGTAAATATGTAATTAAATACAAGTATATATGAGCTATGCAAAGCATGAATATTAAAGCCTCATGGAGACTAAAATACATACAGAATTAAAATACATAGAAAAAGGACCAAAAGACATCCAGTGGGTATAAATGGAAATAAAGGTCCCAGTACTAAGTGGAAAGTAATAAAATTACTAAAATATACTAGGCAGCAATAAGTCAAAATAAACAATGTAAGGATCAATCTAAAATATAATAATATAATATAGCATAACAATATAATATAAACTTACCACACATCAATAGAAATGAAAATATAATAATGAAATCTATTTACATAAAAGTCAAGGAAAGAGGTAAGTCTTAAACTATGTAAGTGTAATAACACACAACTTAAAAGAGATGAAGAATATAACAACTTCTGTTAATTCAAAAGAGCACAAGAAAAGAGAAAAAAGTGTAAGCAGAGAGCAATAATCAATGCAGAAGGTTAACAAATGTTTTTGCTTCATGAAAACATAAAGATTGAGAATTACATATCAAGAAACAAAAAGGACATCAGTTACCAGGCAGAAAGAGAGGCACATTACTATAGATATCACAGGAATTAAAATTATAAAAAGTAGTAAAATTACTTTATGTCAACAATTCAAGAATGAAAGTAAAATAAAGAAATTCTTGCATGGAAAAATCCTTTCTAAATGACATAAGCAGAAATAAAAATCTGAATATATTTCTATTTATTCATTTAATTTTATAATTGCATCAAAAATCTTAAATATAAAAATAACAAATGGCATGCAAAACCTCTTTCTAAGAAATAAAAAGCACTATTGAGGTAATTAAAGGAAATGTAAATGTAGAGATATATCACATTCATAAATTAGAAAGCTCAGTATTTCAGGGCATGTATTTCCCCCAAGCTGACCTATGTATTCAAAACCCCAACAGAGTTCAGCTTGAAGTGAATTCTAAAAGGTATTTCCAAATGTAATGTATACGGAAATACAAAGAAATTAAAAGAGACAAAAAAGAACAAAGTTGGAGGATGTGCACTAACTGATGCTAAGACTTACTTTGAAATAGTTATTGGTTTGTGGATACAGATTATTGGAACAGAATAGAGACCAGAAATAGACCCACATATGTACATTCAATCATTTTTTACTAAGGATCTGAGGCCTCTCAGTAGAGAAAATCTTTTGAAAGAAAATAACACTTCACTAATTCACTAAACACCTGGGAAGTAAAAAAACTAATTACAGACCCCTAACTCACATTTTGCACAAAATTTAATTTGAGATGGATCATAGCCCTAAACCTAAGAGCTAAATTCATTAAAGTTGTATAAGAAGTCATAGGAGAATAACTTTCCAGGTAGATTTTAAAAAGACACACATACATCATAATCATAAAAGAATAAAGGCAAATTGGAACTGATGATAATTTAGATCCCCTACTCTTCAGAAGCTACAACTAAGAAAATGAAAAGAAAAGAAAAAGAAAAAAACAAACCATGGGCTAGGAGAAGAGAGTCTCGGTAGGTATCTGACAGTGGAGTGAAGGGACCATTCTGTGTGGTACTGGGGTGAGGCACACATGGGTCTATGCACTTGTCAAAACCCATATTGCTGTACATGCCAAACAGAGAACTCCAATGCATGCAAGACAAAAAGTACAAATTCAACCAGGAGGCCTAGGAATCTAAGGATGGGACGCCAAGTGAGTCAAAGTATCAGGGATATGTGACGTAGCTTCACTGAAGGGGACAGGGGCAGAGGACTTAAGATAGCCTCAAAACTATTGTTTAAACTGGTGACTGTGAAACTAGAGATAAAGGAACTGTACTCTAATTGTCAATTTGCTTCTCATGGCAAACTAGGCTAACGATTGTCAAACTTCTTCACACGGACACTGGTGCTGGACAAATAAGAAACAGATGGTAGAGGACTACAATGAAGCTTCTCGTTGTTGGAAAGGAAAATTCCAGGTAAGCAAGAAGGGAAGGCTGGGATGAACCCTGTAGGAAGTGTATGAGTCAGAAACTTCAGTATGAGCCCATCTTTGCTTGGGTGTATGCATATACGTACACTAACATATTTATAGAGGCAATATTTCATCCCACATACATCAGCTTGTACACATACATGTGTTATCTGACTTGTCCACTGAGACAGCCTTGACACCTGAATGCTAACATCCAGATCTTTATTTTTAAATATTATTCTCCTAGGACTTCCCTAGATTTCCCTGTAGCTCAAATGGTAAAGAATCTGCCTGCGATTCAGGAGACCAGGATTCAATCCCTGGGTAGGGAAGCTCCTCTGGAGAGGGGAATGGCAATCCACTCTAGTATTATTGCCTGGAGGATCCCATGGACAGAGAAGCCTGGAGGGCTACAATCCGTGGGGTCACAGAGTCAGACATGACTGAGGGCTTCCCTGGTGGTACAGTGGACAGGAATACACCTGCCAATGCTGCAGGGCAGCTAAACCTGTGTGACACAACTATTGCACCTGCATGCTCTAAACCCCATGCACCTCAACGAGAGGCCACTGCAATGAGAAGCCCATGCAAGAGTGGCCCCTGCTCACTGCAACTTGAGAAAGCCTGCACAAAGCAACGAAGACCCAGCACAACTGAAAACAAATAAATATTATTGCCCTAGAACAATAATAATTGGAAGGACTGATGCTGAAGCTGAAACTCAGTTTGGCCACCTGATGTGGAGAACTGACTCATCGGGAAAGACCCGGATGTTGGGAAAGATGGAAGGCTAAAGGCGAAGGGGTGGCAGAGGATGAGATGGTTAGATGGCATCACCAACTCAATCGACATGAATTTGAGCAAACTCTGGGAGATAGTGGAGGATAGGGAAGCCTGGCAAGGTGCAGAAAGGTTGCAAAAAGTCAAACACGATTTAGTGCCTGAACAACAACAGTCTTCTAGAAAATACACCAGGGCTCCTTGGAGAAATGTCTGGTTCTAGAACAGTGACAGGGAATAAGATGAACCTGGAGCATCTTATCATTCCAGAAAGTAAGGAAATGTTTAACAAAAAATGAAGTGATGGAGACATAGCAAAGGTACACATGAACAGGGGTAGGAGATTAACATAAGTAAGTTACACGGATGTATTATGCAAATCAAGGAATGTAGTCAATATAGCATAGTAGTTATAAATGGAGGATAGCCTTTGAAAAAGAAAAAAGGGAACCCAGGAGCCAACCTGAAAGAGTTACCAATGGCCAGAACTACTTGAGCAACAACATAAATAAGGTAACACTGGATTATCATCCACAGGGTGAAATAAATCCATAGTCATATAAATAAGTGGTTGAATATACAAGTAAATGAAGGCAAGGAGGCAAAATCTCCCTTACACAAAACCTCAAACATATATAGACACTTTCCCCCTTAGATGGTCCAGGTAATCCACCTCCCACCCCGCTGAGAGTGCTCTGTTTTGCAACTCACTCCACAGTGTGGAGAATGGAGAGGAAAAATAACAACTTTCCCTGGAAGAACCTGCCATCACTCCTTCACTAGAGGATCCATATATGGCATTGGTGCTCTGAGGAGGTCAGGTACCTAAATATGATGTAACAAGAAGGGCTCGTTGCCCGTGTCCTATTCTTTAAAAAAAAAAAAAAAGTCTTTTAAGGAAAAATGCACCCGCATTCTTCAAAACACCTGCTGAGGATGCCTTAAAACCATCAAGGTCATCAAAACCAGGACAATCGGACAGACTCACAGGCCAGAGGAGCAGAACTCAGAAATGTAAGAGGATGACATTAGGGAGAGTGAAACTGGATGGAGAACGTGGGGGCATTCTCTGTCCTACTTCTGTGAACCTGCAAATCAGAAATTACTCAAATAGAAAGTTTACTTTAAAAATTCGCATGGTGCCATGTTTAGAGCAGCATAGGAATGCAATACCTTTGAATGAAAGAATTATATCAGTAAATGGCTTGGCATGTCTGGAATACAGTAAGCAATAGTAATATGATAGTTCAGGGTAAAAATCAAAAATACATAATAATTTACCCTTGATTAGGAATCACACCAAATAAATGCTTTAAAGATAAAACCAAATGCTGATTTTAATGAAGTTGGTTTATGTTTTCAACATATGGGTCACATGCTGGCTTCCTTCTACAATATTCTCTTGGCCCATAAGATCACTCTAATATCTCTAAGCAAGATTTCAGTTCACTTCAGTCAGTCAGTCCTGTCTGACTCTTTGTGATCTCATGGATTGCAGCGCACTAGGCTTCCTCGTCCATCACCAAGTACCAGAGCTTACTCAAACTCATGTCCATCAAGTCAGTGATTCCATCCAACCATGTCATTCTCTGTCATCCCCTTCTTCTCCTGCCTTCAATCTTTCCCAGCATCGGTGTATTTTCCAATGAGCCAGTTCTTCATGTGAGGTGGCCAAAGTATTGGAACTTCCCCATCAGTAAATGAATATTCACTGATGAATGAATACTTCCATGAATATTCAGGACTAATTTCCTTTAGGATTAACTGGTTTGATCTCCTTGGAGTCCAAGGGACTCTCAAGAGTCTTCTCCAACACCACAGTTCAAAAGCATCAATTCTTTGATGCTCAGCTTTCTTTATATTCCAACTCTCACATCCATACCTGACTACTGGAAAAACCATAGCTTTGACTAGATGGGACTTTGTTGGCAAAGTAATGTCTCTGCTTTTTAATCTACTGTCTAGGTTGGTCATAACTTTTCTTCCAAGGAGGAAGCATCTTTTAATTTCATGGCTGCAGTCACCCATCTGCAGTGATTTTGGGGCCCAGGAAGATAAATTCTGTCACTGTTTCCATTGTTTCCCCATCTATCTGCCATGAAATGATGGGACTAGATGCCATGATCTTAGTTTTTTGAATGTTGAATTTTAAGCCAACTTTTTCAATCTCCTCTTTCCCCTTCATCTTTAAGGGGCTTCCTAGGACTTCCTTGGTGGCTCAGAGGTTAAAGTGTCTGCCTGGAATGCAGGAGACCAGGGTTCGATCCCTGGGTTGGGAAGATCCCCTGGAGAAGGAAATGGCAATCCACTCCAGTACTCTTGCCTGGAGAATCCCATGGAAGGAGGAGCCTGGTAAGCTACAGTCCACGGGGTCGCAGAGTCGGACACGACAGAGCAACTTCACTTTCACTTGGTGGCTCAGACAGTAAAGCATCTGCCTGCAATGTGGGAGACCTGGGTTCCATCACTGGGTCAGGAAGATCCCCTGGAGAAGGAAATGGCAATCTATTCCAGTACTCTTGCCTGGTAAATTCAACAGATGGAGGATCCCGGTAGGCTACTAGGGTCGCAAAGAGTCAGACATGACTAAGCAACTTCACATACACATACATAACACTATTCTCTTTAGTTCTTCTTTGCTTTCTGCCAAGCAAGAATTACCCAGCAATAAAATTTAAGAGCACCTTTTTAAATAATATATTTATCTCTAGATTTTCAGATGCAAAGAAGAAACTGATATCTTCATTGTGTTCTTCTTTTCCTTTTGTGCTAAACTTAGTTTTTGACTAATGCTTATTTCCTGGTTATACATATTGACATGGGCAATTCCAAAAAATATTAATCTTTGTTTGGTATTACATTTCACACGGGGACAAATAAAAGCTGAACTTTAGAATTATTCATTTATTAAAGTTGCAGAAGTTCTTACATGTTAAGTCAAAGGAACACAGAGTTCAACTTAAATCCCAATGTTACACCCTGTCTGAAACCCAAGTTCATAAAAAGAATAGGAACACAGAATTTTTAAGTGCATTTTTTTTTCTCTTTTCAATTCCATGCCTCAGATTGAAGCCTCTGTAAACATAGTGTTGGAGTGAAAGATATCTTGTTTCTTAACTGTGATACAATTTCACAGAACGTGGAAATGAGAGACAGAAAAGAGTTATTAAATCATCGTGTCCGCTCCCTGCTGGCACAGGATTGCTCCCTGCAGTACGTTTTCCGTTGCTATGTCGATTTTGAAATGACTCAAGCAAGGAGGTTTCCATCACTTCCCTTGGGAGACTTTTCAATGGCTTAATAGCCCTCACTGTTAAGATTGCTTTAATTTTCCTTCGCTCAATTTTCCTCTGCTTAATTTTATTCTGTCTTTCCCAGTTATACTTCTCTGAATGTTCTCTTCCCGTCCCCAGTGTTAGAGGAGCTCGCATCTGCTAGTCATCTAAGGCATGAATTTAGTCCTTTTAATCTCCACTCAGAAGCCCAATGCTAGTTCTCCTTGAACTGTTCTCATTGACTTTCTTTGGAGACATCCAATTGGTTGTCAGCTCACACCGGATCGGTTTCAGCAGAATATAACTAAGTTATAAGTACTCTGTTTATTCCAGAACTCTACAACATGTGTTTGATATATTCTTGGATCAACAGCAAGCTCTTCTGTAATCCTTTTTTTTTAACACTTTAGTGCCACAGTGCATTAAACAGTGTGGAAAGGAGAATGGCCCATTACTTCCCATGGATTTAAACCCCAAATCCAAATATGGCCTGAGTAGAGGTGAACCAATTTTTTAATGATTCATGTGCTTCCACATTTTTCTAGGAGATCTGTAAAATCATAATAAAATTAGCTATGATTTATTTCAAAGAAAATATATGCTAACAACTGTTACAAAGATATATTTCAATAATTTTAAAAATTCATCTTTTGATATTAGAAAACTTAAAAGGAAAAATTTACTAAATTGTGATACTGCTTACATTTGTAACATGGGAATTAGGGTCCTGTCCTCTGCCCTGTGGAAAGAAACACAGGATCAGGGGAAGAGACCAGGGGGCACTTATTGTTGGTATTCGCTCAGTTGTGTCCGACTCTTTGCAACCCCATGGACTAGCCCCCCAGGCTCCTCTGCCCATGCAATTTGCCAGGTAAGAATACTGGAGTGGGTTGCCATTTCTTTCTCCAGGGGATCTTCCCGACCCAGGGATCAAACTCACATCTCCTGCATTGGCAGATTGGAGAAGGCAATGGCACCCCACTCCAGTACTCTTGCCTGGAAAATCCCATGGATGGAGGAGCCTGGTGGGCTGCAGTCCATGGGGTCGCTGAGTTGGACACGACTGAGTGACTTCACTTTCAATTTTCACTTTCATGCACTGGAGAAGGAAACGGCAACCCGCTCCAGTGTTCTTGCCTGGAGAATCCCAGGGACGGGGGATCCTGGTGGCCTGCCATCTATGGGGTCACACAGAGTCGGACACGAATGCAGCGACTTAGCAGCAGCAGCAGCAGCAGCAGCAGCATTGGCAAATGGGTTCTTTACTGCTAAGCCACAAGGGAATCCCAAGGAACATTTAGCCTAAAGCAGTTGAAGCTTCAGGGCCCCTCAGTTTTCCTTCCTCTGCCATGTTCTGAATGTTTGGTTCCTTCTAAAATCCGTATGTTGAAACCTGGTCTCCAAGGAGTTGCTATTAGAGGTAGGGTCTTTGAGAGGTGATTATGTCACGAGTGTGGAGCCTTTGTGAATGGGCTCAGAGTCTTGTAAAAGCCACTTGAGAAAGCCTCCTTTCACCCCTTCCTCCCTGTGAGAACACAGAGAAGACAGCCACCTATGAACCAGAAATTAGGTTCTCAGCAGACACCATATCTGCTGGCATCTTAATTTTGAACTTCCTAACCTCCAGAACTGAAAGAAATAAGTGTGTTGTTTATTAACTGCCCAGTCTCTAGTAAATTGTTGTAGCAGCCCCAGCTAAGACACACTTCTTCCCTCCATTAACACTCAGAGTTGCTGGTAATATTCTCAGTTGTGTGAGGTGGTGGACAATTTGCAATGGGGAAACATTTCCATGTCAGCATAGCAGGCCCACTGCCCGAAGGCAGCTCACAAAGATTGGAACCTAAATATCTAAGGTTCCAGCAATTTGTTATGATGCATATTTTCATTCTAAATATGCACTCCTAACTGCTTTCCTAATGTATTTATATGAGTAATTCTGTAATTTTTTTCTCAACAAAGACCACTCAAACTGTCTAGGTTTTAGCTCGCATCATTGTGAACCCACCTTGGCTGAATCAGAGACGCTGTAGGTCCCAGGCACTGACGAAGGTGAGCACAGGTGGTCCGTTCTATTCCTCTCTCTCTGCCAAGTGACCGGGCACGATCCAAAGGTACCCTTGGGGGATCCAGTGATAAGTCAGTTCATCCAAGTTTGGTGGGACAGTAATTTTATTTACTAAATCATTATGAGCCCTGATAACTTCTGCAACTTTAAGCTTAAAAAAAAAAAAAAAAAAACTCTTGGGGCTTCTCCGGTGGTCCAGTGGTTGAGTCCACCTTGCAATGCAGGGGACACGGGTTCAGTCCGTGGTCCATGAAGATCCCACATGCGGGTAAGCAACTAGCTCACGCGCTACAACTACTGAGCCTGTGCTCTAGAGCCCGGGAACCACGGCTACTGAGCCCATGCTTCTAGAGCCCGCGCTCGGCAACGAGAGAAGCCACCACAATGAGAAGCCCGCACATCACAACTAGAGAGGAGCTCTGCTTGCCACAGCTAGAGAAAGACTGTGCAGCAACAAAGACTCAGCACAGCCAGAAATTAAAAATAAATAAATAAAACACTAAAATCTCTAGTTGCTGTATCAGTACTTCCTTATTTTGACTACAAACACAGCTTTTTCCCTTCTTAATACATTAACCCCCATTTCACTAAAGGACTTAGGGTCTGAGGAACACATGCCAGACAATACTCCTCTACTGCATTCCCTACAGATCTAACATGAATGCTCTTTACACAGCAGTACTTAAAGGACACGTTGAACTAAATGTGATTACTGAGTCCTATAAAGAGATAGGGAAGGTAGACCGACATCTCTATGAACCTTAATGAGTAGTAATCTCTCTATTCCAAGGTTGCTGAACTGAACAAAAATCTTCTATAAGACAAGAGAAGTGAGCCGTCTCTACCTGGCCCTGAGCCCCCAGTCCTTGAAGATAATTTCCACCTGGAGTGTATTGGGCCAATCATTACAGACCCCCACTGGCTAATAAATCATGCAGAATTGCTGTCTGCCTCAAACCTTACCAGAGGCTTCTTGCAACGCCATCTGGGCTGATGTTACTTATCCAGCTGTATTTCTTAAATCTTTAATAGCAACAGGTTCTTTGCGTGAGGACAGAATGCAACTCTTGGGCTAGTTCACAGGTCAGGGAGCCTCACATGCTCCTGGGGAGGCTTGGTTCCAAATCCATTCTCTGCTTACTCTTCTTCCACAACTCGCTGGAATCAGAAAAGGAAACAAATTACTCTGATGCCTGCAAAGTGAAAGTGAAGGTCATTTGATTGAGAAAATCCTAATCTCCACACAGTTCTTCCCACAAAAGCAGGTGTGTTTGGGAAGATGGACACATTCTTGTTGCCTTTAAGTCTATGTCTTCCATCAGTATTTTTTTTTTGTGAGGGGTGGAGGGTGGGGGAGGAGTTGACTGAAATCTCCAACCATCTCTGTCCTAAATTTCTGGTGTAAAACAGTCCTCTGTTTTTCTCACCTGTTAGTCCAGGGATTAAGAATCCGCCTGCCAATGCAAAGAACGTGAGTTCGATCACTGCTCAGGGAAGATTTCACATGCTGCAGAGCCGCTAAGCCCGTGCTCCGCAACAAGAGAAGCCACCACAACAAGAATACGACGCGAGACAACTAGAGAGTGGCCCCTGCTCTCCGCAACTAGAGAAAGCCCTCACACAGCAAGGAAGACCCAGCACAGCCAAAAACAAATACATAAACAAAATAAGATTGAATAGGCTCACAATCATTATAGAAAAAAAAATAGCCTAATAATGATCCCATAGACTATCATAACCACTGTTCAAATTGGCAACTCTTCATTTCAATATGCAAGTATGAAAGAAGCACGTGGTACCCAGCGGGTCAACTGCTGATCAAAACTGTATGTGTCCCAGGGGAAGTGGGGGAGTGGGGTACAGCTCTGTCTTAACTCATATTTCAGTACATAATTTTCAGCTGAGGAAAGATGGAAAAATACTGCTTCTATCTCATCTGGTCCATAGACCAGGCCACACAGATGTTAACCTTCTGAAAACCTTTTTCCTTCTTGATCTGTATGGGTAAAACTTGTCCACAGAAGCCTCCAAAGACACCAGAGGAGGCACCCTGTGACCTTGCTGTCTGGATCTTTTTCAACTATATGCACATGCTGAGTCGCTTCAGTCATGTCTGACTCTTTGCGACCCCGTGGACTGTAGCCCACCAGGCTCCTCTGTCTATGGGACTCTCCAGGCAAGAATACTGGAGTGGGTTGTCATGCCCTCCTCCAGGGGATCTTCCCAACCCAGGGATCAAATGCATATCTCCTGCATTGCAGGCCAATTTTTACCTACTGAGCCACATGGGAAGCCTGTTTTTCAACTATAGATTTTGTTAAATAGCCAGAAAACTACAAACCCCAATCCAGTGATGGAGGCCAAACTTATCAACTTTTGGTCATTTGTTTTTAACATCCATAACATGTTTGGACCTGAAAATATCACCCTGTGATTTTACTGTAAAGCTTATCCAAACAAATGAAAAGCTAAATCAACACACAAGGTATGTGAGATTCCCCCCAAGAAAGTCAGTATCCTCAATGCCATCATATTATTGGCAGATACCTTCCCCAGGAGTATCCAGCTTCCATTCTAATTGGAGAACTGTGTCTCTCTGCCATCCAGGTGTGGTCCTACGTCTTCTTTCAGCCAATGAAGCCTGCGAAATGACATGCATCAGTGGTATAAGCTGTAAGAGTTGAGTGCACTTTGTTAGTCTTCTTTTATTGCTACTGTGGCTTTTAAGAATATCACAGTTAGAGGCAGATATGACTGCCTGTAGATGGAGCAGGGATGCCAGCTGACCTGAGATGAATGCCTAGCACGAGCAAGATATAAACCTTTGGTGTTTTACACCCCTGGAATGCGTGGTTCCTCTGTTACCATGGCAAAGGCCAGACAGTCTGCCTGACATCCTTGACTTCTCAACTTCATATCTGCCCAAGAAGACAGCCCAATTCAGACTTAAACTGAAGAAAGTAAGGAAAACTACTAGACCATTCATTCAGATATGACCTAAATCAAAATCCCTTATGATTATACAGGGGAAGTGACAAATAGATTCAAGGGATTAGATCTGATAGGCAGAATGCCCGAAGAACTATGGACAGAGGTTCATGAAATTGTACAAGAGGCAGGGATCAAGACCATCCACAAGAAAAAGGAATACAAAAAGGCCAAATGGTTGTCTCAAGAGGCCTTCCAAATAGCTGTGAATAGAAGAGAAGGGGAAGGTAAAGGAGAAAAGGAAAGATATACCCATTTGATTGCAGTACCAAAGACTAGGAAGGAGAAATAAGAAAGCCTTCCTCAGCGATTAATGCAGAGAAACAGAGGAAAACAATAGAATGGGAAAGACTAGAGATCTCTTCAAGAAAATTAGAGATACCAAGGGAACATTTCATGCAAATGTGGGCAAAATAAAGGACAGAAATGCTATAGACCTAACAGAAGCAGATGATATTAAGAAGAGGTGGCAAGAATACACAGAAGAAATATACAAAAAGGTCTTCACCACCCAGATAATCACAATGGTGTGACCACTCACTTAGAGCCAGACATCCTGGAAGGTGAAGTCAAGTGGGCCTCAGGAGGCATCATTACAAACAAAGCTAGTGGAGGTGATGGAATTCCAGTTGAGCTATGGCACCCCACTCCAGTACTCTTGCCTGGAAAATCCCTTGGATGCAGGAGCCTGGAAGGCTGCGGTCCATGAGGTCGCTGAGGGTCAGATACGACTGAGCGACCTCACTTTCACTTATTTCAAACCCTGAAAGATGAGGCTGTGAAAGTGCTGCACTCAATACGCCAGCAAATTTGGAAAACTCATCAGTGGCCACAGGACTGGAAAAGGTCAGTTTTCATTCCAATCCCAAAGAAAGGCAATGCCAAAGAATGCTGTGTGGATCATGACAAACTGGAAAATTCTTCAAGAGACGGGAATACCAGACCACCTGACCAGCCCTTTGAGAAATTTGTATGCAGGTCAGGAAGCAACAGTTAGAACTGGATATGGAACAACAGACTGGTTCCAAATAGGGAAAGGAACACGTCAAGGCTGTATGTTGTCACTCTGCTTATTTAACTTATATGCAGAGTACATCACAAGAAACACTGGGCTGACTGAAGCACAAGCTGGAATCAAGATTGCCTGGAGAAATATCAATAACTTCAGATATGCAGATGACACCACCCTTATGGCAGAAATTGAAGAAGAACTAAAGAGCCTCTTGATGAAAGTGAAAGAGGAGAGTGAAAACTTGGCTTCAAACTCAACATTCAGAAAACTAAGATCATAGCATCTGGTCCCATTCAGTTCAGTTCAGTTCAGTCACTGAGTCGTGTCCGACTCTTTGTGTCCCCATGAATTGTAGCACACCAGGCCTCCCTGTCCACTACCAACTCCCAGAGTTTACTCAAACTCATGTCCATCGAGTCAGTGATGCCATCCAGCCATCTCATCCTCTGTCGTCCCCTTCTCCTCCTTCCCCCAATCCCTCCCAGCATCAGGGTCTTTTCCAATGAGTCAACTCTTTGCATCAGGTGGCCAAAGTATTGGAGTTTCAGCTTCAGCATCAGTCCTTCCAATGAACACCCAGGACTGATCTCCTTTAGGATGGATGGGTTGGATCTCCTTGCAGTCCAAGGGACTCTCAAGAGTCTTCTCCAACACCACAGTTCAAAAGTATCAATTCTTTGGCATTCAGCTTTCTTCACAATCCAACTCTCACATCCATATATGACCACTGGAAAAACCATAGCCTTGACTAGATGGACCTTTTGGCAAAGTAATGTCTCTGCTTTTTAATATGCTGTCTAGGTTGGTCATAACTTTCCTTCCAAAGAGTAAGCGTCTTTTAATTTCATGGCTGCAATCACCATCTGCAGTGATTTGGGAGCCGAAAAAATTAAAGTCTGACACTGTTTCCACTGTTTCCCCATCTATTTCCCATGAAGTGATGGCACCAGATGCCATGATCTTCGCTTTCTGAATGTTGAGCTTTAAGCCAACCTTTTCACTCTCCTCTTTTACTTTCATCAAGAGGCTTTCTAGTTCCTCTTCACTTTCTGCCATAAGGGTGGTGTCCTCTGCATATCTGAGGTTATTGATATTTCTCCCGGCAATCTTGATTCCAGCTTGTGCTACTTCCAGCCCAGGTTTCTCATTATGTACTCTGCATAGAAGTTAAATAAGCAGAGTGACAATATGCAGCCTTGATGTACTCTTTTCCTATTTGGAACCAGTCTGTTGTTCCACATCTAGTTCTAACTGATGCTTCCTGACCTGCATATAGGTTTCTCAAGAGGCAGGTCAGGTGGTCTGGTATTCCCATCTCTTTCAGAATTTTCCACAGTTAATTGTGATCCACACAATCAAAGGGTTTGGCATAGTCAATAAAGCAGAAATAGATGTTTTTCTGGAACCCTCTTGCCTTTTCCATGATCCAGTGAATGTTGGCAACTTGATCTCTGGTTCCTCTGCCTTTTCTAAAACCAGCTTGAACACCTGGAAGTTCACAGTTCACGTATTGCTGAAGCCTGGCTTGGAGAATTTTGAGCATTACTTTACTAGTGCATGAGATGAGTGCAATTGTGTGGTAGTTTGAGCATTCTTTGACATTGCCTTTCTTTGGGATTGGAATGAAAACTGACCTTTTCCAGTCCTGTGGCTACTGCTGAGTTTTCCACATTTGCTGGCATATTGAGTGCAGCACTTTCACAGTATCATCTTTCAGGATTTGAAATAGCTCAACTGGAATTCCATCACCTCCACTAGCTTTGTTCATAGTGATGTTTTACAAGGCCCACTTGACTTCACATTCCAGGATGTCTGGCTCTAGGTGACTGATCACACCATCGTGATTATGCCTGGCAGATAGATGAGGCAACAGTGGAAACAGTGACAAACTCTATTTTGGGGAGATCCAAAATCACTGTAGATGGTGACTGCAGCCATGAAATTAAAAGACGCTTGCTACTTGGAAGAAAAGTTATGACCAACCTAGACTGCTTATTAAAAAGCAGAGGCATCACTTTGCCAACAAAGGTCCGTCTAGTTAAGGCTATGGTTTTTCCAGCGGTCATGTATGGATGTGAGAGTTGCACTATAAAGGAACCTGAGGGCTGAAGAATTGATGCTTTTGAACTGTGGTGTTGGAGAAGACTCTTGAGAGTCCCTGGGACTGCAAGGAGATCAAACCAGTTCATCCTAAAGGAGATCAGTCCTGAATATTCATTGGAAAGACTGATGCTGAAGCTGAAACTCCGATATTTTGGCCACCTGATGCGAAGAACTGACTCATTGGAAAAGACCCTCATGCTGGGGAAGATTGAAGGTGGGAGAAAGGGACGACAGAGGATGATATGGCTGAATGGCATCACCATTGATTCAATGTCATGACTCAGTGGACATGAGTTTGAGTAAACTCCAGGAGTTGGTGATGGACAGGGAGGCCTGGCGTGCTGCAGTCCATGGGATCACAAAGAGTTGGACACGACTGAGCGACTGAACTGAAGAAGACTACTACAATCGTCTAGCTATTTGTCCTGCTTCTCCCATTCCTTTGTTAAGCCATCATCTACATTGCTGCTGGTGTTCAGTTCAGTTCAGTCGCTCAGTCGTGTCCGACTCTTTGCGACCCCATGAATCACACCATGCCAGGCCTCCTTGTCCATCACCAATTCCCGGAGTTCACCCAAACTCATGTGCATCGAGTTGGTGATGCCATCCAGCCATCTCATCCTCTGTTGTCCCCTTCTCCTCCTGTCCCCAATCCCTCCCAGTATCAGGGTCTTTTCAAATGAGTCAGCTCTCCAAATTAGGTGGCCAAAGTACTGGAGTTTCAGCTTTAGCATCATTCCTTCCAATGAACACCTAGGACTGATCTCCTTTAGGATGGACTGGTTGGATCTCCTTGCAAGGGACTCTCAAGGGTCTTCTCCAACACCACAGTTCAAAAGCCTCAATTCTTTGGTGCTCAGCCATCTTCACAGTCCAACTATGAAGAAGGCTGAGCTGCTGGTGTAGGCCTTATGAAATCCAAGTGTATTCATGCCTTATTACAATCCTTCTATGAAATACAGTCTAAAGGTAAAACCCAAATTATATAACCAGAGTCTCCTATGACCTGCCACCTCCTATCAGATTCCCTCCCACTCTTCTCCCTACACGTTCAGCTCTCACAAGAAGCTTCCTGCAGTGCTTGGATTGCTGATATTCATTTATATTTCTGAACTTGCTCATAAAATGTCCCCTACGAAGAGGACAGAACTTTGCCAGCTCTCTGATAAAAGCTTACCTATTCTTCAAAATTCAGCTCAGAGAGCTCCAATCCTATGAAGCTCTCCCTGGTATTAACTCTATAACCACCACCAACACTGTCATAGTCTCCTAAATATAACTCTAACACTGGATTTGGTATATTTGGCTTTGTAATTGTGTACTTATCTATCTAATTTGAGTCCCTCAAAGGCATTTTTCCCAAAAGCTCAAATATTATGGAACTTGTTTAAGATGTAAGTAGTTCTAAATGCCTTTGAGGAACTCACATTTAAATAGATAAGTACACAGACAACTATAAAGCCAAATACTAAATCCAAGTTTAAAGCTGTGTTTAGGAGAGTGTGACAGTGTTGGTGGTGACAAGATAGGGCTTTCCAGACAGTGCCAGTGGTAAAGAATCCACCAGCCAATACAGGGGGCACAGAAGATGCAGGTTCGATCCCTGGCTCTAGAAGCTCCACTGGAGGAGGAAATGGCAACCCACTCCAGTACTCTTGCCTGGGAAATCCTACGGACAGAGGAGCCTGGCGGGCTACAGTCCATGGGATTGCTAAGAATCAGACACGGCTGAGTGCATGGGCACACACACACACAGAACTGCAGGGTAAACCTGAGACTATAGTTCATGCCCTTTCCTGTAAGTGCCACCTTCCACCTATTGAAGTCAGAAGAACTGTGTTCTAGTCCTCACTCTGTGAACTGGGTGCCAAAGCAGACTTTCTCAGCAATGTATGAGGTATTTGAGTTATGTTAGGCCTAAGTATCGGAGAAGGCAATGGCGACCCACTCCGGTACTCTTGCCTGGAAAATCCCATGGATGGAGGAGCCTGGTAGGCTGCAGTCCATGGGGTCACTAAGGGTCGGACATGACTGAATCAACTCAGCAGCAGCAGGACTAAGTATTCTTCCTCTTTCTCAATGGCTCTTCCTTTATTACCTGATGACTCTCTGACAGGTTCCACATGATCTGCTGAACCAGGGAGATATTTAAAACAGACTTTGCATTTCTAGCCTGTCCTTCCCACTGCTCTTCAGTAAGACTTCTGTGATTTTCTGTTCTAATTCTGTAGTCTATTAAGGTTCGATTTGGAGTGTCAGCAGGGCTGTTAAACTCTTTGATGGGGTAGACTGAGCTACAGAATCTTCTATGGAGATCATATGTTTTGGCTTGGGATCAAGGCCACATGTCTCAAGATTTTTAAAAATGACCCTTGTTTAGATGATCCCCACGGTCTGTTAAGGGACTCACTGGTGGCCTAGACTGTAAAGAATCTCCCTGCAATGCAAGAGACCCAAGTTCAGTCCCTGAGTCAGGAAGATCCCTTGGAATAGGGAATGGCTACCCACTCCAGTATTTCTTGTCTGAAGAATTCCATGGATAAAGGAACCTGGTGGGCTACAGTCCATGGGGTTGCACAGAGTTGGATACAACTGAGCTACTAACACAACAATGAGGTTTCGTGTAGGGTAACATCTCATGAGTGTGAAGGTATGGTTCACCCAACCAATAACAGACATTTACTGAGGACATTCCAAGCACAAGGTCTTGGGTCAGAAGCAGGGACCTGTTCACTAACGTAGAGTTTTTATACTAAGCGCTGAAGGTGTTGTTGATAGAATAGAATCTTCCCCTGCTACACTTCTCCCTCTGTATTTCAGGTCCGTGATTCCAAAGCTTTACAGCCAGCATCTTCTTGTTTATTACCAATGGCACCCTTGGTGGGTCCCTGTGGAGTGACTGTGGGGAAATTAAATGTTTTCATGCTGGGCGCAATCCTTCAAAGAAAGTTCTTGCCTGAGACAAATTTTCTCCATAGGTTGTAGTTAGTAATTTGCTTCCTGTTAATAATTCCACGCACATTGATCTCACAGCAGCTGGTGATTATTTGGCACAAAACCCTCTGGATTTATTTTAAATTTAGAAAAAAAAAATTGTTCCAGTACCTGCTTCCTGCTTAGCCATTGCCTTGGGAGACCAGAATATTCTGAATAGCTTGATGAGAATGACCAGTGTTCTGACAACAACAAAGCCTCAAACTTCTCATCCAGCTGCCCACAGGAACAGATTTTGTTTTTCATTCAAGTGAACTTCTTCAAGCGGTTTCAAAAAAAGCCTTTTCTAGCTTCATCCCAGTTCACTCAGTAATAAACTGCTAAAATAAGGCATTTTCTTTCCACAGCCGGCTTCTCTTTGCCCTTCACACCATCCACCCCTCTCCATCCCCACAAAAAAAAAAAAGAGTGGCTATTTCTAATTAAGCTCCTGATATCTGTATTGGGGACACCTTTAATGCCAGAATAGAAGCTCCGTTAAAGCATTCTTGTGTTGTTCATTGTGGCATCTGGAGTAACTGGGACAGTGCCAAGCACATAAGAGGTGTTCAAACATTACCTATGCTAATTAATCAAGAATACCAAATTGCATTTTCTATTGCATAAATATTATTATCCCTTGCCAAAAAGCAAAGGTGAGTTAAGATTTCTCTGAGTATAATGTGATGAACATTTTTCTAAACATAATTTTACTACAAATGCACTCCATTTTGTCCGAGGTAATTGCAGTGGAATGCCTTCAGATCCTCTGTCTGGTTATCTTATCCTAGGAACCATCAATAATGGGATGAATACCCCATTTATCACCTCCAAATTGGGACCTTTGGTGTACCTCCATCATTTTGTTTTTCTTTTCTGAAGCCATTAGAGCTCTTATTGTTACCAGATCACTTAAAACTCTAGCAAGCACTTAAAGCTTTCTGAAATTAACCCTAGTCAGAAACTTTATGCCCCAAGGCCACGTGTTCATTCTTTCCTCTTTTTGTAAAAGAGCCTCTCACTTTTACCCCAGGTTTTTTTCTAAGCTTCCAGGGATGTTACACCTTGTACATTCAACAAAAGCAAGCACCCTTCTTTGGCCAGAGGCAAGCAGCAGAACTACATTCTATCAAAAGTGAAGTCCCAACTTAACTTTCTCATTAATCCTTCTATTAGTTCAAGGGACCCCTCCTATAGATCAATTCTGTTTTACATGAACATGGAATGAAACACAAGACAGCAAGTGAAATGAAGGCATTTCCCTACTCATTCTTGACCCAAGTCCACTTGCGTAGTATTTTCTAAATTCTCACATGAAATAAATAAATATGATACTTCCTTCTTTGTGGTAGATACCCTGAGAGGTGATGCCGGATGTGATGACTGTTCTTCTCTGGAATGTGGACAGGTCCCTTGACTTGTGTCTAACAGAATAAGGTAAAGATGGTACTCTATTGATTGGGTTACATTACACGACAAAGGTGGATGCTATCCCTCCAGGATGACATGACATTATTTAAGATTATGACTTAGCAAAGAGAGGGCTTTTCTTGATGGCTTTGAAGAAGCAAACAATCCTGCAGGGAAGTGCCATGGAGAAGGCCAAGTGGCAGCGAGCCACAGTGGTCCAAGACCTGAGGGCAGCCAGTGGGAAGCCACGGGTCTCAGTCATAAAACCACGAGGAGAAAAATTTGACCAACAACCTGGAAGAACATGAAAATGGATTCTCCCCTAATGAGCCTCTGAGTCAGAACACAGACCAACTGACACCTCAGTCACAGCCTGGTGAGCCCCTGAGCAGAAGACTCAGTTAAGCCGTGCCTGGACTCCTGACCCACGGAAACTGGCCAGAAACTGGATGCTGGTGATAATTTGTTGTGGAGCAAGAGAAAACTAATACATCCTTCTTTCTGAGATTTCATCCTATGAGATTTAAAACCAATGGAGTAATAATATTTACTACTAGGAAACTAGGATGATTGCATCAAATATATATTGAAAAAGAGGAATTTAACTGCCTCTGAAGTGAAGTGAAGTCTCTCAGTCGTGTCTGACTCTTTGCAACCCCATGGACTGTAGCCTACCAGACTCCTCTGTCCATGGGATTTTCCAGGCAATAGTCCTGGAGTGGATTGCCATTTCCTTCTCCAGGGGATCTTCCCAACCCAGGGATTGAACCCGGGTCTCCTGCATTGTAGACAGACGCTTTACCGTCTGAACCACCAGGGAAGTCCAGCCTCTAATACCATATATTGATGTCCCAGATGCTAAACACAGAGGATGGACTAATAGAAAAAGGATGCAAGCTTTCTGGCATCAATGAACCCACAGTTCATTGGATGTTTCTCTCTTTATGGATGAAAGAGACAGTAACAGCAACAAGGCAGCACAGAGATTTCCACTGCCAGCCCCGAGGGACTGGCGACAGCCCCTCTCCCACTGATGACAGCTGAAACTGGACAGAATACAACAAAAAAGGTACTTGAGATCTCTGAAAAGTAAGGGATATCAGATGAACTGGAAACTGAAGTATAACAACTTAGAACAGAGTGACTTTCATAGAGATTTTTTCCCCTCTTGTATTCTCAAGGGCGGAACTGCTCCCAGATTGCAAAACTATGCAGGCTATTGTGACTATGCAGCAGTCACCAACTGCAAAAGCAACAGAGGAAAAATATCAATAAAATCAAAAGCTCATTATTCCAAAATTTGATGAAATGGATAAAGCATTCCCAAAAATGCCCATGAAAAAAGAGAGAAGATGCAAACTGCCTAAATCAAGAATCAAAGAGGAAACAGAACTAGAGACCCTCAAGACTTTAGAAGGAGAATAATGGAATTTTATGAGCAATTGCAGGCCCTTCAGTGGGAAAGGTGGAAAATGATAGTGACCTCGGTATCTCTTATAAACGACATGAAGAATTTGGTCTTTATTTGAGGACCAGTGCAAAGCCATTGAATAATGCTCAGCACACATAGAACAAAGTTCCTCTGTCTCAGAATGGATTTGGAGAAACAAACCATAATTAGGAGCCTATGGTGCTACTTGAGACAAGAGACCATCAGGTTCCCACCTGTAGTGTCACAGTGGTGATAAACAGAACTGAAAAGATTCTGGAACATCCATTCAACTAATGGATGAAATTTTTCATTGGCTTGGATATGGCACACGACTACAAAGTGTCAAATATCAGTCTAAATCTGGAGTCCCTGAACATTTTAACATTTCAAGCTTTGAAGGCCACACGTGGACTCTTGCATATTTTTGTTCTTGGTTGATTTTATTCTGCTTCTTACTTTTTAGCAAAGATTTTTAAAGTGTTTGGCTCATCCTTAGCTCATGAACAACACAGAACTAGCCACAGGCTGGAGCTGCCTCATGACGTAGGAGATTCTGGCTTTCATATGACAGTAGGTACCAGTGCCTTCTGTGGAGCAGGTGAAGTGGTTCAGAGTAAACCCATCAGGGGATTACATTTTAAAATGTTGATCTTGAGCTGTTTTTGAGGTACCAGATGGAGATATCAAGTCATCACTTGGGTATACAGAATTGATGCTCAGAGGAGAAATCTGGGCAAACACATCATTCAGCACCATCTATGACTGCGATCATAAAGGCAGAGATATGGATAAATATGACTGAGGAAAAGTTAGATGGAAAAGAGGAGAGAGTTTGGGATTGAGTCTTGAGCAACTGCCTAAGTTAGTGTCTCAATTAAAGGTGATGAACCTGCAGCAGAAACAAAGACAGTGGGCAGAAACATTGAAGGGAATTAGATCAGGTTGTGTTAAAAAAGAAAAATAAAGGATTCCATTCACATGCTCATTTCTTTTCCAGAAATACAGTCAAAATGGGGATTTAAGCTTATGAGTGTGTGTGCATGCTCAGTCATGTCCGACTTATTGCGATTCTTTGAAATCACTAGGCTCCTCTGTCCATGGAATTTTCCTGGCAAGAATACCAGGGTGGGTTGTCATTTCCTCCTCCAAGGCATCTTCCCGATCCTGGGATTGAACCCATGTCTCCTGTATCTCCTGCACCGGCGGGCAGGTTCTTTATCACTATGCTACCTGGGGATCCCCAGGCTTATGAAAGTCCTCTCCAAAAGAGCCTTCCAAATCCATGATGTCCCTACGTTGTTTCACACTCTATTTAGATAATACACTGCATTTTTATTAATATGTGAAGGTGACAACAATCCTTTAAAATCGAATATCTATAATACGATATCGATTATTTAGAAGAATTACAGGGTCTTGTTTATTTAACATTCACACTTAACCTCTCTGCACCTCAAATAATGTTACCTTCCCCATGAACAATACAGAGATCTTAAAACATTTATTTTTCACTGCCTGTCTGATGACTTCTAAGCCATATCGTTCTCATTGATTTTAGTTTTTTCCTGTTCCTTTTACATCACAAACTTCATTGTTACTGTAGGATATAAATGATGATAGTTTAGATTCTTTTGCATGTTTATTACTCTCTTTGCCCAACACTTCACTCAACATTTCACGATTCTCAGAAATTCCATGGGTGATAGTTTTCCTTTTGCCCAAAATATATCCTTTAGAAATTTCTCTAATATTTCCTGGAGGAAATTTAAGAGTTTTTACCAAAAGGAAATATTTATTTTGTCCTCATTTTAAAATATATTTCATAATATATGCAATTATAATTACTATATTTAAAATAATTATATAATACATATAGTTACATACTGATGATAATCAAGTTAGTCACACAGTCATGTCCAACTCTTTATGATCCCATGTACTGTAGCCACCAGGTTCCTCTGTCCATGGAATTTTTCAGGCAAGAGTCCTGGAGTGGGCTGCCATTTCCTTCTCCAGGGGATCTTCCCGACCCAGGGATCAAACCCGGGTCTCCTGCATTGCAGGCGGATTCTTTACCATTTGCCTTGTCATTTGTTTCCTCTTAGTATATCGAAAATTTTAATATTTTTTGGCTTTCATTGGGGCTTTCAAGAAGTCAAATATTGATCAAACTGTCATACTTGTAAATGTAATATTTCTTTTTCTGTTTTAAAGATACTCTTTTTACCTTTGTTTTTTTCCAGTTTTATTGTAATGAGTCTATGTAAGGATTTCTTTTTACTCACCCTGCTTGGGATTTATTGGGATTTCTGGATCTAAGGATTGATTTCTTTCAAAAATTCTAGGGAATTGTAAGTCATTATGTCCTTTAATATTGATTCTTCTCTCATTCTCTCTATTATCTGCTTCAGGAACTCCAATTTGATGCAAGTTTACAACTTCGATCTCCCCTGCATGTATTTCAAACTCACTCTCCTGTGTGACAGCCGTTCATTTTCTCTATCAGATTCCACATGATGTCGTGATCCTGCAGCTGTCTGACCTTCCGTTTATTCTCTCCAACAGATTTTAATCTTAATTGTCATAGAGTTTTAATTTTTAATTACTTTAGTTCTCTCATTTAGTTCTCTCCTTCTTTATTATTGTTCACTCTCTTGTGTTTGAAGATGTTATCAAGTTTTCTTAATATCTTACTATACATAATGTAAAGAAAAGTGAAAGTGAAGTCGCTCAGTCGTGTCCGACTCTTTGCAACCCCATGGACTGTAGCCTACCAGGCTCCTCCCTCCATGGGATTCTCCAGGCAAGAGTACTGGAGTGGGTTGCCATTGCCTTCTCCAGAGGATCTTCCCGACCCAGGGATCAAACCCTGGTCTCCTGCATTCAGGCAGACACTTTAACCTCTGAGCCACCAGGGAAGTCCAATGTAAAGAAAGCCTCTCCCAAAGATGCCCATGCCCTAATCCGTGGAACTTACAAATATATCACTTCAAATGGCAAAAGTGACTTTGCAGATGCGACTGAGATTGAAAAAGAAAGTGAAAGTGAAGTCACTCCATTGTGTCTGACTCTTTGTGTCCCCATGGACCATAGCCTACCAGGCTGGAGTGGGTTACCGTATCCTTCTCCAGGGGATCTTCCTGACCCAGGGAATGGAACCCAGGTCTCCCACATTGTAGGCAGATGCTTTACCGTCTGAGCCCCCAGAGAAGCCAGTAAACCTGATTAGCCTCGATTATCCAGGCTGATCCAATCTAATCGCATGCAGCCTTAAGAGGGGAGAATTTCTTCCCATAAGAAGTAGAAGAAGAACATAGTGGAGGGGAAAGCAGGGAGACTCCAAGTGGGAGAAGGGTTCAGTATACCTTTCCTGGCTCTGAGATGTAGGTCCTCCCAAAAAAGTAACCAAACAGAGGCCCCCAGACAACAGTCAGGAAGAAAATGGACCTTAATCTTACAACTGCCAAAACCCAGATTCTTCCAATAACCCTGTGAGCTTGGGAGTGAATTCTCCCCAAAACCTTCTCTTCTGCCAGAAACAGCTACATTTTGCATTCCTAAACCTGGAGCAGAGATCTTGGCTGAGCTAACTCCCAGAGCGAGATAATAAACTCTGTTGTTTCAAGACCAAATTGTGGTAATTTTTATAGCAACAATAGAAAACTGATACAACACATTAAATGACATATCAAAACTTTATCACTTAATGTGTGATCCAAAGACTGGCAACAGTGGCAACCTCCTGGGAGTTTATTAGAAATGCAGGATACCAGGGCCAACTCTCAGACTTACTGAGTTAGAATTCTAATCAAAATATAACTAGGCGACTCCCCAGGTGGCTGCTAGTAGTAAAGAACCTACCTGCCAATAAAGGAGACACAAGAGACCCCAGTTTGATCACTGGGTTGAGAAGATCCCCGGAGGAGGGCATGACAACCCACTCCAGTATTCTTGCCTGGAGAATCCCATGGATAGAGGAGCTTGGCAGGCTACATTCCATAGGGTTGCAAAGAGTTGGACACAACTGGAGCGACTTAGCATGCAGATGACTCATAAATGCCCAGAAGCAGTATTCTAAGGCATCCAGTATCTGGTTATGTCAACGTCAAGGTGTTTGTGGTGAGTCTTGTATTTTTGTTGTTGTTGTTTTTTGTTTTTCTGCTCATGGTGCCTGGATCCTTTGTGTTTTATAACTTACTGTGTATCCCATTGATTGAAACTGTATCTATGGGATTTCCATATATGCATATGTTGACTGATTTTTAACCGAGTGGATCTGGGATGGATCGGGAGTATCTACATGCTAATCAAGGAAGTTCCTTCAGAAAGAAATTGTATCTGTTCTCATCTGGTGCCCAGGGACCCTCAGCTCTGGCTTACATCTTTCACCTTCACAAGGAGGTGAGTTTGACCGCTAGACCTCTGTCAGCTTCAGCTTCTGGCTTTCATTCTCAAGGGATATGTCTTTGACCTTCAACCTAGAACAAAACATAATTCTCCATTTAGGGGACTGGACAGGGAGTTTATTCTAGTTCATTCATAAGCTAAAGTCGAGGCTACTCAGAATCACACGTTAGGTGGGGAGACCTATTAGCCCTCCCAGCATGGGCAGGGCTTTGACTCTGTAAGACCCTCTGGTCAGTGTGGCCTTGAACACAGAGTCTTCTAATTACCCTGCTAACAAAGGGCACCTTTGCTTTACTGTTCCGATCCACTCACTTTTCTGAGCTTTATCTTTCACACTCTATTTGGCCTCTGAGAAGGTCAGAAAGAATTTCTTAAGGGATCATTGATGCCATTAAAAAAGATGATTTCTATATATTTACAGAAAAAAAAAAAAAACAACCAGGCCTCCCCACATGACACAGTGGTAAAGAATCCACCTGCCATTGCAGAAGACACAAGAGACATGGGTTCGATCCCTGGGTAGGGAAGACCCCTTGCAGTAGGAAATAACAACCTACTCCATGGACAATCCCATAGACATAGGAGTCTGGCAGGCTACAATCCATGGGGTCACAAAGAGTCAGACTCGACTGAGCCACTGAGCACAGAAAAACATCTCTAAGAATTGTAAAGTGATGGCATTTTGAATGTTTTCATCAATAAAGTCATTTGAAGAGCTTGTTTCATTGTGCTGCTATAAACACAAATCTCCAGTCGCCAGGCTAGGCGACACGTTACGTACAAGGCAGGAAGGTGGCCCAGCAGAGGGGTGGGGCTTCCATGGTCCTTATCCCCGGGGCTAGGATAATGTGGCATTTTGTATGTTATTACTTAACTTGTTAGGTTGAGTCTATGTCATGTACTTGCATATGTTAGGTAAACGAGAATAAAGTCATACCTGGTTTGTATGAAGTTTTCAAGGTAAAAGAGTTGCTAACCCAAATGAGATCCCTCGGGATGGATACCCATGTCAGACACTGAAATACAACCGGATTGAAGAGGGAAAACTTCAAGAGTGAAGAGTGAGATGTTTTCTCTTGAGGTTTCCCAGTGGCAATGTCAGCTATGCTACTGGTCTGGGCTCAGAGCAGAAATCTGGGCTGGAGACGAAAACATGGAGCGATTTGGGGCAACATTAGGAAGAAACAGTATTTCACATTTTCAGTAGAAAGGGCAGCTGGCTGGTCTTAGGGGAGAACGCATGCTAGCTGAAAGTCACAAGGAAGGCTTCCTGGAAGAGAAGGGCTGTGGGAGCCACGGAGACTTATGAGAAATATTTGCAAGTGAGAAAGAATGATGTGTGCTGAGTGGTAAGATTGCTCTAACAGGAAAATTCTGACAGCAGGCCCACCTGAGAGGGGTGGGCAGGAGACAGCGGTGTTTGTTTTCACAAGGAGATAATGAGGTAAACAATCTCAGATTCATGTTATGTTCGAGTGGCATGATGTTATGTGAGGTTACTTAATCTTCCTCTAAACAAACAAACAAACAACCCAAAAAGAACAGAAGGGGAATACCATAAACATAAGCTGGAGGAACCTCCGGAAAGGTAATCTGTTAGGCTGTAGCGATGAGCGTCAGCCCTGCCTCCCCCAGCTTCTCTGGCTATGGGTGCTGCCTTTCAGCACCTGCAGAGTCCCAGCCCCTGGCACTTGCCTGTGGTCCAGTGGTTAAGACTTTGCCTTCCAATGCAGGGGGTGCTGGTTCTGTTCCTGCTTGGGGAGATGAGATTCCACATGCTTTGTGCCCCCAAAACCAAAACATAAAACAGAAGCAGTATTATAACAAACTCAATAAAGACTTTAAAAATGGTCCACATCAAAAAAAAATAAAAGAGAGAGAGAGAAAGAATCCCAATGCCAGAGGGGAGAAGCTATAGGACCTGGCTCCTAGGAGCATGGAAGTCTGCATTTAGCCGAAGAGGTGTTTGCCCAGACCAGCGTCTAGTCGGTGTGGACAGAGTCCTGTCTGCCCTCTGCCATCGTCCCCTGTTTTCATGTGGATCCAGCAGTGCAGGACTCTCCACATCCCTACTCCCTCGCTGGTCTTCCTGCCTGGCCGCTCCTTCATGACCCCATCCTGCGCTTGTCACTCCCAGACTCGGTCTCACACCTCACGCTGCTCCAACTCAACTCAACTCTTTGATATCTTCACTGCAGATGTTACCTCCTGCATCCAGCTTTCAGAGTAGGTTGCCCTGGATGCTAACACAGGCCTGGATCAAGCAAAAGTTTGTTCCACCCAAATCCCCCCTTACTACAGCGTCACTGTAGTGTTGGAACACTGTTATTCAGGCTCTGGGTCTCAGGGTCTGAAGCCAGCTCAGCACCAGGGCTGACCTGGTTCCAGCTTTCATTCCTAATGTCTTAGCTCAGGTCACCATTGGTTTTTCACCCCTGTTGCTGAACCCAGGTGATTCTGCTCCATGAAACATGGAAGTTTCCAGAAAGCCATTCATTATTTTATACTACAAATATGTATTACTTGACTACTACGGGCCCTATGGATCCCTTACTGTCTGAGCCACCAGCGAAGCCTGGAGATTCTGCAGCACTAACAAAAATAAAATCCCTGTCCTTGGGAGATGTGTCCCTCTCATTTGTGACCACATGGACTGTAGCCCACCAGGCTCCTCTGTCCATGGGATTTCCCAGGCAAGAATGCTGGAGTGGGTTTCCATTCCCTTCTCCAGGGGATCTTCCCCACCCAGGGATCAAATCCTCATCTCCTGCTTGACAGGTGGATTCTTTACCACTGAACCACTGGAGAAGTCCCATGGGGCATTAGATGGTGCTGAATGTGATGGAGAACAATAAAGCAAGGTGAGGGAAAGAAATTTCCAAGGGAGGTGAGAGAGGGGGGGTCCCTATTTTTAGAGTGCCTGAGGATGGGTCTCTCAAATAGAGTGGTATTTAAGCAAAGGGGTAAGACCCCATGAACAGTATGAAAAGGCAAAATGATAGGATACTGAAAGAGGAACTCCCCAGGTCAGTAGCTGCCCAATATGCTACTGGAGATCAGTGGAGAAATAACTCCAGAAAGAATGAAGGGATGGAGCCAAAGCAAAAACAATACCCAGCTGTGGATGTGACTGGTGATAGAAGCGAGGTCCGATGCTGTAAGGAGCAATATTGCATAGGAATCTGGAATATTAGGTCCATGAGTCAAGGCAAATTGGAACTGGTCAAACAAGAGATGGCAAGAGTGAACGTTGACATTCTAAGAATCAGTGAACTAAAATGGACTGGAATGGGTGAATTTAACTCAGATGACCATTATATCTACTACTGTGGGCAGGAATCCCTTAGAAGAAATGGAGTAGCCAACATGGTCAGCAAAAGAGTCCGAAATGCAGTACTTGGATGCAATCTCAAAAATAACAGAATGATCTCTGTTCATTTCCAAGGCAAACCATTCAGTACCACAGTAATCCAAGTCTATGCCCCAACCAGTAATGCTGAAGAAGCTGAAGTTGAACAGTTCTATGAAGACCTACAAGACCTTTTAGAACTAACACCCAAAAAAGATGTCCTTTTCATGATAGGTGACTGGAATGCAAAAGTAGGAAGTCAAGAAACACCTGGAGTAACATGCAAATTTGGCCTTGGAGTACAGAATGAAGCAGGGCAAAGGCTAATAGAGTTTTGCCAAGAGAAAGCACTGGTCATAGCAAACACCTTCTTCCAACAACATAAGAGAAGACTCTACACATGGACATCACCAGATAGTCAACACCGAAATCAGATTGATTATATTCTTTGAAGCCAAAGACAGAGAAGCTCTATATGGACAGCAAAAACAAGACCGGGAGCTGGCTGTGGCTCAGATCATGAACTCCTTATTGCCAAATTCAGACTTAAATTGAAGAAAGTAGGGAAAACCACTAGACCATTCAGGTATGACCTAAATCAAATCCCTTATGATTATACAGTGGAAGTGAGAAATAGATTTAAGGGACTAGATCTGATAGATAGAGTGCCTGATGAACTATGGACAGAGGTTCATGACATTGTACAGGAGACAGGGATCAAGACCATCCCCATGGAAAAAAAATGCAAAAAAGCAAAATGGCTGTCTGGGGAGGCCTTACAAATGACTGTGAAAAGAAGAGAAGTGAAAAGCAAAGGAGAAAAGGAAACATATAAGCATCTGAATGCAGAGTTCCAAAGAACAGCAAAAAGAGATAAGAAGCCTTCCTCAGAGATCAATGCAAAGAGATAGAGGCAAACAACAGAATGGGAAAGACTAGAGATCTCTTCAAGAAAATTAGAGATACCAAGGGAACATTTCAGGCAAAGATGGGCTCAATAAAGGACAGAAATGGTATGGACCTAACAGAAGCAGAAGATATTAATAAAAGGTGGCAAGAATACACAGAAGAACGGTACAAAAAAGAACTTCACGACCCAGATAATCACGATGGTGTGATCACTCATCTAGAGCCAGACATCCTGGAATGTGAAGTCAAGTGGGCCTTAGAAAGCATCACTATGAACAAAGCTAGTGGAGGTGATAGAATTCCAGTTGAGCTATTTCAAATCCTGAAAGATGATACTGTGAAAGTGCTGCACTCAATATGCCAGCAAATTTGGAAAACTCAGCAGTGGCCACAGGACTGGAAAAGGTCAGTTTTCATTCCAATCCCAAAGAAAGGCAATGCCAAAGAATGCTCAAACTACCGCACAGTTGCACTCATCTCACATGCTAGTAAAGTAATGCTCAAAATCCTCCAAGCCAGGCTTCAGCAATATGTGAACTGTGAACTTCCAGATGTTCAAGCTGCATTTAGAAAAGGCAGAGGAACCAGAGATCAAACTGCCAACATCCACTGGATCATGGAAAAAGCAAGAGGGTTCCAGAAAAACATCTATTTCTGCTTTATTGACTATGCCAAAGCCTTTGACTGTGTGGATCACAATAAACTGTGGAAAATTCTGAAAGAGATGGGAATACCAGACCACCTGACATGCCTCTTGAGAAACCTGTATCCAGGTCAGGAAGCAACAGTTAGAACTGAACGTGGAACAACAGACTGGTTCCAAATAGGAAAAGGAGTACATCAAGGCTGCATATTGTCACTCTGCTTATTTAACTTCTATGCAGAGTACATCATGAGAAATGCTGGGCTGGAAGAAGCACAAGCTGGAATCAAGATTGCTGGGACAAATATCAATAACCTCAGATATGCAGATGACACCACCCTTATGGCAGAAAGTGAAGAGGAACTAAAAAGCCTCTTGATGAAAGTGAAAGTGGAGAGTGGAAAAAGTTGGCTTAAAGCTCACCATCCAGAAAACGAAGATCATGGCATCTGGTGCCATCACTTCATGGGAAATAGATGGGGAAACAGTGGAAACAGTGTCACTTTATTGTGGGGGGCTCCCAAATCACTGCAGATGGTGATTGCAGCCATGAAATTAAAAGATGCTTACTCCTTGGAAGGAAAGTCATGACCAACCTAGATAGCATATTGAAAAGCAGAGATATTACCTTGCCAACAAAGGTCTGTCTAGTCAAGGCTATGGTTTTTCCAGTGGTCATGTATGGATGTGAGAGTTGGACTGTGAAGAAAGCTGAGCGCCAAAGAATTCATGCTTTAGAACTGTGGTGTTGGAGAAGACTCCTGAGAGTCCCTCTGACTGAAAGGAGATCCAACCAGTCTATCCTAAAGGAGATCCGTTCTGGGTGTTCATTGGAAGGGCTGATGCTAAAGCTGAAACTCCAGTACTTTGGCCACCTCATGCGAATAGTTAACTCATTGGAAAAGACTCTGATGCTGGGAGGGATTGAGGGCAGGAGGAGAAGGGGATGACAGAGGATGAGATGGCTGGATGGCATCACCGACTCGATGGACGTGAGTTGAGTGAACTCCAGGAGTTGGTGATGGACAGGGAGGCCTAGCATGCTGCGATTTTGGGGTCACAAAGAATCAGACATGACTGAGCGATTGAACTGAACTGAACTGAAGACCCTGTTCAGTGCTGTGGGGCACCCATTCTGCATTGTGAAGTACACATGGAGTGGCCAGACACTGAAGAAATTCCAGTTCAAAAACTCTACTGTGGAAGAGAACATTACAATGAGACTGCACACCAGGCCACGTGGAAGGGCTGTTGCACGAATCGTTAGTGAACTGGCGCTCACTCAGTCACCGTTTTGAAAATGATTACCTCTCTGTCTCTAGCAGGTCCTGAGGGGAGATATTTGATAGCTCTAATTCTCTCAAAATATTTGTTATGAGTTAAAAGGTGACATTGAAAATAGAGTTGGTCACTGAGCTTTTTTTCTTTCAATGATATTTACTTAAATAATATAAAAGAAGTGTTGCCACTATGGTGTATTGAGAATCCGGTTTATTCAAGCTCATCACATACTCTGTCACTCAGGAAAAACAGTTCCCATTTTACCCATAGGGCCCAAGGTCACATATTCAGTTTGAAACTAGAAATGAAATATAAGCTTAATTGAATTTTAAAAATGTTGACTTTTTCAACATATAATCCTTACTCCTTCTCACGGGGTTTAGCCTGTTAAAATGTCCCTTATTCATATGGAAATACTAAATAATCTTGGCATTTTCCCCATGGTAATGCAAATATAAAGGGTTAATTTTGAAGACAGAACCGGTTGCAAAATTTCTAGGTAGTTGAACTAAAATTCAGGAAAAAAATTTTTTTTTTCTTTAACCAAGTCTCTAGTCTCTGGTCCAAAATGAGAAGACTTTGTCATTTAGATGAAAAAAAAAAATGTTTGCCAAATTTGATATGAGGTGGTAAATTTTCAGCTGTAGGAGACCCTGTCAATTATCTGGATATCATTAGAACCCAAAACAGAGCTAACAAAGGTAGCACATTTTCACAAAACTGCAGAAGTTTGATTTAATCAGTGAGAATTTCTTCTTCACACAGATTTTTGTTATCTCACTTAGCTCCAGGGGCCCCTTAATGACAAATTAGCAAGGTGCTACTGTATTGTAACTGGAAGACATTTTATCACATTGACATTCAGCATTGTGACCTGATTCTTGCTAGACAGAGAATTAATATTTGCACTGGCTACAGAATTAACTTGTTTTTTAGATTATTTTATACTTGAAATCTTTCTTCATATGAAGCAGGTTTTCATCTGGAAGCCGACTTTGTTTTCATTTTGAACCAGTCCATCCTAAAGGAAATCAACCCTGAATATTCAGTGGAAGGACTGATGCTGAAGCTCCAATACTTTGGCCACCTGATGCAAAGAGCCAACTCAAAGTCAACTCAGGAGAAGAGCCTGATGTTGGGAAAGATTGAAGGCAAAAGGAGAAGGGGATGACAGAGGATGAGATGGTTAGACGGCATCACCAACTCAATGGACATGAATTTGGGCAAACTCCAGGAGATAGTAGAGGACAGAGGAGTCTGGTATGCTCCAGTCCATGGAGCTGCAAAGAGTTGCAAACAACTTAGCAACTGAACAGCAACAAAAACAATTACTTGGATGAGATGGGTTTTTGCTGGCCTTGCAGACATCTTGATTACTTATATGACGTCCAGGGCACTAAAGTGAGCAAGATAAATAACATTACCTCCATTTCATGGCTTAGGAAACTAAGCATCAAACAAAACCTGGACTAATTTGTGCAAGCACATGCAGATGACGAGGACTGCAAGGAGATTCAAATGCCCTTCTGTCAGAATCCAAAGATGCTCCTACCTGGACCAGACCATCAGCATCAAACTAAAGAAGGTCCACTCAAAAGAGAAGCAGAAATCAATCAAAATTGCAAGTTGAAGCCTCATCTTAGCAGGTGTCCTGCGCTACTATAGATCTTCCAGCTGCAACAAAGAGAAAATGCTCTTCCAAACCATATGATCTAACTGGGAGTTAGATGAATACACCTGAGCTCCCCAGGTATTCCTCTAGCATGCAAATATGATCCCAAGTACCATTTAAAAAAAAAGCATTCATTTTGATGTTTATACTCAGAGCTGAACCAGCTATTATATATATATTGAATCACATTCCAGAAGAACAGAAACTGTATCTTCATGTGTTTCTTCATGAAGACAGAACAGTTTTCTTAATAGTAAGAGAATATAGTTGATGGTAAATAAAACTATTATCCTGTTTTATCAACTACATCTTTGTGGGAAGAGCTAACAAAAGTAAAATCACACTGGAGGGCAATAGGAACCAACAGGCAAGCCAAGCCACCTGAGTTTACTCCCAGGAAGGGCTATTTGTTTGGGGCCTTGACTGTAGTTGAAATCTCAGGATTCTCCTCAGTGTTTCTTTTCTAAGCACAATGTGTAATTTTCTAAGCCAATGACTGAGGTCAGGACTTGAACAGATGGCAGCTGGCATTTCCAAACTGTTGCTTTTTGGAAAGATTTGGGAGAAAGACTTGAAGGGTCCTAAACTGAAAAACCTAAAATTTATAAAGAAATCACCTTTAAAACAAAGGTCAAATAAGTGTTGATTTCTTCTTTTAAGGAAAGGATGTTCAAATTCAGATAGACCTTTTATTCATTTTTACTTTTAGCGTGTGAAAGTGTTAGTCTCTCAGTCATGTCTGACTCTTTGTGACCCCATGGACTGCCTCCCAGGCTCCTCCTCTGTCCGTGGAATTCTTCAGGCAGGATACTAGAGCAGGTCGCCATTCCCTTTTCCAAGGGATGTTCCCAACCCAGGGATCGAACCTGGGTCTCCTGCATTGGCAAACAAGTTCTTTACCACTAAGCCACCAGGGAAACCCCAGTGTACAAATAATGAATGCTTATTTGGACAAATGGAAAGTACAGAGAATAAGAAAAGGAAAAGAAAGAAAAAAATATGTATAATCTCTTTAGAAGTAAGGGAAAGAAAGAAAGTGAAGTCTCTCCATCATGTCCGACTCTTTGCGACCCCATGGACAGTAGCCTGCACTAGGCTCCTCTGTCCATGAGATTTTCTAGGCAAGAGTAATGGAGTGGGTTACCATTTTCTTCTCCAGGGAATCTTCCCAACCCTGGGATCTAACTCAGGTCTCCCGCATTGTAGACAGACACTTTACCATCTGAGCCACCAGGGAAAAAATAAGGAAACATTACTATCAACTTGATTTGACTCATGTTAACCCAGCTGTGGGGAAGAAATATCTTTTTTAATTTCTTCATAACCTTCTTGGAGCTTGTCTTTTTTATACTCTATAGACTTATAATAAGCATGTTTGTATTACACAATGACATTGCACTGTAAATATACTATCTGTAAAGTATTATCAGGCTTTTGTATTAACAATTTCATTATCACGTTCACTATAGGTGTGTTACAATGTTTAGATAATGTTCATTGTTGTTTCAGTGGCTGGGCCATTCCATCAAATGGGTGTCATATTTTTCTTGATATAGCCTTAAATAAGATTGCAGTTGATTAATATTTGTTGTTGTTTTTATTTTAAGAAACACTTCAATGAACATCTTTGTGTATACATATTTTGGCACTTCTAATAATTTTCTTAGTATAAATCCTTAGAGTCAGGTCAAAGCAACAAACATTTTTAAAGCTTTTGATGCAATCTGTAGAGAGGTTACAGCAAATTATTTTCCTACAGTCTGTGTGCAAGCATGCCATCCCTCCTCACCCTCTTCGACACTGTATATTTTTTTATTCTATCTCCCCACTGTCACGTTCAGCAGTACAAAAAAAGAGTAGCTTGTTCTTGTCTTAATTCCGCCTACCCCTTTTACTCTGTCCTCAACACCATACAAACTCAGCACAAGACTTTAGGATATTTGGACTTTATGCTAGACATTTTTCCACCCTATATCTTTAAATGTTTTCTTTCCAAGCTACTTTCCATTTTCTGCCTCACTCGCTTCTGAATGACCAGCACTTACTTCAAACAGAAAGCCTAAAGAATAGAGCTTGAGAACTGCAGTTTGCTGGTTGTCTCTCTGCTCAGTAGCAGAGAACAGCAGAAAGAGAAGAGATGGTGTCCCAGACCCCCGCTTCATACAGTTCCTAGAAACAGATACTGAAGTTCAGAGAAAAACATAATTCAAAAGGATACAAGCACCCCAGTATCCGTTGGACTGTTGACAATAGCCAGGACATGGAAGCAACCTAAATGTCCATTGTCAGATGAATGGATAGAGAAGGTGTAGCTCATATATGCAGTGGAATACCACTCAGCCATAAAAAAGAAGGAAATAATACCATTTCTAGCAACACAGGCAGACCTAGAGATTCTCATACTAAGTGAGGCAAACCAGACAGAGCAAGACAAAATCATATATTATCACATATGTGGAATCTAAAAGCAAAAAAAAAAAAAAAAGATGCAAATGAACTTATTTCCAAAACGGAAGTAGACTCTTAGACACAGAAAGAAACCTTTTGTTGGTTACCAAAAGGAACAAGGAGATGGGAGGAACGGTAAATGACAAGGTTGGGATTAATATATACATGCTGCTGTGTATAAGATAGGGAGCCAAAAATGATCTGTAGCATAAGAACCTAGACTCAATATTACGGAACGATCTATAAGAGAAAAGAATGTGAAAAAGAATATATGTATATATATATATGTGCCATAAAGAAGGCAGATCGCCAAAGAATTGATGCCTTCGAACTGTGGTGCTGGAGAAGATTCCTGAAAGTCCTTTGGACAGCAAGGAGATCCAACCAGTCAATCTTAAAGGAGATCAACCTTTAATATTCACTGGAAAGACTGACGCTGAAGCTGAAGCTCCAGTATTTTGGTCACCTGATTCGAACAGATGGCTCGTTGGAAAAGTCCCTGATGCTGGGAAAGCCTGAGGGCACAAGGAGAAGAGGGCATCAGAGGATGAGATGTCTGGACGGCACCTCTGATGCAATGAACATGAACTTGAGCAAACTCTGGAAGATGGTGAGGGAAAGGGAGGCTTGGTGTGCTACAGTCCATGGGGTCACAAAGAGTCGGACACGACTGGGTGACTGAACAACAACATCAAATATATATGTATATATATATATGCATCACTCTGCTGTACACCTAAACTTGCATGATATTGTTAACTATACTTCAATAAAAGTTTTGAAAATATAAATAAATAATATGTTTTAAAAATGGAAAAAAGAATGGATACCCAGGTTTCTTGACACCTAAATTTCTCCATATTGAACAAGGCACAGGGTATGCAATGTCTGAGCCCAGCAGCTCTGTGGTAGTCCTTTTATTGGAAATAATTGTCTATCTTTATTTTCTGTTAGTGATTATCCATTCAAAATGTATGTTTGGTGGTTTTGATAATATTGACCCATTTTCCAGAAGATGATGTAGTGGGTGCATTTCCCTTCACTTTCAATGAAGAGTTTCTCCTGAGCAGGTTGCTCCTCTTTCAAGGATTCCTGCCCCAGGAGTGACTGAGAAAATGCATAGATGGTTTGGCAACTAATGTGCAAACAAGCCCCGTCAGTGAGGAGCACAGTTAGGTGAACATCTCTAACTTCAGCTTCAGCCTCGTGAAGATCAGCACGTGAGGAGGTGAGGAGACACAGGACTTGGAGTGAGGTAAATACTGCTCCATCCTGGAGTAAAGGTTACAGCCAGTCAGTTGACACCTGTGGTATCTATCTGGTTAAATGTTGAAGCCCTGAGCTGCTTCCACCAAGGAAGACTGTTAATGTCCCAACGGGGCTCCCTTATCATTTCAGAACTGAACTTATTTTTTCAAGCTCTAACACATAGAAACAGGTTAAATCCCACAGATTTTAAAGAACTCTTCCAGTATTTACAGTATAGGAAACAGAAGGTTTACCACGGGTCAAGTAGGGGTCATTGGAGAAAAATCCCCCCCAGGGATGCTTGTCTTAATCACACTTTAGAGAGGAAATTGACTTTAGAACCACTGTATAGATGGTTGTACCAGAAATTGTACCTGAATAGGGTTAATAAAATGTGTTTTTCATATTTATAATAACCAAGACTTGGAAACAACCTAAGTGTCCATCGACGGATGAATGGGTAAAGAAGATGTGGTATTTACATTACCAGGGGTTTCCCAGGTGGCCCAGGAGTAAAGAATACAGGTTGGAATATTATCAGTCTATCAGTCATAGAAAAGAATGAAATGTTGCCATTTGCAGCAACATGGATGGTCCTAGAGACTGTTACACTGAAGGAAGTAGTCAGACAGAGAAAGACAGACACCATCATGGAATCATTCTATGCTGACTCTAAAACATGATACAAATAAACTTACCCATGAAACAGAAATAGACTCACAGACATGGAGAGCAGACTTGTGGTTGCTGAAGGGGAAAGGCAGAGGGCGAGAGAGAAATTAGAAGCTCGGGTCTAGCAGATATGTAGCACTGTGCATAGAACAGATAAACAAGGTCCTACCTTATAGCTCGGGTAACTATATTAAGTGTCCTGTAATAAGCCATAATGGAACAGAATATAAAAAAGAATATATATGTATATAATGTGCATTGTGCTTTGTGCTTAGTTGCTCAGGTGTGTCCGACTCCTTGCTATCCTTTGAACTTGTAGTCGGCCAGGGCTCCTCTGTCCATGGGATTTCCCAGGCAAGAATACTGGAGTGGGTTGCCATTCCCTTCTCCAGGGAATCTTCCTGACCCAGGGATCGAACCCAGGTCTCCTGCGTCTCCTGTAATGTAGGAGAATTCTTTACCTGCTGACCATCAGGGAAGCCCCATGTATACATATAACTAAATCACTTTGCTGTCACCAAAAACTAATGCAACATCGGAGGGTCTCACACAGCTCCACTTCTCCATGAGTGACCCTGGGCATGCCCCGTGAACCACATGCATTCCAGAGCACAGCTTCTGACGAGGTCATCACAGAAACACTGAGGACTTGAGCACCAGGTGCAGCACGGCCCAGGAAACTGCCCCCAGACTGTGGTCCAGGAGACGAGGGCTCTGTCTCTGGTCCTCTCCATCCCTCCAGGATGAGGAAGCAGCCCTGGCTCCAAGACATGCCAGCCCATTGCTGAAGGATGCTCCTCAGTGGTTCCCCATGAGGCCCAGGCCCTCTGGCTTCCAGAAGGATGGGCACTCAGCCTTTCAAGACACACAGACGATTTATAGCACTTAACGAGGTTTCATACTCATTTTAGGCTTCCCTCATAGATCAGTTGGTAACTAATCTGCCTGCAATGCAGGAGACCCCAGTTCAGTTTCTCAGTCAAGATAATCCGCTGGAGAAGTGATAGGCTACCCACTCCAGTATCCTTGGGCTTCCCTTGTGGCTCAGCTGGTAAAGAATCCGCCTGCAATGTGGAAGACCTGGGTTTGATCCCTGGGTTGGGAATAGCCCCTGGAGAAGAGAAAGGCTACCCACTCTAGTATTCTGGCCTGGAGAATTCCATGGACTAAGTCCATGGGGTCACAAAGAGTCAAACATGGCTGAGCGACTTTCACTTTCACTTTCAAGCTCATCTCAGAGTTTCTTTTGCCAAGTCTGAGTCTCCGGTAGGGCCTCTCCTCCCTGGGGTGTAAGTATCCTTGGGATGACCTGGGCTCTAGCAGGGCTTTTGCTGCCCCGGTGACACCTGCTGTTGAGGATAAAGGTAGGGATTTCTCCTGGAGGAGACCTTGGGGGCAGAGAGGGCATTCAGATTCCCAGCGTCTGGAAGGAGAAGCGGGCTCACTGTGTAGAATGGGTACTGCTGCACTGAACAAGCAAGATCAAACGTGAGGCCAGGGACCAGAAGACAGAAACAAAGAGGGAAGAAAGGCTTCCCATGTTGAAAAGCAAAGAAATCAAAGAACCCTCTAGCCTGGCACAAAGCCTCCTGACAAGGAAAAGCAGAATAAGAACTGGCCCTCGCCTGGGGAATTCGGAGACGTTAGAGTGAAGGGAGCATCTCCTCAGGGACACAGAGCAGACTCTCCTGGGAGCCAAGCCCAGCACGCTCAGAGCAGACTCGGGTCCGCCAGGCAACTGGTTTCTGCTGATGAATTTCTCCAAGCAACAAAGCGCCCCAAGGTCACCCCGCCACACTCCTCAGGAGGGTGTGCTCTTTCTTCTGTCTTCCCAGCGCTGGGAAAATGAATGCTTGCTGTCATAGGCCTGTCAAGCTTACTTTACAGTATCCTCATGTTCAAACACACAGGCCTCTGATTTCCTTAAAACCCTAGAAATTATAACACGAAACACATGATAAATGCCCGTTTCATATGTGCCGGTAATCTTAGCAAATAATTCTGCTATTGCTGATTTTAATTTGGCTTGACCCACTCCCATATTCTTGCCCAGAGAATTCGATGGACTTGGAGACTGGTGGGCTACAGTCCATGGAGTCATAGAGTCAGATATCACTGAGCAACAAACACTTTTCACTTTTTACTTTAACTTTTAATTAAGGCAGGATTTGAAGTATTGATGACATATCAAATTCTTACCTTGTATTTTTTTCTTAAAGTAGACACATGTTTTAAGTGACCCACTCTCCAAGTAGTTACATAAATACTTTCAAAATAATTATTTTGGGGTCCCAAAATTCTTTTTTCTCACCTATACAGACACAAAATTCAGCTTTTGACAGTCAGAGAAAATCCATCAAATCGGAATCACTAATGCCTGAAAAGGAAGAGTTTTGGTTTGGCAGGGGGTGAGGGGGTGTGCCGGTCTAGAAGTTAGCAGAAATGGTCTGGGGAGGATGAGTGAGCTGGGCTTCCTCAAATAAATGTCTTTACCTCTCTGAGTCATAGTTCTCTATGTGTTAAATCAGGGAATCAGAGCATAACTCAAGAGTTTTCAAACTTTCAAAGAAATCTTTAACCCTCTTTGCATATACCAAAATATCTGCAGAGAAGTCTAGTTTTAAAATGAGGAACTGTGGGGGTTCACTTTTTCTCCCAGAGCAGCCTTGAAAAGACTCCTAGACAGCTGAAAGACCCCCATGTAGCAGTTTGCCAAGCACAGGGTAGCTGCCTTGACCTCTTGTCGGGGAGTCTGTGGTGCATGGTCAGGGGCTACATTCCTGCAAGAACTATAAGCTGCAGATCACTGCGTGTGCATCCCCCTCTGAGACAGGAGGGTGACCAGCCTGAGGAAGTGCTCCTGGTCATTATGAGAGTCAAGAGCGACAGATCACCCAAGAAAACTTGCAGTAATGGGAAAGAGTATGTAACTCCTGCTCTTAAGTAAAACTAGAAAGAATTTCACTTCCTTAGGCTTCCCTCTGCCCAACTCTAAAATGAGAGATCAGATTAGGTGATCATTAACAATATCTTGTTACTCTAGCACAATGTATTAAACATGACGATTTCATTTGCTTTTTCCATCTCTATGGTACCATTCCTAGCTTCATTTTCTGGCTGAAGAGACAAGCTTGGAGGATTGGGAAGGTTGACCGGCGACACCTCGCAGATGGTTCTAACCCCCCATTCCTGTAATTCCTGACCCAGTGCTCATCTATCACCCTCAAATACTTCCTCTCTCCACCATGCACGGTAGCTTCAAGCTCTGTAATTCTATGATTCTCTGAAATATTGTCCTCACATTCTTATCATGGAGAGTTGCAGCTTTGCACATGGATGTGAAGCCAATAATTTGCAGATTCCAACATACTGTGAGTGACCACAGCACTCCCTTCTTGGGCGAGCACCCATGAAATACGAGCATTCCTAACCCTCAGCAGCTGGACCCCAGAGCAGACTGCATCTTCAGGCAGGCTCTTCAAGGTGTTTCTGTCACATCTTGCAGGGCCCTCTTGATCCCTCTCCTCCAGACATGGCGGGGCTTCCTCCGCTCTGTTGAGATCTCTCGGGAACACGCTCTCAATCCTCATCACACCTGGACTGGATATTACAGCACAGCTTCAGTTTCCCGTTTTCCTCTCTTGTTCATGTTAATTTCACTGATTGCCCCCTTATCACTTAATACATTTTTCTCGTTATTGGCATCTGGGCTGATGGCTGTAACACAAACACTGAAAGACCAAATCAAGATTTAAAAAAAAAAAAAAGAGCAAAATATTCCTGTTTCAGATGGAGAAGCAGATGGGGCTCTTGGCACTTCAGAGGATTTAAATTGACCCTCTGCACCATGCAGGGGAAGACAGACTGTCACTGCTGACAAGGAAGCATGCAGAGACCTGCTTTCCAATCGAACATAGCAGCATTTCAGAGCTTTTTTCTCTTGATAGTGCAGGACAAGAAGAAACCATATGATTTATCCTCACTCTCTCGGAACCTGCAAGTGTGGCGGTGAGACCAAGCAAATCCTGGGTGCAGACATGGCACTACCCCCGCTTCTACCTTGGCACTGTGGACCCATTGACCTCCGAGCCTCGGTTTTGCCATGTGAAGATGGTAATAAAAACATCTGCCTCTCATCAATATTACATGAAGGGAGGTGAGTGCAGGTCAAAGTGCCCAGCACATAATATAATATACTGGGATTCTTTTCCCTTTTTTCACATGGTCAGAGATGTGAATTTTTGGAATCTCTCTTTTCACAACTTTCTCTTTCACAGCTGGTAAAGATAAGGACCAGGTGGATAGTTCTGACCTTCCCTTGGATGACATTTATGAAATAAGCATGATCTATACATAGGACAAGTGTGATCGGCATTTGAGACAGGAGTTCCTTATTTTAAACAGGTTTTGAGCTTGCCTGCAAATCTTTAAAATATGGGAAACTTGGACAACCTTTAGTAACAAATCTTGAAGCTGTCCTCCTGTTCAGTTATCAAAATATGTTCCAAATCTCGATGTCTATCCATTTTCAGCTATTCTGAGCACTGACTTCTTTTGATTGGTGTGAACTGTTCATTTTAATAATAAAAAAATTTTTTTGCTTCAAACAAATCATACTCTTTGAGCTGTTACTAAAAAAAATTGGCGTACACCAAGATAGCTAAATTAGTCAAAGGATTACTTGGTGATAAAATACTACAAAGAAAGAAAATCCATTTGGGAGATTTATAAATCAACGTGTTTATTAGAAAGACTGTGAGAGAAGAAAAAGGGGTACAAAGAGAAAACTCAATGAGAAGAAGAGAGAAAAACCTGGTGAATGCGTCCTCTGAACTTGCTGCTGGACATCTTACTTCTCTGTTTCAGCCCCTGCCTAGGTGCCTTGCTGGCCATAAGATGCATTCAGTTCCCAAGGTACAGCGCACAGCGACTTTTCTAATTAGTCTGCCCTAACCTTGTGCCGCTCAAATTTTTGCTAAAATGTATTCGTTCTCACTAGCTCTCAAACAAATTCTCAAAAAATTTATTTGGCTGTGTTGGGTCTCAGTGGTGGCGTGTGGCATCTTTGGTTGTGGCACAGGATGAACTCTCTAGTTGCCATGCCTGGGCTTTGTTGCTCCACGGCATGTAGGATCTTAGTCTCTACACCATGGAGCGAATCCCCTGCGTTGCAAGGCACATTCTTAATCACTGGATTACCAGGGAAGTCCCTCAACTCAACTTTTAATAATTCCCCACATGTTCCTTCAGTGATGACCTAAGTCTCCAAACCACTCTCACTCCCCAGATGACGCTCAGCCTAGTAACTGCAACTTGTACGTGTGTGTCTGCTGTTTATCCAAACAAAAAGCTTAACAATCATTGTGTGCAAGTCACTAGGATACAGACCACATAAAATCTCAGAAGTTCCACTTACTTCAAGAAACAGAAGTAAGAAGAGAGGCTAAGAATAGAATGATTAGATACTCACCCAGAGAGCTAGACCTCTGTCCACTCTCCCTAAGCCTGAGGCATCTACACCCCTCTATCCACATAGGATACGGGGGGTTCATCTGATGGTGAAATCAAACCAGAGTCTCCAGACCTAGGGGTAAAGAAGATACGAAGGTAACGTAGGAGACGGGAGACAGAAAGAGAAAATGAAGTCTGCATAATGGAGAGAAAGTTCTCCCAAGACCCTTCTCTCTTTGACTCCCAGCATACCACAGGAGGAGATGGGGAAAACAAGCTCTTGAGAATGGATGTGCCTGAGGGAAGAAACATAGCTCCAAGGACACAATCCTAGCACTGATTACTCTAAGTGAAACTTGCTAATTACTAAGCCATACACTCAGAATTTCAGATCAACTGTTTAGTACATGACTCTTCAACCTAAGCAGAACACCAAGAAACACTAGATGTTTGAGGAGTTGGAGACAAATCAAAGCTTAAGAACAAGGGAAAAAATATTAAATAAATTTTTAAAGTTTCTTCTGCAATGAGCAGAAAATATGTTTAATTAATATTCTCAAAGAGATAAGATATTACAACAATGAAACAAGAACAGAATGTTGTTAAATAAGATCAGAGAACAGAGCTCTTAGAAAATAAAATAATTCAGAAAGTTAAAAACACAAAGGATTGAAAGGAAAATTTGAGAAAATTTCCCAGAAAAATGTAACAAAACTTCCAGGAAATGGAAAATAGAAGATAAGAAATTAAGATTTGTCTGAGAAACCAAATTTTTCAATAACAGGAGTTCCAGAAAATCCAAATAGAGTAAATTGAAGAGAAGAATTATTAAAGAAGTAATAAAAGAAAATGTCTCAGAACCAAAGAACTTCAGTTCCTATTGAGTAGGCTGTGGTGGGATGGATAATAGCAACCCCCAGTCCCCAACCATAGGTGGGGAAACAGTGGAAACAGTGTCAGACTTTATTTTGGGGGGCTTCAAAATCACTGCAGATGGTGACTGCAGCCATGAAATTAAAAGATGCTTGCTCCTTGGAAGAAAAGTTGTGACCAACCCAGACAACATATTTAAAAGCAGAGACATTACTTTGCCAATAGAGGTACGTCTAGTCAAAGCTATGGTTTTTCCAGTGGTCCTGTATGAATGTGAGAGTTGGACTACAAAAAAAGCTGAGTGCTGAATAATTGATGCTTTTGAACTGTGGTTTTGGAGAATACTCTTGAGAGTCCCTTGGACTACAAGGAGATCCAACCAGTTCATCCTAAAGATCAGTCCTGAATATTCATTGGAAGGATCGATGCTGAAGCTGAAACTCCAATCCTTTGGCTACCTGATGCAAAGAACTGACTCGTTGGAAAAGGCCCTAATATTGGGAAAGACTGAAGGCAGGAGGAAGAGGGGACAACAGAGGATGAGATGGTTGGATGGCGTCATCAACTCACTGGACTTGAGTTTGAGTAAACTCTGGGAGTTGGTGATGGACAGGAAGGCCTGGTGTGCCTCAGTTCATGGGGTTTCAAAGAGTCGGACACGACTGAGTGACTGAACTGAACTGAACTGAACTCCCCAAGCAGTATCTGTATCCTAATACTTAAAACATGTTTTGGTTTGTTTTGCTTTTAAGTGCTTGAAATATGACTGAGTTAAGGACCATGACTTGGGGAGATTATCCTGGATTTTCTAGGTGGCCCTAAATGCTGTCACCTGTGCATGCATCAGAGCGAGGCAGAACGCCTGATACACACAGAAGAAAAGGTGTTATGACTACAGAGGCAGAGACTGGAGGGATGCAGCTGCAAGCTGAAAGACTAAAGAGTCAAAGCCTCCGGAGAGAAGGAACAAATATCTTCAAAGGAAAAAGACTCAGATAAGAACCCTAATAATTACTACAAACTAATTCTTGCCTGGAGAATCCCAGGGATGGGGGAGCCTGGTGGGCTGCCATCTATGGGGTTGCACAGAGTTGGACACGACTGAAGCAACTTAGCAGCAGTAGCAGCAGCAATGCAGCAATATCTGCAGAATATAGCATTTTGAGATTAAAATAATTTCTGATCTAGAATTCTATATCCAACCAAAACAAAATAGTGTCCCAATTAATTATATTTTGACATGTAGTATCTCACTGGGTGAATCTCTTCTTGCACATTTTCTTGGGAAGATCCTGGAAGATATACTGAAATGAAGATGGAAACTCAGAAAACAAACAAAAACAACAAAAAAGAAGAAATCGTGAAGTGAAGGGAGGTAAGCCAAATTAGGTGTAACAAAAATGAGACCCCAGGATATTGGTGAAGGCCGGTTCCAAAACAACAGCTGGGCCACAGACTGAAGGCAGAATTGTCTGTGTTAGAGCAGGAAGATTAAAGTCCTCACAGGGCATCTCAGCAACAATCCCACAATGGAATCCATATATTGTCTACACATTAGATGACACTGGGTGGGATTCTAACCCTCCTTTCAGAAAGAATTATTGATAGCTTAATTGAAAAAGAATATTTTATTTTATTTTTTATTTTTTGAAAAAGAATATTTTAAATCAAAGATGTATATGGTAGACCTAAACTATGACACCTAAACCCTCACCTTCATGATTCAAATCACTAGAGAAGATTTTAAATTTTAAAAATAGAATAAGTATGATTTAGAATTCAGAATCTTGAAACCAGAAGAAATAACCAGGAGAATTTGAAGCAGTTGGTTCTGGGGCCCAGGCCCCAGTTTTTCCTAAGTATTTATGACTTTGATTTTTGTAAGCCATACACACTTTTTACTATGATTTTTTTTTTTTTTAGAAAAAAAGGGAAAAATTCATGGACTTTCTCTCTACAAAGAGAGGCCTAATCCAGTTTCTACATGACAGTAATTGTGCTAGGTATTTATATACATATACATATGTTTCTCTCTACACTGACAAAATGTAGCTGGCCAATGCCAATTAAAGATGAAGAAACCAAAGTTTGGAGAAATGAGGTCTGATATCCAAGGTGGTAGAATAAGGGAGCCAATGACCCATGATCTTCTAGCACGATGTATGGTATCCTGTCAATCCAGGACTCCTTGATCTGAGCTCTGTGCAGCAAGACAGACCTCTTTCTCTTGATTCCTATGAGCTTGCTCTTCTCCCATTACACACGTTTTCCCCACTTCACGGTATGAGGATAAGGGACGTGTGCAGATACTAACTTCAACAGGATGGCCAGTGTTCTCAAAGATGTTTTGCAGGCAAAGAACTCAACCTCCACCTTCCATCTGTCCAGACAGGTCCTAGGCTGGCCAGGTTCTGAGACTGAAGAGGGACCAATGGCACACGGACCTGAGCCTGACCTTAAGTGAGCCTGATTCCCACCAGGTTGTCTATTCAGACAAAGAAGACACAGATCCTCTTCCTCTGCTCTGCTGAGTAAACGAAGTGAGAGTACAAGGTGAGTCACATCCCATCCATGCACTCAAGATGTCCAAAGGGAGAAACTAGATATCCATCAAGAGCTAGTGAGAACATATCTTAGAAGCTAGAACTGTGGTTCCCGTTCAGAAGAAGGAAAGGGGCTTTCCCGAAGGCTCAGCGGGTAAAGAAGCTACCTATAATTCAAGAGACACAGGAGATGTGGTTCGATCACTGATTTGGGAAGGTCCCTTGGAGAAGGAAATGGCAACGCACTCCAGTATTCTTGCCTGGAGAATCTCATGGACAGAGGAGCCTGGTGGACTACAGACCATGGGGTCGCAAAGAGTCGGACATGACTGAGCAACTGAGCATGGAAGGAAATATCCCTTTTGGCTGAAACCTTTGAAAAGGCTCCATAGCAAGAGAAGTATTTAATCTGGGCTCTACTGAACAGGGAGTTTCAGTCATGTCCCTGAATTACCACATCGTGAAATGCCTCCATCCTGTCTCATCCTGACACCCATCCCCAAGACAGGTCTGTGAGCTCCCTGCCCTAAGCCCTGTGCCCTCTGCAGGTAACCTAAACATCCAAGGCACTGTTGGGCTCTGGGCCCCTCAGCAGCTGGGATTCGTCTTAACCAAAGACTAAAGGCAGCTTGGCATTTATGAACCTCTATTAAAAATACTTGCTGAATGAAAATGCAAGCATGTTCTGGCCATTAGCTTGGCTCCTATCAGAATCCCTGCCAAGGTGAAGGGCTGAGGTCCGTTTCCAGCCTCCGGAGTCACCACACTGAGCCATAAGAACACAGTTTGCAATAACTGACAAGCGCTGCTTCCTATCTGTCATTTCAAAGAATGTTTTTGAAATTAAAATCTAATGTAAGTGGAAATGAAGGTGTTTTGCCTCTTAATTCAAACCCTAGCTCTTTCTCTTGGGACTTCTAAGTCCCTTGGAAGCTGGAAACTTGAATACCAAGCAACTTTGATATATTATGCGGGTTCAAAGGCTCCCAAGTGAAAAGACATATCTTTGCAAGTAAATATGTCAAATCTTGGGGCTGGTGCCGCAAGTCTGAGAACTGCAACCAGCATGGGAGACCTGAGAGGTGTGTGTGGGGGGAGGTCGGGGGAGCCTTTTTCCTGATGTTAGGGAAAAGAAGGGCTTATTTTTCCACTGCCATTCACACCAGCTGCCATGAAGCAGCAGTAAAGGCCCCCTGATGCAGCTCTCCGGCCATAGATCACGGCACCAGCCCCAGCTGCAGATGGACCCGGCAGCTGGCCGGAGAGGTGCTGGGCTCGCCACCCCCCCCAGGCTCCCCTGCCTCCCTCCCCAGATTTATGAAGCAGGAAGCAGCCAGCCAAAAAAGCTGAAGACAAAAAGCCCAACTGCTCTTCTTTTTTTTCTTAAAGCCAACACACCTAGCACTGTCTTTAGCCACTAACAGATGCAAATGTCCATCACCTGCAGGTGTTAGGAAGCCAACACCTTGGACCCAGAGGGCAGCATCGTGTGCAGATGCTGTTAGGAACGTCCAAGTCCTCACAGTTTCCTGTCACTGAGGTCTAGGAACAGTTGGGAGACAGTAGTCATGTTTACTGCACCCACTCTGAGCTGATGGATTTCTACAATACACTGAATCACCAAGTGATATTTGGAGATAAAAGATTAAGAAATGCTGAGGTTGCTCTCAGGTTTATATAGCTCAGACATGCTCCTCATTGGGAGCTAAGAGCTGCTTTTTATGGTTATATATGCTTTTGTATATATATATATATATATATATATATATATATATATATATATATATATATATATACTTTTTCGGATTATTTTCCCTTACAGATTATTACAATATATTAAGTACAGTTCTCTGTGCTATACAGTAAGTCCTTGTTGGTTATCTGTTTTACATATAGTAGTATGTATGGGTTAATCTCAAACTCCTAATTCATCCCTCCCCTCTTTCCTATTTGGAAGCCACAAGTTTGTTTTGAAAAGAAAGTTCTAGAACTTTCTAGAGTCCTAGAACTTCTTTACAAGACTTCAGAATAAGCCATTGAATTGTTGATGTTTCCATTGTCTTTCACTGAGACTTAGATGGATTTTTTTTTTTATGGTTTAACATTATACCTGATATAAAGCTCAAAATCTCAAACTAGGTCTGGGGTGGAACTCCACCCTTCCACTTCACAGGTGAGAAAACCAAGGCCAGGAGATTCCAGCAGTTGCCCAGCCTCACCCAGTGACTCTGAGGTAGAGCAGAGAGGAGAGCTCAACCTCCCAGTAAGTACCGTTACTCTTTATCTAGATTTTAAAGATAACTACCATCAAAAATACCTAGACATGACTGAGTGACTAAACAACAACAAAAATCCTCAAAAATAATGATATGTCATATATACAGCATAAGTGCCCAAATTCCCTAATACTAACCCATGGGCCAGAGTCATGATATAAAGACCTACTTAGGTGAGTTCCCTGTGCTATACAGTAGGTGCTGTTGGTAATTAACCTTGTATACAGTAGTTCAGTTCAGTCGCTCAGTCATGTCCGACTCTTTGCAACCCCATGAATCATAGCACGCCAGGCCTCCCTGTCCATCACCAACTCCCAGAGTTCACCCAAACTCATATCTATCCATCGAGTCGGTGATGCCATCCAGCCACCTCATCCTCTGTTGTCCCCTTCTCCTCCTGCCCCCAATCCCTCCCAGCATCAGGGTCTTTTCCGATGAGTCAGCTCTTCGTATGAGGTGGCCAAAGTATTGGAGTAGTGTGTATGTGTTAATCCCAACTTTTTAATTTATCCCTCCCCCCAACCTTTCCCTTTTGGTAACCATAAGCTAATTTTGTATGTACGTGGGTCTGTTTTGTAAATAAGCTCACTTGTATCAGTTTTTTAGATTCCACATGTAACCTGCTGTGCAGGCTAAGTCTCTTCAATCATGTCCAACTGTGACCTTATGGACTGTAGCCCACCAGGCTGCTCTGTCCATGGGATTCTCTAGGCAAGAATACTAGAGTGAGTTGCCATGCCCTCCTCCATGGGATCTCCCCAATCCAAGGATTGAACCCATGCCTCTTAAGTCTCCTGCATCGGCAGGCGGGTTCTTCACCACTAGCGCCACATGGGAACCCCATCCACATATAACTGATATCATATGGTATTTTTCTTTCTCTGTCTGACTTACTTCACTTAGTATGATAATATTTTGTAATGATCTATAAGAGAAAAAAGTTGGAAAAGAATAGATATGTGTATATAGGTATAACTGAATCACTGTGTTCTGCATCTGAAATTAATACAATGCTGTTAAACAACTGTACCCCTGTTGCTCAGTCTCTAAGTTGTGTCGGACTCTTTTTGACCCATGGGCTACAGCACACCAGGCTTTTCTGTCCTTCACTATCTCACAGAACGTGCTCGAACTCAAGTCAATTGAATCGGTGATGTTATCTAACCATCTCTTTCTCTGTCGCCCCCTTCTCCTCTTACCCTCAATCTTTCCTAGAATTGGGATCTTTCCCAGTGAGTCAGTTCTTCACATCAAGTGGCCAAAGTACTGGAGCTTCAGCTTCAGCATCAGTCCTTCCAATGAATATTCAGGGTTGATTTCCTTTAGGATTGACTGGTTTGATTTCCTTGATGTCCAAAGGACTCTCAAGAGTCTTCTCCAATACCACAGTCCAAAAGTATCAATTCTTGAATGCCCAGCCTTCTTTATGGTCCAACTCTCACATCTGTACGCTATGACTGAGAAAACCATAGCTTTGACTATATGGACCTTTGTCAGACTATATCCTTAGTTAGTTAGTTCAGTCGCTCAGTCGTGTCCGATTCTTTGCGACCCCATGAATGGCAGCACGCCAGGCCTCCCTGTCCATCACCATATCCCGGAGTTCACTCAGACTCACGTCCATCAAGTCCGTGATGCCATCCAGCCATCTCATCCTTGGTCGTCCCCTTCTCCTCCTGCCCCCAATCCCTCCCAGCATCAGAGTCTTTTCCAATGAGCCAACTCTTCTCATGAGGTGGCCAAACTACTGGAGCTTCAGCTTTCATTCCTTCCAAAGAAATCCCAGGGCTGATCTCCTTCAGAATGGACTAGTTGGATCTCCTTGCAGTCCAAGGGACTCTCAAGAGTCTTATCCAACACCACAGTTCAAAAGCATCAATTCTTCAGCGCTCAGCCTTCTTCACAGTCCAACTCTCACATCCATACATGACCACAGGAAAAACCATAGCCTTGACTAGACGGACCTTAGTCGGCAAAGTAATGTCTATACTTCCATTGAGAAAAATTCAAAAAAATCACATTAGTCAGCTTGGGAGCTTGGTAGTTACAGTTTAGCTATGAGACTCTTCCCATTGTCTGTCTCCAGCAAGGGAAGGGTTTAGGGATCCTGGAGAATCAGACGTGCAGTTATCAAAATTCACTATTTTCTCAGCATCCCAGGGCAGGCAATCAACAGCGTTGGTATAAAGGAGATCATGCACTTCCCAGGTAGTGCTAGTGGTAGAGAACCTACCTGGCAATACAGGAGACTTAACAGACACAGGTTCAATCCCTGGGTCAGGAAGACCCCCTGGAGAAGGAAACGGCAACCCACTGCGGTATTCTTGCCTGGAGAATCACATGGACAGAGGGTCCTAAGAGGCTAAGGTATGTAGAATCGCACGGAGTCGGGTACAAGTGACGTGACTGAGCACACAGCACACAGCACAGCCACCAGAGCAGCAGCACAGGGGCTTCAGACTGGCCCCCGTGTGCACGCGCTTTTCTGTGTCTGGACAGGACACCCCACGAGGCCAGACCCAGTGCCCACCCGAGGAAGCGACAATGATGCTGAGTCCACTGGACTGGTAATAAGACAGTGCAAGCCCAGGGGTGTCAGTGGAGCATTCTACTGCTTGTGTGCTTTGGGGTTTCTCTCGAGGACTCCCACACTTCACCCTCATGTACACACACAGTCACCTGCTCATGAACCCAGACACCAGGTTTAATCACGAAGAGGAGCACCAGTGTTATAGCCAACGACTCTGTGATCATTAACCAATATCTCATAAAATGAGACCAGGCTGGAGAGAGACAGACGTTTCCAGGCCTTAATGAAGGGGAATCACACACCATCATCGTATGACAGAACCCAGCCCCGCCTCAGCCACGTGCATCATAAAGCGCTCAAACAGCATTGCTGGCTGTTTGGACGAGCTGGGTGCGAATGGTCCCTGGCTCACTTAGGTTGTGTCCAGAGCTTGCTCAGCTAAACCTCACACTCTCACAAATACACACCTGTCTTGTATATGTGCATGCACACCCACCCAGGGCCCAGGCTGCCCGCAGGCGACAGTTAAATAAACACAGCACCATGAAGGACTTTCAAAAAGGAACCAACCCACTGCTGAGACGGGAAGCCTGGATACATGGTGTGCAGTCAGTCAAGGGTTCCCGAGGAAACGAACAAGGTCTGCAGCCAGTCACACCTGGGCTTCCCGCATTGTGAGCTGCAGGAAGCCAGGCATCATTTATCTCGAGGCTCTACCTTTTTGTGTGGAATTTGATGGGCAAATATCATAATACCTAAAAAGTTCAACCTGTGGATTGCTGAGATGTGAAACCCCATCATCGTTTAGGGGATCTTCCTGACCAAGGGATCAAACCTAGGTCTGCTCACATTGCAGGCAGACACTTTACCGTCTGAGCCACTAGGGAAGCCCTATCATTTAAAGCACGTGAACACTAAGAAAGGTTTTCAAATGACCCAGGAGCTTATGAGTCGCGATAAAGTTCTCTCTCATCCATCTTATTGCCTGTTTTCTCCTTTCACGAGGGAGCCCTCAGCCACTCGTCCCTAGTTCTTCATCAGTTTTCCAGAGTTACCCTGTGGATCCAGGATGCTCCTGCCTGGGCAGGGGTGCACTGACCTGTGCTCCAGGGCATGCACGGGGAGCAGGTGGCCTCAGACTCAGGGGGACGGCACCTCCGCCAGCCGGCCTTGCCTCTTCCCTCTCACTTTGGTCCATGTGGCCTCCTCGCCTGTATCCAGACTGCTCATGAGGTCATTAACCAAACCCCACCCCCCTCGCCGCCAAAACCCTGCACAATGTCTGGGCTCCTGGTAAAAACCTGGCTTCACAGTGTTTACCAGAGCTCACAGTTTCCCCAGGTGGGTTCTCTCACCTGCCCTTCATGCTTTCAACTCTCTTTAGCTCACCTAGCCTCCCACCCCAGCGGACTCTGATCCTTACAACTGCAGACAGCCTGGACAGTCCATCTGCCCATCTGGTCTGGCTTCTCTGAACTCTGCCATCTTAGATCACTTCCCTTGACTAGACCATCAAAGCAGAGACCCAGCATCACCCACACAGACTCCAGCTCCCGTCGAGGCTCCTCTGGCCTGGCCAGCAGTCAGGGAAGCCTGACTCTGTGAGAGAGCATGGCTGTTCCAGAAACCAGCAGGCTTCTCATCCAAGCCAGCTCCAAGTACACAAACTGCTCACCTCTCATCTTCAGTATGATAGCCATTGCACTGTGTGTGTGTGTGTATGTGTGTGTGCGTGAGTGTGACTGTGTACACACACCTGTGTCAATGTCTATGTGAAATGAAAGCTGTTCAACTCTTGATCCTCCAAAATGCCAGTGCTCTGTCTGGTTCTTGTCAGCTCCAGGTTCATCATCTTCTCTTCTAGTTCTCAATCCTTATCTCTCCTAACAGAATACCTAAGGGGAAATGGGAACATTTCCAAAACACCAAAAATGCAGGCCTATGGTCACTCCCTTTTTATAGCTGTGGACCTTGCAGGGTACAGACCATGATCCTCACTGTAATCAGAACATTGCTTGAGTGTTTACTGTGAGCACGCGCTGTTTCAAACACTTTTGCCTGCCTGCCTGTTCTCTTTGAACAAACACCAGTGATGGGCGTTCAGAGAGGGCCTGAGGGTGCCAGAGCAGCCGGGTAGGAGCGATCCCACCGGGCCTGGAGGGCCTAACTTGTGCATAACATCACATCCTTGAGATGGAAGGGCACAGACTTGAGAACACTTCTATCCTGCTGCTTGGAAGGCCTGGGGAACTTTTAATTTTTTCATTATTTTTTAAAATTGAAGTTTAGTTGATTTACAATGTTGTGCCAATTTCTGCTGTATTGCAAAGTGACTCAGTTATACGTGCATATATATACATTCTTTTATCTTCTTTTCCATTAGGTTTATCACAAGATATTGAGTACAGTCCCCTGTATTATAGAGTAAGACCTTGTTACTTATCTATTCTATATATCACAGCTTGCATTCAGGAGGTTTTTTAGGTGCATCTTTCTCTGAGATGCAACAGGCTTGTCTGTGACCTCAGAACTTACAGCCCCAGTGAAATCCCCACGGGATTCTTTCTTCCAGAAAATCCTCATCCTGCCGTGTCGGCTGCTCTCCTGAGAACCTCGACGGCAGCACTCTTCCTGGCCTCATTAGGAGATAATAAACCTTGAGACCTAAGCTAGATTATTATATCTATGGGCACACACATTTAGCTTGGAAGAAGAAGAAACGCTAGAAATGAGAGTTTCTCCATCTAAAGGGCAAAGTGACACATTGTGTCCCCTGAGCATCTTCTTTCTCTCCGGGAACAGCATAGAATCGATGTGGTTCCAGAATCAACCTGCGACTAAATGTGGAAACTGAGGCACTGGGCCCTGTGCTCTTACACACACGCACACACACACACACACAGCAAATACACACACACCACATACACACACAACACACAGATAACACATACAGACACACCACATACACACACAACACACACACAACACACACAACACATACATACACCACATACACACACAACTCATACACATAACACATACACAACACACACACAACACATACACACACAGCACACACCACATACACACACAACTCACACGCATAACACATACACACACAACACACACACAATACATACACACACCACACACCATATACACGCACACCACATACACACCATACACACATAACACATACACACACAGCACACACCACATACACACACACCACATACACACACCACATACACAACACATACACATACAATACACACACAACACATACACACAACACACACAGCACACACACAGCACATACACACACAACACACAACATGTACATTCACAATACATACGCACACCACATGGACACACACAACACATACACACATATGACACACACACACAGGGCCGAGTCTTTCTGGGACGAATGAAGACAGAAGCCAGGATGTCGGAACTTCCCAGGTAACCTCTCAGTGCTCAGCGTCTTTGCAGAGCATCGTCTCATCTGAATCTCAGGGTGACTCTCTGAGAGGACCTGGAACAAGGTGGCACCGCATCTGTCAGGTGGAGAACCCTACTCAGACGGTGAGCAAGCTGCTCCGGATCTGTGGCCAAACTAGAATCACGCCTTGACCTCTGGCTTCTAGTCCCGGAGGTTCTTTTACGCTAAGATGCTCTGACATCGTCGAAATTCCCAAGCAGCGGTCGAGGTGGAAACAACGGCGCAGCAATAACTCCGGGAGAAGCAGCTGCCCTGGCAGTGACGCGCAGCAGAAGCAGCAGAGGGCGAATCACCGAAACACCGCAATGCTGCAGCCGAGGTGTGAGCGGTGGCACTGGGAGCGTAGGAACTAGCAGTGCTGCGAGAGCAATGGCGTGAGCGCAGTGTGAGTCACACTGACAGTCGCCTTTGTACGGAAGTATTTACATGAACAACTTCCAAAGAACTGGAGAAAGCACTAGAAAAGTGTGTCACCATCACACCTTCATGAGTCAAGCTGCTCATTATGCTTGTTAAGCCCCTGAGGAGGCTCTACAAACAGCTGAGAAAGAAGAGAAGTGGAAGACAAGGGAGAAAGGCAAAGATACACGCAACTGAAGTTCCAGAGAAGGGCAAGGAGAGAAAAGAAAGCCTTTTTAAGTGAACAACACCAAGAAATAGAAGAAAATAATATCATGGGAAAGACTAGAGATCTCTTGAAGAAAGTCAGAGCTATCAAGGGAATGTTTCATGAAAAGATGGGCATGATAAAGGACAAAAACGGCAAGGAACCAACAGAGGCAGAAGAGGTTAAGAAGAGGTGGTAAGAATACACAAAAGAACTGTACAAAAAAAAGTCCTAATGACCTGGATAACCTCAATGGTGTGGTCACTCATCTAGAGCCAGACATCCTGGAGTGTGAAGTCAAGTGGGCCTTAGGAAACATCACTATGAACAAAGCTAGTGGAGGTAATGGAATTCCAGTTGAGCTACTTCATATTCTAAAAGTAGATGCTGTTAAAGTGCTGCACTCAATGTGCCAGCAAATTTGGGAAAATCAGCAGTGGCCACAGGACTGGAAAAAGTCAATTTTCATTCCAATCCCATAGAAAGGAAATGACAAAGAATGTTCAAACTACCATACAATTGCGCTCATTTCACACGCTAGCAGAGTAATGCTCAAAATCCTTCAAGCTAGGCTTCAGCAGTATGTGAACTGAGAACTTCCAGCTGTACAAGCTGGATTTAGAAAATGCAGAGGAACCAGAAATCAAATGGCCAACATTTGTTGGATCATAGAGAAAGCAAGGCAATTTCAGAAAATGTCTACTTCTGCTTCACTGACTACGCTAAAGCCGTTTACTGTGTGGGTCACAACTGTGGAAAATTCTTAAAGAGATGGGAATATTCAGACCACCGTATCTGTCTCCTGAGAAACCTGTATGTGAGTTAAGAAGCAACAGTTAGAACGAGACATACAATAACAGACTAGTTCCAAACTGGGAAAGGAGTATGACAAGGCTACATATTGTCACCTTGTTTATTAACGTATATACAGAGTACATTGTGCGAAATGCCTGGCTGGGTGACTCACAAACTGGAATTAAGATTGCTGGGAGAAATATCAACAACCTCAGATAAGAAGATGATACCACTCTAATGACAGAAAGTAAAGAGGAACTAAAGAGCCTCTTGATGGGGGTGAAAGAGGAAAGTGAAAATGCTGGCTTAAAGCTCAACATTCAAAGAACTAGGATTGTGGTAACTGGTCCCATCACTTTATGGCAAATAGATGGGGAAAAAGCAGAAACAGTGACATATTTTATTTTCTTGGGCTCCAAAGTCACTTTGGACAGTGACTGCAGCCAGGAAATTACAAGACTCTTGTTCCTTGGAAGGAAAGCTATGACAGTCTTGACAATGTATTGTCTGGATGCCAACAAAGGTCCGTAGAGTCAAAGCTAAGGTTTTCCCAGTAGTCATGTACAGATGTGAGAGTTGGACAATAAAGAACGCTGAGCACAAAATAATTGATGCTTTTAATCTGTGGTGCTGGAGAAGACTCTTAAGATTCCCCTGGACCTCAAGATCAAGCCAGTCAATCCTAAAGGAAATCAACCTTGAATATTCATTGTAAAGACTGATGCTGAAATTCCAATACTTTGGCCACCTAATGCCAGGAGCTGACTCATTGGGAAAAACCCTGATGCTGGGAAAGTTTGAGGGTAGATGGGAAACGGGTGACAGAGGATGAGATGGTTGGATGGCATCACCAACTCAATGGACATGAATTTGAGCAAACTCCGGGAGATAGTGAAGGACAGGGGAACCTGGCGTGCTGCAGTCCATGGGGTCACAAAGAGTCGGACACGGCTGAGTGACTTAACAATAACAGCCACACAATCTTCCATTTAAATAGACCAAAGGGAAAAAAAATGCTTATTATCTTTTCTATAAGTTTAGAAGAGCTTTTGATAAAATTAAAATTCCATTCTTGACATAAAATTCCTAATGAAATAAGACTGTGCAAGAGTGTAAAACTTTTTTCCACTTACAAGCTTAAGACCTTTCTGAGACGGGATGAAAGTTATGTTCTAGGACAAAATTCCCTCCCCTCTGCTGGATGTTGCAGGTGTGGGTGTGGTGAGGTGCTCAGACTTGAAGCGCTTTATAAATGTATAACAAACCTCACTGGGCTTCATAAATGCAAGAAAGGTGAGTTTCCAAGGTAGTGATACAAAGACAGTCATAATTATGATGCGGGGGGAAGAAAAGGTAACTCAAAATGAAATTGGGAGAAAACTTGGCAAATTTGTGCATACGGATAGAAGGAAAACATAAATCGGGGATGATTCTTAAAAATGAAGAAGGGACAATACCTGTATTAAAGATGTCTTGAGACTTCCCTGGCAGTACATTGGTTAAGACTCTGGGCTTTCAATGCAGGAGGCATGGGTTCAATCCCTGGTGGGGGAACTTAGATCCCACGTGTTTCATGGCATGGCAAAAGAGTAAAAACCAAACAAACAAACATGAAAGATACCTAGTCAGTGGACAACAACTAGGAAACATTAATAGCACCGACTTTATATATGTTCTAGCCTGCTGTGTGTCAGAAGAGGGCCAGGAATGTTCCCAAAGTTGAAAAACCACAAATAATTTCATGGGTTCAGCACTCTTTCAAATCAGTGCAACACTGAGTTAAAAATAGGGAAAACACTCACTTCGTTAGCTAGAAAGAAGTTCACAGCAATACTCATTGAGATTTTCAAGGCAAATAAACCTACTTATTTAGAAAAACGAAGCCCAGAGAGAGTCATCAATACCCTTTTTTTTTTTTTTTTTTTTAAGCTTTAAAATGAAATCACACTCCTGTTTGGTGGAATTACCTTTGGGAAACGGAACTTTAATCCTTGCCCAGTCATTTTTTTTAATAAATAAATAAATGGTCTTCAAATTTTTCAAGTTCAAGGGGCTCCACAGAAGTGGCTTGAGGGAGGAAAACACGCCTTGTCCACTCCTAAGGCTCCATCTCAGGCTGTTTCCTGCCAGGCGCCCTGGCACACGACCAGGATACAAAGGTTCTCAACAGGCTGAACATTAAATGGCCCACTCTTAGCAGCTCCAGCTACAGAGCTTGCTGTAGTTTCAGAAGTATTCTCAAAATCCCCCATCTCTGTTTGGTCTTCTTAACAGCCTTCACAGGTGTTTTACGAAGGGATAGCCTTGATTCCAAGTGAAGAAATGCTGGCGAAAGTCATGAAGTGAGGTCCCAGACACAGTGGGTCAATGGTTTCGACGCAGCAGCGGAACGTAGGGTCTTCTGACTTTCTCCTGCTAATATCCCGCTGGCAATAAGCCAACACACTGCATCTGCACCCAGAGGCTCGACAGAGCCCTTCAGAATGAGCGAGGGAGACCTGGAATCACTCTCCTGGCTATGCAAGGAGGTCTTTGTACTTGTGAAACAAAGAGCTTGTGTCACAACTCAAACATCATCCTTAAGACTGGTGAGCCAATGATTCTGATGCCATATTAAGAGTAGGTTCTAGCAGTAGAATGAAAAATCTTAGGTCCCTTCATTAAAGTTTTAAATAGATCTCCTTGTCGTCCAGGCAGGTGAGTAATCAGGCGAGATCCCAAGCCACAAGGCTGATCACTGCAATAACTAAACCCGGTTAATATTTACATGTTTATTTCAATGAATGGAACCCTTAGGGGGTTTGTACTCTTGTTCACACTTGGCTGATGAAGAACAGAGGTGGAACCTGAAGTTCAGAGACAGAACATAGGGTGTCCAAGGCATTAAGGGGCAGAGAAGATGGGCTGGCAAAGCCTACTTCGAAGGGTTAAATGTGGTTGAAAACCCTTTCAAAGGGAGACAGCAAAGCCTGTTGCATTTTGCTCTTATCCTCACGTCTTGTGGGAGAGGGCACACTGAGGATGAGGGGGGTTGAGTGACGTGCCCAAGACGACTGGCCGACCAAGGATGAGACCCCGCTGAGTGGCTGTGTCTTTGGGGTCCCTCTCAGTCTCTTAAGGAAGAAGGGGGCTCTATGGGGAGAAGTCATTGTCGGGGTTAAGAACAAACCTCTTGCCTGAAGATCTCAGAGAGAAAGTGACTGCCGGAGAACTCAGGAGAAGGTTGATTTTTATATCGTCTTGAAAGGAGATGTCATCAAACAGGTGTGTCCACCTGGGATGCGGGATGAGGAAGGCCATGTGCATGGGGTAGGGGTACCTGTCCATCACCAGTCTCTGGACCCCAGGATTCCACCTACCTGAGGTCTCTCCTGCCAGCAGGATGACCCCCAGGGACCAGGCAGGGCAGTGGCCACAGACGCCAGGTCCCCATCAAGCATGGGTCTGATCAGCGGCTCCCAATACCACCCTGTCCTTCCTGAACCTAGCACTTGCTTACTCTTTCCTTGCAGCCCTTCTTATTTTGATTAATTTCAAAGGAAAAAAAGAAAAGTATCCTAAAAGAAGCTGAAAAGAAGGTAGGCGGGTACAGGTTGCTCAAGAACAGAAAGTGAAAATGAAAGTCGCTCAGTCGTGTCCGTGACTCTTTGCGACCCTTTGGACTAGACAGTCCATGGGATTCTCCAGGCCAGAATACTGGAGTGCAGACACAAACTTTACACACACACGGCAAACAAAACACCAAAATTAAACAACGGAAGACCTCAAAACACAGACCTCGGCGGAACCTGGATAAATGAAGCGCTGCACCGCCACCTCCTGGCTGTCCCTTGGCACTGCATGCTGGTGGGCTTGGAAATCAGTGACTCAAACCCCAGTTCCAGCAGCTGTGAGCTCCACACTCTCTGCCACATTTTCTTTCCCCTTACAAATTTCTGTCGTCCTCAGTGGTTCACGCTCTTCAGATTTATCTTGTGTTTCCCTCCGTCCAGTCCAGACCCTGCACCAGGTAAGTCCCGCGAGTGTGTACATGCGTGCACACATTTCACTTTCTGCAAACACTATTGTGCAGTTAATTAATAGCCCAGAAATGAGCACATCGAGGAGATGCCCTGGGGCCATGTCCTTGCTTCTCTCTCCTCTTTCTGCTTCCATGTCTCTGGCAAGAACTAGCCACTCTTCTCCAGGCCTCTGGGGTTGGGGACAGCCAAGTCTGATCTTCAGCTTCTGCCTTAAATAAGTTCATCAAAGACAATTTTTCTAAAAAATTGTAGCAATGCTCCACAGAGAAGGAGTCTCCTGAAAGTGTTTGATCCTTGTTATTCCACTTCATAACCAGAAAGGGCCTCAATGTCTCAGTGCAGGAAGCTCCCTAGGACCAGACTCCCCTGCAAATTTGGGTCTCATCCCTTCCATCTTCTCCTCTATTTTCCATGGGTTGGTCCTTCTATCCCATCTCCCCAGCCCTCTCTCTGCTTCTCAGGTGGGGATACCCAAGTCTATCTGGCCATGTGAGCATTAGTATGGCATGGGACTTCCTTGAGATTCTTAATGGCCTGCCATGGGTTCCTGCCCACTGCACGTATTTTTTAAGTGGACAGAAGGATGTGGAATGTCTTTCTGATACAAGATGCTGGCCACGCTCTGCAGCCCTGGAGAGGCCCTTGGCCTCGCGTAGATGCTTGGAAAGTCGTCTGCGCTATATCGTCACAGGGGCTCCTGTGGTCAGTCCCTCTTCCTCCCTCCCATTCACCCGTGCACTCAGAGCCAGGGAGTAAGTGACCAACAAGTAAAGACAAGTTCCTGCCACTATCCCCAAATGCTCACACTGTTTGGAATCCAGTCTGAGAGCATGGACCACACACCTTCTAATCCAACTGGCCCTACTCGCTCTTTACAAACTCTGCAAACCAGAATAAAATACACTCATTCTAAGGCAGCTCTGCAAACCAGAATAAATACATTCATTTTAAGGCATGGTCATGTAAACAAACAAAATGTTCATACTCAGGGCTGGGGCTATGATTTGAGAATCAGTTCAGTTCAGTTCAGTTGCTCAGTTATGTCCAACTCTTTGAGACCCCATGGACTGCAGCATGCCAGGCCTCCCTGTCCATCACCAACTCCCAGAGTTTACTCAGACTCACGTCCACTGAGTTGGATTTGAGAATAGATCTGGGAATTAGAGACATAAAGCTTTCTCTTGAAGAATCTCTACCCACATCTGTTTCTAAATCTTTCAAAAGCTGTGCAGGAGCAAAACTCTTGGCAATAGTCATATGTAATAGTAATATATATGTTGCTTTCTTCAAAAGGATTGCATCTCTGCCTCAGCTGACTTAATCATGAGGAGAAGTCTTTCTGTTAGGAGAAAGATGTGGTCAGTGTGTTTAATTTTAGCTTTTCTAATGGGTATGTGATCATATTCCCTTGTGGGTTTAGTTTGCAATTTCCTGATGACTAGAGATGCTGAACACCTTTTCATGAGATTGTTAACTAATCACGTATTTTCGTTGGTGACATGGCTATAGAAGTCTGTGTTCATCTTTTAAAACTGAGTTTTAAAACTGAAAACTGAGTCTTTCATTATTTTCCCCTTTCGTTATTGATTTAAAGGAGTTCTTTCTATAGTTTGGATTTAAATTCTTTGTTAGATACTATATCACGATTATTTTCTCCCAACATGTGGCTTGTCTTTTCATTTTCTTCATAGCTTCCTCACTTGAGCTTTAGTTGTGATAAAGACCAATCTATCCATCTTATTCTCTTACAATAAAATTTTTGCGTCCTCTCGAAAAAAGAAAATGTATTTGCTTAGCCCAAATCCACTAAGATATGTGCCTCTGTTTTCTTCCAATAACTGTAATGTTAAATCTGTGATAAACTTCAAGTCATGTTTGTGCAGGTTGTAGGGTAGGTACTGAGGCTCAGGGCTTCCATGTGGAGTAGGTCGGGAAACTCACCATCAAATTGCCTGGGCACTCTTAGTAAAAGCCAGTGTATTAACCTAGTTAGGGCTTCCCTGGTGGCTCAGTGGTGAAGAATCCACCTGCAGTGCAGGAGACACAGGTTTGATCCCTGGGTCAGGAAGATCCCTTGGAGGAGGAAATGGCAACCCACTCCAGTATTCTCGTCTGGAGAATTCCATGGACAGAGTTGCCTGGCGGGTTACAGTCCATAGCGGTAGCAAAGAGTTTTATGTGACTTAGCAACTGAGCAACCACAACAGTCTGGAGGCTCTCTATTGCATTCTTCTGATCTCTTTGTCCAAAGACGAATAAATTTATTCTGTAAAGGGCCAGCCAGGGAATATTTTAGGTTTTGCTGGCCACGTGGTCTCAATTGCAAAGACTCACGTCCCTCCATGTGGTGTAGAGTATGGCTGTGTTCTGAAACTTCCGTAATAGGCACAGAAAGGTGAATTTCATGTCGTTTCTGTCTGTCACAATATACCATTCTTCTTTCGATTTTGTCAAACTTTTAAAAATGTGAAAGTCTCTCTTGTAACTGTACAACAGCAGGCAGCAGGCTGTTTTTGGCTCACAGCTGTGGTTTGTCAGCCCATTTTGGTCCGGCCTTATTCCCAAACCACAGGGTCTTGATTACTGTAGTTTTATAAGAAATTTTGAAATCATGATGTGAGTAGTCCAACTTTGCTTTTTCTTTTTCAAGATTGTTTTGGCTATTCTAGGTTCTTTGCATTCCAGTATAAATTTTTGAACCAACTTTCAATTTCTATATAAAACATCTGATGGGACTTTGAGAACACACTGAATCTATGGAGCAATTTGGGGAGAATTGACATCATAACGCTGCTGAGTCCCCTAATTCACAAACACTGCACATCTCCCTCTCATTCAAGTCTCCTTCCACTTCTCTTACCAATGAGTTAAGGTTTTCAGAGTCAAGTGTCTTATATAGATTTTGAGAAATATATTTCTAAGCATTTTGTATTTTTGCTGCTGTTAAAATGGATTTCTAAATTAATTTCTCAAGTGTTTTCTGTGAGCTTAATGAAATACAATAAAAACCCAGGTTTGTGTTCTCAAATCCCCTATGATAGAAATGCCCTTCCTAAACTACGAAGCTGATCAGGCCTCTCTCCTGCTTACAACTTAACCATAGAATAAATGTCAAACATTTTCAGCTTTTCTATCTGCTTAGCACTTGAACTACAAATCATTCCAACTGAATTTTTTTCATTGTTATTTTTTAAATATTATTAGTATATTGGGCATCTCTGGTGACTCAGCTGGTAAAGAATCTGCCTGCAATGCCGGAGACCTCGGTTTGATCCTTGGGTTGGAGAGATTCCCCTGGAGAAGGGAACTGCAACCCACTCCAGTATTCTGGCCTGGAAAATTCCATGGACTGTATAGTCTATAGGATGGCAAACAGTCGGACACGACTGAGGCAACTTTCACTTTCCTTAGTATATATTTTTGCCAGCCCCCAAAGAAGAATTTCTAGACAAAGGAGGGGATTCATAACACACACAGGGACTTACCAGAAACTATCCCATCCCTATCACGACCTCTTCGATAGGTGGCGGGATCAGAAACGCCGTATCTGAGCTGATTTGGGATTGAGGAGGCTGTTGACAGGGCTTCACCATGATCAGTCCTTCGGCCAGAGAACAGGGTTCGCCTCCAGGTTAGCGGAGATCCAGACCAAGAAAGTGGGTGTGCGCCTCTCCTCCCTCCTCTGGTCCATCTCACTGCACACCATGCAGGCTGACATCATGGTGAGTAAGACTTCATCTTTCTTTGTTTATCTCACTCTTTGCCTGAGTTGTCTGTAATCAACTTGTTTGAACTTGAAACCATAATGTCCTTCCTACCACAGAGGCAATGCCTTTCGTGGCCTTTCTTCCTTGAAAGTGAAAGCCCCTTGCTAATCTCTTTTTTTGTTGAGTTTCCCATGTCATCAACTAAGAACACATCTGTGGCTGATTACACAGGGGCTGCCCCCTGATCCCCCTCTGCAATGTGATTTTACAGCCGCTGACATCAGGAAGCAGAAAGTATTTCCCTACTTCTTAACTCTGGAACATTTTTGAGATTTGCCCTGGCAAAAAAGAAAAAGACAAAAAAATACCAAAAATATGTAGCAGAATTAAGGTGAAACTCTTTCAAGCCTAGACCTCCAGACACCCTGCCTGTTTCTTCTCTTTGTTCAACCTCTGTTCAGGTCGGCCTGAGGACAAGACTTGCCAAACTTGGCAGAAATGGGAAGATGGCATGAGGCACAGCCAAGCTGGTCGTCGACCAGCAGAACCTTGTACCAGAGTGACCCAAGCCAATCACGGTGCTTGACTGAGCTCTGGGGAGACAGGAAGAAGAGCCTCCTGCGTGACCACTAGACTCACAACAAAGATGAATGTTCCTTGTTTTAAACCACTGAATTCAGGAATGATTATCAATAGCAAACAGATACAGTATCTCTTTTTTATGTTACACAGTCAAATGGAGAAAAAGCCTGTTGTTTAATATGTACTTGATAGGTTGTTCTCATCGTTCAGTCACTCAGTCGTGTCTGACTCTTTGTGACCCCATGGACTGCAGCACACCAGGCTTCCCTGTCCTACACCATCTCCTGGAGCTTGCTCAGACTCATGTCCATTGAGTCTGTGATGGCATCCAACCATCTCATCCTCTGCCATCCCCTTTTCCTTTTGCCTTCAATCTTCCCCAGCATCAGGATAATGCCTGTCAAATGCTCAAAAGCCTTTTGATGAAAGTGAAAGAGGAGAGTGAAAAAGTTGGCTTAAAGCTCAACATTCAGAAAATGAAGATCATGGCATCTGGTCCCATCACTTCATGGGAAATAGATGGGGAAACCGTGGAAACAGTGTCAGACTTTATTTTTGGGGGCTCCAAAATCACTGCAGATGGTGACTGCAGCCATGAAATTAAAAGACACTTACTCCTTGGAAGAAAAGCTATGATCAGCCTAGATAGCATATTCAAAAACAGAGACATTACTTTGCCGACTAAGGTTCATCTAGTCAAGGCTATGGTTTTTCCTGTGGTCATGTATGGATGTGAGAGTTGGACTGTGAAGAAGGCTGAGAGCCTTCTTGATGATTTTGAACAGTGGTGTTGGAGAAGACTCTTGAGAGTGCCTTGGACTGCAAGGAGATCCAACCAGTCTATTCTGAAGGAGATCAGCCCTGGGATTTCTTGGAAAGAATGATGCTAAAGCTGAAACTCCAGTACTTTGGCCACCTCATGCGAAGAGTTGACTCATTTGAAATGATTCTGATGCTGGGAGGGATTGGGGGCAGGAGAAGAAGGGGACGACAGAGGATGAGTTGGCTGGATGGCATCACTGACTCAATGGATGTGAGTCGTGCTGCAATTCATGGGGTCGCAAAGAGTCGGACACAACTGAGCGACTGAACTGAACTGAACTGAATGCACAAAGTGGGAACTCCCCCATATCAACCTTTGAAACTTTATAAACGGTTCTCATTCTGGGGTTGGGTAATCTATGAAGAGCTATAACAGCCTTACCAGAAATAAGTGTGAGATACAAGTCTAGGATCAGCATTTGGCCTAAATCATGAACTCCAAAGTGCTGAGTTTTATCTGACTCTTTGGGACCCCAGACTGTAGCCCACCAGGCTCCTCTGTCCATGGCATTCTCCAGCCAAGAATACTGGAGTGGGTTGCCATTGCCTCCTCCAGGGGATCTTCCTGACCCAGGGATCAAACCCAGGACTCCTGCATTGCAGGCAGATTCTTTACCATGTGAGCCACCAGGGAAATCATAGGTGGCACTAGTGGTAAAGAATCCTCCTGCCAATGCAGGAAACATGAGAGCCGGGTACGACCCCTGGGTTGAGAAGATCCCCTGGAGGAGGATATGGCAGCCCACTCTAGTATTCTTGCCTGGAGAATCCCATGGACAGAGGAACCTGGCGGGCTACAGTCCATGGGGTCAAAAAATGTCAGACACGACTGAAGTGACTTATAGCACACACATGAACTCCAGAGAGCAGGCTCACAAAATCCACAGCAGAACACTCACACCTAAACTCCCTTCTTCAGCTGACTGAGTGGTCATGGATTCCCACCTTGGCCCACGGAAATGGGTGCAGATTCATACAGGAGATAAGCAACTTGGGGAGAAAACTTTGGCTGAGGTTATTACTTTGCTCATCTGGGGAGGAAAAGCCATCATAAACCTCACCATGGAACTTGGCTCCTGCATTTTCCCTCAGAATATGATTAATTACTCTCTAAACAATAAAAGCCTTCCAGGAACAATAGAAGGCAGCTACTACAGAATAGTCATAAATACTCAACTAAAGCCTGGTGGGAATGTTATACTCCCACCAGGGCTCTGTGCTGACATTGGAAGTCAGACCCCCAACTCAGAGACATTAAACTGTGCAGAAAAATATTTACATAAGTGAACCTGGTATGACTTGTCAGAGTGCCACGCTCTGCTTTTGCCTGGACATTGGGAATTAATTTGGACCTGATTATGAAACTGAGGTCTGAAATGCTGGCAGCCTCTTTATTTCTGTGACCAGCTCACATGGATGTCAAGGGTGAATAGAACAGGGCTACTCAGGCCACTATGTTAGTAGAGCCTGGGTCAACAAAATATTGTTTTATTTGTCTTTGGGTTCTTTCTTTTGCAGCCACTCTTTTAAAAATCACTTGGTGCCCACATAGTAGTCATTAGGAAAAACAAAATGTAAACTCAGGCCCTGAGTTCTCCCCTGGAAACTACATCCCAGAAAGGAATGTTCATTCAGGCCAAATAGGCCATTGCAATGCATCTTAAATGCCATCTTGATGAAATATAAGGGACGGGGACATGGAGGGGCTCCAGGTGCTGGTCAGGGGTGTGGGAATGGGCTGGTAGCTGGATTGACAGAAAGCCTTTATATAGCATGGGACATCTGAGTACGGTCACCAGAGGAGGTCAACAGTTCTTCCAGGTGAGAAGACAGAGCAGAAGATTCCTGGCATAGCCGGTGTGGTTTGGGAAACAGTGAAGGACAGTGAGGTTGTGGTTAGAGAGCGAGAGCTGGAAAAATCAGAGCTAAATCTGTAGCGCTCATTTGGAGTCCCAGAAAAACGCTGTGAGCTTTCTCCCTCTGTCTCACTGTTGGTTTATTCTGGCCAAAGTTTCTGCACAAGGAAAAGGCTCTAGAGGGTCTTGGAGTATTTGTCTGGCCAAATCCTTTGTAATTTGTGGGGAACAAAAGAGTCATCGAGCACCCTTGGTTACCATGGGCTTTGAGAATGACTGAAGGTCCTATAAAGAAAGCTGAGCACTGAAGAATTGATGCTTTTGAACTGAGGTGTTGGAGAAGACACTTGAGAGTCCCTTGGACTGCAAGGAGATCCAACCAATCCATCCTAACGGAAATCAGTCCTGAATATTCATTGGAAGGACTGATGTTGAAGCAGAAACTCCAATACTTTGGCCACCTGATGCAAAGAACAGACTCATTTGAAAAGACCCTGATGCTGGGAAAGATTGATGGCAGGAGGAGAAGGGGACAACAGAGGATGAGATTTTTGGATGGCATCACTGACTCAATGGACATGAGTTTGAGTTAACTCCAGAAATTGGTGATGGACTAAGAAGCCTGGCATGCTGCAGTCCATGGGGTTGCAAAGACTCAGACATGACTTAGCGACTGAACTGAAGGACCTACAGACCCTGCATCCACTGGGGACACCACCAAGCTTCCTTTGTGAAGCTCTTTCAGGGACAGACCTGAAAGCAGAATGGAGACTGCATGGACTGAGTGGTCACTGGTGACTTCAGCAAGAGATGTTTGGATGGAGCAGTGGGTGTTGGAAAAAAGCAGAAAAAAAATCAGAGACATTACTTTGCTGACAAAGGTCCATCTAGTCAAAGCTATGGTTTTTCCAGTAATCATGTATGGATATGAGAGTTGGACCATAAAGAAAGCTGAGTGCCAAAGAATTGATGCTTTTCAGCTGTGGTGTTGGAGAAGACTCTTGAGAGTCCCTTGGAGATCAAGGAAATCAAACCAGTCAATCCTAAAGGAAATCAACCCTGAATATTCATTGGAAGGACTGATGCTGAAGCTGAAGCTCCGATACTTTGGCCATCTAATGTGAAGAGCCGACTCCTTGGAAGAGACCCTGATGCTGGGAAAGATTGAAGGCAGGAGGAGAAGAGGATAATAGAAGATGAGATGGTTGGATGACATCACTGATTCAATGGACATGAGTTTGAGCAAGCTCTGGGAGATGGTAATGGACAGGGAAGCCTGGCGTGCTGCGGTCCATGGAGTTGCAAAGAGTTGGACAGGACTAAGTGACTGAACAACAAGTGGGTGCAGAAGCTGGTGAGTGTGGTGTGAAAGCAGATGAGAGGATTGGAAACCCAGCTCTGTCAGTTATGAAGTGCTTCAGGTGCCAAGCTTTAGGTCCTTGCATCTGTGAGAGTGTGGTCACAGATGAGATCTGATCATTGCTTCTCACGTTTCTGTTTACATGGAAGAAAGACCCTAGGGTCATACTCACGCTCACACCCTGTATAATTCAACACCTGGAACTTGCTTCTAACCAAGGCAAAGACGTCACTCCTACGATTAATCTACACACTCACACACAGTCACACACACATATACATATTTGTGTATATGTATACTCAGTCATGTCCAAATCTTCGCAACCCCATGGACTGTAGTCCATCAGGCTCCTCTGTCCATGGTATTTCCCAGGCAAGAATGCTGGGTGGATTGCCATTCCCTTCTCCAGGGGATCTTCCCAACTCAGAGATGGAACCTGCATCTCCTGCATTGCAGGTGGATTATTTACCCTCCTAAAGAGTCACCTAGAAATCGCCCTGAAATCCAGATCCTAACTCAGTAGATCTGAGGTGAGGCCTGAGATTTTGTTTCTAGCAGTTCTCAAGCACCTTTCATGCCTCTGGTCTCAAAAAGACCACCTTTTCAGTATAAAGGAGATAGACACCTAGTGAGATTCCTTCCAACTCCAGGAATATACCAGCTGGAGGGAATCACATGGGCATCAAAGAAAAGAAGTTATCACCATTTGCAAATATCTAAACTGACTTTTGCAATTTCACTAAACATTGAAAAAGTATGTTGAACAAGTTTAAAGGCATATGGAATTATTTCACAGAAGTCATTTTCAAGAAATTCTTAAGGCCCTACAGGAGAAATGAAAAGACTAATGAAATAAATGTTGGAAAGAGAAGATTACAGAAAAGTGCTAGCTCTAACTAGATATTCCATACACAATGGTACACGTGGGTCCTTATGCAGGATGTAACCTGTTTCAGCAGAAGCCTGCTTCTGTGGCTCTGATCACCGTGGGGATGGGAGGAGGCTCTTCTCTCCCTGTCTGTGTTGACCCCCCTGCCCCCCCACAATCCCGTCTCTTCCAGGAGTTTGCTCAAGCAGAAAGCTGCTCCTCTCTGCGCTCACTGAGCTGCGGGGCGGTGTAACCTTCACATCTCTACACCCCGTGACTGCAATCCCTGAGGAGAGAAACCTGCTCATGTGCTCTGGTCTGTGTGCAGAATTCAGGTGCTGAGGAGAGAGAGAGATCTGCTGAGAAGATGCTACAGGCTGGGAGTGTCTCCCCCGGCCACCCCCCCCCCCCACCCTAGGGATTCCCCCCATGAGGTTGGAGGAGTCAGGAATCTGTTAGTCGTTCAAAGGCAAGTTCTTCTATCTCTGCCTAAAGCTACACCAGAGAATCCACACTCCTGGGAGATGATAATGTCTTAGAATTTTAAAAGAATATATAAGGAGCAGTGTGGGAGGGCTGGGGTCAAAATCTTACTCTTAAGAAATTAAAAATAAAAAAAAAAGTAGAAAGGATAGTGTAATGAACACCCATGCACTTTTCAGCTATATTAAAAATAAAAATACAACCTGAGTGCTATAGAGCTCAGTTATATATCTAGTGTATGAAATAAACATTAGAGGTGGGGCTGAGGCATCTCCAAAGGGTGTCCCCTTCCTTCCCTCGCCCTGCCCCGCACTTTCCGAGAAAGTAACTGACTTTGTTTCTAACACTTTTACCACATATATTATAATAGACTATGCAGTGTGATTTATGGTAATATTTGCAGTATGTTACAATACACAATATATACATAATACTTTCGTTTAGAGTGGATCAAGAAAGGAAAGATACGAAAACGGTGTGATGGGCAACACATGAGTCCAGCAGGCCAGACCCGTCCCCCACTGGCTGCCATGTCCTACGGGATGGCCAGTTCTCCCAGAGCCCCTTTCTCACTGTGCTGTGGGGGATCACAGTCCTGGCAGACTTGGGAGCACTCGAATCAACACCTGCCTGGAGAGAGCAAACTGCCTGGCCTATTCATCACCCAAGGGGCCTGATTCCTAACACATCTAGAGTGAGACTTCCGCCTCTAGACGGTCTGTCCATCTCCAGTTCAAATTCAATGGCTGATTTCTTAACTGAGTGACCCAAGCAACTGACACTCCTCCAATAAACACACACACACACACACAGAGGGCAATTTATTCCTCCATTTGACAAGCTCCTAACAGTCTCTACTATGTCAGACTTGATGCAAACAAGAAAAAAACCTGTATTTACAATATTAATGTCCTAAATCCCTGGATAAAAGTAACAATTGAGTCTACTTTTCTGAAACTTTAAAAACTGATTTCTTTTGTATAAAAATTTTGAATAAATAAATACTAAAAAAAGCAAGATAAAAATTCCTGGATAAAACAATTGAGTCTACTTTTCTGAAACTTCCCAAACTGATTTCTTTTGTATAAAAATCTTAAATAAAGACATATTTTAAAAAGCAAGATAAAAAAGTCCTGTGAAGGATTTTAACCCTCCCTTTCAAATGAAGAAAAGGATGCCCTGGTAAGACACAGGCCTAAGAATTCACCCACCGGAGCCCAGGGCGCCCTGCGGGCCGCGGCCACACTCCTGACCATGATGCTCAGCCTCCCACTGGACGTTGGCCTCACCCCTAAACACGCGGCTGCGTAATGCCAGAAAGGGAGGAGTGGGTTGTGAAAGCTCCAGTAATGAGCGGGAATGGCCAGTTTTAAATGACAGAGCATTTGACGCTGTCTGGGGTCTGGCCACATCAACAGCTATGCTCTCCTCCAGGACCCGGGCACAGCAACCTTCCACACACACACACACACACACACACACACACACGCCTGCGGTCAGTACCCACACCTGCCCACTCCCCGTAATTTGAGTCCCCTAAGAGTCTGTGATGTGCGCGAGTGCAGGCACAGAGAAGAGCATTCTTTGTGGGGAGAACAAGTCCATGCACCAATGTGTACACACACAGACACACACACACACCATGTACACATACACACACGCAGATATATTTTGCTTAAAAGCAGTTGCTCCTCAGCAGAGTGTCTTCTGGGGCAATTCCCACCTTCCAGGTCAGCTTGAAGACCTGAGGTCCAACTGGAGTGGAGCAGGGCTGTTTTGGGGTTGGGGAAGCTCGGCAACCCCCTGCCTTTGACTCTTGCCTGCCTTCTCGGGTTGGCCTCTACTTGGGCAGGGTCGTCCCACCCACGGACCATGCTCCCTGTCACGGGCTGAGCAGTTGCCCCCAAACATGCTGGAATCCCCATCCCTAGTGCCCGTGACTGTGATCTCATCTGGAAACAGGGCCTTTGAAGATGGTCAGCTTGAGGTCACCCTGGACTTGGGGAGGGGGCTAATCCAATGGCTGGGGTCTTCACAGAAGCAAATGTGGACACAGAGACGGAGAGGCACACAGGGGAAAGAGCATGAGAAGATGAAACCAGGGGGTGGCCCGCACAAGCCTGGGGCTGCCCGAGATGCTGGCAAAGCCCAGCTGGGAGGGAGGCTGGCACGGGTCCACGCTCGGGGTTCTCAGGAGCCACCCTGCTTCCTGTGGACCATGGGCCCCTGGCCTCTAGAAGCAAGGGAGAAGACATTCCCGTTGTTTCAGCCCTGTTTGTGGGGCTCTTTCGTGGCAGCCCTAGAAAGCTGACACGTCCCCCCACCCCCCCCGACACACACAGCTTTAGTATGAAGCCCTGGAGCTTTGCAGGCTGTGCCTCCCGAGTGGGGACCCCTGTGTGGCCATCCAGCCCCAGCGCGCCCATCAATGTCCTTACACTTGCTGGACTGGGCCACTCCCTCATTTCTGCTTGGCCGATGCGTCCTCATCTGCTAGACCCAGTGCACACACCTCACCCTCCCCACAGCCCTCCCTGACCACCCACCTGGCTGCAGTACCACGGGGCAGCCACCAGGGCCCTGGCCACACCTTGCCCCGATCTCTGACCCACAGATCTGCCTCCCTCCAGACGAGGAGCCCCCATAAGCAGGGACACCGCGTCTTCAATGCCAGCAACGGGTCACCCGCTCACAGAATACTCCTTCCTGCACCCGCATCTCCAGAGTCTAAGGATGGCTAATATTTACTTTTTAATTACTTATTTTTGGTCATGCTGGGTCTTCGTTGCCGTGTGGGCTTTTATCTGGCAGCGGCAAGTGGGGAACACTGACTCGCTGCGGTGGAAGGGCTACTCATCGTGGTGGCTTCTCTTGTTGTGGAACATGGGCTCCAGGGCGCCTGGATTCATCCGTTGTCTCTCCTCGGCTCAGAGTTCGGGCTCTGCTGTGGTGTCTCAGATGCTCCGCGACACGTGGATCTACTCGGATCAGGGATCGAACCTGCATCTCCTGCATTGGCAGCAGATTCTTTATCACTGAGCCAACCAGGGAAGCCGAGATGGGTTTTAAACTGTAGCCACAGGACAGGTAACTAACTGCCTTTTCCTAGCCTTTCATTTTATGTTAATAAGTGAAGATATATTCTTCCAGGAAACTTAGATGAAGCAAACGAAAATCAAGGTGGAATACTCAAGAGTTGCTAATTTTTTCTCCTATGAAACACAGCACCCACGTTTACTCTCTTTTTCTAGCAATGACAGGATGATCACTGAGACACTCCCATAAACTTTGGTAGTTTTCTAAGCACTTGTCTCCATGGATGGAGGCCGAGAACCGAGGCTGAAGTGCTTTCTGATGTCATTTTCCTGGAGAAGGCACAAGTGTGGGGCTTACTTACCCAGCACCCCACATGATTTTGGCTTCGAGAGAGTTGAGGACCTTCCCAAGAGAGAAAACCCTGGCATATACAGATGTGCCCGAAGGGTATCACGCTAAGTGAAATGAGTCATAGACATTGAGACCCAAAGACCGTGTGATTTCACTTACTCGTGGAATCTACAAAACAACAGCAACGGGCAAAGGAGACAAAGCAGAAATAGACTCACAGTTACAGACAACAATTGTGGTTGCCAGAGGGAGGGGGCTGGGGGGTAGATAAAACATGTGGAGATGAAGAGGCACACACTTCCAGCTGTAAGGCAAGTTCTGGGATGTAATGTAGCATAGAGAATATAGTCAGTAAGACTGAAACACCTTTATACAGTCACAGGTACCATGTGACAAATGGTTGCTGGTGTTACTGTTGGTGATCATTTCATAACGTATAAAAATACTGAACCACAATGCAGTACACCCATAACATTATCCTACTGCATGTTAATTATAACTCAATTTTTTTTAAAGCTGTGTTCCCAGTGGCATAAGGACCCTCTCCCGTCCACCTCCAGTCCTCACAATATTTTCGATCTTCAAGCCGGCAGTCAACTAAGAGTGTAAGAAAGATGGAGCCAGACAGGATTTACAAAAGTAACCTGTATTCCAGCCAAAATATCTTTAAAAAGAAATCCCTTCTAAAGGGGTGGGGGACAAACTACATAAGACACAATACACTTAAAATATGTATTGAAATTACAAATCAAACTTGTCTACACGATTCCAAAGTACAAAACACGACATTAAAAGGCGTTCAAACAGCTCTTTTATACATCACAGTGTGAGTGGCAGAAAATGTACGGATATCTCGAAAACACAAACCAAACTTGTTTTGGTTTTTTTTGTTGTTTGTTTGTCTTTACCACCACTTGTCAAATACACAACGTATACATGTGCATGACCCATTCATGCATGTTTTTACACAAGGGGAGAATACACCCACGGCAAAATGAGCGCGAGATGAGGGAAAGGTCGGGTACCTACCCCTCCCTGAAGGCTGCTGGAATCTCGGAAGACAGGACTGTGCAAACTGAAGAGGGGTGAGCATGGGCTTGGTGCCCCCAAACCGCAGGCTCCCCGGGTCGGGACACATCAGTCATTCTTCTTTCATGCACCCCCTTCTTTCCAGCTGGCATTTCTGACAACACCAGTCACAACTCTTCATTTCGTGTACTTTCATAAGGGCTTGGGTTAATGATAAGGAATAAACAAGCTTTGGTATTTTTGAGAGACCTTCAGGAAGCTTTATACATGCAAAATGTTTTCCCTTGATGATTTCACTGTGATTTATATATACATAGACAGATATTTATTAATCAATGAGAAGGTGAGAAATAGACCAAAAAAAAAAACCACAAAAAAAAAAAAAACCACAAAAAACCCACCCTGGTTCTTTCCAGAACTCTCATTTTTAAAGACAACCAAGCGAAAACACTCTCTTCTAATTTGCAAAACAACTTGTAACTTTTGGAACACAGGTGAGAAAGATAAAATCATCTTGGAGTAATTTCTGCATATCTGATAAGCCCCTTTCCCTGGGTCCTATGTGCTAATCAGGAATTGGTCTGGTTCTTAAACTGGTTTTAAGAAACAGTATGTTGTAAAGAGAATCTGTTCCCTTTAAAAAGATGCCAGAGGGAGCAGACGTGGTTTCTTAGCTCCTCCTGGGGGTGGAGGAAACACTGATGGGCCAGCATTCGGGCCTTAAAAGGTTCTCTTTATGCTCAGGTCCTGGGTTGGTCTCTGCTGAGTGACCATCTACAACGATGCCCCTGAAGGCGATGGTCCCCGGTGATGATGGTGAAGCTGGGCTGGCCAGGCTACAGGACACAGGGTGGAGCCTCGCTCAGAGCCCAGGCATGGCCAGTGAAACCTCACTGCGCCGTCCGTTCCCAAAGGACTCAGATCACCACACCCTCCGTCACCCCCACCTGGCCAGGGGCACTCAGCCACAGTCCATCTCCATGTTCTTCTTCCCCTCCCCACCCCCTCCAGAATTAAAGGCCTCTAAATGAATCAACGGATGTGTGCTTGCAGAGGGCCAGTGTGAACACCACCTGTCAAAGGTCATCTTCAATTAAAGCCACATCCACACTGTCAAACACCCAGGCTTCCCTGGGAGTGACGGCAAGGTCAGAACCCACAACACGGGCCATCTTCCCACGTCCCGTGTACACCTGACGTCAGGCCCGGGCCGTCCTGCGTCCCCACGAACAACAGGTATGGCATTCCTCGCTCAAAGGAGAGGAGTCGGATGGTGATGCTGCACATCTCCGAAAGGATCTCAAGGGGACCCTGCCAGTGTCTTTCTAGGGAATGGACAGCTTTATTTTTTCTTTACCTAAATCACACCGAGCACTCTCAGGCAGGCTTGATGTAAAAACTCAGAGCAAGCAGGTGTGACTCAGACCCCGGGTGACCCCAGAATCCCGGTGTGTCCTACCTGGGTCGCACCATGTGTGGCGAAGTGTCAGGGCTAAAGGCACAGGGCTGGCAGGGGCTCTGTGTGTGCAGGGTCTACCCATGGACTCCCCCAGGAGAGCAGGCGGCCCAGCCTGCTCGGAACAAAAGGACCTGAGCTCTGGCCCAGGGAAGGCAGTGTTTCCAACAGCTCTGGTCCCCACCTTGAAGGAAGGGGCACTACTGCCTGGACCCCTGGGCACGACGGGCAGCAGCAAGTACAGACAGGATGATCTGGGATGGGAAGCTCTGCCCCGTGGACCACTGGACACAGGCCGCGAGCCTGCTGTCTTCCATGAGGACTTTAAAGGGCATTTGCAAATCACAGTAAGCTCTCAAGCCTGGGCCACCCAGCTCATCTTCAGGCCCCAGGGCGCTGTCGCTCTCTCCAGAAAAGCCATTCCCCACCCCCAGGCCTGACCCTGATGGCAGCACCTCCAGCCACAGAGACTCAGTGCCCAGGCTTCATCCAGGCAGATGGCCCTGGGCATGTTTTTATTGTTAGTGAGTTTTCAAACTGCAATTATATGGAGGCTGTTCTGCACATAATTTTGACACAGACTGGCTCCGTAAAATGGCTTCAGTTTTAAAAAGAAAATAAATCCTAGAGGGAAAGAGTGATCCTATTTCTCCTAAGCTGATTAAATGTTAAGAAATAAAAGTCATTTCTCTACGAGAAGGTAATCGAGGACCTGAGACGGATACACAAACGCAGAAGTCAAGGATACAAACCACCACGCTGTACAAATATGCCTGACATAAGCAAACAGCAGAGATAAAAGACTTCATTTTCATTTTACTCTTTCGTGGAATGCTTAATAAGTTTTAAAAAGTTCCACCGTGATAAATCCACAACAATCGCCCACTATGTTTAGAAGTCCTAAGCTGGATGAAATCAGTGTGCTCTTTAAAAGCCACAGTAAAGTCAACGGTCTGTAAAGCACACATAACCCAAAGTTAACTTGTGGAGCCCGGTATGTGTTATTGATCCGGGCATCTGCCTGCCCTGGTCACGGTCACACGCAGCTGTAAAAGTCCAAGTGGGAACGCCGCCTCAATCAGAGCAACTAAGTGAAGCGGAAGATTTTTTTTCAGCAGGGGCAAAAGGGTAAGCAGCGGGACTTGGAACTGTGTAAGAGAGATGATTTCTCCAGAATAACTCAGTCATTTCAAAAACTGAACATCCAGAAGCTTGTCCCCCCAGCCCCCTGCCAGGAAGCTCTTCCCCCAGAATTCAGGGTCACTATTTGATTGGTTTTGTCTGCTTGAGGGCACTGACGCTGCAGCCAAACCACAGGGATTCTCGACAAAACTATTACCAAGTAAAACATTTGGTTTCTGAAGACACGAAAAAATATTTGCTGATCCTTGGGTGAACAGAGAGGAGCCCTGTGAGCGGACCTGAATCACCAGAGAGAGGAAAACAAAAGGCGAACCTAGGTTGGAGATGTTCCTTTAAATGCATCAGTATGTTTAAAGAAACGCAACTGTTTAAAGATACAGGAAACGCGCTGATAACAGTACACAGCGTACAGCAATCCAAAAAGTCTCCACGAGCGTCAAGAAAAGACAAAAAGAGCACGCAAGGCTTCCTAAATCTCCTGCAAAGTGGCCGAGCCAGAAAGGCCATTTAACCATAAATTCTTAAAACTGCACATCTCAAGAGAAGGCATACAATGGTTTCGATGCACCGTGTTGATTTTTCACTACTCGGTTGGGGGTGTGGTGGGGGGGGGTGGGAAATGCCTTCTAAAAAGGATTTTACTAAATGTCATTAGTAATAAAAAGAGTTGTCATAAACAGAGTGCTTTTCTCAAGTCAGAACACTCGGATTCTGTCTGAAGTGGAGCACGATCCTCAAAGGACTTCTCTCAGCCACGAGGGGGCGCCAGCTCGAAGCCAAGGAGGAGACAGACTGCACTCTGCATGAGGAAGTCCCCTCGGCAACATGGAGGGTCCCGGTCCAGCGGGACAGGGAGAACGTCGCCGGGGTGGGGGGTGCTCTGCACAGCACCTCCCTCGGCGAGTCTGCAGAGACCCACCCTGTGCGACACGCCCCACCCACGCCGGCCTTGCCTCCCATGCCGGGGGTGACTGCACCTGGGGCCTCGGCCGACGACCTGACATCAGTCCCTGGAATCACGGCGTCCTGGCGTGACACTGTGAAGCTCAATGGGGCACGTAAGGCAAGAGAGATGTTTAGTGAGAGGGGGACAGCGGGGTGGGGTGGGGGAACCACGCTTCCCGCAGGTGGGGGTCCTGCTCCAGCATCGCGCCGCTCTCTAGGTGGGCAGAGGGTCGTCGTCACCTTTACTGCACTTGCACTTGCAGCAAAGCACAAACGGAGTGGCCAGGAGCAGGAAAGGGGAGGCCACCAGGAGCAGGAGCCCGAAGCCAGCGAAGATGCCCACGACCTGCAAGGCGGAGACAGAGCAGAGGGTGAGGGGGCTGGCCCACAGGCTGCACAGGCATGAGCCACTCAGCCACCCACTCAGCCACCATCCACCCACCCAGCCCTCCATCCACCCGCCCACCTATATCCACCTATATCCATTCATCTATCTGTCCATCCATCCACCCACCTCTATCCATCCATCCACCTATATCCACACATATCCATTCATCTATCCGTCCATCCATCCACCCATCCATCCATACATGCATACATTCACCTATACCCACCCATCTATCCATCATCCACCCACGTATATCCACCATCTATCCAGCCATCCATCCATGCACCCACTCATCCGTCCATCCAACCATCCATCCATTATACACACAACATCCATCCATCTTTCCATACATCCATCATCTCTCCTTCCACTTGTCCATCCATCTATCCATCTATCTACAACCTGTATCATCCATCCCTTCATCTATCAACCCATTTATTCACCCACTCATCATCCACCCACCATCCACCTATCCATCATTCACTCACCCATCCATCCATCCATCTGCCCATAGTTCTTTCCCTTCACTTCCTTCCTTTCATTCTCCCTCTGTTTCCCCCCTTTCTTCTTCCTTTCCCTCCTTTCATCAAAGTAACCAAACATCCATTCAACTACAGATTCAATTAGCCATCAAGCATCCTCTGAGCCCAACACTGTATTAGATGCTGAAAACACAGAGGCACATAAGACCTTGGCTCTCGGCTACCACCCAGTCTGGTAGAAAGACAGCATGATTACAAGCTGATAATAATACAGTTTACAAAAACTGCTATCAGGTTCCAGGTGTAAAGGAAACCCGCAGCCGGACACATACATGAGCCATGGGCAGAAGAGTGTGCAACGGGAAACGGCTGAGATTATACGGCTTACGAGGAGACAGGTGGTAAACAGGAATGACTGGGAGAAGGCACTCCATGTGGGAGAGTAGAAAGGCATACCCCGGTGCTTTAGGGAGTGACCAGAAATGACGTGGCATGAGTTTGAGCAAACTCCAGGAGATAGTGAAGGACAGGGGAGCCTGGCATGCGGCAGTCCATGGGGTCACCAAGAGTCAAACATGACTGAGTGACTGAACAATAAGACCTGTGTTATTCCTGGAGTTTAAAGTCTAACGTGTACTGTTACAAATGTTGATTTGGTTTAAAACATGCGTTTACCCCTAGGGATGAGTACATATTAAAGGAAATAAGCCTCAAGTGTACACAGGCTGTCATTCAAATCAGGGAGGGAAGCTGGACAAAGAAGCTGGGAGGTTGCCCTTTACCTGGCTCCCTCCATCAGCTGCTACAGCAGGAATCTGAACTGAAGGTGGAGTTCATCTGCCACCTAGTGTTCAGAGCGGTAAATACGCAAACCCAGGGGCTCCAATTCTGACTCAGTGTGTTCACCTCTCTGGGCTTCGTGCTGTCATTTCAGTCATGTCGCACTCTTTGCGACCCCATGAACTGGAGCCCGCGAGACTCCTCTGTCCATGGAGATTCTCCAGGCAAGAATACTGGAGTGTGCTGCCATTTCCTACTTCCGGGGGATCTTCCCTAGCCAGGAATTGAACCCGTGTCTCTTATGTCTCCGGCCTTGGCAGGCAGGTTCTATACCACTAGCGCCACCTAGGAAGCAGTTTCTCAATGATAAAATAAACAAATGAAGTAAAACATCTCTGAGGGTTAGTATTAGCTCTGAAATATGATAACATAATATCATTAGCTCATGATAATATGATACAGTGCTACAGCATCACAGCGGGGTGAGCAAAAGTGTCCCTTGACTTCTGATTTTACCTGAAAACTATCACAGGCACATGCACACACCTGCACACACACGTGTACGCACACCACACACACACACTCACACACATCACATGGTGTTTATAAATTAGACTGTGCTCATGATAACGGTCCATGCTTTCTGAAGAGCTAAGTCCATTTGTCTGAATTTAACGTCAGTAGTGCAATTGTGAGGTCTGAATTCAGATCACACTCTGATAAAATCACGCACATGGCTATTTCAGAATACGTAAAACCCACAGGAAGGCATCGCTGATCTGCAGGGCACTTTGAACCACCTCGGCCACTGGGAACACACTCTCATTGTCCAGGGAGCCAGGGACTCTTGCATCAAAAACAGACCAAAACCCTTGACCAGATGCTCACATCCTTGGTCAATAAGACACCCCCGCTTTCACTCCGTCTACCTTGCCTCCTTCTCGGCGTGCTGTCGAAACAGCTAGGTTACCCAGTCATTCCCAATTGGTGACAGTGAAACAAAGCAGGACCCTGAAGGTCCTCGCCCCAGCCCTACATCCTCTGTCTGCCTTTTGTTTGTGGAAATATGTTAGCCAAAGAACACATTTGATCAGAGAAGTAAGACTACGCAAACAAAGGGAAACAATCAAAGGAGACCAAACAACAACAGTTTAAGGCATTAAGCAAAGTCAAGGACCTTCAGTTCCTCCTCAAGGGCTAGAGATAATATTCGGAGCCGTGTCCTGTGAGCTGTCTTGTAGATACTGAACCCCCCACCTGGTGGAGGAGTTAATTACATGATGACTGGACTGCAGTCATGACCTGAGCTGCTACAGTTCTGACAACTGTCCTCAAGGAGATGGGAACCAACCAACCTTGGAACTAAAGATTAACTGTACTTAGAACAATCAAGATGACGCTGGTCAGACCACTGATGACCAACATGAAGGTGACAGATAGAGCTGACTGTGCTGCTTCTTGCCCCCTCCTTCTGTGTATAAAAGCTCGTGTCCCCTGATTGCTGAGGGTGGGGGGAAAGCCAGCTTTTGGACAGGTGTCCACCCTTCGCCCTCCCACCCCACCCTATTGCCAACTTCCAAAATAAAGCAAACTTTCTTTCCAACCAACCTGGCCTCTTTATCGGCTTTTGAGTGGTGAACAGCCAGGACCCTCTTCCATTATAAAAGGAGGAAACAGTTATAGTCAGAAGGAAGTCAGCCAACAGAAGAGTCGGACAGGAAGCAAATATCTCACAACAAAAATCATCACTTAGCATTTTATAAACATGTCAGACAGAAATGATATACTGTGGGGACAGAGGATAAAGAGGGAATCACGTGAAACAAGGACCCTTCACCCCAGGCAAACCCTGATTTAAAGGAATGGTTAACCACTCAGACTGTTTGTCAAGGCACCCACTAATCAGGGCAGAGCCTGATCTGTGTGACCATCACCAGCCCCCAAGCAGAGCCCAGAGTCTCTACCTTCACAAATGTCCAATGTGTGAGTATGGGACGAACCGTCCCAGTGGAGTCCGGGAGGTTCTGAGTCCTCTCCCCTAGAGAGAGTTCTTCAACGCAGCTCCAGGGCTTGGTAGCGGTAAGCCAGGTCAAAGCGATGGTAGAACGATCAGAACACATTACGTTCATTGAAACTGGGCACTGAACGCGGCGAGTGTCGGCCGCACCATGGCCCGAATGCTCGGAGGTCAGGTCAGAGAGGCTGTGTCTGGGGATACAGGGGGCTGCTCCCATGCCTCTCCCCAGCTCTCCATGCAATGGCATCACCCTGGCAGCTTGAAACGGCTATCCCAGGAGAGCTGACACCACAGAAGAGACCAAAACTACAATGTAGCCTGCCCCCCGCCCCCGCCCCACAGCCCGCTGATAATTCTCAGAACACTGGCTGCGCGTGTGTGTGTTTCAAGGCAGGGGGTGGATGAGTTCAGAGGGCTGGCAGCCTGCCTGCTTTACACTGAAGGTGCCTCTGCTCAATTTAACCAGCCCTGAGAGGGGCCTGAGATCAGGGGCGTGTCCCTCATCCACGTGGCTCCAGGGGTTGCTCAGAGCTGGCGCTGAGTATTTGCCCCTAGAAGGTGCTGACCGATGAGGCCAAGAGGAGCTGGTGGGAGGTGTCCACAGGCTTCTTCCTCAATAATGATGGAGTCTGGGAAGCCCTGTCCATGTTTCTGCACTTCTTCAGGGCTTGTTCTCCAAGTGCCTGTTTTCAGCTCCGCTCATAACCCCAGAAACACGAGACTCATTCCTGAGAATTAACAGGCATGAGGGCTGAGGTGTGACCACACAGCCCAGCCTTGTAATCAGACAGGGTGACAATCTCCACCGGCGCTCAGGCACTCCTGGGAAGCTCGCTGTGGCTCCAGCCATGGGGAGAGACGGGAAGGAGAGAAAACAGCTCCTTGTTCGGAAGCTGGGTCTTTACGGAGATTGCTGTTGTTCAGTCTGACTCTTTGTGACCCTGAACTGCAGCACACTAGGCTTTCCTGTCCATCACTAACTCCTGGAGCTTGCTCAAACTCATGTCTGTAGAGTCAGTGATGCCATCCAACCATCTCATCCTCTGTCGTCCCCTTCTCCTCCTGCCTGCAATCTTTCCTAGCATCAGGGTCTTTTAAAATGAGTCAGCTCTTCACATCAGGTGGCCAAAGTATTGGGGCTTCAGCATCAGTCCTTCCAATGAATATTCAGGGTTGATTTCCTTTAGGATTGACTGGCTGGATCTCCTTTCTGTCCAAGAGTCTCTAAAGTGATTTTGGAGCCCAAGAAAATAAAATCTATCACTGTTTCCACTTTCTCCCCATCTATTTGCCATGAAGGGAGGGTACCGGATGCCATGATCTTAGTTTTTTGACTGTTGAATTTTAAGCCAGCTTTTTCACTCCCCTCTTCCACTTGCATCAAGAGGCTCTTCAATTCTTTACAGAGGGAATCAGGTTAAGATGACATTCCCAGGATGGACCCTAATCCATTACAACTGGTGTCTTCATAAGAGGGACGTCTGGACGCAGAGACAAGGTGAAGGGCCGGAGGGACACACCTGGGATCGCAGGGCCCCACCTGGAGCTGGAAGAGGCAGGGGGACCCTCCTACCGGTTCCAAGGGAGACAGGCCCTGCCCACACCTCGATTTCAGCCTCCTGGCCTCTAGAACTGCGTGAGAGTCTATTTCTGTTGTTCGGTATCTTATTCCAGTGCAGAGAGGGTGGGGGAGCCCTGGAGCTGGCCGTGCTGGCCCGGAAGGCAAAATAAAATGCAGCTCAAATCCACTCTCACACTGAGGTCAACAGACTGGCCCTCGGGCCAGATGGAGTTCACAGTCCATTGTGCTTTGTTTTGTTCTTACAACTTTATGGAGCTATAACTTACATACCTTACAACTCAGCCACTTAATGCCCAATTTATGGGTTTTAGTGCACTCCGAACTGCCCAGCTTGCATCCCAGTCAATGCCAGCCCCTGCTTTTTAAAAGCAATTTCCTGGAATGCAGCCACGGGCCTTTATTGACACACTGTCTGCAGCACCGGCCTCTCTACCAGGCGGAGAGGACAGGTACAAAGCCGGACTGTCTACTATCGGCCGGCCAAAGACCCGTTGGCCCTGCCAGGGGGTCTGCAGTGGAGATCACGGGAGAAGCACAGTTACAGGCAGCCCGTCTCTGTTCCTAGGAAACCACCTGAGACTCGGTTCCTGCGACTCCCAGATGGCCTGCCTCGGGGCTGTGCTGAGACTTGCCAGGAACAAGGCTGGAGCCCAACTGAAGCTCTTCCCTACCCCAGGAGCTGGCCTGCACTGACACCTGCCTGCTGGTCCCCTCAGGGGCTTCCCTCCACACCTGCAGCATACCTGAACATCATACCGTAGCCTGCAATGCCCATGGGGTCCACCCTGATCATCTCTGACCACTGCTACCTCCTCCTGCTCTGTCCGCATGGACCTCCATGCCACACTTCTGCCCTTCAGCCCAACTCTATCCCCTCTGCCTAGACTGTCCCCCTGTATGAACTGTCCCTCCTCTGCCTGGACAGCCCCCTCTGCCCTGTCCCACCTACTCCCACCACCAGCTCCCCATCACTCAGTCCCTGGCCATAGGCACCACCTCCAAGAAGCCTTCCGGGCCACACCATCTAAAGACCCCTCCCAATCGCCCCTTCCCTACATCTGAATTCACACCATATGCTGCTCCTGGCTCACTGTCCCTACAGGAGATGTGCAGCCATAAGGGAAAACTCCATTGATCTCCTTCACTAGTGTTTCCAACTCTTAGAACAGCACCAGGCACACAGGAGGAAGTAAACATCTGCTGAAAGTATGAGTAATCCCACCGACCGGCTGCACAGACATCACGGTGCAGGGACCGTTCCATCCCTTCCCTCTCATCCTTCCCTGTGACTAACGTGCTCACCCGGGGCCTCTATGGGAACTCTACAATAAGAGCCAGTAAGGACGGACCATGCACAGTAGGTCATGAGCAAGGCCAGGAGTAGGCACAAGCAATCGGATGGCTGATGTTGAAGAGCCATCATGTGCTAAAACATGGGGCGTATTCATGTTAGGTAAAGAATCTGCCTGCAATGCAGGAGACCTGGGTTCGATTCCTTGGTCAGCAACATCCCCTAGAGAAGGAAATGGCAACCCACTCCGGTATTCCTGCCTGGAGAATCCCATGAACAGAGGAGCCTGGAAGGCTATAGTCCATGGGATCGCAAGAGGTGGACATGACTTAGCGACTAAACCACCACCACCACCATTCATGTTAGAAAGGCCTACCAAAAGCATAATCTCGGTCCAGGAAAAACTCTGGCAGCTACCGCATTTACTAGCTGTTTTTCTATATGGGAGATCTTTGTCCAGCTGGCAAGTCTTCTGGAAATGACACACACAGGTCCTGTTTCTCTCTCTCTCTCTCTCTCTCTGTGTGTGTGTGTGTGTCTCTGTCCCCAAGATCAAAACCCCAGGCGTGCCACCTCCTACCTGTGTCCGATGCCAGATGACAGACGCCCTGGAGTGGCCCAGCTTGTTCCTGCAAGGCCCTTTATCATAATGGATCAGGAGGAAGTCGTCCTGCGGAGGGAGAGAAAGAACAGAGGTGGATGGGATGGCACGTTCCACTCAGCGCATCCTGCCTGCTCCTGAAGTTTGCAGCAGGCTGTCATATTCCCTCTCTTTCCTAATATTTAGAACTAGAGTTCCTATCTCACGTATCTGATTGAGAGGAAAGAAAACTGACTGACTGATTCTGGCTGGCCATTCCAGACTCCTCTCTGCTAAGTACTCCAGAGTCTGAGTTCAAGTGCGGTGAGAATTCTTTACAGGAAAGAAGCTGCTTATCTTTTTGAATTAATACAAAGACTAATTAATACAATAATGAATACAAAAAATTACTTAATACAAAAATGAATACAAAAAACTAATTAATACAAAAATACAAAAAATAATACAAAGATTACACGTTTTCAATAAATGGTAAAGAACATTTTGTTTATACCTGTGCATTCCCCAGAATAAAAATATAGAATTATTAAAACAAAGAACTAATTAATACAAAAAGTAATACAAAAAACTAATTAATACAAAAATTACTACAAAGACTACACCTTTTTAATAAATGGTGAAGACCGTGTTGTCTATACCTGCGCATTCCCCAGAATAAAAATGTAGAATTATTAAAGAAAGTTATTCCAAATAATGAAGGAGGAAATGGCAACCCACTCCAGTATTCTTGCCTGGAGAATCCCAGGGACAGAGTAGCCTGGTGGGCTGCGGTCTACGGGGTTGCACAGAGTCGGACATGACTGAAGTGACTTAGCAGCAGCAGCAGCATTCCAAATAAACCTTATTTTGAAATGAAAAAGAAAAGAAAAGAAAAAAAAACCCACTGGAAACAAAGGAACACAGACAACAGCATAGGAAGCGAGTTCACGGGAAAGGGCTGCGGTCAACCCAACCTCCTGGGCCCCCTTCCCTCCTCCATGACCGAAGGCTCACAGGCCACGAGAGGGAGCCCTGCTCCCACTTCGGCCCCCGTCCAAGCCTGGCTCCGGCTCCAGGAATCCGCGCTGATGCAGGGCTTCTGAAGAAGTAGGTCAGAGGCTGGCCGCTCCGGGAGCCGTTAGCAGCTCTGGGGCTCAGCTTTCTTCCCCGGAGTCCCTGCCTTCCCGGCTTCCTGCCACCCTGTCAGAATTACTCCCAGATGAGATGATTTCCGGTGTGTGTACGGTCCATCCTCGGCCTCTAGCACCAGCCTTCTTGCCCGGAAAGTGCTGCTTCTCTGCTCAGACCAGAAAACGTTCTCACGGCTCAAGAGCTGGCTGGAGACCAGTCTTCCGTCCACAGTTCACCCGACTGTCTAGAACTGAGAGGCGACTCCCTTCCGATTTGGCGGAAACGTCCTGCCCACCCACCGCACCCACCCCCACCACACCCCCACCTCCACCTCCAATCACCTGGGAGTCTTCACCTGACCGGCAGGGGCTCCTGGAGTCGGGCCCCTGAAGCAATGTCAGCCTCCTTAACTACATCGCCAAGCAAGCAGGAACCGAGGTGCAGGAGGGCATCTTCTGTACAAACCGCTCTGCTCCTCCATTAACAGGAGGGACTGTTTTCTCTCCTGTCACCCACAAGGAGAACCAGCTCAGCAAGCACCACAGAAGGGAGGCCCATGCTGCTTCCTCATGTAACGGAGAGCGTGAGCAGAGGCTCTTTCTGAGAGAAGAGCAATAAGCCCGGCCTAGCGTGTCTGAGACAGGAGGCCATTCCTCTTGCAGCTGGGCAGAGCTGGTCACAGTGGTGTCCCTTAGCATCCCCGTGGGTGACACTGCCCGGGAGCCCTCCTCTGGTCCTGGGAACCGTCGGCCTCCAGTCTGATGACCTCACAGGTCAGCCTCCTGGAGCCTGAATGGGTCCTGGAGCAGTAGGAAATTCTGGTTTTGGGGGGGTGGTAGTGCGATGCCTTCCAGGGAGGTGGGCAGCCCAGCCTGCCACCTCCCACCTCACCCCCCGGGTCCCAGCCCCTCAGCTGTCCAGGAGAACATGGGCAGAGATGAACACACAGCTCGGCCGGCTGGGGATGTCTTCTCAAAGCCGTTTCTGATGACTTGTGTCCACTGGGCACTCTCTCTTCCTTGAACTCCTCATTCTCTTTTCTTTCACTCACATACCATGGAAGTTAACTTTTCATCTGGGGTCTCATTTTGCCAGGCTGCTCTTCACAAAGTCTTGCTCCGGAGGCTCTCGGATATTCTCTAGATTTGTCTTCTGAAACACAGGGCGAACTGTGCTGTCTCGCCCAGCTGTGAAGTCTGCAGGGATCTCCTCTGGCAAAGCTGCACAAACCCTGTTGCTTGTTACAGTCACTGGGAGCCTTTGGGGACTGCGGCTCCTGACTCGGGGTCCAGACGCCCTGCGTGACCTTCATCAACCTGCCGTGGACCAGTGCTTGGGGGCCATGAGCCCCAATGATGGAGGTCAACCTCCATCTCGGCCCAGAGACCCCGGTCACGGCCCCCACCTCGGCCAGGCCCAGGCCATGTACAGCTCACTTTCTTCCTCACCACATCCTGTTCTCTGGAGGCAGCCCGCCTCCCACACTCTGCCCTCTGCCTGGTAGGTGAACTCTCCATCAGCTATGCCTACACCCTTGATGCCCCTGGACCCAGGGACCAGCCCCCCACCCCTGGAGAGGCTGCCGGAGACCCCACACGCACCGGCTTGTGGCACCGCCCACAGGGACCTAGTGCTACCGGGGGCTTCTCGATTGGGGGGTCACCAGGTCCTCGGGGTCACAGACTCTGCCAGCCTCAACTTGGCAGTCCCCCCCACCCCCTTCATGCAGAGCGGAGCTGTTGACACTCACGGCACGTTTCCTGAACAAAACGAAAGCTTTCCCCCTGACAAAAGCGCTGGAAGATGCTTTCACAATGTAACAGTGATTTCATTGTGACCTTAAGTTCCTGAATGAAGGCCTGGGGAATAACCACCGCAGGGCCTGCCAGGAACCCAGGTGGACGGTGAGCGTGAACATTTCCTTCACATTGTTCAGAGGAGCCACATCAAGCTTCTGGGTGGATGCAGAAACAATGGAGCTGGCCACAGAGCTCAGGCAGCCAGATGCTCAGAGATGGATGAATGAACTCAGAGCAGCCCCACCATGGAAGGCCTGAGACTTCCTGTCCCACTCTGAGTCGGGTCTGCCTGACGGAGGCTGGTCTAACCCACGTGGTGGGGTTTGGAGTCTGAAAGACCCGAGAATGGATGCTGGGTCTGTTCCTCACTCCTTTGGGGCTTTGGGAAAAGATCCCTAACCTTCGTGGGCTTCTTAAAAACGAAATAATCATTCTACCTGTCATGCCAGAATCTGATGCCTGATGATCTAAGGGGGAGCTGATGCAATAATCATAAAATGCACGATAAATGTAATGCCCTTGAATCATCCCCAAACCATCCACCCTCCCACCACAGTGCACGGAAAAACTATCTTCTATGAAACTGGTCCCTGGAGCCAAAAATGTTGGGGATGGCTGGATGAAGTAACAGGTATGCAGAGCAAAGCACAGAGGCTGCATATGACCATCACTTCATACACAGTAACTATTCACTCACCCCAAAAGAAAGAGAGTGAGTGCCCCCCCCCCGACTGTAAGCAGTGACTGTGGGGCCAGCGGTGCAGCAGATGAGCGGGTGTGGTCCAGGGCCTCCCCTGTGAAGACTGGGGGCCGGGGCCAGCTGGGTGGGCGGTTGAGGACCAAGATGCAAGGTAGCGCCAGAAGATGAGGGGTAACTCCGTGAGGCACAGGGGTGCTCAGGAGCTGGTTCAGCGGAAGAAAACTCCCCAGGAGAGATGGGAGACCTACCAGCTCCGTCTCCGCTCCGGACATGCTGTTTTTCCAGACCTGGTTCACACACTTACTTTCATGGCTACAGCAGTCACGGCTACTGTCCTTGACTGACCTTCCCAAAGCAGATTCCCTGTCCTTCAGGGTCTGCTTTCTGTGGCCACAGGGTCACTAGGCAGCAGCTGCTCATCTACAGAGAAAAACAGGACACTCCTGGCCCCAAGGATGCCGGCTTTCAAAGAGGAAATTGCTGCCTTGGTCCCTGGGAGCCTGGAAACAATGGGGTCTCTTGCTGGCAGGAAGTGTGCTTTAGAACTGAGTCAGACGGACACACAGATGGACAGACAGGGTGTCTCTCCAGAGACCAGAGCAGAGAGCGAACAGCCTTGGGCTCAAAGAAGACAGATCGATGGGATGCAAGGTCGCAGGAGAGGTCACAGCAAAGCTATGGTCTCTCTGCAAGTCAGGCTCTGTGTGTCCACATCAAATACTTCCCCCCAGAATCCACTGGGAGGTTTGATAACGTGTAGTTAAAACTGGTGTTTCACTTCCTTTCCCTTTTAGGAAAAGTTGACAAGGAATGGGAAATAGCAGGACAGACAGTAGATAATATAATATAAATTAATGATCAGTTTTCAAAGAAAATACAGTTAAGTGTAAAATTATATATCATATATTTATATAATATAGAGAGACTATGTATGATATATAGAATTATATAATACAGGAGACTGTGCTAAGTCACTTCAGTCGTGTCTGACTCTTTGCAACGCTGCAGACTGTAGCCTGCCAGGCTCCTTTGTCCATAAGATTCTCCAGGCCAGAATACTGGAGTCGGTTGCCATGTCTTCCTCTAGGGGATCTTCCCGATATACAGAGAGACTATGTATAGACTGAAAAGTGTTAGTCACTAAGTCATGTCTGGCTCTTTGCAGCCCCATGGACTGTAAGCCTTTCAGGCTCCTCTGTCCATGGAATTCTCCAGGGAAGAATACTGGAGTGTGTATCCATTCCCTTCTCCAGGGGATCTTCCTGACCCAGGGATCAAACCCAGTTCTGCATTGCAGGCAGATTCCACACCACTGAGCCATTAGGGAAGCCCGATATATGTATACATATATATATATATATATATATATATACATATATATATATATACATGATACATAGAGAAACCATCTACATATAGACTTTGAAGACCGTAAGGACTTGGTAATGCTTCAGATATCATTCTAAATATCCCCTTCCCATTGCACAAAGTCAGTGAACAAACCTATTATTGGTTTTAAGTTAAAGAAAATTAACCTTCCCAAGTGATTTATTAAACTTGCTCAGGAAAGGAAAAGGAAACCTCCAGGACAGAAAGACGGCAATATACTCCCCAGATTTGTTCCGTTACACGATGATCCCCTATACATTTAGTGATTTTAAGTTAATGAAGGGACAACAGGCTTTTCAAAAGAAAAAAAACCAGAAAGAAGCAATCTGTGTAATATTTTTATAGGTGGCCTTTGAATTACAGACCTGTTAGCTTATTCAAGCGTCCATCTCAAACAGACATTAATTTTCTTCTTGACAGTCTCTAGACCTATGCATCTTGGGACAGGCAAACTTTCAAAGTTCTGCCACTTTGCACACTGTTAAGAATTCTTTCTCCTTCAACTGTGTGGCCTGAGTTGACCCTTCTCTGCAAGGATGTATAAAGCTGAATCACCTGCAATAACCTCTCAATAGGAGACTCACCCAGACATGGTGCTCTGACTGCAGATGGGCAAGATGAGAAGGAGCAGCTGTCAGACAAGTGAGCTCCCATTAAGGTAAACATGGGGCCGTTCTGGCCTCCTTTTATTCTAATTAAATCTTAATACTATTATGGGGTGGGCTGGATCCATCCAAGACACACCTTTGCTGTAAAGGACTGCTGCTGCTGAGTCGCGTCAGTCGTGTCCAACTCTCTGCGACCTCATAGAGGGCACAGCCCAACAGGCTCCTCTGTCCCTGGGATTCTCCAGGTAAGAATATTGGAGTGGGTTGCCATTTCCTTCTCCAATGCATGAAAGTTAAAAGTGAAAGTGAAGTCGCTCAGTCGTGTCCGACTCTTAGTGACCCCATGGACTGTAGCCTACCAGGCTCCTCCATCCATGGGATTCTCCAGGCAAGAGTACTGGAGTGGGGTGCCATTGCCTTCTCTGGCTGTAAAGGACAGATAAATATAAAGCCATCCCTTTATGATATATGATTCAATAGGCTTTGACTGTCACCAACTACAATGATTTTAATAGATGATTAGTTCTATTTTATCATGGGTGGCTCAGATGGTAAAGGATCTGCCTGCAATGCAGGAGCCTTGGATTCGATCCCTGGGTCAGGAAGATCCCCTGGAGAAGGCAATGGAAACCCACTCCAGTATTCTGGCATGGAGAATCCCATTCTCCAGAAGCCATAGTCCATGCAGTCACAAAGAGTCAGACATGACTAAGCCACTAACACTGTAGAAACAGATGTACAAACAAACTCTTATAAAATTGGAGTCATAATGTCATCATGTTGGCAAGATGCCCACTCCTGATACAGATGAGAAAGTGAACAGGAAGCTGGAAAAAAGTATGGTCTGCCTTAGGCCTGGGAGCTCCAGAAAAGGCAGGGACTTAAGATGGAGCGAGCCTAGCACCCCTGGCAGGATCTCCCTGTGAAACAGACAGCACAAGGTACATCTGGGAGAAGGTGGCCACATGAGGCCAGACGGCAGAGGGTCCTGTGTTCCTCGGCCCTGCAGGCGACAACTGTCACTGAAGCAACTGCTCTGTCCCTGGCATCCACGGCCCTCTCATCCTTGCTCTTCCAGGAATGGTCCCTGCGATGGACTGCTTGTGTTTCCCCCTACCCAAAACTCCTATGGGGAAGCCCTAATGCCCAATGTGATGGGATTTGGAAGCGGGGCCTCTGGGAGGTAACCAGGTTCAGATGAGGTCACAAGACTGCAGCCCCCATGATGGAATTCGTATCCTTGGAGGAACAGGAAAGGGTCCAGAGGGTCCTCTCTCTGCAAGGTGAGGCTGCGGCAAGAAGGAGGCCACCTGCACACCAGGAAGACGGTCCCAAACCCAAGCCCGCCGGCACTCAGATATCCAGCCCCCACATCCAAGAAATCAGCAACCAGTTTCAGCTTCCTGGTGGTGGGGATGATTCTGGTTCAAGCCTGAACTAAGACAGCCCCACAGTCAGAAACCTAAGATGCTGAGATCTACCCACTCCTTGAAAACCGAGGCTGAAGCCCGCCCTGCGCTCTCGGAGCTCCTGCACCAATTCCCGTCTTCTGACACCACCGCATCTCAGGAACTCGTATTTTCACAGGCACAGAATAAGCACCTGACGGCGTGACTTCCATGGCCCAGGAGCGCCCCCTGACGGCGTGACTTCCATGGCCCAGCAGCGCCCCCTTAGTCGCCGTGCAACGGCTGGGCCACGCCTCCAGCTCAGCCTGCCCCGTGAAGCGCCCCGCCACCCAACTGGTACTCACATCCAGGGACTCGAGGCAGTACCAGCAGAAGGCGTGTTTGCAGTTCTTACACATCATCTGGGCACAGCCTTCGTCCCGCTCGATGTAGACCTTGCACTTGGGGCAGCGCTTGATGGGCGCATCGTCCTCGTCCAGCTTGAAAGCAGAGCTGAAGCAGGAGAGACCCTGTCAGGCTGTGCTCGGAGGCTGCGGGGTGGCCTGCCAGCTCAACTAGCTAGGGGCTGAGGTTGGGTGTGCTCAGTCGTGTCCGACCCTCTAAGACCTCAGGGACTGTCAACCACCAGGCCCCTCTGTCCACGGGATTTCCCAAACAAGAATACTGGAGTGGGCTGTTATGAGGTCACTTGCTAGTAAGTGAAATAAGTCAAAACCAAAGAATCTCAAACTCTGGAAAATAATCACAAAAAAAAAAAAAAGAGAGAGAGAGAAAAAACTGAATCAGCAGCTATGGGGGAAAAAATGAGCAATGTCAGCACAGATCTAAATTTAGATGTGTACAGACAAACCAAAGAAACAGGGCAGAGGCTTAGAAGGGAGGTCTAATTTTATGTCCTTATTCATATATTCATATACTTTCCAAAAGGTTAATAATACATAGTAGGCTCTTTGTTATTATCAAGGAAAAAAAATGTTAAAAACACACACATGCTAATCATTTACTTAGATCTACTTGGTGTCTGTACAAAATCGTTTTCCTGAAAGGTCTGGGCAGGCCACAGAGGTGAGCATGGATGGACTGAAGCCTGAGTTCAAGTGCAGCTCTTCTGCACACAGGCTGGGTGGCAACCTCTCTGAGCCCCAGCTTCTGGTTGGTGTGAGTTTAGCAGACGGGATTATGCATGAAGCGTACTGGGCAGGGCAAGCCTGTGTGAAGTGCCCAGTAAGTGGCAGCGAGGGTTCTGTGCTGCTCACAAAATGACAACCTAGGTATCTTTCTAGGTTTAACTGTAGAAGGATACCCAGCCCATGCTGTTAAATTTTATGTCAGCTGAAAATGCAGAGTCATCTGAAGAAGTGGTTCAGATTCACCGATTATGGGATGAATTTGCTATATCGTCATGAACTCATGGCATTTACCAAGGGGAACGTGATTCTCCACAGAACTGAGCAGATTGTGCAGAACCTAAAGCATTTATGAGTAGAGATTCACTGAAATTGAGAGCAAATTCCGGCATTCTGAATGCATTCTGAGTGTCATAGTCACTGTAAGGGTTAAATACATCATCACTTTACATGGTTATTTGAGGACCAGTGAGCTTCCAAACAATTACCCAGGTTTCCCTGGTGGCGTAGCAGTAAAGCATCCGCATGCAACACAGGAGACCACCTGCAATACAGGAGACGCAGGTTTGATCCCTAGGTCAGGAAGATCCCCTGAAAAAGGAAATGGCAACCCACTCCGGGATTCTTGCCTGGGAAACCCCACGGACAGAGGAGCCTGGCAGAATACAGTCACGGGGTCGCAGGAGTCAGACACAGTGACTAAACCACCACCACCAACAAACGATTATACCCTTGGGGTCTTCCTAAGCTTGAGACTCTTGCACTGCGAGGCGTGCACCAGTTTAACAGGTTCTGTTTCATTCATTAGTACAAGGTGACCAGAAAAGACACGCTGGAAGGTACCTGGTCTCCCCGGGAAGGAAGGTGATGGGCATGGTCTCCGGGCAACCCTGGCCGGGGTGCCAGCTGGCTTTGCAGGCAGAGCAGAACTCCGTGTCACAGGCTTTGCACTGGACCAGCTGGGGGGTGTGCAGCCCCATCTCCTGGAGCTGGCACACCGCCTGGCATGTAGACGCCGGGCACCAAGTCCGACAGGGGTCCAGGAGCACCTCTGACACAAAGAGAAAAAATGGGCGAGTCAGAGTCTGCAGGACCAGGGAACTGGCGGGGCTTAGGACAGACGGACACGTCACCACACAGCTTCTCATATTTAAGGGAGAAAAGAAAATCAAGGTCAGACATAACATGAACTTTAGGATCTGGGACCCACCTGGGGGCCCCTTGGCCCCTCCTCCCTCCAGCCACTCCCCACTCCCGAGCCCACTCACATGGGGGAAGAGCAAACCCCCAAGTACCCCCAGAGTCCTCAAGGCTCCAGAGCCCCATCCTGGGAACCCCATGGTCCAGCCAGTGCCTCCTGCCCCCACCTGCCTGCCCTGAGACACGGTGTTGCCACGGTAACCCATCTGAAGTCTCACAGCCTTGGACGGGCTGTGCTGTGGGCATCCCAAAATGTTGGGTAAGGATGGAAGCATAAGATGAAAAGGAGATGGCTGGCTCTTCTCATCAAAGGGCCCATCCGCCTACAATGATTTCCATCCCAAATTCACATCAAAGCCCTGAGCTAAGGACTGTGTGAAATTCATTCTTCGACAGCCAGTTTTCCCTCTGAAGTGGAGCCTGATTTAATGAAATTAGTGAGAAAGCTGATTTTGAAAAACAAGACCCTGTGACACTCACATGCCTTCTCATCTGTGTCCACATCTCACGTTTCTTTAAATAAAGGGTCCTGAGCTGCCCCCACCACCACAGTGAGCCTGATGATGGGTCCCCTGGGCCCTCTGTCCAGTGTGACTGGACTCTCAGTGCTGGGCGGCGGGAGGGAGCACCCAACTGGAACCCACACGGATGCTGATGCCAGGCCAAAAGGCGAGGAGGCCAAAGGATTACAGGGTGTTTGCAAAGGCCTCCAAGTCGGCCACTGATTTGCAAGCTGTTCCCAGGGTCACTCTTGAGAAGGAACGGACTGTATTTCGCTGTGAACCTAGAAGCAATGAAAGGCTCTTCTCGGCCATGTGACTGGCCAGTGCCAGAATGGGCCGGTTCACCCACATCAGAGACGGAATGTGTAGACATTGGGACCCCCAGCAGGCTGCGGCTGTCATGGGCTGCAGGTGGGCTGGGCTGCCCCTCAACAGGCGTGTGTTTGCCACGTTCCCTGAACTGGAAGCCAGATTCAGCCCTCAAGTTCCTGTCGGGTACCAACAGACTGAAAACCACCTTATCATCTAATTCTGACGGTGAGTATTTCAGTCTTTAAAGGCCACGAGGTCTCCATCCAACTGCTCAGCTCTACTTCGGAAGTACAAAAGCAGCTGTGTTGATCTATAAAGGAGTGTTTCAATAAAACTTTATTTACAATGCCAAGCCAGGGGCCAGGCAGATTTGGTTCACCAGCCATGGTTGGCTGACTCCTACCCTATTTTAAAAAGGCGAATTCATCAATAGCACCTAGGGGCTTCCCAGGTGGCTTAGTGGGTAAAGAATCTGCCTGCAATGCAGAAGACACAGGCAGATGCAAGTTTGATCCCTGAGTCAGGAAGAGCTCCCAGAGGAGGGCATGGCAACCCACTCCAATATTCTTGATTGAAGAATCCCATGGATAGAGGAGCCTGATGGAGTATATGGTCCCTAGGGTCGCAAAGAGTTGGATACGACTAAAGCAACTGAACACAATCAATAGTACAAAAACGATCAAGCCAGTAGGTCCAGCAGAAGGTTTAGAAGACTTGCTGATACAAAGGAACTCTGGCATCCAGGACAATGTGGTACTTTCTCATCGATGTTCATGTTAATAAGGTAAAATCCTCCTGACGCCTCAGTGGTGAGTGAATGTGTAAAACGAAGCCTTCTCATGAGCTGAGAGTGTTTGCTTTTGTAAGACTGTTCCTGGCTGCCAGATCCGAGGAGGTGGTTTTGTGGGGAAAATGCACGCGTGTGGGGACAGCGGTCTGCGGGTTCCTGGGCTGAGAGGGCAGGAGAAAGAAGGACGGAGGGATGAACGGTGCCCTGGGGCAGAGGGGGTAGGGGGGAGAAAATGCTAAAGGCTGCTCCCCCAGAGCACTGTGCCTTTTACCTGGCGGCCCTCCCCTGCCCCTATCTGGATTTCTCTACCACCAGTTCTGGCTCTGGGCTGGGTGAGCCCGGACCTGCCTCACTTACATCACAGGGCCCCCACAGGCACGGCCCCCGCAAGGACGCCATTGCAGGATGTGGGTGTTCAGTCTGCAAAGACTTCGGGACGCGTGCAGATAAGCTACGTCCTCCGCTGGGTCGGCTTCCTGGCTGACTTGACAGAGGGTTCAATGCGGGTCCACCCGAGCCCCTAAGGGGACTGCCCAGTTCAGGTCCTTCCAGTCTCCATGGTGCCCCCTTCCTGCTCTCAGCAGCCTGTGCCAAGAGGAGGCAGCCAGCTTTTCCAAGGTCTCTTCCTGCCTGTCACCGTTGGGCAGCATCTCTCGGTCACTCCTCTTAGCACCGCACATGTAGCCCTGATTATAGGATGCGGTGCGCAGCAGAGGAGACCTAGTTAGTGTTTCCATGGTAACTACTTGCATCGTGTGACTTGTGTCTTCTTGGAGCTGTGAGAGGGCACTGCCCATCCCCATGGGAGAGACTCCCTGCAGCAGGCGGAGGGCAAACACCCTGCCCCACTGAGCTGCCAGCTCAGAGCCCCCCTCTCTCAGTGCTGCTGGCACCCCCCACCCCAAGAGCACAGCCCGGCTCTGCTCTCGGACGTCTATTAAAATTCTACAAGATCCCTCTGCTGCTGGAGTCTGCCCGCTGGGTGTGCAAGATGGGACACAACCAATAGGAAGATCCACACTGGCCACCAGCACAGCTTTTCTTTCCAGGATGTGTTTATGCATACATATCGATGTCTGTCTGCCTATCTACCTATTTATCTATCCATCACATCTATATATTTATATATACTATATATACCATATATATACTATCACATTGATATACTATACATTAGATACATTATAGCCAATATGTTATAAATATTATACACATTGTATCTAGTATGTATACATGCACATATTTGTACCTAATATATTTTCAAACAAAGCAAGACGTATATTTTCTGGCACAAGATAAAGAAACAAATCTTAGCTCCCCTCTCCCCAAGATAGATACATAAATAAAAATAAAGTAAGTCCCTAACAGTCATACTCATCAAAAAGCCCAAGACTCTTGTAAAAGTTGTTCTTTCTTAAACACGCTGTGCAGGGCAGTGGGTCCTCCGTTCCTTCTCATGCTGCTCCAGCTCCCACTGACCCGGAAATTTAAGCAAACAGTGCACCATGGCCCGGCCAGTGTCCAAAAAGGAACTCGTGTGTAACGCCATGGGGCATGACCTTCCCGGGGAGCCTGTAGCTCCCAGCTTTGGAGATCTTACAGCTGGCAGACAGAGTGTACACAACAGACCTCCTCCCAGAACCTCCCTCCTAGTGTCCTGCTCCCCAAGGACCCTGGCTGGAAGAGTAGGGACACTCAGGTTAAAATAAGACTCTGATATGAGATGTACAAATGGAGGGAGTATTGGAACTGTGACCACAGCACTTTTTAGTAACTAAACATTGTTGGAAGATGATATAGACTGTCACTTTTCCACCAGTCACCATCCTCATTTGAAGGTGACTTCAAAGAGCTTCCCCGGTGGCTCAGAGGTTAAAGCGTCTACCTGGAATGTGGGAAACCCAAGTTTGATCCCAGGGTCGGGAAGATCCCCTGGAGAAGGAAATGGCAACCCACTCCAGTACTCTTGCCTGGAGAATCCCATGGAGGGAGGAGCCTGGTAGGCTACAGTCCATGGGATCCCAAAGAGTTGGACATGACTGAGCGACTTCACTTTCACTTTTCGAAGGGAGAGAGCAAATTGAAAACTGCCTCACTGATCCTATCTAGAATTTGCTCAGTTCAGTTCAGTTTAGTCACTCAGTCCAGTCCAACTCTTTGTGACCTCATAGACTGCAGCACGCCAGGCCTCCCTGTCCATCACTAACTCCCAGAGTTTACTCAAACTCATGTCCGATGAGTTGCTGATGCCATCCAACCATCTCATCCTCTGTCATCCCCTTCTCCTGCCTTCAATCTTTTCCAGTATCAGGCTCTTTTCAAATGAGTCAGTTCTTTGCATCAGGTGGCCAAAGTATTGCAGTTTCAGCTTCAGCATCAGTCCTTCCAATGAATATTCAGGATTGATCTCCTTTAGAATGGACTGGTTGGACCTCCTTGCAGTCCAAGGGACTCTCAAGAATCTTCTTCAACACCACAGTTCCAAAGCATCAGTTCTTCTGCCCTTAGCTTTCTTTAGAGTCCAACTCTCACATCCATACATGACTACTGGAAAAACCATAGCTTTGACTAAAAGGACCTTTGTTGGCAAAGTGATATCTCTGCTTTTTAATATGCTGTATAGTTTGGTCATAACTTTTCTTCCAAGGATCAAGCATCTTTTAATTTCATGGCTGCAGTCACCATCTGCAGTGATTTGGGGGCCCCCCAAAATAAAGTCTCTCACCGTTTCCCCATCTACTTCCCATGAAGTGATGGGACCAGATGCCATGATTGTAGTTTTCTGAATGTTGAGTTTTAAGCTGACTTTTTCACCCTCTTCTTTCACTTTCATCAAAAGGCTCTTTAGTTCTTCTTTGCTTTCTACCATAAATGTGGTGTCATCTTCATATCTGAGGTTATTGATATTTCTCCCAGCAATCCTGATTCCAGTTTGTGCTTCATCCAGTCCAGCATTTCACATGATGGACTCTGCATATAAGTTAAATAAGCACGGTGACAATATGCAGCCTCGATGTACTCCTTTTCCTATTTGGAACCAGTTTGTTGTTCCATGTCCAGTTCTAACTGTTGCTTCCTGACCTGCATACAGATTTCTCAAGAGGTAGGTCAGGTGGTCTGGTATTTCCATCTCTTTCAGAATTTTCCACAGTTTGTTGTGATCCACACAGTCAAAGGCTTTGGCATAGTCAATAAAGCAGAAATAGATGCTTTTCTGGAAGTCTCTCACTTTTTCGATGACCCAACGGATGTTGGCAATTTGATCTCTGCATCTTCTGCCTTTTCTAAATCCAGCATGAACATCTGGAAGTTCATGGTTCACACAGTGCTGAAGCCTAGCTTGGATATTTATGAGCATTACGTTGCTAGTGTGTGAGATGAGTGCAATTGTGCGGTAATTTGAGCATTCCTTGGCATTGCCTTTCTTTGGGATTGGAATGGAAAGTGATCTTTTCCAGTCCTGTGGCCACTGCTGAGTTTTCCAAATTTGCTGGCATATTGAGTGCAGCACTTTCACAGCAGCACCTTTTAGGATCTGAAATAGCTCAATAGCCCACTAGCTTTGTTCATAGTGATGCTTTCTAAGGCCCATTTGACTTCGCATTCCAAGATGTCTGGCTCTAGGTGAGTGATCACACCATCATGATTATCTGGGTCATGAAGATCTTTTTTGTATAGTTCTTCTGTGTATTCTTGCCACCTCTTCTTAATATCTTCTGCTTCTGTTAGGTCCACACCATTTCTGTCCTTTATTGTGCCCATCTTTGCATGAAATGTTCCCTTGGTATCTCTAATTTTCTTGAAGAGATCTCTAGTCTTTCCCATTCTATTGCTTTCCTCTATTTCTTTGCATTGATCACTGAGGAAGGCTTTCTTATCTCTCCTTGCTATTCTTTGGAACTCTGCATTCAAATGGGTATCTCTTTCCTTTTCTCCTTTGTCTTTCGCTTCTCTTCTTTTCACAACTATTTGTAAGGCCTCCTCAGACAACCATTTTGCCTTTTTGCATTTCTTTTTCTTGGGGATGGTCTTGATCACAGCCTCCTGTACAATGTCACAAGCCTCCGTCCATAGATCTTCAGCCACTCTATCAGAGCTAATCCCTTGAATCTATTTCTCACTTCCACTGTATAATCATAAGGGATTTGATTTAGGTCATACCTAAATGGTCTAGCAGTTTTCCCTACTTTCTTCAATTTAAGTTGAATTTGGCAATAAGGAGTTCATGATCTGAGCCACAGTTAGCTCCCCATCTTGTTTTTGCTGACTGTATAGAGCTTCTCCATCTTTGGCTGCAAAAGTATAATCAGTCTGATTTCAGTGTCGACCATCTGGTGATGTCCATGTGTAGAGTCTTCTCTTGTGTTGCTGGAAGAGGCCGTTTGCTATTACCAGTCCATTTGCTCAGTGACTGGCTATAATTAATAGCCATGTTTCAGGTCTAACATTTTCATATTCCATTCAGACAGCTCTCTGGTCCTATTAAGTCTGAATCCTTTTTTTATTTTTTTGGTGCTTTGAACACAACGCTAGCAAAATATTCTAAAGTGATCATTTTGAGAGATATTTTTTTAACCTAAGTCAAGTTGGGTTCATTACTATGCAAAAGAAAAAAAAATCTTCTTTGACTAAGCCAAAGTACAGAAGAAATAACAACAGTTAAAATTATTAGGTAGGAACATTTACCCAGCTGCATTTTAAAATTCAATGTCATAGAAAGTTCATTTTCTTCTAACCCAAATAACTGCCAGTTTCTGTCAAGATTCCCTCTGGAAAATGTTTTCAAAAGAGGCTCACAGCCTCAGAAATCGAAATTAATCAAATTTATAGCTCTACATACCAACTTTTGTGTCATATGGCCATATATTTGAGCTATAAACTGCCCCAAACCAAAGAATATATGGCATTTCAATAAATAAGCTCTTGAAAACAAGTTTCAACGTTATCAGAACTCCTGTATGATATTTTTTAGGTTGGCCACACATTACCTTTTTTTTTTTTTCTTTTTGCCTTGAAAAGTGAGTCTCAAGAGGAAATGCAGCTATCTTTAGCATTTCTTAAAAAAAAAAAAAAGGAGAAAAAAACTTTCCACATTCAGCTAAACAGGCGTCTCTGGACACACTGCTCTGGTCTATTCCGCATTCCATTCCCATCCTGACAGTGTTTTCCTGTAAACACGAAGCCCGGGGGTGTGCTCATCTCTCATGAACGCCCGATTCAGGAGATCACTAAGAACCCAACCAGGAAGAGTGGGGAGCAGACAGCAGTTGCTCAATAACCCATCCGGAAATTACAGAATCCAGATACAGCATCTCCACGATAAAGTCTTACATACAGAACATTGTCTACACATGTCGGTTATTCTGCTTCTTTTCAGATGAGCCCAAGATCCAGAAGAGATATGAAAACAAGATCAAACAAAATCCACAGAATAATACCATCTTATGAATCCAGCATGGGGCTTCCCTGGTGGCTCAGACAAATAAAGAATCTGCCTGCGATGTGGAAGATCTGGGTTCAATGCCTAGGCCGGGAAGATCCCCTGGAGAAGGGAATGGCGACCCACTCCAGTATTCTTGCCTGGAGAATCCCATGGACAGAGGAGCCTGGAGGGCTACAGTCCATGGGGTCGTAAAGAGTCGGACATAACTGAGCGACTAACACACACACACACACACACACACACACACACGGACATGGCGCATTTCAGACAGCAATGACAAAGATCCACCAGACAATCAATGTGTCTTAACACTGAAGCAGCCTGGCTGCAGCCAGGAGGAGAGGGTGGGACCCTGCAGGGGTGAGGGGGGGACCTGGTCCATGCCTTTCCACCCACCAGAGACGGAAACCAGGGCGCATTAGTTAGCCTCTGTGGGTGTCTGCTAACAGGCAACCCTGTTGGACTGCTGTAAGGCTTAGTGAGACAAGACCCCAGCACCTACCGGCCCCATCAGCGTGCAGTAGACAGTGTGGGCAACAGACCTGTGGTCAGGGTGGTGACCATCACCATTCCACCCTGTCCGACCTCGGGACTTCCTTCCAAGGATTCCTATCTTTTAAATTCTGTGACGGCCTAAGGATTACTCCTCAGACTGTTAGGCCTTAACCTGGCTGGAGAATAACGCTCCATGAGGGTTTCTTTAAACCACCCCCATAATCCCAGATCCCTAGAAGCAAGCTGTTCCATGGATCTTTCCTGCTACCAACTAGACACCCCCCCCCCAATAGAGGCCATTCAACTGTGAGCTCTGCAGAAAACTCTGAAGCCAAGCTTCAGAAGGCTAATTTACATCAATGTTTTCACGTGTACTGCATCCAATGATGCAGAGTGGCACCCACCCGAAGCACTCCCCCCAGTTTATACACCGGATTCAGTCACAGGAGTTGTAAGCGTCTGCGACACCGGGCACCTACCTCTTTCGAACTGTAGCTTTTTGTATCTTTGCATAATTTCAGCCGCCACCATGCACTCAATCTAAGGGAAGAAACAGAAGAAAAAGGAGTCTAACCATATGAGGGCTAGCACACAATGCCAGGTCATCCTGGACAGAGCCTGGGACCCCCGACTCACTGGGGAGCCCCTGCACGTGCACCCCGATTTCCCCAGCCATACGTGCCTCGTTCTCCTGCAGGTGGCCCTGTTTGGGGCAGGCAGCATCTGGACAGCTAATCGCAGTTTCTAATCCTTCTTTAATCAAGAGCTCCACATACTGTTTCAGGCACTGAAAAAAACAAAACACAGAGAAGTATCTGTAAACATCTTCCTTAAGGCTGAAGGAACAGTGATGCATTTAAAAAAAAAAAAAAAAAGACAAATCAAGCACATTGTTCCAGTACAGTTTTTTTTGTATTTTTGCCCTGTAGTCCATGGCAACGACCAAATTAGAGGTTATATTCACTCGACAAATATTTGTGGGGTACCTCTGCTACACCAGGGCTGAGGATGCGGTTGGGTCCCTGTGCCCGACCTCGGCAAACACCACGCCAGTATGCTCGGTGGGAGGAGCGGGGAGGCAAGGGAGGCTGGGGACCCATACTCCTCAAACACACACCAGACATCAGGGTTCTGCTCAGTCCCCTGTATGCCACTGTTTCACGAGACACTTAGAATGTTATCTAAGGAAAGATATGACCACGCCGTCAATTGGGTGTGAAAACTGAGACTCAAACAAGGAAGTGTCAGCTTCCCCAGACAGCAAGGGCAGAACCCAGACTCCAGCACAGCCTCACCTGCCTCTTGGCTGCCCCTGCGCCCCCACCGAGAACCCAGGTCGAGCTGCCCACCCTCCTTCAGTGACCTCTCACGCAACGGGCAATGACTGGCTGCCACTCCCCACCCCTCGACTTGGCCATCTGGCTGAACATCCGAAGTAAGTCAGAAAAGTAAGTAGGAGACACAAACCAGAGTTCATGCCAAAGTGAACCGGCCTTTCCCAGGGCCGGTCCACTCCTGCATTACTGTCTGCTGGTCTTGAAAATCCAATGCTCCCTGAAAAGCACTTTTTAAACAAAAAGTAGAAGAAAAGTGATGGTCTTCTCTAGGCAAGGTCACTGCCCGATGTGACTGAGACAGACATTAAAGCACTTACATCAGATGACATCAGAACTCAAAGAGGATAAGAAACCAGACCTCTCAGTGACGGCAACACAAAGTGAAATGTCTCAGCAGCCTCTCCAAGTCCACTTCCTGTCACAGCCCAGGCTGCAGAGCTACACAGACACCTGGAACCCGGGTCCCTCCAGGCAGAGCTGAGGATCGGTCTCACGATGGGCTCGGGCCACAGCTCTCTGGACAAGAGACCAGAGATGCCCATCCCGCTGGGCTTCTGAGATGGTAAGAAAGAAAGTGTGGAAAGTCACCTGGCGTGATTCCTGATACACAGACCAGCTAAGTAAGAGTGGTGGCTATTATCTGATGCATGTGTATCTTGGTCATTGGTGTCTTACAGTCATAGGTGTAAAATATCACAACCTTAGCAGCAAGATCATTCTTTTACTTTTTTTATAATTAAGTCTGTCTAAATTAAGTCTCTGGGGGACACTAGAATGCCATAAAGTGATAAAACGCTGAAAACTCTCACAATATTGTGCAAAGAAGTACAATGTGCAGAGAAGGCAATGGCATCCCACTCTGGTACTCTTGCCTGAAAAATCCCATGGACAGAGGTGCCTGGCAGGCTGCAGTCCATGAGGCTGCTAAGAGTCGGACACGACTGAGCGACTTCCCTTTCACTTTTCACTTTCATGCATTGGAGAAGGCAATGGCAACCCACTCCAGTGTTCTTGCCTGGAGAATCCCAGGGACGGGGGAGCCTGGTGGGCTGCCGTCTACGGGGTCACACAGTCGGAGACGACTGAAGCGACTTAGCAGTAGCAGCAAATCAAGTCTCTGGGGGACACTAGAATGCCATAAAGTGATAAAACTCTCACAATATTGTGCAGAGAAGTACACAATGAGAGGAAGCTGACAAAATGCAACAGTTAAAGCTGGTGTGATAGGTACACTCAGGGGACATTTCTGTGCAAGGACATCGCTGTGCAAGGACTTGCATGTATCAACAAGCAGTGCATCACACCTGCAGAGGGCTGCCTGGTGGGTGAACATTCTATGCTCTGCACAATCTGCAAAATAACTGTTTCTGGAAGCATCTATTTGCATACTATATAAAAGGGATGGCGACTTCCCTGGCGGCTCAGTGGAGAAGAACCCGACGACCTATGGAGGAGACACCAGTCTGATTCCTGATCCGGGAAGACCCCACGTGCCACGGAGCAGCTAAGCCAGCACGCCACACTCCTGAGCTTGTGCTCTAGAGGCCAAAGCCCACCCGCCCTATGGCCGTGCTCCACGACAACAGAAGTGACCACAACAAGAAGCTGGGACACCACAACTAGAGAAAAGCTTGCACAGCAACAAAGACTCAGCACAGCTAAAAATCAATTAATTAGTTAAGTTGAAAAAAAACACACAAAGACTAGCAGAGCATGAAAGCCCCTTTAAAGGAGAGAGCAGTGAGGATCTGTATCTGACCAAGCATCCATGGAAAACAAGACTAGTCTTCTTCCAGATAGAAACTGGGCCATGACTCACAAGCTGTGTTTTTCAATCTAATAGCAAAAAGATGTCTTGAAATGAGCACCCGAAAATGCCACAGAAACCTCGGTGAAAATAAACATACAGGACAGAGGCAGACACTGATGTATTCCCGACTATTGTATTAATTACAGCTCTTCTTAACCGAAGGCCTCAAGACTCCAAGTTAATCACCACCTGTGTTAGCCAACTAAACAAACAAGACTCTTAGGAGGTGTTAATCGCTCCCCTTAGACAGAGGAGAGAACAAAGCTTAGGGAAGTTAGGAACAGGACAAAGTTGGGGTCTGTAAGTGGAGGAGCTTGTCTCAAACCCATGTGTGCCTGACTCCGAAGAGGTGGCGGCTTTGTTTTTTAAATTCTGGCCTCCTTCCTCCCCAGTCAAGAATTCTTCCATAAGCAATCATTTACTTATTTTCTGTTACCTCGTGTAAGTTTTCTAATGAGTACAAAGAATCGTATGCATTTCAGACCCGCAAAGTCTGAGTCACCCCAGAGTGTGTCTCTATGCATCCCTGATGCTTGGGTGCTGGGACCCTCCAGGACATCAAGACCCCCAGTTTAGTTCAGTCGCTCAGTCATGTCCAACTCTTTGCAACCCCATGAACTGCAGCACGCCAGCTTCCCTGTCCATCAAGAACCCCAAGCCTCCTGGCAAAGACGCACCATGCTGAGGTTTCACGGTGTGGGGGGGTTCCCACCCACCCTGGGGAGGGGGGTCAGGAAGATAGCAGAGATGGAAAGCTGGCCAGAGGGACAAGGCCTCTCAGGAAAGGGCTGTCCACTGCACAAAGCACAGGAGGGTCCAGGAGCGGTGAGGCAGAGTATGGAGAGCTGCAGAAAGTTCCAGACTGTTCATTCTCTACTTTCTCAGCCAACCCTTTGAAACCCGGGTCCCAAGATGCAGAGCGGGGGCTACCGATCTGCTGGGAACCCCGTTGCCTCAGAATCCTTCACAAAGAGAAGGGGCTGCAGAGAGATGGCTGCCTGGTACGGAGTCTGCAACAAGCCTGAACTTGGTCCGCTTTCTCCCTAGGAGGCCCGTCGGCTACTGATGATGCTAACAGCTGGGAGAAACCCCCAGAAGCAGTGCTCAAAGGTGCCTGAGTGGCTTCTGCTTATCAGGGATCCATGTTTACAAATGGCCCACACAGGCAGATCTGAACGGCAGCCGTGGGACTCCCGCGGACCGGGTTCAGGCAAGACCCTGGGACCACTGCCCTGGTGGGAATGCCAGTGAACCGTCGTGCCAGATGTGAGCCTGCACCCCTGAGGCCCCTGGCCCCCCATAGTATGGAAGGAAACAAATTCCGAGGCCAAAAATGATGCTTCAGCGGCTAGGTGCCTGGCACGTGTACCACGAGTTCTGCCCAGCCCCCACGGCCTCACTCAGGGAGGGTCTGCTTACCCCCTCCTCTGCTAGGAGGCAGGTTCTTTGAAACCCAGGCTGTTTATCCTCCCAGGCCCTGGGCCTGATGGAGTGCTGCTGAAAAGCAGGGCCTTAACAACTCGGCAGGAGAGACAGAGGCTGACAGTGAGGGGAGTGAGTGGTCCGCACACAGACCAAGCCAACACCTGCACAGATGTGAACACGGACACGCATCCCTGCAGAGGAGGGGAGACCTGGGGTACGGACCTCAGGTCACTGTCAGAGAGCTAGCTGGACGGGCACCCCGGGCCCCTTGGCGGGCGAGGAGGGCAGACACTTCCTACAGGGCTGTCCTCAGGCAGCTGGAGCCACCACCCAGCACGGCAGGCGAGACGAGGATGCTTCATGCAAACCCCTCGTCCAACTGCTGCCAGGGGCTGGAAACTGGAGCAGACCACCCAGCAAGCCCTGCCGTGTATGTTCTGGCAGCAACGCCACTCCAGGCTGCAGGGATTGACTTCACCCAAACCAGGGACTCCAAGAGATGAAGGCTGCTTTTGTATTAAAATTTTTAGAGGGGAAAAAAAAAATCAAATTTACTTTCTACTGGAAAAAAAAAAAAAAAAACACCTCTCATCTACGTGTACTCTCGGTCCAGTGGTCTTGCCAAACCACCAGCCAGCTGTCTCCTGGACTCACCTCCTCTGAGTTCTCTGACCCCTTGGGTGCTGAAGCCCAGGTAGGCCCCACAGTTGGGGGGCACTGGGTAATGTCAATGCTCAGCCCGCCATATGTCCCCTGGGCCTTTCCCTCAGGGTCCCTCAGGGTTTCTAAGAGTCAAAACCCAGTCAACCACTGGACCAGGAAAATGGCTTTCCATGCAGGCAGTGTCCGTGGTGGAAGGACACACAGAGAAGGTCTCAGTAACACCAGTTCCTGCCACTCTGACCCTGTTAGCCTGCACCCACCAGCCTCTCTCTGTCCACATGGAGGTCTTCCCACTAAAACCCTGCCAGTCTACCAGTCCAGACTGGGGTGCCCATCCTTTCCACGGGCCCCCCAACCTGCAGCCTGGTGTCCGTGCACAGCTGACCCCACAGGCAGCTGGGGCAGACGCGACCCCTTCTGAGGCCCTGTCACCCCAAAATGCCCCCACCCTTGTGGGAGAGTGTGTGATCACAGGTGCAGAGAAAGACACAGGCTGAGCCTGTCTGATGGGCAACGCTCTCCTTCAAGAGCACGGAGTCGACAGTTCTTAGCTGCGAGTCTGTCATTTGCTGGGATTTTCCAGGTCAATTAAACCAGCAGGCACTGAGCATCCGCTTCTCCGGAGGGTGGCATGGGGAGCTGTGATGGTGGCCATCCCCGCCTCACCACAACAAGCGCAAAGAGGCAGACTGGCCAGCCCGAGGTATGGATGCTGCTCACTCAATATCGCTGCCCAGAGAAGAAGTTGTCCATCCCAGGGCTGGGTCCGCCCACGGCACAGAAGCTCCAGGAGACGGTGCACAGGTGTGACAGCACGCGGAGTCGAGAAACAGGGCAGGTGGTCCGGCGGGACTACGAAGCCTGGGGGCAGGGGAGACGCGAAAGCGCCCCAGAGCCGAGCCGAGCGGCAGGTGTCATCTATGGAGGCCGTGGGCTCCAGGGTGCCCAGAGTCGATCCATATCACCAGAAGATGTTGTATAAGAACCTGGTCTCCAAGTGTGAAGATGAACCTGACGGGACAGGATGACCAGTCCCAATCAGGGCACTGGGACGGCCCTGGCTGTGGGTAGGGAAGTGGACCCAGCCTCCGCCCAGCCTGCAGCTACACGAGGATCTGAAAAGCCAGCCTTCAAACGTGGACCTGCCTTGGGAAGCCCTGCCAGTGCAGTCACACGCCTGCTGATAAAAACGCAGGAGGATGTCCTTTGTTCTGGAAAGAACTGCCCTGTTCTGAGAACTGGGCCATGGCCACAAGGACCCAGAGGACGAGTGATACCTGACCCCGGCGGCTGGTCTCAGGGTGACACTGGGAGGTGACCAGGAGGCAATAGTGGGGATGTTCTATGGACGACTCAGGCCAGCTCTGATGACCTGGGAGCACTCTGGGACCGAGCCAGGCCTTCCCCTTGCTCCCCCAGCCTCACAGAAGAACATGAAGCTGAAGCTACTCCTTCTGCTCATCCGCAGAGACCAAAGCCCGTCCGACGCTGCCCGTCCCCAGTGTGCTGGCTGAGAGGTGGAGCTTCTAATGGGTAGGCGCCATCCGCCCCCCTGCCTCCGCAAGGAGGGTGCTCTCCTCGGGCTTCTGACAAAGCTGCAGGAGAAGCCCTACGTGCAGGACACGGTCTGTCTGCTCCAGAGTCGTGAGGATCAAGAATGAGCATGTTATCCGACTACATCTTCATCATAAAGACCTCTCGGGGGAAGGGAAGACCGGAGGGGTTGTGAGGAAGTGAAGCTGCTCGGTCAGGTCTGACTCTTTGAGATCCTTTGGACTGTAGCCCACCAGGCTCCTCTGCCCATGAAATTTCCCAGGCAAGAGTATTGGAGTGGGTTGCCATTTCCTCCTCCAGGGGATCTTCCTGACCCAGGGATCAAACCCAGATCTCCCACATGGCGGACAGATGCTTTGCCATCTGAGCCACAAGTAGGAGGGGTTAACATACAATAATTCAGGGAGCTGCAAGTTAAATCGACAGTCATCCCTCCTGTGGATTTCTGGGGCTTCCTCTGTGTTCTCGGGCACCCAGAGTGTCCCAGGGTGGGTACAGAGAGGGACCCGGCACATGGTGCTCAGCAAATCCACCAAACCGTGATGGTCATCTGAGTGCATCTTTTAGGACAGATGTTCCCTGGGACGCATGGCTGGGGAAAGCTGCTCTTTTGGATTCTTGCAGTTCTAACCCTGAACTCAGAAATGAGCTAAAGGGGTTAAGGGCCTGCAGACGGCCTGCCACGGAGCAGCTCCTCCACACATGTGCCCTGAGCCTCGGGGAGAACTCCGTTCATCTCCATTACACGGGTGAGGCCCACAAGGACGGCGGAGTTGGAAACAGCCTGCATTTTAGGGCGCTGATGCCCAAGCGCAGTTCCAGGCTTTCTCTGGACCCTCTTCCTCCTCGAGGTCAATCTTCTTCTTCTAACCCAAAGCCTGTAATTTTCTGATCATTTTTTTATCTTAAGAGAGCCTTCTCTTCATTCTTCTCTCCTCAGGTCTGTCCCCAAGGAAAAGACACAGGCACTTCTGCTGGTGGGGGCCCTGGGGCCTCCACGAGGGGATTGGGCCTTCCCCTGCCCCCCAGGCTGTGGGCACACAGGTGTTTCCTGTGCTTCAAGCCACACGGAGCTGCAAACCCAAGCAGGCCTGGTCTCAACATCTTAATTTCTAATAAACAGTTGTGAAAAAAAAAAAAATCACAACCATCCCCTGTTTCTTAGTGCTCCCAGCAAGCCCCCTGTGAGAAAACAGTGCTCTTTTCCTCTGTTCACAAGCTCTGACTTAAATTAAGTATCTGATCTGAATTAGAGCTGCTATCCGGTAGAAATAGGAAACTAAAACGACAAGGACAACAAATGAAAGGCGGGGTGAAACCACGGCCGGGTGAACGACCGACCTTACAGAGGAGGAGAGCTGTGGTCTCGGGAGGCCCTCCCCACAATGGCATACTGGGGGCGACAGGGAGGGGCTGGGAGCTTGCTCCCAGGCACAGCTGCACAGGGAAGCCAGCCAGTTAGCTGAGGCTGGAAAACTTCCCTTCAGGCAAGAAAAGAGGCGATTTTGCATAAAGGGGATTCTTTAATCCAGCCAGACACGGCTGGACCATTCCAGTTCACCCTTTAGAAATGAAAACTCTCTGTGTTCTTCTTGAGCTGGAGGTCTGTCTGTCCATCCACCTCCCCCCAGGCCCTCTGCCTCCCATCCTTCCCCAGCTCAGAAAATGCCCCAAAACAGCTTCCTGTGCTCCAGGTTGAATTTCCTTTCCTGGGGCGTCAGTGAGGCAACATTGCTTGGCCACCAAGCACGTAGCTGAGGCCGACTCTCTGTGGTTCAATTCATCTATCAGGATGATTAGATAGCATCATCGACTCAATGGACATGAATCTGAGCAAACTCTGGGAGATGCTAAGAGGACAGAAGAGCCTGGCATGCTGAGGTCTGTGAGGTTGCAGAGAGTGGGACACGACTGGGCGCCTGAACAATAGCAGTCACGGGTCCTGCTGTAAACCAGGTATTTGGGGGCAGAATTGTGCCCTCAAGAAGCCAGGGTCTAGCATAAAAGGAAGTTGGACACACAGACTTAAATGACTGCAACCTCCGTCTCCTTATCCGTAAAATGTAGATGATGCTACCAAATGAGCCTACATTTTAAGAGATCTTGATCTTGACCTTGATCTTGTCTTTCAAGATCAAGAGACAAACAGAGCAAGGGGCAGGAAGGGAGAAGCCTCTGGGGAGGCAGCTGTGAGGGGACAGAAACTAACCAGGACATCTGAGCAACACACAGGCAGGCCGTCTGGAGAGTTTACTTGTAACAGTAACTTTTTTAGTTGTTCACAGTTTAAAGAAAAATATTTTTTCTGGACTTTTTTAAATTTTGGAATTCCTTGAATGGGAAAAAAATAAAATGCAATGAGACAAACTGAAAATAAATCCTACACCCGCACTTTCCTTTTCTGATGACTAAAATGTTGGGTCTGAGTGAGGCCTGATGGGAACAGAAGGCCTGCAGCCCTTAAGTGCCGTACAGCCTTTGGCTCAAAATGATGCTGGCGGCATCTTCAGGAGATCCAGGTGTGCTTTCAACGCTCTCACGGGAGGGGAGTTTGGGGGAGAATGGATGCACGTGCATGTATGGATGGGCTGCTTTGCGGTGCACTGAGACTATTCACAGAGGCTCCCCTGATGGCTCAGCGGGGGAAGAATCCACCGACAATGCAGGAGACATGGATTCGATCTCTGGGTCAGGAAGATCCCCTGGAGAATAAAACGGCAACCCACTCCAGTGTTCCTGTCTGAAAAATCCCATGCACAGAGGGGCTACAGTCCAAAGAGTCGCAAAGAGTCAGACACGAGTGAGTGACTAAGCATACTGACATGTCTAACTATCACAACATTGTTAAGACTATACATCAATATAAAACCAATTTTAAAAAAATACATCCTCTTCAGTTTAGCGCTAAGGCAGTGCCAGGGGACACACAGAGCCAACTCTGTTGTGGGCGTACTCGCCAGGACGGCACCCCGACCATCTCAGGAACACCATTGTCTAATTAAATCGGACGCAAGCTACGGTGAAGGTTTCTTTTCCAGAAAGGAGCGTGCACACCACGGCAGGGTTTCTCAGCTGCGTTCCCAGCTCCCAGGCCTCTGCGTAACTGACCACTTCTGCGCCTCGAGCACCTGCAAAGGAACCTGCCTGGGGAGCCCGATGGACTCAGAAGAGAATCCTTCCAATAAAACTGCGTAATGGTGAGTGACCCTGCATGCTGTCTCTAAAACAAAAGCAGAAGGCTTATCCCGAAATCCTTTTAAGCCGGCGTTCCCGGCGAGACCAACCAGGGTGCAGAAGACGCACTGGCACTGGGCGATGGTCGTCATCTGCTCCACGGGGTACTCCCCCAGGCACAGCTTGCAGGACACCAGTGGGTCCAGGGCCAAGTCCCAGGACGGCCGGCACGCGCGCGCGGCGCTCATGGCAGAGCAGTCTGAAACGAGAGAAGCACAGGCCGTCAGATCCGCGTGGCCTGCACGGAACCCGGGGAGGGCCACTCCTGGCTGAACCTGGGGCCCCGGGGCTGGCCGAGTGACTGCTGAGGGGCCAGAGTTTCATAGGCCTCATCGGGTCCTCCGAGAAGTTTTAGCCAGAGGCCCCTGACCTGGTCTGTGGGTGATGCTCCTCTCCTGTATTGATGGTAATATGCCTTTCCCATATTGATGGTAATATACCTTCCCCTATTGATAGTAATATTCCTTCCCCATATTGATGGTAGTATTCCTTTCCTGTATTGATGGTAATATACCTTCCCCTATTGATAGTAATATTCCTTTCCCGTATTGATGGTAATATACCTTCCCCGTATTGATGGTAATATACCTTCCCCGTATTGATGGTAATATACCTTCCCGGTATTGATACCTTCCCCACCAATCAAGCACCCAGCCCAGGAGGGCAGGACCTCAGCAAGTCAGAGAGAGAAGCTTTTGTTGATCAGGTCAAGCTGTTGACCTGATCAGGTCAAAATAGCTGTTGATCAAGTCGCGCTGTTTTCTGCTATAGGAACACCACAGGGAAGCCAGTGTGTGAAGCTCTGGCCTCAGTGCTCTGTGTCCTCCAGGTGGAATGGTCTTCCCACACCATCTCTGTCCTCACTGCCCAGGTGTCAACTGACCTTCCAGAAACATGCACCACTGCCTCCTAAGAAAATCCTGGAAGACTGTCTAAACTGTGAGCTTCAGGGAGGCGGGACCTTGGTCAGGCTTGTTCACTTCTGTGGGTCAAGTGCATCCCGCAGTGTCTTGGGTGAAGTGGACATTACACAGAGCCATGGATGAACAGCCCTCACCTCCCCAGCCTCCCCGACATTCCCTGGCCATGTTCCCCCTGGTCTGTGCTCCCCTGACAGTATGCGTCTTCCTATTACTATGTTCACACACTGATCTCCACTGTCTGTGGCTCGAGGGGGCAGAGAAACAGTCAGCCTCCAGCTCTCAGCTCAGCTCTGACCCATGTGGCCTCCGTAACTGTCTGCTGATGGATCAGATGCTTGGATCCAGGGACGTGGCTTCTCCCATCCTGCCCCTGGCACTGGATTTAAGCCTTAAAGACATTTATTTTGCACCTGCGTTGGTAAGTACGTGCTTTATTCCACCAGCACCCCTTGCTCCCCAAATTCAGAACTGAGAAAGATTCATATAAAATTTCACATAAAATTCCTGGCCATCTGAACTCTTACCATTTGCCATCCTAATCTCAGGACCTAAATTGATTTAGACAGTGGGCATCCTTTCCTACGGAACCTCACTGTCTGAAGTGAGGAATGAAAAGGTTTGGAGAGCAAGCTACATCTGCATTGCCCCCAGCCTGTGAGGTCGTGAAAAGAGGGTTTGTCTCATTCAACTCCACACATATGGCAGAAGACTGTTTACATGTGTGTGTGCTAAGTTGCATCAGTCGTGTCTGACTCTTTGCAACCCCATAGACTGTAGCCCACCAAGCTCCTCTCTTCATGGGATTCTCCAGGCAAGAACACTGGAGTGGGCTGTCATTTCCCTTCTGCAGAGGATCTTCCTGATCCAGGGATCAAACCCACATCTCTTGTGTCTCCTGCATTGGCAGCTGAGTTCTTTACCACTAGGGCCACCTGGGAAGCCCAGAAGACTGTGTACATAGTGACAAAGATACAACACATCAAGGGGAAGAAAAGAAGACAGAACAGCACCAACCCATGACCAGAATGTACACAAGACGGCTCTCGGATCTTAGAAAGTCTCAAAGATACATGAGAGAGTTCTCCACCTTGGGGTATTCAGTTTCAACTCAAGAACATTCTCTGCCAAATAAAAAGCTAACTGATAACACAAGGGAGAGTTTAGGATTACGTGTGAAATCAGTGCTCAGGAACTTCGGAAAAACTAGCAACCAGCCTGGGTTAGAATTCTCAGAAGAGGAGAACTTTGCAGGGGAGAGGTTTGAGTTTTAAGGGGAAGTTGCATTTCCTATAGTTGTGAAAAGGGGGTGGATATCAAAATAGGAGAGAGAAGCGTCTGAGCATCTTTCACCAGACAACAGAGATGACCCCACAGGGACTCTATGCTTCCAGGGCCAACAGAACACCCATAGCTATAGGGTGCTGGGTTACCTGACCTCAGTCTGCCCATCTGTGTGATGGCGCCATAATCTCCATCTCCCAGGGCTGGTGCAGCATTAGGAGAGACCGTATGAAAGGCCTGGCACACCTAGCAAGGCTCAGTAAACCCCCTCTGCCTTCCCCTGCGATGCCTCATGTAGTCACAGCTCATCCGCCTGTGAGAAACACCGATGACACCGGTCCTTCCTACAGGGGCCTGGGTGTGGCCACCACCCGTGTGAGTCATTCTCAAGGTCACGGTGTGTGCACATGTGTGTATGTTCAGTCGCTCAGCCACGTCTGACTTTTGCAATCCGATAAACTGTGGCCCGCCAGACTCCTCTGTCCATGGGAGTTTCAAGGGAGGAATACTGGAGTGGGTTGCCACGTCCCCCTCCATGAGACTGATAGCTTATGGTGAACGAGGTCAGATTTGTGATCTCCGAAGAAGAAGATTTAGATTCAGGACCAGGGACCAGGCTTGATCACTCAAGAGCTTTTATGTAGCAGAGTTTTATTAAAGTGAAAGATGACAGAGAAAGCTTCTGACAGAGACATCAGAAGGGGGACAGAGAGAGCCCCACTAGCTAGTCTTTTCAAGGCCTCATATACTTTTATCAGACCCATTCCCGCAACATGCATCTTAAAATAACCAGATTAGAACTAATAGTAGAAAGGTCTCACCAGACTCACTCCACAACCTACATCTTAACAGGACTACAACTAACAATAGAAAGGTCTTACTAGACCCACTCCCATAATATACATTTTAAGACAACAGGATTAGTCAGAAGGTTAAGCAGAAACATGTCCTTGAGCAAGATACATTGTTATATTGACTAAGGCAAAGCAATGTAGGAAAAAAAAAAAAACCCCACACATTTGTAGTTTTCTCCTCAGGAGCTTCAGATAGCTTTCTCCTCCTTGGGGACCCTGGACTTCTTATCAACCTGCCTAGGAACTGACTCTCTCCGGGTCTTCCTGATCCCGGGACCAAATCCACGTCTCTTGCATCTCCTGCATTGGCAGTTGGATTCTTTACCACTGTGCCACGTGGTAAGTACAAGGGTTATGACACTTCTCTTAAAAAAAAAAAAATCCTCTTCTTGTGTTTTGACAGTCATAGTTCACCGGGTATCACTAAGCAAATATTTCGTTAGGATGAAGCACTGTGGGTTCCAGGCAGGGCACCGGTGGAGTGAAGGCACTGGGACTCAGGGGAAGAGACCATAGGATGATCGTGGAAACTCAGAGGAGATAAGACATGAGGACACAAGACCCAGGGTGTGAGTGACGCCAGGCTGACGGAGCTGCAGAGGGGACCCTGACCTGTGAGAGCTCAGACAAGCAAGGGGAATTACCGAATTCCAGCTGGAATGGGCTTTGGCGGGGAGGACAGAAATCAGAATTCAGAGCAGTGGCCTCTTCCCAGGTCAGTTAATATCCGAGACCAACTTAGTCTGAAGTAAGTGTAACTTCCATTGTTAGAAGAGAACTCTGAGGTGGTCTGTGGCTAAGACTCTGCCTGCCAATCCAGGGGACACGGGTTTGGTCCCTGATCAGGGAAGATCCCACATGCCAAGAAGCAACTAAGCCCGTGTACCACAGCTACTGAGCCGGTGCTCTAGAGCCCGGGAGCTGCAACTGCTGAGTCCACGTGCCATACAGCCCCTGCTGTGCAACAAGAGAAGCCACTGTAACTCCAGAGCAGTGCCCGTCCCAGGTAACGAGAGAAAATTCGCATGCAGCTATGAAGACCCAGTGCAGCCAAATATAAGTAAATAAAATTGTAGAAGAAAACATCAAAAAGAAGAAGAGAACTCTGATACAAATTCAAGTAGCTTTCAGAATGGTTGGAGTCTTCCAGATAATTAAAACAGACATGATAATTTGAACTTAAGTCAAAGGGGCCAGAGCAACTTAGTTGATTTGAGGGGTCATTCAGCAATCTGGAGGGTGCAGAGGGTACCAGAGCCAAGATTCCCCCACTCCCTGAGTCTATTTTCTTTGGTAACATTTCCCTGCACCTTGAATCTATGATTATTATTATTTTAAATGTCCACTGTTGTTTGGATCCCGGGATCATGGGCCAAGATGTTTTTGTTTATATTTCCCAGTACCTTCTTCTGTTTTAATCCTTAATGTCTCTTAAAGCTCACAGGACAGAGCACCAACTATATTTTGATTAAGTTGTTGTTCAGTAGCTCAGCCACTCAGTCGTGTCAATTCTTTGTGACCGCATGGACTGCAGCATGCCAGGCCTCCCTGTCCTTCACCATCTCCCAAGGCTTGCTCAGTGTCCATTGAATCAATGATGCCATCGAACCATCTCATCCTCTGTTGTCCCCTTCTCCTCCTGTCTTCAATCTTTCTCAGCATCAGGGTCTTTTCTATGAGTCGGCTATTCGCATCAGGTGGCCAAAGTATTGGAGCTTCAGCTTCAGCATCAGTCCTTCCAATGAATATTCAGGATTAATTTCCTTTAGGATTGATGGGTTTGATCATCTTGCTGCCCAAGGGACTCTCAAGAATCTTCTCCAACACCACAGTTCAAAGGCATCAATTATTTGGTGTAAGAATGTTAGCTAGGCCCTAACAGGGATCACAAAACTTTATTAGAAGCACTGAGAAATCACTTAAGACTGGAAGTGTCCCCATGGAGGCAGAGATTGCTCAATTGGCTTTTCTGTCCTGGAGAGCTGAGGACAGGCTGCAGTGGACACTGTCCACAAGGTCTGGGGCCCAGATTCTGCAGAGATGTCACCTGCCAAGCGTCGGATGACACGGTCTGTCACCCAGAGACCTGGGTTCAAATTCCTGTCCTGACACTTGGTCACGTGATTTTGGAGAAATTACTCAACCTCCATGAACTTTAACTAAGTTGTGTTTTTTTTTTTTTCTCTCTGTTAAACCTATACATCATCACCTCCCATGTACAGTTGTGAAGAGTGAGTGAGAAATAATATATTTAAAATTCCTGGGACATAGTGCCTGCTTGGTAAGGCAGAGGTCATCGTGCTAGACTGAAGAGCCTGAACACTAACCAATGAGAATGAGAGTGAGGAGAGAAGCTGAACCAAAAAATAAGATTGGCTCAGGGTCAGGAAGTTCACGCTGATGGGCCCAGATTACTTTGGAAGAAGGAAACTGACCCAAACCTCAGAAGCCTCCAGTTGCGCAGGCTGCGGTAAGGCTGGACATCACCCCAACTGGCAGAAATCGGGAGCTTTACTCTTGTACACTGTCTTGAAGCCCACAGCCCCACCCCACACACTGCCTCTCACCCTGGGCCGCAGGTCATCCCTGGCTAGTCCCTTCCTAGACGCCTCATTCTCCTGCAGCTTGGTGCCTTTCCTGTTTACAGTCTGGCCAAAGACATGACTTTCAGTCCAGCGCAGAGGTCTTGACCTCTTGCTTCCTTTCTTCCTGGACCACGGTTTCCACTTCACCTGAGACAGTGCGGCCTTCCGCTGCCCTGGGCACAGGTCAGCCGCGGCCCCTCACCTCCATGTCTTCCAATTTAGCCTTGGAGCAGGTCAGACATGATTTCCTGGCACCTGGTCAGTATTCTTTCCTCCAGAGTAGACCTTCTCTGAGGTGAGCTTATCATCACGATTAAGAGGGAACAACAATTGGGCATATCTTACCAAAAAAAAAGAAGAAGAAGTTACATTGTCTAAGCCCATCACGACCTTCCCGACACACAGGATGGGCTGAATATGACCTTGCAAACATTGAGCAGCTGCAAACTTGAAATAGGAGTTGGCAAAGAAACTCACAATGCACAATGCAAGAAAAAAACAGTCTTTGTTTTCCTAATGCGAACGTCAAGACGAATGAAACAACAAACTATTTTAAGAACATCTGGTCAATTATAAGTATTATTCAATCTAAGCAACTCAAAATGTTTATAAGGCAAGTCACTCATTAAGCACCATGGGGTTATGCAAAGAGGGTGCATGGTGACGAGAGGTCTACAAGGATGAGAAACAGCCAGGAGGGAAAAGAACCCATTGAGGGAGACAGTCATAAAGGTATGATGTGGTTATTTGACCAGAACCATCCTAGCCCTGGGGCATTCCAGGTGACTCAGTGGTTAAGAATCTGCCTGCCAGTGCAGGAGATGAAAGAGACTGGGGTTCGATCCCTGGGTTGGGAAGATCCCCTGGAGGAGGAAATGGCAATCCACTGCAGTATTCTTGCCTGGAGAATCCCATGGACAGAGGAGCCTGGGAGGCTACAGTCCAAGGGGTCCCAAAGAGTCTGACATGACTGAGCAACTAATACACATCCCAGCCTCGGGCTTTGGGGCTACAGATCCTGCACGTCCCTCTTTACCCTCAGTCACCCCTTCAAAGCACAGCAGTGAAAGGGAAACCAAACCAGGTGGCCAGCCAGTCACACCCACCCTTTACTCTCAGGACCTCCTCCAACAAGCCCTGCTGCCCTAAAGCCAACTGAGGTGTGTCCATGTTCTTCCCCGGCAGAGGGAGCAGGAGAAGACAAAGCAACCTGAGTCTTCCAGGGAGTTCCCATCGCAGTATATCTGAGAAGCACTGGTCTGTGATTCCACAGGATTGCATTGCCCCAGGCACCTCCCAGCCAGAAGTCCATGGTGGTAGAAGCTCAACACACGATCAACTCTGAAAACCATGGTACTGGGCAATCCGTGTCTGCCAGGCTAGGTTAGACTCTGTGTACAGATCTTCCTTTATTCTTTGCCATCACTCTCTCTGGGGGAGCAAGCGAGGATCAGGGGGAGGCAGCCCCCTCTGCCAGCCCCAAAGATGATGTGTCAGCGCCCAGGTGTAACACATGTGCCTCTGGTGGGGGCCGGAAGTCAGCACTGGTGGGGGCTGTGTGCTGGGGGAGGAGGGGAGGGCGAGGGCTATGCAGGAACTGTGTATTTTTTATCTTGATTTTGCTGTGAATCTAAAACTCTTCTGTATGGTAAGTCCCTAGAGATTTGCATCAGTTTTATAAATCTAAAAAGTCAAATCTGTTCATCTAAATCTAAAAACCGAATCTGTTCATCTGAGTTGCCCTAAAATAAAACATTTATTTTAAAATTTTGTTTTTATTTAAACCCAAATAAGCCTATTAAAGGGTTTCCCTGGTGGTACAGTTGGTAAAGAATCTGCCTGCCAAAAAAAAAAAAAAAGAATCTGCCTGCCAATGCCAGAGATGAGAGAAATGTAGGTTCGATCCCTGGTTTGGGAAGATCATCCCTTGGGGGAGGAAATGGCAACTCAGTCCGGTAAAATTCTTGCCTGGGAAATCCATGCACAGAAGAGACTGGAGGGCTACAGTCCATGGGGTTGCAAGAGTCAGACACGACAGCCCTATTATTAATAAAATGCAGAGTCAACTGGGAATATTTTAAGAGTCTAAAATTTTAATCTGTTTTAAGATTGTATTTTCCCCAAGCAGCAATATTTTTTGTTTTTAACTTTTTTTTTTAATTGGAATACAGTTGATCTATAATGTGCAGGTTTTGGATCTGCAGCAAAGTGATTCATATATATGGATATATATTCTTTTTTCAAATTCTTTTCCTTTACAGGTTATTATAAGATATTGAGTCTAGTAACCTGCGCTATGCAGTAGCTCCTTGCTGGTTATCTATTATGACATGTGTGTATATGTTAATCCCAAACTCCTAACTTATCCTTCTCTACCCCCTTTCCTCTTTGGTAACCATAGTTTGTTTTCTATGTCTGTGAGCCTATTTCTGTTTTCTAAATAAATTCATTTGTATCTTTTTCTTTTAAGATTCTACCTCAAACAGTACTATTAATTGTGATACTAAAAATCAGAGGCCATGGGATTAACTATAAGTGGGCAGATTAGTGTGTATATTTTTAACCACCCAACCCCATGTGGGTCTTGAGGTGCTAATGAACGCAGTAACACTCCAAGAAGCTGTACTACAGGCTGTCTCCACTGGACAAAAAAAAAAAAAAAAATCATGTTTTGTTTTGTCCACACATCATCAACCACATAAGCACAACCACACAGCATCACGGTTAAAAAGAAAATAAAAACAACTTTTAAATCATTTCACTGTCACAGGCTCCCCAGTATTCAGACAAAAGACAAGGGGCCCACGGAGCAGGGAGTGTGCTGGCCTGTCCAAGTGCACTCGGCACAAAACGAGGTCTTAGATTCACTGAAGAAACAGCTGCAGACTGTCCTGCGCAGGGAAGGGTGTCCAGGCTGCACGGTGCTGAGGGGATACTCCGTGGTCCACGGGTCCCACACTGCACTCAGGGTAAGGACACTTGCCTTCATCTACCCTGGGATCTTCTGTCTAGCTCCCTCCTGCCTCTGAGAGATTCTGACCATTTTACGAGCACTATGAATTCACCTCTGTTAACAGTGGCTCAGAAGCTTCTTTGTGCTAAAGCGTGGATGGCTGAAGGGAGCCAGTCATTCCCCGGAAGCAGAGCCCCTCCCACTTCATTTGCGGCCCCGACCCTGTCCTGAAGACTCCCCCGGCAGGGCTACTCCCTTGCCAGGCTGCTCCATCACCCATGTCCCTGCAAGACCCTGTGTTTGAGGAAGGTAAGGTTGGAGAAGACTCTTGAGAGTCCCTGGGACTGCAAGGAGATCCAACCAGTCCATCCTAAAGGAAATCAATCCTGAATATTCATTGGAAGGACTGATGCTGAAGTTGAAACTCCAATATTTTGGCCACCTGATGCGAAGAGCTGACTCACTGGAAAAGACCCTGATGCTGGGCAAGATTGAAGGCAGAAGAAGGGGACAACAGAGGATGAGATGGTTGGATGGCCTCACTGACATGATGGAGATAAGTTTGAGTAAACTCTGGGAGTTGGTGATGGACAGGGAAGCCTGGTGTGCTGTAGTCCATGGGGTCACAAAGAGTCGGACAGGACTGAGCAACTGAACTGAACTATATTTTTAAAATATCTGTATTACTTACAATTAGTCAATAAAAGTGACAAAAAGCCAACCCAGGAATGGGAGCTCTGTCCCTTTCAAATGTCCCTGCATAGGTGATGGGGAGAGGAGTCCCTTCGTGAAGCATCTATTACTGGGCACCAAAGTTCACGGCGTGGGGTGGGGTCGGGCAGGGGAAGGGTAGAGGCTCGGGGGTGAGCGGAAGGGGGACTTGAAGGAGCCGCTTCCTTCCACAGAGCAGCCTGCCCCTCCTGCAGCCCCATCTCAGGGCCCTGAGTCTGCACTTCCCCTGCCAGAAACAGTCTGGGCTGGTCCGAAGCCAAAAGAGCGCACCTTCCTGCCGCCGCCGGGGCTGTGACAGAAAGGGAGCCCCTCACGGACACGACAGAAATCCTGCTGAAGAAGGCCTCAGGGACATTCCAACACCGGCCAGGCTCGGGCCTGGACACCCTCCCTCCAGACCTGCGGACTTGCTGCCGGGAGCTGTATCTCTCTCACCGGAGGCTCGTCTTCAGAAATAAGTGGCCAGGAGCGCACTCTTTCCCTTCTAAGTCGGACAAAGACTCTGCAGGAGAGCGCAAAGGGTCCCCGTGGCTTCCTGCTCACCGTCTGCTTCCCGCAGACACGCTGCCCTTCTGACCTCCGTCCCGGAACGGGGTGCAGCGGGACACCCAAAGAAACAATCACTCCCACTGCAGATGGCACACTCCGGCCAGCAGCAAGCAACCCTTTCAAAGCCAGGCACAAAGTCACCATGTTTCAAGGCTGATGGGGGTCAGCATCATGTGTCCTTTAGGGATGACTTCCTTACTCCCTGCTGCTTAGGGGCCTGCTCAGAGCTTGAGTGGCCATCCCACCCCACCCCAGCCCACCCAGAACCTTCCACGTGGTCACATACCACCCCGAGTGCACCATCACCACATTTTGTCAGGGACACAGTGACCCCTGGTCTCCACTCCTGTTTTTCAGACAAGGACACACAGACAAGAGCAACAGCACATGTCAATACACATATGATAGAGCATGACCAGCATGGGCCAGCCCCTGCTCTCATCCATCCCGATCACCCTCTGCCAATCAAAGGGCAGTCTTCAGGGCACAGGCGTGTCACCTGCGTCCTCCGGCCCCTTTAGTCAGTCCTGGGTGATGGCAGGTGGTCGGGGAGCAGCTCTGGCCGGTTCAGATGGGAGCAGGATAGACTCAGGGCTGTTTCCTTGCAGGCAACCAAGTGGAGTTCTTGTTGCTATGACAATGAGCCTGGGAAAGTCCTGGGTATGGAGCTTGTCAATCCTTTGGGTTAACAGAGCAGGACATCACGGAGCAGGGACTGTGTAGGGGCATGGACACAGGCCTCTGTGAAGATTCTAGAAGCCAGGGTTCTGGTGTCAGCACCGCTGCCCACTGGACCCTCTCCACACATCGCCCCTGCCCTCCCAGGACCTGTTCTGGACCTTCCCGGGCCAGCAATCCTCATCTGAGCTCTGGCTGGGACCTGGCCCCAGGATTCCCCAAGCTTTTAATCCTCCCTTCTCCACCCTCCGGGGAAGGTGTCACCCAGCTCAGTGAGAAGCCTGGCTTCTGTGTCTACAGCAGCAGAGAGGGGCTTCAGGGCAGTGAGGATACATCTCAGAGAGCGAGCCAGAGGATAAAATAATCTCTTGAAGGATCAGCCCTGAAGCCACAGATCCACCTGGGAGTTCAGGCATGCCTGTGGCTGGGAGCCCTGTCTGTCCATGAAACCATCTAAACATTCGTCGCCCTCCCTTTCTAAGAACTCCCCGAAATTCCACCTCCAGTCCTTCCCATGGCCACGCCTATGTTTACACTCGAATCCCTCCACCTACTCAGGAGCAGCAGTGAGCCAGCTGGCATTAGGTTTCCCTAAGGATCTAAACACAGCTCTAGACTCCGGATTACAAGAGTCAGAGGCACTACCCACACAGCTCGTCGGAAAACAACCAGAGCCTTTTCTCTGGGCAAGCACCTGCCTTTGAGGATCGCATCATGAAGGGAAAAGGATCCAATAAGGTGGTGCTAGTGGTGAAGAACCCACCTGTCAGTGCAGGAGACATAAGAGGCATGGGTTCAATCCCTGGGTCGGGAAGATCCCCTGAAGGAGGGCATGGCTACCCACTCTAGTATTCCTGCCTGAAGAATCCCATGGACAGAGGAAACTGGCGGGCAACACTCCATGGGGTTGCAGAGTTGGACACAACTGAAACGACTTAGCACAGCATGCACACAAAAGGTATAAAATGACAGGGAATCAGTTTAAAGGCAAGTGGATTCGCCCTTTTATCAACACTGAGTTGCAGATGGTTTTAGCTTCCCTGACATAGTTTAGTCAGATAATTAAGCAAAATCTGGGACTTCCAAATACATAGAGCAGATTTCTTACTGCACCACTCCAAGATCTAAGTTTCTTCTAACAGGTTTATTTGCTTTTTAAGGTCTTTGCTTTTTAAGACCAGATGAGAGAAGGGAGTATTTCTAAAAACACAGAAGTAAGTGGATACAATAAACTCCACACAGGTGGTAAGAGTTGATGACGGTGAGGACAAATATCTGCCAGGTTCTCTAAAGACAAAACCAGGATGACTGGTGACATGCCAGCGAGGACTCCTGGGTGAGGCTCAGAAACAGGAAACCCCTGCCAGTATCATCCAGGAGAGGGGGTTCAAGGTCAGGACCAAGGCCAGGGCCCGAAACCACATCCTGGAAATGTCGCTTCAAACATGCGTAACCACGAGCAGCCCTCCAAAACCTCCTGAGATTTGAAGGCAGGAAGAGACAGAACTAGAGGTTTGGGCCCTGTCTCTGCCTTCACACATGACAGCAACATATAATGGCCAGAGGATGGGCGCTGCCTGGACAAGTCAGCTCTGAGTGCCCCGTCCTTGGTGCTCCAGCTCATGGACACCCACGGGCTTCTAAGGATTTCTTCTAGAAAGACAGTAGCAGGTGCAAATGAGGGGGCCCAGCAACACACCCTCAGCGTCCAGGAGACTTCTCTTGGGAAAATAAACAGGAAGCTTTAAATTCCGCTTCTCCTGTTAGCAGCATGCCAAGGAAGTAGCTCACACAAGGACCAGACATACACAAGTGCAATCAGCTCATGGTCTGAGCCTCTGTGTCCTTAGATCTGGAAGAAGTGACCTCTGACGTCTAGCAGCACAGACAGGGGAGAGACACACACCTCCCATGGGAAGAGCTGGAGTGGTCCTCATTGCAGGGAACACTGTAACACCTTAATGACAAGTATCCTCCCTAGGCTGTCTCCACACTCTCACTTATACCTTTGGGTATACTCAGGGTTCACTCTTAATCACCAGGAAATTATAACCCGCTGTGCCCCGAGACAGGCAGAATCCATGGGCTCAGCTATACTCTCAGTGTAATAATTGAGTAACGTAAAACTGATGTTTCAACCTAAGAATGTTGAAAGTGTCATTTTTTGCACCCAAAAGCATCTTTTTTCATCACTGGGAGCTATTAAAGGTCTGGGAACTCTTAAAGGACCCCTGTGTTTAGAAAACAAGAACTTGTAACAAGCCTAAAGAATCCCACGTCAATTCATCTGTATGACATTTATGACACTAATATCACAAAACTTTGTTTCCCAGAACCCATGACCTATAGATCAATACATCTCTCACCATCTTTCAGTCATCTGATCACCTACATAAAACTGCCTGCATCCTATCCCCGCTGGTCCCCTGCCCCTCCTGATGTTACCCCAGGAATTGTCTACAAGCACTTCATTTATTTATCATTTCCTTCCCCCTAGAACATAAGTTGCAGGAGAACAGTGGGTACTATCAAGCTAGAGTTTAAAATACCTACCCAAAGAAATACATGGCTGCATTTTGTTCTTTCCTTTACTGCCAACTAACTAGGTAGAAAAACAAAACAAAACAAAAATACTAGCTTCAGTGGGGCATTATCTATTTCATTGGGGTGAAGAGGACAGATCTATTTTCTGATCAAACAAGGCTGACTAGCATCTCCAGATAACCTTGTGATTAGCTGTGATGTTTCTGAATACCTGTTCAAAACCGCTTTCTATTGTGTAGCTGCTGCTGCTGCTCCTAAGTCACTTCAGTCGTGTCCGACTCTGTGTGACCCCAGAGACGGCAGCCCACTAGGCTCCTCTGTCCCTGGGATTCTCCAGGCAAGAATACTGGAGTGGGTTGCCATTTCCTTCTCCAATGCATGAAAGTGAAGTCGCTCAGTCGTGCCTGACTCTTAGCGACCCCATGGACTGCAGCCTACCAGGCTCCTCTGTCCAGGGGATTTTCCAGGCAAGAGTACTGGAGTGGGTTGCCATTGCCTTCTCCGATTGTGTAGCTGGTAACCAACATATCAGAGACAGGAAGTCAGCTCAATTATCTTCACGTAACAGATGAAGAGAAGAGGCTCAAGAAGGGTAAGACCATTTGTCCAAAGTCTCAAATGGTAAATCCAGGCTTCACACCCAGTTCCTGACTTCCCAAGCCACGTTCTCTTCCTGCACCAACATCTACACTGCCCTCGGGTCCACCAAAGGCTCTCACACGCCCATGGCTCGGACAGTTGATGGGCTGGTGGGGGCTCCCAAGAGCCTGTAGAAACCCCTCTGCCTCTGTCTGCTGCACAGAAACACCAAATGCCAGGGGCTTCCCCGGTGGTCCAATGGTTAAGAGTCCACCTGCCAATGCAGGGGACACAGGTTCGCTCCCCGGTTCAGGAAGATCCCATGTGCTGTGGGCAACTAAGCCCGTGCTTCGCAACTACTGAAGCCCACAGTCTAGAGCCCTGCAGTCCGCAACAAGAGAAGCCTCCACAATGAGAAAGAAGCCCGCGCACCACAACAAAGTGTGTGTCCACTCACCGCAACTGGAGAGTTTGTGCATGCAGCAATGAAGGCAAGTGCAGCCAAAAATGAATACACAAAACAAAAATAAAGTGTTTTTTAAAAAGCCAATTGCTAACCTGGCTCTTCCACCTTCTTATGACAAAAGAGGCCAGCCACCCTCTGGGGGCGGGAGGGAAGCCACTGACGTTTTAACCTAAGAATGTTAAAAATGTCATATTTTTTACCTAAAAACATGTTTTCATCAATGAGAGCCCTCTGGTTACAAGATGAGGTGTCTGGCCCCCACGAGGGGAAGGATAGGCTATCAAGTTGGCCGAGACACCGAAATCAATCCAGAGCTCAACTCCCTTGATGAGACAACGTGTCACAATCTCACAACCTTCTCTGTCCTCCCCGGGCTCAGTGCCATGGCACTGCACTTTCTAATAATTGGGAAAAAAAAAAAATCTATCATCCTGGTCTCTGTGAGGAAGGCTGGGTCGTCGGTGTGTCCTTGGACTTGGACAAGACCGAAAACTCGGCATCCAGGGGGTCCAGGGGTGTGGCCAAGATTAGGAGGTCAGGAAGGGTCGTGCTCCATCCCACCCAGCCCTGAGCCCCTCCTCACTCCCCCACGTCAAGCTGCCTTCTCAGCCCTCGCCCACCAGTCTAGAGCTCACATTCCAGCAGGGACTCAGAGCACACCACGACTGCTCTAGTCTCACTTTTCTGATGCTGGCTATAAGGAGACCCCAAGCGCCGATGGGCTTACTTGATGAAGAGAGAGAAACCCAAGTCAGAACAGAGAGACGGGATCAAGGCAATGCCACAAACCCCGTCTCGTCCCCTTGTGCCAACAGTTTGCCCATCCCCTCTCTCCATACCATAGCGAGACACCACTGGGGGCTCTGTTAGATAGAAAAGCCACAAAACTTACTCAATATTAGTTCTGACATGGCAACAAAGATCCCCCACAGGTGTAGACACAGGAGTTTTCATTTAGAGAAGATGCACGCAGAGAGAAGGCCCTGGACCAACAGGGCCAGAGCTCCGCCTGCAGACCTAGCTCACTCTCTACCGAACACGCAGCTTTATTGGAAGCCCACCCGTAAGGGAATAGGAGGTAATCAATAAACTGACGCAACCTCCCCTGCAGGGAAACAGAGATGCAAACTTCCAATTATTCCCAAGAAAACACCAGCTTCCAAGGCGGGGAGCATTCCTGCTGGGAATACCCATAATAGAGCAAGTCTAAACAGTGTATTTATTTCCAGCCCTGGGTGGAAGCTTGAGTTGGACTCCCAGGACCGGCTCCTGGTGTCCCTGTGCGTGGAGCCTTCCTTCACGGAGAACAGATGTGGAGGAGTCTGTTTCAGGGAAGGACCAAGTTGTTGACATGATAATGGGTCTAAAGGGACTACGTTCTCTCAAGGATGTAAAGCTCTGGCCACTTGAGAATCGTTAGTATAGAATTACAGCACCAACAATAACAAGACCCACCAGGTCCAGACAATGTTTTCCTCCTTCTTAGGTTATCACAGGACTCCAGGGCCTGGCATTTAGGGCCATCTGCCAGCTTCCTGACAATCCAAGAATGAGCAGGTCCAGGTGCCCCTGGGCCGTGGAAGACCACTGACACCCTCACCCGCAGGCGCCCAGGTCTCCTTTCCAGATCTCCTCGCCACTTATCCAGAGATGCTGAGGGATGAGGGGCTGGGGTGGAGGGCGCTGTTTCTCTGGGCTCCGCAGCAACCTTGTTGTCTGCAAGACGCTGCTTCATCGGGTCTCGCTCTCCTGCTTATAAACTTCTGATCATCCCCCCACCACCCAGCGGTGCAGGAGACATACGAGACCCTCAAGCCCACGTGCACACACATGCTTCCATCTTCTCTTCCTGCCAGCACCCATCAGTGTCTGCAGCGTAATTTGCTTATCTCGTTTATTCTGTCGCCCTGTCGGGAAGACACATTCCTCAAGGAAACTGATTTTCACTGGCTTTGCTCTCTCTCAGGTCCCACAGCCCTGGCATAGAGGAGGTGCTCCATAAAAATGGGTAGGCACAATCTATCTAATGAACTCATACCTGGGAGAAAGCCAGGGAGGAGGGGGCCTGGTGGGGGGGGGGACATGTGGGAAGGATCACTGCTCTACCAGAGATGTCACCAGGACAGAAAGGATGCTATGTCCACGTCGTATCACTACCTGGTATTACAGGCTGTACGTGAAAAGGAAATACTTACTGAGTGGATATCTCAGTAACTACTAAATTAGCAATTAGGTGTGATTTTCTCTGCTGGGAAATAAAATTTCTCATTTTGGCCCAACTCAATGTATGTGAAAACTGTCCAAAGAAGCAATTCCAGTCACCTGTGCTTCGGTGTGAATTCATGTAGAAACGTGCCAGCTTTCTCTTTCTTCCTGGGGACCAGGACACTGGCTGTAGCCAGCTCTGCGACCCTGACACATCTGCTAAGCTCTCTGCAGCTTGAGTTACTTACATGGAAAATGATAACGGTGGATTTTCCACCTATGAAATCAGCTGCATTGTTTTTAACTATAATAATCTGAGCAGAGTCATGGTTGTTGTTGAGTTGCTCATTCGTGTCTGACTCTTTTGAGACCTCACGGACTGTAGCCCCCAAGGCTCCTCTGTCCATGGGATTTCCCAAGTTGGGAGTACTGGAGTGGGTTGCCATTTCCTTCTCCAGAGGATCTTCCCAACCCGGGGATCGAACCCATGTCTCCTACACTGGCAGGTGTATTCTTTACCACGGAGCCACCTGGGAAGCCCAAACTCTGCAGTCGTGGAGCCAACAGGAAAACACACATGACTAACGGTAACACACAATGACAGTATGCTATTGAGAGGCAGCAGGCAATATTTATCAAGGACCTTAAAAACATTCAGCTCCTCTGATCAAGTAATCCCATTTCTGGGAATCCATCCATAAAGCATGAAAAAAACTATGGGCATGAAAATATCTGTCACAGCATTTCCCATAATAGATAAAAGGCTTTCAGACCATACATGTAATTTTTAAAAAGAAATATCAAACCAGTAAAAGCAGAAGAGTGGAAAACCATGAGTCACAGGAGGATATTCTGCAGTCTTAACCAATGCCTTAGTGCAATTTTGGTGAGTGGAAAAGGAGTATAAAAATTATAAGCTATGTTAGCCTCTAGAGACAAAGAAAGGATACACACTCACACACGTGGAGTCATTGCCTCCTTACAATGAGGAGACATTCTGCTCTTCCTGAAACGGTCCCACCAGGCTCCTCTGTCCATGTGATTCTCCAGGCAAGAACACTGTAGCGGGCTGCCATTTCCTTCTCCAAGGGATCTTCCTGACGCAAGGATCAAGCCCCTTATCTCCTGCGTCTCGTGCACTGGCCGACTGATTCTTTACCACTGAGCCACCGAAGCGAAGATGAAGCGAAGTGTGAAGTGTTAGTCACTCAGTCGTGTCTGACGTTTTGTGACCCCATGGACCATAGCCCGCCAGGTTTCTCTGTCCATGGGATTCTCCAGGCAAGAATACTGGAGTAGGTTGCCATGCACGCCCTCCTCCAGGGGATCTTCCAGACACAGGGATCGATCCCACATCTCCTGCGGTTCCTGCATTGCAGGTGGATTCTTTACCAATGAGACTCTGAGGAAACCCTTACGACCCCATGGTCTGCAGCCCTCCAGGCTCCTCTGTCTGTGGGATTCTCCAGGCAAGCATACTGGAGTGGGCTGCCATTTCCTCCTCCAGGGGATCTTCCTGACCCAGGGATCAAATCCGTTTCTGCTGCCTTGTCAGGTAGATTCTTAAGTGTTGAGCCACCCGGAAAGTCATACATATAATTATATGACCTCAAAAACTTCTACAAACCCAAGGCAAGTCAAAATAAATAGTTTCAGGGAACAGTTGCAAAACTTATCCCGGTTAATCTCCTTTATACAGAGTTTTAGAAACAGAGATGAAAGAACAGTAATAGAAAATGATCAAAGAACAAGAGACAGTTCACAGGGAAGAAAGACAAGTATCCCCCAGAGGGACACAGTCCTAAAACATGCAAATTCACAACATGAAATGCCATTTCTCGATTTTCTACCCAGCAAACATTCAAACGTTTTGCAAAACACTCATCCACGAGGCTGTAGGTCAATAACTGCTCTCCTGACCCACTGGAGTTCAAAATGATACAACACATTAAAAGGTACTCTGTTTTGTTTTGTTTTTAAAATTTACCAACACTTTATCTATATTTGCCCATTGATCCAGAAATCCTACTTCGAGGGCACGCGACCAGAGTATGAAGTTTGTCGCTGTGGTGTTGTTTGAAATACCAAAAGATGGAAAAGAATCCAAATAGGAGACAGGTTAAATAAACCAAGGAAAACAACCCTGGAATGCAGTACTAGGTGATGGCAGAAAGGAGGAGAAACATCCTACAAGTTAAAAAGGGAAAATCTGCATGATGCAGTAAATTAAAAATGTGAAGTATAGAACATGTATATTATATGCTGAATTTTGTGTATATTTGCACTTATTTATATTTGCAAAAGAAACACTAGATGTACAGGTGTAGCCACCATGGAGAACAGTATAAAGGTCCCTTAAAAAAATTAAAATAGAGCTACCATATCCCACTCCTGGGTATATACAGAGAAAAATTTATAATTTGAAAAGATACAAGCACCCCAGTGTTCTCCACAGCACTCTTCAAAATTAACCAAGACATGGAAGCAACTTAAATGTCCATCAGCGGATGAATGGATAAAGAAAATGCCTTATAAGTATACAATGGAATATCGCTCAGCCATAAAAAATGAAGTAATGCCATTTGCAGCATCATGGATAGACCTAAATTATGTCATAATAAGTGAAGTTAAGCCAGATTAAGAGGGACAGCTCTTACAAGATATCGATTATATGTGCAATCTAAAAAAAAAATTATACAAATGAACTTACTTACAAAACATATAGACTCACAGACATAGAAAATGAACTTATGGTTATCAAAGGGGAAAAAGGGAAAACTAGGAGTTTGGGATTAACACATATACACTATGCTATGCTATGCTATGCTAAGTCACTTCAGTTGTGTCCCACTCTGTGCGACCCCATGGACGGCAGCCCACCAGGCTCCCCCCGTCCCTGGGATTCTCCAGGCAAGAACACTGGAGTGGGTTGCCATTCCCTTCCCCAATGCATGAAAGTGGAAAGTGAAAGTGAAGTCGCTCAGTCGTGTCCGACCCTCAGCGACCCCATGGACTGCAGCCCACCAGGCTCCTCCGTCCATGGGATTTTCCAGGCAAGAGTACTGGAGTGGGTGCCATTGCCTTCTCCGCACATATACACTACTATATATAAAATATTAATAGATAATCAACAGGAACTATTGTATAGCGCTCGGAACTGTACTCAATTTCTTATAATAACCTATAATGGGAAAAGAATCTGAATAAGAATGTGTGTGTGTGTGTGTGTGTGTGTGTGTGTAACTGAATCACTTTGCTATACACCTGAAACTAACATAACATTGTAACTCAACTATACTTCAATTAAAAAAAAAAAAAAAGAACACCTTAGGAATACCCAAATCCTAACTAAAACAGTTACCGAACAGGTTGGACTGGGCGGGGGTGGAGAGACTGAAAAGGCCCAGCTGGCAAACAGGACTCAGTTATTACCTTTAAATAAAACTGACTGTGAACTACATGGATAAGCTTACAGAGACTGTAATAAAACAGACTGTACTATCATAGTCATTTAGCATAAACAGAGGATCTCTTGCTCGGTGTTAATTCAATCAAGGGATAAAGCCTGTTCATTCTACACATTGCCTAGGGATGTCAAGGTCAGGGGATGCATTTTAAAATTATGTAAAAGTTTCAAACGGTTTTAAGAGTGTTTTTCTTCTCTGAGCTAGCTCAGAGTTCCCAAAATGTCAGTGTATATCTGCTCTACTCCAAATTTAAAATCTGCCACTTATTGTCAACATTCTCTGATCCTCTGCCTGTCAGAGCTAAGGTTTTAGACAGAGACCTGTCAGCTCACAGAGGAACAGGACTTTCACAGTGTTCACAGCGTCAGCCTCTGGGGAAGGGTCTTATTTTTCTCACAAAGAAAACAAAGCAACATCAATTCAAACAAAGATTGTGCGTGTGCCTGTTCAGTTGTGTTGGACTCTTTGGGACTGTAGCCCACCAGGCTCCTCTGTCCGTGGGATTTCCCAAGCAAGAATCATGGAGTGGGTTGCCATTTCCTCCTCCAGGGGATCTCCCAGACCCAGGGATCAAATGTGTGTCTCCTGCATTGGCAGGTAGATTCTTTACCATTGTGTCACCTGGGAAGTCCCAAACAAAGATTAAGACATCCCAATAACAGCTAATATCGACTGAGAACTTCCAAGGTGTACATATTCATGAGCCACTTAATCATACAACAGCTCCAAGAAACACTGCCCCTCCCTTGTGGGAGGGCTGGGGGTCCAGGAGGCTGAGTGATGGAGGCAGGGGTGGACTCAATCCTGCTAACTATAAGGGTCCACTTCCTTATTTTCTGAACAGAAATGGACTGGGTGTAGCTCAGGTTGTCCTGAAGCAGCAATAACCTCAGCGGCATGAAGGCCCACACTCCAACCACCGTTCTTGCTTCTTACGAACCCTGTGTGTTCGTTAAGACACCCCTGGTGAACAGGGGTGAGTGAACTGCGCCAGGCCATCCCACAGAGTGTCAATGAGATGGAGCTGATAAATGAGCAGACTCCAGGCTGCCCTCAACACACAAGCACGACAGTGGCCTGGAAGCTGTGGGACCCAGGGTTCCCACACAGCTAAGTCCTGCCTCCTCCCTTCCACTAGCGAATGACATGCTACAAAAGCCCAGCAAAGACGTAGACCAGATGCCGGAAGATGCTCCCCACAGGGGATCAGACAGTTTCTGCTCTGAGTTTTGTTTCAAGGGTCTCCACAGCAAAGGCTAGACTCTACTGCCACATCCCCCAATCAGACAGAAGCAGCTCCTCACCCATGGGCAGGCCAGGCATCAGGGAGACCAAGGGCCACATCCTGGCCCTGGTGCAGGCACCTATGGGAGCATCCTGTCCCCACCTCCCCCGTTTCTGACCCCCGGCCTTCTCTAAACATGGTTGAAGATGGTAACAAAGCTGTCACTGTTTTACCTTGCTTTTTTCATTTTTACAATGTTGTGTTGGTCTCTGTCATACCACTCTAATCAGCCATAATTATGCCTATAACCCCTCCCTCTTTTATTAACATACCGTTTTTTATCATTTTATTTATTTACTTACTTTTGGCTGTGCTTGGTCCTGTACACCTGTGATGAGCTAAGGAAGTGCAGCCCGAAGTCTGTGGTTGAACAGCTGGCGGCACTTCTGAAAAAAGATCCCAAGTCTCTTTATCCAAGGGGCCCAAGGCACCATGGGGACCTTGTATGCCAGACAGCAGCCTTTCCTGGAAAGCAGACAGTGTCTAGGACCCGAGGCCATCAGGTTTGAATCCCAGTTCAGCCCCCCAACCACGGGATGGCGGCAAATCAGTGAAGCTGAACATCAGTTCACAGTTCCCAGGGCACGATCTTAAGCTACATAATATGCGTATTGCTTCACTCAGTACTTCCACCAACCGTGAAGTACATGCACTCTTTTCCCCATTTTACAGAAAAGGAAACTGAGGCACTGAAGCTCCACAACCGGTTCAGTCTTAAGTGTCAGAGCCTAGGTATCCTGGCTCCAGAATCCCACTCTTCCAACCTATAAACTCTAGGGTCCTATAAGCACTGCCAGCAATGGTGTCTGCGGCGACTGGCTATTCAGCATACGCTGCTTTGTGCTGATGCATGGCAGAAACCAACACAATATTGTAAAGCAGCTATCCTCCAATTAAAAATAAGTAGATTTAACAGTAAGTATAGCCGTCAACTCCAATACTTTGGCCACCTCATGTGAAGAGTTGACTCATTGGAAAAGACCCTGATGCTGGGAGGGATTGGGGGCAGGAGGAGAAGGGGACGACAGAGGATGAGATGGCTGGATGGCATCACCGACTTGATGGAAATGAGTCTGGGTAAACTCCGGGAGTCGGTGACGGACAGGGAGGCCTGGCGTGCTGCGATTCATGGAGTCACAAAGAGTCGGACACGACTGAGCGACTGAACTGAACTGAACTGATAGCCCTCAAAAAAAAAAAAAAGATGCTGTTATTATGATTGTTCTCTCCAGACTGGTTCAGGAGGCACATCACTCTAGCCAAGGGCGGTTGGAGAACCGACCCCACCGTCTCTTTTCTGCCCTATCATCTGCTCTGCCAGCCACAAGCATCTACGAGAGGTCTTCCTCTGGGAGTCTGGGCCTGGACACAGCCCAGGGATGAGTCCCCTTCAGCCCGGGGAGATGTGGACAGCACCCCCACAGAGGGTTGGACATGCCCAGAGACACAGCTGGCTGCCTTTTCAACCAAGGGCACAGCAACATAATAAGATGGTGTGTAAGCTAGAAAGGCCAGCAAGTGGCAGGAGGGAGCACAGAGCAGGAAAGGGTTGCCAAGGAGCCTGATCCCAGGTTCCCGTCCCAAAAAAAGAGCAATCAGCCCACAGAAGAAACCACCTGGGGCTGTGTCCGCTCAGCCCGACCCACTCGGAACTTGTCTAAAGGGAAAAATCAGCTACACACATCGGAGCCTGTCTAAAAGGGAAAAATCAGCTACACATATAGGAGCTTGTCTACAAAGGAAAAGTCAGTTACACACATAGGAGCTTGTCTAAAAGAGAAAAGTCAGTTACACATAGGGAGACGTGCAGCTGAAGGTGGTGAGGGGTGGGGTGAATGCCACAAGTTACGTAAACATCACTTCTGTAGGCTGGGGGAAAGCTGTCTCCCAGAGTTTGACAAGTGAACAAAGAGACATGGCAGCATTAAGGATTGCCACCCAGTCTCGCTGCGGAGCTGACGTGCCCACGAGCAAGCTCAGCCCAAACCCGGCCTTGGGATGAAGAGGAGGGGGAGGCGGGGTGGAGGAGGCAGACCAGTAACTTTAGCATCCTCTCAGCGATGTGCCATGCTGGGCCTTCCAGGAGAGTGGGTGGGTTCAGCGGCTCCAGCCTGATTTGCGGTTATTGCATAAGGCTGTGGGCTGGGGGTGGGAGCTATTCCTCCCCAGGGGGCCAGGACACAAAGAAATGAGACTCCTCCTCCAGGGCCCAGGGCTCATGAACCAGGCTGCAGTCTCTCTTGGGCACAAACAAGTAAGAACAGACCAGAAAGAAAACTGCATTAAGTTCAAAAGAAGCAAATGAGGAATCTAGAAACATACTTTCTGTACATTTTTTTTCATATATATATATATATTTTTTTTTTTTTTTAAATTAAAGTAGTGGGTAAAGAATCTGCCTGCAATGCAGGAGATGCAAGAGACACAGGTTCAATCCCTGGGTGGGGAAGATCCCCTGGAGGAGGAAATGACAACCCACTCCAATATTCTTGCGTGAAAAGTTCCATGGAAAGAGGAGCCTGGCAGGCTACAGTCCATGGGGTGACAAAGAGTCAGACACGGTTGAAGGGACTAAGCACACACATACGCATAGTTGATTTACAGTGTTGTGCCGATCTCTGCTGTATTCAGCAATGTGACTCAGTTATACATTTATCCACACACACTCACACATATATATATTCTTTGCTTAAATTCTTTTCTATCATGGTTTATCACAGGCTACTGTGTATAGTTCCCTGTGCTATACAGTAAGACCTCCTTGTTTATCCATTCTAAATGTCATAGCTTGCATCACTTACATGTGGAATCTAAAATATGACATAAACGAAGCTGTATACAAAATAGAAATACACTCACAGACATAGACAACAGACTTGTGGTTGCCAGAGGGGAGGGGAGAAGGAGAGGGACTGGGAGTTTGGGGTTGGGTGGATGCGAACCATTCTGAACTTTCTTAACCTACAGAGAACATGCTAGGCCTCATGCAAAAGCAAAGCTGCAGTTCAGTAGAGCAGAGTCCATACTGTAAACACAGTAAAAGAACAAGGAGAGCTTTGGGAATCCCAGTGTCCAAGCCCTTTTCAGGGACAAGTGACCTCCAAGGCCACAGAGTGGCAGAATCTAATCAGAAGACCAGCCTCACTCCTAATCCCCATGTCAGCGTAGGCGCCAGGACAGAGACTGGAGGGCTGTCGCTGCTTACAGTGAGCTCTCCGCACGGCTGCAGAGAGGAGCTGAAGGCTTGGGGTCTGCCAGAGAAGGGTCAGGGAAACACTCAGTAACCCTGACGCTGTACCTTGTCTTAGCCAGAGCCACCCAAGATCTCTGTGTTTCCCAGTCTTCAGCATCACATCTCAGAGGTGGTTTAATTTGCAACATTCACCATCTTCCTGGCATTTATATGGAACGAGATAAGAATTACCATGTGTACCGGATGCCAATCAGCGGGACCTGCTTTCCGGCCACCCCCACCACCCACCCGTCCCAGGCTCACAGAACCAAAGAAATGAGGCCAACTGGGAAAACCAGAAAACTGGAGGAATATTCAGACCAGTTTACAAACTGAAATCGGGGAGTTGAGAGAACACTGCACAGCCCTCCCAGGGGCTCCCAGATACTCCTGGGTCACCGTGAACCTCAAACCAGCTGCAGCTTCTGTGGCCAGGACGATGGACAAGGATGGTGGGAAATCCAGTGGCACCAGCAACAAAGTCGAATGAGGTGCGAATCAGCGATCCTTTGTCTAGACCTGCCAGATACTTCACAAAGTGTGTGCCACGTCATGTGGGAAGAAAGACAAGAAACGCGGCAAAGACAAAAATGTTCAGGGGTGCACACAGAATTCATGGCCTCAAGGCTTCTGCTTGTCATTCTGGTTTTTTGTTTGTTTTTCATAAATGTTGCTGTGCAATGGGTTTTTTGCAGGCCATGCTTTAGGGGCAATACATTTGGCTCAAAAATTCAAACAGGGACAAGATCTTGGGAGGAAGGCAGGGAGCACAGGGCCACTTGAGAAGTCACTGCAGCCTGACAAAACTCAGCCCCTGAGGTTACATGGAGAAGGTCACATCACCTGTCCCCGGAACCTGCAGGCTGAGAACATAGGCTGGGACCAGATGACCTTGGGTCACACCCACCTGCAGCCCCTGCTCTCCGGGGACCATGACCAAGCTACTCAATCCACCCAGCCTCAGTTTTCCCATCTTCAGAAGGAGGATAATGAGATTTGCATTAGTTAGCTAAGGCTGCCTTAACACAGCACCACAGACTGCAGCTTGAAAAGTGTTAGCGGCTCAGTCGTGTCTGACTCTGTGTGACCCCATGGACTGTAGCCCACAAGGCACCTCTGTCCATGGAATTTCCCAGGCAAGAATACTGGAGGAAGTTGCCATTCCCTTCTCCAGGGGACTTTCCCAACCCAGGGATCAAACCCGCATCTCCTGCCTTGCAGGCACGTTCTTTACCACTAAGCCACCTGGGAAGCCCCACAAAAGCAATTTTTTGTGTCATAGTCTGGGGGCTGGAAGTCAAGGATGAGGTGGTGCCAGGCTGGTTCCTCTGCAGCCTCCATCCTCAGCTTGTGATAGTTGCCTTCTCCCTGTGTCTCTTCCCTTTTGAGGTGTTTCTCTATCTCCATTTCCCCTTTGGAAGAGGAAATTCATGATACTAGGTTAAGGTCCACCATAAGGACCTCCTTTCAACCTAATTCCATCTGTAGAGACTCAAATCCAAACAGGTGCAATTCTGATGTCCTGGCTCTGGGGACACACTTTAGCCCCCACAATACTTATGTCAGAGCTTTGCTGTTGTTGTTAAAGGTCTGGCAACTCTTAAAGAATCCTCACATTTAGAAAACAAGAGCTTGTAACAAGCCTAAAGAATCACGTCGATTCATCAGTATGACGATCGCTGTTGTTGTTGTTCAGTTGCTAAGAGTTGTGTCCAACTCTTTGCAATCCCATGGACTGCGGCACGCTAAGCTCCCCTGTCTTTCACTATCTCCTGGAGCTTGCTCAAACTCATGTCCATCGAGTTGGTGATGCCATCCAACCATCTCATCTTCTGTCATCCCCTTCTCCTCCTGTCCTTAATCTTTGCCAGAATCAGCCAAAGCACTGGAGCTTCAGCTTCGGCATCCGTTCTTTCAGTGAATATTCAGGATTGGTTTCTCTTAAGATTGACTGGTTTGATCTCGTTGCAGTCCAAGGGACTCTCAAAAGAGCTTTCTCCAACACCACAGTTCAAAAGCATCAGTTCTTTGGGGCTCAGCTTTCTTTATAGTCAAGTCTCACATCTGTACTTGACTACTGGAAGAACCACAGCTTTGACTACACGGACCTTTGTCAGCAGAGTGATGTCTTTGCCTTTTCATACACTGTCAAGGTTTGTCACGGCTTGATTCTGCTGAGGGGCCTGAACTTAGCCAGGGTTCTACATAGAATGATTGTCATTGTCATCATCATGCCCAGAGCTCCATCCCTGGTGACAGGCTGTCACCACGGCCACGTCCACCCCCTGGACCAGAGGCAGGAGGCGGATGACCCCATCTGTCCGACAGGGTGAATCATGCTCTGCCAGCCTCACACTTTCTCTGCAGGGGACAGGCTGGCCTGGAAGGGCCAGGCTCAGAGACACAGCGTGGCCACCATCACCCCTTCTGATGCTGGAAGGAGGCAGACTTGTGGAGCCGTTGCCTACGGCCCCCCCAAGTTCAAAGTGCCTCCTTACCCTTAAAGAAGTGCGAATTAATTTTTCTAGACATTACAGCTCAGTTGACTTGTAATGAACAAACGTGCAAGGAATTCTAGATGTTATTTTGCATGGTGGGAGAGAATGACCTTTTTTGTCAAGTGTGTTTGTTTCTGGTGATGAGAGCAGGCTAAACTGGAGAACTTGAGACGGGTCTTCAAGGCCAGGAGGCCCCCGTTCCAGCCGCTGCCATAGGACACGTTTGAATTACTGGCTGGGCTGGTGTGTTCCCAGAATAAACCACTGTGTGCCCAAGCGAGAAGGGAATAGCAACTGGTGCAGCAGGTCCTGCCAGCCAGGAGCAAGTCTTAATTCCAACCTGGCTTCCTTCAGTGCCCCGAAAGTTCCCCCACACTCCTCCTTCAACCAAAATAAAATGAAAATGCACTCTGCCAACATATTTCAACTTGTGAATCATCCTGGAGGATTTTGTGATCCTGTATTTTCTCCTGCAAATAAGGAAAGCGGGAGGGCCCCAGAGTGTCTCTGTGCCAGCCTTCAGGACAGTGGCCCAGAGAGCGGAAGGGACCGCACAAAGCACACCCTGGGGGTTGGCAGGGCCATGCTGCCAGCCGACTGCAAGTCCAGCGCATCTGCCCCGCCTGCTGACTGTCTGTGCACCACCCCGTCCCAGGCTGTAACATCCTGTCTTCATACAGAAGTTCCCTTTGATCCCTGTCACAGCTGCAATACCCAGGGAACAGCAGGGTGGTGCGGGAGGGGTCACAATTTAACAGCAATTAGCAGGGGCTTGCCCTGGTGGCTGAGTGGTAAAGAAACCACCTGCCAATGCACGAGACACAGGTTCCATTGCTGGTCTGGGAAGATCCCACATGCCTCGGAGCAGCTAAGTCACAACTGCGGTGCTAAGAACCTGTGCTCTAGAGCCTGGGAGCCACAACTACTGAGCCCCCACATGCCTAGAGTCTGGGCTTTGCAGCAAGAGAAGTCACCGCAATGAGAAGCCCAGGTACCGCAACCAGAGTAGCCCACCCACCTCCTGCTCACCACAACTAGAAAAAGAGCCCACAGGCAGCAACAAAGTTCCAGCACAGCCAAAAATAAATAAACAAATTGGAAAAAAAAAAAGAAAAGCTAACAACAAATCCCACAGAACTCAGACTCTTTTCAAGAGGAATCGTTTCTCGGACCCCACATGACTGTCTGCAGACATGACCCGACTCTGCAAAGCATCAGGGTTCCCCTGAAATGCTCACAGGAGGTCCATCAACACACAGGCCAAAGTCAAATAGGTTAGAGCTTTGAGTTTAAAAGTACATCCCTGGCTTTTAATCCGTCTGATTCTCCCAGCTCACAGGGAAACCGCCTCTGGGAGCATTTTAGCTTGGCCTCCCTGAGAGGCAGTCTATTGGGGTAGTGATCCCGGGGACACAGTGGTAAAGGAGCAGAGGGAGGCGGGAAGTGAGGGATTAATCACCGAGCAGCTGCCACTGGGGTTCATGGGAGCCCTATCCCTCGGGGAAAGTGGGGGGGGCCGCTGTCACAGCCGCTCAGTGTCCCCCCACCCTGGAGGCAGGCGCTGGGACAGCTGCCCCCCTTAGGTCACTCGCTGGCCAGGGAGGCTCCCACCCAGAAGAAGAGAGGGCTCATCTCTACACCTGCAGGCTCCTCCGAGGAAGGTCTCAGGTGGGGAGAAGCAGGCACCCGTGGGTGGGCACTTCAGATGGGGGCAGGCACAGACCATAGGAGGCACCACTCCCTGGGGGTATCTGTCTCACCCCCTCGTTGTGACAGCCCGTCTCTGCACTTCAGGAAGATTTCCCGGGGCAGATGACAAATGGCTGTGTCTTCCTGGACATGAGGAATTCCATGTTTCATATAACATTTTCAAAGCTTGATTTGGGATGATCTGTCAGGTAAATGAAACTCTAAATGGAGGCGAAACAACCTAAATGCACAGAGATGGGCTGGAATTTATTAGACCATGTGTATGAGCTGATGAAAGCTGATGGCAAAATGAAGGAGCAGAGGGTGGACGGGACAGTCGCTGAGAGAAGATGCTATGGGAATGGTGCAAGGGTGGGGGGCAGGGGCGGAGGCAGACAGTGTCCTTCCACAGCCCCCTAGAAGGTCCTGAGGAAACTCATGACACAGTAACAGAAGTTAAGAAACCAGGGTTGATTTGAGAACACGAGTCTGTGCAGGGCAGAAGCATGGACATTTCAAGGACAGAAGAACTTCCAAGTGGACACAAACCCCGGGAGAGGCAACTGAGGTCTATCAATTGGGAACTGGGGAGCTCACATACACCTCTTGGCACCCACGGTCCAAGGACCCTCTGCCATGCTGCAAGCTGCTCAGCGGCCTCACCACTCACCTCCCAACTAGCCTGTTCACAGAACAAGCTACTCAGTTGTTATTCTACAAGACAACCTTGAGGTTCTTCAGACCACCCCAAAATAGCCTCCGATCACTCACCCTTTCAGACCAATATTGACTGTACCTCCCAAATGCAAGGGAAGAGGCCTGTTATGGGAAAGGAATTTAGCTACTATTAGCCTCTCTCTGAAAAAAATCTTTTCATAATAGACTGTTTGGGATATTTTGGGAATTGGGGATTTCTCCAGTGGCAATTTACCCTTCTCCCAAAACAAACCTCAAAGCACAGCCCTTCCAGGCTCTGGGAAGACAGGGCGGGGCGAGGAGGAGGGATGTTGACTGGAGACCTTGCAATCTGACCACTGTGCTTGCTGGCTGGATCCTGTACCCTGGGCAAGGAGAGAAAACACGCACTGTTGAGAAGATGCCCCTAAGATTAAAATATTCCAGAACGCTTCTGGCCAATTTGTCACCATGAGACTCACACCGTCAGTTATAATAAATCCCCTCTTTTCTTACTATACATGAAATAAAAACAAGGTAAACTCATGGCCACGTGAGACTAGGTACAGCAAGTGCTTGGTGACAGAGACTCTCCTAATTCTGATCTTGGAGTTTGGGTTTGAGGGAAATTTTCTATTTTCTTCCCTTTTCTTTTTTTTCCTTTTTAAAGTTAACATTAAAGTTTCAATTCTCTTAAACCTGAAATGCAAATCCTATTTAAAAACTGGAAATGTAATAAATGAAAACTCTAATAAACATATACCTGGTAGTTAAAAGATTCTCTTCTACAATTACAGAATTACTTGCACAAAAAGAAAAAGGCTAAAAAAAAAAAAAAAAGAAAAAGGCTGTGTCTATTTCACCGTTGATCTGGAAAGCACAAGGAAAAGGCTTCATACAGGAAACTCTAATGATAGAATTCTAACGTATTTTCCAAAAAGCAGGGCCACTGGCCTGTCAGACCCGCACATCCAAGGAAGTCAGGCATATGGATCAGCCACCTGTGCTTACATCTCACATCCTTGTCCGAGACTTTGGGAGAGTCTCTCTCTTACAAGACGCTGGACCTCAAAACTTTATCAAGGCCCTAAATATACAGAAAGTGAAAGTCGCTCAGTCATGTCTGACTCTTTGTGACCCCATGGACTGCAGCCCACCAGGCTCCATGTCCATGGGAATCTCCAGGCAAGAATACTGGAGTGGGTTGCCATTTGCTTCTCCAGGGGATCTTCCCGACCCAGGGATTGAACCCAGGTCTCCTGCATTGGAGGCAGATTCTTTACCTACTGAGCTGTGATGTACAGACCTTTCTATAATCTAGAGAAACCTAGCTTCCCCATGGAAGGGGGCCTGGTGCTGCCCACCCGTGGACCCCAGGGCTCCTGTCACCCTTGGCAGTCACGGTGCGGGGGGCGGGGGGCGGTGGGGAGGGCCAGCAGGGAACCTGCAGAACCCTCTGAGAGCCTCAGCCTCCCCGAGAGGGTCAGAAACCTGTCTCATGTCACTGCCTCAGACAACCGTCTCCAACAACCACGGACACATCCCGTTCCCCCAACGGCCCCATCACAACCCATCTGTCTGCGGAGTAGGTACGCTTCTTGTATTAATAACATCCTCACGGCAGCCTCATCAGCCAAGGTGAAGGAACCGTCCCCCACCTGAGCCCACGTGTCTACATGCAACTCTAAAGGAGTGCCTTGCAGAAACACGCATGCAGGACTCCTTCCTATGCAGAAATATAGCTTTTCTACCTAATCTCTCCTCGCTGCCTCCTTGATCTCAAACTGTGAGCCTGGCTCCAACGAAGGAGAATTCAGACCAGAACTAATATGTTCTTTGTCCCAGTTTTTGTTTGCGGTGGCGGTGTTCTTCCTCTCCACCTCCGCTCCTCTCTCAAAGGTTCTTCTTTAACATTATTCCTTTTTTTCTGGGCCACTTCACTGATTCTTCTACTGTACTACTTGAGCTGGTGGGCCAGTCGGTGAACAAGGACAGTTCTAGACTAGACCAACCACGTGTTAGCACAGCTACCCGAGAGATCCTGCTCCAGGGACAAGCACGCTCATTGGATGTGAACTGTGTACCCCACGCCCTCATCCAGGTGAGGACCAGGGCCTGGATAAAATGCATCCCAGTGACCCCACTTCTTCACTCAGGGACTAGAACTTATTGTGGTATGAGGGCATGAGCCAAAAACCCTGAGTCTCACCCTAGATGGGTCAAGAACCAGCTGGAAGACTTTTACCCATCAAAAGAAGGGAAGGCAGGAAGGGAGGGAGGGGAGGAGGGGGAAAAGAAGGGAAAATGGAAGAAAGAAGAGAAGGGGAGGAAGAAAAGGAAGGACGAGAGGGAGTTGTTGAAACCACATGGTTTATCTGGTCCTCTTCTAATGTTTGGAGAAGGCAATGGCAACCCACTCCAGTGTTCTTCCCTGGAGAATCCCAGGGACGGGGGAGCCTGGCGGGCTGCCGTCTATGGGGTCGCACAGAGCTGGACACGACTGAAGCGACTTAGCAGCAGCAGCAGCTTCTAATGTTCTTTCATTCTGTCATTTTCTCTTCGGACATGGGGTTCAGGCAGTTGACATCTAAGTTGACATCACATGCTTAACTCTACAGATTCTGAGAAGGAAAGGACGCAAAACAAAAGGCTTAACTTAGGAGAACAAGGCGCTGAGGAGCCGTGTAACATGGGAGGAGGAAGCTGGGGTGTGGAGGGTGCTGAGCTCAGTCAACGCCTCCGGGAACAGGACAAAACCAAAGGGGCGATGCATCTGATCAGAATGTGCTGCATGCTAACTCGGGAGAAATTCTTTCTTCTGTAAAATACATGGACATATTTCGACCCAAAGACCCCTTGCTTGGCCAGTGAAGGTGAAAAATACACTTATGCAATTAGTCAGGCTCGCCTTGTCAGATATTTAGAGTCTGTGTCATCGGAGAACCGTAGTGCCCTTTGACCCCGCTTCACCAAGCATCAGGGACGCTCTGTGGAAGGGACACCTCAGGAGAAACATCCTTGCAGACCTCAGACACAGAAAGCTTAGTTGCTGTTGTTCATTGCTGTTCAGTCACTCAGCCGACTCTTGGCGACCCCACGGACTGCAGCACACCAAGGCTCATATGTCCTTCACTATCTCCTGGAATTTGCTCAGACTCATATCCATCGAGTCAGTGATGCCATCCAACCATCTCATCCTCTGTTGTCCCCTTCTCCTCCTGCCTTCAATCTTTCCCAGCATCAGGGTCTTTTCCAGTGAGTCAGCTCTTTGCATCAGGTGGCCAAAGTATTGGAGCTTCAGCTTCAGCATCAGTCCTTCCAGTGAATATTCAGGACTGATTTCCTTTAGGATTGACTGATTTGATCACTTTGCACCACAACAAGAAAGCATCAATTCATCAGTTCAACCTTCTTTATGGTCATGGATCTCCCTAATCAACCTGCTGCTCTCAAACTTGCTGCCTGATTCCAGACCACATGTACCTGTTCCCCCATCCTCTGTGACTCTGTGTTGGAGACGGCCTCCTTATTCATCCATCTATCAAAATCACCATTATGATCAGGAGGTCTTCCAAGGCCAAGACCAACCAAAGACCCCCAAAGGTCCAGCATTGGCCTCATAATGGCACAGACCAAGATGAGCACAGAGGGCCAACCAGGCTGTGTGAGAGGGTCTGTGCCAGGCCCGGGGGGGTTCACCCTCTGAAGGTTTGCAATGCAGGTGATCAGTGCAGACATATGCACAAATAACTACACAGCAAAGAAAGGAAAAGACGTGAGGTTTTACAGGCTGCCCAGTAAGTGTTCAGAGTTTTATCTGTTTCCATGGATTTAGCCATGACTACAGTCCAATGGGATATTTTTATCCTAACATTACATATGAGGAAACCGATCGTTAGTGAGTTAAAGAGTTCTCACAAAATCTTATGCGTATTTGGTGACCGATGGGAGATTTCCAAATGCCAACCAGATGCCAGAGTTAATGCCGTCCACTACTCGCAGTTCCCAGAAGAAACCCAAATTTCCTGGTGAACTCATCAATCATACTTCACAACAGAGGAGCTGTTTGTGTGGCTCTGAGAGACTGGTGGGATGCTAGGCAGTGAGGTGAGGTGCTAGGCAGAGGGACCAGGGAGTGATGGGAGGTCAGAAACCAGGTGCTGGAAAGGAAAGCCCGACCTTACTAGGTTGTGAGAAGGAGCCACCTCACCTGGAAGACCACCCTAGTTGGAACTCCCATTTCTTAGTGACATGTGTCTTTTGAAACAAAGTATTAACCAGCTTCTTATCACGCACACCTCATCTCTCCAAATGTGCTGACGTCTCCGTGAAGGCTGGATCTCTGCCTAACATCTTCGGATCCCCAGAAGCTCTACTCACAGAGCCGCCAGTGTGGTCGACGCTTACCGCAGCGTGGTAAGTGCTCAGCAGCGTGTAACGTCGGCGCTTACATGAACAGATAGCATCCTGAGACCCACAGTGTACTTTTACAGGAATTCAACCACAAAAATAACATACCCCCACCCCTTAGAAATACTTCGTGTATTTTTCCTGGTCTGATCTGTGCTGCCCATTATCATTTGAACATCTGAGTACAATGACAGAAATAAAATGTAATCTAAATATATATCAAATACCTATGAAGCAACCAACCTCTCTATAACACAATAAGAGGCAGTAAGAAACCCACGGACTGTTTTAACATCAGACATAAAGAGAGAAATGCATTTATTACTTTTTTTTTTCCAATTACGAAAGAATAGCTGAACATTTTAAAGAGAAAAATACAAGAAAAGGCATAAAGAAGACAAGTGGTACATCTACAAACAAAGGAAAAAATGAAGGGGGATAAGTTTATTCCAAACATCTAGGCAGGCTCTTTTAAAGCTCTCTCCAAAAGCCCTCCTCCCCACCACACACATGCACACACACACCCCCAAAGTGGCATTATACTGACCAATGGCTTCACACAATCCCATTACTGCCAAGTTCAAAAGCAAAGGCAGACAGTACTTTCCTCTGTTTTTCCCTTCATGCTGAAGGAAGTAAACAAACCACTTGTGAGTGTGAACACAGCAGAGATCCCGACACCCTGCCTGCAGCTCCTCGTCCGTCCAGGCCAAGGACACAGACACACGGTGGGTGATCAGCAGGCATGACTGCCAACCTCTCTGCCTCTTACCGACGAGGAGGCGGAGGGCAGGGGAGATGAAAAACACCCAGCAGAGAGCACGCCTGTAGCGCCTCTGATTTCAGGAGTTTTCTCCCTGCACACGACAGGTCTGAGCTATGAACACTTTGTCTTCATATTCAAGACTGGGTTAAATGTCTGATTATGGTCTGGTCACCCCTCTCGGTCACGCGCGCCTGGCCACTCCCCTCGAGGAGTGGTCACCACAGAATGCAGGGATCCGGGTGGACTCGCCCCCACGTGACCCACTAACAACACAAAAGCAAAGGCTCCCTCTTCCCACTCTGTCTTCCGAGCACTGGAGCAGACTCTCGCTAGACTAAGCTTCAAAAAATAAGAACACAGGCCAGCGTTTATCTGGAAACCTCAGAGGCTTTGGCTCTGCTATAAAGACTCTATTCCAAAGACACAAACGTCACCATCTACGCTGAACATCTTCCCAAGCCCATCCCAGGGGAGAAACAGAAAAAAAAATTTTTTTTTTAATTAAATTAAAAGGTTTCAATGAGCAAGAAACCAAAACAACACACAGTTAACTTTTCCTCCTCCCTTGTTTCCACATAGTTTTCCAAAGGCCTTCACTGTCATAAAGCATCCTCTCAAGTAGGAGAGGCAGTCTGTATGTTTCCAAAGAAAAACTAATGATTAGAATCACTGAATGTGAGGGCCGGGGCCAGGGGTGCCGTGAGAAGCCAAGAAAGGAAGTGGCTGAGAACAGAAACCTGTGTCTCGGCACCTGCAGGAAGGTGAGATCAAAGTCCTATTTGGTGCCCCACAAGTCTCAGGGGACCCACGGGCTTGGGGCTTCATGGGCTGTTGCGGCTACAATTCTCCTGCCTGCATCTGAGTGCTCAAAGAAACCCAGGCCTCATAATTAACCATCAGACTGTGCAGAGGTTCTGTGCTTACCAGCTCTCAACTCTTCCCCTCACCTTTCCCGACTCCTGGCAACCCCAGCCCTCTCACGAGGACAGCATGTTGGGAATACCTCAGGGTGTCCTAAGATATAGACTTATTCCAGGGATGTGGACTTTGAGCATCCCCCAGGTTCCAGCCTGGGGTACCTGTGCTGTATAAATGGCCAACCTGGCCCCAGGCTATGACTCAAAGGCGACAGCACCTTTTACAGGGATAGGGTGGGGAGGAAGAGGTATGTAGTCTAGGAAGTCTGTAGTCTGTGTGTAGGAAGAGGTGATGTCTCTGGGGACTCCCACATCCCTGCTCTAAGGGGAGGAGAGAGCGATCAGAGGAGAAGCCAGCCCGGCCCCATGGGGACTGGGAGCCCTGCTCTGACTCATCTAAAGTAGAATTTAGGAGGACTTCCCTGGTGGTCCAGTGGTTAAGCCTTCGCCTTCCATTGCAGGGGTTGCAGGTTCGATCCCCACTCGAGGAGCTAAGATTGCACATGCCTCATGGCCAAAAAAGAAAAAACCCAGCACATAAACAACAGAAGCAGTATCTTAACAAATTCAGTGAAGAGTTTTTAAATGGCCCACATCAAAAAATATACATAGATTAGGCTGCACACTGGATTAAGTAGAATTCTTAGTGTAGTGTTCAAGGGCCTCTGAGATGCCCCCCGGCCCCGCCCCAGACCTTGATCTTTGCACAACTCACCCCAGTGTCACCCTGAACCCTGGACACTCAACCCACGTCATGACCCCCGTCCTCCCCTCCACTTCTCTTGTAAAGGTTTTGGGAGACATGTGGCAGTTTCTACATAGTGTTTTCATCCTTTGGTCTTATAATATTTGCCTTCCCCCAAGTACAGTCTTGAGATGTGTATGCTGAATTGAACTGGCCTCAAGAGAATAGGCACAGGTGTATAAAAATATACAGAAATAAAAGACAAAGTGCCCAGACAGCAGAATGAGTGGAGTGCTGTGGGCGAGGCAAAGAGGGCAGCCGTGGAGCCGGGCAAAGCCTGCCACTGCGGTGGGGTCAGCACTGGAGGCCTGGAGCACAGCCTGGAGCACAGCCTGGAGTGTGGCCTGACTTCCCTGGGTCTCTGTTTCATCAGGATCAGGGTGATAAGGCCGATCTCGTGAGGTTTCCGCGAGGGGGGAACCAGGCTCTTTGTGCACAAGCCCATCGGGGCCTGGACAGAGGAAACCTGCAAACGACCACTGCCTGGATTGGGTGCTTCATGACATGGTCAACACCGAACTGAGGGCAACCCGGCTTTGAAGTGATTCTTAGAGAAAATAAAACAAAATCCTAAGCTCCCTGATGTTTAATATAAATGCACCACATCCTAACTGCAAGTGTTTTTAAGAACTGGTCAGGGGGAGGGGGTGGCCACGTGCTGCACTGTCCCCAGTGCTGACCAAGTGAGTCCTGCTCGGCCCCCACAGCGGCCGCGGTCCAGAAGGACAAAGGTGAAGCCATAGCCCCCGGACAGCCCGCCCCTGCCACCTCCGCCGCCTGAGCCGAGCTTGGTAAAAGGCGTGGGGGTGCTGAGTGCTCACAGTGAAGCCGAGCGCCAGCATCAGGGCAGGGAGACAGCACCCTGGCCTTCCTCCTCACTCTGCCGGACAGTCATCTGTGCCTGGACAGCCAGCCAGGCCCCTCAGACCCGACTGTCTGTGTGTCTGTGCATCTGTGCACCTGTAAACCTGTGTGTCTGTGCATCCGTGTGTCTGTGCATCTGTGTGTCTGTCCACCTGCGTGTCTGTGTGTCTGTCCACCTATGTATCTGTGTGTTTCTGTGTCTGTCCATCTGTGTATCTGTGCGTTTGTGTGTCTGTCCACCTGTGTGTCTGTGCGTCTGTCCATCTGTGTATCTGTGCGTTTGTGTCTGTCCACCTGTGTGTCTGTGCATCTGTCCATCTGTGTATCTGTGCATTTCTGTGTCTGTCCACCTGTGTGTGTGTGCGTCTGTCCACCTACGTATCCGTATGTTTGTGCATCTGTGTGTCTGTGCGTTTGTGTATCTGTGTGTCTGTTTACCTGTGTGTCTGTGCATCTATCTGTGTATCTGTGCATTTGTGTGTCTGTCTATCTGTCCATCTGTGTATGTGCATTTGTGTGTCTGTCCACCTGGGTGTCTGTGCGTCTACCTGTGTATCTGTGCATTTGTGTGTCTGTCCATCTGTCCATCTGTGTATCTGTGCGTTTGTACATCTGTGGGTCTGCCTGCCTGTGTGTCTGTCCACCTGGGTGTCAATGCGTCTGTCCACCTATGTATCTGTGTGTCTGTCCGTCTGTGTATCTGTGCATTTGTGTGTCTGTCCACCTGTGTGTCTGTGCATCTGTGTCTGTCCACTGTGTGTGTGTGTGCGTCTGTCCACCTACATATCTGTGCGTTTGTGCATCTGTGTGTCTGCCTGCCTGTGTGTCTGTCCACCTGTGTGTTTCTGCACCTGTGAGGCAGGTGGACTGGCCTAGAACCAGGAAGGGCCTCCCCAGGAAGGAGGAAAGGGTCTGCATGGGGGCGGTTGGCAGGGAGGGGGTGGTGTGCTCTCCATCCCAGCACAGATCACACATGACAGCTGATTCAGAGGAAAGTCTCACTGCCAGAACAAAAGCATGTGGCCTGTACTCCCTGCCAAGGGCCCGCAGGTGTGAGACCCTCAGACTTAAACCCCAGCTGTGGACAGGCTTTAGGCCTGAGAACATCACCTTCCCGACGACCAAAAGCAAAGACCGAAAGGCCCCGTTTTCCTTTGACTCCTACGTTGTCAGGCACTACCACAGGGAATCCAAGGTCAAGGACACCTGTGCCCGCGTGCAGGCCAAGCCCCTGCCACCCTCTGCCGAGACTCAGGAACATCGATCGGCCAGCCTGGGACCTTCTGGGAAGTCCACTGTGGTCACACGGATGATCCCAGAAGAGTGGATGTGGAAGCCTTGGCCTGGCCCTGAAAACCACATCACAGGCCTGGGAACTCACCACTGACTGAGGAGAGGCCGCCACGCCATCAGCTGAAGGTGTGGGTCTCAGCCCGCCTGTGCGACACCCAAAGGGGCTGGGGGCTCCCTCAGCACCTCCAACGGGTCCCCCGGCCACCTTCTCAAGGTCTGTGCTGAGCAGTCTGCAGGGAACTCAGGACCTTTCTTCTCAGCAGGCTGCTCTACCTGAGACAGGACTTTCTATTTTTTATTTTTCTTTCTCCCTATTTCCTCCCACTGAGTGATGGAAGGAGAGCAAGCAGGGCTTGTCCATTTGTGTCCGTCTGTCTGTGTGCACTGTGTTCGTCACAGCAGCGAGTAAGGTGGCTTGGCTTCAACTTTCCATCCTGTCTTTTGTGCTTTCTGGGCCTTTCCTGGCTCCATGGGAGCAGCCATCCAGGGCAGGGGGCCTGCATAGGGCGGAGCTGACGGGACCAGCTGCACGTCCCGGGAACCAGGGCCCAAGAGCCATGGTGCAGCCAGGCCACGGACTGCGGACCAGCCCTCCACAGGCGTCCATCACGGGCACCACGTCCACCACGGGCGCAGTGGCCCCTGCAGCCCCACCAGTGTGTCGGTGCCTGGCAAGCACATCTGAGATTACGTGGCCTCAGTCCAGGAGAAAAGCTGAGAAGCCAGAGTGGGCAACTCAAAACAGACAAGTCGGGGCTGGATGCTGAGAAGGCAGGGGGTGCCAGATCCCCAGGGTCCTCCAGGGGGACACACACGGTGGTGACACCTGGGGTGACACACAGTGCCTACAAGGTGATACACAGGGCAACACCCAGGCGGCCTACAGGGTGACATCCAGGGTGCCTACGGGGTGACACATGGGGAGCCTACAGGGTGACACACAGGGCAACACGGCTCAAACAGTGGCAAGGGTAGGAGAAGGCACTCTGCTTTCAAGGGAAGCGTTTGCAGAATCAGCTCTCTGAGCACCCCTCTAAGTGTTCTCTGGGATCTATGGAGGCCCAGAACAGAAAAAGGTTCAAAAAGCCTAAGCATTAAGAGGAGTTACACTGCTGCTCGATCCCATAAACACGCTGAGAGCCAGCGTCGTGCAGAGCTGCCTGGGAGCGCACAGAGACCCCTACCCCCGGGAACTGGGGGACCCTCCCAGCAGAGGTCACAGTGATTTCCGTACATCAGACTCTGGGAGCTCAGGACCAAGGCCAAGCTGGACATCGGGTCAAGAGGGGTCCCTCTGAAGGATCCCGCGGCCAGCTCCCTCCCAATCATCACATCCTCTAAACACCCACAGAGCATACACACACGTCAGGGAATTCAAAAGGGAACTTTTGTAAATGCAGCTCCTTCATTGACTGACCAAGGGCACGGCCCTCCAGGGGATGTCAGAGTCCAGGAGATCCACAGCCCTCCCTGCCAAGCTCACTGTCGACTCAGCTGGGTAAACCCCAGTAATCACGGGGAGGAGGGATGCGATCTCTGAAGGGGGCAGTGTTGGGATAGGGAGAGGGCATCTCCAAGGACCTGGATCTTAGGAACAGCTTCCTGCAGACACCTGACCAAGGGGAGGGAACAACCACGGAGAACTCACTCCTCGGACACGAGTCAGGTGTGTACGGGGGACCTCAGAGTGCACCAGGCTGAAGGGAGGCCGGAAGCTGGCCTTGCAGGTTCAGATAAAGACTCAGAACTTGGTCCTTGAAGCTCCAGTGATGGAGCTTTGATCAGAGCATGTTTATCACTTTAGAACAATCACTCTGTTGCAGAGATCCAGTTAGGTTAGAGAAACCAGTGGGAGCTTTGTTAAGATAGCTAGGGAACCAGTGAGAACATTGCTGAAGACCACTAATGATTTGGAAGTGGCCTCCCTGTTTTCCATAGTGTATGTCCGCAGCGAAAGGCTATTTATCAGGTGTGAGGGCATGGACCCTAAACCAGCAAGTCTTCCAGAACGTGGTGCTAAGGCTGTGCAGTGAGCCCACATGCCATCAGATTAAAACATAGCATCTTTGAATACATACCAGTAGTGAAACAGAAAGAACACTTCTCTCAATTTCAGGAGACCTAGACTTAAGACTTGATTGCACCTTAAATTCACGAGCTCTTTGACACTTCCACAACCCCTTGGAAGCCTCAGCACCATCATCTATAATTTGAGGTAAATAGCAAATGCCCTGCTTCTCGAGGGGTGGTCATGGAGATGGCATAAAGGAAACAGGAAAGCATCAGGGGTGTCCATACAGGAGCATGAAGACAGGGAGCTGACGGCCCTTTCTGCTCTCGGCACCTCCGACTCTCTAGTTCAGCCACTTCACAACTATTTCAGGTACACCCATATGCCAGACACCAAAGTTACCAAAGCAATTAAGGAAAGCGCCATCCTCAAAGAGTGTATAAGGAAATAAACGGCCAAGACTGGGCTTCTTGTCCCAGGAAAACATAAACAAGAAAGGAGTTTGCCAATCCACAGCCAATATGCAACCCTCTATGAATCAGATCCCCTTACCATGTAATCTGGACTATTTCGGAACAGCCCTAAGAAGGTTCAGAGGGACCACCTCACTGTCAAGGTCTTAGAGTGCTCGTGGCCATGGGATATTTTTATAGTCTCTCTTGGAGTCAAGAGCAGTGCAGATTTTGTACTCATTCTGAATTTAACTAGTATTTAAGTGTGCTGATTATAGCTGCAAATACACTTTTTATTCCAGTTTGTGGTTGGAGAGGTGGCCAGGGAAGAAGCCTTGGAAATTTACAGCACAGAAATAGCATGTGGTCTGTCTGCTTGAAGGAACCAATCCTTCCATGAGCACCAGCGAGAAGGCCAGCAAAGGGCCTGAAGCAAAGACAAGACAATGAAACGAGGTTTTTTGTCACCACATCTGGGCTTTTTGTCACCACATCCCTGTTACCAGGGGCTTCCCAGGTGGCACTAGCGGTAAAGAAGCTGCCTGCCGAAGCAGGAGACCTACGAGACGTAGGTTCAATCCCTGGGTTGGGAAGATCCCCTGGAGGAGGAACTGGCAACCCACTCCAGTATTCTTGCCTGGAAAATCCCATGGACAGAGGAGCCTGGTGAGCTATAGTCAATGGGGTCTCAAAGAGTCAGACACAATTGAAGTGACTTAGTACACAGCACACCCTGTTACTATAGTCTGGGAGAGACCCCCGAAGAAGCAGGCAGCAGCCCCAGGGCCGGGGTTTAAGAAGATCCAGGACACAGCAAGTCTAGCTGGTGAACTGGGGTCACCCAAGCAACACATCTAGACATGATCTGAATACGAAGAAAATGATGAAAGTGGAAATGTGGAAATCGCTTTCTAATGGGCGCTGCCTCAAGGAGCGGCTCTCCTGCTTGTGGAGATGAACTCCTGGTGGCAGAAGGGCCTAGAAAAGACTGCAAAACCTGAACTCGGGTACAGCCGCCAGCATCCTGGGGACCCTCTGAGGTCACCAGATTCTCCTCTGCTGAACTAGGGGTTCAAAGGAAGGGACTTTAACCTTGGGGTTCCTGCACATCCCCTGTTTTCTCCCAGGGCTCAAGAATGGGGAGATTTTAGCTGGTATGGGCTACAAGTGCCCCAAGTTTATTCCAGTCTGAGCCTATTTATTTTTAAGACATCAGGCTTCCAGAAGACTTTGAAGAACTGGTAACTCAACTACCTCCCCAATGTAAGCCTGGAAATCCGTGTGATGTTCGCAACACGACTTCCTTTAAGCAGAACACTGCAGTTCCACATCGAGACTCATGGGTGCTGCCTGGCAGGGATGTGTGCAGGAGAAAAGGGCATGGAAATCTTGCCCCATAGGGTCTGGCATGGCACTGGCCACCTAATACACTCTTTTGACAATGAAACCCTCAAACGTCCCAGAATTTTAAGTCATTGAGAAAAACTTGGGACTGACAGGTTTCTTTTCAAACAAATACACTTCTGCCTGGCATTTTTTTTTTTTTTTTGAGAGAAGATGGTGTGAGTTTCTTTATAAATACATTAGAAAGTAAGGGCAAAATAAAAGTATAGGATAAGAAAATCTAGAACATCATGTTGATAACTAATGTTAATGCTGTTATGTTCTTTCTCTATAATGGATGAAGGAAGCTCCTGTGTTACACACAGATTAAATCTGGACCAGTCATCTAATCCAAACTGATCAACAAATATTTCTTTACACTAACACTTGTTGCTCCCATTTCATTGCCCATCTATGCAGGAGTCAGTTGGTAAAGAATCTGCCTGCAATGCAGGAGATCCTGGTTCAGTTACTGGGAGGGAAAGATCCCCTGGAGAAGGAAATGGCAACCCACCCCAGTGTTCTTGCCTAGGAAATCACATGGACAGAGGAGCTGACAGCTACAGAGAAATTTGTCATCTTAAATGCATTTACTTAAAAAGAAATCTGAAAATCACTGAGCTGTCTCTAGTCTAAGAAGTTAAAAAGTAACTGCAGAATAAACACACAGTAAGTAGAAGGAAAGATCTATTAATAGATAAAAACAAAAATAAATACAGAATTAAAGACAGTCATGGAGTCAAAAGTATTTTTCTTTTAAAATAATAATAAAACATACAGTGTCTGGCAGGTTGGTCAAGAAAAAAATGAAAGATATAGCCCAATTAACATTTTCATAATGAAAAAAAGATAGCAGGGATTTCAAGCAAAATGAATAATTTTATGCTAATTTTAACCTGAAAAACAGGTAACTATGAATATACTCCTAGAAAAATATAATTTAAGAAAACTGAAAGAAGTCCAGTTTAAAAAGAAACAGGAGTTCAGATCATTTTAAACAGCTTGAAAAAATTAGATAAAAATCTGGCAACAAGGAAACCACGAGTTCTTGTTTTTAGCTGAGTACTACCAAAATTTCACGAGCAGATTAATTCAAATCATACACAAATTCTTGCAAGAAATAGGGGAAATAAAGGAAAAATAGGAAATAAAAACCTCTCTCTAAATCAGACAAAAGCAGTTAAGGAAAGGAAAAATATAGGCCAAAGTTACTCATGAGTAAAGAAACAAAAATTTAAAAAAAAATAAAAGCAAATAGAATCCAGATGTGCACCAGGCACGTATTTAGGGGGGAAAGCAAAGTCAAACAAGCTAGATTTGTTGTAGGCATAGAAGAGAGTTTACCATTGAAATAAGTCATATGTGTCAGATAACATAGTGAGAAGAAAATGGTGGAAATCATACCTTCATCCTAATAGATACAGAGCAGTCTTTGATAAAACTCAACACACACTTATGATTAAAGCAGAAAACAAAACTCTGCAAAACAGAATCATAAGGGAACCTCCTTAACCTAATAAAGGGTATTTGGAAAAAAGTGATAGCAGACATCAGTCTTAATCAAATAAGAACATTTCTTATAAAGATGAGGAACAATGAAGGGCTATCTTTTATTGCTTCAGTTCACTATTATATTAGAGTTCTAACTCAAGCAAAGAAGACAGGAAAAAGAAAACGCCAGAAATGAAAAGAAATAAACCATATTTCAATTATTCACAAATGACTTTACTTCTAGGAGGATCTATAGACAAAAATATTAGAATTACTAAAAGTATAATTAAGTGTCTGGATGCAAGATATGTATAAATATCAATTAGACTTCTATCCTTTGCAAAAATGACATCTCCTAAGGCATCCCAAAACTAAAGTGGCTGGAAACAAACATGTCACATGTACCTAGAAGCATTCAGAAAATGAGTAAGACCTATTCACAAAAGTATACAACTTTCCCCAAATATATGGATAGAACACAAATATATGAATAGTGATACAATGTTCATGGACAGGAGAACCCAACATAAGAAATAAAGTCAGTTCTTTCTCAACTGACCTATAGATTGAAAGCAATCTTAGCAAATCCCCCACTGGTTTTGTTGTTGTCTTTGTCATTGTTATTCCCGTTTCATAAATTAACTCTAAAATTTCTATAGAATGGCAAAAGTCCAAGGACAGCCAAATACCACCCCATAAGAGGAAAAAGGTGAAAGAACCAAATATGAAGGTGTCGCAGAGAATAACAATAATTAAGAGCAGGCAACACCGATACAGAAGTGGGCAAACTAAGCAAGACACAGATAAAAAGGTCACAGAAACAAACCCATGTACCTGGGGAAACAAGACATCACAGGCTGCGTGTCCCAGATACATGGGAAAAACGGATTATTCAATAAACGGAACTAGGAGAATTACTATTCATTATGGATAAAACCAACACTGGATTCCTAAATCACACACAAAAATTAACCCCAAGTAATTTTAAAATAGGTAAAAGAAGATAAGGGAGTAACTTTTAACCTTGGGGCACGGAAGAAAATCTTAAGGGAAAGGCTCTAACCCTAAATGGGCAAAGTTGTCTATATAAAATACACTAAAATCAAGAAAAGCACCTTGTGAAAACATACAGCACAAATGAGGAGGTGATCTTTTTTAACACATGAAACCACCATTGTGAATCTCCTGAATATGTAAAGAATGCTTTCAAGTTGATGAAAAAACATAACCCAGTGAGAACTGACATCAAAGAGATGAGCAGTCTTTTTACAGTAAATGAAACAGATGATAACTAAACATGTGAAAGAAGCTCAAAACTGCTGGTACATTAAGTTCACTCTACTATTAATTTGTCAAAAATTAAGAAGGCCAATGACACCAAGTGTTGGGATAAGACAAGAGTGAATCTTAAAGGACACTTTTATTCACTGCTGATAACAAGGTGCATTGCTATAACCACTGTGTAAATGAACAGGGCGTTTTCTTGTAAAGTTGGTCATAAATTAGCCTTTCTTCTCCCAAACTCTCCTCCCTGGTATATAACCAAAAGAAAAAGAAATGGCATATGTGCAGCAGAGATATGTGCAAGAATATAAATAGCAGGGTATTTTGTGACAGCCGAAGACTGAAAATAACTCAAACACCCACTGACAGGAGGAAGCATGCATGTTAACCTTATCAGATATTATGTAAGTGAGATGAGTAAATATAGCGGCACAGAACAAGGCTGTTAAATCCTAGAAACAAAACACTGAACAACATCATGACACAACTTTTAACGAGTAGTATTATATATATTTTTAGGGATACAGACTACCAAAAACAGCAAGGAAAGATGAAAGGATAGTGCAGGGAAGGGCAGACAGATAGACGAAAATGTCCACATCGGGCTCACAGTGTTGGCGATGATTTTGTTTGAGGCAAGTTCATTAATTATACTTCATAACTCACATATATAAAGTGTTATATATATATCAGATCCCACCTATCAGATGTTTTTTAAAAGATATGATTAGAATAGTATTGTCGAATCTGGTTCAGATTTAAAATGGGTATCTCTCCAGTGAAATGGTATCTCACCATCTTTAGATGGTGAAACTAAAAAACAAACAAAAATTATTAGTGTTATTTTCCTGGGGAGGACAAAGCGATGAAGCATTTACATATGTGTTTAATAATTTTTCCGTATTTTAATAATTTTTCTACATTCATGTGAAGTGAAAGTTAAAGTTGTTCAGTTCTGTCTGACTCTGCAACCCCATGGATTTTAGTCCATGGACTTCTCCAGGCCAGAATGCTGGAGTGGGTAGCCTTTTCCTTCTCCAGGGGATCTTCCCAACCCAGGGATTGAACCCAGGTCTCACGCATTGCAAGCAGATTCTTTACCAGCTGAGCCACATGGGAAGCCCACTTCATGCATATATGTATTAAAAATGCTAAGTAACCAGCTTTAAAGTGGTGAACTTCAGAAACTCAGAGGCTGAGAGCAACAAGAGCTTCTCAGTGGATTCCAATGGACCACTGTTGATTTACTGTCAACGAATTTAAAGAAAACAGGGATGTCTGGGCTGAGCTGGTGGCCAGATCTCTGGATGGATGTCTTAGACCATGTCCACAGGCCACCCCAACCCAAAGCTTCCATCCATCTCCCTGGCCAGGGAGACAGCTCTGGGTTCAAGAAGTCAAGAAGTTCAAGGAATTAAGAAGTCAGATTCAACTCCAATACCAGGTCTTAAGGTCTATGGATTTCTGTGGGGCCCTAAATGGGAAACCTTGAAAAAAGAAGGGCTAGCTTTCCGGTTTAGAGCTAAGATGGCGCCTGGCGGAAGAGATGAGGGCGTGGCATAGGTTGTTTGTTAAAACTTTTGATTGGCTCTCTTGATTTCCGTGCACATGGACAGTGCGTGATCACCATAGACTCTTGTTACAATGAAGCACATGACGACTTGACCTTTAATGTGATTGGTGCAACTATGGCATATTAAGATTTGACCTTTAACGTGATTGGTCCAACCCTCGCAAAACCCCCTTGCTTGCCTATATAAACCAAGAGTTTGTGGCAATAAAGCGGAACTGCTCAGAGGGACCCCCTATGGCATCTAGTTGTCTCTTGCTCGCTGAGGGGCTGGGTTGGCGGACAGCAGGCTCACCTCCGGACCCCTCAGCTTTGCTGAGGGAAGTTCCACTGCCTCTCTCTTTCTGTGGAGCGCCCCCGGCAGATTTCATGATCCTTTTTAATTATACAGGACTTTTAAGTCCTGTCCTATAAAAGAACAGGGTCATGTACTTATAATTTCTTCTTTATTCTGATGGAAACTTTTCAATTCTCTTTAAAAGAAAAGAAAAGGACTATGAAATGCTTTTCCTTGGCTAGGCCCCTCTTCAAAGATTGTGAAATATGATTTTTTCCCCCCAGCATGGAATAATTTATACATGAAACATCCTGCTTCTTGTTAGTCCTCACATTCAGTTCACTCACTCACACAGTATGCTCTTCATTCTGATGTTTCAAAACCCCACAGTGCATCTGACTTTCTTTCTAGGGGGTGCTGGTGATAAGATTACACTCTGATGTCCACTTCAGCTTGCACCACAATGTTGAACTTGAACTGGGCAGAGAGGATCTAGAACAAAATTACAAAGTACCTTGCAAAGTATCTGGTAGGGCCGACACTTCCTAACACATCTAGGGATGGCTGCCCCAGAGCCCGCTGGCCTCATGTCAGCCTCATCCCTCCCCACACTAATCCTGCCCACTAATGGATTTAGAGTGATGGTCCTGAACTCTGCAAATAATTCATCAAGTTCAATATATATGGCCCTTCCCTCAGCTGGGTAGTGATATCTTTAGATTTCCATAAAGCACAGGCCAACCATTCTTTGTTAAAGAGGATCTTTTAAAACTCCAACACCCAGAGAGGACACCATCCCACTGCCACCAACTTCTTGCTTGTAGATGTCTCGCAAACCTAAATAATGTCCATTTTTAACCAAGCTCTTTTCCAAGACTTCCTATTCCTCCCATCCAAAACCTTCTTTCCAGGCAGAAAGGTCAAGTGAGATGTGGAAGCTGGGTGCGCTGGGTTAGCTGGGCTCCACCATTTCCCAGCTGCATCATCCTGAAGTCGCTTTTGGTCTTAGTTTTCTCAGCTGGACCGCAGGAACAACAGCAGCTATCATCACGGGAGAGTTACGTAAGCGATCAGTACACAGTGCACGTGGAGGTTCAAGTATAAACTCCAAGGCCTACACCAACGACAGCTGTGAGCAGACATCCTTTGCTATTTCATCTCTCCCTAGGCACGTGGACAGTGGCTTCAGGAGCCCGAGAATAAATCAAGGTTATGGCTTCTTTTGGCTGTGCTGGAAGGCATCCCTCAGTCCCATCCTCCAAATTCCTACAGCCCTCCCTAGTAACCGGACCATCCCTCCCCTGAGCACAGAAGGCACATGACCATGGAACGCGTGGCCCTCCTCACAGCTGTGTGCAGGGTGCTTCCTGTCATCTTGTTTGCATCTTCTGTGCTCCCAAGGTCTGCCCTCTCCACACCCCCCCATAGGTCCCAGAGGAGGCTGCAGGTGGTCATTCCATTTGCATTTGGTTTCTGATCAGTAACGAATAGCTGAATGTTGTTTACACATCATGAGAATCGTGCCCACCCTTCTGGCACAGCTGGGACTTCCAGGTAGGTAGGGAGGCACTGCTGTCATTCCCATTTTAACAAAGAAGAAATCCAGGCTCTGAGATGCCAGTGACTTTCCCCAGCTCCAATTTCCTGGTGGCTCAGATGGTAAAGCATCTGCCTGCAATGCAGGAGACCCGGGTTCAATCCCTGAGTCGGGAGGATCCCCTGGCAACCCACTCCAGTACTCTTGCCTGGAAAATTCCGTGGATGGAGAAGCCTGGTGGGCTACAGTCTATGGGATCACAAAGAGTAGGACAGGATTGAGCAACTTCACCTTCACTTTCCCCAGCTCCTAGGCAGGAAGGGGTGAAGCTGGGCCTGGACCTGCCTTCTGACTCCCTGTGTCCACCTCTTCCCACCACAACACAGAGCTTTGAATCTACTCTAGGTGCCCCAAAGGAGAGATTTTCTGGATTTCATAGGGAGGAACTGAGCTACAGCCAACAATAACTTTTTACAAGTACACAGGACTTTAACACATTCCTCAGTTGTCATAAAATTATAGAAGAATTTTAAATAGTTGCAGAAGATACAACTTCTGGCATACTGAAAACACTGTCTTTTTAAAATAAAGTAGCAACAGTTGAAAGAAGTGTAATTTCTACTGTATCACTTATTCTTTTAAATATCCATGAATAACTAAAGCAATCCTGAGAAAGAAGAATGAAGCTGAACACGTCCTGATTTCAAACTATATGATGAAGCTACAGTAATCGAAACAGTATAGTATTGGCATAAAACAGACACACAATTCAATAGAACATAGTAAAAATCCTAAAAGTTTCTGCATGGCAAAGAAATCATCAACAAAATGAAAAGGCAACTTGTAGTATGGGGAAAAAATATTTGTAACCCCCCCCATCTGATAAGGGGTTAACATTCAAAATATAGAAAGAACTCATATCACTCAATAGTAAAAGTACAAATAATCCAATTTTGAAATGGGCAAAGAACTTAAACAGATATTTTTACAAATGGCCGACAGGTAGATGAAGATATATGCTCAACAGCACTACGTATCATGGAAAGGCAAATCAAACCACAAGATGTCACCTCACACCTGTTAGAATGTCTGTTATTAGAGACAAGAGATAATTGCTGACAAGGGGGTAGAGAAGAGGGTACCGTTGGACACTGATGATGGAAAGTGTAAACTGGAACAGGCCCTGTGGAAAACAGTATGGAGGGTCCTCAGATTATTAAAAATATAGCAACATGATCCAGCAGTCCCATTTCTGGGTTTACATCTGAAGGAAACAAAATCATTAACTCAAAGAGATAACTGAAGTCTCACGTTCAGTGTAGTTCTACCCTCCGGAGGCAAGATGTTAGAAACAACCTCAGTGTCTGTTGACAGAAGAATGGATAAATATATATATATATGTGGCATATATATGGTATAAATACAATGGATTATTATTCAGCCTTAAAAAGAGAGGAAGTCCTGACATTTGCAACATGGATGAACTGGTGGCATTATGCAGGTGAAATAAACCAGACCACATGGTATCACTTATATTAAAATCTGAAAAAAAAAAAAAAAGGAAAACTCATAGAAACAGAGAGAAGAAAGGTGGCTGTCAAGTGCAGGGTGGGTGGGGGAAATAGGGAGCGGTTGGTAAAAGTGTGAAAGCTTTCAGTTATAAGATGAATAAGATCTAAGGGTCTAACATATAAATGGTGACTATACAGGCCTCTGGTTTAAACCAACACATTCAGGAAAAAATTTCAGAAAAAATATATTCACTTCAATGCACCTCTCCTCAGAAAATACCTTAACACATCATTTTATCATAACCGTGTTTCAATTATATGTTTGTCCATATTATTTGCATATTTATCTCCTTCCAATAGTTTAACAGATGAGAACGGTTTTCACTGTTAAGCCAATGAACCGATAAGAATTCCTTTCTATCAGGAAGATTTTACCTTATTTTAAATTCAGATAAGTGTGTTTATACATAGTTGATACATAGAATAAATTATGGAATTCGCTCATAAAATTAGCCACTAAAATAAGTAAATTCAGGACTAAAATGAGATTGAGGTAAGTCAATTATGTTATGCAGCTTTCAATAAATGATAATGACCAGATACTAAAGATTTCCTCACTGACATTAATCAAGCATGTTAACTGTAGCAGAAACCATAAAGTATCATAAAGGATGGTATTTCTTTGGTAAAAGGGCTTGTTAAGCTTTGGGTAATTAAAAAAAGAAAGAAAAAAAAAGTACTGTATGCAGGAAGAAATGGCAACCCACTCCACTATCCTTGCCTGGAAAATCCCATGGACCAGGGAGCCTGGCAGGCTGCTGTCCACGGGGTCACAAAGAGCTGGACACAACTGAACGACTGTGCACACACTCACTGTGCATTTTTTGAATTGAGGAGGGGAAAAAAATTCCATTATTCCCTGTTTCCCATCTTTTCTTTGCAACAGTGGCCAATGAATCTGTCCAAATTACTTCAAAAAAATTCTATCACTATGCTAACAGCAGAGAAGGCAATGGCAACCCACTTCAATATTCTTGCCTGGAAAATCCCATGGACAAAGGAGCCTGGTAGGCTGCAGTCCATGGGGTCGCTAAGGGTCAGACACAACTGAGCGACTTCTCTTTCACTTTTCACTTTCATGTATTGGAGAAGGAAACGGCAACCCACTCCAGTGTTCTTGCCTGGAGAATCTCAGGGACAGAGGAGCCTAGTGGGCTTCTGTCTATGGGGTCGCACAGAGTCGAACACGACTGAAGTGACTTAGTAAGATGCTAACAAATCCTGATGGTTCCAGACCAGCCACAGCAGGGGGTCTAATCCAGCCGTGCAGGGTCCGCCCGAGGGGCCCTAATTACTGCCTTCTGCCCTCTGTCCCTCCCTTCTCTCCACTCAAGACACATCCCTTCAGCCGTGAAGGGACCTAGTACTCAGCACCTCTTTCTCACAGTCTCAGTTCTGCTCCATCCTGCACTAAAGTTTTGGGAACTGGCATCCCACACCTGCTGTCTAGCCTGCATCAAAGGAAAACGTCAGAGCAGAAAACCCACCCACGGCTCCTCCTCCATCCCTCTGGGACCTTGCACACAATAGATGCTCATCAGCTGTCTGCTGCCCGGATGTCCAGAGAAACTCACAGCATCCTGGCACTGAGGTCCTCGCTGCCGCTGGGCCCTGGGACATGCAGACAGTGAGGATGCTTAGCAGACTTACCAGCAAATGCTGACTTGACAGCACAACCTCGACAACAGCACGTGTAGCTCTCAAAACAAAGAGAACAAGAACAATGACAGCAAAAGCCCAAGAAACTGCAATGGAGACAAACGTCGAAAATGTGACACCGTTACGATTTCTTTTACCGAGACCCACAGCCACGGGATCTCAGAGGAGCATCTTTACGTGTTTCTATTTCTAAAAATACTGCTGGCCTAACCGCCTCAGCCACTCTGAAACCATGAGAACTAAAGCCGGGTATTGATATTTTCGATTCTAGTTAGTGTTTTAGCGACCTTTGCCTTAAAGCTTCACCAGCCAAGACTGAGCCCCGTGTCCCAGCTGCAGCTCTCGGAATGCTGGCCGTTCCCAAGGCTGCGTTAAGGCCAAGGCTCAGCTAAACTTTCTTTACAGAAGATTTCTTTTCTTATCGATGACATTCTCCAATTGGGGGTGGGGAGAGGGGGATAGGAAAAGGAAAAAAACTCTTGTTTCAGATTTAGCTACTTCAATCACAGAAGTGAGACCTGGGGGTGGTTTATATCCTCTGAAGGCTGTTTCTCTTTATAAACCCTAAACATTTAAAATAGCTTTGCCTGTGCTGGAATGTCATTTTCTGGTATTTGGGCTTCTTCCACACGAATCTTTTTGTGACTATGAAGCCATTTCAGTTCTTGGAATTTGCTGGAGACTGATTCCCAAACATAGAGTCCTGGGAGGTGGGAGTGGGCCGATGCAGGGAGAAAGCACAAGTCCACTCTGCTTCACAATGCGTTCTTTCCCAGGGTGCGTTCACGTTCCCCTCATACCTAGGGAGACTGTGTCTGAACCAGTCAGGGTACTGCAGAGAAGGCTGCAATAACCCTAAACCATTGTAGCTGAGGTCAAAATGCACACACACACTCACACACACACTCATTCAGTACCCAAGGCCTGTGAAGAAGTGGGGGGCTGTGCTTGAAATGTCACTCATCACACTTCCTGTTTCTTTGCAGTGCTTATGAGCCGGCTGGAGACCTCCCTCAGCCTCAGCAAAAAAAAAAAATGTGTCAGTGAGAAATTAGCAACAGATTCCCAGGATTACTGGAGAAATGCTGGTAATGTCAGTAAGTGGTACACGGTCAGGGATTCAACAGGGATTTTCAAGCGGGCCCTTTGAGAGTGCAGGCGACAAGTCTGGCCTAATGGTTAGGACTCCACACTCTCACTGAGGCTTCAATCCCTGGTCGGGGAACAAACATGCTGCTTGCCAAAAAAATTAAAAAATAAAGTGCAGGAGGTGAAAAGGCAAGGCAAGCTGATGAGGACTTAAGGCTGTCGGGGAGAGAATGTTGGAATTTAGCTTCCCTAAACTGCCCCAACAACACAAGAGATGAATATACACATGGACGTCACCAGATTGCCAAGTTCAGATTGATTATAATCTTTGCAGCCGAAGATGGAAAAGTTCTATACAGTCAGCAAAAACAAGACTGGGAGTTGACTGTGGTTCAGATCATGAACTCCTTACTGCAAAATTTAGACTTAAAATGAAGAAAGTAGGGAAAACCAATAGATCAATCAGGAGTGTGAGTGAAAAGTCGCTCAATCGTGTCTGACTCTCTGCGACCCTATGGACTACACAGTCCATGGAATTCTCCAGGTCAGAAGAGTAGAGTAGGTAGCCTTTCCCTTCTTCAGGGGATCTTCCCAACCCAGGGATCAAACCCAGGTCTCCCACATTGCAGGTGGATTTCTTTACCAGCTGAGCCACAAGGGAAAACCATGATATGACCTAAATCAAATCCCTTATGATTATACAGTGGAAGTGACAAATAGGTTCAAGGAATTAGATTTGATAGACAGAGTGCCTGAAGAACTAGGGACACAGGAACATAACATTGCACAGGAGGTGGTGATCAAAACCATCCCCATGAAAGAGATGCAAAAAGGCAGAACGGTTGTCTGAGGAGACCTCAAAAATAGCTGAGAAAAGAAGAGAAGCAAAAGGCAAAGGAGAAAAGGAAAGCTGTATCAATCTCCATGAAGAGTTCCAAAGAATAGCAAGGAGAGATAAGAAAACTTTTCTAAGTGATCAATGCAAAGAAATAGGAAAACAATAAAAAGGGAAAGACTCTTGAGATCTCTTCAAGAAAATTAGATATCAAAGGAACATTTCATGCAAAGATGGGCACAACAAAAGACAGAAACGGTATGGACCTAACAGAAGCAGAAGATATTAAGAAGAGGTGGCAAGGATACACAGAAGAACTGTACAAAAAACATCTTCATGACCCAGATAATCACAGTGGTGTGATCACTCACCTAGAGCCAGACATCCTGGATGAGAAATCAAGTGGGCCTTAGGAAACATCACTATGAACAAAGCTAGTGGAGGTGGTGGAATTCCAACCGAGCTATTTCAAATCCTAAAAGAAGATGCTGCGAAAGTGCTGCATTCAATATGTCAGCAAATTTGGAAAACTCAGCAGTGGCCACAGGACTGGAAAAGGTCAGTTTTCATTCCAATCCCAAAGAAAAGCAATGCCAAAGAATGCTCAAACTACAGCACAATTGCACTCATCTCACATGCTAGCAAAGTAATGCTCAAAATTTTCCCAGACAGGCTTCAGCAGTACATGAACTGAGAATTTCTAGATGTTCAAGCTGGATTTAGAAAACCAGGATTTAGAGGAACCAGAGGGATCAAATTGCCAACATCTGTTGGGTTATAGAAAAGCCAAGAGAGTTCCAGAAAATCATCTACTTCTGCTTTATTGACTATGTTAATGGCTTTGACTGTGTGGATTACAACAAACTGGAAAAGTCTTAAAGAGATGGGAATACCAGGTATTCCTGAGAAATCTGTATGCAGGTCAAGAAGCAACAGTTAGAACTGGACATGGAACAACAGACTACTTCCAAATTGGGAAAGAAGTACATCAAGGCTGGATATTGTCACCCTGCTCATTAACATATACATAGAGTACATCATGAGAAATGCTGGGCTGGATAAAGTACAAGCTGGAATCAAGATTGCTGGGAGAAATATCAATAACCTCAGATATGCAAATGACACTACCCTTATGGCAGAATTAAAGGGCCTCTTGATGAAAGTGAGAGAGGAGAGTGAAAAAGCTGGCTTAAAACTCAACATTCAAAAAACGAAGATCATGACATGCAGTCCCATCACTTCATGGCAAATAGATGGAAAAAGAATGGAAACAGTGAGAGACTTTATTTTCTTGGTCTCCAAAGTCACTTTAGATGGTGACTGCAGCCATGAAATTAAAAGACACTTGCTCTCTGGAAGAAAAGTTATGACCAACCTAGACAGCATATTAAAAAGCAGAGGCATTACTTTGCTGACAAAGGTTTGTTTAGTCAAAGCTATGGTTTTTCTAGTAGTCGTATATGGATGTGAGAGTTGGACCATAAAGAAAGCTAAGCACCGAAGAATTGATGCTTTTGAACTGTGGTATTGGAGATTACTCTTGAGAGTCCCTTGACTCTTGAGAGTCCCTTGGACTGCAAAGAGATCCAACCAGTCCATCCTAAAGGAAATCAGTCCTGAATGTTCATTGGAAGGACTAATGCTGAAACTGAAGCTCCAATACTTTTGCCACCTGATGCGAAGAACTGACTCATTGGAAAAGACCTTGATGCTGAGAAAGACTGAGGGCAGGAGGAGAAGGGGATGACAGAGGATGAGACGGTTGGATGGCATCACTGACTTGATGGACAAGAGTTTGAGCAACTCAGGGAGTTGGAGATGGACAGGGAAGCCTGGCGTATTGCCGTCCATGAGGTCGCAGAATCAGACACGACTGAGCGACTGAATGGAACTGAAAGTGCCCCATATCCCCAGGTCCAGGCACACTGACAGCCCACTGCTCCTGTCTTCCCAGCCAAGCCCTCCAGTGTCCCGGTACAGACAGCACTGGTCCTTCCCCTGCCCCTCCAGCCATCCATCACCCAGCCTGACCTCCTCCTCACGACCTACATGCTTTCTCAAGGAGGTTACATGGTAACCTCCCAGTGACCTGGGTCATCTCTCTCCTGCAGACACTGTTCAGGCAGTCCTTTCTTTCATTTTGCCCCTCTGCTCAGCCAAACAATATTCTTTTTTAAAAATTTTTATTGGACTATCGTTAATTTACAGTGTTGTATTAGTTTCAGGTGCACAGTAAAATGAATCAGTTATATATATATATATCCAATCTTTTTCAGAGTCTTTTCCCATATAGCTTATTAGAAAATACTGAGTAGAGTTCCCTGTGCTATACTGTAGGCCTTTGTTCATTATCTGTTTTATATATACGAGTGCGTATGAACCTAAAAATTATCATACTAAGTGAAGTGAGTCACACAAAGACAAATAACACATGATATCACTTATATGTGGGATCTAATTTTAAAATAATACAAATGAACCTTTTTACAAAAGAGAAACAGACTCACAGATCTTGATATTTCAAGTCTTGAGCTACTGTGTGCTTAGTTGCTCAGTCGTGTCTGACTCTTTGCAACCCCATGGACTGTAGCCTGCCAGGCTTCTCTGTCCATGGGATTCTCCAGGCAAGAAGACTGAAGTCAGCTGCCATAAGCTCCTCCAGGGGATCTTCCCAAACCAGGGATCTAACCCAGGTCTTCCTCATTGCAGGAGGATTCTTTACCGTCTGAGCCACAAGGGAAGCTCAAGAATACCCGAGCGGGTAGCCTATCCCTTCTCCAGAGGATCTTCCCAACCCAGGAATCAAACCGGGGTCTCCTGCATTGCAGGTAGATTCTTTACCAACTCAGCTACCAGGGAAGCTACTGTGCATGCTTTCAAGTCCCCAGCTGAACTGTCTAGATAAAACACACAATCACACGGATGGGGGTCTTTCCATCTGTGGCCATGAGCTCCAGGTAGATTCATACCAGAGGATCATGCCGCATCTGCCTCTCCCTGGAGGTCTCCTCACTCTTTCTCTTTTCCCCCAAACTAACAAGACCTCTTGCACCATGGAAGTCTCAACTGAAGACTTCACTTCCAATTTCACAAAGAAAATAGAAGCAATCACAAGAAAATGCCTCTTCTGAGCGCCACACGTGTCTGTCAGGTAGTCCATCCCCCCCAGTAACTATCTGTGTTCCTCTCTAAACAACCCCACCTGTACACAAACAAACCTCCTTCACCTACTCAAGACATAGTCCCAGCAACCCTCTGTCCTGTATTAACATTTTTTCCTCTCTACTAGACCATCCCCACGGATGTATAAATAAAGCTAATGCATCTTAACTAAAAACAATTCTCTCAGCCTGACTTGCCCCACCAGATACCACCCCATATTCTGCTCCCCCTGGCAGCAAACCTCCTCCAAACTGTTGCCAACAATCTCTGTCTCAGATTCTTCCCTCCATCTTTCCCTTCAAGCCCACTCTCCTTGGCCTTGGTTGCCATAGCCACCAGACCCACATGACATTTTGCGGTTTTTACTGAAGCCATCAATGGCCCACATGGCCCTGGTTCAAGAGTCAGTTCTCCGTCTCCACCTCACTTGGCCCGTCCACACACTGGGCACAGCTCATCATTCCCTCCTTCTGAAATTATTGCATGTGGTTTTCAGGAAGACTCACCCCTGGATTTCCCCCTATCTGCCTGGGGGTTGCTTCATGGTGCTCCAAAAGCTGGAAAGTCCCAGGACCAATCTTGAAAACTCTTCTATCCCCAGGATCTCATCTGACCTTATTCCTTTAACAACCACAGACCAAAGACCTCCGTTTTATCTCCAGCTCAGACCACTGTCTTCAACTACCAGATCTGGATATACCTGTCACTCAGCCTCTCCATTTGGGGGTCTTATAATCTCAAACGCAATCTGTTCAAAATCGAACCCCTTGTGGCATCACACCCTTGCCACCACCCTGGCGGAGTTTCCCATCTCAGTTGGTGACAACTCTCCAGTTATGCAAGCTAAAAATTTTGCTATCATGATGGACTTTCCCTTCTTCTCAAGCCTTACATCCATTCTGCCAAGACACCTTAAGGGCTCTTTCTCCAAAATATATCCAGAATTCGACCACTTCCTGCTTCTCACGGCTACCAATGGAGCAGACCACTGAATTATCTCTTGCTGGAATTACTACAATGGATTTCTCTAATGACCTCTAAGTGGTCTCCTGGTCTTCCCCCATCCTTTATCAGTGCCAGAATGAGCCGATTAAAACAGATCCTGTCCCTTCTCTGCTTAAACCCCTGCACTGATTTTCAAACCTAGAATTCCTCTAATGGTCCACGATGCTAAAACATGGTCAGTTCTCCACTGCCTCCTGACCACCCCACCCACAGCTCTAGGCTGGTTCCCCGCCAGCCCCCCTGCCTCAGTGTTCCTGGACTCTGGGCCTTTACACACACGTCTTCTTCTAACTGCAATTCTCTTGTCCCAGATGCTAACTGGCTAATTCCCAGTTCAGTTCAGTTGAGTTGCTCAGTCATGTCTGACTCTTTGCGACCCCATGGACTACACCACACCAAGTCTCCCTGTCCATCACCAATTTCCCGAGTTTACTCAAACTCATGCCCATTGAGCCATCCAACCATCTCATCCTCTGTCATCTCCTTTTCCTCTCACCTTCAATCTTTCCCAGCATCAGGGTCTTTTCAAATGAGTCAGTTCTTCACATCAGGTGGCCAAAGTATTGGAGTTTCAGCTTCAACATCAGTCCTTCCAATGAACATTCAGAACTGATCTCCTGTAGGATGGACTGGTTGGATCTCCTTGCAGTCCAAGGGACTCTCAAGAGTCTTTTCCAACACCACAGTTCAAAAGGATCAATTCTTTGGCGCTCAGCTTTCTTGATGTCCAACTCTCACATCCATACATGACCACAGGAAAAACCATAGCCTTGACTAGATGGACCTTTGTTGGCAAAATCCCATAGTTCCTTAAATCCCTGTTCAAATGTCAGCTGTTTAACAAGGCCTCCCAGAGCACTCCATTTAAAACTCCACCCCTCTAGAGCTGGTAGCTTTTTATTTTCTCCACGACACTTACGCCTGGGAATGAGACATAAAATTCACTCCCTCACACAGTGGAGCAGACACGGTCTGTCTCTCGGTGCCTGTCCCCACCCTCGCCTTCCACTCATATCCTGCCGTCCTGGAATTTCCAAGAAAGCAGAAGGGTCGGAGCAGAACCGGGCACAACGCGAGTGGCTCAGTCCATCTCTTCTAGGTGAATCCATGAATCATGGAAACCCTAGAGACACCGCTTTGATCTTCTAAACCTGTTTCCCAGTCCACAAAACCAGACTGGCAATATCAACCTCATGAAATTGTTAAAGGCAGTAAATGAGGACTTGGGTGGAAATCTTCGTAAAATATTAATTACTATAATCACTAACATAATATGCTAAGGACCATCCTCAAAATTCATTAAGGGGAAGCAAACTAGGCAACAGCTTACATGGTATGGTTTTTAAGTTTAGAAAAACTCATTTGGGGTCTTTCCCAACAACTGCCTGAGATTCCACCTAAAAGACATAAATGAAGGTTTTCAAGCTTTCCTTTTCCAAATTCAAAGTTACCTCTGAAACGTCCTGATGGGAGGAGAGGAACGGTCTTCTGGCCAAATTCCAGGGTCCCCAGAGGCTCAGCTGGCTCGCCCTTTCATGGCAGGATGCCCTCCTGGAGAAGGGGGAGGAGGCCTCTGGCACTGGGGCCCCTGTAGACCTAGGGGAAGGGGAGAACACCAGACTCCGCCGAATGCCGACCACCTGGGGACAGGAGAAGGGTGCAGGAGCTTAGTGAGCAGGTCTGGGCGGGGGCGGCAAACATCAGCATGCCCACTCAGCACCCTCCCGGCATCAGCCTTTCCAGTCTCCAATCCAAGAGGGAAAGCCTGTGAAATAACCACTAAAGTCTAGGCAGATTAATCTATGAAAGTATTACAGTTCACTGGAAGAGGGGCTGAGGCTTATGGGGTAAGTAACCAAACTCCACCAGGAGGCTAACAGATACGTTTACCACCACAGACAATTTTCAGATGACAAAGTGTCCCTGGTCTTCCTTTCCACCTCCCTCCTTTCCCAATCACACCCATACAGGTTTGCCCCAACTGGACTCCTACAGGGAGAGGTTTAGGTCCATAGAATAGCAACATAAAGCAAGACTACATGAACTGCAGTTCCCAGTGAAACTACTAAGGAGATAACTGAAAAATGAATCAAGAATGGACTACAGAATTAAAAAGGCAGATTAGAAACTAACGCTAAAGGAGGCAAAACAGCGGAATAAAGAAACGCAAATGACACAGATCCATAGGGAAAAACAGCGAAACGGCAGGCATAAATCCTATCTCATCAGTAATTACACTAAATAGTCTAAACACTCCAATCAAATGGCAGAAATGGGTGCAATGGACACCGAACACACGCTGTCGAAGCAGACCCATTTCAGAACAGCATCAGAGAGCAAAACACTTATAAATTCCACAAGCTATACAATATTTATATGTTGAAAATTACCAAAACATCATTACAAGAAATGAAAAACTAAGTAAATAGACATCCTGTGCTCAAGGATTAAAGACAAAATCATTAAGACAGCAATACTTCCCAAATTGACCTTCAGGTTCAATGCAATCTCTGTTAAAATCTCAGCTTTCTTTTTTACAAAAATTGACAAGTTGTTCCTAAAATTCATATTGAAATCCAAGACACATAAAGACAAAACAACCTTAAAAAGGAAAAGCAATGTTGGAGAATTCACATTTACTGATGTCAAAAATTTAAAAAAAAGAAAAGCTACCATAATCAAGATAGTGCAATAGTTGTATAAGGACACATAGAAAAGGAAAATGGCTTAGAACTGACATTCAGAAATATACCCACATATTTGTTTAACTGATTTTTGACAAAAGTGCCATGACAATCCAGAGAATAAATGATAGCTTCTCAAAAAATAGTACTGACATTCAAAAAATGAGTCTCTACACAGACCTCATACCTTCCACAAAAATTAACTCAAAATGGATCATAGACCTAAATGTAAGAACAGAAAATTACAAAACTCCTGGAAGAAATCATAGCAGTAAATCTTTGTAATCTTTACACGCTAGTTTCTTAGATATATCTCCAAAAGTACACACAACAAAAGAAAAAGAGGTAAGTTGGAACGCAATCAAAATTTTAAAATTTTGTGTACTACTGACAACCATCAATAAAGTAAAATCAACCCACAGAAGGGGGAGAAAATATACACAAATCTATCTATCTGATATAGACGTTATACATATCTGATAAAGATGTTGTATCCAAAGTATATAATGAACACATTCAAATCAACAATAAAAAGAGAAATAACCCAAATAAATAATGGGCAAAAGATGTAAATAGACATTTCTCCAAAAAAAGTTATCCAAATGGCCAACAAGCACATTTAAAAAATGTTCAACATGATTGTTTAGCTTAGGAAAGGCAAATCAAATGAGATATCACGTCATATCCACTAGGATGACTAGAATCAAAGACAGAAGACAACAAGTGTAGGCGCAAATGTGGAGAATTCTGAACCCTTACATTACATGTTACTACTGGGAAAGTAGTGGTACAGCCACTTTGAGAAATTGGCAGTTTCTCAAAGTGTGAAACACAGAGTCACGTATAACCCAGCAATTTCACACCTAGGTATGCACCCACGAGGATGGAAAACAAACGTCCGCACAAACACCTATATGTGAATGTTCGCAGCAGCATCACTAAAAGTCACTAAGTGGAAACCAGCCAAATGTCCATCCACTGGGGAATGTGGTTTGCCCACACATGGAGTTGTGCTACAATAAGGAGGAACTATGAGCACATCCCAGGCGGCTCAGCGGTAAAGAATCTGCCTACAATGCGGGAGGGCTGGGTTCGATCTCTGGGTCAGGAAGGTCTCCTAGAGAAGGAAATGGTAACCCACTCCAGTGTTCTTGCCCGGGAAATCCCACAGATGGAGGAGCCTGGCAGACTACAGTCCACAGGGTTGCAAAGAGTTGGACACGACTTAGCAACTAAACACACATGAATGCATCATGCTAAGTAAAAAGAAAAGAAAGTCAAGCAAAAAGGCTGCAAAATGCAAGAAAATGTATATATGAAATGTCCAGAACGGGCAAATCCAGAGAGACAGAAAGTAGACTGATGGTATCCAGGGGGCCTGGGGCACGCAAGAGTAAGCAGGGACGGCTGCTGGACTGGGGTTTGGGAGGGAACTGAAACTTCTGGCACTGGAATGGGCGTGACACTTGTACAACTCTAGGAGTATCCTGAAAATCCCTGAATTGTACACTTCAAAATGGTGAATTTTATACTACATGAATTACATCTCCAGGAAACTTCTGTTTAAAAAGAGTAGTAGTGGGCTACAGTCCAAGGGGTCACAAGAGTGACTAAACCCCCAGCAGACCTGAGATACATCCCAGTGGACAGACCCACATCTCCTTGGGAGCCAGCCCTCCCTCCCTGCGCTTTTCCTAAGTAACAAGTTTGGCCCACATGAGGCTGGAGCAAGGGAGTTCTCCCCCAACGCTCCAGACCAGCTCCCGAAGTCTATAGCCTTCGACATGGAGGCTAAGAGTTCTGAGTGACCCTTGCCCCTGGCCTGGTCCCTGCACAGAGCAAGCCCCTTCCCCTGCAGGAAGCTCCTCCTACACCCCAAAGCATCAAGGTACCAACTCCAGAAAACATGTTCTGTGTTTTGCACCTCCTTTCTCTGCCTTTTAGTTCAGATAAGTTCAGTCGCTCAGTCGTGTCTGACTCTTTGCGACCCCATAAATCTGAACCCTTCAAACAAAAGGTACTACAAAACAGTCTGCTCGACTACCAGTTTCGGCCATTTTTCCCATGTACAAAGAGCCAGTAAATAAAATTATAATCTTCAGCAAGAAAGAACGGCTCGGGCTAAGTTGATACAGAGACAACAGGCAACCAAGGAGGAGGTTTATGAAGAGAGGCTGCAACGCAGGGCTGTCTGCCCAGAGGCTGTGCTGGGGGCCCGGGTGTTTTCCGGCTGCCAGCAGGTTGGAGAGACACCTGCCAACTTTCCAGAGCCCCGCTCAGGGGGCGGCTTTGTGCTGGCATCGTCTGGCCCCCACAAACAGGCGTGAGCGCCACGGGGTTTCCCATTTCCTGTGGTAGCTCCTCTTTCACACGGGTCACGGAAGTGGCGGCCGCCTCCAGCCTCAGCTCAGTTGCCCAGGTATGAACCACAGGCCTCCACAGAGCTCAGCTTACAAAGCGGCACAGGTTGTGATGGGTTCCTACAAGCCCTGTGAGTTTTCGTGTGCTATGCTGTATGTACAGAAAGAAAAATGAAAGTGAAGTCGCTCAGTCATGTCCAGCTCTTTGCAACCCCATGAACTGTAGCCTACCAGGCTCCTCCATCCATCCATGGGATATTCCAGGTAAGAGTACTGAAGTAGGTTGCCATTTCCTTCTCCAGGGGTATCTTCCCAACTCAGGGATCGAACCCAGGTCTCCCACATTGTAGGCAGACGATTTTACTGTCTGAGCCAGGTAAGAACTAGGAATATATGCACTTGGTTGTTAGTAAAAACATGTCTAGTAAATATTCATCAGATATTAACCTTGTTTTGCAGCAGTCCTACCTTGTGCTGAGATGATGGGTAGGAATGATCCAAAAAAATGCTGATAAGATCCTGATCTCAAGGAGATCAGACTCAGTAGGAACCCTGATGCCCCCATGTGACTCTCTGGACTCATTAAACATAAAACGCACTACTGTTTGTCACTGGAAGCAAAGACGACAAACTACAGCCCAAGACGAGGCTTCTTGTTTCCTCAGTCTGCGCTCCTCTGGAATCTCAATGCCATTCCAATATAAATTTAATCAATTCACTCCTTTATAGGAACAAAGGTGCTACATCAAACAATGAAGGTCTCAACCTGAGGAAGTCAACCTGGCACAGAGATATGCATTGAAGAAATTATTTCACCAACTGTATCATACATGCATGCATGTGAGCTCAGTCCCTCAGTCGTGTCTGACTCTTTGAGACCCCATGGACTGGAGCCCTCCAGGCTTCTCTGTGCATGGGATTCTCCAGGCAAGAATACTAGAGTGGGTTGCCATGCCCTCCTCCAGGGGATCTTCCTGACTCAGGGAATCGAACCCACATCTCCCGCATCACAGGCAGATTCTTTACGCACTGAACCACGTGGGAAGTCCCAACTGTGTGTACATCAATATATAAATGAGTCCTAGTACTGAGTTATACAGACTTCCCTGGTGACTCAGACTGTAAAGAATCTGCCTGCAATGCAAGAGATCCCAGTTCAGCCGCTGGGTCAGGAAGATCTCCTGGAGAAGGGAATGTATTCTTGCCTAGAGAATTCCATGGACAGACCACAGGGTTGCAAAGAGTCAGACACGACTGAGCGACTTTCCCTCACTCAGTGAATTATTATAAGATTACTCCCTGTTAAATTAACTCAACAAACAAAAGACAGCTGGAATCACTAAAATATAAGAAAAAAACTGGTGGTAGGGATATCCACTCAAAACCTGCAGAACTTTGTACACACACACACACACACACACACACACAAACACATCACACATATATGTGTTCAATATTTATATATGGGCTTTCCAGGTGGCTCAGTGGCAAAGAATCCACCTGCCAGTGCAGGACGTGCGGGTGGGGCTGATCCCTCAGTCAGGAAGATGCCCTGGAGAATAGCAACCCAGTCCAGTATTCTTGCCTGGGAAATCCCAGAGAGAGAGGAGCCTAGCAAGCTACAGTCCATGGGGTCACAAAGAGTCAGACAGTACCTAGCGACTAAACAGCAATATATATGTATCTATGTATGTGTGTAGATACATACATACACACACACACATACACAAATATGTACTCAGATACATACTGCAGAACTGGGCACCCTGCTAAAGGAGCACTGTGGTCAGAACCAGAGCAGCCGGGGCCAGACGGAGCACCTGCCCAGCCCCACACCGCACCTCAAGGGCAAACGCACAGCAGCAGGAAACTGGACTTAGCCGAAGCTGGGTTTTACCAGGTGACTACGAAAGCAGGAGAAAGGGCCACGCTTTAGAAAGAAGAGGACTGACAACATAAGGGTGGCGGGGAACACTGGAAAAGGACTGGGGCTGAGGATCCCGGGAGGACGGGGCATCTCTGCAGCCCAGGAGCAGCAGGACTAGGACTAGCTAGGACTAGGAAGAGCCCCAGGGCTCACACCTAGACTCTCTGCCGCCTAAAAGAATACCCTAATTATCTGTGTAACCGAATAGAATCACACATTTTATTATGCTTATTGGGGTATGACCACAGGCCTATTGATAAGTGTCCACTTACCTACCTAGGCTTAAGGCAACGAAGGACGACAGTGATCAGAGAGGGTGCTGGACATCAGGGTCAGAATGATCAGGCACCACTCCGGGAATGCACAGGCAACAGAAGGCCTCGCGGCACTCCTTGTGAGACAAAAACTGCAAAATCCATCAACAGGAACAGGCTGAATAAGATGATGTCCTCCACACAAGAGAACAAGGAGCTGGACCTGAAGATCCTGGCATGAAGAGATGTCAGAGACATAATGAAGGGGGAAACAGACAGAACAGGCTCCGTCTTGAAAGCAGGACTCCATCTTGGGCCGGACAGTGGACTTTGAGCTATATGCCCAGTATCTATGGAAACGAAAAACCCACTGGAAAACCAGGCCCCCGGAAGGAAGAGCCCCAGGGCTCACACCTAGACCCTCTGCCGCCTAAAAGAATACCCTAATTATCTGTGTAACCGAATAGAATCACACATTTTATTATGCTTATTGGGGTATGACCACAGGCCTATTGATAACTGTCCACTGTTAACCTACCTAGGCTTAAGGCATATGAATCACAGGGTAACTTTGATTGTATCTTGCTTTTCCTTTGTTCAGACTAGTTTCAGGGAATTTGGGGAGGTGGGTTTGGGCATGTATACTTAGGGTATATAAGGTTTTCACAAAAACTGGTCAGGGTCCTTGGCTAAGAGGAGACTCTGCCTTGGGCCCGCTGGTGTGATAAACTGCACTCCACTATCCGCATTGTCCTTCTGAGTGAGTTTGTTTCCCGGAACGCGTGGCTAACAACAATAAGAACAAGGAGAAACGCATAATACAAAACAACATATATAATAATCCCATTCACAGACATAGTTTAAGTTACACACACACAAAATTTTTCTAGAACGTAGAAAAAAACCTGTTAATAATCACTTTTATACTATAGGGAATTTTACCCTTCATTTTATTCCTAATTTTTTTTTCTTTCTGCATTTGTAACTCAAGTTTTTAGAACCACAGATTTTTTTTATTTTTTATGTAGTCTATTAACCATGAGATGCTACACATGAATGCTATACATTCTTTGGCCTCTCCAAGGATCTTATTTTGCAAGCTCTGAATTAAAATCCCACAAAAAGGCCCATTGCTTTGCATTCCAGGCTCCCTGAAGCAAATCCTTAGAGAGCAACAGGCTACCCGAATTGGGCACAGGGATTAGTTAGTGGGAGGTCTTCCTTCTTCCTGTCTCTCTGTCTCCCTAATGAATGGGCTTTAAGACTCAACTAGACATCAGTGCAGAACCCAGCTCACGGAGAGAAAGCCTCCCACTTACCTACAGTTCCACATACCCAAGTATACACAAGAGATTCAAAAACAATCCCTTTACCTTTTCCCAGTGTTTCAATTTCCAAATCAAGAATCGTCTTTGGGCTGCTGCTGGGCTTGCAAGTTCCTAATTCAAAAATCCGTGAGGCTACACGAAGCTCAGCTTCTGCAGTCCCAGCAAGCGGAGGCTTTCCTATGTGTGATGTGTTTGACTGTGATATGAATAGAGGTCTTGTCCCGCGTCTATAAAGCGAGCTCTGTCTCCGGACATTGTATACTAATAGTCTTGCACACTGAGAGACAGAGGGCCCCACAGTCAGCCCTCTAGAGCTGTCCTGCACTTCTTACTTCACATTGATCATCTTGGGAAAATAAAACTCATTCTTCAGCAATGGAGATATTTGTCAAATTATAGCTATGGAACAGATTCATGGGCTCATTAACTATCAATTAATTAAATGAGCTTTCTTTTCAATTCTCTTGTTGCGATAAAAGGCACTGGGCTGATACCATCATCTTTCCTGATTCTAAGAAATGACTCATACAAATGAAGCTAATCCTTAGGCTTAAACCTGCGCACAAAGAACAGATTGCTTTCCCCAATCTGATACCGAATTAGGCACAAATTAAGCGGCTTGTTATAGTAGAGGCATTACAACAGCAAAGAACAGTTTATTTAGATTGTGACATGAGACGTGTACCTTTTAAGAACTTAGAAAATAATTCCTTTGCCTATGTAGCTCTGAAAAGGAGAAAGGTAGATTTTTCACGTGCAAATAGGGAAAAGCTCCGATTTAAGTGGAAGAAAAGCTGCATGCAGCATCTACCATGTAAAGAGGGAGATCGCGGGGCTGCTGCCGAAGTGCTGGCTCAGAAGACTAAGGGCCTGGGGCAAAAGGAAGAATCGCTTTGCATGCTAAAAGGTTTTGCACTGTCCGACTGTTGAATGGCTAATGTACTCTGTGTAACTTTTACTAAGGTGAAATTCACATAACATAAATTCAACCATTTTAAAGTTAACAATTCAGTGTGTTCCACGCATCACAGTGGGGTGGCTCAGATGGTAAAGAATCTGCCTGCAATGCAAGAGACTTGGGTTCAGTCCCTGGGTCAGGAAGATCCCCTGGAGGAGGGCATGGCTACCCACTCCAGTATTCCGCCCTGGAGAATTCCACAGACAGAGGAGCCTGGGCTACAGTCCATGAGGTTGCTAAGAGTCAGACGGGACTAAACACGACTCACACAATGCTGCACAAGCAGAACCTCAGTCAAGTTGCAAGACATCCTCATCACCCCAAAACAGAACCAATTAAAGCAGTTAATCTCCTCTCTCACTCCACCCAGTCCCTGGTAACCAGAAATTAGCTGTCCCTACAGTTTTACTATTCCAGACACTTTACACAAATGGAATATACAATATGTGACCTCTTGTGTCTGGGTTCTTGTGCACTTCAATTCAAAAGCCAAAATTTAAATAAAATATTTCCTGGAAAAATTCTATTCAAGTCATTCATTATATTTTTCAAAAATATATAAATGCCTAATGTCTGTAAATCCATGATAGCATGTCCCATAAATGACAGAATAATGAAATTAGACAAGAAAAGATTACCCAGATAATTATATCCTGCTTCAAAGGGCAAAAAGTTATGAGGCTAATGAAGAAAAGTTTGAACACCCACCCTATGCAAAATATCCTGCAAAATGCCATGAATAATTCAGAAGAAAGAGATGGTTAGATTTACAGCTGGAAGGGAACAGAAATTTCCTTTACTTATGGGCTTCCCTGGTGGCTCAGACAGTAAAGAATCTGCGTGCAATGTGGGAGACCTGGGTTCGATGGGGAAGATCCCCTGGAGGCAGGCATGGCAACCCACTCCAGTATTTTTGCCTGGAGAATTCCCAGGACAGAGGAGCCTGGCAGGCTACAGTCCAGAGGGTCTTGAAGAGTCGGACACGACTGAGTGACTAAGCACACAGGTTATAAAGTCAAGGCCCAGACCAACAAAATTCCCCAGGCTCATGCCGCAGTTGAGTGCCCTGGTCTCCACTGGTGTCCTCTACATTAGCACGGCTGACACTCTCAGGAGGTTTGTTATTGAATGAACGAGAGTGAGGCAGAACAGCACCCGTGGGCAGAAAACTGTGAGGGTGGAGATCTGAGGTCTCATCGCTGACACAGAACAAGCTGTCACTCCCATTCCTGCATAAAGGTCTGAACAAACCCACAATCTGCTATTTTGTGGACTCATCAGAAAACTGAGAGTACAGGGCAAAGGGGGCAAATTTCCCCCCTGAAATCTGGAGAGATCAGCAAGTCAGAGCCAAGATCTGCTCACGGGAAGGAGACGCCGCCAGGGTCAGGACAGACAGGATCGCCCACGTGTTCATTTTCATAAACCGCTGGGTTGAGGATGCGCTAGCCTGAGTGAGAAAGGAAACTCCCAGGGACCACCATCTTAGGGGGCCCCACACTTTGGTGGGTCTGACCTCCAGGAAGTCCACCAGGCTGTCACAGCGAGGAGCCGAGAAAATTCATTCCGGGCTCTGGCTAGGAGAGGGGAAGAAAAACCCACTGAGATACGCCCAGGACTGTCTACATAACAAAGGCCCAGTCTTCAGGCCTCAGTGAACCTGAGGAGCCGGAATGATCCCACTCCAGTCCGGCTCACCCAAGGAGGAGCAGGATACCCAAGGGACTCTTGTGAAGAACTCAGACCAAGTACCCTGCCTGCGAAGTCAGGTATGGGACTTTACCTGGTGCTCTCTGGTGGGCTAGTTAAGAATCCACCTTGCAATGCACAAGACACGGGTTCAAACCCTGGTTGGGGAACTAAAATCCCACATGCTAGGGACCAACTAGGCCCACCTAGTGAGAACAGTGTGTGTACGCTCAGTCATGTCCGACTCTTTGCAACCCCCATGGACTGCAGCCCACCAGGCTCCACTGTCCATGGAATTTTCCAGGCAAGAATACTCGAGTGGGTTGCCATTTCCTCCTCCAAGGGATCCTCCTGACCCAGGGATCAAACCCATGTCTCCTGTGTCTCCTGCGCTGGCGGGTAGATCCTTCACCACCGAGCCACCTGGGAAACCCCAGCTAAGCCCGCCAACCTCAACTATTGGGCTCACATTACAACTAGAGTCTGCACCCCACAGTGCAGCAACCAGCGAAGATCCCTGATGTAGCCAAATAAATTAGAGAACAGTTTTTTAAAAGACTGAGGTTTAATGTTCAGCATACACAATGTTCCCCTGCCCCTCAGCTAACAGCCCTGCTAATAAGGCGCCCGTGTGTGTGTGTGTGTGTGTGTGTGTGTGTGTGTGTGTGTGTGTGTGTGTCTGGTGACAGTGAATCACAGCTCAGAGAGCCGCGGAAAACAGACACTCTAACGAAGAGTTCTCAGGAAACCCCAAAGGCATCAGGGAAGACAAAAAAGGTCACGAGAGACTCTGAGGCCTCTGGCACCTACAGCTACCACACACATTAAACACAGCTCAGCTCCTATGACGTTAACACAAAAACCTCACCCTCCAGGCCTTTTACCTCAGTTCCTACTAACAAACACATCATTCTCCGCTATCAACAAAAAACCCACAGAGCATACCGCCGACAAGAGAAACTGCAATCTGAAGAGACAGAGCAAGCCCAAACTCAGACATGACACAGATATTGGAATTATCACACGGGATTAAAATAGCTATGGTTAATACATTAAGGGCTCTTTGTGGGAACGCAGACAAAATATAAGAGCCAATGGGATATGTCAAGGGACAAAAATGCACAGCCCAGAAGTTGAGAATTACATTTGATTTGGCAGATTTTCTGAGGACTTAAGCCCAGAAGACAGCTTCTCAGATAGCTGTGAGGGACTGCTCCGAAGAGGTGAGGGAGGAGCCAGAATATACAGAAGTACAGAAGTTTAGCAAAAAAAAAAAAAAAAAAGGTCAGTTCAGCTCAGTAACAGATTCAGTTCAGTTCAGTCGCTTAGTCGTGTCTGACTCTGTGACACCATGAACCGCAGCACACCAGGCCTCCCTGTCCATCACCAACTCCCAGAGTTCACCCAAACTCATGTCCATTGACTTGGTGATGCTATCTAACCATCTCCTCCTCTGTCGTCCCTTTTTCCTCCTGCCTTCAATCTTTCCCAACATCAGGGTCTTTTCAAATGAGTCAGCTCTTCGCATCAGGTGGCCAAAATATTGGAGCTTCAGCTTCAACATCAGTCCTTCCAATGAACATTCAGGACTGATCTCCTTTAGGATGGACTGGTTGGATCTCCTTGCAATCCAAGGGACTCTCAAGAGTCTTCTCCAACACCACAGTTCAAAAGCATCAATTCTTTGGCTCTCAGCTTTCTTTATAGTTCAACTCTCATATCCATACATGACTACCGGAAAAACCATAGCCTGACTAGAAGGACCTTTGTGGACAAAGTAATGTCTCTGCTTTTTAATATGCCCTCTAGGCTGGTCATAACTTTCCTTCCAAGGGGAAAGTGTCTTTTAATTTCATGGCTGCAATCACCATCTGCAGTGAATTTTGGAGCCCCCCAAAAATAAAGTCTGCCACTGTTTCCACTGTTTCCCCATCTATTTGCCATGAAGTGATGGGACCAGATGCCCTGATCTTAGTTTTCTAAATGTTGAGTTTTAAGCCAGATTACAGTTAATTAAAACAAACAAACAAACAAACATCACATGTTGATTAATTTAGCAGAAGATGAAATGCAAGAGCCTGGGCTCGTTGAAATCACTCTTTTGATGAGCACCTGGCTATCTGGGGCCAGGGTCCTACTTTCTCCATCCAAAATTCCCTCAGGGTGTGCAGTTGGGGTCAGCTTCTGCTGGCTTGATGGCCATAACATTCTTCATTTACTGGCAGGCGATATTTTCCATCCACAGTTATATAAGCAGAAAGATGCATTTTTTTTTAAAGAACCAAAGGAAATGCTAGAAAACAAAAACATTGTAAAGAATGAAAAATGTCTAAGTCAGGCTCATCAACAGAATAAGCACAGCCAAGACAACAGTCAGTAAGTGTGAAGAGAGGTCAATAGAAAGTTGCCAAAGTAAAATGCAAACAGAAAAAATAATAATAATTAAAAAAAAAACCAGAACATCCAAGAATGGTAGGAAAATTTCAGAAAGTATGGCCTATGCATAATTAGAATGTCAGAGAAAGAAAAAAGAAAACAGAGGAGGAAAATATTTGAAGTAAGAATGGCTGAGAATTTTCCATAATCAATTACAGACACCAAACCACAGGTTCAGTAAGCTCAAGGCACATCAAACAGGATAAATAGCAAAATATGCACTCCTTAGCACATCATATTCAATTGCAGAAATCAAAGACTGAATTAAAATCATGAAAGAAAGCTGAAATGAAGGAGAAAAAAACACTTTACCTGTAGAGGAGCAGGAATAAGAAATCAGATCTGACTTCTGAAAAAGAGAAGTCTCTCCACATGCAAAAAGTGGACTGAAATATTTAAAATGTTGAAAGAAAAACATCACCACACTAAAATTCTACTTCCAAGAAAAATATCCCTCAAAAGTGAAGGAAAAATAAATATTGGGTTGGCCAAAAAAGTTCGTTCAGTTTCCTGAACGAACTTTTTTGGCCAACCCAGTATTTCTTTAGACAAGCCAAAATTGAAGGAATCTATCACCAGGTGTCCTGCCTCACAAAAAGTGTAAAGTTCTTCAGAGAGAAAGAAAATGATACATCAGAAACTCAGATCAGCATAAACACAGGAAAAGAGTCAGAGAAGGAATGAATGAAAATATCCATTTTCCCTTTTCTTAACTGATCTAAAAGAAATTATTTAAAGCAGAAATAGCAACTTCAGAATATGGATAAATGAAACAATGTCAATAAAATCATAAAGGCAGGTAGAGAAGAATCAGAAATACTCTAAGAATCTTTACTACGTACACATCAAGTGGAACAGTTTTATCTGAAAGTGGAGTTAGTTTAGTATTTTATATATATATATGCTGCTGTTAAGTCACTTCAGTCGTGTCCGACTCTGTGCAACCCCATAGATGACAGCTCATCAGGCTCCCCCGTCCCTGGGATTCTCCAGGCAAGAACACTGGAGTGGGTTGCCAGCTTCCTTGGTGGCTCAGATGGTAAAGCGTCTGCCTACAATGCGAGAGACCCAGGTTCAATCCCTGGGTGGGAAAGATCCCCTGGAGAAGGAAATGGCAACCCACTCCAGTACTCTTGCTTAGAAAATCCCATGGATGGAGGAGGCTGGTAGGCTACAGTCCACAGGGTCGCAAAGAGTCAGACATGACTGAGCAACTTCACTTTCTCCAATGCATGAAAGTGAAGAGTGAAAGTGAAGTCACTCAGTCGTGTCCGACTCTTAGCAAACCCCATGGACTGCAGCCTATCAGGTTCCTCCATCCATGGGATTTTCCAGGCAAGAGTACTGAAGTGGGGTGCCATTGCCTTCTCCATATATATATATATATATATATAGCCCAAACTCTATGGCAACCACAGAGATATTAAAAAGAAGTTTAACTGATATGCTAATAGAGGAGATAAAATAGAATAATACAAAATACTCAAAACCAGAGAAGTCAGAAAAATGGGGGAGAAAAAAAAAATCAAAGAACAGATGTCATGAATAGAAAACAATTTCAAATATGATGGATACTAATCCAACTATATCAGTAGTCACTTTAAATGTGAAAAGTCAAACTACACCAGTTAAAAGTCAGAGATTTCCAGGGTGGATAAAAAAGTAAGATTCAATGATTTGTTTAAAGAAACCAATTTTAAATAAAAAGACTCAGGTTAAAAATAAAGGAATGGAGAAAGACCCGTATGTCAATGCTAAAGAAAAGAAAGCTGGAGCAACTATGTTAATTTCAAACAAAGCCGACTTCAGACCAAGGAAAACCATCAGGGGAAAGGGACACTGTGTGAGATACAGGAGTCAATTCTCCAAGAAGACATAAGAGAACTAAATACATATGCATGAGCAGCATAGTGTCAACATATAGAAGCAAAAATTAACAGACCTGCAAGGAGAAACGGTGGCTGAGATGGTAATCTGCCTGCAATATGGAAGACCTAGGTTCAATCCTGGTTTGGAAAGATCCCCTGCAGGAGGGCATGGCAACCACTCTAGTATTCTTCCCTGGAGAATTCCATGGACAGAAGAGTCTGGTGGGCTATAGCCCATGGGGTTGCAAAGAGTGGGACACAACTGAGTGACTAAGCACACAACCACTATTATAGTTAGAGAATTTCCACTCCTTAAAGTAATGGACATGGAGAAGGCAATGGCACCCCACTCCAATACTCTTGCCATGGAAAATCCCATGGACGGAGGAGCCTCGTAAGCTGCAGTCCACAGGGTCGCACAGAGTCGGACACAACTGAAGCAACGCAGCAGCAGCAGCAGCAGCAGCAGCAGCAGCAGTAATGGACAAGATTCAACAAGAAGAAATACAGGTTAAGTACATGGCTGACCTGAACAGCACTAAGCAATCAACTTGATCTATTTCACACACAGAATAGTCCATCCAATAGCAGCAAAATACACATTCTTCTAGATCACATGGAACATTCAAGGCTATAAAACAGTTTATCAAATTAACAAAAGCAGCAAAAATCATACCAAGTATGCTTTACATTACGATGGGATGAAACTGGAAAATTCCCAATGATCTGGAGATAAGCAGCACACTTCTAAACAACACGCTGGTCAAAGAAGTCTCAAGAGAAACTGAAAAGTATTTTGAACTGAATGAAAATGAAAACACAACTTATCAAGATGAGCAAACTGGAGCAAATACACTGCATACATTCCAAAATAAGAAAGATCTGAAATCAATAACCAAAACTTCTGTTTAGAAAATGAAAGAGGGTAACTTAGGCCGAAAACAAGCAGAGGACAAGACACTGTAAAAACTAGAGCAAAAATCAATGAAATCATAAACAGAAAAGCAACAGAATCAAGAGCTGATTCTCTGAAAGATCAATGAATTTGATAAATATTTAGTTAGGCTAAAATGGTATTGGTTAAGATGGATACATGAAACACAAGGGCTGTGAACTTTGGACATAAAAATGCATGAATGACTAACCTCAGTCCACAGCTATAGTCTCTACTGTATCTATTAGCAATGCAGTACTTTGGGGGCATTTTCACCAAAAAATTAAAGCAAAACAACAATCAAAAGAGAAAACTTTTATAAAGGAAGAAATATGGCACTATTTCATTTAGGCTGTGCCAAACAGAAAGAACCTCCGTCCATAGTTCATCAGGCACTCTATCCATCAGATCTAGTCCCTTAAATCTATTTCTCACTTCCATTGTATAATCATAAGGGATTTGATTTAGGTCATACCTGAATGGTCTAGTGGTTTTCCCTACTTTCTTCAATTTAAGTCTGAATTTGGCAATAAGGAGTTCATGATCTGAGCCACAGTCAGCTCCTGGTCTTGTTTTTGTTGACTGTATAGGGCTTCTCCATCTTTGGCTTCAAAGAATATAATCAATCTGATTTCAGTGTTGACCATCTGGTGATGTCCATGTGTAGAGTCTTCTCTTGTGTTGTTGGAAGAGGGTGTTTGCTATGACCACTGCATTTTCTTGGCAAAACTCTATTAGTTTTTGCCCTCCTTCATTCCGTATTCCAAGGCCAATTTTGCCTGTTACTCCAGGTGTTTCTTGACTTTCTACTTTTGCATTCCAGTCCCCTTTAATGAAAAGGACATCTTTTTTGGGTGTTAGTTCTAAAAGGTCTTGTAGGTATTCATAGAACCGTTCAATTTCAGCTTCCTCAGCATTACTGGTTGGGGCATAGACTTGGATTACCTTGATATTGAATGGTTTGCCTTGGAAAGGGACAGAGATCATTCTGTCGTTTTTGAGATTGCATCCAAGTACTGTATTTCAGACTCTTGTTGACCATGATGGCTACTCCATTTCTTCTAAGGGATTCCTGCCTGCAGTAGTAGACATAATGGTCATCTGAGTTAAATTCACCCATTCCAGTCCATTTTAGTTCATTGATTCCTAGAAAGTCGACGTTCACTCTTGCCATCGCCTGTTTGACCACTTCCAATTTGGCTTGATTCATGGACCTGACATTCCAGGTTCCTATGCAATATTGCTCTTTACAGCATCAGACCTTGTTTCTATCACCAGTCACATCCACAGCTGGGTATTGTTTTTGCTTTGGCTCCATCCCTTCATTCTTTCTGGAGTTATTTCTCCATTGATCTCCAGTAGCATATTGGGCCCCTACTGACCTGGGGAGTTCCTCTTTCAGAATCCAATCATTTTGACTTTTCATGGAGGTTTGCGACATTGTACAGGAGACAGGGATCAAGACCACCCCCATGGAAAAGAAATGCAAAAAAGCAAAATTGCTGTCTGAGGAGGCCTTACAAATAGCTGTGAAAAGAAGAGAAGTGAAAAGCAAAGAATAAAAGGAAACATACAAGCATCTGAATGCAGAGTTCCAAAGAATAGCAAGGAGAGATAAGAAAGCCTTCCTCAGCAATCAATGCAAAGAAATAGAGGAAAACAACAGAATGGGAAAGACTAGAGATCTCTTCAAGAAAATTAGAGATACCAAGGGAACATTTCATGCAAAGATGGACTCGATAAAGGACAGAAATGGCATGGACCTAACAGAAGCAGAAGATATTAAGAAGAGGTGGCAAGAATACACAGAAGAACTATACAAAAAAGATCTTCACGACCAAGATAATCATGATGGTGTGATCACTCACCTAGAGCCAGACATCCTGGAATGTGAAGTCAAGTGGGCCTTAGAAAACATCACTATGAACAAAGCTAGTGGAGGTGATGGAATTCCAGTTGAGCTGTTTCAAATCCTGGAAGATGCTGCTGTGAAAGTGCTGCACTCAATATGCCAGCAAATTTGGAAAACTCAGCAGCGGCCACAGGACTGGAAAAGGTCAGTTTTCATTCCAATCCCAAAGAAAGGCAATGCCAAAGAATGTTCAAACAACCGGACAACTGCACTCATCTCATACACTAGTAAAGTAATGCTCAAAATTCTCCAAGCCAGGCTTCAGCAATAAGTGAACTATGAACTTCCAGATGGTTTTAGAAAAGGCAGAGGAACCAGAGATCAAATTGCCAACATCCGCTGGATCATGGAAAAAGCAAGAGAGTTCCAGAAAAACATCTATTTCTGCTTTATTGACTATGCCAAACCCTTTGACTGTGTGGATCACAATCAACTGTGGAAAATTCTGAAAGAGATGGGAATACCAGACCACCTAACCTGCCTCTTGAGAAACCTATATGCAGGTCAGGAAGCAACAGTTAGAACTGGACATGGAACAACAGACTGGTTCCAAATAGGAAAAGGAGTACATCAAGGCTGTATATTGTCACCCTGCTTATTTAACTTATATGCAGAGTATATCATGAGAAATGCTGGGCTGGAAGAAGCACAAGCTGGAATCAAGATTGCTGGGAGAAATATCAATAAGCTCAGATATGCAGATGACACCACCCTTATGGCAGAAAGTGAAGAGGAACTAAAAAGCCTCTTGATGAAAGTGAAACAGGAGAGCGAAAAAGTTGTCTTAAAGCTCAACATTCAGAAAACAAAGATCATGCCACCTGGTCCCATTACTTCACGGGAAACAGTGGAAACAGTGTCAGACTTTATTTTTGGAGGCTCCAAAATCACTGCAGATGGTGACTGCAGTCATGAAATTAAAAGATGCTTACTTCTTGGAAGAAAAGTTATGACCAACCTAGATAGCATATTCAAAAGCAGAGACATTACTTTGCCAACAAAGGTCCATCTAGTCAAGGCTATGGTTTTTCAAGTGGTCATGTATGGCTATGAGAGTTGGACTGTGAAGAAAGCTGAGCACCCAAGAATTGATGCTTCTGAACTGTGGTGTTGGAGAAGACTCTTGAGAGTCCCTTGGACTGCAAGGAGATCCAACCAGTCCATTCTGAAGGAGATCAGCCCTGGGATTTCTTTGGAGGGAATGGTGCTGAAGCTGAAACTCCAGTACTTTGGCCACCTCATGCGAAGAGCTGACTCATTGGAAAAGACCCTGATGCTGGGAGGGATTGAGGGCAGGAGGAGAAGGGGACGACAGAGGATGAGATAGCTGGATGGCATCACTGACTCGATGGATGTGAGTCTGAGTGAACTCCAGGAGTTGGTGATGGACAGGGAGGCCTGGCGTGCTGCGATTCATGTGGTTGCAAAGAGTCGGACACAACTGAGCTACTGAACTGAACTGAAGTGAACTGAAACAGAAAGAGCAGAAAAGCTAAAGATAATAACAAGCTTAATGGGTCCAATACTTTCCATTTTTGTGGACCAGATGGCAATATTTTATTCAACCAGGAGGAGCTTTCAAGATGGGATACGAGTGCATTAGGCAGTGTCTGTCCGAGTTCCCAGATGCCTCACCACTGCCTTGCATCTTACATCTGACTGCCTCCCTCGGAACTAGGAAGGGTTATTTGTGCATCTGCCTTCTGATGGATGTTGAACGTTTTCCTGCAGAGTTTCTCACTGGCAATGTATGCAATCCTCAGAGGAGCCTGTAAAAGAAGCAGCCCTAGTACTAGCCTCAGTTTTCGTGAATAAACTGGGACCATTTACAGAGAGGCTAAGGGTCTTTCCAGAAGTTTCCAATGGGACGTGAAGTCTGGAGGAGGATTCCAAGCCACTGTCCTTGTGGTCCTGCTCTGCTCAGCAGCAACAACAGCCACAGATGCCTGGACTTCATGCGGCCAGTATCACGGTCCTGACTTGGACCGTCACTGCCCAGATGCACGCATATGAGCTAAAAGAAGCCTTAAAGAGTCCCCTTTCAGGGAAAATGTCAGTGTTTACATTGCTTTATCTCTTTAACTGACTGGACAGGTGTCTACTAATGCGCCCTCATTTCTCTTTAAGCCCCGGCAGCAAAATATCCACTTGACATACAAGGTTATTTGCTGAAATATATTTGCTGTGTATGAAACAATAAAATGCTGGGGCAGGGTGTGCAGAATTTAAGGCTTCCCTGGTAGCTCAGCTGGTAAAGAATCTGCCTGCAATGCAGGAGACCCCGACTCGATTTCTGGGTCGGGAAGATCCTCTGAAGAAGGCAATGGCTACCCACTCCAGTATTTTGGCCTGGAGAATTCCATGGACAGAGGAGCCTGGCAGGCTACAGTCCATGGGGTCGAAAAGAGTCTGCACATTGTAAATTGGGCAGAATTTACAAGTAAGACCACTTTTAAACTTAAATAATTTCACTATAAAATTAAATTAGGACCACAATTTTAAAAATCAAAAATAGGAAAAAGTCACAATCAATAGGAGAAGCCTGGACTCCCATCTTCAGTATATTTTCCATACCTGTACACATATTGTACATACAATTCAGTTTCATAACTGTTTTCACTTAGTGATATATTACAAACATTTTCCTATGCCCACAATCTCCAAAAATCTTATCAAATTAGAGCAGGATATTTGCTTGTCCAAATTTAGATGTTCTCCATTTGGGGCTATTATTTAAAATGAACAAACAAATGAAGAGCATTTGGGCCTACAGCATTTCTTTTTCTCCACATTTAGTATCGTTTTCCCAAGCAAAATTCTCCAAAGTATGACCGTTTGAAGTAATTATGCAGCTGCAAACAAAAGTCATGCCTTTATCCTTCAGTCATCCCTTCCCCCAGCCTAGACCTAGAAATTCCTTCCCTCTGCTGAGGCAACACAATTTATATTTCAAAGCTTTCTGCTCTGCAGAAGGGCCCACTTCATCGTATTAGCAGACGTTCCCTGTTGCTAGTTTATCTTTGAATTGTTTTTCAATTAAAAAAAATTTTAACCCAGAAATATCCTTTATCTTAACCACCAAGATACATAGTTGCTATCATACAATGTTAGGTGCTAGAGAAGACTCTTGAGAGACCCTTGGACTGCAAGGAGATCAAACCTGTCAATCCTAAAGGAAATCAACCCTGAATATTCATTGGAAGGACCCATGCTGAAGCTGAAGCTCCAGTACTTTGGCCACCTGATGCGAAGAACTGACTCACTGGAAAAGAGCCTGATGCTGGGAAAGATTAAAGGCAAAAGTAGAAGGAGACAACAGAGGATGAGAGGGTTAGATAGCACCACTGACTCAAGGACATGATCTTGAGCAAACTCTAGGAGATACTGGAGGACAGAGGAGTCTGGTGTGTTACAGTCTATGGGGTTGCAAGAATCAGGCACGACTTAGTGACTGAACAACAAAACGGTAGTTACGTTGTCTAGACTTCCCCGGTGGCTCGGTGGCAAAGAGTCTGCCTGTAAATGCAGGAGACACAAGAGATGCCCATTCAATCCCTGAGTCGGGAAGGACCCCTGGAGAAGGAAGTGGCAACCCACTCCAGTATTCTTGCCCGGGAAATGCCATGGACAGAGGATCCTGGCAGGCTATAGTCCATAGGGTCACAAAAGAGATGGACACGATTTAGCAGCTAAACAACAGCAAGATTGATGTCTAAGCAAGCAGTGTGGTGCAGATTAAGCACATAGGGTCCAAGGAAGGAAAACTCCACAAACAACTTAAGCTAAAATCATACAAACTGCATTTTCAGCTTCTGAATGATTATTTTTATTAGCAGCTCATCTAAGGGTTTTTGTCATGTGGAATCAGTTTATAAATGTCAGTGGTTTTAAAAACTACCATATGGGCAGTGTTTCAGAAAAAAAGAAAATGTAAACCTTCAAGCAGGATCTTAATGCCCTGTATTTATCTATGTTTTCAATGTACTGAGATGAGTTAAAAGTTAAGCAGAGTGTACCAGGCCCTGGGCTGGGAATTCAAAACGGAGTGACAGGCCAGGGTTACCAAGCCAGGAGAGTGACAGGCAAGTGTGGAAGTCTGTGTCTCATTTCTGGTGCCAGGCAGAGGTGGGAAAGCAAGAAGTGTGGAGGGCAGTGCTTAACCTGGGGAGGTTTCATTCCCAGAGGCCTCAGAGAATCAAGCCAAACACTAAAAAGCACGCTCATTTCAGGGTAAACACAATTTTCTACATAACTGTGTCTTAACTTTCGGTTGACTACATGACGGTTATATCTTGTCAACATAACACAACACAGGTGTTACCATCAATTCTCTTTGGCGAAGGCTTTTGGTTTTTGTCTTGATTTTTTTTTTTTTAATACTTTGAAGCTAATGCTTATTTCCAGGATTTTTAAAATATTCAATATTGCAAAGCTCGCAGGCCCTAGGTACCATGCCTGCTGTGCCTGGGTGTATAAGCTGACTCCACTCCATGTCACCATGAATCCAGGGCAGATCAGGAACGTGATGGGGTCTGAAGGAGCCATGCAATGCTCCCAGGAACAGGCAGGAAGAGGAGCAGGGGGATGAGCCAGGAGGATCTCAGGAGCAGGCACAGTGCCAAGGCGGGGGAGCTGAGACAAGCCTGAGATGCAGAGGAAAACAGGTGATGCAGGGGTAGGGGAGCCTGCAATGCACTGGACCACCACTGCTGTCCAGTGACAGCACCCAGCCAAGGACAGCAGGCCAGAGAAGGGACAGGTGGGTGAAAAGACATGGCTCAAAGATGCAGGAGCAAAGAGCAGGTGGCTCTGAAGCAGGGATGCAAACAGGGCTGGCACCGCTGCCAGGAATGAGGGCAGCAGCTTTAAGAGGTCACCTGGAGCCGGCCACCTGGGTGAGCGGCTGATCAGCTGCAGGCAACACCCTCCCGCATCCCTGGGCAAGATGTGTGGCCCTGGGCCAGGAGCAGGGAGCAGGATTCACCACGATGGCACGGGTATGGGAGAGGATTCTCTCAGTCAGCCTCCAATGGGGATTCAGGGGTGGGTGCGGCTGGACTGGACCCTGGACAGTGGGCGGCCAAAGCTGAGGTTCAAAGGCCAGCATCCACAGTGTGGATGCTGTGAGACACGTGGGACTTGGGAGGGAAAATCAGGAGGGCTCGTGACAATTAACCTGAGGCCAAAGTTCAAAGTCAATGGGCATGAGTTTGAGCAAACTCCGGGAGATAGTGAAGGACAGGGAAGCCTGGCGTGCTGCAGTCCATGGGGTCACAAAGAGTAGGACACGACCTAGAGACTGGACCACAGAAGGGTCAGGGTCAAGGCAGATTTCAAGGACTAAGGAGTTTGGTAAAGAAAAATGTTAAGTTCCTCGAAGGCATGCCCCTCATTTTACACATTAGACATAAAAGTCCACAGACTCTTGCATCTGTGTTGGGACTGAATGGAGCCAGCAGAATGGTTGAATCTGAGTAACACAGGCTGCTGAGAAGAGGATAGGCCCCACTGGGCAGGAATGTCAAGCATCTGGGACTAAACTCAAGAGAGAACAGTCCCGGTGACGATGAACTCTGCACAAGTCAGGCCTGGACCCGCTGCTGGCTAGCCCACCAGGGCCGGCTGCATCGAGTCCCCAGGCGGCCAGCCTCAAGAACAGGCAGGGCTGGCCACAGGGTCTGTGAACCACGAAAGAAAAGCACCTCCCCAAGTCCCTTCTTTAGATCGTCAGTCTACGAAACTTAAAGAGAGCCACTTCTGTAATTTTAAATGTCCTGGTGAAGTGAAGTCGCTCAGTCGTGTCTGACTCTTTGCGACCCCGTGGACTGTAGCCCACCAGGCTCCTCCGACCATGGGTTTCTCCAGGCAAAAATACTGGAGTGGGTTGCCATTTCCTTCTCCAGGGGATCTTCCCAATCCAGGGATTGAACCCGGGTCTCCCACATTGCAGGCAGACGCTTTAACCTCTGAGCCACATTAAAAAAAAAAAAAAAAAAAGGAAAAGGAAGCAAAGGAAATTCATTTTAGTAATATATTTAACTCAGTGTAGCCAACTAAAATCATTTCAACGTGTGATCAACTTCAACGTTATTAATGAGATACCCTGCATTCTGTTTTTCACACTAGATTTTGGAAACCAGATACTTTCCACACTCGGGGCACAGTTCACACGGGACTGGCTGCAGAGCAAGGGCTCAACAGCCCTGCCCTCTGCCCACTCTCCCCTCTACCCAGCCCCCCTTTGGTTTGCTCCTACTGCACCAGCAAGAGAGCCTGCCCCCAGGGAGAAGGCTTATCTGCAAGGCCCTAGGACACAGCCCAAGGCCTCCCACCAGCACTCCGCAGTGGGCAAGGTCCTTCTGGATAAAGTCTGGGCCAGCTGCATGTGGCTGGAGAGGGAAAGAAAACAAGGTCACCAGCAAGGAAGCATGGCTGCAGGCCCAAGGAAAGGAATCCTAGGAGCGATTAAAGTATTAACAGATAAGACCGTTCCCAGCCACTCTGCTGATGGAAGGACACGTTCATTTCAGGACAAACACTCCCGCTTGCACATTCCATAGCACAGGACCCAGCGAAGGAAGGGGGCTGGATAAATATTTATTGAGCATATTAAAAAGCATGCCCCTTAAGCTGGAGTTATTTCACAGAGAGGAGAAATGGAGAGCGAGCGATGTCACTGGATGGAAATTCCTAGCTGTCCCAACTGGTTGTTTTCACTAGAGTGAAATTGACATTTCTTGTTATTGTTCAGTCACTAAGCCGTGTCCCACTCTTTGCGACCCCATGGACTGCAGAACGCCAGGCTTCCCTGTCCTTCACCATCTCCTGGAGTTTGTTCAAATTCATGTCCACTGAGTCAGAGATGCCATCCAACCATCTCATCCTTTGTCACCCCCTTCTCCTCCTGGCCTCAATCTTTCCCAGCATCAGGGTCTTTTCCAATGAGTTGGCTCTTGGCATCAAGTGGCCAAAGTATTGGAGCATCAGCTGTAGCATCAGTCCTTCCAGTGAATATTCAGGACTGATTTCCTTTAGGATGGACTGGTTGGATCCCCTTGCTATTCTTCTCCAACACCACAGTTCAAAAGCATCAATTCTTTAGCACTCAGCCATCTTTATGATTCAACTCTCACATCTGTACATGACTACTGGAAAAACCATAGCTTTGACTATACGGACCTTTGTCGGTAAAGTGATGTCTCTGCCTTTTAATACCCTGTCTAAGTTTCTCATAGCTTTTTTCTTCCAAGGAGCAAGCATATTCTAATTTCATGGCTGCAGTCTCTGTCCACAGTGATTTTGGAGCCCAAGAAGATAAAAATCTGTCACTGTTTCCACCTTCCCCCCATCTATTTGCCATGAAGTGATAGAACCAGATACCATGACCTTAGTTTTTTGAATGTTCAGTTTTTTTTTCTTTTTATTTATTATTATTATTTTTTAATCTTTAATTCTTACATGCGTTCCCAAACATGAACCCCCCTCCTACCTCCCTCCCCATAACATCTCTCTGGGTCATCCCCATGCACCAGCCCCAAGCATGCTGTATCCTGCGTCAAACATAGACTGAATGTTCAGTTTTAAAGCAGCCTTTTCACTCTCCTCTTCTACCCTCATCAAGAAGCTCTTTAGTTCCTCTTCACTTTCTGCCATTGGAGTAGTATCATCTGCCTATCTGAGGTTGTTGATATTTCTTCTAGCAATCTTGATCCCAGCCTGTGAGGTCATCCAGCCTGTTATTTCACATGACGTAGTCTACATATAAGTTACTGAAATTTACAAAACTGCAAAAGTGTTTGATACCTGTCTTGCTAATCACTGATCTTGTTTGTCAACTCAAGTGTTAGTTGCTCAGTCGTGTCTGACTTTTTGGGACCCCAGGGCCTCTAGCCCACCAGACTCCTCTGTTCACGAAATTCTCCAGGCAAGAATACTGCCATTTAAAAAGCCATTCCCTTCTCCAAGGGATCTTCCCAACCCAGGGATCGAACCTGGATCTCCTGCATTACAGACAGATTCTTTATCATCTGAGCCACCAGGGAAGCTCTCACAACCTAAGAGTTGAGAATCATGTTTTATTCAGTGTGAATTATTAGGACTTTAAGTCAGAGAGACAGCATCTCAAGTGACCCTGAGAGAACCGCTCTGAGGAGGCAAGGGAAGGAGCCAGGTTACACAGAAATTTTGCAACAAAGGGCAGGTAGTCGAAACATCAAAAGATTATTGTTCATTAAAGAAAACCACACATCACAAGTTAAGGATTTTAGTGTTTTTCTAATGCGGGACACACAGGTTCAATCCCTGCTTTGGGAAGATGCCCTGAAGGAAGAAATGGCAACCCACTCCAGTATTCTTACCTGAGAAATCCCATGGACAGAGATGCCTGGTAGCCTGCAGTTCATGGGGTCACAAACAGTTGGACACGGCTGAGCACACAGACACACAGGACACTCGTGCACGTCTGGGAAGATGCAAGAGTCTGGGCTCACCGCAATCATTCCTTTCATTTGCATCTCAGCTACTGGGGCCAGCATCTTGTGTTTTCCCATCCTGGTTCCCCTGGGGAGCTCCCTGTGTTGAGTGGCTACGGTCTGATGGCTGTTAGATTGCATGTATTCTTCTCCTTCCTGAGTACTCTTAGGGCTCACCAGCTCACACTGGAGGGCTGCAATTGCTGATGACTGTGGCATCCTTGTTTACTGATAAGGCAAGAAATATTCCATTTCTCACGTTCTAGAAAAGCCTCATCAGCCCCCTACCTGCCCTCTCCCCATGCCCTCACCTTCAGTCTACTCCTTAATCTGCCTTTGAACCCCCAGGACCAAAAAGGTTTTGCCAAATGAATGAATGAAATGAACACAAACAATGAATGGATGGATGAGATTGTTTCTGGACCTGAATGTCTCTGAAGGGACCAGATGCCTACTAAGTTCACCAAACATTCACTGCGCACCTGCTGTGTAGCAGGTACCACGTGCCAGGAGTTAGAGGGAATCAGAAATGAACAGTACAGGCCCACGCTTTTCTGGCCCCTCAGTTCAGTTCAGTTCAGTTCAGTCGCTCAGTCGTGTCCGACTCTTTGCGACCCCATGGGCTGCAGCACGCCAGGCTTCCCTGCCCATCACCAACTTTCCAGAGCTTGCTTAAATTCATGTCCATTGAGTCAGTGATGCCATCTGGCCCTCACCACACCCCAAACCAGAAATACCCACGGAGGTTCGGGTGTGCTGGCACCACACTGGAGAGACACCAAGAACATTTAAACCCCATGCACCATAGGCTGGATGTCACTCCATTTGGATTCCTGTCTTTCAAAGAAGATCAGGTAAGAGCAGCAAAGACGATTATTAGATAGCAGTCCAGCCACGCAACATGCCAGGAGCTCGGTCCTGTCCTGTCCCACCTGCCTGAGACCACCCTCCCTGGTCCTGCGACCTCTTGCTTCCTAGGCTTCTCTCACTCCCAACAGGAGCCATCCAGCCCAGAGCAATGAGACAGGAACAGAGGCAGCCACACACTTTCAGAGAAGGTGGCTTCCACGATTAAAACACAGACACGTGGATCCGACACCAACTGCCCCTCTCCAGCGACCTGAACATGGATGAGAGTGCAGCCTGGGGAGCTATCTGGCACCAGAGCCTGGCACAGAACGGGGCTGGCCTCAAGAAGACCCTAGTCCTCGGGGCAGCTGACCCAAGGCCAGCACTGGCCCTTTCTGGGGCTTGTCACCAAACACAGGGAGCACCCTGTTGCTGGCCAAACACACAGTAACATACAAGGACATATGCACATGTACTCCGTGGTACTGGGAGATGCATGCTATGGGCTGAACCGTGTCTCCAAAACACACACTGGACTCCGAGGCCCTGGCATCTGGGAACGTGACCTTACCTGGGTCTCAGAGGATGATCAGCAGTGGGGGGGGGTCTCACCCCCAACATGACTGGTGATGAAACATTTTTGCCTATCTTAGTCCATCTGGACTTCCTTAATAAAAAAAAATCCCACAGATGGAGCGGCTTGTAAACACAGACATCCATCTCTCACAGATGAGGAGCCTGGGCTTCCAAGATCAAGGTGCCAGTGGATTCAGTGTCTGCTGACAGCCACTTTCCAGCCCAAGACAGTTGTTCTGTCGCCGTGTCCTCCCACGGAGAAGGGGCTAGAGAGCTCCCTGGGGTCTATTTTATAAGGCCACTAACCCTGTTCGTGACTACTGGAAAACAGCTTTGACTATACCCACTCTTGTCAGCAAAGCGATGTCTCTGCTTTTTAATAAGCTGCCTAGGTTGGTCATAGCTTTCCTTCCAAGGAGCAAGCGTCTTTTAATTTCGTCCACAGTGATTTTCGAGACAAAGGAAATAAAATCTCCCACTGCCTCCTGCTTCCAGTGTTCTCCCTTCTATTTACTATGAAGTGATGGGTGCTAATAAGTTCCAGTCCTGTGCCATCTGATAGGAAGAGCCGACCCACTGGAAAAGATTCTGATGCTGGGAAAGACTGAGGGCAGAAGGACAATGGGATAGCAGAGGATGAGATGGTTAAACAGCATCACCAACTCGATGGACATGAGTTTGAGCAAGCTCCAGGAGATAGTGGAGGGCAGAGGAGCCTGGCGTGCTGCAGTCCACGGGGTCGAAAAGAGTCAGACGTGACTTTGCGACTGAACAACAACCCTATTTGTGAAGTCCCCGCCCTCATCACCTCCCAAAGTCCCCACCTCCCAGCAACATCCCACTGGAGATTACGTTTCAATACACGAATTTGGGGGCACACAAACCCTGGGGGGACAAGAGAGAAGTAAGGAAGCAGTGAGTGAGACTGAGATGTTAGAGGGAAAATAAACTTGGAAACAGAGGTAATTTCTTAGGGTCCCAGGAGCTGATGGAATAAAGATCCTATTTTTCTTCCTTCTAATACATCTGGCCCACCCAATACTCTGCCTTCCACAACCAGCCCGTCTCAGTTCTCAAGGCCCCCCAGCTAAGGCTCCATGGAGACATAAAGAAGAAAGAAGAGCCTGAGCTCCCAGCAGGGACAGCCAGCTCTGTCTGGGCCGCAGCAGCCCTGGGACCGCCTCACCCTGCCAAGCGATTAGGAAGAAATACACAGTTCCCGCCAAGAAATTTAAATTATCCCAAGGCGCCCAGCTCTGAAAGTCTGCAGGGAGCTCTTTTGTTCCATTTCTTAGGACTGTTCTGAGCAGTGCATGTGCTACCAAGAAGCGCTGTGTGGCAATCGGGGTGTCAGGAAAAATTAATTTATGGGACTGTTTGCTTCTTTATGTTCTCAATGGCATAACAAGCAGCCGCCTCCCCCCCGGCCCAGGGTCTCTGCAGACCTTCAAAACTTGCCAGAGCAAAGCTGCTCCTGGAACACACAGCCTCCCACCAGCTTCTGGATGCAAACTGGCCCCGTGCACAGGCGAGGGGAAGACATCCAAGAAACAGACTCCCCGGGGACAGAGAACAGGATCACTGCCCTGGGTCATCTCACACGCCCTGGATGCACCGACCCTCTGACCATTCCGCACATCCACGTGAAGTGAGGGTCCCCACCACGTTCGCCTGAAAAACACTCTTTCCAGAAAATCTAGCCACCTCTTTACCTAGAGCACCTCTCCCTCCCATTAGAAAGATCCAGACTCATAAGGCCGATGGAAACTCACCCCCAGCCCGGGGTCCCCGACATCCTCAAGAACGCATCCTTTTTGCCCCCTCCCACACCAGCACAGGGCGCCCCCTTATCCAGTGACCTTTCTTCAAGGTCTACCCACCTTCACCCCACTTCCCAGCAGTCATTTCTTCACTGGAGTTCCCATAACAGCCACCTGCGTGGGCCCTGGGGGGGTCACCGTCCCCCCATCAAGTCTCCCGGGCTGGGCCTTGTACAACCCCTTCCCTGTCTCGACCTCCCTGTCCATGGAGCTCAGGGCACCTGGCCCCCTCCAACCGGTCCATGCAAGGCTTGCCACCTAACTCTGGAACTGGGGTGCCTGCTGCCCCCTACGTCCAGGCAACCCAGGACTGTCCAGCCCGACCCCCAACGTCCCAAAGGCCCACCCGCGGGCTGGGTCTTGTGGTGCACCCCTGCACCACAAGCCAACATCCCACCCACCTCGGCCCCACACAGTCCTGCGGTGTCCTTCTCTGTGGCTGGACCTCCCCAAAGACAGAGCACATCTCTATTTGTTCAGATCCTGCTGGAGAACAGAACACGAGCCCGGATCCCATCTCCTCATCGATAACCTACTCCACGTTCCCTTCTGGACCAGGTTTCTTTCCCTTGGATTCAATCACGGAGCAAAAATGCACTTAGAGACACCATGACGGGCACTGAGGGAATGTTAAAATGAATAGGTCCCTACATTTGTAGGGCTTGCAATTTAGTAAAGGAAGGATAAAGTTACAGAAAAATTAGATTAGAGAGCTTAAGTGCAATTCCAGGTTCTGAAAAAAAGCCACCATAGAAACACCTGGTAGAGAAGAGGCTCCCAGCTCACAGCAGGAGGAAGAGAGATGCTCGGGCTGGAAAGGGAAGGGGTCTGATGGGGCTCCAGGGCCTGCATTCTTCCCTCTCTGCTCCACGCCTGCATTTCCTCCTCTGTAAGGCGCCACTGCTGGAGGAGTCGGCCTCCACGGCCCCCACATCAGTGATTCCACAGCTTTAAGAAAAAGGCAACATGCCTGTGGAGCCTGGAAGGATCATTAGGAATTTGACACCTGGAGGCGGAGGGAGAATGTTTCAGGGTCTAAGTGTGGAGGCTGAGAAGAGATCAGCGTGGAAAGACGGGCTGGAACCCAGGAGAAACTTACAGAGCCTCGATCCAGAGGCACAGCTGTGACTTCATGAGCAGCAGTGTCTCAGCCAGAAAGTTGTCAACTTTCTGGGTCAGTGGTGAGCCTGAAGGGGGTTGGAGAGTCGGGGAGAGACCCCACAGAGAAGGAACAAAGATTGTCCCGGGATGGACACACGCCTGAATAATTCAGGCTTCAGGACACCCACGGAAGAGATGATTTACCTTCAGGTGAAAGAGGCCCCTAACACAGAGGTCTGCACACTTTCCACCCATGAGCTGGGGGAGCAAAGAGCCTCTCTGTCCTGCAGGCTACCCCTCCTGCAGGCAGTGTGGGCAAGCCTCACCAGGGAGGGGGGCCGCAGGGGATGGCTGGCAGGGGTACTCTGGAATGACGGAGCAGCTGCAGAGAGGCCAACCATGGATGGGGAGCAGGACACACACATCACCTGCCGCCATCCAGGAACCACTTCCCGGACGCAGAGACAGAGCATCAGGGAACGGCTCCCTGCCTGCCTGTGAGGCTAGCAGGTCAGCGGGAATCCGAGAGGCAGTCTCTGCTGCTCCTTGGGTGCAGCGGGCACAGTCCCACCTCCCTCCAGATCACCCAGACGATGGCACCCCAACATCAAACATGCCCTGTTTCAAAGGACTGCTTGAATACTTACTGACCTAAACTAAAATATGTCCCAGGTCAACCGCTGTGCGGGAGGCGTTCCAAGGACACACGTGAAGCCCTCTTTAACCAATCACCTAGCCTGAGAGACAGTCAGTATTTTGGTTTGGAATCCTCTACCCCAGCAGCACTGCTGTGTCCTGGCCTGCAGGGCGGAGCTGGCAGGAACAGGGGTGACCCCAGCTGCACTGGCATCCTTCAGAGGCCTCACTTCCAGCTCGGTGCTCACCCACCAGGTCGGGCTGCCACCCCCTGGGGAATCACGGCAGCCTTGCTCAGGTGACCCTGCAAGACAGAGCGAGCAGACCCTGGGCTGCAGCTGGGCTTCCTCTCATCTTCCCAGGACACCCTCTCCTCTACAAGCAAACTGGCGGGATGGGGGCAGGGGCGGGAGAGAGAGAAAAGAATCCAAAGAACTCGCGCTGGTGGCAGCTGGGGGTCTTGCTTTGAACAGGGTTCAGAGACAGGGTCACCCCCCAGGACAAATCCAGCACAGCTCCACTACACCAGCCGGAAGTTCCCTGCACCCCCAGGCAGCTTCTTGCTGCTCTCGGGCCCAGCCTGTGACCCCGACCTTCTCATCTGCCTGCCAACAGGGACTCGTCCTCAAGACCCAGCCTGCCTCACCAGCTCCAGAGGGCAAACTCCTCACCATGCTCCCCTGCACTGTGCGTACCGACCCCAGCGCTAGAACAATCTGTGACCGGCTGCTTCCCAACCCCTAGACTGTAGCCTCCTCAAGGACAAGGAATATACCTTTTTCCCAAGGGTCTCTGAGTTCCACGCCTGCTTTAGCATGTACCAAGTGCCTGGTATTGGACTCCATAAGGTCTCCTTAAGCCTCTCCCCTCCCCTGTAGATCGGGGAAGGTAGTGATGCCTGTCCTTCCTACGGGCCACCTGAGAATTGGGTCCACAGCACTCAGAGCCCTTCCCATCGGCACCTGGTGATGGAAAGGCTAAATGAACGTCCACCGCTTCCTGGTTTTCCAAAGTCAGACCCCAAGAGACTGCATATCACCTAGTTGGCACGGTTCATCACGACATCCAGGAACTTACTTTTCTCCTAACCCTGCATCCAGCTCATCAGTTTGCTCCTTAGAGAAAGCCCTGCTCTCTCTGCACCTGCAGGCTTATCAGGAAACACCATCAGATCCAGGCTTTAGACTCCAGGAAAGAAAGAAGATACAGACTCTCATCATCAAGGAACGACCCTCTTCAAAGCCCCATCTCTCAACTTACCATCTCTGAGGAAAACCATTGTTCTGAAACTGATACATATATATACATATAATTTTTTATCTTGCAAAATTTCTTAAAAATGGTTGTATTGTAAAGACTGATGCTCCTGGAAGAGACCTTTAAAGCCAGCACATTCTTATATCTGGATTTTGACAATCATTTAGACCAACATCTTAATTTCACAGTGGGGGGAAACTGGGGCCACACAAAGTGGTTAAGACACTTGCTCAAGGTCACAGAGCTGGGTTAGAAAGTTGTACAAGCTCTGTCCTTCAGGCGAACTCCCCAGCAGGTATATGAACAGTTGCTTCCATTTAATTTCTTCATCTAATTAAGAAAAGGTATGCATGTGTGTCAGTGATGCAGAAACAAAGGAGAGAGGAGACCGCTTCCAGAAATGACGACCTCGGATGACTTTTTCATCTCAAAGGAAAGAACCTTCAACTCAGTCCTTGGACCTCAAAGGTAGGAAACTCCCCCAAGTGAGTGTGGACAGGGTCCATCTTCCGTCGAAGCATCTCATTCTACTCACAGCCTCCTGGCTGCCCCTGACGGTCCACACCCCAGGGACCCAGGGCAGGTCCTCACTTGGCCAGATCCCCTGGAAGAGTCACCTGGAGTGGCTCCAGACCGGCAGACCCCAAGGGCAGCGGACACGTCTCCATCCTCCCAGTTTAAGCATGGAGCCAGAGAGAGAACAGCAGACCATCCGGAGGGCTGGTGCGGGGCCCAAGCTGGCCACGGCTCTCTTTGTAGCCACGCCCCTGACCGCCCCCTCCAGTCCACAGTGTCCTCAGTCACAATGGGTGGCTGGGCTGGGGATCTGTGATGACCAGTGAGCTCTGCGATGCTCACTCTGCGTGTGGACAGACTTTCCCTGTTTCCACACCAGAGAGAGAGAGGCTTCTAAGAGGGAGATGAAATTTGCACAAAAGAAGGCAGTGGGGCCAAACCATGAACCACAGTGGAAAACACAGGCGACGTGGCTCCCGGCGTCTGGCCGAATGGCACGTTCACCCCGCTGAATGCCAGCAGCTTCCACTGAAGTGTGGGAGGTCCCTTCCGAGTCCCAAACCACATGGAGTCCACAGGCCAAGCCCTGTACTCGGGCAAGGATCTGGGTGCGATGAGCACACTTGATTAAAGCCAGCACACTGGACAAGCTTATAAAACACAGGAGTTTGAAAGTGCTCATGCAAGTCTCAACACCCCCATCTTTCAGGCCCCTGGGAGCCCACATCATCACCCACTGGCCGCAGCTCTACCCCCAGCATCTGACTGGTCCATCCGTTTCGCTTCCAAGGATCCTGACATTTGAACCAGAGCTTCTTTTTACACAAACTGCCAAACTCCAATGGTGCTGGATCTGGAAAACTCCCCTCCCATTAAAATTGGGTTGTTTGCGTCTTGCTTTTTCCTGAGGTTCTCAAGCCCTGCCTGACCTTTCTTGAGAAGTACCAGGGGGACTAAAAGCCACACCTTCCACAACAGACAGCAAGGTTCGCTCCCCACCCCTCAAGCCGCCTTCCCCACTCTCAGTGGGGGCCCAGCCCACTCTCTGAGCCATCCAGAACCATCGATGGCTCCCACTGCCACAGGATCAAGGCCATAAGTTGGTCTGGAATTCAACATTTCACCACCTACCCTCATCTGACCACAATAGTCATAACTCCTTTGCACTCTCTAGAAAATAATAAAAGTAAGATTTGAAAAGGCACTAGAAACCCTTTGAAGACCAGGAAAGGGGGATCTCAGTTCCCTTTCCTGAAAACCTGCATTGGGCACCATCCCAGAGGGACCACATCCAAGGAGCACACGGGCTGCAGGTCCGAGGAAAAGGTCAAGGTTCACACCTGTGTCCCTTTTCTCCCTTCCTCCGCTGGCCAGTTCCCTCTGGCTACCCAGAACCTGTCCCACCTCGAAGCTCTGACTCAATTCCGTCTTCACCAGCAGTCCAGACCCTCCCTCCCCAACCTCTCCCTCCTGGGAAGTCCCAGCGTTCTCAGGCAGGAGGTCCTCACCTTGCTCTCTGGGTCTCACACTTTCTTTATCCACGGGGCTAATCTGCCCTGCCCCTGGCCAGATTGCCTGGAATGCGTCCTTATCAGATCCCTAGGCCCCACTCCTGGGGAAAGGGCTTCCTTCCCACCATCAAAGCAAGAAGTGAGTCGGTTTCCAGTTCGGAGACCAGATTCCCCTCATCCCACGGAGGGCAGGACCCCCTGGGGATAGTCCCCTGGGTTCCCTCCACCCAGCCTTAAGGCCTGGCAGGAGGCCAGCACAGGCTATTTGTTGACTGGGCTTTTTATGATGATTGTGCCTGTTCGCTGGGAAGAGGGCAGGGAGAGAGAACTTTTGGAGCTGGACATCTACGAGATCATGAGGGCGCAGTGAGTAACCCCTTCCTCCTCGGGACCTGATCGTCCAGATTCGCAGGAGGCCCAGAGCTGGGTGCCCAGGACAGTGCAGGGGAGCTGGGGAGCCCGCCAGAGGGTAGGATTGGGGGTAGGAGGTGGCGGAGAACTTTCCGCGTGCCCCTGGGGAGGGGAAGGTTTGGAGGGACCCGGGCGGCCGTGGTCCTGGGAGCCGGGATGTGCACCGGGTAGGACGCGGCGCTGGCCCACCGCGGCCGGGCTGACCTGCCCGCCGCCCGCCCGCGCCCCGCCGGATCGCCTCGGCCAGACCCCATTGGCCGCCCCCGCCGCCCCCGGGACCCGCCGGAGCGCCGGGACGCGGCGGCACACGGGCCACCCAAGGGCAGGGCCGGGGAGGCGCCCCTGGCGGGGATGGATTGGCCGTCGCCGCCGCCGGATCCGCTCGGCACGGCCACCTCCCCCGGGGCCCTGGGCCGCGCCCGCCCCAGCGAGGCCGACACAAAGGGGCCGCGCGTCACCCACCTGATCCCGCGCGTCCGGGGTCCGGGGGGTGGGGGCCGCCGCTCCTGCTCGGCCGCGGGCGGGGCTCCGAGCGCCGAGGTCCGCGGTCCGAGCCCGGCTGTCCGCGCCGCCCCGCGCGGAGCCGCCCTTTATTCCCGCCCGCCCTCCAGCCGGGGCGCGCGGCCCGCGGGGGGAGACTGGGCGGCGGCGCCGCGCGGCACAAAGACGCGGGGCGCACGGGCTCGGCCCCCGCCCCGCCCGGCGCGCAGCGCCCCCTGCCGCCCGCGCGAGGCCCGCGGGGACCCAGGCTCTCCCAGGACCGCCCGGACCCCAGGCTGCCCGGAGGAACGCCGCGGCCTCGGTTAGGTGACGGGGGCCCTGATGCCGACGCTCGGGGGCACAAAGATCCGCAAGCTGGGAGAGGAATGGGGGACCCAAAACACTCTTAGCGCGGCGATAGAAAGAGAACCGGGCCGCCGCCTCGGACCAGATCCGGGCTCCCGGAACCTGGGCTCCATGCCCTGGCGGGGACCGTGAGTAAAGGCTGAGGCCCTTTCTAAGCTAGCATCTCATCATCGCGCCAAAGGTCTTTGCCTCCCGGTACCTGACCTGCTGGACGGATGGAGCACCGGGCTCGTCCAGTCCTTCGGCTCCGTGGATTCCCGAGTTCCAGTCTGGGCTGTTGACTTCCTCTGCCTTAGCGTTTAGAGCTTGTTAGAGCCAAAGGTATTTGAAGGTAGAATTTTCCTGTAAGATTTCTCCTTGCCACTCCCCCTAGTAACTAGAAGTTACACAGGTATTTAATTCTGTCTCCAGAACGCGTACCTGAACAAAACCTATTGATGTGTATGAAAGAATGCCTCCTTCAATACATAGATTCGTCTCCCGAAGTATGGGAAAACCCACCCTCACTGCTTTCGTCCTTAACACCACACCCTCCAGTGTTGATTCTGCAATCTAGTACCATCACCTAATGGGCCCAGTGACCTTAACTGAGCAAGTTAGTTAACTTCTTTGTGTTTTGATTTTCTTATCTGAAAACTACTAATGGTCATAGAAGTCATAGAGATCTTGGCAGGGATTAAATAAGGAAAATAAGCAAAGAGCAGTCTCAACATAACTGGAAAATTGTAAGGATTCCATAATCCTTAGCTGTACTTTGTCTCATTTCCCCCCAAACTACAATATTCTTAGCTATCTTGACACTGCATAATTTATCTTCCTCTACTACATACACATCTTTACAAAAAAAATAATAATAAATCTGTCTCATCTACACTGAGAAGTTATTCTGGTAACTTCTCAAATATGAATCCCTCCCCAAATATGAATGAGAGCTTCTGATGTCTCTGTCAAATTCTTTGCATAAATGTCATCATTCAAGAAAGAAGGCACAATGGGAAGAATTCTAACAACACTTGGTTACCCCAGCCTCTCACCAGAAGATGAAAATGGTTCTGCATAAACGCCTGAGCTTCACAGAAAATATATTCGGCCCTTCTGTACAGGGGTTGTGGAGCCAGGAAAGTACTGGTGCGATACTGCTTATGAATGGAGGGATGGATGGATGAGAGCAAGTATCCGGGGAAGTGATGAATGTGTCCACACTGATGCAGATGCTTCTGTAGTTACCAGGGGCTTGGGAATCAAGCCTGGGGGAGAGGGGAGGAGGGAGGTTGGCAAGGAGAGGGTTGATGTATAAAACCAACCTCTCATTCAATTGTGTCATTGAGCCTTTGTGTCTCTTGCAAGTGCTTAAGCAGTGATGTGTATGTGTGTGACTGTGTGTGTGAGGTCATTCCCATGTTTGTTTGTCTTTGTTAACCTGCCTGTTGTTGGGGAGACGGGGAAAGTCAGCATCATCATTGATAACACAGTTTGCAGCAGGCCGTGCCCTGAATTTCAAGTTTCAGGACTTTTCTCTATGAAGTCTTCCTAACCCATCACTGCTTTCCCCATCTCCAGATGTCTGGAGTTGTGTAATAGTTCATTTGTTTCCATGGCATCTGTTAGACTTCATGTTTTGGATATTTACTGTCTGATTTTTAGGTCATAAGAGTCTGTAGATGAGAAATGAAGTAAATTTTCTATTGAATTTCCCAGAGGGCCTTGGGCATAGTAAGTGCTCAGTAAATGTAGATGAGTCCTCTGCCCTGAGCCGTGTCCTTCCTAGTTCTCTCCAACGAGCTGCCTGTATCTCTCGAGGTCACATTCACCCATCACTGATTGATTTTCAGTCCATTCCTCGCATGGCTTTCAACCGTCTCACCCAGACGTTTGTTGTGTCAAGCTCATTTTTAAAAATACCCACTGTTGCTAAGCACTTGTGCCTGTAGGCAGCATGACTCATGATTCTGAAGAAGCCCCTTGTTGATTACCTACTGAGGGCAAGATTTTGTGCTAGGTTGTTGCCAGGGAGTCAATGCCCCAGCAAATGGTCCAGAGGCTGGAGAAATGGAAGTCCATTAGGAAGTTCCTTCTCTAGCTACAAAACTGAGTGAAGATCAGGATTCATTCGGTGGCTTAAATTTAAACCTTTTCAGGCGGTAGAGTTTGCATGGGTTCATGATCACACATTCTGAAAGTCCAGAATATTCACATTTCTTTAATTTTAAAAATTGCCTTAAAGTCAATTCCTTATTTCTGGAAGGTAGCAGGCAATTAAATGTCAGCTGTTGCTCTGATTGTCTCTCCCTGGAGGCCCATGGGTCCCTGGCGGGTTTTATGGTGCTGGGATCCAGGGTGTAAGCCTTCATGCTCAGCCCACCTCCCTGTCTATCTAGAAGGCTCCTTCCCTGAGTCCTGGGTCCCTTCCAAGCAGGCTACGCTCAGTTTCTCTACCAGGGGCCCAGCTTCCCAGGTGGGCCAGAAAGCTGCAAGTTTCCTCACCTCCCAGGGCAATGCAAAGTCTCTGCTGCTCTCAAGGACTCTTAGGAAAGCTTTTCTTGTCCAACCCCTGCCTCCATTCCCACAAACACCTCCCCTCTATCTTTCCCAGCCTTGTTGTTCAGTCGCTAAGTCGAGTCTGACTCAGTGATTCTATGGACTGCAGCATGCCAGGTTTCCCTGTCCTTCACTATCTCCCGAAGTCTGCTGTAACATGCATCCATGGAGTCGGTGATGCCATCCAACAATCTCATCCTCTACTGCCGCCTTCTCCTCCTGCCCTCAGTCTTTCAGAGGACTTCCCTGGTGGGTTCAGATGGTAAAGAATCTGCCCACAATTCTCAAGGAAGAAAAAATAAAATTTAGGAAAGATAACACATGGAAAGGGGGAAATTCATCCTTGTAATCGCATAGAAAGAGCACTGCTAGGGGTAAATTGGGCTTCCCTCATAGCTCATTCAGTAAAGAATCCACCTGCAATGCATGGGACCCTGGTTCAATTCCTGGATTGGGAAGATCCGCTGGAGAAGGGATAGGCTACCCACTCCGGTATTCTTGGGCTTCCCTGGTGGCTCAGCTGGTAAAGAATCTGCCTGCAATGCAGGAGACCTGGGTTCGATCCCTGGGTTGGGAAGATCCCCTGGAGAAGGGAAGGGCTATCCACTCCAGTATTCTGGCCTGGAGAATTCCATGGACTGTATAGTTCGTGGGGTTGCAAAGAGTCAGACACGATTGAGCGACTTTCACTTTCAGGGGTGAATTGTGTCTCCAGATTCACAGGTTGAAGTGTTAGCCTACCCCACCTCCTGACATGAACTCGTATGGAAATAGGGTCATTGCAGATGGAATTAGTCCAGATGAGGACATACTAACTCAGTGAGGACATAGACTCAATGAACATCAGTTTGAGTAACCTCCGGGAGTTGGTAATGAACAGGGAGGCCTGGCGTGCTGCAGTCCATGGAGTCGCAAAGAGTCGGACACGACTGAGCGACTGAACTGAACTGAACTGAGGACGTACTGGAGAAGAGTGGGCCCTAATCCACCATGACTGGTGTCTTCATACAAAGGGTAAATTTCAAGGGACTTCCCTGGGGGTCCAGTGGCTAAGACTCCATGCCCCAATGCAGGGAGCCTGGGTTCCACCTCCGGTCAGGGAACTAGGTACGACAAGCCGCAGCTAAGAGTTTTTGTGCCACAACTAAAGATCCTGAGTTCTGCAACTAAGAGCTGGCATAGCTGAATAAATAAGTAGAAACAAATATTAAAAAACAAAGGGTAAATTTCGAAACAGGTACATAAAGGGAACACTCTGGGAACATGAAGGGATGGAGATAAATTAATTTATGGAGATAAATTAAGCATCACTGAAGATTCCACCTGACCCCTGGAAGCTAGGAGAAGACCTGGAACAGCTTTCAGGTTCCTCTCAGCCCTCAGGAGGAACAAACCTTGCTGGCCCCTTAATCTCAGACTTCTAGCCTCCATAACTGTGAGACAGTAAACTTCCATCATTTAAGCCACTGGGCCAATAGTATTTTGTTTCAGCACCCCCCAGCTCACTAAACAAACAGCTAGACAGTGCCCATGTGTGACTACAATTTGGAGAATAATTTCATAACAAAAATAAAAACATCATCAAAGGTCGTAGCTGCTGCTGCTGCTAAAGTCGCGTCAGTCATGTCCGACTCTGTACGACCCCATAGACAGCAACCCAACAGGCTCCTCTGTCCTTGGGATTCTCCAGAAAAGAGTACTGGAGTGGGTTGCCATTGCCTTCTCCAAAGCTCGTAGATTATGTGCTAATAAGAAGATTTCCATGCTAGTAAAAGAGTAAAAATATTTTTCTGGCACCTCTCAGAAAATAGAGACATTTTCTCTCTTATTCACTAAGTCTAGCACAGTAAGAACAGGACACTTAATACATATTTGCTGAATAAAATAGATGCATCTTGTCTTCCAGTCTTCTCTGCTAACTTGTCTTTCTACGTGGCTCAGATGCAAAGGCCACAGATGCTACATAAACATTTGGACCAGAGAGAAAGTTTCATCTCATCTTTTCATGTCACACATAGAAACACTGAGGTTGAAAGTGGTCCTTGAAGTTCCCAAGTTTACTGCCAACTAATGACTTACACGGTGCTGTTACTTGCTGTTACTCAAGGTTCTTGGCCAATTCAGTTTTACTATCTTACTTTTCTGGAATAATCAATAGGATATGACTCTTGTGGCTTGACAGAATTTTAAAAGGTTTTCCCAACTCTCAAGGAGTGATTAAGTTATATTCAACATTAGATGGACTTAACTATGGGCAGAAAGTTGATGCTCACTGAACACCCATGTGCTACTGCACAGGTCCCAGCCCCTTCCAGTTAGGAAGGGGCGTGTGACTCGTTTTGTTCACTAGACAATCAGCAAGACTGTCACTTCTGGGCTGAGACAGAGAGAGGAATTTCAAGACCTCTAACTGGCCTGGCTACTCCCCATTACAGTAACCACACAGCCACCCACTGCGATGGTTGGACTCTAAAGCGAGCTCAGCCTGAGTCCATGGATTGTCTCCTGTCAGGACAATTCCCAGGAGACATACAAGCCTGTGTTAAGCTATGGGAGTCTAATCTATACTTACTCATGCATTTGCTCCATACTGCTTTTTTTGTTGTTGTTTACTCGCTAGTGACATGTAGAGAAAGTCACTCAGTTGTGTCTGACTTTTGCAACCCCATGGACTGTAGCCTGCCAGGCTTCTCTGTCCATGGGGATTCTCCACGAAAGAATACTTGAGTGGGTTGCCATTTCCTTCTCCAGGGGATCTTCCCGACCCAGGAATCAAACCCAATTCTCCTGCATTGCAGGCAGGTTCTTTACCAACTCAGCTATGAGGGAAGCCCTAAGTCATGTTCGACTCTTTACGACCCTATGGACTGTAGCCCACCAGGCTCCTCTGTCCATGGGATTTCCCAGGCAAGAATACTGGAGTGGGTTGCCATTTCCTCCTCCAGGGGATCTTCCCAACCCAGGGATCAAATCTGTGTCTCCTGCGTTGGCAGGCAGCTTCTATACCCACTGAGCTCAGTTGCGCCTGACTCTTTGTGACCCTATGGACTCTTTGTAGCCTGCCAGGCTCCTCTGTCCATGGGATTCTCCAGGCAAGGATACTGGAGTGGGTTGCCTTGCCCTCCTCTCCAGGGGATCTTCCCGACCCAGGATCAAACCCATGTTTCCTTCATTGGCAGGTGCCTGGGTTCTTTACCACTGTGCATCCTGGAAAGCCCTGACTTCCTTGTATTTAACTCTTACTCAGCTATGATTTTTAAAGCTACTTTATTTAAAGGACATTATTCAACCCCCTGAAGTGCTCTATCCCCGGACAGTCTGGATTCCTCTTCTAATATTTTGGAACTTGGTTCCCAGCTGTTGCTTTGGTGTCTCCTCCACGACTCTGTCTGGATCAGGGTGGGTGCCTGATCTGAGCTCTCAAACTCCTCGCACTCTCTCTGTGCCTGTGGCTCCAGCACCAGGCAGGACTGATCACTGAGTTAGGATGGAAGAACTCAGCTTCCTCCTCCCCCCTCCGCCCTCTGCATGTGTATGAAGATCTGTATCAAGTCTCTGTCTCCCCTTTTCCTTCCTCCCCCATGTCATATGTGTGTATGAATGTTAGATATCAGGCTGTATTTCTGAGAATCTCGTGTTATCACAGGATCTCAGGGTAAGGCCTTGTCTCATTTCTCCGAAAGAAGACACACAATCACAACATCTTATCATCAAGAGAAGGTGCCACAGACTCCAGCAAACAAGCACACACCAACCGAGCAAAACCCAAAGGTGCAGAGTCGGGGTCTCCTGGAAGTAGAGAGGCGTGGGAAGCAGCCCCTCTCAGAGCCTGGAGCCCTGGGCACTCTCCTCAGTGTTGCAGTCCCTCTGCCATGTGAGGACAGGCCAGCAGGAGCTCGTTACCTGGAGCCGGATGAGCTGTCACCTTGAGCTTGGGCTCCCAGCCTTCAGAATTGAATATCTGTTGTTTGTGAGACCCCCAGTCAGTGGTGAATTAATAAGGCCACCAGAGCTGACATGCCACAGGTCAGGGCGGTGCAGACAAGACTGCAGTCAAGTGACATCTGAGTTATGCTGGAAGGAGCGACAAGGTGTCCCTTGTGAAAATACACAGTTCCCTCTTCATGCGCACACACAGACACATACATATCTTGTAACAGCTTATGGGGAGGAGTTCTAGCAAAGTTCACTACAAAGCAAATCCCAAGAGAGAACTGACCAGTAGAGGCCAGTCTACTCAGACACAGAACCAAGGGGGATTCAAGGTGAGATTATGCTTTATCAGTTCAGTTCAGTCTTTTAGTCGTGTCCGACTCTTTGTGACCCCGTGGACTGCAGCACTCCAGGCCTCCCTATCCATCAGCAATTCCTGGAGCTTGCTCAGACTCATGTCCATCAAGTCAGTGATGCCATCCATCCATCTCATTCTCTGTCATCCCTGTCTCCTCCTGCCTTCAATCTTTCCCAGCAACAGGGTCTTTTCTAATGAGTCAGCTCTTCACATCAGGTGGCCAAAGTGTTGGAGTTTCAGCTTTAGCATCAGTCCTTCCAATGAATATTCAGGACTGATTCCCTTTAGGATGGACCAGTTGGATCTCCTTGCTGTCCAAGGGACTCTCAAGAGTCTTCTCCAACACCACAGTTCAAAAGCATCAATTCTTTGGCACTGTTATAAGAAATGAATATTTGTTCTTCACCCTCATTCTTAGTGCAGAGCTCCTAAAACCTATGGAATTTCCTAAGTGATGATGGTACTGACCTGGGTTCCTAGACTCTAGTCAATAGACATTGCTGAGAGGCCAGATGAGGAATTCAGGTGGGGCTTTACTGGGACTCATGCTGCAGCAGGAGGGAGTGAAGACAAGTAACAAGTCCTCTTGTTCACTCCCCAAAGGGGGCGAGCTGGTCCCTTACATAGGATGACGATGGGGGCAGACGGGTGGGTCAGGAAGGAGGGGGTGGCTTGGAAGGTCAGTGCACCTCTTGGGGGTGCTGCCTGCAGGGGTCACACGCAGGACACTCCTTTTTTTCTCCCAGCTACGGAAGCAGCTGGATTTTGTCCTTTGTGTATTGTGTGCGTTTGTTTGCCCCAGTTGTGCAAGTCACAGTTGCTTTTAGCCCCTTCTAGTTTCTTCACATCCTGTTGCCCTAGGAGACATTGGTCCAAGCGCAAGCTCTCCAGGAGGGGGACAAAGGATTCCTGGTCCGAGGTCCCAGGTCCCAGCCTCTCTCAGCGACATGAGTACAGAAGTCTTTGCTATGATACAAAACAGACTTTGGGCAGGCCCTAGGCCACCTATGGTGGAGGATGATTGCCAGGGCACCCAGTCATGTGATTGGAGTGTTAGAACTTTCAGTCCCAACCTCAGACCTCCAGAAGGGGGAGTGCAATCACCAGTGACCAGTGATGTCATGCTACAGAATGAGTCCTCCATAAAACCCAAAGGGACCAGGTTCAAAGAGCCTCTGGGTTGGTGAACAGGTGCAGATTCAGAGTGGCTGGCGCCCCTCCAGAGGGCATGCATGGTTCGTGCCCTTCCCCCACACCTCACCCTGTGCAATCCTTTCTTCAGCAGCTATTGCTCAAGTGCATCCTTTCGTAATAAACTGGTAACCTAGTAAGTGCAGTGTTTCTCTGAGTTCTGTGAGGTCGTCTAGCAGATTAATCCCACCCTAGGAGGGAGTTCTTGGACCCTTCGATATAGCTGGTCAGTCAGTGAGAAGCACAGGTGATAACCTGCAGTTGTGACGGGCATATGTGTTGGCGATGGGGGAGTAAGGTGCCCTCTGGTGGCACTGAGCCCCTAGCCCATGGGATCTGACGCTGCCTGTGTGCTGCGCTATCGTATCTGACTCTTCACTACCGCACGGACTGTAGCCCGCCAGGCTACTCTGTCTGTTGGATTCTCCAGGCAGAAATACTGGAGTGGGTTGCAATGCCTTCCTCCAGGGGATCTTCCCGACCCAGGGACTGAACCTGAGTCTCTTATGTTGCTTGTATTGGCAGGCACTAGTGCCACCGGGGTCTGATGCTACCTCCAGGTAAAAAGTATCAGAATTGAGCTGAAGTAGGACATCACGCTGATATGAGAAAATTGCTTGCTGGGGTGGAAAAAACTCACACATGGGAATTGAGGGTAGACTCAGACAAGGACAAGCCGAGATGGCCCAAGTTAAAATAATAAATCACTTTTGGGCATTTCCCCAGATCCTCCAGGAATGAGTTTGCCCAGAGAAGTTTTGTTTTTATTATTATATGTATATTTTCTAGATAAAGTGGATTCCCAGGACACGAGTTGCACTCACATTCGTAATCAAATTTGTAAACAATTCAAAACCCAGATCTGGTGTGTGTGTGTGTGTGTTTGTGTGTTTTCAAATTAACTGCGGTTTTTAGGATACCATTGAATCTCTTCTCATCTTTTCGTGTGAATTGTTAAGAACTGGCTGTTCTCATTAAAGTATAAGAATGCTCATTGGTTTTAAAACCCTTCAGAAGCTATGTGGAAAATAAAATTGAGTAAGAACTCAATTCTATTAAAAATATGCACTACTGGAAATATGCATGAAATGAACTAGCAGTTGCCTCTGGGCCACTGTAATTATGGATAATTTTTATTTTCTTCATTTTGCTGTGTTCTATTTCTCAAATATTCTCCAAATGCTTATTCGTCTTAGAATCATGGGGGAACATGTGGTTAAAAAGCCTTTCTCATCTTTCATACCCAACTTAATGGCATCTGAGTTGAACTTGCTATGTGGGCTTTCTGTGGAATTTCCCATTCTTTGCCACTGACTGGAACAGCAGACGCCAGCAGAGACTTGAGGCTGGGTTGTGCACCCGAGACACGGCTGCCCGTGTCCCGGCCACAAGGCTGGACGACCTGGGCTGCCTCTTGAGTCTCCTTCACTGTCCTCAAGCCCCTGGATCTGATCCCTGTCCTGGGGGCTAGAGCCCAGGGTTGGCCCGACAAGTCCAGGGTGGGCAAAGATAATGAGGCCATATCCTTCCTGAAGAAGTGAGTAAAGTGAAAGTTAAGTCACTCAGTCGTGTCCAGCTCTTTGCAACCCCATGGACTGTAGCCTACGAGGCTCCTCTGTCCATGGAATTTTCCAGGCAAGAGTACTGGAGTGGGTTGCCATTTCCTTCTCCAGGGGATCTTCCCCACCCAGGGATCAAACCTGGGTCTCCCACATTGCAAGAAGACACCTTTACCATCTGAGCCACCAGAGAAGCTCAAGAAGTGAGTACTTATAACTGAAGATTAAATGTGATGACATGTCTGAGAAAATGCCCCATGTCCAAGAAGGGCCAGTCTGAGTCTGGAGGGTGTGGGGTGGGCATTGGAGCTGGGGGTGTAGAACCCTTGGCTCCAAGGGCTGGGAGGACACAGGAAGGGGAAATCAGAGGATCAAAGGGGAGATCAAAGAGGATCAAAGGGGAGAAACAAAGTCAAGCCTGGTCTGAGGCATCTGAGGGGCAGGGACTGCATGAGCTCCGAACCAGGTGCTCCGAATGGTTCCGCGCCATCAGGGACTCTGGGTGCCGGGTGCCCGCTCTGCGGACTGCAGACCCTGTGATATTCAGAACAGCAGCTCTGCAACCATGTAAATCCTGGGCTGCTGCTATTCCTGCTGCCTGTCTACAGGAATTCATTCCTTCCAAAGGGATCAAGTTCAGGACACCAGGCCCCCATTTAAAACACGAGGAGTACTAGCTTTCATTTAAAACACAAGGAGTGCTTTCCCCAGTGGCTCTTCTCTGCTCCATCTTGTTGCCAGTGGGGCTGTCTGAAATGTGCTCATTAATTGTTGGTAACTTTGTTGATTTTTAAAGCATACTTGCCTTTAGCACTGGTGGTTTGTAAAAGCCTGCAATTACTTAAACACACACCAAGGAGAGACTTCATTACATTGACCCACTGAGAATGAAGATTAGTGTACAAAAATTACTTTATTACAACATCTTACAAAACAACAAACCAGCAGTCAAGAGCATCCCACATATAGAAAAAAATAAACATATATACATATATTTCCCTAAAACTGAGATGTCCAAAACACACTCAAGACAAAGTCTTAAAAGCTTATGGTGTGAGTAGCCTTCATCTAATCATGAGGAATGAATTAGTCCTTTCAACAAGAGAGCGGCCTGTGCAATGAATTACTTTCTGATAGAACCTCATGGACAATTTGCCCACCTGTTTTTTATCATGATTCTCTTTATTGATTGAAGAACTAGACTCCAAACTCCAAATTGTCATAGAAGAGGAGCTGACATATCAGATGTTTCAGATTCATACTTTGTACACCAGAATGCTATTACTAATGTCCAGTCTTTCCAGGTTTCCTAAGACAAAATTCCATCCCTATTGTCACAACCTAACCAAGCAGTAATTGAAAGCACCACAAAAATACTTGCCTTTAGGACTTAAATGGACATTCCTCACTGAAATTACGTCTCACAAAATGGACACAAATATTTAAAAACTGAAAATATAAATGTTATATGATCCAAACTTGAAATTACTGTAATGCTACTTCTCCAGCTAAAGAAAAATGAACACTTGAATATTTTAAACATTAAAGGTTTGAAAATTCTGTCGGTGCATAAGGAAGTGGGTGGTGGTGTAAAAACAGCTGGAAAATGTATTTAAAATAGCTTATTTTTCATTTTTCTTTTTTTTCATTTTTTTATTTTTATTTTATTGTTTTTCTCTTATATACATTTTTTTTTTCATTTTTCTCAAGTGCAGTGTTTTACTTTACATTATTTCTCTTTGGGGAAAGAGAAATGCAGTTTCCCTCAGGTTGAGAGAAATTCACTTCATATTTCATTTGAATCACAGTGACTTAACATTTGAGGAAAAAAAAGTCACTTAAACCAAACTTTCAAAATCTGCAAGTCTTAAAGAAAAGATTCTCAAGTAGAATTTCTACATGGGGGCTTAACAGAATCAGGCAACATTTAGATGCCATCTAGTGGCCAAAACAGCAGCTGAATTATTAGTAAAAGAATTCTTTGAGCAAAAAAATTGTCCTTGATTTTGCTGTTTTAGAGCAATGATAGAAAATTATTACTTTCCAGGCAATGGGATAGTGTCTAGGTTACATGAATAAAGTTCAGGTGGTATTTCCACCAGAAGAGGGTTTTGTTCCTTGACCCAATTCAAATAACGTTTTTCCTTGAGCTCTTTCTTAGCAGTAAGAGAAGGCTCTGGAACTTTCTCACGTTGCCCTAGAGTACATTCTTATTTCAAGTGGTTCAGAGTTCAGTGGGAAATGGTAGCTTTGTGCCACAGCTTTATGCACAGAAAAGCCAGGTCCAATCTCAAACCCCTGCTCCACCGTCACCAGGTGCTTTTGCCAACAGGATCATGCCCATCCAGGAAACTCTTTCCAGTGATGTTTAGACAGCCAAACAAATAAACAATGCCGTTGCCTGCAGGCTCAGAGGATCCCCACGGCAACCCAAGCCCTGACCCTGCGTCAACTCCATCACAAAGCGTAAAGCACACCTCGGGTTTGTTAAGAATCTTGGAAAACTAAAGGGAGATGGCTCACATTCCTGGCATAGTCAGTATGGGCTACAGATTATCTCTTTCTGGGTCTCACCAAAGCCTGATAAGATGAGCATTTCTTATTTTTTTGAAATACGTATGGACTATTTCTCAACTTCTAGTTAAATATCCAAGGTTGCAATGATATAAAGGCTGAGAAATAAAGAGCCTCCCCACAGGTGGAGAGACTTCCTAATTTTTCCAGATGGGAAAATAACTGTCAGTTGAAAGGACTAGGAAAACAACTCCAAAACAGAAACACAGGAGTCACAGTAAATACTGTTCGAACATTAAATGCAAAATAAGCTGATTAACTAAGGTTAATTGTCTTGTATGAGCTACAGATTTCAATTATCTAAGTTATTTGTGTGGGTTCAGTTACCACAGACAAGCAGATTCCACTGCAATGAAAATGTGATTTGGGGCCCCTGAGAAGTGCCCATCAGAAGGGGGGCAGCCACACATAGAGTCCCAGGGTGGTCCCCACAGGTGGGCAGAGGGTGGTCCAGCTTCCAGCTTCACCAGCTCAGCTTCACCAGTCTAACTTCAGATCTGCTTTGCTCCACACATATTTCCCTCCTCGCTTTAGAAACATCTTCTCATCAAAGCCACTGAATTTTATAGCCTCTTCTACACCCACGTCCAAGATGGACTTGGAAGGATCCTTCCGCCCATTTCTACAGTTCAGGAAGCGCATCTAGGAAATTCAGAACAAAAGTTAGAATATTTCCATATAATTTTCCTATAAAACTCAAATAGAGGGATCAGCTCAAAATGATTCTGGATATTCCGATCATTCCAACAAATGTTTGTGGAGACCTATAAGCGAGATGCTCCCCTGGGGATGCTGAGCCCATTGGACAGCATCTCTGCTCTCAACCAGCTCCCATCACCCATCTGAATACGTTAGACCAGGTAAGTGCAGGATAACCAGAATTGTATACATGTACGTATCCCTCCATTGGAGGGTAGGGTAATCTGGAAAGGCTTCCAAAAGATGCTGAACATTTGAGTTGTGTTTTGAAATTGTAAGCCAGAGAGAGTAGTATTGTTAAAGCCCAGAAAAAACACAGTGAGTTTGGGAAATTTCAGGTAGGTGATATTGCTGGTGTGAAAACTGTGTGTGCACAAATAAGTGAAGAATAATAAAGTGTTCTTTTAAGAAAGGGAGAGAAAGTTGTACGAAAAGGCACTACAGAGCCAGGCAGGTCCCATATCAAGAAGTGTCATGTGCCCTGTTAAGGGTCTTGGTGTTGTTGCTCACTCACTCAGCCTGTCCGACTCTTTGCTATCCCCATGGACTGCAGCCTGCCAAGCTCCTCTGTCTGTGGGATTTCCCAGGCAGGAACACTGGAGTGGGTTGCCATTTCCTCCTCCAGGGGATCTTCCCGGATCAGGGATTGAACCCGCATCTCGTGCATTGGCAGTCGGGTTCTTTGCCGCTGAGCCACCAGGGAAGTCCAGGGGTCTTGGTTTTTATCCTAAGTTAAGCATCTTGGAGCGAGGAATCAGATCTTCATACCTTATGACCTACCATGGCACAGAGCATTTTATAGTAATTCTTACCTAATAAAAATGCTCTTAAATTGCCAAAAGTAAATTTTTCTCCCACTCTGTTTATTCCAACTACGCAGATACCAGAGAATTTTGAAGGAACATTGGTAAAAATCCCAAGGCAGTAAGGATACTCCAAAAATAAATTCCGTTTGACTTTCCCTCTCTACCTTGAACCCATAAACTAAACACTTGTGTTACCACCCTTACCCCTCTGCTCTGTAAAGAAAGCTCATATTGACAAAAAAGTGAATGACTGTGAAGCGTCGCTGATTAACTTGAAAATAATAAAGTGTCAAAAGTCACAGGAAGCATTTCTTGAAACACCAAATCCAACTTAAATATGGAAAAGCCACTGTTCTTCTTGGAACTCATTTCTTAAAAACAGGTCTTTGAATGGAAGTACTTGTCCTGTGCTAGAAATGTTGGCAAAAGTTTCTGAATTGGGACAAAAACAGAAGAGACAGAGGGAAAGGGAAAGTGATTTTTCAGTTTTGAGAATGCCGGGCTATCTTTTCCCTCGGAAGGCAGTGGCATAGGAATGTATCGGTGGCTTTAGGGGACTCTGCAACCTCTTCAGCCGAAAGCCGATGGCTATCTGTTAGAGATAAGTCGGCAGCATCCGAGGAATTAAAGGCAATAATGTGACTTGTGACATGTCCTTCTTGCAAAGAACCCCTGGTGCCCCGTGACCAAAGAAGCCAGCCAAAGATGGCATAACAGAGGTGGTCTGCCTTGTGTGATGTCAGCTCCACACAACTTCCATGGACCCATGGCCACAGGGAAGACACCGTTTAGTGGCAGAGGAGGGAGGGTGGTCATGCAAACATGGGCCCTGGGTTCAAGCCAAGACCTGCCCAACGCCTTAGCTTCAAGATGGACACAGTGGATGAAGTCAGGGCTCTATAATATTGACGCTAATCAGTGACAATAAGAATAAGAAATGCTGGCTAAAAAGAACGAATATGGGTTAAAAGGTTATGCTGATTGTAACTCAACTCTGGCCTTGCTGCTTAATTAACTTTTAAGGGATCATTTTATGATGCACTAGAAATACTCACATATTCATCCAGAATAAGGTAGGAATCTCTCATCTGCAAAGGAGAAATTACAGACAAATTCAGTTTCAGGCATATTTTTCAGTATGTACGCTCAGCTGTCTGCCTTACAATGTTCGTGTGTTTGTTTAGCCTTCTCTCTGGAGTCACCATTTCTCAAAACTCCTGAGCGTCTTTGGATTCATCTCCACAAGGTAAGCCACCTGCCAGGGCCCCGCCCCCACCCAAAATGCCCCCTACCCGGGCAATCTGTCTGTGTCTTCAGATTCCAACATATTCCAGCAAGCTGGCCTCTGCGTCTGCTGGAAGGGTCACAGGGCTCTCTGAAAGCACCTCTGACAAGGAAGCCCCCAGGTTAACTCTCCATGCCCTCCAGATCTTGGAGCGCCCCGTCCTTCACCGTTCAATGTTCCTTGTGTGTGTGACATGCAACCCCTTTTCAGTGAATAAAGCAGAACCTGTTTAATGCTACTGCCTGTGTGCTACGTTGCTTCAGCCGTGTCTGACTCTTTGCCACCCCGTGGACTGTAGTCCCCCAGGCTCCTCTGTTTATGGGATTCTCTGGGCATGAATACTGGAGTGTGTTGCCAGTTCTTTCTCCGGAGGATCTTCCCAACCCAGGGATCGAACCTGTGTCTCTTATGTCTCCTGGATTGGCAGGCGGGTTCTTTACCACTAGCACCACCTGGGAAGCCCTTTAATGCTATTACCTGGGAGCTTACTGAGGACTTGAACATTGCTTTCATGCCTCGTAACTAGGGACGCCTTTCGGAGGTATGTGGAGGGTGTATCTGTACTTCTGTAGGAAGCTGTACCCTCCATACATGCCCACAGAGGTTCAGGTCTGCACATGTGTTTGTATAAAGGCCAGATTGTAAATATTTTTCAGTCTTGTAGGCTGTTTGGTCTCTACAGCAACTTTAGTTCACCTCACTTTATACCTCTGACATAGGTAAAGTCAGCCCAGCCTTGCCTCTCACACAGCAGAGGTCAGCTAACTTTACCTCTGACGTGGGTGAGGTCAGTTAACCCTTTCACTGATGTAGGTGAGGTCCGTTAATCCTGCCTCTGACATGGTGAGATCAGTTAACTCTTTGACTCAGGCCCCTGTGTTTCTGAAATGGGGGAGTGATGGCTCATGGTCCCTCTGTGAAGAACTCACCAAGTATGATAGTAATGCTTATTATAACTTATATTTTCTTTGATCTTACATTAACTGCATAATTAAGACAATTTCTAAAAAGTCAAATGCAACAGTGTGGACATATGAGTCTTCTCCTCTGTTCTCTGTCCTCTTTTTGAAAGCTGCTCTGACCCCATCTGGGGATTTTCTTATTCATGCTCTGGCCAACATGACTTAGGAGTCTAAAGCATAAGAAATGAGCCCTTGTTCTGGAATTTCCAATATGATATAAGCATGTGAGGGAGAGATTTTGCTGCCTGTTTATTCTTCGGGGGAAGATGGGGAAAGCTTTTGATTGTTAAATAGTTGAAAAATAACAAAACTACCTATTTTAGAAAGATTTAAAGTCCGAAGAGTTATCAAAGTGAACAAAAATGATTGATAATCCATTACCCCAAGACGAACACGGGATGTGTACACACATACCCGTGCACACTAGGATTAAAGGTCGAATGGATTTGGCTGTTGTTCTTTATCTGCACCCAATATCATACCATGCAAATTTATCCTGGCTCCCTAATGTCCTCTGAACTATGCTATTTAGTCAGTATAGCATTCCATACTGACAACATGAGTTTACCTGTTCTCTGTATGTTAAGTACCTTCAAGGTTTTTTTACTCTTCTCCTTAACACTGCAGGAACATAGCTTTGAACAAGGAGTTCTTTTTTCCTTTGGCTTCAGAGAACACTCTGATTATTTCCTCTGTGGAAGCTCCGCAGGGTAGACATGCTTTGGCTGGCATGGTTTAATCTACAGGACGTATGCACTTGTGCTAACAAGACATACCCACTGTTCTCACTGGAAACCGAAAGATTTAGTACAGCTTCTATATCTACCATGAGACTCCTCCCCTCTCTCCACGAAACCCTCCCACATCCCCGCGTGGGCAGCCCTTGACGGAGACGCTTTTCTCTTTGGAGCTACGTGTGTGATGGGAAACAAAATGATGTTCACTTTCTATTAATACACTTTAATGTGCTTAGAAAGTTCACTTTCTAACCTTCTGGTTAGACTCGGGCACCAAGCAGGACACGTCCTTGTGGCGATCTAAGAACGCTTCAAACTCCTCATCGCTGATCACGAACCGTTCTGCTTCTCTCAGAGCATCTTCTCCAGAATTCTCACCCTCAATTATGAGACACTGGAAGACCTGGAACACAAGGGTAGAGTTGGCCTCCTAAAGAGCTTTTCACCACCTTTTATCCCAGATTGCATTTCCCTCTGAACCCAGCTTCATCCCTCCTGAGCAGAGAAAGTGAAACTGTTAGTTGCTCAGTTGTGTCCGACTCTTGGCGAACCCGTGGACTGCGGACTGCAGCCCACCATGCTCCTCTGTCCATGGGGTTTCCCAGGCAAGCATACTGGAGTGAGCACACATTTCCTTCTCTAGGAGATCTTCTTGACCCAGGGATCGAACCCAAGTCTCCCACATTGCAGGTGGATTCTTTACCATCTGAGTCACCAGGGAAGCCCAGCAGAGAAGACTTGTTCTAGAGTGAGGAACACTCTAGAAAGACACTGCTCTGGCAACATGAATATGTGCCCTGAAATTTGGGGCTATGGTACTAAAAGCCCAAATATTCCCAAAATATAAATTTTTTAAAAATTGATCTAGGTTATATTTGATCTTTTTTTTTTTTTCATAATATGAGTGAAATGAGGTGAACTTGCTCAGTCGTGTCCAACTCTTTGTGACCTCATGGACTGTAGTCTGCTAGGCTCCTCCATCCATGGAATTTTCCAGGCAAGGATACTGGAGTGGTTTGCCATTTCCTTCTTCAGGGGATCAACACTGGGTAATTCAGCATCTTTTACAAAATTAGAAACTTCAGCTGAAATCAATGTAAATTTATAAGAATATTTTATATATCTAGAAATCTCTCTTAGGGTTCTAAAAATAATCTTCATGAGATGAACAGAATTTGAATTGGAAAGTATAGGAGAGGAACTCCTTAACTATTACTTTTGGGGGCATCTCTAGCCTTTGGGTTTGGAACATTAGCTAGTTATACCTATTGAACAGTTTTTGGTGACTTAAGAAATAGAAGCAATTTTTATGTACTATCTATGTCGTAGTTCTTTGATACAAAATAATCAGGTTTATAATATGCGTGCTCAGTCACTCAGTTGTGTCCAACTCCGCGACTCCGTGGACTGTAGCCCACCAGGCTCTTCTGTCCATGGGTTTCTCCAGATAAGAATACTGGAGTGGGTTTCCATGCCCTCTTAATGAGGGAATCTTCCTGACCCAGGAATCTTCCTGAGATGCACATCTCTTGCATCTCCTGCGTTGGCAGGCACACTCTTTATAACTAGTACCACCTGGGAAGCCATTTATAATATATCTGCCTATAAATTTTCAATTTTTTAGATCAGAATTTTATTGTTAGTATATATACTATGGTATTTTTAAAAGTAGTTTTTAAACCTTTATGTAGAAATACATATTGTTTCTTACTACATTTTAGATTTAAATGATGAAATATACCAGGTGAAATAGGCTTCCTAAAATATTTAACACTTTAATTTTGAGGTTTTCCCTTTAGATTTTAAGCCATTATGTGCATGCATGCCTGCTAAGTCGCTTCAGTCATGTCCGACTCTTTGAGACCCCATGAACCATAGCCCGCCAGGCTCCTCTGTCCATGGGATTCTCTAGGCAAGAGTACTGGAGTGGGTTGTCATTCCTCCTCCAGAGGATCTTCCAGACCTAGGGATTAAATGCAGGTGGCCTGCAGTGCAGGTGGATTTTTTACCATCTGAGTCAAGGAAGACTCATCTGCTAGAGAGGGAGTCAAATACTGCCTCTTACATGAAGTCTTCCTGGTTTTTTGGCAGAATTAAACCTTTCCCATTTCGCCTTCCCACTTTATCCCAGCAGACAAAGCTTCATATTACATGAGTTTTCTTCCTCTCTTTTCCTTGCTAGAATTGAATTCTACATCCTATCTTCAGTTACATTAGTCTGGAGTCCAGTCACAGACTTTCATGGATCCCCGCATGAAAATGACCAGGGCAGATTGTTAAGATCACATATTCAGGGGCTTCCTTGGTGGTCCAGTGATTAAGAAACCTCCTTGCCATGCAAAGGACGCAAGTTCAATCCCTGACCCGGGAAGATCCCACTTGCCTCGGAGCCACTGAACCCATGCACCACAACTACTGGGCCCAGGAGCTGCAAATCCTGAGTCCACATGCTGCCAGCTACTGAAGTCTAAAGCCTGTGCTCTGCAGCAAGAGAAGCCACCGTAATGAGAAGCTCACGCACTGCTCCTAGAGAGCAGCCCCTCATTGCTGCAATTAGAAGAAAGTTCATGCCGCAGTGAAGACCCAGCACAGTCAAAAATAAAGAAATCTTTACCAAAAAAAAAAAAAACCCCGACATATTCACACAAGTCCTCCTGCTAAGCTATTTCAGGACAGTGCGTATGGGATGAGTCCTCAGAAGCAGATTTTAAGTCTAGCAGAAAGAAGGACCAAACTCAACTAGCTCTCTGAGTCTAGAGTTTTCTGTATCCTTATCAATTTGGGTGTCCCTGAAGCAAATCTCTCCTGAACGTTCACTTCATTACAACCACAAAAGCAGTGCGGTTGGTACCTTCCAGCGGACGGGGTTCAGCGCGTTGATCTGTTCCTTCATATCCTCGTCCACGTTGAATCGATTGATGACTGAGTTTATCTTGAAGGCCACTCTGTATTCCTTACACCATGTCCTCAGTTTCTGGAGATTTTCCACGTGGTTCTTCTTTCCTTGACCACGGCCGATAAGGACGTTGACCTGCTCGTCAAAGCTGTCACAGGAGATGGCGAGGATGTCCAAATATTCACCTGAGGGAAAACGATCACTGTTAGGCTTTTCTGTCCAAGGATGAACACTTATGTTAAGCTTTTCCATCCAAGGATGAAAGCATAGGCTTTTGGGCTTCCCTGGTGGCTGACTGGGAAAGAATCGGCCTGCCAACGCAGGAGACATGGGTTCACTCCCTGATCTAGGAAGATACCCACATGCCTCAGAGCAACCAAGCCCGAGTACCACTACTGAGCTTGGGCTCCAAGCCCAGAGGCCACAGCGACAGAAGCCTAGGCGCCCCTGAGCCTGTGCTTCGCGGCACGAGAAGCCGCTGTGATGAGAAGCCTGCGCGCTCCAAGGAAGAGTAGCCTCTGGTGCCCAAAACTAGAGAAAGCCTGCGCAGCAGGGAAGTCAGCACAGCCAAAAATAGAGAAATAAAATTATATACATATAAAAAGAGCACAGGCTTTCAAGCCAGAGGTGGAGAACTGGAGCCTTAAGGACCACAGAAGTAGGCAAAAATGTTTTGTTTGTTCCTCCAGACATTTAAAAATGTTACAAGAGCTAAATCTGACTACAGGTCAGCTCTTTGTCTTTTACTTTAATGTTTGCTTCCATTTGCTATTGTTTACTAAAAGAATCCTGTCCATACACAATGGCCTGCCTTGGAGAACCCTGCCCCTCTGCCTGAATGTTAAACCAAAATGCTTTTGTTCGAAGAAACACCCTGAACTTGTCCACCTGCAAGAGAAAAGAAACATATACACCCCCTTCCTGAGGGCACTTGCGGGAATAATTGCAAAATCTGGGGCCTTTTTACTTTATTCCTCATCTCCTCCAGACCCCAATGAGATGGTTATTTTGAGACAATCTGCGATCTGGTCCTTCTGTCAGCTTTTGGAGTCAAGTCCTTATTTCTTGTCTCAACACCTCCTCTCCCGATTTTAAAGCCTGTCGTGTGGTGAGCAGAGCGAGCTTGGACTTGGTAACAAAAATATTTCATTTTTAAATATTTTTATTTGGGAGATTGAACATAGTCATTAAAAAGAATGAAACAATGCCACAGCAGCAACATGGATGGACCTAGAAATTGTCATACTGAGTGAAGTCGGGCAGAAAAAGAGAAACATGGAATGACAGGGCTTGTATTGGAGAATCTTAAAAATGATACACGTGGACTTATTCACAAAATGGAAACAGACTCACTGACTTAGAGAATGAATGTATGATCACCAGGAGGGAGCAGGGCAGTGGCAGCCTCGGATCTGCGATTGACAAGGTGAAAGCACTTGGGACTGACCTGGACACACTGCTATGTTTAAAACAGACAACCAACAAGGACCTACTATGCAGCACAGGGAACTCTGCTCAGTACTCTTTAATAACCTAAATGGGAAAAAGAATTCGAGAAAGAATAGATTTATGTATAACTAAACTGGAGGAGGAAATGGCAACCCACTCCAATATTCTTGCCTGGGAAATTCCATGGACAGAGGGGCTTGGCCCGCTATATAGTGCACGGGGTTGCAGAGTCTGACATGACTGAGCAACTGAGCACATGGAACATACTCTAATACAAAATAAAAGGTGTAAAAAAATAGACTGCAGATTTAGGATATATCTTGAATAGTCTGAGCGTATGGCAACACTAATCCTGATCTCTGAATAGGATAAAAATCAATGGTTGTTCACAATTGGCTGTCAAAGTGTCTGCTATGAATAGTCCTTGCACTTTCTTGTTTTCTCCCTACCCCAGTGATCTTTTTGATTTGCTGTTTTTCAGTCACTAAGTCATTCATGTCTGACTCTTTGTGACCCCACGGACAGCAGCATGCCAGGCTCTCCTGTCCTCCACTAACTCCAGGAGTTTGGTCAAATTTATGTCCATTGAGTTGGTGATGCTATCTAACCATCTCATCCTCTGCCTCCCACTTCTCCTGCCTTCAGTCTTTCCCAGCATCAGGGTCTTCTCCAAAGAGTCAACTCTTCGCATCAGGTGGTCAAAGTACTGGAGCTTCAGCTTCATCCTTTCTCTTGCTGTTGCTGCTAAGTCACTTCATTCGTGTCTGACTCTGTGCAACCCCATAGACGGCAGCCCACCAGGCTCTGCCGCACCTGGGATTCTCCAGGCAAGAACACCGGAGTGGGTTGCCGTTTCCTTCTCCAACACGTGAAAGTGAAGTCGCTCGGTTGTGTCTGACTCTTTGGGACCCCATGGACTGCAGCCTACCAGGCTCCTGTGCCCATGGGATTTTCCAGGCAAGAGTACTGGAGTGGGTGCCATTCTTAGCCACTTCCAAATTTGCTACTCTGCACTGCCTCTCCAGACCAGCTTCCGAGCTTTTGCCCTAAGGTGCAACACTGCTTGTGGTCCTTACTCCTCACACCACTGTCTTGGAGGGAACGCACTGCCCAGGACACAGCCAGCAAACCCAACTCAGTCTTCTCTGCTTACATGGCTCCATAACCCCATCTTATCTCTCTAAATTCAGTTCCCAAAGCTTACTTTTGAATTTCTGACGCTCAACTTTGATTGAGTGACTCCCTTCACGGGGGTTTTGTTGCTGACTTGTGGCCCTGTGCTCCTCCTGTTTACCTTTCCCAGATGGGAAGTACAACCCTCCCCCACACCCTGCCCTCCCCTCCCCCACAGCCATATTTCTTTATCGTTTAGGAAAGAGGGTTTCATCAGAGATCCCCGTGAGCATCCTCAACAAGTCGTACATGCAACTACCCTTTGAGTGATTTCAAGACTCAAACAACTCACAGAAAGCAAACACAGAACATTTTACCCAAAGAGTACAATCAGAACTGCTTACTAAAATGATAGTAGTGCTCTGTGCTGACCTAAATGGGGTGGAAATCCAAAAAAAGAGGGGATACATGTAAACAAACAGCTGATTCACTCTGCTGTACAGCAGAGACTGACACAATACTGTAAAGCAGCTATACTCCAATAAGAATTAACTCTAAAAAAACTGTTAAAAAACAGAATAAATAGAATAGACTAAATAAATAAATTAAATTAAATGTAATAATCGCTAACATTTTTCAAATCCCTCCTAAATTCCAGGTACTGCTCTAAGAATATTAATAAGTCTAAGTGTTAGTCGCTCAGTCATGCCCGACTATGTGCAACCCCATGGACTGCAGCCCACCGGGCTCCTGTGTCCACGAGATTTTCTAGGCAAGGATACTGGAGTGGGTTGCCATTTCCTTCTCCAAGAATATTAATATCTATGTGAAAATTAGCATTAAGGGACCTCCACAGTCTCAGGCTTCTCTGGTGGCTTAGTGGTAAAGAATCCACCAGCCAATGCAGGAGACACAGGTTTGATCCCTGAGTCAGGAAGAGCCCCTGGAGAAGGAAATGACAACCCACTCCAGTATTCTTGCCTGGAGAATCCCATGGACAGAGGAGCCTGGCAGGTTACTATCCATGAGGTCACAAGAGTAGGACACGACTTAGTGACAAAATAGCAACAGTCTTAAGACCAGGGGTTCATAACCCTGATTGCAGAGTGGAATTCCTTTGGAGCACCCCAAGTTGGAATGTCCACACACCGCAAGGCTCTGAAATAAATAGTCTGGAGGCCAGTTCCAGCGGAGATGTCTTATTTAAAGTTCCTCAGTAGCCAAATACATAGCCAGAGGGGAGAATGACTGTTTTAGTCCAATCCCTCAATTTATACAGGAGACTACTAAAATGGAGTCATTTCCATAAACACTCTAAATATTAAACATGAATAGGAAACAATAAGGTCAGGGCTTGCAAAACTGTCCACTGTGGTCATCTTTCCCCTCAACTAAAGCTACTTTGATAATGGACGGGAGCATCTGCTGGTGGGTCCTGCTATCTGCTTTGCCATACTTGTTTATGAGAGCCCTACCGAAACTTGGCGTGCAGCCTGAAGAGAGATTACAACTAGCATACTTGCTTTTTCCCTCCCTTCGGATCCCCAGCAGCCAGGCCGGAGGCCCAGGATGGAAGGAAATACAGTGAGCGACAGTGACAGAGGCCAGAGTCACATGCCCCGAGGGCTGCTCACCGTACTTCTGGAACCAGCTCTCGCGGATCAGGCTCCCGTTGCTGACGATGCTGACGCTGGGCAGCTGCAGCTCCTGCTTACAGAACTTCACCAGCCTGCCCAGGTACTCGCCCCGGTCCTGGAGGAACGGCTCCCCGCCTGAGAAGTTGATCTTCTCCATACCTGGGACAGAAGGCACATGGATTTTCCTTCTATTTTAGCACTTCATCAACATCCATTATCATTTAAATGGAAAGAGTAGTGTTTTCTCAAGGTAATAGAATGAGACTGGAGAGAAATGGCAAATAGATAGGGAAACAGTGACAGACTTTATGTTAGGGGGCTCCTAAATCACTGCAGATGGTGACTGCAGCCATGAAATTAAAAGACGCTTGCTCCTTCGAATAAAAACTATGACCAACCTAGACAGCATGTTAAAAAGCAGAGATATTACTTTGCCAACAAAGGTCGGTCTAGTCAAGGCTATGATTTTTCCAATAGTCATGTATGGATGTGAGAATTGGACTATAAAGAAAGCTGAGCACCAAAGAATTGATGCTTTTGAACTGTGTTGTTGGAGAATACTCTTGAGAGACCCTTGGACTGCAAGGAGATCCAACCAGTCCATTCTAAAGGAAATCAGTCTTGAATATTCATTGGAAAGACTGATGCTGAAGCTGAAACTCCAATACTTTGGCCACCTGATGCAAAGGACTAACTCATTTGAAAAGACCCTGATGCTGGGAAAGATTGAGGGCAGGAGGAGAAGGGGACAACAGAGGGTGAGATGGTTGGATGGTATCACCGACTCAATGGACATGAGTTTGAATAAACTCCTGGAGTTGGTGATGGACAGGGAGGCCTGGTGTGCTGCAGTCCATAGGGTCACAGAGAGTCAGACACGACTGAGCAACTGAACTGAACTAACAGAGAGAAATGGAGCTAGGACATAGGTCCAAGCTCCAAAGCCTTTGATCTTTCTAAAGTGAGTTTGCCCTCCATCCTGGGTTTCCCAGGACAGTCGTGGTTTACGGAGACCACATCTCATCAGTTGCTTTTCCCAGCACCCTGTTTTGCTCTCAAATGTTTCTGCAGTGGGACAGAAGATAAATTATATCATCTCACTCTTGATAAGCTAACATGCTAGGAGGCAGCTTGTGTGATGAGCATTATTATTCAATAAAATATTGTTCCCCAAAGTGTGATTAAACAGGGACAGATAACTGAGGAAAGTGAAACAGGGTGTTGGCCAGCGGTGTAGCCAGTGATGAGTTTGAGGAGCAGCATAGAAGGGAAGAATGAACAAGAAGACTGAAGGAAAGGGATGTAGAGATGTGGCTAAGAGCTTAGAAAAGGAGCCATTCATTCACAGTGGTGGCAACACCCAATCCATCCTGTCACAGCTCAGGTCAAGAGCTGTGACGATGCTCATAATGGCTGCATTCTATTCAATCTGCTGTGTAAAAGTCAGAGGAGTAGATGATATATTTTGGAAGCATCTTCATCCAGAGTGGTGGTGGTTTTATTGTTTTAGTCATGTCCCACTCTTGCGATGTCATGGACTGTAGCCTGCCAGGCTCCTCCATCCATGGGATTCTCTAAGAAGAACGCTGGAGTGGGTTGCTGTTTCCTTCTCCAGGGAATTCCTTCCTGACCTAGGAGTCAAACCCAGATCTCCTGCGTTGCAGGCAGATTCTTTACCAACTGAGCTACAAGAGAAGCCTCTTCATCCAGAGTAGCAATTTTAATTTTAAATGTAATGTATATTTACATTTATTTTCTTAATTTAAATGTAAAAGTAAATTTAAATTTTAATAGTCACCAAAAAAGATTTTCCTTCATTTACTAGAAATTTCACTTACAGGACATGCCACCCATACTATACCCTAACCATCTTAACTAACTTTGGTTTTATTTGCTTAAAACTGAGAGGTCGCAATATGTATTACTTATAACTATAATAGTTTATGCTCTATTAAAAAAAAACAAGAACATTCATTTATTTGTGCCTTGTAGAAGCTTTGTAAGATCAATATATGAGCTATCATTTTGCTCTATATTTTAAAGAATGTTAAACTGATAGTCAGAAAGTCAAATTTCTTGGCACATCTAATGAGTGCTGGAGCAGGAACTCAAATACTGGCCTTATGAATCAAGAGTCTAAGTTCTTTCCACCACCTCAGCCCTCCCATTTGTTCATTCATGCATTAAATCATCTATTCAGAAAATTCATTTGATTCCTATTACCTGCTAGATATTTTGCTAGACAAAAAGATAAACAGAATGTCAAGTTTCAGTCTTAGAACTCAAACTCTTTGGGGACCCATGTATTAAAAACAAAACAGTAAAGTAAAAGAGCACGATTTTAAACATGCTGTCACAGGCAGTTAGGTTGCTTGCATACCTTGGCAATGTAAGTAGTGTGCCATGAACATTGGGGTGCATGTTTCCTTTTAATTAATGTTTTCACTTCTTTCTAATATATTCACAGAAGTGATATTGTTGTGTCACCGGGCTTCCCTGGTGACTCAGATGGTAAAGAATCCGCCTGCAATACAGGAGACCTGAGTTCTACCCCTGGATTGGGAAGATCCCCTGGAGAAGAGAACGACAATCCACTCCAGTATTCTTGCCTGGAGAATCCCCTGGAAAGAGGAGCCTAGAGGAGCCTGGCGGGCTACAGTCCATAGGGTCAAGGAAAGTTGGACATGACCAAGTGACTAACATGTTCACTTTTTTTTTCATGGTAATTCTATTTTCAGCTTTTTAAGGAACCACCATACTGCTCTGAATGGTGTCTGCCCAAATCTACATTCCCACCCACAGGGTACCAGGGTTCCCTTGTCTCCACATCCTCCCCAGCATTTGCTATCTGTGGTCTCTTCAATGGTAGCCATTCTGACTGGCATGAGGAGATATGATCCCTCATTGTGGTTCTGGTTTGCATTTCCCTGATAATTCGTGGTGTTGAGCATCCTTTCATGGACACAGACAGTTGGCTATCTGCATTTCCTCTTTGGAAAATGTCTGTTTAGTTCTTCTGCCCATTTTTTAACTGAGTTGTTTGTTTATTGATGTTCCGTTGCCTGAGCTGTTTGTATATGTTGGCTATTAATTCTTTATCAGTCATCTCATTTGCAAGCATCTTTTCTCATTCATGTTGTCTTTTCCTTCTCTCAATGGTTTCCTTTGCTGTGCCAAAAGCTTTTCCATTTTTCAAAAGTGTCTATCAGAGGTGGAATGGATAAAGATGTGGTATATATAAACCCAATGGAATACTACTCAGCAGTAAAAAAAGAATGAAAATGTTGCCTTTTGCAGCCTCATGGGTGGGTTTGGAGGGCACTGCGCTATGCGCTTAGTTGTTCAGTCATGTCTGACTGTGACCTCATGGATTTTGGCCCGCCAGGCTCCTCTGCCAATGGGATTCTCCAGGCATGAATACTGGAGTGGGTTGCCATTCCCTTCTCCAGGGGATCTTCCTGACCCAGGGATCGAACCCCAGCTTCCTGGGTTTCCTGACCTGGCAGGTGGGTTTTTTACCACTACTTGCCACCTGGGAAGGTATCTTGCATGAAGAGGACCAGGAATAATTCTAAGGAGTTTTGAAAGTTCACTAACAGAGCTTGGGGTGACTGGCATTCCAGAAAGAGAGAGCAGTGCAATCAGGGTCCACGAGGAAGGTGTTGGGGGAGAAATGTGTCCCGTGATGTGCTCATAACATGGGGTCCTTCGGGAAATGGGGTGAGGATGGCAACATGGTGCTGCAAGCCTGTGCTCACAAGTTTGGGCTTGGAGGCCAGGCAAGGAAGTTCAGTAGGGGGAGTTATGCATCCACCATATATTTCGGTATGATCACGTGCTTTCCATGGGGACACAGGGACAATGAGATGAACTGCAACCGTCCTGGTGAGAAATACCAAGATGCTGAGCTAGACGCCACTGGGAACGGCGGTGAGGTGGGTCAGGCGCTGGATGAGCTGCGGGTGACCGGGCAGACATATAGGGAGTGAAATACGTCAGATCCAGTAAAAGTCACTGCACGTTCTCAGCATATAAAGTACCAAATCCGGCAAGGCTGGTGTCAGAATAGGAGCTAGTGGTTACCCTGGGCAGGAAGGGCTGGGGCTGAAGGCGGCAGGAGCTATGGGCACTCTGCTGTTCTCTGCAGATTTACCTGCTCTTTATCAGGATGTGGTCACTGTGATGTTCAGTATGTGTGCAAGCCAGGGCAAATACGTATTATATGTCTGCAGCAGAGTTAAGCAGGTTGAGAAAGAAGCTGGTGATGTGGCTGAGGTTGCTGGCTTAGGAGGTGCTCTAGGGAAGACAGGTAGACGGGAGAGGAGGAGGGCAGGTCACCTTAGACCTGGACTGGCTGGGCTCTCTCTAAGATGCCTGCCTGTTACTGATGCGGTGACACTCAGTGAGCAAGTCTCCAGAGCAAAAGCACTGCCTTGCTTGAATGGTACACAGCTTCTCTAAATATTCATGATAAGAGCACGCAAATAATCCCAAACAACAAACCCAAACATTGCATTTCTTAAGTCAAAAGTTTTTGTATTTGTCAGCAGCTCTCATCAGCTGTTTCTGGGGAACTCAGTCCATAAACTCAGAGAGTGGCACAACTTCCCAACCTGCATCCTTCCCGACGCTGCTCACTTAGAAGCGGTGATGCTTTGCTCCCCCATGCCAGCCCACTCTGCAGGTTGGGAAGATCTTGGCATCCATCCACAGCTCGCCCTCACCTCCTCTGGCCACAGTGCATCCAGCTGTGTCCTGGGAAGGACTGAGTTCCTGGGAAACCTCTCTGGCCGGGACTGCCCCCGACCCCCACCCCAGCCTCTTTGCCCTTCTCGAAGTGGCTGAGCACCTGAGGGCTTTCCTGGGTCTGGGGACTCACCTGCTTCCTTCAGCATCAGCAGACCTCTCTTGGCCTCCTCCAGCGGCAGCACGAAGGACGTTTTGGCTGTGTGGAAGCAGAAGCCACACTTGTAGTTGCACTGGCGCGTGAAGTGGTAATTGACGCTGGTGGGAGTGGTGGGCAGGTCGCCGCCGCCCTCTCCCTCCGCCCTGCTGGGCTCCCCCGCTTCCCTCCTGCCCTGGAGCAGCCGGTTCCTCTCGCCCCCTGCCAGCCAAGATGCTGCCCGGAGCTGGAGGAACAGGGGCCCCAAGCTGCTCCACACGGAGCCCAGAGGCTGCAGGAAGATGCTCAGCAGCTTGAGAGCGAACGCAACGGGTACCAGCATCCACATGGTGGCAGGTGCCCTGTGGCTGCATTGCAACTGCAGGCTGGCTTTTATACATGCCCGACACCCTGTCACACGGGAGGAGGGACACACCTTTCTTGACTAATGCTCAGCTGAGGGTTAAGTTTCGATTTCCTTCTTCGCGAAAATGAAAGTTGGAACAGGGCCAAGACTGAAGTCTCAGGAATAGGACCGACATCTGTTTTTATCTGCCCCGCGCCGCAGCCCCGTCTCCTGAAATCAGCAATAGTTCAGACTGGATGTGGATGGACATGCTGCTCTCGAATCTCTATTTGGATCCAGCAAGTGGTGATAGAGCTAGGCAGAGACATCGCCACCTCTGCAGCTGCTGCATTGCTAGTGCAGGACATAACCTGTAGAAGCATCTGCCCCAGTGCCCTTTATTTGCGAGGGCTCAGCGAGAGTTTGTCCAGAGAGCCAAATAGTGAAGAGTGATTGCATGGTAGACGATTAGAGCAGACTCTATCAGCTCAGGACCCCTTTCAGATCTCAGTTGAAATGCATAGGCACATGAAGGCATAATGCCTGAGTCTTCCTTTAGTGACTCATCTTAATGCATGCATTTCCACATGGTAAAAAGTTTCAAATGTTGAAATTCAGCCATTTATCTATCTTTCCCTGCAGGTTTATGCTTGTCTACACCATTTTTAAAAGACAAGAGAAAAATCAGATGCTTTTATAAGATCCTTCTTTTTTTTAAAAAAAATGAAGTATAGTTAATTTACAAGGTTGCGTTAGTTTCAGGTGTACAAAAAAGTGATTCACTTATCTGTTCAGTCACTCAGTCATGTCTGACTCTTTGCAACCGCATGGACTGCAGCACACCAGGCTTCCGTGTCCATCACCAACTCCTGGAATTTACTCAAACACATGTCCTTTGAGTAGGTGATGCCATCCAACCATCTCATCTTCTGTTGTCCCCTTCTCTTCCCGCCTTCAATCTTTCCCAGCATCAGGGTCTTTTCTAATGACTCATTTCTTCGAATTGAGTACCCAAAGTATTGGAGTTTCAGCTTCAGCATCAGTCCTTCCAATGAATATTCAGGACTGATTTTCTTTAGGATGGACTGGTTGGATTTCCTTGCAGTCCAAGGGACTCTCAAGAGTCTTCTCCCACACCACAGTTCAAAAGCATCAATTCTTTGGTACTCAGCTTTCTTTATGGTCCAACTGTCATACCCATACATGACTACTAGAAAAACCATAACTTTGACTAGACTGACCTTTGCTGGCAAAGTAACATCTCTGCTTTTTAATATGCTGTCAAGGTTGGTCATAACTTTTCTTCCAAGGAGCAAGTGTCCTTTAATTTCATGGCTGCAGTCACCATCTGCACTGATTTTAGGGCCCCCCCAAATAAAGTCTCTCACTGTTTCCCCATCTATTTGCCATGAAGTGATGGGATCAGATACCATAATCTTAGCTTTCTGGATGTTGAGTTTTAAACTAACTTTTTCACTCTCCTTTTTCACTTTCATCAAGAGGCTCTTTAGTTCTTCTTTGCTTTCTGCCACAAGGGTCATGTCATCTGCGTATCTGAGGTTACTGATATTTCTCCTGGCAATCTTGATTCCAGCTTATGCTTCCTCCAGCCCAGTGTTTCTCATGATGTTCTCTGCATATAAGTTAAATAAGCAGGGTGACAGTATACAGCCTTGATGTACTCCTTTTCCTATTTGGAACCAGTCTGTTGTTCCATGTCTGGTTCTGTTGCTTCCTGACCTGCATACAGATTTCTAAAGAAGCAGGTCAGGTGGTCTGGTATTCCCATCTCTTTCAGAATTTTCCACAGTTGATTGTGATCCACACAGTCAAAGGGTTTGGCATAGTCAATAAAGCAGAAATAGATGTTTTTCTGGAACTCTCTTGCTTTTTGATGATCCAATGGATGTTGGCAATTTGATCTCTGGTTCCTCTGTCTTTTCTAAAACCAGCTTGAACATCTGAAAGTTCACAGTTCACGTACTGTTGAAGCCTGGCTTGGAGAATTTTGAGCATTACTTTACTAGCGTGTGAGATGAGTGCAATTGTGCGATAGTTTGGGCATTTCTTGGCATTGCCTTTCTTTGGGATTGGAATGAAAACTGACATTTTCTAGTCCTGGGGCCACTTCTGAGTTTTCCAAATTTGCTAGCATATTGAGTGCAGCACTTTCACAGCATCTTCTTTTAGGATTTGAAATAGCTCCACTGGAATTCCATCACCTCCACTAGCTTTGTTCCTAGTGATGCTTCCTAAGGCCCACTTGATTTCACATTCCAAGATGTCTGGCTCTAGGTGAGTGATCACACCATCGTGATTATCTGGGAAGATCCTTTTTATACAGTTTTTCTGTGTAGTCTTGCCACCTCTTCTTAATATCTTCTTCTGTTAGGTCCATACCATTTCTGTCCTTTATTGCGCCTATCTTTGCATGAAGTATTCCCTTGGTATCTCTAATTTTCTTGAAGAGATCTCTAGTCTTTCCCATTCTATTGTTTTCCTCTATTTCTTTGCATTAATCACCGAGGAAGGCTTTCCTATCTCTCCTTACTATTCTTTGGAACTCTGCATTCAAATGGGTATCTCTTTCCTTTTCTCCTTTGCCTTTCACCTCTCTTCTTTTCACAGCTATTTGTAAGGCCTCCTCAGACAACCATTTTGCCTTTTTGCATTTCTTTTTCTTGGGGATGGTCTTTATTACTGCCTCCTGTACAATGTCATGAACTTCCATCCATAGTGCTTCAGGCACCCAAGAAGGACGGGTCATGGTGCAGAGTTCTGACAAAACATGGTCCGCTGGAGAAGGGAATGGCAAGCCACTTCAGTATTCTTGCCTTGAGAATCCCATGAACAGTATGAAAAGGCAAAAAAGATAGGACACTGAATGACGAACTCCCCAGGTCAATAGGTGCCCAATATGCTACTGGAGATCAGAGGAGAAATAACTCCAGAAAGAATGAATTGACGGAACCAAAGGAAAAACAACACCCAGTTGTGAATGTGACTGGTGATGGAAGTGAAGTCCGATGCTGTAAAGAGCAATATTGCATAGGAACCTTGAATGTTAGTTCCATGAATCAAGGCAAACTGCTGCTGCTGCTGCTAAATCACTTCAGTTGTGTCTGACTCTGTGATCCCATGGATGACAGTCCACCAGTCTCCTCAGTCCCTGGGATTCTCCAGGCAAGAACACTGGAGTGGGTTGCCATTTCCTTCTCCAATGCATGAAAATGAAAAGTGAAAGTGAAGTTGCTCAGTCATGTCTGACTCTTCGTGACCCCATGGACTGTAGCCTACCAGGCTCCTTCATCCATGGGATTTTCCAGGCAAGAATACTGGAGTGGGTTGCCATTTCCTTCTCCCAAACTGGAAGTAGTCAAACAGGAGATGGCAAGAGTGAACATGAATATTTTAGGAATCAGTGAACTAAAATGGACTGGAATGGGTGAGTTTAACTCAGATGACCATTATATCTACTAATGTGGGCAAGAATCCCTTAGAAGAAATGGAGTAGCTCTCACAGTCAACAAGAGTCTGAAATGCATTACTTGGATGCAATCTCAAAAATGACAGAATGACCTTTGTTTGTTTCCAAGGCAAACCATTCAATATCACAGTAATGTAAGTCTATGGCCCTAACAGTAATGCTGAAGAAGCTGAACAGTTCTGTGAAGACTACAAGACTTTCTAGAATTAACACCTCAAAAAGATGTTTTCATTATAGGGGACTGGAATGCAAAAGTAGGAAGTCAAGAAATAGCTGGAGTAACAGGCAAGTTTGGCCTTGGAATACAGAACGAAACAGGGCAAAATCTAACAGAGTTTTGCCGAGAGAACACACTGGTCATAGCAAACACCCTCTTCCAACAACACAAGAGAAGACTCTACACATGGATATCACCAGACGGTCAATACTGAAATCAGATTGATTAAATTCTTTGCAGCCAAAGATGGAGAAGCTCTATACAGTCAGCAAAAACAAGACCGGAAACTGACCGTGGCTTAGATCATGAACTCCTTATTACCAAATTCAGACTTAAATTGAAGAAAGTAGGGAAAACCACTAGACCATTCAGGTATGACCTAAATCAAATCCTTTATGTTATACAGTGGAAGTGACAAATAGATTCACTTATATGTATATATCTATTCTCTTTCAAATTCTTTTCCTTTATAAGTAATTGCAAGATATTGAATACAGTTCTTTGTGCTATTCAGTAGGTCCCTGTTGATTATCTGTTTTATACATAGTAGTGGGTATTGAAGGCAGAAGGAGAAGTTAACAGAGGATGAGGTGGTTGGATGGCATCACTGACTTGACGGACATGAGTTTGAACAAGCTCTGAGAGTTGGTGATGGACAGGGAAGCCTGTTGTGCTGCAGTCCATGGGGTTGCAAAGAGTCAGACACGACTGCTTGACTGAAATGAACTGGACACCATTGATTGACTGAACTGAATTGGACACCACATCTTTTTTATCCATGCTTCTGTCAAGGATATTTAGGCTCTTCCTACGTCTTGTTTACTATGAATAGTGCTGCTATGAACATCAGGGTGCGTATTTCTTTACAAATTATAGTTTTCTTTGGATATACGCTCTGGAGTGGGATTGCGGGACCATTTTTATTTTTATTTTTCTATTTTTATTTTTATTCTATTTTTATTTTTCTAAGGAAACTCCATAAATGGTTTTAGTTTTCTAAGGAACCAAATACATGTTTTCCGTAGTGCCTGTGCCAACCTATATTCCCACCAATGGTGCTGGAAGTTTCCCTTGTCTCCACATTCTCTCCAGCCTTTATTATTTGCAGACTTTTTAATGATAGCCATTAAAAAGTGACCAGTGTGACTGGTGTGAGGTGGTACCTCACTATAGTCTTGAAATGCATTTTTCTTAACTAACATGCCTCTTAGTTGTCAAGAATTACTGTGGCTTTTCATTTTCACATTTTTCCTAGAAAATGTTGTTCAACTCTGTATTGGGATTTTTTTCTCCTTGAACCCTCTTTGATCGGAATAGCGTTTGATTGATCCTGTGTGGTCTGGCTTTCAAGAGACTTGGAGGAAGTTGGGATAGTCCTCGCAGTTAAGTTTGTGAAACCACACGCCTAGCTCATCTCTTACTAGCTGAGCTGACTGGGTTACTTTCTCTCTCTGGGACTTGAATTCCTCATCTGCAAGACCAGATCTCTCAAGGGATGTTTGAGGAGACCGAAAAGTCTATTTTATGTGAATCACTTAGAACATTCAGTTAGGGTTAGCTTTTGTTATCGTACTCCTGTTGTACTTTGAGTGGAAACAAAGTTGACTTTCATTTCATTGGGAAAGAGACTGAAACTAAATTCAGTAGGACTGAAACTGAAAGTAAATTACCAAGCCTGTCACGTGTGCATGAAGAAATAAAAGCCAAATCTGTTTCCATTTCAAATCAAATATTGAGTAATGTAACAGAAGTTAACAGTACAGGCTTTTGAAGCCAAGCATTTAGAGGTCTGAATCTCAGTTCAATCAGTATTGTTTAGTTCAGGGTAACTTTCTTTACCTGCCTGATATAGTTAACGCATCTGGGAAATATGGGTGTTAATGTCTGTCTCACCCAGAGCATTTTAAGGATTAAATGACGTGATGTTTATTAAGCACAGAAGAAAGAGCTAGAGAGAATCAATTAGAAATATCTAGCACATTTAACATGACTGAGCGACTTCACTTTCACTTTTCACTTTCATGCATTGGAGAAGGAAATGGCAACCCACTCCAGTGTTCTTGCCTGGAGAATCCCAGGGACAGCAGAGCCTGTTGGGCTGCTGTCTATGGGGTCGCACAGAGTCGGACACAACTGAAGCGACTTAGCAGCAGCAGCAGCAGCAGCACATTTAACATTGTGTACCAAGGACTGGGTTATATTTTGAAGGCACTAACTTACCTTGCTGTTTCATTGTAAAGTCATATTTGACTCTTGCAATCCCGTGGACTACAGCCCACCAGGCTCCACTGTCCATGGGATTTTCCAGGCAGGAATACTGTAGTGGGGAGCCATTTCCTCCTCCAAGGATCTTCCCAGCCCAGGGATCAAACCCACTTCTCCTACATTGGCAGGCAAATTCTTTACCTCTAAGCCAATTTATCTTGCAGCTGGTAAAACCTATGTCACCTAGGGAGTGAGGGTTTGAACAGGGACTTAAACAGTTACAATACTGCTCAATAATTGATAATTACTATCAAATTATTTTATGATTTCTTCTTTAGTCTGTCTTTAGTTTCTCTTATTCATTCATCTGCTCGTTCAATCATTCATTCAGGGATTCATAATTCATTCAAGAATCGTTCAGGGATTCTTTACTTCTTTCCTTTCTTCTTCTTCTTTTTAATTTCATCTATGTTATTTTTGGCTGTGCTGGGTCTTCGTTGCTGCATGCAGGCTTTTTCTAGTTGTGGCGAGCGGGGCGGTGGCTACTCTCTAGTTGCTGTGTGTGGGCTTTTCATTGCAGTAGCTTCTTCTGTTGCAGAGCACGGATTCTCGGCGCACGGGCTTAGTTGCTCCACAGCATGTGTGATGTTCGCAGACATCAAACCTGAGAGATCAAACCCGAGAGATCAAACCCGTGTCCCCTGCATCGGCAGGCAGATTCTAAACGCCACTGAGTAACAGCCAAATGCCACCGCCGTTTTTCTTTAGCCAGGCATTTTTCCTTTGAACACCTGCACATCCCGAAGGTACCCCCTGCTCCTGGATGTGGATCATCCCTGAAGCAACATCAAACAGCGACTGCCACACATTAGACTATGGAATCCATCTAGCTACTTGCTGTCTTCATATTATTTCTCTGGTAAATCTTGTGTTAAGCATCTTCTGGATAAAGAAAAGTGCACAATTCACATATGTGCAGCTGAATAAATTTTGGGTGCTATGAACACATGTGTGTAACAACCAACTTGATCAAGAGAGAGAACTTTCCCCAGACTTTCAGATGCCCAGGACCTCCCCCTCAGGGTCCTAAACCCTACCTCTGCCCTGAAGATAACCGTGTCCTATTTTCTAAGACCACACCCTAGGTTTGCCTGCTTTTGAAGTTGTTATGAATGAAATCACACCATGTGTACTTTTTTCTGTATAGTTTCTTTCACTTGAGGTTATCTTTGTAGATTTATCCCTTTTGTTGTGTCTAGAGTACTCTGTTCATTTTCATTGCCTTCTAGGATTCCATCGCTCAGATTTACCACAATCCATTTAATATATCACAAGCCACATCATCATTATGAGGAGTGTTTGGACTGTTTTTTTATTATGCTACGAATTTTCTTGTACTTGTCTTTCGGTCGACATCAGTAAACGTGTGTGATGGGTAAACACCCAGGAGTGGGATCATTGGTTCAGGCAATTGAGCATGTTTCCCTTTAGTACCTACTTCCATGGAGTTTTCCAGAGTGCTGGACCTATTTACACTCCAACCAGAATAATAGAAGGTTTCCATTGTTCCTCATCTTCCTTCTCAGTTGGTATTGTCATTATAAAAGTTTTGTTTTGTCTGGTTTAATGTTAGCCATCAGTGGGTGTGGGGTGGTGTCTCATTGTGGTTTTACTCTCCAGTTTCCTGATGACTAATGATGTTAAGCATCTTTTTAATATGTTTATTTGGAGAAGGAAATGGCAACCCACTCCAGTATTCTTGCCTGGGAAATCCCATGGTCAGAGGAGCCTGGTGGGCTCCAGTCCATGGGGTCACAAAAGAGTCGGATATGACTTTGCAACTAAATAACAACAAGAACATGTTTGTTAGCTGTTTGGTTATTCTCTTTTGTGAGGTGCCTGTTCAAATTCCTAGCCCTTTTTTTGTGTTAGATTTTCTGCATTTTTATTATTGATTTGTAGGAAGTCATTGTGTACCATGTGCTTTCTTGATTATATGCATTGAAATCTTATTTAACTCTTTGTTGTTCCTGTTCACTGATTTACTGGTTGTAATTTAGTTCATCTGATGAGTGTCATTTCACTAATTTTCAGAGCCATATTTGTGCATGTGAGTATTTCAGTAAATAAAATGGAACATGAAAGTGCTTCAGAATAAGAATTCTTGAACTTTTAATCCTCTGTGTGTGTGTGTGTATGTGTGTGTGTGTGTTGGATTGTGTTTTAGGAGTCTTAGGACCACCCACATGTTTGCTAATTGGCTATAAGGACTTGCAGGTCTTTCGAGCAGATCACACTCACAGCTGAGGTTTATTCCAGGGAAGAGGTGTGGAGCAAGGACAACAAAGAAAAGAGGGACATTGGAGGAGTTTGGAGAGGTGGGCGCAGCTTCTGAGTCTTTTCCTTCTGGGCTGCACAGCTAGACGTCCTTTTCCTCCACCCCCGAGACAGGTGTGAGAAAGCAGGTCAGGGATGCCTGAGGAGTCTCAGGTCTGCTGTTATGTTGCTGAGCCCAGTTCAAGCTCGCTCTGCTCACTGCACAACAGGCCAGCAAGTTGAGAGATGAGGTGGCATATTGAAAGAAATAATGTCTCAAAACAACCACCTTTTCAGGGACTGGATGCCACTTTTGTTTATAGAACAGAGAGCAGGAGGAGAGGAGAAAGGCAAGTAAAAAGGCCACTAATCTTACAAATATCCCTAGAATGCCAGCCTCAGAGAAAATGTGTATATTTCTCTTTTCTTACAGCCATCCACAGATGGACAGGGTCAGGGTGTTTCCCTGAACAAAGGCACTTCGGTTTAACATTCAGGCAGAGGGGCAGAGTTCTCCGAGGGAGGCCATTATGGATGGACAGTGTTGATTTAGTGAACAAAAGCAACAGGAAGGATCTGACATGTCGTCAGATTTTTTACAGTTGCACGGTGCTGGGCTGGACCTGTAGACACATTCTTCTGTGTTCATCCTTAGCCACCAATCTCAGGACCCCACCTGTGAATGAGGCGCCAGTCTTGATGGTTGTGCAAAGACACTCAGACAAGCTGGTGTGGCATATTCTTTGTTTCAGGCACACACACAGAGCCATCAGTGATTGATAACAGAAGCAAGAAACTTTTTTAAAGTTTCTAAGTTAATTTGTATTTTATCCATCATAGAAGCATAAAATACCACTTTTAAAAATCCTCAATTTTATATTGGACTATAGTTGATTAACGATGCTGTGTTAGTTTCAGGTGTACAACAAAGTGATGCAGTTATACGCACACATGGATTAATATATCTATTCTTTTTCAAATTCTTTTCCCATTTAGGTTATTACAGAATACTGAGAAGAGTTGAGGGCATATTTCTAGGATTTGGGCAGTATCAATCATGGTTCTAGACTTCCCTGGAAAGATGCCAGAAGTAAGTATCTGCCTTCACTGTGTTAACTTTCTTCTCACAGAGAGCTATCTAAACTGTCCTTCTTAGTGGGAAAATCAACTCCACAATATAATAGCATGCTCTTTGAGGCCAGAAGCCCACAAATGTGCCCCAAAGCACTTTTATGAACCAGAAACTAATGGCTTATGTAGTAGAGGGTTTACCTGTTGACAAAGCAACTACCTATAAACCTGGCCCAGTGTTTCTCAGAACCTTTAGCTACTTTTCTGGGATTGGGATTATAGAAGCACCACTCTTTCTTGGATTTATTTTGATATATTTTATTTTCCCAGTTCATTATTTATTTTGTGGCATTTGGATTTATTGATGTAGGATTGTATGTGTCTTTTTTGTGTCCTTTGTAGTCTATAGATCTTGCCTCTCTTGTGTTACTATTAATATTATGCTGATTTCATTTTCTTTTTATGCACTTTACCTAAAAGCAAATCTGTTTAAAGAGGTTTTCAAGAACCAATTTGTTCTTCAAAATAAAAGCTGTTTTTTCATTTATTAATTATTATTAATAATTACTGCATTTATGTTAGTTAATTCTCTCTGCTTTTCCCCCTATTAACAGAATGACTAGAATATTTAATGTTTTCTTGATTGATGCTGTGTTGAAGACTCTGGCTTTTTATTTTTTTCTGATTTATACATCTCATAAAATTTTATTTCTTATTCATTATTCTTTTTTGTTTTTTAAATTATGAAAGTATAACACATTTACAAGAGGCTTGGAAAATACAGAACAAAGGTACATTTAGTTCCATTATATATTACAATTATTAACTGGATAAATTAAGATTTGTAGTTGGAGTTTCAATATCAAACTGTCAAAAATTGACAATAGAATGATATACAGAAATGTAGGATATAGCAGACCTGAAAAACACCATGAACCAATTCAACATAATTAAGATTTATACAATTTTCACACAACAGTAAGATACAAATTCTATTCCGGTTCCCATAAACTGCTGCTGCTGCTGCTAAGTCGCTTCAGTCGTGTCTGACTCTGTGGGACCCCATAGACGGCAGTCCACCAGGCTTCCCCGTCCCTGGGATTCTCCAGGCAAGAACACTGGAGTGGGTTGCCATTTCCTTCTCCGTAAACTAGGAGACACTAAAACCTATCTAGGGACATAAAACAAGGTGCAAAAAATTCATGGTCTAAAGATCTTGAAATCACAGAAGAAGTCATAAAATCATCTGACTAAATGAGTAAGGCCACGCTATTCATTTATTCTGGAGTAGCAAATGGCAACCCACTCCAGTATTCCCACCCAGAGAATCCCATGGACAGAGAGATTGAGAGAGAGAGAATCCCATGGACAGAGCCTGGTGGGCTACGGCGCATAGGGCCGCAGGATCCAACAGGACTGAAGTGACTGAGCATATTGGTTTATTCAAAGCCCTCTGAGGTGTCTTCCCAGCTCCCAGCTTCTCTCCCCCACAGTCACAGGATAGGTCACTGCAGGAAAGTTTATTCAAATATCCACCCAAGCTGGAGCCTTCATTCTCTGTCCTAGGCACTTGAAATTGAGCTAAACAATACGACAGATTTTTTTTCCCCTTTATCAATGAAGACATTGTGTCTCCAGTCTTCAACACAAGGTTACCGCTGACTGACCCCAGATCCTACAGGGTCACCGAGGTCACAGTCTCCTGGTAGGAGAGTGGAGAGGGAAACCTGAGGGAAGAGCAGATATGATGGGGGTGGTCATGGAAAAGAGGTAGAAGAGAGGTTCTCAGGAGGATGCACTACAGTCCTGAAGAACAGAAAGAACTTTGTACGTTTCCTGTTTTCTTATGCTCCACACTCTTGACAACATGCTCCATCGATGTCCAAACGTCAAATTGTTCATACAGAACTAAAAACATCTTAATCTCAGAATTATTCCTTCCCTATTAGGCATACTTCACATGAAATAGCTCATACTTATTAAAAAGGGGTTTGAGCTTAGAGTTAGACCTAATCCCACTCTAAATGCACACGGATTAAATCATTATTTGTTTGCTGTTTATCTACCGTTTTCCATCTTTGTTTCTAATTCTGGCGTCTGCTTAGCAATTATTTTAAGAGATACGAGAGAAGGAGTACAAACAAACGAAAACATCCAAATAATCTTGTAATTGCTGCTTTTCTATGGAAAGCCAGTGCTGGCTGATGAAGGCGCTGTCAGGCCACCTCACTGCTGTCTCATTGGACCTGCGTGCAAGACTTGGGCGTCTGTAAGGCCACTTGGAGGGGCCAACCTGGGGACACTTCTCAGTCTGAGAGGTAACTAAAGGAGAGAGATAATCCTAAAACAGGGAAAAGCATCTGTAAAGCGGACGGAAAGCGCTCAGCGGCTCCCAGCACCGGAGTCTGGGCGCGGCCGCGGGGAAGGCGGTCGGAGCGCCGCGCCGGGTCTGCGGGGCGAGCCCCGGGGAGGCGTCGGCGCTGCAGCCGGGCGGGGAAGAGCCGGTGAGGGTGGTGGCGCGGGGCGCGGAGCGCAGGGTGGACCCCGATGAAAAGACACACACGCGCGCGCAACCACGCGCGCTCCGTACCCGGGCATAAGCAACACAGGAGGAATTATTCAACCGGGGGCCTGGGGCCACGGGCCAGCCTCCCATCGTGGGTCCCCATCGGAGGCGGCCCGGGGCCCCGGCCTCTGCGGTTGCCCCTCCGGCCCCTCCTGGAGGCGGCCTGCTCGCGGCGCGACCTCGCGGTCGGGCGGAGGCGGAGGCGAAGCCGGGGAGGTCGCCCCAACCCAGGCCCCGCCCACTTCCCGCCGCCGGCGCCGCCGCTTCGTTTTCGCTTCCCGCGGGGCGCCGCCCGCCGGGTCCCAGCTTTCGTTTCCCCGGCGTGCGGGGCGGCACCGGGAGGCGCCCATGACCTTCGGCCGCCACCCGCGCGCGCGGCGGCTGCTCGCGCGCCTCTCGGGCCGGCGGCGCGGGGCCTGCGCTCGGGCCATGGAGCCGCCGCGCTGCTTCGCGCTGGAGCTGCCGGGCTGCACTCTGGCGCACTTTGCGGTGGGCGAGCAGGCCCCGGGCGCGCGCCCCGACCCCCGCGTGGCCGCGCTCCTGGGCCCCCCGGGCCGCAGCTACTCGCTGAGCGTGCCGGGGGCCGGGGGCGTGGGGGCCCGGGTGCGCGCGGCCCGGCTTCATCAGCACCTGCGGCAGCAGCTGCGGCGCGGCCCCTTCCAGAGGTGCGAGCTGCGCCGGCTGCTGGGCTACTGCCCGGACGGCGGCGCCGGGGCCCTGCAGCACGGCTTCCTGCTCCGTGACCCCCGCGACAGCCCCGACACCCGGCAAGCGCTGCTGGCGCTGCTGGACGCCTGCCCCGAGGCCCCGCGCCCGCTCTTGGCCGAGTTCTCCCGGGACCCGCTCTGCCAGCTGTGGCAGCGCGCCTGGGAGCGGCGGGACGGCCGGGGCTGGCAGCAGCTGGGCGGCGAGCGCGTGGGGCCCGCACCGGAGCCCGCCCTGCACCCGGTGGTGCCCGACCTGCCCAGCTCCGGAGTCTTCCCGCACCGGGAGGCCGCCCGCGCAGTCTTGGAGGCGGTAAGAAGTCAGGTCCTTTCCCAGCGCTCAGGGACCCCCTGGAGTAGGGACGTGGAGGCAGTGGGCTCTCCCGGGGCGGGGGGCTGGCCTGTCCCGACGTCTTTTGCCTCTTTACTCCTGTTAGCAAATCGGGTGGTGAAGGCGGCCTCTGTGCCAGCAGCTGTTTAGACCCCAGCCACATGGGAGGCTGGCATCCCAGCAGGAGCGGTGGGGTGCCCCTGGAGAGGGGGAAGGGGCCGCTGGGTGTGTGCAAGAGCTGTGCCATCTCAGAAGCAGTTATCCGGTTCTGGGAGGTTCTGGGAGATCGGAACGTAGAGAAGAGGGCTTGAGTTTCGGGGATGGAGAAACTTACGCTTAAGTGGTGCCTGCCTGCTTATTGGCAGCTACTTATTTCGTGTGTAACACACCTGCCTCGCGGTGTTAGGGTGTTAGGACAAGGAATCAGGTGACACACAGAGGTGCTTGGTGCGGGATGGCTGACATTCTGACCGCAGCCTATAGGTCCTGAGGCTGGACTCTTGTATCTTAGATACATTTTAGGAACTTGGGCTTATTTCTGAGTGCTTACAGTTGCAGAACCTGGGTTTGGATGCAGATTTTGGTATTTATTGAGCTTCCCAGGTGGTGCTGCCGGTAAAGAACTCACCTGCCAATGCAGGAGACTTGAGAGACTTGGACTGTATCCCTGGGCGGGGAAGATTCCCTGGAGGAGGGCTTGGCAACCCACTCCAGTATTCTTGCCTGGAGAATCCCATGGACAGAGGAGCCTGACCGGCTACAGTCCACAGGGTCGCAGAGTCGGACATGACTGAAGCAACTTAGCAGGCCTGTGTCCCTTTCAGTAAATTTCTTAAGCGTTTCTTTGCCTTGGTTTCCCTAATTCGTAGATGGGGTTAATAACAATAACACTCTTGTAGTTATCTTGAAGAGGGGCCAAGTTGATACTCCCAAGGGCACTTAGAATATTGCCTTGCTCAGAGAAAGCACATAAGAAAAGAATACATTTGGGCCTCTGTAGAGATTCTGTGAGTGCACAGCGAGGTCAGGAACAGTTCAGAACCTTTCTGAGGTTCAAAATGCTTTGCACTTCGGTCTGGTGCCAAACACAGCTCTGCCTTATCAGCCGCATGCAGTCTTCTCAGCAGTTAGACATAGCTCCTGCCCTGGCCCTGTGGCTCCGCTGCTGATGTGCGGATGTTGCTTTCCAGTGCACGTCCTTCATTCCTGAAGCCCGAGATGTGCTTGATCTGGTGGACCAGTGCCCAGAGCAGGTCCAGAAGGGAAGGTTCCCCGTCATTGTCATTGAGGGCTTGGATGCCACAGGTAAGAAAATGTCACCTCCTGGTTCTAGGCAGTGAGATTAACATCAATTGCAGAAATAGACGGGTCTTGGCAAGCAAAACGTATTGAGGGTTCAACTCATAAACCTCCTGTGTGCCAGGGACGAAGTGAAGCTGGCTTGGGATGAAAAATGGATAACTTCCAGGGGAGCTGAGCCTCGGGTTCCCCCATGAACACCGGGGAATGCAGCCTCCTTGTTCTGAAAGGAGGGGTAGGTCATGGTCTGGCAGAGCTTGGAGGGGTGGATCCCTGGATTGGATTTTCAGTGGGACAGGCGCTGGTCGAGTAAGGAGAGTGGGAAGGATCCTCCAGACAGAAGAAATGGCAGCATGCAGGCAGTTGGAGACTTGAAGCGGCCCAGTGCAGCCAGGAACCGCAGGAGCAAAGTTTGGGAAAACTAGGGAGTGGAGGACAGAAGCCTTCAAAGCTGCCACAAGGTGTCAGAATGCAAGAGATGTGCCCACACTTGGCCCAAAACGCAGCAGCAGGAGGAGGGTGGCCCAAGGGCAGGGCAGACCTGGGACGGCCACAGTGTCGTGAGGCTCCATGGGAGGCTGTCTCCTTCTGTGTCAGCTGACTGAGGAGGGGAATAAGGGCCTGGGAGGTGATGCCAGAGTTTATCCTGAGTTTGTAAACCAACGAGGTGACCGTTTTGTTTTGGCTCAGACTGTAAAGAATTTGCCTGCAAAGCGGGAGACCTGGGTTCCATCCCTGGGTTGGGAAGATGCCCTGGAGGAGGGAAAGGCTACCCACTCCAGTATTCTGGCCTGGAGAATCCCCATGGTCAGAGGAGCCTGGCGGGCTACAGTCCATGGGGTCGAAAAGAGTCGGACAGGACTGAGCAACTGAACACAACATACATTCTATTAATAGCGCTTCCCAGGTGGCGCTAGTGGTAAAGGACCCACTTGGCAGCGCAGGAGACATGAGAGATATGGGTTCAATCCATGGGGCAGTAAGATCCCCTGAATCGAACCCACCCAGTATTCTTGCCTGGAGAATGCCATGGACAGAGGAGCCTGGTGGGCTACTGTCTTTGAGGTCTCTAGAGCCAGACACGTCTGAAGTAACTTAGGACAGAGGTCGGAGAGGTACTATTAATAACACCAAGAGAGGAATCCCAAGTTCCTAAGGGTCAGCAACTTTTTTAAAAATAAAGAATCATATTATTTATTCAACTCATAAGTTTTATAGGCAGAAAAATTGTCTTTGCTCTTTCTGAGTTACTGTTAACTTTGGGGAGAGATACCGTGGCCTTGGTTAAGATCTGCTGTATTTTGTGTGTGACCTGCAGGTAAAACCACCGTGACCCAGTCAGTTTCAGATTCACTCAAGGCTGTTCTCTTGAAGTCACCACCCTCTTGCATCAGCCAGTGGAGGAAAATCTTTGATGATGAACCAACTATCATTAGAAGAGCTTTTTACTCTTTGGGCAATTATATCGTGGCTTCTGAAATAGCTAAAGAATCTACCAAATCACCTGTGATTGTCGACAGGTAGGTGTAATGTTGCCTTGAATTTGGCATTTTCTTCCTAACGTATGAGTGTGTGTGTGTGTCCATGTAGCGTACATATGTATATGCAATTATACAATTGTGTTTAAGCCAAACTGTATTATGAGAATAATGGGAATAATGTCTATGATTTATTAGCCCATACCATTGGCTGGCATTTTGCCAAGAATGTTCCACAGACTATCCTAACCTCTGGAACAATCACTACTACTTGGATCCTGAAATTGCTAATGAGAAACACAGGTCTTAGAAAAGTTAAGTAGCTTGCCAAAGTGAGAAAGCTAGAAATACCATGTTGGGAATATTAACAAAAGTCCCTACTTCACAAATTGAGCTTTCAGTGACTCATTTGTTTATTGGTTTGTTCACCAAACATATATTGGGCATTTACCGTTTGCCAGCGACTTCTTGATTTAGGGGACTCGGAGGGGAATGAGCTAGAAAATGCCTAGCTTTCGTGGAGCAAATGTGCTGAAGGAGAGGATGGTAGTCGAGCACATGGATACACAAGATGATAATCAGAGAATGGTCAGGACTGTGAGAAGGAGAGTGCAAGGTCGTGTGGTGGAGGATGGCTGACCCCCCACTAGATGTGGTTTAGTAAGGCCTGTGCGAGGAGGTGCCATTGGCCTGAGCTGTCAATGACCCTGGAAGGACAGACATGGAAAGTTGTGGAGTGAAAGCTTTGCTGGAGGGGGATGCAAGAGCAAAGTGTAGAGACAGGAAGAAGGGAACATGTTCCAGGGCTGGAAACAGGCCAGGAAAACTTCTGGACGAGTGTCTGCTATCTGGATGGATAAAAAGACAGAGAGAGATCAGCAGTGTCTGTATCTGTGATAAAGAGTGCAGATTTTATTCTGAGTACAGAGGGGAGCCTTGGGAAGGTTTCAGATAATAGAGTGGCATAAGGTGAGTTATATTTTAAATTTCCACAAATTAAAAAAAATGGCTTTAAAGTGCCACAAAAATAGACAACAGGTACGACAAGCAATTCATGCTAGGGTTAAAGTCACCAGGAATCGGTGAAATGAAAATTGAAACGACGATGAGGTCCCAATTTCCTCTCATCAGGGTAGTAAGCCCTGATTGAAAAGGTCTGAGCTGGAGATGTTATGGATCAGTAGAAACCCTTGTGGTGCTGGTGAGAGTGAGTACCTGCCTGGTGACTTGGGGAGCAATTTGAGAAGCAAAGTGGAAGATTTGAGCAGATTCTTGTATCTCCTGGAGAAACACCAAGAGAGTCTATTTCAGCTTTGTTCATAATACTGAAAAACTTGAAAAACCAATAGACCTCAGCAGAAGAAAGTAAATAAATACCAGTGTGTTTATAGAATGGAGGTCCTATAGCTGTGTGCATGAGTACGCTCTGTCAGTGTGCCTAAGTTACAAAACCATCATTTCGAATGAAAGAAATCAAGTTACAGAAAGATGTTCAGTAGACTACATGCAAAATAATAGAAAAAAATACCATAAAAAGGGCTGGACGGTGGAGGGTGGGAGGAAAGTTCAAGAGGGAGGGGACATACGTATGCATGCATGCTAAGTTGCTTCAGTCGTGTCTGACTCTTGGCAACCTTGTGGACTGTAGCCTGCCAGGCTCCTCTGTCCATGGGATTCTTCAGGCAAGAATACTGGAGTGAGTTGCCATGCCTTCCTCCAGTGTGATCTTCCTGACCCAGGGATAGGACCCGCATCTCTTATGTCTCCTACACTGGCAAGAGGTTTCTTTACCACTACTGCCACCTGGGAAGTTCTGGATATATGAATGCTTATGGCTGATTCACACTGTTGTATGGCAGAAACCAACACAACATGGTGAAGCAATTATCCTCCAATTAAAAGTTTAGAAAGGGCTGGAAAGGTGTTGACCATTCAGTTTAGGAGAGTGCTGTCCTCTGCGAAGGAGAGAGATACAGTTGACAGGGAGGGCCACAAGACTTCCATTGCAGCTGAATTCATCCTAAGCTTTTCTCCCATGTACATCTTACTGTCTTGCTGCAGTTTTTCTTATTTTTGGAAAGATGAGTGATTGCATTAAAGTCTGACAAGTGTTAAGGGAAGAGAAGTAATTACAAATGGAAGTCTCAAGGAATTTCAAAAAGTGAACACATTCAAGGACAACCTGCACCCACATCGTGACTTAGAACCTTACTCAATCCTGTAAGTCCTTCCCTTTCAGTCATGACCCATCCCTCCCCTGCTGGGAACCACAGCCTTGATTATGCATTCCTGGATCTTATTTGTTCTGCTTGTTCTTGAACAGTCTACATAGGCAGATAGACTTTGAGTGCCATTTGCGTCTGACTTCCTGCGACCTGTGAGCTTTGTCGCTGTTGCCACAACCATTCTTTCATATAGCTTTGTTTGCCCATGTGTGTTACCAGTCCTGGTTGGTTTGCCCAGAGCTCCCCAAGCCAAACCCTGAGCCTCTGTTTGCAGCAAAGAAAGGCTGTATTCACAAGGTCACCAAGCTAGGAGATGGGAGTAAATCTCAGGTCCACCTTCTCCAAAGTGAGGGGCTCGGATATTTATGGGATAAAGACGCATGGTAGTCTGAGGTGTGGTGAGTGAAGTAATGTGAAAGTCACTCAGTTGTGTCTGACTCTTTGCAACCCCATGGACTATAGTCCATGGAATTCTCTAGGCCAGAATACTGTAGTGGGTAGCCTTTCCCTTCTCCTGGGGATCTTCCCAACCCAGGGATCGAACCCAGGTCTCCTGCATTGCAGGCAGATCCTTTACTAGCTGAGCTACCAGGGAAGCCTTTGTGGTCTTGAGGTGTGGGGAGCCTGGGAAAAGGTGATAGCAAGTAGGAGAAAGGTAAGGTGATCGTAGGGTGCAGGTGTAGCCAAGCATGTCTGGAGAATGGCTACATAGTTGACCTTTTTGGCCCTCTGACACCAAAAGGTAGCTGACCAGTCGCTACCTTGGGAGGGTCAGTGATCCCAACCAGTCCTAAGCCTGGAGCTTGAAACACACACCACTGACTCCAAGTTCCTGAAAGAACTCCAACTTAGGCAAACATCTTAAGACTCCTAGGACCAAGATACTATCGATAGGGGTGGAGAAGGATCTTGCTATTTACTGTTTAGGCTATGTGACACTTGTAGAACGTGCAGGGGTTTGTGAAAACAGTTAAATCAGGCGTGATGAGTCAAGGCAGGTTACAGTTTATTATTTATTAAGCAAGTTACAGTTGAAGGGACCTGGCTGATGCCGGCCCTCAGTTTCCCGTGTATGTCTCTGTTGCCTAGAATCCCAGGAGTGGGATTGCAAGGGTGCAGGGGGCTCACGTGTACTCACCTGGAGGAGGCGCCACAAAAAAGTGCTGAAGTGGTTGAAACTTCACAGCACCTTCCCCACTCTCCCTCCACAGTGGTGTCTGAGAATTCCCTTTGACCCACATCCTGGTCAACATTTAGCACTGCTGGTCTTCCACTATAACTAGTCCAGCTTTTCCGCTGTTCTTGGTGGGAACGTTAGTCATTTAAAAGCTATAGCCAGAACATGGAAGCGACCCAAATGTCCATCAACAGAGGAATGAATAAAGAAGTTCAGTCCAGTTCAGTTGCATAGCCATGTCCAACTCTGCGACCCCATGGACTGCAGCATGCCAGGCTTCCCTGTCCATCACCAACTCCTGGAGCTTGCCCAAACTCATGTCTGTTGAGTTGGTGATGCCATAAAGATAAAGAAAATGAGCACATATATTCAATAGAGTATCACTTAGCCATAAAAAGGAACGGAATTGGGTTATTTGTAGAGACGTGGGTGGACCTAAAGAGTGAAGTAAGTCAGAAAGAGAAAAACATACAGTACTTATGTATATTAATGCATCTAGAAAAATGGTACAGACGGCCCAGTTTGCAGGGTCTGCAGATTTAGAGAATGGATGTGTGGACAAAAAGTGGGGGAAGAAGGGTGGAAGGAATTGGGAAATTGCAGTTGACATGTACATGTAAACATGACCATGTGTAAAATGGATGCCTAGTGGGAAGCTGCTTTATAGCTCAGGGAGCTCAGCTCGGTGCTCTGTGATGACCTAGAGGGGTGAGACGGGCGAGAGGTCCAAAAGGGAGGGGGTATATGTGTGTGTGTATGTGTATATATATATATGTATATATAGTTGATTCACATGGAGAAGGCAATGGCACCCCACTCCAGTACTCTTGCCTGGAAAATCCCATGGACGGAGGAGCGTGGTAGGCTGCAGTCCATGGGGTTGCTAAGAGTCGGGCACGACTGAGTGACTTCACTTTCGCTTTTCACTTTCATGCACTGGAGAAGGAAATGGCAACCCACTCCAGTGTTCTTGCCTGAAGAATCCCAGGGACGGGGGAGCCTAGTAGGCTGCCATCTGTGGGGTCACACAGAGTCGGACACGACTGAAGCGACTTAGCAGCAGCAGCAGCAGTTGATTCACATCCTTGTACAGCACAAGCTAGTATAGTGTTTTGAAGCAACTGTACTGCAATTTTAAATAAAAGCTAATTGCCACACCCAGAAATGGAACTTCTACCTCTTCACCTGTCTTTCTTGTGCAAAAGAGACAGATACCTGCATATCTGATATTTCATAAAGAGATCACTCTGTACATTGAGAATGAAGTGTGAGGTGGTGATTGAGGGGGAGAGATGAAAACAGTAGAAATTAGTTAGAAGGCCTTCACTATCATCTCAGCTCTAGTACCGGTGGGTACTTTTGACTGTGAGGATGGCAAGATAGTTATTTCAGAGTTGGCAAGTCACAAAGGATCCTAGAGGAAGGGTAAGATTTTGCTTTCTATTGTGGGACTCTGTCACCTGTGGGATGTTTTCAGCATATTGTTAAAGTGTCTGGAATTACCACACTGTTATCTTTTTTGTGATACAGTCAGTCCCCTTTATCTTGTGGAGAAAGACTAGGCTTTTCCTAGTGAAGTGTGACTCCACGAGATGTATTGTTTCCTGAGATGTCCCCAAATCAGCAGCCCTGGCTCTCCTTGCATGGAGGCAGACGTTTATTCATGACACCCTAATTCCTTATCCGTTCCCTGCTGACCAGAATCTGAGAAAGAATAGATACATGTAACTGAATCACCTTGCTGTACTCCTGAAACTAACATAGCATAGTTAACTAACTCTACTCCAATATAAAATAAAAATGAAAAAAAAAAAAAAGACTCGTGATGAATATCCAATGAGTTGATGTAGGCGGGCATGCATTGCAAACAACAAATTGCTATTAAAATATAAAGCATTATTATATAAGCAATGTATAAGACATTAGCAAATTGCATTTGATTTGAACTAATGTGGTTTCCCTGATGGCAGGAATGGAGAAAACTAAATAATAAAGAGTCTGAAATTGATGGCCAGAGGCTGTGATTATTTAAAATGAGCTGCAGTGTTGTCAGTGAGAGGACTCTGGCTTTGCAAAACAGGGCCCCCATTCTCCCCTGATTTTTCTTCTTTGTGTCTGTGAATTGTCTGCAATTTTGGTCTTTAAAGAGATAATACTAGATCACCTTGTCAGATGAGAAGAAAAGAGCAGTTATTTGTTGTCTGAGTGGGTTTTGTTCATGTTTAAAGATTTTAACAAAATCCATTTTAGACAACACCATCATCTAGCTGAAAAAATAAGGGAGACAGAGTAATTTTTGATGGTGACTGTGGTTAAGGTTGGCAACTTAATCACCCTTATTACCTTTAAAAATCTATTCTTGCTGATGGTTTTGCTAGAATAAAGAAGGCTTTTTACATTTAGATAGTCTCAGCCTCTATATTCAGAGCTGAGTATTTAATTTGGTGAACGGGGAGAACGTGCAAAATGCAGTGCAGATTGTAGTTCTGTTGCCAAGAAGGAGAAAACCTCGACCTGCGTGGATTTATTCAGCTGGGGAGACGAGATGTATCCGATAGAAAAAGTGAGAATACAAGTTTGTAAGTGATTAGGAGTCTGGTAAATGATACACAGGGCTTCACTGGTGTCTCAGAGGTAAAGAATCCTCCTGCCAATGGAGAAGACAGAAGATACACGGGTCCTATTCCTGGGTTGAGATCCCCTGGAGGAGGAAATGGCAACTCACTCCAGTATTCTTGCCTGGGAAATCCCACGGACAGAGGAACCTGGCGAGCTACAGTCAGTGGGGTCACAATGAGTCAGACATGACTTAGCAACTAAACAACAACAACACAAATGATACACGCGAGTGGCCCCAGGCAGAATTCAAGCCTGCAGCAGCTACAGTGGCCATGCTTTTTGGAGGTGGAAAGGGACTCTGCAGGATGAATGACATTAGAATTGATCAACTCCCAAATTATTTTTTTTTTACATTTATTCTTTCAGTACTCTTGGTATTGTCATGATTTGAAATGATGCAGCTTTTGTTTTAACTGGTGCCCAGTAAGAATTAAATATTTTGTTATAATGACAGTGTGATACACTTTTTATAAGCACTTGACTATTTTTGTAAAAACTATGGGGAGAAAAAACAAAGCTTTCATGACTTTCATTTTCCAGACAAGGAATTTAAGACTCACCTACATCCACAAACCGAGTAGGTGGCAGAGTAAACCAACACACAGCTTTGATAGCACTGTGGATGATTTTGTAGATAGGTCCTTTGCACTGTGAAATGTAGTTCAGATCTAAAGTGATTAACAATCTGGGATTTTAAAACATCACATACAGTGAGTGGACACCCCAGATAAGGATGGGGCCCTGGGGCCTCTGTACAGTGGGATGTGTATTAACTGTTTCATAAATATTTGTGAAGGTTTAAATGTTTTGGTAGTCCTTTGATACTGGATTTGGAGTTTTGCATCTTGTCACTTAAAACTGGAATATGACAAAAACAGGGCAAGAGTGTAATAAAGGATGCCAATTAATAAAATGAGTCTAGTTGTTGCTTTTCAGCCTTTAAGTTGTGTTTGACTCTTTGCGACCCCATGGGCTGCAGCATGCCGGACTTCCCTGTCCTTCACTATCTCCCAGTGGCTTCCCTGGTGTTTTAGACCGTAAAGGATCTGGCTGCAATGCAGGAGATCTGGGTTCAGTCCCTGGGTTGGGAAGATCCCCTGGAGGAGGGCATGGCTACCTATTCCAGTATTCTTGCCTGGAGAATTCCATGGACAGAGGAGACTGGTGGGCTACACGTCATGGGTTCTCAAAGAGTTGGACATGACTGAGTGACTTAACACTTTCACTGTCTCCCAGAGTTTGCTCAAATTCATGTCCATCGAGTTGATAATGCTATCTAACCAATCTCATCCTCTGCCGACCCCTTCTCCTCCTGCCTTCAGTCTTTATTAGCATCAAGGTCTTCTTCCAGTGAGTCAGCTCTTCAGATCAGGTGGCCAAAGTACTGGAGCTTCAGCATCAGCATCAGCCCTTCCAATGAATATTCAGGGGTGGTTTTCTTTAGCATTGATTGGTTTAATCCTAATGCAGTCTATCACACATCCAATAAACCATTATTCATTGCATACTTGTTATGTGCCAGACACTTGTTTCAGGCTTTAAGATGTAGAGATGACTAAAAAATGAATTCTGTAATGGAGGAGACAAAAAAGAGCTTGTAAATGGCTAGGTCTGACTTACAATGAATCCTTCAACAGAGTCGAGTAGGAAAGGGTTGAGAGCCCGGAGGGAGGAACAGTGAATTCTGTTCAGGGTCTCCTCTGAGTGAGATTCCCTTTTCTGTAGGTTTATCGCAGGGTGTTGAATATAGTTCCCTGTGCTATATAATAGCAGGACCTTGTTGTTTATCCATTGTATATATAATAGCTTATATCTGTTAACCTCAACCTCCCACTCCATTCATCCCTCAGCTCCCCTCCCCCTTGGCAAACACTAGTCTGTTCTCTGTGTTTGTTGCAGTATCTTCGATTCATTTGTGTCATATTTTAGGTGCTACGTAATAAGTGACATCATACGCATTTGTCTAGCTGTGACTTGTCACTCAGTATAAATCTCTAGGTCATCCATGTTGCTACAAATGACATTATTTCATTCTTTTTCGTGGCTGAGTAATATTCCATCATGTATATGGACCCCCATCTTCTTTATACATTTCTCTGTTTATGGACACTTAGGTTGCTTCTGTGTCTTCTCAACAAGTTCTGTTTTAAAACACCATAGGAACCGAATGGGCGTGTGTATTTTTATTTGACCAACACACAATATTAAATACCAACAGACTACCAAATAAATCTACTGAAACAATAGAAACAGACTTTATTTTCTTGGGCTCCCAAATCACTGCAGATGGTGACTGCAGCCATGAAATTAAAAGACACTTGCTCCTTGGAAGAAAAGTTATGACCATCCTAGACAGCATATTAAAAAGCAGAGACATTACCTTACTGACAAAGGTCCATCTAGTCAAAGCTATGGTTTTTCCAATAGTCACGTATGGATGTGAGAGTTGGACTATAAAGAGAGCTGAGCCCTGAAGAACTGATGCTTTTGAACTGTGGTGTTGGAGAAGACTCTTGAAAGTCCCTTGGACTGCAAGGAGATTCAACCAGTCCATCCTAAAGGAAATCAGTCCTGAGTGCTCATTGGAAGGACTGATGCTGAAGCTGAAGCTCCAGTACTTTGGCCATCTGATGTGAAGAACTGATTCACTTGAAAAGACCCTGATGCTGGGAAAGATTGAAGGCAGGAGGAGAAGGGGACGACAGAGGATGAGATGGTTGGATGGCATCACCAACTCAATGGACTTGAGTTTGAGCAAGCTCTGGGAGTTGGTGATGGACAGGGAAGCCTGGCATGCTATAGTCCATGGGGTTGCAAACAGTCAGACATGACTGAGCGACTGAACTGAACTGAACCAAATAAATCTACATCCTCTGCCATTATGCCTTCAAAATAGAAAGCGTCCTGCAGGGCCAAAGCAATAGAGTGGTCTTGCCACACATACAATTTCAACTGAGAAAATGGAGCTCTGAGAAGTGTGCACCAGATTCTTACTGTGGTTACTGATTCTAACTAATTTTTTTTATTTAGTTTTTTATTTTTTAAATTTTAAAATCTTTAATTCTTACATGCGTTCCCAAACATGAACCCCCCTCCCACCTCCCTCCCCATAACTTCTCTCTGGGTCATCCCCATACACCAGCCCCAAGCATGCTGCATCCTGCGTCAGACATAGACTGGCGATTCAATTCTTACATGATAGTACACATGTTAGAATGTCATTCTTCCAAATCATCCCACCCTCTCCCTCTCCCTCTGAGTCCAAAAGTCCGTTATGTACATCTGTGTCTCTTTCCCTGTCTTGCATACAGGGTCGTCATTGCCATCTTCCTAAATTCCATATATATGTGTTAGTATACTGTATTGGTGTTTTTCTTTCTGGCTTACTTCACTCTGTATAATTGGCTCCAGTTTCATCCATCTCATCAGAACTGATTCAAATGAATTCTTTTTAACGGCTGAGTAATACTCCATTGTGTATATGTACCACAGCTTTCTTATCCATTCATCTGCTGATGGACATCTAGGTTGTTTCCATGTCCTGGCTAATATAAACAGTGCTGCGATGAACATTGGGGTACATGTGTCTCTTTCAATTCTGGTTTCCTCGGTGTGTATGCCCAGCAGTGGGATTGCTGGGTCATAAGGCAGTTCTATTCCCAGTTTTTTAAGGAATCTCCACACTGTTCTCCATAGTGGCTGTACTAGTTTGCATTCCCACCAACAGTGTAGGAGGGTTCCCTTTTCTCCACACCCTCTCCAGCATTTATTGCTTGCAGATTTTTGGATCGCAGCCATTCTGACTGGTGTGAAGTGGTACCTCATTGTGGTTTTGATTTGCATTTCTCTAATAATGAGTGATGTTGAGCATCTTTTCATGTGTTTGTTAGCCATCCGTATGTCTTCTTTGGAGAAATGTCTATTTAGTTCTTTGGCCCATTTTTTGATTGGGTCATTTATTTTTCTGGAATTGAGCTGCATAAGTTGCTTGTATGATTCTAACTAATTTTTATATGTTATAAATTTGTTAAAAATAAGATTTTGTTTTATCTCTTTAATGTGTACAGTACTAAGACAAGTTCAGCAGAGCCATCCCTGGTTTTGTCATCCTCAGTGGCTGATTTTAGGTACTGCCTTGATTTCCTCTGCAGATGGAGAACTCACTACCTCCTTCCTTCTCAGGTACTGGCACAGCACGGCCACCTATGCCATAGCCACCGAGGTGAGTGGGGGCCTCCAGCACTTGCCCCCCGTCCATCACCCTATATACCAGTGGCCCAGGGACCTGCTCAAACCCGACCTGGTCCTGCTGCTCACCGTGAGCCCCGAGGAGAGGATGCAGAGGATTGAGGGCCGAGGCATGGAGAAGACCAGAGAGGAGGCTGAACTGGAGACCAACAGCATATTTCGTCAAAAGTAGGTGTCCTGATGTGATGTGAAGCGCAGGTCTCTGGCTGTGGTGATGACCCAGAAACAGCACTGACTCCAGGAGAATGGAGGAGATGACATGGCTCCCATTTTCCAAACCAGCAAGGCAGTATCCTCTTAGTTAGTCACCCCTTCTCCTGGGTCGATTCCCTGTGGCTCCAGTGAGGTTGTTCTGTAGCCAGGGGATACCTTCCTCCTAGTCCTGGCTGTGTCAGCGGCAGGGTGAATCTGAGTGAGACAACACGCCTTTCTGGGCCATCGTAACGGGATGCACATGAGCACTGTCTGATGACCACACTGTGAGTTTTACCTGCTAGGGGCTCTCTGTGTATCAGGCGTTTACTTCTGATGCTCTGTAACCCTTGCAAGGACAATATTAGCCATGTTTTACAGCTTCCAAAACTGATGCTCAAAAGGTCAACTGATTTGTCTAGCATGGGAGACATAAGAGACATGGGTTCAGTCCCTGGGTGGTGAAGATCCCCTGAAGGAGGGCATGGCAACCCACTCCAGTATTCTTGCCTGGAGAATCCCCAGGATGGAGGAGCTTGGCAGGCAGGCTGCAATCTGTGGGGTCGCAAAGAGGCAGACACGACTGAGTGACTAACAGTTACTCCCTTACTTAACCATATGTTTGTTTTCCACGTCTCTGATTCCTTCTGTTTTGTAAATAGGTTCCTTTGAACTATTTTTTTTTTTAGATCCGACATATAAGTGATATATGATATTTGTCTTTCCCTGTCTGACTTGCTTCGCTCAGTGTGACAGTCTCTAGGTCCACCCGTCCATGTCACTGCAGGTGGCATTGTTTTGTTCCTTTTTATGACTGAGTCTGGGTACTCGTTTTAACCAGAAAGCTCTAGAGTTTTGGTCACATGATCGTCCCTGGGCATTCCGCACATGCAAAGGCTGGTTAACACCAGAAGAGGAGGTGGAATTCTGTGCAATTGCAGAAGTCCTAAGTGAAAACAGTGCTCATGCCAAGGACCTCTGGCTTGTGTAGAATCCTTCAGGGTGCCGACTCGAGAAAATTGCCACTGGGAAACTTAAGCTCTCTGAGCGTCTGCCCCTTTCTTTGCCAAATGGGGATAAATGACAATGGTTCTACTCCTAAAAGTTACTCTTGAGTATAAAATGAGAAGAATATGCAGAATGCTAAGGCTTGGCAGTACTAGGCGTTCAATAAAGGCTAGCTATAAAATATTATTAATTTTTCATTTATTAAACTAGATGTGTTAAATGGTTCCTGGGCACAGCAAGTTGCCCGGGGTGGGGGGAGTGAGCTCAACCAGATGGGGACCTGGCTTCAAGCTGTTTGTATTACTGTAGGAAAACAACATTTGCACGAAGGGCTGTGTTAACACATGGGCTGACTCTTTCATTCTGCCTGTCTCCAGGGTAGAAGTGTGCTACCAGCGGATGGAGAACCCCGGCTGCCACGTGGTGGATGCCAGCCCATCACGAGAAAAGGTCCTCCAGATGGTGTTAAGTGTAATCCAAAATAATTGCAATTAATTGTAGTTACTCCAGGCCAGGTGACACATTTTACTAACCTGATGCTGTTTGATCCATCTAAGCCCACGACTGGTTGTGCAGTTTTCCCAGATTTCAGTCGTGTAAAGCGTGTTGTGTGTCAGAAGAGTGGACATTTCAGTTTTACCTAAACTGTTGTTCTCCTGACCAAAGGACCCATGTGGCTGCCATCTGCCAAGTATAATGAACGTTTGCTTGGAACGGGTTCTTAAACTGCACCCCCACTGAGTCCTTCCAAGGTGTGTCTCCTCTAGAAAGCGCAAGGTGGGCAGAAGTGACCGAGAAGGTCATCCAGATCCGTGGAACCCCCCCACCTGGCGCTCCCTGTGGGTGTGCAGGCTTGCGTCCCAAAGAACGTGTCTGCGTGTCCCATCTGTCAGAACCCATCTTGGGGTGGTGAACTCTGAGCAAGAAACGTCTGGCTTGTGTCTGCGGCTTCTGGCCCCTAAACGGGTCCTCTTGGTTAGCATTACAAAGTCAAACGCAGAGGAGGCCACCCCGAGAGGCTCTGAATACAAACACACCGAGAGTCCTTGGATTCTGTTCTGCTGATTTACGTTCCTCTCCTTTCCTCCGAAAACATGGCTTTGTATGGAAGGAGTGGTCTGCATGGAGCTAGATGCTCTAAGGGCTTCCCTGGTGGTGCTAGTGGTAAAGAACCCACCTGCCAATGCAGGAGACTTAAAAGACGCTGGTTCCATCCCTGGGTCTGGAAGATCCCCTGGAGGAGAGCATGGCAACCCACTCCTGTATTCTTGCCTGGAGAATCCCATGGACAGAGGAGCCTGGCGGCTACAGTCCATGGGGTTGCAAGAGTCGGACACGACTGAAGCGACTGATGCGTTAAACGGAGCCAAGCCAGTCATGCATTTGTACTGAAGTTTACATCTTGTTTGTCCTCCGTGGAGGGGGTGCGTTTTACTAATCAGAACCGAAGCCAAGAAGCTGAATGTAACACTTGCTATGTTTTTATTAGACAGATAGAATTTATCCAACTGAGTAAGCAGTAGGATATGGGATCCTGGAATGGGATTTCTCAATGAATTATCTTGCACTTCAATGTCTTATGAGTGTACATGCAACTGATATTGAGATTTGTTTGGCTAGAAGAAAAGAAAAATAGTTGAGAAAACAGAAACTTAATAGTCTTGAGGCCTTGGGTGAGTCATTTCACATCATGTAACTTGATCTAAAAAGTGACAGTAATTCTTTATTTTTCTTAAGGCGTTGGGTAAACTAGGTGATTACTTAAAATTCCTTCCAGTTCTAAGATAGATTGAATCTGTGAACTACTTTAGGGAAATGGCTCAAGAAGACATCTCCTCAGAAAAATTTAAGGCATCATCAGGTTTATCACATGGACTCTTAAATTTTAATAAAGTTTATATTAGCTATATCATTATTTTTCAAAAGAACTGTAGGTAATTTATGCATAGAATATGTACATATATGGGCTTCCCTAGTGGCTTAGTGGTAAAGATTCCATCTGCAATGCAGGAGCCACAGAAGATGCAAGTTCAGTCCCTGGGTCAAAAAGATCCCCTGGAGGAGAAAATGACAACCCACTCCAGTCTTCTTGCCTGGAGAATCCTCTGGACAGAGGAGCGTGGTGGGCTCTAGTCCATGGGGTCAAGAAGAGTTGGGCAGGACTAAAGTCACTGAGCATGCACATATATACGTATATAAATATTTAATTTTAGGTAAATATTTTTTAAAGCTGATAAATCACGCTTGGGTGAAGATGGGTGTCTAATTAGACTGTCGGTGTTACTGACTTCAAACATTTTCAAAAGCATATGCTGGCACCTAAAAACAAACGTTTAATGCTTTCTGTATGTACCTTGCCAATGAATAAACTTGCTGTGGTTTTCTAAGCTACTCTGTTGGCCAGAATGTGTGGGTTTTCTTGAAGGTGATCCCCCAGTATGCCTCTTGTAAGGGAGGGGATTTGGGGTTAAAGAAGTGAAAAGATGTGAATTTGTGGTCAAAATGCTTTCGGAGGAAGAGGAAGGCATTTTTGTTTCGTTTTAAACATCATTTCAAGAAAGTGCAATCCCTTCCTCATTTGCAGATTGTAAAGAGATTTAGTCCTCTAATCTAATAATTCTTCATCCACTTGTCTTTATATACTGAAAGGGAAAAGATCACTGAGTATGAGATAGCACCTCCTGCCTGGAAGACGATAACAAGGAATCACCTGTTTGGCTTTGTTTTGTTACCACTTTTGTTTCTGTTCCTGAAATAGACGTTGAGTGTCCCAAATATTTATTCTTCATCTCTGCCACAGTGATAGAACTTTGAGTTTGACATGTCACTGCCGGGAATTTCCAAGTCTTTCTTATCCCTGGAGTGGCCAAGTGACCACTCCGTGCCAGGTCCTTTCCATGAGCAGAAAGGGATTAGGAATGTCAGGGGGAGGGTGGCCCCCCTCCCCTTTTAACCCTGCACACCGCTTGCTATTCAGGATGGTGGTAAGGCATTTGGGGGTCAGTGAGAACAGTGATCCTACACAGCTGGGGAAGCAGAATGAGTGGGGCGACCGTCACTTATGAGAACGGGTAAGCTCTGGGCATGGGTGTGTGTCTGGGGCTCCAACGTGGAGGGTGCATCCATCTGGGGACACGGCTTCTGCACGCAACCTCAGTGCCCACCTTCTCCGTTTGCTTCCCTTCGTAGAGGCAGGTGTCTGGATTTCTTGCTTGTTTTGTTGTTTTCTACACTAGAATCCTCGATTTTTGCTGACGCTTCTCTCAGTGAAATGTCTCTCTCCTCTAGCAACAGTTGTGAAGCATTTTTTAAATGTTTAGACCCTGGTATCTTTTTGGAATATATACCAAGGAAATGATCAGTAACTCACATAAAAATTTTTCATCGTATCTGCATAATGTGCTTCAAGGAAGTGGAATGTATTTACTTAACGGGCATACTTGTTTTATTGCCCTCTGCTTTATTGTGCTTCACAGATACTGTGTTGCTTACAAGTTGAAAGATGGAGGCAACCCTATGTCGAGCAGGTCTATCAGTGCTGCTCTTTGACAACTGAGCTGGCATGCAGGATCTTAGTTCCCTCACCAGGGATAACCCACATAAACCTGGTTATCTGAGAGCCTGATGGAGATGTACAATGAGATGAATCCTGTTGTCACGCCTGCTAACACAGCACCCGTACTGTAGCCCGTGGATCAAGAAGACTTTCAAGTCATTATTTAAGGAATGCATTTCATAAAGCTTTATTCTAGATGCCATTAAGAACATTCATGGAACTTCCCTGGTGGTTGAGTGGTTGAGAGTCCACCTTGCAGTTTTGGGGACACAGGTTTGATCCCTGGTTAGGGAACTAAGACCCTACCTGCCACAATAGCTAGGCCCGAGTGCTGCTAGCACTGAGCCCTAGCATCTCAACTAGAGAGTCCTAGTTGTTCAGTTGCTAAGTTGTATCTGACTCTTTGCGACCCCATGGGCTGCAGCACACCAGGCTTCCCTGTCCTTCACGGTCTCGCAAAGCTTGCTCACCACTGAGTCGGTGATGTCATCCAACCATCTCATCCTCTGTCGTTCCTGAGAGCCACAGTGAAAGAGCCTGCATGATGCAGTGAAGATCCTGAGTGCCACAGCTAAGACCAGATGCACCCAAATAAATAAATAAGTGAGTATGTTTTAAAAAGAACATTCATGAGGAGGAAGGAACTGCAGTGTGGTGGAAACAGAAAAAGAATTATAATCAGAAGTGAAGCTTGAAGATGTGGCTGAATGACTGCAATCTTATGATAAAACTTTAATGGGTTAAGAGCTGCTTCTAATGGGTGAGCAAAGGAAGTGGTTTTTTGAGATGGACTCTACTCCTGGTGAAGATGCTGTAAAGATTGTTGAAATGACAACCAAGAATTTAGAATATTACATAAACTTAGCAGATAAAACAGTGGCAGGGTTTGAGAGGCTCGATTACAATTTTGAGAGAAGTTCTACTGTGGGTGGAATGCTCTCAAACATTTGTGTGCCTGTACCCATAATGTGTGCTTAGGTATAATGTGCACTGATTAAATAATTGTTTAGTCGCTCAGTCATGTCTGACTGCAGCCCACCAGGCTCCTCTGTCCATGGGATTTCCCAGGCAAGAACACTGGGAGGGGGTTGCCATTTCCTTCTCCAGGGGATCTTCCCAACCCAGGGATTGAACCCAGGTCTCCTGCATTGGGAGGCAGATTCTTTACCTCTGAGCCACCTGGGAAGTCCTGGTATTGATAAGTACACTAGGGTTAATCCTTTACTGAAATGCTAAGCAGGGTGCACCAAGGGATTTCTCTGGTGATCCAGGGTTAAGACTCTGCCCTCCGATGCAGGAGGTGTGGGTTTGATCCTTGCTTGATCCCGCATACCTCCGGCCAAAAAAACAAAATATAAATTAGAGGCAACATTGTAACAAATTTAGTAAAGACTTTAAAAATGGTCCACATTAAAAAAAAAATCTTAAAAAAGTTTTCTTGCACCTAAGATGTAAATATCAAAAATACTTTTTTTTCCCCCCAGAGACAGCCCAGGATTTAAATTTCAGCAAAAATGAAGGTATAGCTAAAACCCTTTTAATTATAAGTAAGGTTGGCTGGTTCAGAATGGAAATTCCATGCTGAGCAGCAGTATGGCTTCATGGGTGCTAGGAGATAAGGGTCTTTATGTCTTTGGTTTGCTTCCCATTCAAACTTGTTTTTCTTTAAATTTTGAACCCAGGAGTCAGACACTAAGCTGTGCCTCACACGGACATATATATCCCCAAGCAAATTTATGTAATCTTCAGGGCTCTGTAAACGCATGCTCAGTCACTCAGTTGTGTCTGACTCTGTGTGACCCTATGGACTGTAGCCCACCAGGCTCTTCTGTTCATGGGATTCTCCAGGCAAGAATACTGGAGTAGTGTGGCCATTTCCTTCTCCAGGGGATCTTCCCAACCCAGGGATCAAACCTGGGTTTCCTGCATTGGCAGGCGGGATTCTTTACCACTGAGCCACCAGGGAAGCCCCCTGCAAATGCAGTGTTATTCATATACTTATTTTCTCAGAATGAACAGGGAAAGGAGAAATGGTGGTTGGCCTCCCACCACCCCCACCCCCTGCCCCAGGAAAGCTTTTTTTTTTTTTCCCCTCTCACTTTAAAAGCATAGTAACTTTATGAAATTCATTCAGTCTGCCTCTGAGATCTATAACTAGGAGGAGATATTGTTTCTTTATGATACCTAAAAATAATCTGGTCTTTTCCACCAGCAACATAACTGGTTACTAGACATAAAAGTCTTTAGTCCTATCGAGTTTCAACCTCCCTAGCATTTGGTCTCCTAACATCCCCTTTAAGTAACGTGGACTCTTTCAGAGAGAAGCTCAGGGGCTCCAATTTCTGTCTTCAAAGATCCACGCTGGCCTCTCCCCAGGATGGCATCTGGGTGCCTGGGGCCAGAAGTGTCATTTCAGCAAAGCTGGGGCAGGGGAAGTGTGGGTGAGAGTCACAGCGTCGTCTCTCTAGTTGGAAGAGGGTTGCCCTGCCCATGTGGGCAATTGAGATTTGTTTTTCTGTGGCTGTTTCTAAGGAACCTGGCCTCGGTGTAGGTTTCCTTGGTGCTCAGGTCTCTGGAGCATTTGTCTCCCATCCAGCCCCACAGTCCTCTTCCAACTCTGGGTTCAAGGCCTTGGAGCTCCCTCCCCAGGGCACATAGACTCTCAGGGTATCTTCAGAGTCACAGTTGAATGGGAGTGCCTGAGAGCAGCCAAGAATTCAGCGCTCTCCTGGGAAGATGCAAGAGTATGGATTCACTGCAATCATTTCTTTTATTTGCATCTCAGCTGTCAGGGGCCAGTATTCCTTCCTCGATCTCGATTTTCACATCTTGTCTCCCTTGGGGCTCCCTGCGGGGAGTGGCTGAAGTCTGAGGGTCCTTCCTGAGTGCCCTTAGGGCTCAGCAGCTCACATTGGAGGGCTGCAGTCACTGATGGCTCTGACACCCTTGACACTGATAGGGCAGGAAATTGTCCATCTCTCAGATACTTATATTTTATATGTGTGTGGGGACTATAAAGAAAGCTGAGCACCAGAGAATTGATGCTTTTGAACTGTGGTGTTGCAGAAGACTCTTGAGAGTCCCTTGGACTGCAAGGAGATCCAACCAGTCCATCCTAAAGGAGATCAGTCCTGGGTGTTCATTGGAAGGACTGATGCTAAAGCTGAAACTCCAGTACTCTGGCCACCTGATGCGAAGAGCTGACTCATTTGAAAAGACCCTGATGCTGGGAAAGATTGAAGGCAGGAGGAGAAGGGGATGACAGAGGATGAGATGGATAGATGGCATCACTGACTCAATGGACGTGAGTTTGAGTAGACTCTGGGAGTCAGTGGTGGACAGGGAGGCCTAGCGTGCTGTGGTTCATGGGGTCACAAAGAGTCAGACATGACTGAGTGATTGAACAGGACTGAACTGAACTGATATATATATGGCTTCCCTCATAGCTCAGTTGGTAAAGCATCCGCCTGCAGTGCAGGAGACCCAGGTTCAAACCATGGGTCGGAAAGATCCCCTGGAGAAGGGAATGGCAACCCACTCCGGTATTCTTGCCTGAACAATCCCCATGGACAGAAGAGCCTGGTAGGCTACCATCCATGGAATCAGAGTCAGACATGACTTAGCAACTAAACTACTACTATACGTGTGTGTGTATATATATATATATATATATTTCAGATTCTTATCCATTATCGGTTGTTAGAAGATACTGAAAATAGTTCCCTGTGCTTACAGTAGATCCTTGTTGGTTATCTATTTTATATACAGTAGTATGTATCTGTTAACCCCAAATTCCTAATTTATCCCTTCCCCACCCTTTCGCGCTTTGGTAACCTTACCTTGGTGTTCAATGTCTTTGAGTCTGTTTTTGTTCTGTAAAGAAATTCATTTGTGTCATTTTTTAAGATTCTGCACGTAAGTGATGTCACGTGGTGTTTTTCCCTCTCTGTCTTTCTTCACGCAGTGTGATCATCCGCAAGCGTGTGATCATCCGCAAGGCCGTCCGTGTTGCTGTAAATTGCCTCATTCCCTTCTTTTCTGTGCCTGAGTGGTGTTCCGCTATCTGTATAGACCACATCCTTATCTGTTCATCTGTCGATGCACATTGAAGTTGCTTTGTTTGTTTCCTTTGCCCTTTCCAGGTAAGAGGCTCCCCTCAGGGTCTGGTAATGCCTGGCAGTGCTCATGACTGATGTGAAAGGTGAGCAACTGTGTGTGCAGCTTTTGGTCTCATTGAGTGAAGCTTCCGTCTTCTGAGTTATTGCTTTAGATCCTCAACCTAACTCCTGAGTGATCGGCCTTCACTTTGTACACTCTTTAATGTGCAGACCTTATTACAACTCTTCCCTGGAGAAAGAGGACCAACCAGGGCTCTGGTCAGACTGACTCAGGCTGAATTCAGCAACTGAATTCAGTTGTGGGCTTCCCTCATAGCTCAGTTGGTAAAGAATCTGCCTGCAATGCAGGAGACCCTGGGTCAGTTCCTGGGTTGGGAAGATCCTCTGGAGAAGGAATAGGCTACCCACTCCAGTGTTCTTGGGCTTCTCTGGTGGCTCAGCTGGCAAAGAATCCGTCTGCAATGTGGGAGACCTGGGTTTAATTCCTGGATTGGGAAGATCCCCTGGAGAAGGGAAAGGCTACCCCTCCAGTATTCTGGCCTAGAGAATTCCATGGACTATATAGTCCATGCAGTTGCAAAGAGTCAGACATGACTGGGCGACTTTCACTTTCACTTTTTGAAGTCGTGGTCTCTCCAGCTATGTCACTTGATGTCACTCTCCAGCTATGAGAAGGAAGCACATAAGGAGTGCATTGTCCAGGTGGAAATTTGAATGTGCCCACAAACCACTGTTGACATACTTCCTGTGGCTGCAGGAGGTGCTTACAAGTAAGGGGACAGTTTACTTTGCCTGGGGAGTCAAGAAAGGTTTCAGAAAGATAGAAGATACATAGAATAAGTACCTATGCATTAAACTGAGTTGAAATGGACAATTCTTGCCCAAACACTGTCTTGTAACTCTCCTTCCTTAGGGCTTGTCCCATTCAGTGACTGCTTTGACTCAGTAATTTTCATAAGTGAACTGATTTTCACATTTTTGAGGGTATAAATTAAATCATTGTTGTTCAGTCGCTCAACTGTGTCTGACTCTTTGCGACCCCATGGACTGACTGCAGCACTCCAGGCTCCCCTGTCCATCACCATCTCCCTGAGTTGGCATAAACTCATGTCCATTGAGTCAGTGATGCCATCCAGCCTTCTCATTCTCTGTCGCCCCCTTCTCCTCTTAGCTTCAATCTTTCCCAGCATCAAGGTCTTTCCCATGAGTCAGCTCTTTGTCTCAGGTGGCCAAAGTATTTAGCATCAGTCCTTCCAATGAATATTCAGGGTTGATTGGCTGGTTTGATCTCCTTGCTGTCCAAAGTACTCTCAAGAGTCTTCTCCAGCACTACAGTTCAAAGGCATCAATTCTTTGGTGCTCATCTTCTTTATGGTCCAACTCTCACATCCATACAGGCCTACCAGAAAATTAAATACAAAGTATAAATTAAGTACAGAACATCTAATTTAGACTTGCTTATTTCATTTGCAGATTGTGTGTCCAAATCTGTTTTGCAGGTTTTCATTTTTAATCTTGAAGTTTTTAAACAAGTAGAATATTTAAGATATTGGTGTACGAAAACATTGTAACAAACTGAGTTTGGTTTGATCCCGTATTAGGACTCATTCATGCTAACTCTTCTCTATTTTGTTTGATGAACACTTAACTTTTCAGTTCAGTTCAGTCACTGAGTCATGTCCAGACTCTCTGCAACCCCATGGACTGTGGCATGCCATACTTCCCTGTCCATCACCAACTCCAAGGATGTCCATTTGGTTTACAGCAAGTGCATCACATTTCCACTAGAGGGAGGAGAAGTGCTAATTTTAAAAAGTGAGGAATGAGCTGTTCTTTTTGCCCAGATAACCACTCCCCTCATTACACACTGTGCTTAGAAAAACAGAGGCAGTTCCTTTCATTTTTATTTAAATGTCTGCTCCAAAGGGAGAACAGAGGACAAACCATGGAACGTTTCTAGGTCAGAGTAGCAATTCTTTAAAAGTGGCTGATTTCTTGCTTCATGAGTTCTAAACACAGGCCCTGGGGTCAAAAACATTTTCAAAGGAAGATCTTAGTGATCAGAGAAAGCCATCTCTTTCTTTAATGGTTGTGGAAAATGGGGCCCAGAGAGAGGGTTGCCCTGCCTGAGATCGGAGAATTTTCTAATAGCAGATGCAAAAATAGAAATGCTGCCCAGCTCTGTTTCTACTGCTCTTTCGAATGCAGTCGATGGGGTCAGCATATCTAATCTAATGCTGTAGCTGTTTTAGACACACACCTATGTAAATGCTTTTGTACACATATATGAATGCATGTATTTTCCACCCTCTGACTTTTGGGCTCTGGCATTAAGAAACATTCTGGGGCTTTTATGCATCCTTGTTTATTTCCTCTTAATCCTTCCCCCATCCCAACTCCCCTCTCCATATTACTCTAGATGCAAAAGACAGTGCTTGTGTAGGACATGGCTGATGAATTCAGCAAGGTCCAAGATCTTGTAATTACTGACCAATCAGCAACATACCCTAGTTTAAAGAACACACCATAAACTTTCCTGTGAACTCTCCAAAATTTTTGTTAACATGCGTGACATTAGAGGTTGTGCTTATTTTGCCATAATTGAGTGTGTCTCGTTCCTACAGAACATAACAAAGCATTTGAGGGAGCTCTCAAATTTCACTTCTGGCTAAACTCGGTCTATAATGCATGCTGTGCTCATCTTCGAGGTAAGAAAGATGATTTTCTGAGTTCTAACTGAAAAGCAAACAAACCCCCAAATACTCAAATCTTCTAGTCTGAAGTTGTTAAAAAAAAAAAAAAAGGCAACAACAAAAAAGCAAGAACAGAGCAAGACCAAAGTAAATTACCAGGGTGTGCTTTTGGAAGTCATTAAAGAAGATTTATTTCTACGTTTTCTGTAGTCAGAACGTCCGATCAGGAGTTTTCCCTCTGCCTCTGGACACTCTGACTAGCCGCTCTAGTCTGTGTCTGCCCAAGAGGAGCTTCATCAAAAGTGGGTGGTAAAGGATTTGCCTAATGGTCCAGTGATTAGGACTCTCTTTTGCTGTAAAGGGCAGGGGTTTGATCCCTGGTCAGAGAACTAAGGTCTCACGTTTAGTAGGGAGGAAAAAAAAAAGTTAGGCTTAGTGTTAGGGAAGGTGGAGATACATGTTTAAGCACTGTAAGGTAAGGTAAAGTCGCTCAGTCGTGTCCGACTCTTTGCGACCCCATGGGCTGTAGCCTACCAGGCTCCTCTGTCCTTGGGATTTTCCAGGCAATAGTACTAGAGTGGGTTGCCATTTCCTTCTCCAGGGGATCTTCGTGACCCAGGGATCGAACCCGGGTCTCCCACATTGTAGACAGATGCTTAAGCATCTGAACCACCAGGGAAGTCTTAAGCACTGTGGTCATCTATTTTTCTCCCTTCCATTTTTGTTGAGATATAATGGATACACTTCCCAGGTGGCCCAGTGGTAAAGAATTCACTTGCTGATGCAGGAGACAGGGGAGATGTTCATTCAGTCCCTCAGTCAGGAAGATCCCCTGGAATAGGAAACGTCAACCCACTTTAGTATCCTTGCCTAGAGAGCCCCATGGACAGAGGAGCCTGGCGGGCTACAGTCCACAGGGTCACAGAGAGTCAGACAGAACTGATCACACGTGCAACAGTGGGCACACCACAGTGTACATTGAAGGCGAACAGCATGATAACCGGACTCACACACAACAGGAAATGATTATCACAAGGAGTTTAGCCACCATCCATTATCTTGCTGCTGCTGCTAAGTCACTTCAGTCGTGTCCGACTCTGTGCGACCCCATAGACAGCAGCCCACCAGGCTCCCCCGTCCCTGGGATTCTCCAGGCAAGAACACGAGTGGGTTGACATTTCCTTCTCTAATGCATGAAAGTGAAAAGTGAAAGTGAAGTCGCTCAGTCATATCCGACTCTTAGCAACCCCATGGAGTGCAGCCTACCAGGCTCCTCCATCCATAGGATCCATCATCTTTCGTAGATCTAAAATTAAAGAAATAGAGTTTTTTCCTTGTGATGAGAACTCTTAGGATTTACCCTTTTAACAACTTTCACCCAGAACATATAGCAGTGTTAATTATATTTATCATGTTGTACATCACATACTTCGTCTGTATTTATCTTATAACTAGGAGATTGTGCCTTTTTACCACTTTTATCTTACTCTCCCCTCCCCACCCCCAAAACCACAAAGCTGATTGTGGCCATTCTTTGAACGAAGAGATAAATCATCTTCCACTTTTATGTGCATAAATACGAAATAACAAATGAAAGCACTTCTGACTGTAAGTGGGTGTAGGTGTCATTCCCAGCTGGATGGCTCAGTGATCCTGGGTAAGATCCTCTCTGCAAAACAGGATGACCACCAGGCTTGGAGAGGAAAAAGGGCCTGCACTTTCAGTGGCCACGCTGTCATAATTGCATAATGAATGCAATTCGCCTGAGACCCTTAGATGCCTTATAATTTTTGAGTGGATTGTAAGACAGGATCTGTTGTGTTTATACCATTTTATCACTGTTGTGATAACTTGGGAAAGCCATGTGTTGGCTTACATTCTATGTTGTTGTCTACAAACCCTTTAGATAAATGAATCTTCTGTAAAAGAACTGCCTTTAAGCTCCTTAGGGAATTCTGGTGTGACTTTTAGTGTGGCTAATGAGGGGCCACTTCTTGCTGCTGGTGTGACTCCCGCTCACGGGACCTGCTCTCCTCCTGAGACCCAGGCAGTAACCTCCACACTGCTGGCACCACCGCCCCCTGCAGTCCGCTGCAGTCCCCCCTACCATCCCCTACAGCCTGATTCTTAACAGTCACCCTTGTTCATCACACTCAGGGGTCTCCTGAAAGGCCTTCCCCATTACACAGTCTGAAACACATTTCATCATTCTCTTCCCCTGAGTGCTAATTCATGACCGCCTGTCTCTCTCCATGTCTCTCTCCAGGGCATATTTATATCCAAAGTGAAAGTGTTAGTCACTCAGTCGCTCATGTCTGATTCTTTGTGATCCCATGGACTGTAGCCCACCACGCTCCTCTGTCCCTGGGATTCTCCAGGCAAGAATACTGGAGTGGGATAGCCATTCCCTTCTGCTAGGGGGTCTTCCCTACTCAGGGACTGAACCCTGATCTCCTGCATTGCGGGTGGGCTTTTTACTGTCGGAGCCACCAGGGAAGCCCTGTTTATGTCCATGCTGCTACTGCTGCTGCTGAGTCGCTTCAGTTGTGTCCGACTCTGTGCAACCCCATAGACGGCAGCCCACCAGGCTCCCCCATCCCTGGGATTCTCTAGGCAAGAACACTGGAGTGGGTTGCCATTTCCTTCTCCAACGCGTGAAAGTGAAGTCGCTCAGTCGTGTCCGACTCTGTGCGACCCCATGGACTGCAGCCTACCAGGCTCCTCCGTCCATGGGATTTTCCAGGCAAGAGTACTGGAGTGGGGTGCCATTGCCTTCTCCGATTTATGTCCATACACACAGCTTTATGCCTGTACCCATAACCAGGTATCTATCTAGGTCCATGTCGACACCTAGAGCTACACCTCTGTCTACAGTATGTGGGTGTGTTTATCTGTACTTCTGCACTAGAATACAGCTTCCATGAAGGCAAATGCTGTGTTTTCTTGTTGCTTTAATCCCACTGTCTAGAACAGTGCCTGGTGTATGATGGATACAAAATAGGTGTTTGTCAAATGGATGAGCCAGTCTCCCATTTGCCAGGATTTGGGTTCTGGCTTTTACTAGCTCTGGCTGTGGACCACTTACTTAACTTTAGCATGACTTTATTTTCTCATTTCTCCATCAAGGATGGCGTCGTTTCTTTCAAAGATCTGGTGTGAGAATGAGATTAGTTGCTGTAATGAAGAGAAGCTGCCAGGCCTGGCCCAGAAAAGGCATAAAGCTAAGGTTAATTCCCTTCTTCCTCCCTCTGTCTTGTTGAGCACATCTTGAGGTTCACCAGTCTCTGAGCTCAAAGAGAAACATGTTGATTAGTATTCACTGTTGAGTCATGTCTAGAGTTGGCAAAATGAGAGCTGCCGGCTCAAGAAGATTATAAACATAAACACTATAACACTATATTCCACAGGAGAGATTACAAAACACTGTGCTGATGTGCCCATAAGTTCAAGCAAGGCGATGGTAAATGTATATACATATATAAAGTCAAGAGCAATGGTAGTTTATTTTTTAATTTTATTAAAAGACAAAAATTGAGTTGAGATATACTTTTGCTATTAGTATCTTGTAACATGAACTTAAGCATTTACCCCATCACCCAACACAAGAGATCATGTTTCAAAAATGAAAAACACTTTCAAGAAGGCTTCTTTCCATTTGTATTTAAAATAAAAAAGGTTTCCAACAGAGAAATACCTCCCTTAGAAAGAGAAACCACTTTAGTCAATAAAAATATTAACCCTAAACATCTGTTAAGAGTTTCACGTGCATTATTGCACACATTGCTCACATTAAACCTATGAATCAGCTGCTATTATTATCTTCGGTCTGTTTTAAAGCAAGTTAACCAGCCCAAGGTCGCAGGGCTAGTTAACCGTGGAGCCTGGAATCATCTTATATTTGTCTGACCCTGGAGCCAGTGAGGGTCCCTGGCCATTACACTTGGAGATGACAGCAAAGCAGTCCCAGTGACAGTTTCATCTAACGAAAAATAAATCAGCTCCAAAAAATGAAAGCTAAGAAAAACAAATACATCAAGTTTTTATTTGCTATTTACAAATGGTCTGTTTACCAGTTGGGCTTCCTGGGTGGCTCAGTGGTTAGGAATCCGCTGGCCAGTGTAGGAGATGCAGGAGATGCTGGTTCGATCTCTGGGTCAGGAAGATCCCCTGGAGAAGGAAACGGCAACCCACTCCAGTACTCCTGCCAGGAAATCCCATGGACAGAGGAGCCTGGCAGGCTACAGTCGATGGGGTTGCAAAGAGTCAGACAGGACTGAGCAACTGAGCACGCATGCATCCTCTGTAGGTCATCACAATCCATCCTATGTAGGATGGGGTGAGATTTTATATCACTTTATAGATGAAGGAGGAGAAGTTACAGAACTTCACTGATGCCCCCAGGTAATAAGGGGTAGAGCCTAGACTCCACCTTCTGATTGTAGATCTTTGTTCTTTCCCCTGCTCTCCTTGACTTCCCAGGAGAAAATTCCTCTTCTACAGTTAGAGCCTTAGTCATTAACAGAGTATCTTCCAAGTGTCAGTGACTCTAGCAGCTGCCACGAGCACACAGGGCTCAGATAATCACAGACACAATCCCTCCTCTTTGGGGGAGAGACGGATAATAAACATATAAATGCAGACGATGTGAGGTCCATGGTGGTGTTTGTGCCACAGACAAAATTAAAGTATGTGAAGGGGATTGGGAGAACCAGGTTGGGGAAAGGACTGAGATTTTAACTTGGGTTGTGTGGGGAGGCTGCTCTGCGAAAGAGATATTTTAGTACCTGAAAGAGGTGGGAGAGCCAGCACATGGTTATCTGGAGGGATAGGCAGACACCACTGCACGTGCAAAGGTCCTGAGGTGATGGGAGGACTCTTGATATGTACAAGGAACAAGTCTACAATCCTGAGGATCGTGTCTTCTGCCATGGAGGGCAAGGACCTGTAGGTTCAGCATCTGAGGGTTTGGTGCCAACAGGCCTGTGGAGGGAACCACGCATCGCAGGCAAAGAAGAGCCCTAAGGTAGCAAGAAATCAGAGGACAACCTACCCAGAACACTCTGACATAAATCACAACGATATCATTTTCTGTCTCCTACAGACATGGAAATAAAAAGAAAAATAAACAAATGGGACTTAACTAAACTCAAAAGCTTCTGCACAGCAAAGGAAATCATAAACAAAACGAAAAGACAACCCACAGAACGGGAGAAAATACTTGTAAACGATGCAACCAAAAAGGGATTAACCTCCAAAATGCACAAACAGCTCATGCAGCTCAATGTCAAAAAAGCAAGGAACCCAATCAAAAAATGAGAAGAAGACCTAAATAGATATCTCTCCAAAGAAGGCGTACAGGTGGCCAACAGGCACATAAGAAGATAGTCAACATCAATAATTATTAGAGAAATGCTGACCAAAACTACAATGAGACGTCACCTCACACAATCAGAATGGCCATCATCAAAAAGCCTACAGACAATAAATGCTGGAGAGTGTGGAGAAAAGGGAACCCTCCTACACTGTTGGTGGGAATGTAAATTGGTGCAGAACTATGGAGATCAGTATGGAGGTCCCCTCAAAAACTAAAAACAGAGCCATCAAGGACCCAGTAATCCACTCCTGGGCGCATATCAGGAGAAAACCATGGTTTACAAGGATACATGCGCCCGAGATTCACTGCAGCACTATTCACAATAGCTGAAACACGTGTGCTTGCTCAGTCACTTCAGTTGTGTTTGACTCTTTGTGACCCTGTGGACTATAGCCCGCCAGTCTCCTCTGTCCATGGTATTCTCTAAGCAAGGATACTGGAGAGGGTTGCCATGCCCTCCTCCAGGGGGATCTTCCCAACCCAGGGATGAACATGGGCCTCCTGCATCTCCTGCATTGCAGGCAGATTCTTTAGCCACTGAGCCATCTGAGAAGCCCCAGCCAAGACATGGAAACAACCTAAATGTCCATTGAGAGAGGAATGGATAAAGACATGTGGTAAATATATACAATGGACAGCCACGGAAAAGCGTGAAATAATGCCACCTGCAGCAACACAGATAGACCTAGAGATTACCACACTAAGTGAAGCAAGTCACACAGAGAAAGACAAATACCACGTGACATTGCTTAGATGAAGAGTCTAAGCTAAATAATACAAATGAACATATTAACAAAGTAGAAGTGGGCTCACAGACTTAGGAAACAAACATCATTACGAAAGGGAAAAAAGTGGTGGGAAGGGGATAAATTGAGACTTTGGTATTGACATATTTAAAATAGATAATTAACAAGGACCTACTGTATAGCACAGGGAACTCTGCTCAACATTCTGTAATAACCTAAATGGGAAAAGAATTTGAAAAAGAATAGATAGATGTATTTACATACCTGGATCACTTTGCAGTACACCTGAAATGAATACAACATTGTTAATCAACTATAGTCCAATAAAAATTTTAAAAAAGACTTAGCAGCTGGAAGATACAATGAATATATTTAAATCAGTCAATAAAAATGAAGCAAATTTAAAAAGAAAAAGTGATTCAGGCACAGCTTATTTTCAGCCTTAGAAGGAGCCAATTCTGTTTCGTAAACATGAGCAGCATCCCCCTGAGGATGGTGAAGACCTGTCAGAAGAGCATCCCTGCTGAGCTTTGGAGGAAAAGCCCTCAGCAGGACATGACCAGCTCTCTCCACGGACTGAAACCTTCCTGGCAGAGACCACACATTTTTCTGTCACATTTCCCAGAAGAACTCAGGCTTCTGGGTCCGCATGTATGAATGATCTAGCATGCAGTCAAATGTGGTGAAGTCACACAACACAAGCCTGTTTAATTAACAGGGTGCCTAAGTGCTTGCTGGAAAGGCAGCACTCAAGCCCATTTTTTCCCTCCTTGACATTTCTGTACCCCTCTTTTCTGCATAAAGTATAATTTTTTATTGTCACAGCAAAACTGTGATGCAGTTGGGTGGAAGAGTATCATGTCTTTCTCTGTCTCTTTCTCTCTCTGTCCCTCCGTTCTGTCCTTCCTTCCTTGATGAGATGGCAAGTCACACAGTGTTTGTTGTGATAGAAAGTGCTGGAGCTCCAGAGACCTCGGCAGATTCTTCTGTGTGGTCTGGTCAGACCTCACCAGAAAGAGGGTGCCAAGTCAGGCTGTGATGGCATGGGGTGGGACGACTTCCTGAATCTGCAGGACCCTCTGAAGGTTGGCTCCGAGGATGCGTGGGTGAGGGGGTGAAGAATCTGGAGTCCTGGATCAGGACTGGGAGGGTCACTGGCTGGCTGAACAAACCATGGGGAAATCACTCATCTCTCCAGCCTGTCCTTCTCGCATCTGTAAAGAATAGGAGTGAACGTTTCATTTATCCAAGTAGCATCTCTATATAGCTCTTATTTCCTGCCAGGCCTGTTGCTGAGCACTTTAGAGACATTGACTCTAATTCTGCAGGCCAGTCCTCTGAGGTCGGCCCTACTCTTATCCCCGATTTATTGACTGGGGAAGGAAGCCACAGGAAGGTGAAGTGGCTGCTCAGGGCCACCGGCGAGTGTCTGGCATAGCTGGGATTCAAACCCATGCAGGCAGACTCTGTCGTCCGGCTTTCAGCTCTCCAGCCCCCTGCCTCTCAGTACAGGGTTTGTACTTTAGCTCCCAGCCCGCACATCTGATGAGTGTAATTGTATGAGGCGAGATTTCAGCCCACATGGGGAGCTCTTGCGCTAATCCGTTAAATTGCGGTGCACGCTCTGGTCTCTTATTCTGCCTTCACTTGGGGGACATTGCCCTGGGGAGCATCCACCATGGGAATCTGCCTGGATGCCGCTTCCACAGAGGCGAGAACTCAGGGCCTTGGTGTCCACTGACACCACCAATGATCTCTCTTCTTAAATTGGAAAACTAGATGCTGATGTAGGCAAGGTGGCTGGCTGGGGGCCCTCTCCCTTCTCCTGAGGTCACTTGCTCCCCTGAGGGTTCCAGTGACCTCTGCTGAGATGACCCTAAACTGTCCTTAGCCACTCCCCTCAAGGTTAAGTGGCTCAGTGGGTGAAGAATCCACCTGCAATGCAGGAGATGAGGGTCTGATCCCTGGTTTGGGAAGATCCGCTGGAGGAGGGCATGCAGCCCACTACAGTATTCTTGCCTGGAGAATCCATCGACAGAGGAGCCTGAGTGGGCAGCAGTCCATGGGGTTGCAAAGAATTGGACATGACTGAGTATGCAAGAAAAAAAAAAAGAAAAGTTAAGTAGGTTAAGGAGGAGCCACAATCACACCTCCTCCCCTCCCCCCTCACTGGGCCTCTCACATCCCCTGGAAGTTGGAAACTTCCCACAGCCCGCCCCCACAAAGAAGTGGGGGCCCCTGTACAGAAGCCTGGGCCCCACCAGGAGGCAGGAGCTAGCTTGGGCTCCTCTCCACCCCTTGTTTCAGTTCACCTCTCAAGGGTTCAAGGAAGACTCTGACCCTTCTCTGGGCCACCTCTGGAGGCCGTGCTTGGGGTTCTAAGATTCTTTTTTTTTTTTTTTTCAGATGAAAGTACATCTTATTCCTAAGCAGCTGGTGTGGGTTTGTGTTTCCTGTGTGCTGCCAGCCTCTTTCACTCCCAGATCTGACATGAGAAATTCACATCCCCGCCTCCTCTCATGTCAACTGGGGTCCATGTGGTCAATGGCTCCCCTGTCCTTGGACATGGGGTGCTCTGCCCATGTGGTCCTGGATCTCCGTGACCCTGGTGCCCGATGTCCCTCCTTGGAAGTGACCTGGGCGGTGTCTGTCCCTGTCTGTCCCCTTTGCAGTCCTGTCAGTGACGCTGGTCTTCGAAGCTGCTGCAGCCTCATCAGTTATTGGAGTAAATCTCTCCAAAGAAACCTCACTAGTTAAGAGCTCTCAGCGAATCACTTTCCTTTTTCTGGGCTTAAGTAACGTAGATTTGTATTCTGTTTTCTGTTTGTGTTTTCATTTTTGCTAAAATACAAGGCAGTTTACAATGCGTATTTTTTAACCTTGCTTTTCACTTAAAATTACATCTGGTAATTTTTTCGCATGAAAGCACAGGTATCTACTTGCTTCTTTTTCATGTCTGTATTGTGTTGTATTATATATATATATATATATGAAAAGAAAGTGAGGCCGCTCAGTCGTGTCCAACTCTTTGCAACCCCATCAACTGTAGCCTGCCAGGCTCCTCTGTCCATGGGATTTCCTGGCAGGAGTACTGGAGTGGGTTGCCATTTCCTTCTCCAGGGGATCTTCCAGACCCAGAGATCGAACCAGCATCTCCTGCATCTCCTACACTGGCCAGCGGATTCCTAACCACTGAGCCACCCAGGAAGCCCAACTGGTAAATAGACCATTTGTAAACAACAAATAAAAACTTGATATATTTGTTTTTCTTAGCTTTCATCTTTTGGTGCTGATTTATTTTAGTTAGATGAAACTGTCACTGGGACTGCTTTGCTGTCATCTCCAAGAATAATGGCCAGGGACTCTCACTGGCTCCAGGGTCAGACAACTATAAGATGATTCCAGGCTGCATGGTTAACTAGCCCTGTGACCTTGGGCCGGTTAACTCGCTGGTCTCCTGGGTCTCCCGCATTGTAGGCAGACACTTTACCATCTGAGCCACCGTATATACACACAATGCATATATATATGTATATACACATCATAGTTTGTTTAATGAATTGTTGATTTATGGACAGATGTTCCCAGTTATTAGCCTTACTAACTGATGATTCAAATGAACACCAGTGGGTGTATAAGTGGGTGTGTTTTCATATGTGTGTATATGTAAGTATGTATATGCGTGTACATATGTGTGTGAATACCTACATGTATTTGTGTATATGAGTATATCTGTGGAATAAATACATAACAAGTAGTCACTGAGTCAAAGAATATATTTATTTAATTCATTTTTAATTTGCTCAAAATCAGTTAATTTGCTATCCAAAAATGTTGCATCAATTTAGCCACACCAACATTTAATATTCCCTCATTTTAATGTTCTCAGGTTGCATAGCTAGACAATCCTATCACATTGTTTTAATTTGTATTTTTAAAATATCAGTGAGTCTGAGGATCGCTTTGTATTTCTAAGTCTTTTCTATCTTTTCCTGCCTGTTCACATACAATGCTGCGTACTTTACTGGGTCTTTGTCTTTTTAGAATATTGATTTATAAGATTTCTTTATATATTTAGGCAAGTGGCTTATGTTATATGTTTTGTCTTATGCTATTTTCCCCCTGAAACTGTTAACATTTTAGTGTATTGAAATCTGTTCCTTACTGGCTTCTGTTTTTTGTTTGTTTGTTTCAAGATGTTATATTTTCAGGGAATTTTTTGGTTCACAGCAAAATTGAGAGGTAAGTACAGAGATTTCTCATATAATCCTCTTGTCCCCAGACATGCACAGCCTCTCCCTGACCAACATCCCTCAACCAGAGTGGTCCATGGATGACAATCAATGGAGCTACATCAACACATCTTAATCACCTAAAGTCCACAGTTCACATTCAGCTCCATTCTTGGCGATACATTCTGCGGGTTTGGATGAATGTATAATAACACATACAAACCATCATAGTATCGATCAGAACAGTTTCAGTTTTATAAAAATCCTCTGTGTTCTGCCATTCATTACCTCCACCCAGCTTCCACCTCAGCCCCTGACAACTACTGCTCAATTTTTTCCTGTCTCCATGGTTTTGCCTTTTCCAAAATGTCATCTAGTTGGAATCAAACAGTGTGTAGTCTGTTCATATTGGCTTCTTTCACTTGGTAAAATGCATTTACGTTTCCTTCATGTATTTTCATGGCTTGATAGATTATATCTTTTTAGTGCTGAGGAAAATTTCACTGTCTGGATATTCCACAGTTTATTTACCTACTTACTTGCTGAAGGACATCTTGGTTGCTTCCAAGTTTTTGCAATTATGAATAAAGTTGCTATAAACATCTGTGTGCTTCTGCCTTTCTTGTTTTGCTTTGAAAGTTTTCTTTATTTCCAAGATAAATTACCAAAATTTAATATTGCAGTATTCTTCTAGTTTGGGATTTTAGTTTTTACTTCTGTTTTATAACCCATTCGAAATTATTTTAGTGGTAGAATGTATAGTGATGTTTTTCTCCACCTGTCTACTGAGTGATTTTTTAAGGGCAAGTGTTACATTTTGCCCTTCTTTGAACTCTGCCTAAGATGTAGCAAAGGGTTTGGCATGCGCATGACAGTATGTGCTTACTGTCATGATACTTATTTGCTTAAAAAAATGTTAAGCAGTACCACTAACATGTTGGGAGTGCTAACAGTAATAATAGCTACCATTTATGGGCTGAGTTGGAGAAGGCAAAGGCAACCCACTCCAGTCCTCTTGCCTGGAAAATCCCATGGACGGAGGAGCATGGTAGGCTGCAGTCCATGGGGTCACTAAGAGTTGGACACGACTTCACTTTCACTTTCACTTTCACTTTCATGCATTGGAGAAGGAAATGGCAACCCACTCCAGCGTTCTTGCCTGGAGATTCCCAGGGACAGGGGAGCCTGGTGGGCTGCCGTCTCTGGGTTCACACAGAGTCGGACACAACTGAAGCGACTTAGCAGCAGCAGCAGCATGGGCTGGGTCAATCTATAAACTTTGTTGTTTTGTTTTTTAGTTGCTCAGTCCTGTCCAACTCTTTTGCAACCTCAAGAAGTGTAGCCTGCCAGGCTCCTCTGTCCCTGAGATTTCCCAGGCAAGAATACTGAAGTGGGTTGCCATTTCCTACTTCAGGGGATTTTCCTGACCCAGGGATCAAACCCAAATCTCCTGCTTGGCAAGTAGATCTTTACCACTGAGCCAGCGGGGAAGCCCCCCACATTTAAAATGCAACAATCCTGCAAGGTATGTACTATTGTCTCTATTTTATACATAAGAGAACGGATGATTTTGAGATCACACAGCTTAAAAGTGGCAAAGCTGTGACCTGAACACAAGTCAGCATATCTTCAGAATGCTAAGAGTTTCCTGCTCCCAGTGCTGTCGATAACAGTGGAGAGGGGAGGCTACTGATGCTTGGAAGGATGGAGGAACCTCCTTCTGGCCCACTAGCTGGAATTTATAGTTCTAAAGCTTCCGTCTCAGCATCAAATATTTTATTGAATTGGATTTAGACCTCTTCACCATCGACTGAGCCCGATGAGGTAAGACTTGGTAAATGCTACACGTTGGCTTCTGTCCCAGTGCAGGGAATGCACTTTACAGCGGTAATTTCCTGCTAATTGGTTGTAACTAATGCACCACCATTCTGGAATTTGTCACTTACAGAGATGTACCTTAGCAAATGGACCATGGTCTCCACCTAAATGCACATTTACTCATGCTAGAAACAGCGTGGTGAGAGGCAGGTGGGGAGCAGGATGTGACTGAGTGGGCAGTAGGTGGCCTGTGGGCCCCCGCCTTCCACGAAGTCTTTTTTGGATGAGGAAGGATGGCTGGGAGAACAGGCGTCGGGAATCAGAGGCCGACAGAAGAGGCAAGGTTGGGGCCAAAGTCAGTGTGTGTCTCCTGGGCTAGTCTTCCGTCTCCAGAGGCAAAAATTTTCTTATAAGTAAAACAGAGAGGCTTGGTTATACCTGCCATTTCAAACTGTGCTCTGCAGAGGTTACCTGGGGTCTCAGAGTTAGAATGGATGAATCCTCTGCTCCGCTCAACCTTGCGTCTCTCTGCTTCACCCTTTTTACATCTTAGGTTTCCAAGGCGAGCAATATTCCAAACATGGGAAGCGAGACTGCCCTGGGAAGTCTCCGGCACTGACAATCTGAGATCTTATTTTTTCCCTCCTGCCTCCAACAGCCCCACTCTGATCCAGTGTTCGTGCTCTGATGCAGGCTGGCGTGGCAGGCACAGAGCCCGCTACACTGCCTGTGTGGTTTCCTAGGAACCCCCGCACCAGGCAGGGCCAAAGAGAGGGCAGGGAGGCTGGCAACAAAGAGAAGCCAGTGGAAGCAACCAGGGTCAGTCTCGGCCCCCGGGGGAGCAGGGGGACAGATGCCTGCCGCCACCAGCTCATCCCTGTGAGAGGAGCTGGTGCAGCAGAGGGCGGCTTGTGGCATCTGTGTCCCCATGAGGCGCTCCCAGGGCTGGCAGGGGCTAAGGACATGTGGAGTGCCCGCCTGCCTGCCCCAGCTGGCCGGCTTCAGGCCATGCCAACTGCAGACAGGGGCATCTGTCCTGGGCTGGGGGACATCTGATGCCTGGTAGGGCGGGCCAGGAGCCTCAAGGGAAAGGAATACAAGACAGTCCAGAAACAGAGGTGAAATGAAATTTTCAGGACTGGTACCTTGAGCCTCTGCTTTCTTAAAATGTTAATGAATTCATCTCTCTGTGTGTCTCAGTCTCCCCCAACCCCGCTTTCTCTCTCTCTCTCTCATCTCTGTTCTACTGAGATGTGATTTTCATTACCCCAGGGATCTCAAGATTTCCACACCAATCATAGTAAAATTGTATAAGAAGTCTTGATATTACTTCTGTGAATTTCACTGCCTTGGGGCCAGGCTGAAATCCATAAGACTGAAAGAGCTGGACTTTATAGGAGAGGCAGACCAGGGAGAGGAAGAGAGACAGAGAAAGGGAGGCAGAGAGAGGAAGACCGAGAGGGAGAGAGGACTGACGAACTCAAAAAAATCCATGGGAATCTCATTTCTCTCTTTTATGAGCTAGTGGGAAATCAGCAAACGACTTAGCCTGTCTGAATATCATGTTCCACATCTGTTAAACAGGGATTTATATTAATCTTAGATTCCTAAAGCTAATAGTAGTATCTACTTTGCAGATTTATTTTGAGAATTATTAGAAAAGAACCTGCTTAGTTTAACATTTCCAAAACGTGCTCCTAGATGGTGGCTGTAATGGTGCATAGGTTAACACAGACGCTGACGTTGTCTTCACCTGTGTGGCCCTGTGATCGTGATTTTATTGTGTTCTATTCCTCCCAGGCAGGCAGAACTCACCACAGACATGTGGTGTCATGTCAGCTTGTCATTTTCCTGGGATGCTTAAAAAAGGTCAAAGAAAACAAATATGGAGAAAAAGTTAATAGAGGGGTTTGTCTGAAAAGGCAGTCATCTACCTTCAAATTCTCATCCTTTCTCAGTCTTTTCCCACCCAAATTCCAGCCTTCCCATAAAACCTCTCCAAATCGAGCAGAAGTCAGACATTGACATCCCCAGAATGTGAGCTCCAGAACCATCATTCATGTCTCCCCTGGTTTTGGATACCAATTCTGGTCCAGACTGGCGTTTCTTGTCCTGCAAAGCCAGTCTGTTGGACTTCCTGGTTCTGAAATCCATTCCATCCCAGGTAAGCTCTGAGACTCCCTCCTTCCATTCTGAGACCATGGTTTCTACACTAAAATTCAGAGACCTGGTCTGATAACTGAAGGAGAAATGAAGAGACCTTTGGAGTTGAAATGGTTTGTGGCAGCCCATCCTCAGATTCTTTCTGATGATATTTGGATGTGTAGATCTAATATTTTTTCAAAAATGAATATTTTCTTTTCTTTTTTTTTTTTTTTGTTGGAAGCCCTTTGGCTCTGAGCACTGGAGGAAATGAAGAGGATATGTGAAGTTGTTACCTGGATGGACTGCATGAAGCTCTCATTAATTGAGAACACAAGGGACCAGACAAAACAGATTTTGAATTAATTAGTTTGCAGTGTCTGAAAGCATTGCTGAGAAATACAGGACATCTTTTGGGCTAAGAAGTCCCCATTCATTATGTCACCTGATGCAGTGTTAAGTCCATTGGTAAATGGCAGTGATATTTCCTATATTTTGGGGCAAATGATAGGTGATTTGGGAAATACATTATTTGGTTCTTGGCCATCTGGACAAAGTTTATCAGATTCTTGCCTATTGTATCCTGACAGCTCTCAAGTTCAGTTCTTTAATAACTTTTTTCCTTTCCATGTCAATCCTTAGTTATCTAGTGGTTAACCAGACATCCCATGTTTTGTTTTAAATTCCTAAACATTCAATGGGCTTTCCCAGTGGCTCAGTGGTAAAGAGTCTGCCTGCCAGTGCAGGAGACGCAGATTTGATCCCTGAATCAGGAAGATCCCCGGAAGAGAAAATGGCATTCCACTCCAGTATTCTCACTTGGGAAATCTCATGGACAGAGGAGCCTGGCAAGCTGCAGTCCCTGGGGTCACAGAAGAGTTGGACATGGCCAACTGATTGAGAGAGAGTGCCAGGATTCAATACTACTTTTTCACTTGGAGATCTTTCTTTTTGCTTCAAACATGGCTTGTGTTCATCAGCGAGGAGTATGGCTTCTTCACTGTGCATGGTGGCCCTTCTGTGTTGCCTTCCATTTTCAGCTCCCAGGCTCCCAGACACTGGCTGCCTCTGACCTGTGCTCTGGCTGGCCCAGCAGCATGGCTCAGGGTGCATTCTGGTCTCCCTGCTCCTAGCACATGTGCTGAGATCCACTAGGAGTTTTTACATCCGTGCTTTTTAGCCTTTCCTCTTTTGGTTAGAGTCATCTTAACACAGGGCCTCAAGCAGGTTAGGCTGCAATGAAATGCTCAGTATATATAACAGGGGTGAGGGGAGGGCAGTGTGATGGGATGCTGGGGGTGAGCTGGCCCCATGTCCCCCCAGCTTCCATAAAACGCTCCTCCTCCCTCTTGGTTGGGGTCTCCTCTCTCCCCTGCTCCACTGCCTCGCAGCTTAGTCTCCATGTGGTCCAGCACTAGGCTGAGGCCTGGATCAGGCTGTTCTCCCCGTGCTCCCTCCAGGATGGAGCTTGGCTCGTTGGAAGGACTTCTCTCTGTCCCCTCGCGGAAACGGTGGGTCCTCCACATCAGCCCCTGCCTCCCATTTCCACAACCCCTGCCCCTGGATCCTGGAGCAATAGGATGCAACGAAGACGGGCTCAAGCATAGTCTGTGTAGGATGAAGAGTACAATTGCAGAGCCCGTGACTAATGGGTGGACAGGATGCTCCGTCTGTAACACTGAGCCTCCCTGTGCTCTGCGTCACCAACCCTCCTCCTCCTCCGTCTCCTTCCCATCTTTGCCATCTGCCTCTCCAGCAGCCTGTGGCTGCAGCTGCCTCTCCCCATGTGGCCACCGGACCACTGAGCCAACCGCTCGGGCTGCTGGAGGACCAAGTGCCTGGTCCCTCTAGCCCGCTTGCCTCACACGCAATACCTGCCGCCGTGGAGCAGTCTGGAGGAGCCCTGTTGCTGCCTTAAGTATCAAGTCACCGTGGAGGGGAGTCCAGAGCCTGGGCTCATGTGCAGTGGTCCCAAAGCCGACCAGATGGAGGACCTTGAACAGCCCAAAGCTAAAGAATGACCCCTCCCCTGCTGAGTGCTAATCCTGGTTAACTGGTACTGTGCTGGCTTTTGTTTGTGTCCAGACTCGTGGAGTGTCGAGCACAGATCTCTATTTTTCCCTGGCTCTTCCCCTGACCAAGACGGGGAGCAGACTTGTGACTCTCTCTCTGCTATGGCTTCACGCCCTGCCCTCAGCTCAGCTGAGATGCTTCTCTGTCCTCCGCATCACTGCCCAGTGTCTCCCCTCTGCCTCAGCGCCCTCAGACAAGTCCCCAGGGTGCTATGTTGTCTACACTACAGCATCTGGGAGGCTCTGAAGATCCCAGCGGTCCAGAGTCCTCTGGGTTCCTTGAAGATGAACAAGTTGTTTTCTGAACAAACCATTAGGAAACCTGGACAGATGAATTTACCAATGGGACAAAGGGACAGGCTGTTTGTAATTAGGGGTCTCCCGAGAAATCCTGAAATCTGGGTTGATGCAGCTGAGAATTCTGCCCTCGGGAGGGAAGTGGGTTAAAACACACTCAGAAAACAGGCTAAGTTCGGGCACCGGAAGTTCTCAGACAATGCCAATGACACGGACAAGATGCAAGCATCTCACTCCATGCCAGATGGTACTTGCACACAGAGGGGCTCGTGTATGTTACCTGATCTTCATTGCCCAAGGGTGATCGTCTTCAGATGGAACTGATAAGCAGCGCTCTGACTGGTTGAGAGGGTTATGGAGCCAGCCTTCGTCACACCACTACCGAGCGGGGAGACTTCCAGTCATTCTGGTTCCATTCCTGGTCCTGGTCATCCCTTCTAAGGACCGTGTGGTCTGTATCCAACAAGAACCAGCTCCAGATATACCAGCCCTCCTCACAGCAGGGTTGCTGACTGATCTCACCTTTTTAAGTTGGGATCTCATCTTGAGTTTCCAGGTTTTCCCAGCTTTGAATGTATGTTTATCCTCTCCATCAGATCTCTCCCTGGAGGACACGTTTGTCTTCTTCGATCCGGTGCTGTCTGATTCACCTCCACGAGTGGCTGAGCTGCCCCTGGCGATGTCTGGCTCCTACTTATACAGGGCTGTTTGTTAACTGTGCCTGGAGGTTCTCCTCTTGAAATTTCAAGTGGTAAGACAATCATCTTTACCTATGGAGTCCCTGCCTCCGTACACCCATTGTGGTAATTAGTGTAGTAAAATCAATGTGGTGGAAATGGGAGGATGGCCTGATAAGACAGAAGGACGCTATGGCTGGGCTTTGAATCAACCCTGGCATGTGCTGGACTGGGGCCTCTGAGATGGTGTGATGGAGGTATTTTAAGAGCAGTCTGTAATGAGCTGATAGATTATTATTTTAAGAAAAATACAAGGAATGCTCATGTTCTCTGTGGCTCTAAATGGAAGAACCTAACCTTTGTTTTGCACTGTGGAGAGTACAACCTTCAGCTCAGTATACATTTCACCCAACAACAGGGAATTCTGTTTTGAAGTGAGTTACCCATCACTGGACTATCACATCCTAAGTACATTGTGGGTGGTTGTCTTTGGATAAGATGACCTCAGATGTTACTTTGCACTCTGAGATCCCATGACTATTTTCTAGAAGCATTCAGTGGAAGAGAAGCAGTCAAAGGGCAAGGTGTCAGGAGATTTATTTCATTTTCTATTAATTTTTATCAAGGAAAACAGAGCAACTCTGAGTTAGGGGGAAACACAATTTAAAATATTATGTATACAGCTAATAATTCATTCTGTGTGTTGTTCAGTCGCTAAGTGCTGTCTGACTCATTGCGACCCCATGGACTGCAACACTCTAGCCTTGCCTGTCTTTCCCTATCTCCCAGAGTTTGCTCAAACTCATGTCCATTGAGTTGGTGGTATAATAATTCATACCCTGAATAAAGATTTTAAAATCTCCTATAACCTCATCATCTTCCTATAATAACTATTTTCATTGCTTTATAGTCACAGAAATCATATAATTTTCAGGGTCCATGATGTTTGTGCAGTTGTTATCATGGAACATAGAAGATTAGGTAAAAATCAAGTTTTTATGGGGAGAGGGGAGAAGAGGGTGAGATTAAAAAAAATCAAGTTTTTTTGAACTTCCTTTCAGAGGATTAGGAATAGAATTCTTCCTTAGTTTCATTTTATGTGGGAACTAATAATATTTAAAATCGTGTGTGTGTGTGTGTGTGTGTGTGTGTGTGTGTGTGTACTAAGTTGTGTCTAACTCTCTGAGACCCCATGGACTTTAGGCCACCAGTCTCCTCTGTCCGTGGGATTTCCCAGGCAAGAATACTGGAGCGGGTTGCCATTTCCTTTTCCAGGGTATCTTCCCAACCCAGGGATTGAACCCATGTCTCCAGCATCTCCTGCACTGGGAGGCAGATTCTTTATTCCTGAGTCACGGGGAAAGCCCACTTAAAATCATAACAGGTATTAGGCGGCGGGCCGGCGCACTAAGCGCGGCGGAGAGCTACCCCATGTCCGAAGTCAGGGACAGCAGCCCAGAGTGCCAGGCCGTGACGGCACAGGAAAAGCCGGGAGGAGCCACCCCGCGTCCGAGGTCAGTGGCAGCCGGGAGGAGACATCCCGCGTCCAAGGTTAGGGCGGCGGCCGAGAGGAGCTACCCTGCATCTGAGGTCAGGGGCAGCCGGGAGAAGACACCTCGCACCCGAGGCCAGGGCCAGTGACCCTGAGGAGCCATCCCGAGCCTGAGACCAGGGCCGGCGGCAGGGAGGAGCAACGAGAGGAGCAGTGGCTGTGCAGGCGCAGGAGGGCCTAGAGGAGCCATCCCACGTTGAAGGTCAGGAAGGGCGGTGGTGAGGAGATACCCCTCGTCCAAGGTAAGGAGCAGTGGCTGTGCTTTGCTGGAGCAGCCGTGAAGAGATACCCCACGCCCAAGGTAAGAGAAACCCAAGTAAGATGGTAGGTGTTCCAAGAGGGCATCAGAGAGCAGACACACTGAAACCATACTCACAGAAAACTAGTCAGAATAATCACACTAGGACCACAGCCTTGTCTAACTCAATGAAACCAAGCCATGCCTGCAGGGCAACCCAAGACAGGTGGGTCATGGTGGAGGGGTTGACAGAATGTGGTCCACTGGAGAAGGGAATGGCAAACCACTTCAGTATTCTTGCCTTGAGAACCCCATAAACAGTATGAAAAGGCAAAATGATAGGATACCAAAAGAGGAACTCCCCAGGTCAGTAGGTGCCCAATATGCTACTGAAGATCAGTGGAGAAATAACTCCAGAAGGAATGAAGGGATGGAGCCAAAGCAAAAACAATACCCAGCTGTGGATGTGACTGGTCATAGAAGCAAGATCCGATGCTGTAAACAGCAATATTGCATAGGAACCTGGAATGTCAGGTCCATGAATCAAGGCAAATTGGAAGTGGTCAAACCCAAACAAGAGATGGCAAGGGTGAACATCGACATTCTAGGAATCAGGGAACTAAAATGGACTGGAATGGGTGAATTTAACTCAGATGACCATTATATCTACTACTGCAGGCAGGAATCCCTCAGAAGAAATGGAGTAGCCATCATGGTCAACAAAAGAGTCCGAAATGCAGTACTTGGATGCAATCTCATAAATGACAGAATGATCTCTGTTCATTTCCAAGGGAAACCATTCAATATCACAGTAATCCAAGTCTATGCCCCAACCAGTAACGCTGAAGAAGCTGAAGTTGAACAGTTCTGTGAAGACCTACAAGACCTTTTAGAACTAACACCCAAAAATATGTCCTTTTCATTATAGGGGACTGGAATGCAAAAGTAGGAAGTCAAGAAACACCTGGAATAACAGGCAAATTTGGCCTTGGAATGCATAATGAAGCAGGGCAAAGACTAATAGAGTTTTGCCAAGAGAATGCACTGGTCATAGCAAACACCCTCTTCCAACAACACAAGAGAAGACTCTACACATGGACATCACCAGATGGTCAACACTGAAATCAGATTGATTATATTCTTTGCAGCCAAAGATGGAGAAGCTTTATACAGTCAACAAAAACAATACCGGGAGCTGACTGTGGCTCAGATCATGAACTCCTTATTGCCAAATTCAGACTAAAATTGAAGAAAGTAGGGAAAACCGCTAGACCATTCAGGTATGACCTAAATCACATCCCTTATGATTATACATTGGAAGTGAGAAATAGATATAAGGGCCTAGATCTGATAGATAGAGTGCCTGATGAACTATGGAATGAGGTTCGTGACATTGTATAGGAGACAGGGATCAAGACCATCCCCATGGAAAAGTAATGCAAAAAAGAAAAATGGCTGTCTGGGGAGGCCTTACAAATAGCTGTGAGAAGAAGAGAGGTGAAAAGCAAAGGAGAAAAGGAAACATATAAGCATCTGAATGCAGAGTTCCAAAGAATAGCAAGAAGAGATAAGAAAGCCTTCTTCAGCGATCAATGCAAAGAAATAGAGGAAAACAACAGAATGGGAAAGACTAGAGATCTCTTCAAGAAAATTAGAGATACCAAGGGAACATTTCATGCAAAGATGGGCTCGATAAAGGACAGAAATGGTATGGACCTAACAGAAGCAGAAGATATTAAGAAGAGGTGGCAAGAATACACAGAAGAACTGTACAAAAAAGATCTTCATGACCCAGATAATCATGATGATGTGATCACTAATCTAGAGCCAGACATCTTGGAATGTGAAGTCAAGTGGGCCTTAGAAAGCATCACTACAAACAAAGCTAGTGGAGGTGATGGAATTCCAGTTGAGCTGTTTCAAATCCTGAAAGGTGCTGCTGTGAAAGTGCTGCACTCAATATGCCAGCAAATTTGGAAAACTCAGCAGTGGCCACAAGACTCGAAAAGGTCACTTTTCATTCCGATTCCAAAGAAAGGCAATGCAAAAGAATGCTCAAACTACTGCACAATTGCACTCTTCTCACACACTAGTAAAGTAATGCTCAAAATTCTCCAAGCCAGGCTTCAGCAATATCTGAACCATGAATTTCCTGATGTTCAAGCTGGTTTTAGAAAAGGCAGAGGAACCAGAGATCAAATTGCCAACATGCGCTGGATCATGGAAAAAGCAAGAGAGTTCCAGAAAAACATCTATTTCTGTTTTATTGACTATGCCAAACACTTTGACTGTGTGGATCACAATAAACTGTGGAAAATTCTGAAAGAGATGGGAATACCAGACCATCTGACATGCCTCTTGAGAAATCTGTATGCAGGTCAGGAAGCAACAGTTAGAACTGGACATGGAACAACAGACTGGTTCCAAATAGGAAAAGGAGTATGTCAAGGCTGTATATTGTCACCCTGCTTATTGAACTTATATGCAGAGTACATCATGAGAAACGCTGGGCTGGAAGAAGCACAAGCTGAAATCAAGATTGCCGGGAGAAATATCAATAACCTCAGATATGCAGATGACACCACCTTTCTGGCAGAAAGTGAAGAGGAACTAAAAAGCCTCTTGATGAAAGTAAAAGAGGAGAGCGAAAAAGTTGGCTTAAAGCTTAACATTCAAAAAAAGAAGATCATGACATCTGGTCCCATCACTTCATGGGAAATAGATGGGGAAACAGTGTCAGACTTTATTTTTGGGGGCTCCCAAATCACTGCAGATGGTGATTGCAGCCATGAAATTAAAAGACATTTACTCCTTGGAAGAAAAGTTATGACCAACCTAGATAGCATATTGAAAAGCAGAGACATTACTTTGCCGACTAAGGTCCGTCTAGTCAAGGCTATGGTTTTTCCTGTGATCATGTATGGATGTGAGAGTTGGAGTGTGAAGAAAGCTGAGCACCAAAGAATTTATGCTTTTGAACTGTGGTGTTGTAGAAGACTCTTGAGAGTCCCTTGGACTGCAAGGAGATCCAACCAGTCCATTCTGAAGGAGATCAACCCTGGGATTCCTTTGGGAGGAATGATGCTAAAGCTGAAGCTCCAGTACTTTGGACACCTCATGCGAAGAGTTGACTCATTGGAAAAGACTCTGCTGCTGGGAGGGATTGAGGGCAGGAGGAGAAGGGGACAACCGAGGATGAGATAGCTGTATGGCATCACGGACTTGATGGACGTGAGTCTGAGTGAACTCCGGGAGTTGGTGATGGACAGGGAGGCCTGGCGTGCTGCGATTCATGGGGTCGCAAAGAGTCGGACACGGCTGAGCGACTGAACTGAAGTGAACTGAACTGATTAATAAATGTATATCAATAATGGGATTCTGTTCACACACTTATGAATAAATGCTGTTCCTCTTTAGATGTGTCTGTTTCCTGCTCACAGTCCTTTTTGGTCTTATGTTATCTACTGCATATTTTTATGGATGAGGGGTCCATGGCTGGGCCTCAGAGGGACTGCAAACCACTTGAAATTATATAGATTTGACAAGAGTGTCCGTGCTATTGTTTTTCCTGGAGGAGACTTTGGAGTGTTTCCGTTAGAGTTCCCCTTAAGCGCCGCTGCATCCAGACTGGAGTCCAAGCTTCTCAGAGCCTTTCAGGAAGGACACATGGCACACCCTCCACTCACTGAGCTGGGCTTTCTTTCTCCCCACTTTCCTCTGCGATGGAGGAGGAAGCAGAGTGGCACCATCCGTGGGCACTCGTGGAGACTCGCATCAGTCTGTCCAGCTGCCACGACTGCTCCTTCGAGGCTGGTATCATGATTCTCAGCACCTGACCAGGAGAAAATGAAGACTCAGAAACTTGACTGGTCCAGAGACACAGATCAGGAGGTGGGAGAGACATTTAAATGCTGTGCTTCATTCATCACACAGCAAAGCCCTTCCGCAGGCTGTGAAACTCTGCTGGTTGGCTCACAGGCAAGCGAATGCTAATAATAGATAATATTTATTGAGTTTTCATCCTGTACACTCTCTGTATACTTCAGTCCCTTGATAATCTCACAAGGGAGGGTTTCTAAACCGCTAATGCGATGCCTATTTACCGATAATGGAACGATGCCCGTCGCTGAGTTAAGTAACTTGCTTGAGACAGCAGCTCAGCAGTGGGGGAGTCAGCATTTGAAACAGGGAATGGGTTCATCTTTTTAACTGTGATGCTATGGAGTCCTTGATTTTTATTTGATTTTTTTTTCTTTTCAAATTAATTTCTTTGGAGTATAGGGCTTCCCTGATGACTCAGATGCTAAAACATCTGCCTGCAATGCGGGAGACCCAGGTTTGATCCCTGGGTTGGGGAAATCCCCTGGAGAAGGAAATAGCAACCCACTCCAGTATTCTTGCCTGGGAAATTCCATGGACAGAGGAGCCTGGTGGGCTACAGTCCAAGGGGGTCGTAAACAGTCAGACATGACTGAGCAACTTCACTTTACTATAGTTGCTTTACAACGTCGTGCTGCTTTCTACTGTACAGCAAAGTGAACCAGCTGTACATGTCCACATGTCCCCTCTTTTCTGGATTTCTTTCCCATTCAGGTCACCACAGAGCATTAAGTACAGTTTCTATTCTCTGCAGTAGGTTCCCTCTAGTTCCCTGTTTTATACATGGTATCAATAGCCTCAGATCTTGGTCTCCTAATACATTTGCCACATGGAAAGTAAATTAGGAGCCCGTTCATTTCAAATATGAGCTCTAAAGAGCCATGCCAAAGCCTTTCTAGCGCTAATCTCTGTAGGACCTGACACAGAGGACACTCCATTTATAAACCTTGCTCATAGCTGCTTACGGCTCATACCTATGGTATCCCAGGTTGACGACAATTCCCAGATGGACGTGACTACTTTGTTCCCACCATTTCTCAAGGCAGACAGTGGCAACAGCAATTGGAAAGATCCTCAGCTCACGTAATTTAGAAGCGGAGACCGTCTGAAGGGCTCGCGGATTTAATTACAGGATGCAAAGTAGGTGATGCACAGCACTTGACTGACAGCTGATGGAAACCTCAACTGGGTATCCTGTTTTCATCTCCTGAAATCACACTGACAAACCTCAGGGGGGATTTTGATAGGATGATCATAAAACAGACACTTTTCTTTAACTGCCAGGGTAAATTACCAGGTAATTTTCGTGGAAGCTTGTGTCAATGTAACACGATCTCTTTTCCCATCTTTCTTGCTTTCTTTTTTCCCCTTCTATCCTTTCAAGGTGGTCGGTCTGCTAGCAGGATGGTGAGAGGAACAGATGATTGCTCTTTGATCAGGTGTTTTCTGAGGATGCAGTTTCTCGTTTGCAGCCTGCAGCATTCTGAGCAGGCTGGTGATGAGTCTGTGCTTCCCAAACCTGCAGACCTGCCCTGTGTGGGTAGTGATTGCCAAGCCAAAAAGGGGAAACACGTCCTGGGCTTGCAGAGATGTCCCCAGTCAAGTTTTTAGTTGGCTAACTGGTCATCCAGAAGATTTGATCCATGATGGAAACCTAAGGTAACTGTATTCTCTGTCTTTTGTTTTGGCCTTTCAGATCATTGAAACACAAAAGCATAAGACTTCATTCCACCCTGGAAACCACAGCAACCCCTTGTTCCATGAATACCCCTCCCTTGCCCCCACGCATCACCCCTGGACCCGACACACAGGCTCTACCAGGGGCCGCCAGCCAGTTCCTCTTCACCATGCTAGATTTGGTCTTGACTTTGGGAGGTTGACTCAGCAGCTACATGACTTTGTTCTGCAGTTGGAGCCTTTGATCTGCCAGAAGGACTTAGGTCTATGGATAACCTAAGGGTCAATGACTTCATGGGCAAAGGTAGTCATTGATGACCCTCTCACCAAGGTCACCAAGTGGAGAGGTGGAGCAGAAGAGGAGCTGTGCCAGCCACTGGGAGAGTTGTTCTCATCTCACTCTGCATTTTCTTTGCAGAACCTCAAGGAGAGCTGACTGCCTCGCTTTTCTTCCTCCAGCGGCCTTTCTTGGTCAGCTCACACCTCAGCATGTGGCTGGCACAGGGGTCCATGTAGACCGCCACCTGTAGGTCAAGTGCTCTTCCATCTGGCCACATCTCCTTGCTCCTGCCAAGCTGCTCTGATGACATCATCATACGCCCCACCCTGTTGACCACCCGGGCCCTGCACTCTCTCTGTCCTCGGGTGATGGCATCACATGGATGCATCCAAGGTCCTCCCTGATGCTTTCTCTCCTGTAGGATGAATATCATTACCCTCCTCATTCTTCAGGATGAGAATGGAATCTTCCATCCACCAGAAGCTCTCCTGGACCTCTTGACCTACAGTGGTAACAACAGCAACAGCCATCACCATTTTCCATCCTCAGAGTAATGCTGCGATACAGGCATTGTTATTACTTCTACTCTGTGGATAAGAAGACTGAACTCAAAATAGTTAGGAATTGCCTACATTTATAACCTGGTAATAATAACAATTTCTTTTCCATGGGAAAGGTCTTGATCCCAGTCCAATGTCATGAGCCTCCGTCCATAGTTCATCAGGCACTCTATCTATCAGATCTAGTCCCTTAAATCTATTTCTCATTTCCACTGTATAATCATAAGGGATGTGACTTAGGTCATACCTGAATGGTCTAGTGGTTTTCCCTACTTTCTTCAATTTAAGTCTGAATTTAGCAATAAGGAGTTCATGATCCGAGCCCCAGTCAGCTCCCAGTATTGTGTTTGCTGACTGTATAGAGCTTCTCCATCTTTGGCTGCAAAGAATATAATCAATCTGATTTTGGTGTTGACCATCTGGTGATGTCCATGTGTAGAGTCTTCCCTTGTGTTATTGGAAGAGGGTGTTTGCTATGACCACTGCATTCTCTTGGCAAAACTCTATCAGTCTTTGCCCTGCTTCATTCCGTATTCCAAGGCCAATTTTGCCTGTTACCCCAGGTATTTCTTGACTTCCTACTTTTGCATTCCAGTCCCCTCTCATGAAAAGGACATCTTTTTAGGGTGTTCTAAGAGGTCTTGTAGGTCTTCATAGAACCGTTCAACTTCAGCTTCCTCAGCTTTACTAGTGGGGCATAGACTTGGATTACCTTGATATTGAATGGTTTGCCTTAGAAATGAACAGAGATCATTCTGTCGTTTTTGAGACTGCATCCAAGTACTGCATTTCGGACTCTTTTGTTGACCATGATGGCTACTCCATTTCTTCTGAGGGATTCCTGCCCACAGTAGTAGATATAATGGTCATCTGAGTTAAATTCACCCATTCCAGTCCATTTTAGTTCGCTGATTCCTAGAATGTCGACATTCACCCTTGCCATCTCTTGTTTGACCACTTCCAGTTTGCCTTGATTCATGGACCTGACATTCCAGGTTCCTATGTAATATTGCTGTTTACAGCATCGAACCTTGCTTCTATCACCAGTCACATCCACAACTGGGTATTGTTTTTGCTTTAGCTCCATCCCTTCATTCTTTCTGGAGTTATTTCTCCAGTGATCTCCAGTAGCATATTGGGCACTTACCGACCTGGGGAGTTCCTCTTTCAGTATCCTACCATTTTGCCTTTTCATACTGTTCATGGGGTTCTCAAGGCAAGAATACTGAAGTGGTTTGCCATTCCCTTCTCCAGTGGACCATGCTCTATCAGACCTCTCCACCATGACCTGCCCATCTTGGGTGGCCCCCCACAGCATGGCTTAGTTTCATTGAGTTAGACAAGGCAGTGGTCCCTGTGATTAGATTGACTAGTTTACTGTGATTATGGTTTGTGAGTCTGCCCTCTGATGCCTCTCGCAACACATACCATCTTACCTGGGTTTCTCTTAACTCGGATGTGGGGTATGTCTTCATGGCTGCCCCAGCAAAGCACAGCCGCTGCTCCTTAATTTGGATGAGGGGTATCTCTTCACAGCCGCCCCTCCTGACCTTGAACATGGAGTAGCTCCTCCCATGGAAAAGAAATGCAAAAAAACAAAATGGCTGTATGGGGAGACCTTACAAATAGCTGTGAAAAGAAGAGAAGCCAAAAGCAAAGGAGAAAAGGAAACATATAAGCATCTGAATGCAGAGTTCCAAAGAATAGCAAGGAGAGATAAGAAAGCCTTCCTCAGTGATCAATGCAAAGAAATAGAGGAAAACAACAGAATGGGAAAGACTAGAGATCTCTTCAAGAAAATTAGAGATACCAAGGGAGTGTTTCATGCAAAGATGAGCTCAATAAAGGACAGAAATGGTATGGACCCAACAGAAGCAGAAGATATTAAGAAGAGGTGGCAAGAATACACAGAAGAACTGTACAAAAAAGAGCGTCATGACCCAGATAATCATGATGGTGTGATCACTCATATAGAGCCAGACATCCTGGAATGTGAAGTCAAGTGGGCCTTAGAAAGCATCACTATGAACAAAGCTAGTGGAGGTGATGGAATTTCAGTTGAGCTGTTTCAAATCCTGGAAGATGATGCTGTGAAAGTGCTGCACTCAATATGCCAGCAAATTTGGAAGACTCAGCAGTGACTACAGGACTGGAAAGGGTCAGTTTTCATTCCAATCCCAAAGAAAGGCAATGCAAAAGAATGCTCAAACTACCGCACAATTGCACTCATCTCACACACTAGTAAAGTAATGCTCAAAATTCTCCAAGCCAGGCTTCAGCAATACGTGAACCATGAACTTCCAGATGTTCGAGCTGGTTTTAGAAAAGGTAGAGGAACCAGAGATCAAATTGCCAACATCGGCTGGATCATGGAAAAAGCAAGAGGGTTCCACAAAAACATCTATTTCTGCTTTATTGACTATGCCCAAGTCTTTGACTGTGTGGATCACAATCAACTGTGGAAAATTCTGAAAGAGGTGGAAATACCAGACTATCTGACCTGCCTCTTGAGAAATCTGTATGCAGGTCAGGAAGCAACAGTTAGAACTGGACATGGAACAACAGACTGGTTCCAAATAGGAAAAGGAGTACGTCAAGGCTGTATATTGTCACCCTGCTTATTTAACTTATATGCAGAGTACATCATGAGAAACGCTGGGCTGGGAGAAGCACAAGCTGGAATCAAGATTGCTGGGAGAAATATCAGTAATCTCAGATATGCAGATGTCACCACCCTTATGGCAGAAAGTGAAGAGGAACTAAAAAGCCTCTTGATGAAAGTGAAAGAGGAGAGTGAAAAATTTGGCTTAAAGCTCAATATTCAGAAAACAAAGATCATGGCATCTGGTCCCATCACTTCATGGGAAATAGATGGGGAAACAATGGAAACAGTGTCAGACTTTATTTTTGGGGGCTCCCAAATCACTGCAAATGGTGATTGCAGCCATGAAATTAAAAGACATTTACTCCTTGGAAGGAATGTTATGACCAACCTACATAGCATATTGAAAAGCAGAGACATTACTTTGCCAACAAAGATCCGTCTAGTCAAGGCTATGGTTTTTCCAGTGGTCATGTATGGACATGAGATTTGGAGTGTGAAGAAAGCTGAGCACTGAAGAATTGATGCTTTTGAACTGTGGTGTTGGAGAAGACTCTTGAGAATCCCTTGGACTGCAAGGAGCTCCAACCAGTCCATTCTGAAGGAGATCAGTCCTGGGTGTTCTTTGGAAGGAATGTTGCTGAAGCTGAAGCTCCAGTACTTTGGCCACCTCATGCGAAGTGTTCACTTATTGGAAAAGACTCTGAGACTGGGAGGGATTGGGGGCAGTAGGAGAAGGGGACGACAGAGGATGCAATGGCTGGATGGCATCACTGACTCAATGGACATGAGTTTGGGTGAACTCCGGGAGTTGGTGATGGACAGGGAGGCCTGGTGTGCTGCAATTCATGGGGTCACAAAGAGTCGGACACCAGTGAGTGACTGAACTGAACTGAAGTGAATAATAAAAAATAGCAAGCATTTATCAAATGTTTACTATCCATCCTGCATGTATGCTAAGTTACTTCAGTCGCATCTGACTCTTTGGGACCCCATGTACTGTAGCCCGCCAGGCTCCTCTGTCCATGAGATTCTCCAGGCAAGAATACTAGAGTGAGTTGCCATGCCCTCCTCCAGGGGACCTTCCCGACCCCAGGGATCAAGCTCAAGTCTCTATGTCTCCTGTATCGGCAGGCAAGCAGGTTCTCTACCACTAATGCCACAAGGAAGCCCACTATATATGCTACACTGAGCTAAGTCTTATGCATTTTATCTCAGTTAATTCTTGAGAAAAAATCCATGCAATAGGAACAATTTTAGCCCCATTTTTCAGATGAGAAAGGTGAGGCCAAAAGAGAAGAGCCAATGACCCTGCAATGAAGTCAGGATTTGAACCTTTGTGACAACCGTCCAGTTGCTCACCTCACTGCATCGTCCATATTCCTAGACATTCTACTGAAACAATTCAGTATAACTGGCAGTTGTCCTCATTTAAAAAAAGGGGAAAAACTCCAGTCCTCCCCCTAATCTGGCCCCAAGGCTTGTATCTTTCTTGCAAGGAAATTTACGTAGACACCGATTAGAAGAGGCAGAGTCATGTTTAGAGCACTTCTCAGATATGGGACCGCTGTGACACACTTTTTACAGGTGAGTTCAGATCCAGAATTGACTGGAAAAATAGTGAAAGTGGGAATAAATACAACGATCTGTCTTGGTTTATGTTTAATTGCTCCAGGCAACATGTGAATGTGTTGCTAAAACTATAGCCGCTATGGCCTGATGTTTGCGTCTTTCTTCCCTGATTCAGCCTTTTCTGCCCCTAAGTAATTCTTACATACTTCAGTGCTTTAGAAATAGCTTTATCCGAGCTAATGACATGAAAATAAGGAGTAATGTATACTCAATTGTACATAATAGGGTTGTAATTCCACGGAGAGATGCCTGAGTGCTCTGCTAATGTCATGAGAAATGCAACATGAAATTCCAGGCTCCAGTTAACGTGCAGGATGGTTTGATGGGTTTGTCTGCGTTGACTTCCCTGCAGGATGCTCTCAATGGGATCCCTCTAAAAATCGAAGCCAGTGGAGAAACAGAGGGGGCTGTGGGGTCTGCCAGCTTCTCAGATGTTATTAGAATGTTCTGCTCCCTGACAGCACCACTTACTGCTGGACTCCCATCCTGCCTGTGAAGACCACCACTCCAAGGGCCTTCCTGGGATGAAGTTGTTCAGTCGAGATCGACATTCCCCAGTCATCATTCCATGGCATCATTTTCAAAATGGGTTTTTATTAGCGATGAGATTTATATTAATGATAAGAAACCATGAGCCAGGCATTCACACTTCAGCAGAACTCCCGATCTAATCTAATTCATTATTAAGAGCTCCCCTCCGCCCCCCCTTTTTTTGCCACAATTTTGTTCAGTCGCTAAGTCATGTCCAACACTTTGCGACTCCATGGACTGCAGCACGCCAGGACCATGTTGCTTTATAACAGGTCCAAGATCTGTTGTCAGGAGGAGGAGGCAAGGTACAAGCTAGAAGCTCCTGCGAAGGCTGGCAGTAAATCAGGAGTAGGGCTGAAGGAACACAGAGCAGGGATGGGGGATGAAAGCTTGGACAAAGGAGGCAGCAAGACGCCTTTTTGCCAGGTGGTGCTAGTGGTAAGGAACCCACCTGCCATTATGCAAGACATGAGAGACGCGGGTTCAAGCCCTGCATTGGGGAGATCACCTGGAGAAGGGCATGGCAATCCACTCCAGTATTCCTGCTTGGAGAATCCCATGGATAGAGGAGCCTGGCGGGCTGGGGTTGCAAAGAGTAGGACATGACCGAAGTCACTTAGCAGGCAGCACAAGATGCCTTACCCGCCAGGGAGAGTGGTTCAAGGCCAAGAGTGAAGATAGTGAATGAGCCTCTGGGGAACACTTGGAACGAAGGTGCTGCATGAGGGCCTGGCAGTAGGAAAAAAGCTATGATGGAGAACAGTAATAATTTTCAACCCGTTTCTGCGTGCAAGATTTCATATAGCTCTCGAAACCCAGTGCATTCAAGGAATAGTATCTTAGGTCACATAATCTAGAACAACATTTCTTAATAGGGGGTCAAAAATCCCTTGGAACTCCAAGTGGGCTTTGGGGTAGCATAATGTGTGTGTTAAGAGCCTCACCTGTGAGGTGGAACAGCTATGCCCTTCCTGGCTTTGTCTCTTCATGGCCACATGATTCTGGACAACTCACTTAACCTCCTGACTCAGGATCCTCATCTTCAAATCAGACTCTAAACAATCCTTTCCTCACTGTGAATAAGTTGATAAGATGGCACCCAGTAATCAATACATATGTTGGTTATCATTGGATCCATGTTTCTGGAGACAGTGTGTTGCTTTTATCAGATTCTTTTTCTTTTTTAAAAATATTTTTTACTTACTAGGTCTTAGTTGAGGACACAGGATCTTCCATCTTCATTGTGGCAGGTGAGATCTTTAGTTGCAGCATGTGGGAGAGTCCTTTGGACTGCAAGGAGATCAAATCAGTCCATCCTAAAGGAAATCAACCCTGAATATTCATTGGAAGGACTGATGCTGAAGCTCCAAAAGTTTGGCCACCTGATGCGAAGAGGCAACTCACTGGAAAAGACCCTGATGCTGGGAAAGATTGAAGGCAGGAGGAGAAGAGGACGACAGAGGATGAGATGGTTGGATGGATATGAGTTTCAGCAAACTCCGTAAAACGGTAAAGGACAGGGAAGCCTGGCTTGCTGCAGTCCATGGGGTCGCAAAGAGCTGGACATGACTGAGCAACTGAACAACAGATGTGGGCTCTGGTTTCTCAACCAGGCCACCGGAAATGGGACCGTGGCATCTCAGCCAGCGGACCACCAGGGAAGTCCCCATGAGATTCTTGAAGCAGTATAAATGCCTATCCCATCAAAAAATCCAGATGGCACTTGATTTGGAGAAAGAGATGGACATATATGTGGTTAGCTAGGCTGCCCCTACCACCCTTGAAGGCAGCAGGAGATATGTGGGTGCCAGGGAAGAGGGGGCAGGGTGGCGAGGGAGGTCTGCACCTAGTCTGCCACAGGAGAGGAAGGACAGGCCGATGGTCCTTCTCATGACAAAGATCAGGGACCAGCATGTATGAGGGCTCCCCCCTGCTGGGCACAGGTCTCCTTCACTCCTCAACCTTGGAGGGGGCATTCTACACGTCGCCTCAATCTTACTGCTGCACAGGAGAAGCCAATTCTGACTCCAAGTTGGAAATGTTTCTTTGACTTGCTTTTGTTATTATAATCATACAGAATAGCCTGCCTCAGAGAATCCTCTCCCTCCACTTGACTGTTAAACTAATACTTTGTTCAGAACCCTGTCCACCTGGGGATGGCAGGAAGGAAGAAATGAACATATCCCCTGCCTGAGTCTTGTCATTCCAGGAGATGTTTGCAAGACTAATGGCCTTTGGATTCCTCACCTCCCCCTGTCTGGGATCTCTAAAAGAAGCTGGCATCCAGACTCCGACAAGATGGTTATTTTGAGGTGTTAGCCTGCTGTCTTCTCGGTCAGCCAGCTTCCCAAATAAAGTCTCCTCGTTGCCTCAACCCCTTGTCTTTTGGATTCATCGGTGAGTCCTGTGGAGAACAGGGCAAGCTTGCACTCTGCAACACTAGGGAGGAGGAGCTGAACTTGGAGAGCTCGGGGAGCAGACGGGAAGCGCCCACACCCCGAGGGAGTCAAAGCCCACACCATCCTTTCTTTTGGGAAAGGCTGCAGTTTTGAGGTAGAGGCAGCATTTGAATCTGGCCTTGTAGCCCCTTTAGTGTCTGGTCGAGCAGGGAGGTGGGTGGAGAGAGGGAACTGGGCTCTGCTGGGGGCAGTCGCAGCAAAGCTCAGAGGAAGGTGGGGGCCTGCAGATACCTGGGGGTCAGTTGAGGGAGTTGGGGTCCTGAGAGGTGGTGGTGGATGGTGTTGGCCTCTCCTTTCTCCCATTTTCCACTTTGCTTCACCCTTAGCATCTCTTGAAAACACAGCCTTCTCTGAGGGAGGGTCTTTGGGCTTTTGGACACGCAGTAGGTGCGGGGTGTGTAGGGGGTGTGTGTGGGGGCATCCTGGCTTCAGAGCCCCTTGGGGCGTGGCCTGTGTTCCCAGGGCTGGTCCCTGGGGAAGAAAGACCCTGGAGGGGTGGCACTGTCCAGGCAGTGCTGGCTGAGGGGACCCCGGGCAGGGCCTGTGGAAGAGCAGATGCCCTCGCCCTGCACCCCAAGACTTGGGCCCCCCTTTTCCTCTCCACCTTGCCCCACCTCCAGGCTCATGCTTTCTGACAGTCTGGGCTCAGCCAGAGTGAACCCTTGTAACAACCAGGCGTCTGTCTGGGTCTCTGCATTGGCCAAAGTTCAAGGACCATGACTTCTGAACTGCCTTCCTCATTTTTTACCTTAGTGCCTCACAGGGTGGTTTCACAAGCTTTTCTGTTACAGGAGGTTTCTTCAGAGGAAACATTCGCAACCTCACTGGCTTCATTTTCTTCTCCAAAGCTGACCATTCCTCTTGTGGTTTAGGCCATTTCCGTGAGTCCTTGTCGACATTTTAGAGTTGAGTTCCTGTGGGGAGGTGATTCCTTGCCCCTCTTTTGGGCCTCCTCTGGTCCTACTGGTACTGCAGCCTGGGAGGAAGGATTCCATAGCATCCGTGCGTGTCAGCACATCAGAATTCTCCCTGGGCAGCGGGATGTGGAGGTGGATGGAGGTGGACACAGAATTGGGGCGGGGGCTTTGTGAAGGGGGCGGGGAGAGCCTTGTGGTGGGGGGCTCTATTGCTTCTCTATCTGTGTGAATTTGCAGGCATGATTGGGTTTCACCTTCCTCCTGCGTCAAATTGCATGCATGCTAAGTCGCTTTAGTCATGTCCAACTCTTTGCAACCCTATGGACCGTAGCCCTCCAGGCTGCCCTGTCTAAGGGATTTTCCAGGCAAGAATATTGGAGTGGGTTGCCATGCCCTTCTCCAGGGGATCTTCCTGACCCAGGGACTGAACTCATGTCTTTTATGTCTCCTGCCCTGGCAGGCGGGTTCTGTACCACTGAGCCACCTGGGAAGCCCCCTGTAACTTCTCTTGGGCTTTGATGTTTAGCATCTCGGTCGAGATGGTGGTTACAGTCGAGAGCAGTAGAACTGTATAAAATTAAAATAAGACAGTTCTGCCGCCCTCATCTGTAGTCACAATCTCAGCTGAGATGCTAAACATCAAACCCCAAGTGAAGAGCTGAAGACCCATCAACTCATTCAGGCACCACCTCCGTCCATGAACTTGCTGACCTCCTATTTCTCACGTGAGTTCAGCAGATTTTCTCACTCTCTTTTCTCTCTGCACTTTGTACTAGCTTGCTTCTGTATATCCGAGGAATAATGGTAGTATGGGCTACCATTCCATCCAAATGTAAAGACAGAAAAATCAGTTCTTACGGTAGTGTGGCCTACTGTTTCATCCAAACATAAAGACAGAAAATCAGTTCTTACTGACTTCTTCCATTTGTTAAATATCATACCATTTGGAAATACCTTTCCTGTTGGTTATTATTAGGTCACTGCTCATCCAACAGATATTTCATGTCTGGCTCTCCTGTTCTGATTTGATCTGGCGACATCTTCTAAAGTGTCACCCTGAGGACTTTTCCTCTGCAAGGGAGGAGGCCAGAACCCAGAGTCTTACTCAAGGTCACGGCTGGGGTCTCTGGCTTTCTGTGCGGTGCTCGCTGGTGCCCAAGAGGCTGAATGAAGCTGGTTAGAAGGCAGAGATGGCCTTGGTCAGGAAACGAGGGGAAGTGAAGTGCTCTATAATGTTCCTCCTAAGGAGACTTCTCACTAGGATGACTTACAGTGTGATTTTCATTCTAAAAAGCTGCCTGCTACCGAGTGATATTTATGAAATGCTTAACCTTATGGAGATTCCTTTGGATATGCAGAAAAAATACCATAAATCCTTGTGTCTTCTTTTTTAAGTGGAAAGATGTGAATTACATCCTCATGAGGTGTGCAAAATTAAATGTACAGGAAGATGCAATTTTATTAAAAATTTTGACCAAAGAATGCAGCAGACTCTCTGCCCTCTTACTGATCCTCTCTGCCCACAGTTTCCTGGAGAGGGAAGACCTGGCTAGGCTGTTGGCAGAGGAGACTAATTTCAGGTGGCTTCTGAGTGGGGAGTGCAGGGGCCTGTGGCCAGTGGGGAGTGTGCTGGCCGTGTAGACGTCCAGTGATGCACAGCACGTTCCTGCCATCAGATCAGTGCGTCCACGTGTTTATCCACCAAGGAACAAGCAAAGAGAAGAAAGCATAGCAAACGGTGTGGGACCTGCCGCAACAGGCAGGAGCAAGGAAGAAGCAGAGACCAGCCTCAGGCGCCTGCCCTGGCGAGTGGCCTTCCCTACACACGGTCTGTCCAGGGGTCGTGGTGGAAGGTGCTGGCATCACGGGTGCACGGGATCTGGGCAGTCTGACCTCTGAGATGGGGCTCAGACCACCCCGCCACCTGCTCCCCTGCCCCATCCTGTGGGGCCCTGAGCTCAGGGTGGTTGCTCCTGCTCATGCACCAGGGCAGGTCAGCCCGCTGCCGGGCAGCCAGAGCCCCCAGAGCTGCCATCAGGCCCTCCGGCCAGTCCCTCGTCGTGGGCTGCAAGGATGCTGAGGCTGCTGTCACCAGGCTGGGAAGCGGCGGAGGGGCACCTCTGATTAGGTTGAGAGGATTCCAGACTGTGCTTTTGTCTCTGCCCTGGTGCAGAAAGCGAGGGCCTGGTTTGGGCAAGTGGCTCCCTGGTTCTGATTTTTCTTCCTGTTTCTGATTTTTCCTCTTGTCTCTGTATTTCCCTTCTGTCACAGCCCATGATCCTCAGTTCTGGAAAGGGCTCCTAGTCTATGACCTGCAGCGGACCAGAGCAACACCACTGGGGCCCTCCAATGTCTGTGCCGGAGAGGGGAGAGCACAGGCACACACGTGCTGCACACAGGACATGCAGCACACACACAGATTACGCATCACACACACCATACACCATGCATACACCATACACACACATCATACACCACAAACACACCACACACACACCCTGCACACACACATGATACACCCACAACATACACCACACACATTCATACCCACACACCACACACCACACATACACACACACCATGCATATACCATGCATACACACACACCATACACACACCCTGCACACACACGATACACCCACACCATAGATACATATACCATACACACACACCACATACACACACCCCCACAACCACACATGCATACACCATACACACAACACACACCACACACATACCACATGCCACACACCATGCATACACCATACACACACACCACACACCACACACACACCATGCACACATCCTGCATACACACATCAAACACCCACACCATACATATATATACTATACATTCAACACACACCATACACACACCCTGAGCACACACATGATATACCCACACCATAGATACATATACCATACACACACCACACACCCTGCACACACACAACACCCACACCCACAACCACACACCACACATGCCACACACCATGCATACACCATACACACACACCAGGCACCATACACACACCCTACACACACCCTGCATACACATGACACACTCACAACATACATACATATACCATACAGACACCCTACACACACTGGGCACACACACAACACACAACACACACACCTTGCACCATACACACACCCTACACACACCCTGTGTACACACATGATACACTCACAACATACATACCTATACCATACAGACACCCTACACACACTGTGCACACAGACAACACACAACACACACATGCATACATCACACACACCATACACATCATGCATACACACAACACACATACCCACAACCACACTCCACAATTCATAGCACATGGACACTCATACCTACACACCACACACCATACATACACACATTCCATGCATACACCATGCATACACACGCAACACACACCATACACCCACACCATGCATACGTATACCATACACACACCACACATACACCATATGCACTCAACACACACCATACACACTGTGCACATGCACAACACACACTCATACCCACAACCACACACCACACACATACACACACCACACACACCATACACACATCATGCCAACACACACCATACACCCACACCATGCATATACACAACACACACACCCACAACCACACACCACACATTCATAGCACACACACTCATACCCACGCACCACACACCATACCTACACACACACCATGCATGCACCATGCATATACACACAACACACACACACCATACACACACACACCATACATACACCAAGCATATACACACCATACACCCATACCATGCATACACACAACACACACACCCATAACTGCACACCACACACCATCCATAACACACCACATACACATGCTGTACACAAGCACACACACTGATACCCATATGACACACTGTAAGAAGACACACGCTACGCCCACTCAAGTGTGAAAGGAGGAGAAGGAGGTGACATGGCTACATCCTTTATGTATCTTATCCCAATTCATTTTCACAACCATGTCGAGAGGCTTTGAGTTCATTTTATGCAAGAGGAAACCAAAACTGAGAAAGTGGAAGTGACTTCCTCAAATGCACAAGCCAGTGCCTGCCTCCAAGTGGGAGGATGACCCCAAGCTGGCCGGCAGCCAGAGACAGACATCTGCTTCAGACAAGTGCCAGGCGCCGGAGGGTCCTTGTCAGGGCCAGGTCTTGGAAACAGCTGTTTCCAGGTGTCACTGCCTCTCTTGAGCATCCTCAGGAGCTGCTTCTGATGGAAGCTACTCTGATAGTGGCCATCAGGCAGCCACATCAGGAAGAGCGGCTGCCAGGAGCTGTTGCATGTGAAACACAAGGGCCTCCACCAGGAGCTTCCCCACTGTGAGGGCACAAGCTCCTTGCAGTCACCACTGGCCACAGTAAGGAGGAGAGCAGGGTGGGTAGACCAGATGGCTCACATGTTTTCATCTCGTCACTTTCCTAGACTTTACTGGTGGATCTTTCTCTCCCTGGAGGAGGTGACAGCTCACTGGTCCCTCAATGTGCATTTCTCTGAGGAGCCAGGACTCTGGATTTCTATTAGGACATCTGGTGAATTGGAGTTAGGACCAGGACACTCAGAGGGGAACCGTGCCACCCAAACATGATGGAAAAGGTTGAAGGGTATTGGTATCCACCAGCTGCAATAGATGCACAACCTTCAGTAGACCTTTGATAACACAAGGCTCCTCTCCCTGTGTCTAAAATGGGAAAATGAATATCGGCTCACAGGACTGTTGTGAGGACTAATTGAAATGATGCATATAAAGTGCCTGAGACCATCAATACAGTTTCTGTTCACTTGGTCTGGTGTCTTCTTACTACCAATCCTGCCTTCCACTTGGATGACACTAAGCTCTCCTAGCTCCTTACATCCAGGTTAGGTGCCTGGATGTGTTAGGGATGTTTTTGGCTGCAAGGGATCGAAGAGACAAGAAAGAAGGAAGCTAAGTTATTCAATCAGTTCTGCTATAAGAGGATGCAGCGGTTCAGTTCAGTCACTCAGTCGTGTCTGACTCTTTGTGATCCCATGGACTGCAGCACACCAGGCCTCCCTGTCCATCACCAGCTCCAGAGTCCACACAAACCCATGTCCATTGAGTCAGTGATGCCATCCAACCATCTCATCCTCTGTCGTGCCCTTCTCCTCCTGCCCTCAATCTTCCCCAGCATCAGGGTCTTTTCAAATGAGTCAGCTCTTCGCATCAGGTGGCCAAAGTATTGGAGTTTCAGCTTCAGCATCAGTCCTTCCAATGAATACTCAGGACTGATCTCCTTTAGGATGGACTGGTTGTAATTCCTTGCAGTCCAAGGGACTCTCAAGAGTCTTCTCCAACACCACAGTTCAAAAGCATCAATTCTTTGGCACTCAGCTTTCTTTATAGTCCAACTCTCACATCCATATATGACTACTGGAAAAACTATAGCTTTGACTAGACGGACCTTTGTTGGTAATGTCTCTGCTTTTTAATATGCTGTCTAGGTTAGTCATAACTTTCCTTCCAAGGAGTAAGCGTCTTTTAATTTCATGGCTGCACTCACCATCTGCAGTGATTTTTGAGCCCCTCAAAATAAAGTCTGACACTGTTTCCACTGTGTTTCCCCATCTATTTGCCATGAAGTGATGGGACTGGATGCCATGATCCTAGTTTTCTGAATGTTGAGCATAGCTCCCTAAAAAATCACTGAACTGTGCAAAATTGGGCAATCAATCAATTACGGGGAAAATGGACCTAAGGGCAAAACACTCAAACAAAATCTTCATCTGTGACATATAAAAGGATAAGAACCTCACAAAAACAGTGATACAGTTTTACACTTGTTAAATGATGAAGACAGACACCAGTACTGCAGGAAATACGGCACTTAGCCTCGAGAAGAGCCTGAAGCTTGCTTGAGGATGTGGGTGCTAAGGGGTCCTCTTGTGAGCTCTGGCGACTTGGAATAAGGAGCAAGAAGTGGAAGTGGAAGGAAAGCTCTAACAAACGGTGGGTGTGGTTCGTGACACACTTGGTGATGGGTGGTACCTGGGAGGTGATGGAGGGAGGTGTGTATGCCTGTGTGTGTGTGTGTGTGTGTGTGCACGTGTGTGTTTGCAGGCTTGCACCAGCTGGATGCAGCTTACTGCCCTCACCTAGAGTTTTTTGCAGATGAAATCACACGTCTGCAAACACACCATCTGCTAGATTCTCAGATTGTTTCCTAACATATCAACCTCATTGAAACAAATGTGTGTGTCAAAACAAGCATTGAAGTGACTGTGCCCACATCCATGATTGCACAGGGACCCTAGGACTCTGGCTCTGTGGGCATCAGGCAGTCTTCTCAATGGAGGAGGGGCTGGTGTCCAGGGCAGAAGGTCAAAGACAACACCACACCAACCCCCACATTTTAGGGGGTGACTACAGTTTACTTGAGAGTGAGTGAAAGTCACTCAGTCGTGTCCGACTCTTTGCAACCCCGTGGACTATACAGTCCATGGAATTCTCCAGGCCAGAATACTGGAATGGGTAGCCTTTCCCTTCCCTTCTTCAGGTTATCTTCTCAACCCAGGGATTGAACTCAGGTCTCCCACATTACAGGCGGATCCTTTACCAGCTGAGCCACAAGGGAGGCCCAAGAATACTGGAATGGGTAGCCTATCCCTTCTCTAGCAGATCTTCCCCACTCAGGAATCAAACCAGGGTCTCCTGCATTGCAGGCAGATTCTTTACCAACTGAGCTACCAGAGAATTATCTCTGATCAAAGGCATTTATTTCAGATTATTTTGTCTAGTGTTAACTTTGCAATACCTTCAAAGTGGATAACTGCCTTAAAAGTATCTCTGTAGAACCCATGGACTGAGATTAATGTTGATATTGGAAGTACAGGTGAACAGAAAGGCGGTAGCAGCTGCTATATGTCCCATTCAGGATTCGAGTTCCTTCTCTGTCATAATCAGATTGAAAGGGTGACAACCTAACAAAATCTGACAAGAGTAAGCATAAATTTCAACATTATAAAAATTATTGGAAATAGAGATTGAAGTCCACTATCATTATTGGTGACCCTCACTCTTGGTAAGTGGGGAGTCGGCATATTAACTAAGCAAAGTGCAAATGCATCAGAATTAGACTCTGCAAACTAAGAATCCAAACATGAAGACAAGCATGTGCAGCTTTTTTGGCACTGCTACAGGCTTTACATTCTTTAATCCTGAACTTTGCAAAATTCCACTAAACTCAGTGATAATTATTCAGAAGTCCCTTTTGAATTTTTTCTCTTAGTGGAAAAGGATGAAAAGCTGTATCAATGAAGAAAATATTGAGACTTCCCTGGCAGTGCAGCGGTTAAGACTTCACCTCCCAATGTAGGGAGTATAGATTTGATTCCTAATCAAGGAGCTAAGATCCAGCAAGCCTCTTGGACAGACAACCAGAACAGAAACAATAGCAGCAATATTGTAACAAACTCAATAGACTTTTAAAATGGTTCACATTAAAAAAAAAAAAAAAGCTAAAAAAAAGAAAATATTGTTTCTTCCGCCTTTGGTGAAAGTGACTGGAATGGCAGAGAATACAATGTGTCACATGAGATTGTAGTCTTGTCTTCAAGCACTTTTGGGAAGATAAATAACAGCATTATACAAGATTCAAAGAAACCAATTTGTGATTAAATTTGTATGGGAGGTGTCCTCTACAACTGGGTAAAATACAGATGTTTATCATATATCCAACTTTCTGGTACTTCTTAAATTCAGTTTCAATAATGAAATACAGTAAGAACAATCCTGTGATCTGAACAGTACAGGATTCCATTAATAAAATGATAGTTCACGGGAAAAAAAATGATGTAAGGGCAACCATGGATTCTCTGCTGGCTCGCACCAATCTCTCTCAACCTTACTCCTAGTAAGGGGTCCTTTAAAATGTTGCAACACTTGTTAAAGATATGGAAACTTGTGTGGCTGTGTGCTCAGTCGTGTCTGACTCTGTTCGATCCTATAGTCCACCAGGCTCCTCTGTCCACGGGATTCTCTAGGCCAGAACACTGGAGGGGGTAGCCATTCCCTTCTCCAGTGAATCTTCCAGACCCAGGAACTGAACCTGGGTCTCCTGCATTGCAGGCAGATTCTTTACCATCTGAACCACGAGGGAAGCCTGAAGATATGGCAGGTAAATATAAAAATCTTTAGTCCACACATGTTTAATGTTTCTTACATTTCAAAGTTCTTAAGAGGTGTCAAGTATGAAACAGAGTTACGAAAATTATTTGTTCAAAAGTTATGCTTTGAAGGTGTATGTGATAAGAAATAGCTGTCATCATTGCTACCAACCAGATACTTTTAATGAATAAATTGAAAATACATAATTAAATGAATAATCTTAAATATTTACTTCAACCCATAGGTCATTTTTAAACAGTGATGAGAAAGTAACTGCTTTCTGAGGGAAATTTATACTGCAGACAGAGAGGAACTTGTAAATAGATATTTGGAAGTCATGCTACCACCCTCGTGTGATTTTTTTGTTATATTATGTGTTAACAATGAAAATAAAAATCCTAAATATATACCTATAAAAACTTAACAAAAATACATTAAAATGTTTTCTAAAAGGAGGTATATTGCTTTGAACCCCTTGGATAAAAATATAAAAATGACAAAATGAAAGCTTGAAAGAACAATTGACTGACATTCAGGAAAGTGGAAATTTAGTACCTGGATTCTAAGGACGGCTACAAATCTCCATATAATTGGTGAATGGAATTGAAACATGGTACCCACATTTAGAAAGCACAGCTCATGTTTCATTTCTATTTGGATTTATGTACTTCTGTGAAATAGATTTTTCAACTATGACAGTAATTTAATATAAAAGGTAAATTGAACATAGAGCTTTATCATAAAGGATCAAACCAACATAAAAAAATCAGATTTAATCATATTTCTTTCCCTAAAATATTATTAATAAAACAATTCTCATGGTGGTACAAAATATTCGGTTTATTTTTAAATGAAAATTTGAAATTAACCCAAAATATTATTCATTATATGCAGGTCAGGAAGCAACAGTTAGAACTGGACATGGAACAACAGACGGGTTCCAAATAAGAAAAGGAGTACGTCAAGGCTGTATATTGTCACCCTGCTTATTTAACTTATATGCAGAGTACATCATGAGAAATGCTGGGCTGGAAGAAGGTTGGAATCAAGATTGCTGGGAGAAATATCAGTAACCTCAGATATGCAGATGACACCACCCTTATGGCAGAAAGTGAAGAGGAACTAAAAAGCCTCTTAATGAAAGCGAAAGAGGAGAGTGAAAAGTTGGCTTAAAGCTCAACATTCAGAAAACAAAGATCATGGCATCTGGTCCCATAGCTTCATGGGAAGTAGATGGGGAAACAGTGGAAACAGTGTCAGACTTTATTTTTTTGGGCTCCAAAATCACTGCAGATGGTGACTGCAGCCATGAAATTAAAAGACGCTTACTCCTTGGAAGAAAAGTTATGACCAACCTAGATAGCATATTGAAAAGCAGAGACATTATTTTGCCAACAAAGATCCGTTTAGTCAAGGCTATGGTTTTTCCAGTGGTCATGTATGGATGTGAGAGTTGGAGTGTGAAGAAAGCTGAGTGCCGAAGAATTGATGCTTTTGAACTGTGGTGTTGGAGAAGACTCTTGAGAGTCCCTTGGACTGCAAGGAGATCCAACCAGTCCATTCTGAAGGAGATCAGCCCTGGGTTTTCTTCAGAAGGAATGATGCTAAAGCTGAAACTCCAGTACTTTGGCCACCTCATGCAAAGAGTTGACTCATTGGAAAAGACCCTGATGCTGGGAGGGATTGGGGGCAGGAGGAAAAGGGGACAACAGAGGATGAGATGGCTGGATGGCATCACCGACTTGATGGATATGAGTCTGAGTGAACTCCAGGAGCTGGTGATGGACAGGGAGGCCTGGCGTGCTGGGATTCATGGAGTCTCAAGGAGTCAGACACGACTGAGCGACTGAACTGAACTGAACCCTGTACTACACACATCTTAGAAGTATGTGAATATAATGAATGAGTATATAAATATGCACAATATTTTTTAGTTTCTCAAACTGATTTACTACATTTTGGGTTGACTGAAAAGATCATTTGGATTTTTCATTACAGATTGTGGAAAAACCTGAACAAGCTTTTTTGCCAACCCCACAGATGCGTGATCAGAGAAAATAAAATTGCACAATGCTGCTCTAGATAAGAGGGCCTACAGGTGGCGCTAGTGGTGAAGAACCTTGTCAAGTGGTCAAGAACCTTGTCTCCTGCTTGTCAATGCAGGAGACATGAGAGATGCTGGTTCCATCTTTGTGTTGGGAAGATCCACTGGAGGAGGGCATGGCAACCCATTCCAGTATTCTTGCCTGGAGAATCCCACGGACAGAGGAGCCTGGTAGGCCACAGTCCACAGCGTTGCAAAGAATGAGGGCTCACACAATACCTCTGAACACAGCAGGAGACTGAGAGGAAAATGAGCCAGTGAAGAGGCAGGACAGTGAAGGACACGAGATGCCCTCCACACTGATGAATCCAATTTTCTGAACATACAAGCCCCCATGAAATAATCAGGAAGATGCTTCCATGAAACCTTTGAGGTGTATACTTAGAGAGGAAGATTAAATTTGCACTGCCTCAAATTCTGACCCCCAGCATTTGTTAAAACTTTGCCTAACATTATTACCTTTGTATTCTCAATGCATTTTAAAATGAAAACAGTTCACATTCCTGGCAAATACTAAGATGATGTTGTTCAATCTTCAGAGACCCTGATAATCCAAGAAATTAGACTATGGAAGGCTGTTTTCTCAATTGCCTTGGTACAAAGTGTGGAAATGCAGTGTGATCTAACACTCTGGGAGGACATTTTATGTATATCTTTAAAAATTTCCCATATTTGATGGTTTTAGCCCATTAAAATTGCAACTTTACATGATTTATTCTAGCTATTCCTGGCAATCATTAAGTCTGGAAACAACTCAGCATGGGTAAATAATTATCAGTAAGTAATTAGTTGAAAGGTTTTCTCTGGTGGCTCAGATGGTAAATAATCTTCCTGAAACTCAGGACACCCAGGTTGGAACCCTGGGTTGGGAAGATTCCCCTGGAGATGGAAATAACAACCCACTCCTGTATTCGTGCCTGGGAAATCCCATGAACAAAGGAGCCTGGCGGGTTACAGTTCGTGGAACCTCAGAACAGTTGGACACAACTTAGCGACTAAACCACCACCACCAATTGGTTGAAAACTTTCAAAATTTAATACTACAATTTTTTTTTCCCAGTGCAACCTTTTCTTCTGTAGATGGAAAAACATGCTCAGAAATTGTGATTCTTCATTGATATAAAGAGATAAAACCAACCATGGAGTTAGATTCTGGATCTAAAGATTTTGTCATTGTGCCTTCTTTCTCAAAATTCAGGCACTTCTAACTTGTGAACCAATCTGTCCACCAATAAGGATTTTTAAGCATCCATGGTGTGGTTGAGGAGCTAAGAGATGGAAAACAACGAGAACATTAGAGGAGACACAACCCAAGCACATAGGTGGTCAGAAATGAACTGAATCGTGAACACTCGTGGGATGAGCTGGAAAGGGCTTCCTGGCAGGAGGGCAGGATGGAGGGGAGACTTCAGGTGAAGAGGAGAAAGGACGAGGTGGGAGGAGAGGCGGAGCAGGAAGAAGGACGCAGGAACACAGCAGGGACTCCAAAGGAAGCTTGCAGACCTCCCCGGCGGCCCAGTGTTTAGGAATCTGCCTTGCAATGCAAGGGATGCAGGTTCAATCCCTGGTCAGGGAACCAGGATCCAACACGAGGCAGGGCAACTAAGCCTGTGGGTCACAGTTAGAGGATCTGCTCGCCCAAAGGAAGGATCCGGGATGACACGACGAAGACCCAATACAACCAAGTAAATAAATACGGAAAAAATGATTAAAACCCCCCAACACAAAAGGAAGCTTCCTCATAACAATAACCCCCATTTGTACTGAGGGCATAATTTAGACTGTTTTAACCATTTCATTTCACAGATGAGAAAACGAAGACATGAACGGTAAAGGGACAAACTGAAAGTCATCAGCATGTACCGTCCACATTAGGGCAGGAACTGCATCTCCACCTGTCCAACTCCCAATTCGCTGACATTTCTGTCTGCATTTCCTGCTTCAGGCTGAAGGCAGTCCCCCCACCTCCAACCACTGAAGATTCCATTGTTTAGACCTTCGAATTGGATCATGCTGAAAGTGAAAGTGGTTCAGTCGTGTCCGACCCTTTGTGACCCCATGGACTATACAGTCCATGGAATTCTCCAGGCCAGAATACTTGAGTGGGTAGGCTTTCCCTGCTCCAGTGGATCTTCTAAACTCAGGGATCAAACCCAGGTGTCCTGCATTGCAGGCGGATTCTTTGCCAGCTGAGTCACCAAGGAAGCCCTAGATTGGATCATGCTAGATATCCACAAATTAATTAAGCAAATAAGTAAATGTATTTAATTTTCTGGTGGGATATGTAATCACCAGGATAGCTACTTGGAGGGAAAAAATGCAAAACAAAAGAAAACAACTGCAATCCCACTGCTGGGTATATACACTGAGGAAACCAGAATTTAAAGAGACATGTGTATCCCAATGTTCATCTCAGCACTGTTTATAATAGCTAGGATATGGAAGCGACCTCGCTGTCCATCAGCAGAATAATGGATAAGAAAGTGGTGGTACATATGCACAATGGAATATTACTCCGCTATTAAAAAAAGAGTGCATTTGAATCAGTTCTAATGAGATAATGAAACTAGAGCCTATTATACAGAGCGAAGTAAGTCAGGAAGAAACACACCAATATTATATTAGCTCATATATTAACCAATATTATATTAACGCATATAATCACCAATATTATATTAATGTGTATATTAACGCATATATATGGAATTTAGAAAGATGGTAACGACCCTATATGTGAAACAGCAAAAAAGACACAGATGTAAAGTACAGACTTTTGAAAGACTCTGTGGGAGAAGGCGAGGGTGGGATGATTTGAGAGAATAGCATTGACACGTGTATATGTGAAATAGACCATCAGTCCAAGTTTGATGCATGAGACGGGGCACTCAAAGCCGGTGCACTGGGATGACCCTGAGGGATGGGATGGGGAGGGAAGTGGTAGGGGGTTCAGGATGGTTCATGGATACCCAACCATCACAATATTGTAAAGTAATTAACCTCCAATTAAATTAATTTTAAAAAAATCTCCAGTTCTGTGAGTACTGCTTTTTATGAGCATTCTCATATTTTCCCATCAAGGTGGCTTTTGACCCCCCCCCCCCAGGCCTTCTTTCATGTGGGTAACTATTTAAAGATGCGATGCTCAGGGGCGCAGTTTCCACAACCCCTTCTCTCTCTGTTGGCTCCCGGTTGGCGGGGACGGGAGCGGAGGGCGGGAATGGCGAGGGGCGGGCGCTGGGGGGCACTGTCGCTCCACGGAGGGGCCGCCCGGCCCCCGGAGGCCTGGCCCAGCGCCTCCCCGCACAAAAGGTAGCCTTTCCAAGGCGTGCGCCGGCTCTGCATCAGTCTTCTCTTCCCAGCCCCCCGCCCCCGGTGCTGGGGGTCGATTTCCGACCGTGGCCGCGGTGACGCACACGGGTCCAGCTGCTGGTCCAAACCGCCTGCCCAGCTCCGCAGCCCGCGAGAACCGACTTCACATGTCACCGGGGCGGCGGCCCTGACGACATCACTTAGAAGATTAAAAATAGATTGAAGCACATGCCACTTCAAAGGGAGCCCAGAAAGGACATCGGCGTGATTTGATGCGTTAATGAGAAAGAGCCGCTAGCTTCTTGACTTGAACGGTCTGGACTGAGAGAGGATTTAGAAGCTTGGAGCTGCTGGTTACTTCCAAAAACAATGGTTAGATGCCTTTTATGGCTTAAATAAGGAAGCACCTCCCTCCCCCTCTCCTCCCTACTCTTCAGTTCTTCCTGGTGTGATCTGGGTGATAGGAACACCAGGGCTCAGGGAATCTCCCTGTCCACCCAGTCCCCAGAGGGTGCCCCAAGAAGTGCAAGGAAGGTGGGAGTAAGGACCCAGTTCCCCAGGCCCAGATCGGGGGGTCCACAGGACCCCCTGTGCCCTGAGGCCACCTACTCGCTGACGCTGATGAGCAGCGGCCTTGACCTGTCCACTCACCTTAGAATCATCCATCGCCCATTGATCTTTTGTTTCAAAGACCTCTTTCCAGCAGCCTGGGCCCCTCCAGAGAGACTGAAATCCCAGGCTCCCACAGCCACTTCCTGGCTGGGGGGGGTGGAGGGGGTTTAGTGGGAGACAGAGCCCAGTCCTTGTTTTTCATACCTTGTCAGGAGGTCTGAACGCAGAGGGGGGCGCGGATGGGGAGTGCAGCCCCAGAGGAGTGGAGGATCAGCAGATGTACTCATGAAAAATTCACAAGGAATCAGCAGAGGTTCCTGTCCTTCCCGCCCCCCTCCCTGGGCAAAGCCCCCCCTCAGCTTGTCGCCCAGGCCTCCACAAGAATACCGGGGAGTGCCCCACTCTGTTCCGAAGGAAATCTGGCCCTGGGGGGCTAATGCCTGGTACTTGATGCACTTGGCCATCCTCCTGAGAACCGGCTGCAAATGCAGTTCAGGCGAAATTGATGAAGTATCGGTTAATCTGAGGCTGACAGCTTAGAGAGGTCACAGCTGAGAGGGGCTGCCAGGGGCTCATGGAGAACGGCTGGAGAAGAGTTTAAGAGACAGCCCGAGCCCACGGGCGCAGCTGCCCGTCTTCACCACGTGGGCACCGCCCAACCTCGCCAGGTCTCTCATCCTCCCCCACGGGTAAGCAGTTTGAATGTGGACATCACCCCTCTCCCTCCCCAAAAAATTCAGGCCCACACCCCTGAGGCTCCTCTCTCCTTAGGAAGGAAGAAGAAGAGAGTTGTTGGTCCCAGTTGGAACAGGCAGTTAGAGCGCCTAATGCAAATTTCCTCTTTTAATTGGAGCTCTGAGTCATGTCTTGCCCGGCCCTGCGTTTCCTGCTACAGGAAGGTTTGTCTAGGTAGATGGCAGATCTGCAGATGGTGGGTTAGGCACTGCTCAGGAGGAGTTTTCTGGGAGTGGTGTCAGCTCCCTGAAAGAAGATAGGAATGGATACAAATCCACGTTCAGCCTGAGTTGTTTTGTGTGTGAAAATCTAGGACTCCAGGACTCCGAAATTCATCACTCAGAGGTGTTGCCACATGATCTTGGCATCTGTGTGTCTTCTAAATTCCGGGGTGGCCTTGAAGATTAGATTCACCAACACTCGGATTTTATGGGTGTGAAGCAGCAGGGGTTGTGGGGTCCAGTAGGCTTGGGTTGGAACCCTGGCTTTCCGATGCTTGGGCTTCCCTGGTGGCGCTAGTGGTAAAGAACCTGCCTGGCAAATGCAGGTGATACAAGAGCTGAGGGTTTGACCCCAGGGTTGGAAAGATCCCCTGGAGTAAGAAACGGCAACCCACTCCAGTCTTCTTGTCTGGAAAATCCTATGGAAGAGGAGCCTGGGGGGCTGCAGTCCACAGCGTCACAAAGAGTCAGACACCACCGAGCACGCATAAGCATGCAACCCTGATGCTTAGAGAGCGAGTTCATCATTGTCTCCATCTGCTACGGGAAAAGAGGACTGGAGGTGATCTTTCACTTTCTGTGATTAAATGGCTGAGGAGATCTCAGAGTTGGAATTCAAACCAGGTTTCCACCCTTCTCCGTGTAATCCCTTTCTTTTTATAACAAGAGTGAATGTAGGAATAGTAAGAATAATACTGGAGTAGCCAGAGTCTCAGCCTTTACAACAAGCAGACTGCTCAGCATCACACATGGGAGAACTCATGATCCCTCCCTGCGGACTTGGGAGGAAGATCGTATTATGATCAAATTAGTATTCTTAAAAGAAGATTGCCTTTACTTATTTTTGGCTGTGGTGGGTCTTCATTGCTGTGTAGGCTTTTCCCTAATTGCAGTGAGCAGGGGCTGCTCTCTAACTGCGGCGAGCCGTCTTCTCATTTGGATGACTTCTCTTGGTGTGGAGCGCGGGCTCTAGAGTGCAGGCTCAGAGTTGGGACCCTGGGGCTCTAGAGCGCAGGCTCAGGAGTTGTGGCGATTGGGCTTCATTGCTCCACAGCACGCACGTGGGATCTTCCCAGATGCGTGATCCAGCAGATTCTTTACCACTGAGCCTCCAGGGAAGCCCTCACATTAAGATTCTTATTACCACACCATCTCTTTTAAAAGAAAGGGAAATTGAGGTTGGACAGTTAGGGAGCACAATCTATTCTCTATTTCCATTTTTCTGGGAACCTTTTCTTTCCCTGGGGTGGAGTTGGGTGGGGTGGGGTTGGAGGTGTCCAGCACTAAATCTGCTGATCTACACATCAGAGGATATATGAACACACGTGATTATAGCCAGACTGCAAATACTGCTATCGTCAATCGGTAAGAAAAAGTCTGTTTATTAACAGTAATGCAGGTGTTTCCCCCATCAGGGATCAAATGTGTGTCCCTGTACTGCAAGGGAGATTCTTAACCCTTGGACCACCAATTTGAATAGATGTTTGAAAACTGACTCCGGTAAAATAGGCTTTGTAACTTTTCAACAGGAAGTCTGAAGCCACTGGGTTCTATTAGATCCTGACTTTGGGGGAGGTGATTTAGAAACAGGAAAGGCAGGCATCCTTGATGGGCAGAGGCCATGAACCTTCAGGCCTTTTACAGAGAGCTTAGGTGCTGCTCTGCCTGCCCAAGGCTTAGCCCTGAAAGGAAAAATGGTCCATGCCTTCTTGGGACAGACCTTTATGAAGTGACAGGAGTTGTGATGGGCACAGCCTTACTGCCATCATGGAACAGAATTTGTCATCATAACGGGTCTATTGTATAAGCCATGAAACACAGATCTTCAAGTCAGGCATCTGAGCAGCACATAAACAGTGATATTTGGGTGTCTGGGAATGAACGGGCTGCTGGGGAACCTTGTCTGCAGGTGTTCACGTTGGCTTGATGGATTCTGCTCCTTGACACACAGCTGGACCATTGAATGCAGAAATCAGAGGCTCTGGACTCCAAAGATCTCTTTAAGGGAGTGACTTCTTTTTTTTTAAGCAAAGATATATAACTTCAAAATTTACTTTGCATGTGAATAAACTTGTGAAGTACATTAGCCTATATTGCTAAGTTGGATTTGAGCATGCCTGTTTCGGAGAGTAAAATTTTAACATGTGTTCAGGGTTGATAAGACTTGTGCCTTCTCTGTACATCAATTACAGAATAGTCCGATATTGACATATGGATCAGGGATGAAGTCAACCCAGTTCCATCGCTGGCTCATTTACATGTCAATGCCAGGCCAAGGCTCTTTGATCACTTTGCTCTTGTCTGAACTCCCAAACAAATAAAAACAGAGAGTCATGTTCAGTTCAGTCGCTCAGTCATGCCCGACTCTTTGTGACCCCATGACTCACAGCACACAAGGCCTCTCTGTCCATCACCAACCCCGAAGTTCACTCAAACTCATGTCCATCAAGTTGATAATGCCATCCAGCCATCTCATCCTCTGTCGTCCTCTTCTCCTCCTGCCCCCAATCCCTCCCAGTGTCAGGGTCTTTTCCAATGAGCCAACTCTTCCCATCAGGTGGCCAAAGTATTGGAGTTTCAGCTTTAGCATCATTCCTTCCAAAGAAATCCCAGGGCTGATCTCCTTTAGAATGGACTGGTTGGATCTCGTTGCAGTCCAAGGGACTCTCAAGAATCTTCTCCAACACCACAGTTCAAAAGCATCAATTCATCCACTCTCAGCTTTCTTTACAGTCCAACTCTCACATCCATACATGACCACTGGAAAAACCATAGCCTTGACTAGACGGATCTTTGTTGGCAAAGTAATATCTCTGCTTTTCAATATGCTATCTAGGTTGGTCATAACTTTCCTTCCAAGGAGTAAATGTCTTTTAATTTCTTGGCTGCAATCACCATCTGCAGTGATTTTGGAGCCCCCCAAAATAAAGTCTGACACTCTTTCCACTGTTTCCCCATCTATTTCCCATGAAGTGATGGGACCAGATGCCATGATCTTCATTTTCTGAATGTTGAGCTTTAAGCCAACTTTTTCACTCTCCTCTCACTTTCATCAAGAGGCTTTTCTGTTCCTCTTCACTTTCTGCCATAAGGGTGGTGTCATCTGCATATCTGAGGTTATTGATATTTCTCCCAGCAATCTTGATTCCAGCTTGTGCTTCTTCCAGCCCAGCGTTTCTCATGATGTACTCTGCATAGAAGTTAAATAAGCAGGGTGACAATATACAGACTTGACATACTCCTTTTCCTATTTGGAACCAGTCTGCTGTTCCATGTCTAGTTTTAACTGTTGCTTCCTGACCTGCATACAGATTTCTTAAGAGGCATGTCAGGTGGTCTGGTATTCCCATCTCTTTCAGAATTTTCCACAGTTTATTGTGATCCACACAGTCAAAGGCTTTGGCATAGTCAATAAAGCAGAAATAGATGTTTTCTGGAATTCTCTTGCTTTTTCCATGATCCAGCAGATGTTGGCAATTTGATCTCTGGTTCCTCTGCCTTTTCTAAAACCAGCTTGAACATCAGGAAGTTCATGGTTCACGTATTGCTGAAGCCTGGCTTGGAGAATTTTGAGCGTTACTTTACTAGCATGTGAGATAAGTGCAATTGTGTGGTAGTTTTAGCATTCTTTGGCATTGCCTTTCTTTGAGATTGGAATGAAAACTGACCTTTTTCAGTCCTGTGATCACTGAGTTTTCCAAATTTGCTGGCATATTGAGTGTAGCACTTTCACAGCATCATCTTTTAGAATTTGAAATCGCTCCACTGGAATTCCATCACCTCCACTAGTTTTGTTTGTAGTGATGTTTTCTAAGGCCCGCTTGACTTCACATTTCAGGATGTCTTGCTCTAGATGAGCGATCACACCATCGTGATTATCTGGGTTGTGAAGCTCTTTTTTGTATACTTCTTCTGTGTATTCTTGCCACCTCTTCTTAACATCTTCTGCTTCTGTTAGGTCCATACCATTTCTGTCCTTTATCGAGCCCATCTTTGCATTAAATTTTCCCTTGGTATCTCTAATTTTCTTGAAGAGATCTCTAGTCTTTCCCATTCTGTTGTTTTACTCTATTTCTTTGCTTTGATCGCTAAGGAAGGCTTTCTTATCTCTCCTTGCTATTCTTTGGAACTCTGCATTCAGATGCTTATATCTTTCCCTTTCTCCTTTGCTTTTCACTTCTCTTCTTTACACAGCTATTTGTAAGGCTTCCCCAGATAGCCATTGTGCTTTTTCGCATTTCTTTTCCATGGGGATGGTCGTGATCCCTGTCTCCTGTACAATGTCACGAACCTCTGTCCATAGTTCATCAGGTACTCTGTCTATCAGATCTAGTCCCTTAAATCTATTTCTCACTTCCACTGTATAATCATAAGGGATTTGATTTAGGTCATACCTAAATGGTCTAGTGGTTTTCCCCACTTTTTTCAAAGATCTAGAATCTCTTTTGTTCACTTGTGTATGTATATGTATTTGTGTGCCACGTAATAATATGACATTCTGGAATTCTTATTTTATCATGCACTTTATGCAGTAGTAACTGTAATAATAGTTTCCCATTTGGATAGCAATGTGAACTAATCAACAAAGTTGTCCATGAAGCCTCTGGTAGACTGTCTTAAATTGTGTTTATCAGTTCTGAAGGAAAATATCAAGACTACTTTGGCAGGCTTGATACTTTTTAAGTAAAATCTTATCTCCCACCCCATCTAACAAAATGAACTCACGAACAGCTTCTATCAGATGCTGTCTTCACATATTAATGCCCCAGGAGAAAAGAACCTATTTTTTAGCTGGAATAATTGTCACTATTAAACTTTACTTGGTAGCAAGTGAGAAAACTGAACTGTCCTTTAACTGGACATGCATTTGTTGACAGGATAATGCATCTACTGGCAGTCTACTGTGGACAGCTTGTGCTTTCCTCTGCTCACCATCCCTCCCATCTTTTCCCGGAAAGAAGGCCTCCTTCCTATGGGAAGTATATGAAAAGCTATGGCAAACCTGTACACCTTATTATAAAGCAGAGACACCATTTTGCCAACAAAGGCCTGTATAGTCAAAGCTATGGTTTTTCCAGTAGTCATCTGAGAGTTGAACCATAAAGAAAGCTGAGCACCGAAGAATTGATGCTTTCAAATTGTGGTACTGGAGAAGATTCTAGGGCATCTCTCATACTGCAAAGAGATCAAACCAGTCAATCTTAAAGGAAATCAACCCTGAATATTCATTGGAAGGACTGATGCTGAAGCTGAAGCTCCAATACTTTGGCCACCTCATGCAAAGAGCCTACTCATTGGAAAAGACCCTGATGCTAGGAAAGGCATCAGGCAAAAGGAGTAGGGGACAACAGAGGATGAGTTGGTTGGATGGCATCACCGACTCAACGGACATGAGTTTGAGCAAACTCCGGGAGATGGTGAAGGACAGGGAAGCCTGGCGTGCTGCAGTGCATGGGGTTGCAGAGAGTTGGACACAACTGAGTGACTGAACAACAACAGCGATCTCCTCCTTTCTGTAGGAGTCCAAGATGGGTCACTGCTTGTTCTCCTTTCTGTGATCAACACAGAGATGGCATAGGTCCTGGGGAGATAATCCCATGATTCCTATGTGGGCTCCAGGAGAAAGATTCTGTCCCTGTTCTGGACTCCCAAGGCTGAGATATTGGAAACCTGCATCTTATTGGGGTAGTACATCACTGAACCCTGCCGCAGGGAGGAGAGAGGATGACAATGTACATAACTAGGGAATTATATCGACCGATGGAAGGACTAATGCTGAGAGACAAAGGGAGAGAATTCAGAATTCTGACTGCATCTGAACTTGAGTCGTTGGGATTCTGGACTCAGCACCAAACTTCTCACTGAAAGCGAGTGAACAAATTCCAGTTTTTGCTTAAGTGACTTTGAAATGTGCCAGGCACTTGTTACTGAAATAGTGTGGAACAGTCATCTACTTTACAGTGGCAATTATCTTTGTGAATATAGTGTTTATGATCCTAATGATTGCTAAATCTATTTAGTTCTAAAACATTATGGAAATTTCTGGAAACCTTTAAAAGCAATCCATAGCAATGTTCCCCCCCACTTTTGCTCCTGAAGGAAGCCCCACAGCTGAATGTTTGTCCCAGACCTTTCAAAACTTTACTTCTTTGCTTTCATGGCATTATTTCATTTCTCCCTGGGCCCTAATTCTTTATTTTCACAGCATTAAGATTTTCCAGACAGTCCTTTCCTTTCCATGGAAGGTCTTCTTCACCTCCTTTGTTATTTTGTCTTCCTTCCTTCTCTCCTTCTTAAAGGATGAAGAAGTCACTCATTATCAAAAAGAAAACAATGGACAAAGCTCTGGAGAAAAGGGAACCCTCTTACACTGTTGGTGGGAATATAAATTGGTGCGGCTATCATGGAAAACAGTCTGCAAGATCCTCAAAAAACTAAACAGAGCTACTGTACCATCTAGCAAGTACTTTTATGGGTATTTATATGAAGAAAACAAAAACACTAATTTAAATAAGCGATAGTTTAAAAAATCAAAAAGAAATATGTCTTCCTATGTTCATTACAGCATTATTCACAATAGCTAAGGTATGGAAACAACCAATGTGTTCTTAGGTGGATGAATGGAAACAAGATGTGATATATATATACATACATACACACGCACATACACACAGTGAAAGAATACTCAACCATAAAAAGAATGACATCTTGACATTTGTAACAATGCAGATGGACCCTGAAAGTATTATACTAAGTGAAATAAATCAGATACAAACAAATACCATATGATTTCACTTAATATGTAGCATCTAAAAAGCAAAACAAACAACAAAGAAAATAAGATAAATCCAAACTTATATATACAGAGAACAAATTGGTAGTTGCCAGAGGGGAAGGACAGTAGGTGTGAGTGAAGGGGCTTGAGAGGTAGAAACTTCCAGTCATAAAATATAGAAGTCATGGAGATGTAACATAAAGCAAGTAACAACATACAGTCAGTAATATTGCCTTGCATCCTTTGAAACTTTGTATGGCCAAAAAAGATAACTTGGACTTTGTGGTGGTGATCATTTTTCAGTGTAAACAAATATCAAATCTTTATGTTGTATACCTGAACCTAATATTATATGTCGGTTGCTGCTGCTAAGTTGCTTCGGTCGTGTCCGACTCTGTGCGACCCGGTAGACGGCAGCCCAGCAGGCTCCCCTGTCCCTGGGATTCTCCAGGCAAGAACACTGGGTTGCCTGGAGTGGGTTGCCATTTCCTTCAAAAAAGAAACTTCTCCAAGTAGGAAAAAAAAAAAGGATGGAGTCACTCAGATTGGCCCTGCAGCCACCTCCCCATGCTTTCTGTTTGGTGATTCACATCAAGACTAAACCTTTAAGTGGGCTGAAATGATGACTCCCACACTCCGGTCTCCAGACCTCACTTTGAACTCCAGGCACCCGTCTCCAGCTGCCTTCTTGACACCTCTTCCTCCCCTAGGGCCTCTAAGGTCAGCTCGCTGTCGTTTCCCAGGCCCCAGACTTGACAGTTACCTTCCTTGGAATTTCTCTTTTGTCATTATCTTCTCCAGTTGAGAACCAAGGTCTGCTGGTTCCACCACTGAAATGAATCTCAGATCATAAACACATCTCCACGTCTGCTGCAGGCCTCCCAGTCAAAGGCACTGTCATTTCCTGCCTGGTGACCACAGTCGCACGTAACTGGAGATGCTAATTTAGCCGCTCAGTTGTGTCCAACTTGCTGCGACCCCGTAGTCTGTAGCCCACCAGGCTCCTCTGCCCATGGGGTTTCCCAGGCAAGAATGCTGGAGAGCTTTGTCATTTCCTTCTCCAGGGGATCTTCCCAACCCAGGGGTCGAACCTGAGTCTCCTGAATTGGCAGGCAGATTCCTTACTGCTGAGCCACGTGGGAAGCCCATAGTTTTCCCTATTTTTACTTTGTTTCTACTCTTTCTCACTCCCAACCTCTGGACCTCACTGTCCTGGATAGATGAGATGAAATAATCTCTTCTCAATGGAAAGAATCATCTGACACCACTTCCATCCAAGCCCTCTGGTGGCTTCCATTGCAATTTGACTGAAAGCTGAATGCTTGGCCATGGTCCAGGGACACTCTGCCTTCTGCCTTCTTGGCCACCCTCTGCCTCCTTCCTGCTCTCCTGCATGCCTCCAGGACCCCTTTATAGGGCAAAATGTGAAAGTGTCAGTGGCTTAGTCATGTCCTACTCTGCGATCTCATGGACTATAGCCCACCAGGCTCCACTGTCCATGGAATTCTCCAGGCAAGAATCCTGAAGTGGGTTGCATCTCCTCCTCCAGGGGATCTTCCTGACACCAGGATTGAACCCGCATCTCCTGTATTGCAGAAAGATTCTTTACTGTCTGAGTCATCAGGGAAGCCCTTATTGGCCAAGCTTGTTAGCATCTCAGGCCTTTCGAGGAGATGTTCTCCTGGCCCAACAAACTCCACACCAACCTTTTTTTTTTTCAGTTCTCGGGTAAAGAATCCACTGCCAAGAGGATTCCCTTGTTCTCTATGCCCCATCTCCATGTCTAATTCAATCTAATGCTATATTCTCTGCTCCGACTTGTTATGCTTTCATTTGTCACTGTAAGAAATAACCTTCCTGATTTATTTCTGTCTGAGTTCATTTTCTGTTCTCTCACAGAAATATAAGGTCTGTCAACACAGAACCCATGTCTGTCTTCTTCAGTGTTGTATCTCGGAACCCCGCCTGAGACAAGGTTGACTTTCACATGCACAGGTGAATGGGCGAATGGATGGATGAGTGGTAGGAATGCAGTTGTGGAGTTGGATGATCTCTAAAAACCGACACATCACACACACGTGTGTGTACACACACACACTCACACGGATCTGTCATTTCTCCATCAGAATGAGAAGTCGTGTCTTTAGCACCATTTTCCTGCCCCGCTGCTGGTGTGATACATCTAGCTAGGGGCTCTCGGCACCACAAAATCTGTTGACAGGTTGGAGGGGGCTTAAGGAAGGACACAGGATGAAGGGACCAAGGAGATTGATTTATGAGCCAAATTACACATCCTAAATGCATCCAGCTTGCCTAGAGCACCAGGAAGCACAGGCAGGAGATACTGTGTGAGATTTGAAAAATGAACAGTTAGAGATGAATTATCTAGCTTTGTGCTTGGATTTGTCATTAGATGAGAGGTGGAACAGAACCTTGCTTGTGGGCTGGGGAATCGTCCTTCCGGGCCTGGCATGGTGGTCCCTGTATCGCTGGACCGGAGACTCTCCCAGAGAAAACATGAGGATTAGGGCTGTCATCAGCTGGTATGTTCCATTCCTTAACAATCGTCCAGCTCACACTCAAATTTATATGAAGCTCAAAGTCAGCATAAATGATCCCAAGTTCAGATTAAATAAAGCTTTTCAGGGGATGAAGTGTGAATATGTAGTTTCTCCATTTTCATATATATATAATTTTATATCTATACACATATGTGATATTATATATTGTTTGTGTCTGTGTATACAAGGTATATGGGCTTCCCTGGTGGCTCAGCGGTGAAGAATTTGCCTGCAATGCAGGAAACATGGGTTCAATCCTTGGATCAGGAAGATCCCCTAGAGAAGGGAATGGCAACCCACTCTAGTATTCTTACCTGGAGAATCCCGTGGACAGAGGAGCTGTGGGCTATAGTCCATAGGGTTGCAGAGTCAGACACAACTTAAGTGACTGAGCATGCATGCATGTAAAAGGAATACACACACACACATACATATATATATGTGTGTGTGTGTATATATGCATTGTATATACATTGTGTATACAATATATATACATACACATTGTACATAGCATACATACATATGTATATACATACATAGCATACACTGTTGCTACTGTAACAGATTACCCCAAATTTAGAAGCCTAACAACACAACTTTATTATCTTCAAGTCTGTAGGTAGAAATATGGCACCAGTCTCACTGGGCTGAGTATTGGGTGGGCAGGGCAGCATTCCTTTCGGAAGCTCTAGAGGTGGGAACCCTTTTTCTTGACTTTTCCAGCTGCTCCAGGCTGTGCACATCCCTTGTCTCGTGGCACATCCTCAGCAACAACAAGGTTGCTCTCTCCTGCCTTTCTTCCGGGGCCTCAACTCCCTCTAATTCCTCTCCTCTGTCTCCCTCTTCCACTCTTAAGGGCCTTTGTGATGACAATGGAGTTGTTTAGATGATCCACGCGAGATCCCCCGATTTTCAGGTCAGCTGATGAGTACCCCTGATCCCAGCTGCAGCAGTGTTTCTGCTTCGCCGTGTGATCACAGCTTGATGACAAGTTCTGGGAGTCTGGACGTGGGGTCTTTGGTTGGCTTTCTGGTGACCACATACGATGCTGGTCTATGGAGATGGGGAGGAGGTGGGGAAGCAGAAGCTGAAGGGTGTCCTTCCCAAGCTCCACACTGGCTTTCCAGTGACTGGTTCCACTTTAGACCATCTGGGGTGCATTTGAGTCTATATGCCAGCCACAGTTCTCAAGAATTTGCATACATTCTATTACTTTATTTCAGACACACATTCACACACACAAAACCAAACAAAACCAAACAAAACACACAAAAAACAAACTATGGGGCAGTTGTTATCTGTCAGGGTCCCAGAGGAAACAAGGAGATGCTTAAATTAGGAGAATTTACAGCAGCTCTCACTTCTTTGTGCTTAACTTTATTGCATTTTTGGCTTTTTTCAGATTGAAGGGATGTGGCAACCCTGTGTGGAGCAAGTCTGTTGGTGTCATTTTTCCAACAGCATGTCTGTCTTTGTGTCACATTTTGATAATTCTCGCAATATTTCAAACTTTTCCATTATCATTGTATTTGTTAAGGTGATCTGTGATCAGTGATCTTTGCTGCTACTATTAATATTTCAAGAAGACTATAACTCACTGAAGGCTCAGATGATGATTAGCATTTGCCAGCAATAAAGTATTTTAAAATAGAGGTATGCACATTGTCTTTTTAGACACAATGCTATTGCACACTTACTAGAGACTACTTATGTATATAGTGCAGACACAACTTTTATATGCACTGGGAAACCAAAATATTTGTGTGCATATCTTTATTGTGTTGTTTACTTTATTGCAGTGATCTGGAACTGAGACACAGAACCAGAGATATCTCTGAGGTGCGTTTATGTTTACAAAGGGAATGATCATACATTTGCTGTTGCGTGGAAGTTTGCAGGTCTACAAGCAGCTAGACTGAAGCACCAGCTGAAAGGGTGACATATACAAACTCCTATATATAAACTAGATAACTAAAAGGACCTAGTGTATTGCACAGGGAACTCTTCTCAATACTCTAGAATGACCTATGTGGGAAAAGAATCTAAAAGAGAATGGATATATATATATGATTCACTTTGCTATACAGCAGAAATTAACAAACATTGTAAACAAACTGTGTTTCACTAATTTTTTTTTTCAAAAATGATGGGGCTCAGGACAGACTACTGAATGTTGTAAGGACAGAAAGTCTTACTACACACAAGGGTTGAGTCCAACAAGGACTTTCTGTGGGGAGACGACCTAACCCAAAGAGACCTGAGTTTCTTCTGGAAGGAGCTAGAGAAACAAATACCCAGACCTCTCTCTCCCTCTCTCTCTCTGATCTGCCAAGTCCTACCGGGGGCCAGGGGCACGGAGGTCTGGGAGGGACCACGGAGGGACACAGGTGGGGACCTGGAGGACATCCTGCGCTCACGGGTGAGGGACCGAGCAGTTGTTCATGCTCATTAACTAAGGAGCTCTGGAGCTGCGGTTGGAACCCAGGCAGCTGAATTCCAGGGCTTTATTCAGGTCGTATCTTAGTAGCCATGGCACGTGTGTCCTGTCGGCCAACTATGCTAACACAGAGAAGGAGACTGCTGGCACTAGACCTAGTGCCCTGAGGCAGACGGACGGATGCTGAGTGATGGCCAGAGCGAGACTGGGGATGAGACGGTCAGGGTGTGGGAAAGGTCCCTTCTTGTGCAGTTAGAGTATTTGGAGTGTGATAGAGGCAAAGGAAGAGGGCTTCCCTGGTGGCTCAGAGGTTAAAGCGTCTGCCTGCAAGGCAGGAGACCCGGGTTCAATTCCTGGGTTGGGAAGATCCCCTGGAGAAGGAAATGGCAACCCACTCCAGTACTCTTGCCTGGAGAATCCCATGGACGGAGGAGCCTGGTAGGTTATAGTCCACGGGGTTGCAAAGAGTCAGACATGACTGAGCAACTTCACTTTCACTTTCAGAGGCATAGGAAGGATGTAATGCTCCCATTTCCAATGCAGTGGCAGTGGCCAAGGGGAAAAATGGTGAGAAGGGGAACCAGTTCTATGGCTCTGTGGGGCAACCACCAGCCCAGGCATCACTGGGGGCAGTTTGCGGCTCTGAGCCATAGTGTTCATGGCTCAGGACGGTTCTCTGCAGCCCCACAGACTGTAGCCTGCTAGGCTCCTCTGTCCATGGGGTTCTCCAGGCAAGAATACTGGGGTGGGTTGCTATGTCTTCCGCCAGGGGATCTTCCTCACCCAAGGATCTGATCTACATCTCTTGTCTCCTGCCTTGACAGGTGGTTTCTTTACCACTAGCACCACCTGGGAAGTCCAGTAGCAACGTAGGAATCGCTTATGATGATTTGGGGATATTCCAATGTTTCTTTAAATAGATTTAAAGTTCCCAACCAACCTCCTCCAACCACACACCATGTTAATAAAATTGCATCCTGCTTACCAATTAAAGATGAGTTTTGATTGAAGAGCTCTGAATAATTCTTCAACATGGCCTGATTCGTTGTGAAATTACCAGCTGTGATTTGTCTGGGTAAATATCACCTCCAGCTCCTGCGTCTTCACTTCCATCTTGATACAATCAGGACTTAATTATTTAAAATCTTGTACTTCTGTCATGGATGTCAAATTAAAAATCTCAACATTGCAGATCGCAAGGTAACATTTTAAAACTGTGGAGTACTTTCTTCTTCTACCTCACAATATGAATGTACATTCCATAATGAAAAGAAAATGCCATGCTCTCATAACAGCATTATTTTTCTGCATATTTTATTTCCTTCTTGAGCCTGTTTGTTTTGATGGAAGGTGTTTCTATTAAGTCATGAATTTGATATGAATATTTGATATGAATATTGGAAAGGATCAAACCAACTTACCTTCTGCATTAAAGTTCTATTAATTCATGCCTGCCCTCTCTCCTACTGTAGAAAGCAATTTAGGTATTTTCCCAGTGTAATCGATAAAATGAAGTCTCTAAAACTAAGAGAAATGAATTATGAAGATCTCTTTGTTCAGCTGCTATAGGCAGATGACTTTTCTTATGTAAAGAGAACATTCCTGGAAACAGATTTCATTCATTTCAAACAACAAATGCAGTATTTTTTAAAAGGAAAAAAAAAATAACATTACCCACCCAAGCCAACAATGCTACAGCACTAGGTTATTCATAAGATAGTAAATCTAGTTATTCCACTGAGCATCATGAAATCTAATATAAAGTGTTATTGCTACTTAAGTTATAAAAGGGTGCATGGGCCATCATGCATGGGGATTGCCTGAAACTATGAGATGCATGACATCTGTTTTCTTTAAAAAAAGAAAAAACCACTTCCAATATATCTTAAGATTTCAAAAGAATAAAATGCAAAAATGGCTCATATTTCAAGGTGAAAGTCCTCTGTTGAATACAGATGCTCCCATTTTATTGCAGTGGAAGTTCTTGCCTTTTTTTTCTTTCTTTTATTTTTGGTAAACTTTTTTCCATCACAAGCTAATGCACGGATATATTTATAGTTCAGTTTCATTTTACTAGGTTCATTTGTACTGGTCTGTGACAGATTTATATGATCATAGATCTTTGGTGTCACTGTTGTATTATTTATATTTCTATAAATTAAGGCCATTATTATCCAAGATGGCCCCTGACAATAGGATGCGGTAGTTGGAAAAAGCATTTAATATTTCCTCAGTCCTGATGAATTCTCTGTGGATTGAATCCTGACACAGCCTCAGAAATCATTGTCTTTGCTGGAAAAAGGGAGGTCTTGAGTAATAATAATAATAAGTCACTAATGAAAGACAAAAATTTCAGGACTATTTGTAGACACTGGTGTTTAATCTTCCTAATGATAGCCCTGACGATAAATAGATGAGAGAGATAATACAGAGCTGATAACACCAACAGACCAGGCTTCTCTCCCTCCCACTGCAAGCGATTAGCCTCTAGCGCAGATTCATGTCATGCATGTTAAATCTTTCTTTTATCTCTGTATTGGAGGAAGACATCTCCACCAAGCAGTTTTTAAGCAAGGGTTTTATGACAGATGGGATAGCTGAGGACCTTTCTCTCCCTGGCACCAATAAAACAATCAAGCTTAATTGGTGACTTCAACATGAAACAGTTTATTTCTGGCTTTAGGATACAGTAAATTAATAATCAGGGATAGAGGATGGGCAGAGAAAAGATGATGGGGAAAGCGTTGCCTCCGACTGGTTTTGAACATCCCTTTATAGAACCAACCTGGTTGTAGAAGCTACTTTTCTATCTGTGAAGCTGAGCTGTTTATGTCACAGAGCGTGGGGCTTAAATATAAGTTAAATTAATACAGGTGCTGTTGAGATTGCTAAAATATGGTAAATTTTCCAGTAGTCTGTTTAGCACATAGTAACCTAATGAGCCTTATTATGTGAAAGTTAGGATACGGAACTTAGAGCGTGTTTGCTTTTGGTCATTAACACGATCATACCCTGAGAAGGGAATCTCTCTATATTATTTATTTTCTTTTTTAATTTGCCTTCCCCTACGGAGTAGTGACAATGAACATCTTTTCATGCGTTTATTGACCATTTGTAGATCTTCTTTGCAGAAATGTTTATCCAAGTCCTCTGTCCATTTTCAAGCTGAGTTGTTTGTTTTTTATTTTTGTCCATTGCAGGAATTAAAAAATATATATATTCTGGCTGTTAATCAATCTCTTCTTAGATATATTGTGGTTTGCCAAATATTTTTTTCCCATTCTCCAGGTTGCCTTTTCACTCTTTTTTGAATAATTGAAGTATAATTAATTTACAATGCTGTATTAGTTTCTGGCGTACAGCAGAGTGATTCAGTTACATATATATGTGTATGTGTGTGTGTGTGTATTCTTTTTCAGATTCTTTTCCATTATGGTTTATCACAGGATATTGAGTATATTTCCCTGCACTCTACAGTAGGACTCTGTTGTTTGTCTCTTATCTGTTTTTCTTTCCCCCCTTTTCAGGTTAAGCTACTTGAGCAACAGTTAAATAACAGTTGACAACACTCTCTGGTTTAAAGGTTGACAACATCTCACCTCCATAAATAAGGAAAAAGTCCTAATTTTATGCATTTTGTGTTTATTAAAGTACCACAAACCATTAAGTGAATTGCAAATGCCAGAGGCATGGATCAAGCGGTCAAACTGCTCCGAGCTGACAAAGTAAAGATAGGTGACAGTGCAGGTGCTTGTGGCCGAGGGGTCAGCGAGGGGACAGGAAACGCGAGGGGAGGGCTGCTGGGATCAGACATGACTGGGTCGCATCCCCGTTCTACCTTCCCGAGCTCTACGCCCCTGGGGATGTTATTTAGGTTTTTCAAGCCTCGATTTCTGAATTAATGGAACACGAGCAGCTAGAGCTGCTTAGAGGGTTGATGGGGCACGTGTGTGAGACCCTTTGTTCAGGGCTAGCCCTGCAGATGGTCCTGCTCTCCGGGGATCACCTCCCCACCCCATGACAATGCACCTCAAAGAGGCTCTCAGAGTCCTGGAAGATCAGGAAGGAAGTACTCACTCACTGCAAAAGGGAAGAGCCAAAAGGTAAGAGAGATGCCAGCCCCACCTGTGTCTCATCCTTACCGGGTCACAGACATGATCCCAGACTTTGTCATCTCAGGGGTGTCATTCCAGGGGTGCCCCCAGTTCAGAATGGAAAGCCTGATATAAGTGGACGGGCAGTCCAAGTGACGTCTGTCTCTAAAGGGGTTTAACTTCTCATTTGTGCATTAAGACAAGAAATGGAATGTGTGTGGAAAGGATCTTATCATGGAGATCTGGACCCACCCAGGATGCTGGGGATGCACTGTTTGAAGCAATACTGGCAGGTGTGCAGAACCTTTCTGGGGCAATTTGTGCGTTCCTCAGCAACTTCTCTTCTTAACTTTAGGAAATTGCCTGCCCTCAGCTACCTCTGAACTACAAACATGGCGACTTCATTCAGATGAAGCATGTTTGAAGAAGTGTCTTGGGAAACAGTCCCTATAATTATTTTTCATCTTTAAGTATCAAGTTGATTTTTGCCTTATATTCTTCACCATTTAAGACTTCCCTCCTTGCTTGGTGGTGGGTCATGACTTGTTGAGGTTCAACCCTCTGGGGAACACATTAGAATTTAAAGGCAGAGGTTAGTAGCAAAAGTGTAAAGAGGCTGGAAACTTGCATTTCAGAGTTAGCTTTAGAAAAGAGGATAAATCCAAACTTAAAAGGTAAGTCGTGTATTTTACTTCAGTAATGCTTGGACTGCACGGAGATCCAAGCAGTCCACCCTAAAGGAAATCAGTCCTGAATATTCATTGGAAGGACTGAGGCTAAAGCTGAAACTCCAATACTTTGGGTATGTGATGTGAAGAACTGACTCATTTGAAAGACCCTGTTGCTGTGAAAGATTGAAGGTAGGAGGAGAAGGGGACGACAGAGGACGAGATGGTTGGATGGCATCACTGACTCAGTGGACATGAGTTTGAGTAGGTCTGGGAGTTGGTGATGGACAGGGAGGCCTGGTTTGCTGCAGTCCATGGAGTTGCAAAGAGTAGGACACGACTGAGTGACCGAACTGAACTGAAACCTGTTCTGCTATAGAGGCTGACCACTGTACAGTGTTTCTGCCTAAGACTTTACCCGTAAAAGCTGATGTGGAATTTGCATTGTAATTCTATTCAGGGCGTCATGGATCCTTTTGGGTTAACTGGAAATGCAAAGACATCAAGTTACTGAGGGCTTGAGGGCAAACCATCTGGCTTGCACCTATCTTGATTGAAAGTATGATCTTCCAGAAAAAATGTTCAAGAGATTCTGTATGAGGACACAGGGAAGGTAACCTGAGATCCAGCATGGGGTGCCAGAAGGATCTGGTGAAATCAAATCTGAATGCTCTTCCCCACTCCCACCCCCACTGTACAGCCTCGATTCTCTATTTTTGACAGCATCCAATCTCCTCCTGACCAGGCATCCTGAGCTTTCAGAGGCAGGCTTCAGACTTCCTCCTGGGCACCCGAGGAGCCTCTCACCCTTGTCCTGCTCTCGCCCCCCTTGCTGTCGCCTTCTGACTCAGGGTGCTGGTCCTGCAGCTCCTTTTCTGACCACTATAACTGTCAGCACTTCATTTTTCCAGGATTTGAAATTCAGCCTGACCAACCAGGCTCCGGCTCGTTTTACGCTCTGGATGAACAGATATCCTTTGAAGCCACAGTACTCATCTCTTGATTCTTGACAGGGACCTTGCTGGCCCCAAGAGGATGAGCAGAAGGTGGAAAGTACACGGGGAGGTGAAATAGGAAATGACGTAATCTCTCCCTTCACCGCAACATCCTTCAGTCAGGTGGATGCCATCACCTCTTTGAAGATGTTGATTCTTGGATAACACCTTTCACAAGCTAAGCTTATGTGAACTCTCCAGCTATGCTTCCCTTTGAGATTGGGGTCCATTTCCTTCAAGTAAGTTATTCAGGAAGATGGAAAGCAAAATCAACTTAAGACTGAGCCTTAAATTCTCATCTCTGTTTTAATAAGCTCTTTCGCAAGGCTTAGCTCTATTGGGCTGGCCAAACAGTTCAGAAAAACATGAAAAAACTTTTTGGCCACCCCAATATTATTTTTTGTGGCTTGGGGGCTAGATTGGGGCTTAGAGATTGAACGGGGATAAACTGAAAAAATTTTGAATTTCAATCAGTGCATGTGGAAACATCTATTGTACATTTTTGCACATTTTACTACTTCATTTTTGCTTTATGTCTTTTTATCTAACCATCAGTTTTCCTAACAGTGAAGAGTTAAATAAGATATAGGCACTTTTCCCATAGGAGAGAAGTATTGCCTAGGACCCTGAGATGTTAAGTCTGAGAATAGCCTTAGAACAGCCATGCCAAGGGCCAAGCTCCAGGGTGGACCCCTCACCAGAGGTTCATGGGAAGCAGTGATGCTCTGATGTTACATGTTGTGTGAGTGAGACCCCTCCTGCAACCCCCACCCACATCAGGTGTCAAATCAGCAAATTTCACTGGCATTTCAGAACAACCTGTGACCCACAAAGTTAAAAAGTACACTGATGTAAAACTGTGCCCTGGCAGACAAAGTCTCTGGGGACACAAGCTGTAAAGTGGAGATAGGACTGGGGTCTCTGGCTGGGCTTGTCAGTATGCAATCGACCCAGGGACCTGTGCTCCACTGGCAAAACTACAGCATCAGGAGGCAGAACCATTTGTGCATAGTCTTCCCATTTCAGGTGCACAATGTTGGACAGATTCATTCAAAAGCCTTAGCCCAAGTCTCTTTACTTTGTAAATGAGGGTATAATGATAACACCCATTTTATTTATTTATTTTTTTTGAATTTAGAAGCAGTTTATTTGCAAAGATCATATAAAGTGTGTATTATATAAATTCTCCAAAATTACCATTAAAATAACCATGAATTTACAAAAAGAAAGCAATTATTAATAGCAGTGTAAGAAAACATTAGGCTATACCCTGGGAAAAATTTCAACTAAATGTCTAGTTATTCCTTTTTATGTTTTTCAAATTATCGAAATAAAACTTACTAAATAAGATGTTTAATGCTTCTATTTACAGATTCCTTTACCAGCATAATTTTTGTCTTTCTATTTAACCTCATCTTAGTAATGTCAACAATAGTTCCAGAATTCAAGTACTTTTTAGTGGCTAGAGATTATCAGTATCTTTCAACTTTCTTTTAACAAATTAATAGTTCTTTTACATTTATATTTGGGACTTTTATTCATCTTTGTGAGTAATAAAACAAGTCAACACAAAGGAAACAGAATCCACTTGTTCGGAGAATTAGTTTGGCAGACACATATAATATTGCCTGCAGATAGCTGTATACTATCATGTAAGAACTGAATCGCCAGTCTATGTCTGACGCAGGATGCAGCATACTTGGGGCTGGTGCATGGGGATGACCCAGACAGATAACACCCATTTTAAAGAGCCATCCTGAAAATAAAAAAAGATACTGTCTGTGAAAACCAACACGGAGCTTCAAACTCGCAAAGGAAGAATCACCTTATGGATCGTCTTGGTTTTCAAATCCCATTTAGATTTGAGAAAACTGGGGTCAGAGGCTGTGTCACCAAGCCCTATGCCCTCTACCTCTAGAAGCCCTGGTCCTGGCAGGCAAACCCCAGCCTCCCCTGCTTATTGGATTCGTCTTTGTTTCCCTGGGAACTTCTGCTCACTTCATTAGAGATCGGAGGACAAATGCTGGCACCCGAGCATGCTTTAACATGTGTTTTTTGTCCTTATCTTATTGACTCAACCTGCAGATATATCCACCAGAAATGTCCAGTGGCTCCTTTGTCTAAAGGAGATTTTATATTGATCTTAATCTAATTAGCTGATTTGAACTATGGCTTGTGTCAGGATTCCCGTCTTGATCTAATTAGCTGCTGTAGTTGAAGCAGCATGGATCTGAAATCGTCATTGCTGGTGTGCAGAGGCCTTTCCTGTTGGGGTCCACGCGCTGGATGGAGACATGTCTTAATGCCGAATTGGCTCCAAGTCCTTCTAGAAATGCCACTGGACTTGAAGCCAGGAATGCTCATGACCTCAGACCCTGGCTCCTGACCTTCTGGCTGTGTGTCCTTATGGGCAGTCAGTTAATCATTTTAAACCTCATTTTCCTTATCTGTCAAAGAGGCATGGTTCGTTCTGAGGATACAGATTGGGAGAGCCAGCCAGGTAGCTTCTGCAGACAGAGCCCTGGCTTAAACCTGGTGGGTGGTAGCTCAATCTTCTTCTCTTTCCTTTCGGACCTTGCATATTCTCTTTCAATTTTCTTTCAAGAAAACAGGTTCCCCATCCCCCTTCCTCCTTTCAGTTCCCCAAGTGCATTCCCCAAAAGTGCTCAGGAAATGCCATGCAGGGTGGGACTCAGTCACAATTATGTGGGGTGTTGAGGTAGGTGATGTTCAAAGTCTGAGCAGAGTGAAAGGAAAGCCAGAGTCTAAAGCTTTGACTCCAAACCAACAGTGGAGAACATGAGGGCAGATATGGGTGAGCTGGTGAATCTCTAAGTGTGAGCAAGACCCACTGGGGCTGACAGGAGGCAGGTGAGCATTCCTGGATCACCCATCCCCAACACCTTCCCCATGGGCATAATAATTCTCCATGGGGAGAACTTTAGTGACTTGTGACTTGCTTTCACTTGAATTCATTTCTTCTGCTCTACTGTTCTGCCCTAGACTCTAGAGCCTTACAGTTAATGAATGGTTGGTGACGCCCTCTGAAGTTCAGATTAGCCTTCCAGTAGGTTGTCTCTATAGAGATAGAGAGCACTTTCTTTTTTTCTTATTTCCTTTTTTTTTTCTCTCTACTGCTTTATTATCAGGTCTTGAAAATAGCAAGTTGGTATTTATTCTCTAGCTGCCTGTATCTGAAGACTGTTATGGAGACCTCCTTGGTGGCCCAGTGGTAAAGAATCTGCCTTGCAGTGCAAGGGACACAGGTTCCATCCCTGGTCAAGGAACTAAGATCCCATAGGCCAGGGACCAACTAAGCCTGTGTTCTGCAACTACCAAGCCCAAGCCTTATGCAACTGCTGAAGTCTGAGAGCTCTGGAATCCACACCACAACTAGAGAGACTGCAACTCCTGAGCCCGCATGCCACAGCTAGAGAGGCATCCTGCAATAAGACCCGACACAGCCAAGTAAGTTGATAAGACTGTTATGAGAGTCCAGCAGGGGAATACTTGTAGAGGTGCCCTGTATAGCTAAGATATGCTGGGCCAGCAATGGACACTGCCGTGGGGGTACATTTGTTTCCAAGGCTGAACTTGGCATCTCCATTAAACATTTACAGGACATTCCCCAATCTGTTGTACGTGGGCCTAGTGTATAGTGAATCCAGAGTTGCGATCTACTGCGTTTGGCATTCAAAATGTGTGTTTGTTCTTGATGAATCCTCTCTTTGTCACCTGGATTAGTGATGCTTATCCCGAACAATTTCTAAGCTAAAGATCATAGATATTCTTTCACTCAGTCTTCCATTCTGTTCCTGGTTTAGCTCTATGCACAGCTTGGCCTTCAATTCAGTGCTTTTTGATTATGGGGAAAAAAATCATTTTTCTCAGTTCTAATCCTGCTCAGATAATAAATGACACCAAACCACAGGCACCAGCAAATCTCTGATTAATGGAATTACACATTGCTTTCCATCCCAGCATTTGGAGACCAGTGACAATATGCATAATGACATGCCACACGCTTCAAATATTATCAGGATGTCTTGGAAAGATTATTTATTGCCTACGGGAGGAATCCATCAATGGGAAGGGCCAGCATCCTGTCCAGGAGCCAGCTCCTGCACTCCCTGGGGAAATGGTCCTGTGTGGGGGAAGTCAAAACACGTATTTTCTCTTTGCTGGCTGGCTTCTCATCTGTGTACTCCATCTTTCATTTGTTTTAGTAGCCACAAAGTGATACAGACTCCATCAGACTTCCTGGCTTCCTGTGACAAAGTCACTTGAATGAACTGGTTAAGGGTTTTTCCTAAGCATGCTGAATGAGAGGGAAATGGAGAGAAATGCACAATATTGGTGAGACAAAGAGAGTAGGGCAGGGAGTCAGAGGAGCTGTGGGCTACCGCTGGCTTTGGCACACATGAGTTTGGTGGCCTTGAATGAGGCTGTGCCATGGTGTCCCCCCTGTGAGATGGGGGATGACCTCTCTACTGTGTTTCCACATTAGCTTTTAGATTCCAAGACATCTCACACCCAAAGTTCCAGCAGTTAGGCCAGGGACAAGGTTAGTGGGTACTTAGGAAGTACAGACTCAGGAGGAGACCCCTGTAGATCTAGGATGGACCAAGGGGAAAACTGGAAAGTTAGTTTCCAGAGGGGGAGAGGCTAGTCCTCAGGGCAGCTTTGAGCAATATGTGAAGAAGTGTTTGGGGCCCTGCCTCATGGCAGGCGCCAGGTGAGGGGTTCAGAAATGGAGAGGAGACACCAGGTCCCACACGACCCACACTGGGAGCTCACACTGCAGCCCTGGCAGCATGTCTACTGATGGTGTCTGCAATAAGTCAAGCGAGCCGTCCCCTGCTGTGGGTTACGGACTGTGGTTTTATGCCGCTTGTTAGTCTTTCTGTCTGTCCAACTCTTTATAACCCCATGGACTATGGCCCGCCTGGCTCCTCTGTCCTTTGGATTCTCCAGGCAAGAAACCTGGAGTGGGTTGCCATGCCCTTCTCCAGGGGATCTTCCTGACCCAGGGATCGAAAATTTGTCTCTTGCAGCTCCTGCATGGCAAGTGGATTCTTTCCCTCTGAGCCGCCAGGGAAGCCTCTTTCTGCCTCTAGTTTCTCATAAATCCAGCCCCCCACCTTTTTTTGAGTTTGTAGAGGTCTTCAAACTTTCAGGCAATCCAAATTTAGAGACCATTCTTTCTTACTATCTAGCACTAATCTGTTCTTTTAAAGTACCATATTTTTGTCATTTCAAAAGGTTTGGGATGGGAAAGAGTTTGGCCATAGGTATCTCCCTCTCATCTTGATCCAGTCTCCTAGGGAATCTGTGGTCCTTGGGTTCTAAGGTGTTAACATATCTGTGACCTCCTAGAGATAATCTGCTTTTGATGTTTGTTCTACACTTTTTCTAGCTTGGAAGATTTTGAAAGTCAGTTGTGCAAAATGTTTAACATTTTAAAATGTCAACTTATATGTCTTTAGGCTTCCCTGACAGCTCAGTTGGTAAGGAATCCACCTGCAATGCAGGAGACCCCAGTTCGATTTCTGGGTCAGGAAGATCCACTGGAGAAGGAATAGGCTACCCACTCCAGTATTCTTGGGCTTCCCTTGTGGCTCAGCTGGTAGAGAATCCTCCTGCAATGCAGGAAACCTGGGTTTGATCCCTGGATTGGGAAGATCCCCGGCAGAAGGGAGAGGTTACCCACTCTAATACTCTGGCCTGGAGAATTCCATGACATGTGTACAGTCTATGGGGTCGCAAAGAGTCAGACACGACTGAGCGACTTTCTCTTTCAGTTTTTATATGTTTTTGGTTATGTAGTTATCAATTGATTATATGCCATAAATTCTACAACTGTAAACATTTTTTTTTTATCTTGATGTAAAGATGGGAATGGCTAATGAAACTGGCATTAACATTTACCCTAATAATGATCTTGACCAATAGCAGTTGTTGTATTTCCTGAAAATCAATCTAATTACTAGCATCCTACACCCACAGAAAAAAATGAGGGGGATTTCTCAGGGCAGGAGTTTTCATAAAGAGATACATCAATGGTCTTTTCCATTGAGTTGGCTCTTTGCATCAGGTGGCCAAAGCATTGGAGCTTCAGCTTCAGCATCAGTCCTTCCAATGAATACACAGAGTTGATTTCCTTTAGAATTGACTGGTTTGATCTCCTCACTGTCCAAGGGACTCTCAAGAATCTTACTCAGCATCACAATTTGAAATAGATAAAGTATTCTGGACAATTACAGTGACTTAGATAATCAGATCCAGAACTCTTAGATTTATATTTAAGTATTTTTAGTGTTCATAAAAATTCTTATTGTTTTACTTTTCCATCCTTGAGCCCTTACTTTGTATATTTATCTTGCCATTAAAACATGTCTTTAATTTTAAAGAACAGTATTGTGTTATCTATTCAAGCTCTGGGAGAATGTAGCAAGTTTTCCTATTGTCTGAGTATGTGATTTTCATTGTTTATAATTAACCTGGATCTTGAAAGACGAGAAGTTTGAACAGATAGACTTGGAGGCAGAGGGAAGAATGTCTACAAAGGAAAAGAGGTGGGAAGAAGTGTGGTCTTGTGGATCATGACAGGAGGCTGGTGTGAGCAGAGCATTTCAGGGCACTCAGAAAGGCAGGTGGTCTCAGGAGGTCAGAGTCGCTTATGGTGTTTTTTATACAGGGTGAAAGGATTTGACTTCAGCCTCTACATTTATTTCCCTTTCATTTCTTATTTTTTGGTAGTTTTATTATATATATAATGTACATATTATATATATTATATGTATATAGTAATAAAGTCTAATTTATAAATAGACATAAATGTGCATATTGTGTATGTATGTGTGTGTTTGTGCGTTTGTGTGTGTGTGTGGTCAGTCTGATTTTTGCCACCCTATGGACTGTAGCCCACCAGGCTTTTTGCCACCCTATGGACTGTAGCCCACCAGGCTCCATGGTCCTTGGGATTCTCCTGGCAAGGATGCTAGAGTGGGTTGCCATTTCCTTCTCCAAGGGATCTTCCTGACCCAGGAATTGAGCCCGTGTCTCCTGCATCTTCTGTATTGGCAGGTGGGTTCTTTATCACTAAGCCACCGGGGAAGCCATGTGCATGCTCAAAAAATATTTTTCACAGCAGTGACATCAAATTTTAAAAACATTGCTGTAAATGTTGGGACTTAGGAGCAGGGGTGACATGATGAACCAGAGCAGGGAACACACACTCCAGCAGGTCTTGGAGGATGGAGGATGGAGGATGGAACAGTCAGGGAACAAGACCGTAGGCAGGAGATGTCCTGGAAAGCCTTTGGAAGAGAGGCACAGGTTCAAGTGGTTTCTCTGGCAGGAGATGACTTACAGCTGGGTCAGCCCTGTAGCAGCATTTCAAAGAGTGAAGTCTGTAACCATTAAAAATAAAACCTGGGGCAGCCTTAAGGGGCCATGTGGCCCCTTTAGAAGCCTGTTCCTCCTAGTGGCTGTCACACAAGCCAGAATGCCTCTTCCACTCTGCAGGGTGACTTTATGAAGGTCGCCCTCAAAGGAGTTTCCAGAAGCCTGGTCCTGAGCACAGTAATGAAAGTGAGTGCGGCCGTGAATTATGTGGAGTTTGAGGGAAGCCATACAAAAGGCCACAAATCAGCTTGGATTGCTAAGGGTGATTTGCTCTGCTCCGGCTGCCCCGTCCCTCTTTGGCAAGGCCCTCTGGGAGGCATGCTTCAAGCTGTTTTGCTGAATAAGTTCTTTCCACTGAACCTGCTTATTGGGAATGACTTTTGCCCAGCACCTGCCAAAGTCTCCTTGCAAGGAGCTCACCCAGCCACAGCTGGAATGTGGCTACATCTGGCCTGCCTATCACCTTGCTGCTGGTTACTGCTTTGTGATGACAACACAGGCTCTCATCCTTAGAGCTGAGCGTCATTCCCCTGTGCAGCTGGTGGAGGCATTTGCTGTTGTTCAGCTGCTAAGTTGTGTCTGATTCTTTGCGACTCCATAGACTGCAGCATGCCAGGCTCCTGTGTCCTTCACTATCTCCTGGAGTTTGCTCAAAATTCATGTGTATAGAGTCAGTGATGTTATCTAACAATCTCATTCTCAGCTGCCCCCTTCTCCTGCCTTCAGGCTTTCCCCATCAGAGTCTTTTCCAATGAGTCAGCTCTTCGCATCAGGTGGTCAAAGTATTGGGGCTTCAGCTTTAGCCTCAGTCCTACCGATGAATATTCAGGACTGATTTCCTTTAGGATGGACTGGTTTGATCTCCTCGTAGTTCAAGGGATTCTCAACAGTCTTCTCCAGTACCACAATTCAAAACCATCAATTCTTTGGTGGCATAGACATGTCTAAATAAAGAATTTGAAAAGATGGAAGCAACTGTATTGCTTTGCTATGACTGTCATAACAAAAAAGCCTTGATGGCTTAAGCAATAAAAAATGTATTTCTTCACAGTTCTGGAAACCAGAAGTCCAAAATAAAAATAGATGACTAATGAGAACCCTACTGTAAAGCACAGGGAACGTTACTTAATGCACTGTGGTGACCTGGATGGGAAGAAAATCCGAAAAGGAGGGGGTGTTGTATATATACAAATATATACATGTGACTGAAAGTGAAAATGGCTCAGTTGTTTCTGACTCTCTGCGACTCCACAGACTGTACAGTCCATGGAATTCTCCGGGCCAGCATACTGGAGTGGGTAGCCTTTCCCTTCTCCAGGGCATCTTTCTGAGGGATCAAATCCAGTCTCCAGCATTGCAGGCGGATTCTTTACCAACTGAGCTAGGACTGATTCACTTTGCTGTTCAGTAGAAACTCACACAACATTGTAAAGCAACTATCCTTCAATAAAATTAATTTTAAAATTTTTGAAATAAAAACAAGGTATTGATGAGAGTGTTTCCATGAGGCCTCTCTCCTGGGCTTGCAGACAGCGCCTTCTTGCTGTGACCTTCCAGCCTTCCTGCTATGTGTTTGTCCTGATCTCTTCTTATCAGAACATCAGTCAGATAAGAGATCAACTCACCCTAATGACTTCATTTTAATTAATTACCTTTTTAAAGACCGAATAAAGTCACATTCAGAGAAGGCAATGGCATCCCACTCCAGTACTCTTGCCTGGAGAATCCCAGGGACGGCGGAGCCTGGTGGGCAGCCGTCTATGGGGTCACACAGAGTTGGACACGACTGAAGCAACTTAGCAGCAAAGTCACATTGGAGGTTAGGACTTCAACATACCAAGATATGAGGACAAAATCCAGCCGCAAAAGGTAGCTCTTTTAAACTTAAAGATAGTCACAGCTCCTATCACTCCGTGTTCCTAGAGTCCCAAACTGCTATTATTCAAGTAAGTGAGGCTGCACCTGGCTTCCCGGGCTCTCTCTATGTTCTTTCTACTCCATAAGGCCACATCATCCTTTCAAACACAGATCAGATAGAACACCCTCCTGGAAGCTTTCCCTGGCCTCCCAGAGAAAATGAGAGCTCTTTTTCTGTAGCATATCAGTGGTAAAGAATCCACCTGCCAATACAGAAGATGCAAGAGACATGGGTTCGATCCCTGGGTTGGGAAGATCCCCTGGAGTAGGAAACGGCAACCCACTCCAGTATCCTTACCTGGGAAATCCCACGGATAGCGGAGCCTGGCAGGCTACAGTCCATAGGATCGCAAAGAGTCAGACGTGACTGAGCACATCCCATAACTTGGCAAACTCTTGGATGATGTATCAATTTGCCAATGACAGAATCACCCTGAAGAGTGGGCTAGGGAATCTTGACCTTGCAAGGAGGCCCATCTGTATCAGCTTTGCAATAGAGTTCAGTGAATAAATTAATACAACCAAAGAACATCTGATTATGGGCCTGCCATTTATTGGCCCCATGAATTTGGAAATCTTCAGAACATTCCTGAAACCCACTCTCTTCCTTCATAGAATAAAAACAACAGCAACACTTTCTGTTATTTTGAATATTAAATGAATTATCCTTTTAAAAAGTACTTTCTAAATTATGGACTTCCCTAGTGGCTCAGATGGCAAAGACTCTGCCTGCTATGTAGGAGACCCAAGTATGATCCCTGGGTCAGGAAGATACCCTGGAAAAGGGAATGGCTACCCACTCCGGTATTCTGGCCTGGAAAATTCCATGGACGGAGGAGCCTGGTGGGCTACAGTCCATGGGGTCGCAAAGAGTCAGACATGACTGAGCTACTTCACTTCACTATGGTTGGACACAACTGAGCAACTAACCCTTTCACTTTCTAAATTATGTTTGTAATTATGCAATAAGATTTTCCATGTTTTTCTTTCTCAGCTGGGGTTTGTAATTATAAAGAAGATGATGGAACCTAACGATTTGTATTTTAAATGAATTTCCAGGCAGTATATGTATCACCATGGTAATACTGCTGAAGGTCATCTTATGTCCTTGGATATTAATAATCTATTCCTCAAGCAGAGGCATTTTCTTCCATAAAGTGGTAAGTGGTGCTTGAAAGCAGAAAGATCAAGAAACTGTCAGGACCAGGCAGTAATCATGGCGTCTCTGCCCTCATGTCAGTAGTTGGATCTGGAAGTCTGCAGATTTTATAAACGCCAGGAGTTGTGTGCCTGAACCTAAAAACCTGTGTTCTTTCAGAACAACAGATGAAGGGAAAGAAGCAAAACTGTCAGAGAAGGTTCTGGAAAAGGCCAGAGTAGCGTCTAAGGGCACACCATTATCTTGCTTCCACACTCTGGGCCCATAAGGTAAATAATGTAGAGCCTCTAACCTCTTCTGAATGGTCTCATGATTATTTGTATCAAGTCACAATTCAAACAATTTGGGACATTTGTGTGCCTTACTATAGTGCAAATGATCATGTCACAAAGAAGAATCTGAAATACGTATATGAGGTAAATTCAGTGGGCAAGTTCTAAAGTGTGAGAGGTACGTTTTACTTGCTGAATGCTGAACACATCGCCTCGAACTAGAAAATGAAAGGGTTTTATTTAGAAGAGTGCAGAGTTGATATCACACATTTATCAAGAGAAATATGCTTGAAGATACCCCTCTGTTTACCTCAAGCTATTAATATTAGATCGAAAAAGAGTCATTATTAAAACCTCTCAGATACAGAGAATTTTCTGATGTGAAATTTCTTGATATAAAAATATATCTGTTAGATTTCTAAGTACCACCTCAGAGCACTATTCGAGCAACCTGAAAAGACAGTCTCTGCCCCACAGAGAAGCCAGCAATTGGGTCTTTGGATGTTGGGAGAGAAAGAGAATTCTGGGATGAATAATGAAGCATGGAAAATACTCTGGAGCCCAAGAGCTAGGGCGTGTGATCTCTGCGCATCTCAGCTCTACATTGCCATGACAACCTTGCTTTTTATGCATCACCTTGAAGTAACCAGGATTCAAACTGAATGGGATTTATAGGTTGAAACCATCACCTCATATTAACCCAGACATAAATGGCTAGGTGGTGTGGAAACAGCTTGGCTGTTCACTATTGAATACCAGTGTGTCTAAGGCCCTTGGCACCATCTGGGTGGGGCAGGCACTGCCCTCTGGATGCCCGCATTTCAAGCATAAGCGTGTCTCTCAATAAACTGTCAGTGTTCACCTCCCTGAACTGCTGGCATGGGGCCTGCACGTCTTGGTGTGTACCCAGACATGGTTACCATTTACAGAATACGTCCAAGCACTTCACAGAAGTTCTGTCTGCCCCTGACAGCAGGCCTGCAGGAACTTAACAGCTGAGGAAACTGAGACTCAGAATGTCAGCCACTTACCCAAGGCTGCAAGGGCTCAAAGTCAACTTCCCAGAGGACATAGCCTTGCCTTGTCCCCGTGGTAAGACGTCCACGTCTGGGGATGTGTGGAGACGACCGAGGTCGGCTGACTCTCCAGGACCTCTGGGATGTGTCCACATCCATGTCCAGGGAGAAAGCCGAGTTTGGCCATGGCCGCCAAAATCCCTGCTTTCATTGGGCCTGAGTTTCTGAAAAATACCAAGGTTTCATTTTGTTTTGGGCCACGCCACACGGTTTCCACGGCTTTGGGAACTTAGCTTCCCAAAGACAGAACATAAAGAAAGTGAAGTCGCTCAGTCGCATCTGACCCTTTGCAACCCCATGCACTGTAGCCCACCAGGATCCTCCATCCATGGGATTTTCCAGGCAAGAGTACTGGAGTGGCTTGCCACTTAGCTTCCCAAACAGAGATCAAATCCCAGGCCCAAGGCAGTGAAAGCGCTGAGAGTCCTAACCATTGGACCATGAGGGGATTCCCCTACCAACGTTTTGAATCCCTTAGTTTCACCTCCCGAGGGTCACTTTCCATTCAGTGCATGAGTGTCTTGCTTCATTCCTGCTCACTCACCCCTGACATCTTCCTGCACCTGTGTCTCAGACCTGCCACCTTCTCCAGGGGCCTCGGGGATGCCTGGCGGGAAGGAAAGCTGACCTTTCCCACGACCTCGTGTCAAGTGTGGACACAGACCTGTCTTATTCTGCTTCACAATGCGGAGGAGCCACAGTGGTTAACACAGCTGTCTTTAGGAGCTGGCTTTAAAATGAAAACAAACCTAACTTGAGCGGCCATGCTCTTTCCTCAGGGGTCCCCATGGCAGACATCCCCCTTGGCCGTTGGCCAATTGCTTGGATTCCTGGCTCAGAACAGAGCTCCCACTCCTGGCTTTGCTCTTCCCTGGTTCCAGGCCCCTCCTACACTTTCTTTTAGATCTACCAGAAGAAGAAAGGAAAATCACTAAGACCGAAATAGAATCTCCCCAGTGATGTGTCTCCCTGCTCCTACCTCCCAGGAAGCAGTGATATGTAAAATAATTGCTCAAGGTCCTCTCTCTCCTTTTTCTTCCATTTCCTTCTACCCTTGGCTCAGCTACTTAAGATCTTTATATAACTGAAGGCCATTAAAGTATTTTCCCAAATGAAAGAGCAGTCCTCCCACTAAAATAAATTATGTTGTCACTTCTTAAATACAGACAGTGAGGTTTAAAAAATAGCTGGTTTCAACATAATGTTCCTATAGTTCTGTAACAAATGTATCTGCCTCTGAAAGTTATATTAACATCTTGCAGCATGAACTCAAGGCAGATCACTGTAAGTTTTAGGGGAGGTTTTGAAAATGAAGCATCTGTCTTCACAATATTTAAGAAGTGCCATGTAGTCCTAGTTTGGCTATTACTTCTTTACCATAAGTAGCATTCCCTGGTGGCTCAGACAGTGAACACGTCTGCCTACAGTGTGGGAGATCCGGGATTGATCCCTGGGTTGGGAAGATCCCCCTGAAGGAGGAAATGGCAACCCACTCCAGTACTCTTGTCTGGAAAATCCCATGGATGGATGGAGGAGCCTGGTAGGCTACTGTCCATGGGATTGCATAGAGTCGAATGTGAGTGAGCGACTTCACGTAATCGGTCTATGGAAGCAGGCATTATGCTCCCAGTTTACACATGAGACATCTGAGGCCCAACAGTGTTACACCCATCCCCATGCCTAATTATATGGTCAATCCAGGTTCTAGAACCAGGTGCTTCTGACTACTAGTTCACTGGTCTTTCCACTGTTTGAAGTTGGTAGCCTGGAAAAATCAATTGCCAAAGAAATCTAGACATCAGCAAAGATGGAAGTACATGGTCATTTTGAGGGTTTTCTCTGTCCCCGAGGATTAGTGGGTAGATGGCTTTTTACTGAACCAAAGCAGTAATGCTAGGTGTTGGGTGGTAACTGAATTAGTACCTTAACACTCTTCAAAGCCCACCTTTAACATTCATTGTGATGCAAGAGCAGCTAGGATGTATCTGATTCCTGGGGGTGGACCAGGTGTCCAGGTTGTGTTGGAGCAGCTCCGAAAGGGAAACAGCATGGGGTAGGGGGAAGAATAGGAGAGCTGGTCTTTACTCTAGGAAGCTTGGTGAGTGTGGAACCATAGCGGGACCATGAGAATTGGGACTGAGAAAAAAGTTCGTGACCAGCATGCTGCAAGAATGAGATGAACTCAGAATTTCTTAGGTAATGTGGAAAACTTGACTTTGTTGTACAGATATGGGAGTCAGAAGACAAAGCTGGTGCCTGTCTGGGACACACACTTGAGGGAGACGCAGCATCCACACTGTGATAGCTGTCTGCAGTTACAATGAAGATGACACTTTCCCAGGGCCCTATTCTGATGGTATGACAGCAATCCGCTTCACAGGGCTCCTGTTTAAAGCTTCTCCAGGGGAGTCTTTCGGTTTCTGCCCTGGTTATGAAGTGCTCATTTTTTGGGCATGGTTCTTTTTCCAAATCGCTGAGAGTGTATTCAACCGATTCTCTTAGTCCCTGTCAGTGTTGTTGGACTTTAGGCTGTTGGCTGGTCTATGGATTTACTCTGTCAGTGTTGTTGAACTTTGGGCTGTTGGCTGGTCTATGGATGGGTCGCCTCTGGATCAGACCCCTTGCTTCTTCTCACAGCTGCAGCTCTGCTAGCAGCATCACATGATGGAGAGAGAACCCTGTGTGTCCAGAGCCCCACTGAAGGGGGCTGTGCCTACGATCCATCTGGGGAGGCTTCTTGGAAGAACGTAACAGGAAAGTGTCCGACTTACCTGGCCAGGCTCATGCGATTGGCCATGTGAGCTCCAAGGTAGGAAAATGAACACCTGGGCATTTCCTGGGCAGATTCAGACCAGAACAGACAGAAACTCAAGGGATGTGTGAGGAGTCACTCAGAGCCAAGCTTCATCACTCTGTAGAGGGTGGGACCTCACCATCCCAGGATGCTCTAAACCCCCAACCACACCAGCCCCTGAACCCCAGGGGTTTGTATCACTGTGTGTCATATGCCATTCTTTCCCTTTTTAGTAAAGTGTGTGGATGAACAGAAGCCAGACATGAACCTGCCTCAATCACAATTTATGAGAGAAGTGAACTTTTCTGGGTGTGTCTTACCCTGCTGGCATCTCTGAGTGCTGCCAGCTGGCTTCATCATGGTGCCTGGTCCAATGTCTAGAATGACACAGTGGCAAGTGTAGGGGGAGGGGCCTGCTGCCAATTTGTGTGCACATGAAACCCATTATCTTTGAACAAACTCTCATGGAGCTGGGTGCCTGGAAGCAATTATTTGCAGAAGGAAATGTCACAAAAATTCCTTGCATTCTGAAGCGTTTCCAGACAGTAGGGTTGATGATCAAGGGCCAGCAGAAGACCTGTTGACCGCTGGAATCCCAGAGTCTAATACTTTCAAAATGTGGCCATTCAACCAAGCAAATTGGGTGCCATACTCCTGCCTATTGGGTTAATGCCCCCTCTGTGTTGGCAAGTATTGACTCTCATACTCACAGGGCTCTCTTAATTAGCTTTTGGTATTTGCCCTGAAGGAATTGTTGGAATATCTACCTCCAGACCTTCACACAGCAGTGCAAATATAGTTCCTATAAAATCAGTTCAGTTCAGTCTCTCAGTCGTGTCTGACCCTTTGTGACCCCATGAATCGCAGCACGCCAGGCCTCCCTGTCCATCACCAACTCCCAGAGTTCACTCAGACTCACGTCCATGGAGTCGGTGATGCCATCCAGCCATCTCATCCTCTGTCATCCCCTTCTCTTCCTGCCTCCAATCCCTCCCAGCATCAGAGTCTTTTCCAATGAGTCAACTCTTCGCATGAGGTGGCCAAAGAACTGGAGTTTCAGTTTTAGCATCATTCCTACCAAAGAACACCCAGGGTTGATCTCCTTCAGAATGGACTGGTTGGATCTCCTTGCAGTCCAAGGGACCCTAAGGAGTCTTCTCCAACACCACAGTTCAAAAGCATCAATTCTTCGGTGCTCAGCTTTCTTCACAGTCCAACTCTTACGTCCATACATGACCACTGGAAAAACCATAGCCTTAACTAGACGGATCTTTGTGGGCAAAGTAATGTCTCTGCTTTTGAATATGCTATCTAGGTTGGTCATAACTTTCCTTCCAAGGAGTACGCGTCTTTTAATTTCATGGCTGCAGTCACCATCTGCAGTGATTTTGGAGCCTCAAAAAATAAAGTCTGACACTGTTTCCACTGTTTCCCCATCTATTTCCCATGAAGTGATGGGACCAGATGCCATGATCTTAGTTTTCTGAATGTTGAGCTTTAAAATATATGCCACCTATTCTGCACCCATTCAAATACAATGGAGTATTATTTGGTCATGAAGAAAGAAAGGAGATCCTGCCATTTGAGACAACACGTGAATATGAAGGATGTTATACAAAATGAAATAAACCAGAGAAAGACAAATACTGTATGAGTATCATTTATATGTGGACTTAAAAAAGAAGTTGAACTTGTTGCACATGACAACTGGAAATACCATAGCTTTGACTACACAGACCTTTGTTGGCAAAGTGATGTCTCTGCTTTTAAATACACTGCCCAGGTTTTTCACAGCTTTTCTTCAAAGCAGCAACCATCTGGTGAAAGGGAACAAATATTTTTATAAGATTGGTAAGTTCTGAGGATCTAATGTACAGCATGGTGACCATAGTTAGCAATAATAGTTTATACATTTGGAATTTGCTGAGAGAGCAGACATCAAGTGTTTTTACCCTGCAAAGAAGGATACTATGAGACGTGATGAGTGTGTTAATTAACTTGATTGTGGCAATGATTTCACATAGACATATATCAAAGCGTCATGTTGCATACTTTAAATATATACAATGTTGTTTGTCAATTATTCATTAATAAAGCTGAGAGGGAAAAAAAGAGAATAAGGTGAGAATTAAATTCTATTCAGCTTGCCTGTGTTGAAAAATTCCTCCGTATACTACCATGAATTTTTAATTCCCTGTTTTACAATGAAGGAGAAGAACTAATATTTTTGATCTATTGATGTCCTGCTGTGGATCTTGACCTACACATAAGTCTTCTCTTTTAATCTCCTTAAGATCTATTTTACAGATGGGGACTGTGAGAGCAAGATCACAAAGCTAGTGAGCAGTGGGAAAAAAAAACAAAACAAACATCTATTTTGCTTCAGAGCCTGTAACATTCTACTCAAAAGCAACGTGTCCTTTCAAAGAAGGTAGAATATTATTGAAGCAACTATTCTGAAGGTGAAAATAACAGGTTGGTTTTTGTGTGACTGAAAAAAAGCAGCTTTATTGGGTAAGAAATTCCTTACACATTTAATATCTACTGCAGGTACAGTTGCTGCTTATCTACAATGTTCTTTCCATCTGTCTTCCTTTGGTAGAATCTAGAAGGGCATCTGGCTGTCCACAATATACACTGCCTTCCTGACTTTTCCTGCAGCTACAGGTGGCCATGTGGCTCGACAGTGACCTCTGAAATGTGAGTCCAGGTCACGTGAGCGATTCATGAGTCGGCTTTTAAGGGAAACGGACAGTCCCCCACTTCCTCTTTTCTCTTTTCACTTGGCTGGAATTCAAACTCATGGAGCTGGCACAGCTATCTGGGAAAACGAGCTGGAGGACTTATGTTAAGACCTGAGGGCAAAAAGCATAAATTTTTCTGAGTTCCTGACACCACTGGTGTCCTCTCAGTATCTCCTGAGATGCTAAGTGAATTTTAACCATCTAAGCCGGATGAGCGCTGAAGAATTGATGCTTTTGGACTGTGGTGTTGGAAAAGACTCTTGAGAGTCCCTTGGACTGCAAGGAGATCCAACCAGTCCATTCTGAAGGAGATCAGCCCTGGGATTTCTTTGGAAGGAATGATGCTAAAGCTGAAACTCCAGTACTTTGGCCACCTCATATGAAGAGTTGACTCATTGGAAAAGACTTTGATGCTGGGAGGGATTGGGGGAAGGAGGAGAGGGGTACGACAGAGGATGAGATGGCTGGATGGCATCACTGACTCGATGGACGTGAGTCTGAGTGAACTCCGGGAGTTGGTGATGGACAGGGAGGCCTGGCATTCTGTGATTCATGGGGTCGCAAAAAGTCAGACACGACTGAGCGACTGAACTGAATTGAAGCCTATTTATTCAGGTTTCTTTGCTATGTGGACCTAGCAAACACCGGTCTGTGGCCAAATCTGACCCACTGACTCTCTGTAAATGAATAAAATTCCATTGGAACACAGCCACGTGCCTATGGTTACATTCACATGTGGCTGCTTTCTCGCTACCATGGCATAATTGGGTAGCCGTAGTGAAGACAGTCTGGCTGCAAAGCCTAAAATATATAGTCTCTGGCCTTTTATAGAGAACGCTTGCTGCCTCCTGACCTAAGTGATGCAAAACCCCAAACGTTAGCTTTGGATGAACCTAAATGAGTGGAAGTTGTCTTTGTTTTGGATGTCAATGGATCTGAATTCTCAGCCCTGTTTCTGACTAGACAGATAATGTTGGGAAAATCCATTCATCTCTGAATTGGCTTACACTTCTGCGTAGTGAGAAGACGGGTGTTCTTTGACGCATACATACACAACCCATGGTGTAGCCCGACTTGTCGTCTAACTCTGCTGATGCAAATTGTGTGACACTTCACCTTTCAAACGCACCAAATTGACCAGCTCTGAGCTTTCTCCCTCTCCTCCCCTCCCCCAAAACCCTGAGGATGAGGGCTATAGATGTTCTGATGCAGCTACTTGGATGCCCGACGCTATGGAACTAAAGAGCCTTCAAAGGATTCTTCTGGTGTTTAAACAGTAGTTTATCCTGGTTTGCCATTTGTCAGCTGTGCCAAATATGGTAAAAACTACCTATTAGCTCAAACAAAACAGATAATCATGGTGTGCTCCTCTGAGGTCCCTTGGCAATTTCTTGGCAGCTACCCATGTTTGACTGTGCTTCCCTCTAGGTCATAGCAATCAAAAATAAATAAGGAATTTAAGGGAACGTTTCCAAGAAGGAATGACATTATAGTCTGTGGCAGCAGTGGTGCCACGGGCTCTGTCTGTAAAAAGTTTCGTTCAGTTCAGTTCAGTTTGGTCGCTCAGTCATGTCCGACTCGTTGCGACCCCATGCACTGCAGCACACCAGGCCTCCCTGTCCATTACCCACTCCCAGAGCTTGCTCAGACTCACATCCATCAAGTCTGTGATGCCATCCAACCATCTCATCCTCTCTTGTCCCCTTGTCCTCCCGCCTTCAATCTTTCCCAGCATCAGGGTCTTTTCTAATGAGTCAGTTCTTCACATCAGGTGGCCAAAGTATTGAAGTTTCAGCTTCAACATTAGTCCTTGATTTCCTTTAGGATTGACTGGTTTGATTTCCTTGCTGTGCTAGGGACTCTCGAGAGTCTAGCTGGAGACCCTGTTGCTTTGGTCCATGCCTCCAGTAAGCACACAGTCCCCTAAATCAGAAGCCCATCAGATCTTACTTGAAAACTCATCATGTGAAACCTTCTCTGGACCCTCACAAGGTGGAGTCAGTGACTTCTTGTCCTATGGTTTCATTACTCATGTCTTTCTTGCCTGGGTACAATGTAGAAGAAACACTCTTTGTAACTTTTACCATTCAGATTGTGATTGTTTTGAGTGGAGAAATGCTTTACTTGTCCATAATTCTTCAGTGTCTAACTGAAACTTTGTATCCATAAGATCCTCAGTGCATGCTGAATGAATGGAAAATGAGCAAATAAATCCTATATCAAATGTCATAATCAAAATCCCTAGATCATCAGCGCATCAACACACTTAGCCAAATAGTCTAATTTCACAGGGAAACACACATTGGCCAATGTTCCTGATTCATGTTTTTCTTGGTGATAGAGCCATCTTTCTGCTTGCCAATGCAGGAGATGCAGGTCCAGTTCCTGGGTTAAGAAGATCCCCTGGAGTAAGAAATGGCAATCTGCTCTAGTATTCTTGCCTGGAAAATTCCATGACTGTCCATGCAGTTGCAGAGAGTTGGACACACATGCACACAGAACCGTCTTTAGCGTCTGGCTACAATGCAGGAGACCCGGGTTCAATCCCTGGGTCAGGAAGATCCCCTGGAGAAGGAAATGGCAACCCACTCCAGTATTCTTGCCTGGAAAATCCCATGGACGGAAGAGCATGGTAGGCTACAGTCCATGGGGTCGCAAAGAGTCGGACATGACTGAGCGACTTTCTTTCTTTCTTTCTTTCATAAAGTATCCAAGTATGTAAGCTCTTCAACCTAGTACTGAATTCATTTTCCCCCAAATCTTGGCCAATGGCAATATTTACACACATCTTTAACAACACAACTTGTAGGAGTGCCACATCCTTGTTTTAGGCAACATGTTATGAAACATATATGATTTTGGACACAGTCTTTCCAAGGACTTCCCAGCCTGAAACAAAATCATTAATTGAGAATCTATTCTACCTTTGACTTGTATTAAGATTCTGGCCTAACTTCTTTGAAGAGCTAAAGAGAAAAATGGTCTGACTATTCCAGGAGATGAAAAACAGCCCGGACAATCAAATGTCATCACCAGGAAAAAAAAAAAAACAACTGTTACCCTCTCCTCTCCTGGAGGACAGGGAGGTAACCAGGCAGCATGGAATAGCCGTCACTTTGAGAGCCAACAACAACAACAAATTATCAGATTTTCTAACAATAATATCACAAATTATCACCTATGCTCTAAAAATGTTAAAAAGACAAATATTTCTTGGTTAAGCTTCAACAGCCTAAAGTTCATTTCCTGATGGTTTGGCAGGGAAAATGCAGCCTGATTTTGGGAATATCCCAGGGGTTCGTGCCTACAGAGCAGCATGGCTGCATTCCAACTGCACCTTCCTGCAGGGACCTGGCCTCGGCCGTGCCATTCCTGTGATTAATGTGTCTAGCATGCTTTCAGGAACTCACCGGGTCCTCCATAATCCTTTTAATTTGATAAGATGTTTTTAATTGAATCCCTCACTGACGTGACAACAAGCTCCTCAGTTCAGTGTCTGTCTTCTTGTCATCCTAGTTATGTCCACAGATGCCCAGACTCCGGTCAATTCTCGTCTTAACCCGTGAAAGTCACTTGTTACAGCCCAGCCATTTTTAGCTCGAGTCCAGCACTGAGGCAGCGCTCCTTCTGAGCAATGAATTTCCTGTTATTAAGAGCTTTTAGTTAAAGGGTCAGGACCACCGAAAGCTCAGGAGTCCTTTTGGAGTCCACCGTTCATATCATCCATCATTCTCGGAAGGATGATTGTCACTGACAGATGCATCAGTGGAATGAGAATAACACCCCATCGATGTCGCTCGTCTGGACCAGTCATCAGATGCAGACACTTGTTTTGAAGGATAATTACGATGGAGCATTTAGCTTGTACAGACAAGTCAATGGAGCTCTGCAGAATGATTACCCACTGTGGGGTACATTAATAGTCAAAGACAAATAAGACAAATCCTCTTTTATCTAGCAGTCACTCACCTGGCTGTCTTAACTGTCTAGAACTGGGACAATCCTTGAATCAAGGCAAATTATCTGGGGAGGATATGAGCTGTCTGAATCCATGCACTCATGCTTATGAAACTTATCTGCGAAAGAATCCATTAGGCTCTTACATTAAGACTAGATTCTGACTAAGCTGTTCATTAGCTTTCTTAGTTTAGCCATCATAAGAAGACAGGGATACTAGTAGGAGTTTTTTAGAAGCAGATGAACTAATGAAGTGAGAATACATAATACATGCATATTAGAGTACAAAATGTGATGTTAACAGAGAAGATATAAAATCTCATAAATGAATGGCACAAAGCTACACAGATGCATGTCCATTTAAGGGGAAACTAATTGTAAACATCTTCACTGGCTTTGAAGCAATGCTGTGTTTTGCATAGTTCAGTGTACATATTTACCTTAGTCTATCAAGAAATTTGAATATTAGCCATGAGTTTCTAACTTACAGAGAGAACATTTATAATACATGTTACAGATTTTTTTTTAAAGAAAATGCTTTAATTTAAAAAATAAGTTTGGGCATATAAAAAGGTATTTTCTGTTATCTATAAAATTACATTATAAGAGTACTTCTGTATTTGACTGAATATATGAGGCAGTCTATTGAAAAAATAAATAATCTTGAGCAATGTAGCTAAAACATCAGTTTAGGTCCACTGATGGAATACTTAATAAAATTCTGATATTTTGATCAGAACAGTAATACAGGAGCAAAAGTCACTGGATCGGGGTGATATTCTATTTGATATTCTATTAAGAATTGTTACTGCATTATACTTGGCAGTCTTGCATTTGTGGAAAAATTACATATGACATTTTCACATTCTTTTGGAGCTGCAAGAATCTCCCATTGAATTGCTGATGAAACAGGAGACAAAGAGGTCAAAAACAGGGCTGAGAGAAAGTCCAACCGTGGCTGAACATGTCACACACGGCACAGGTTCATGGGAGAGGGGGCGGGGGATTAAGGTTGTGGGTCTCAGGCTGCCCCGCTTTGATCCCTGGCTCTCTCACCCACTAGGTACAACCTGGGCAGCTTCCTGCTGTCCCCACGCCTGAGTCTACCTCGTTTATAAAGTGGGTGGTGATAGCACATTCTCCCTCAGGTTAGCATGAGGTTAAATGAGTCAGTGTGTGTACAACACTTGGTGTGGGGCCTGAAACAGTACACACTCCACAAGCATCAGTTCTCGAGGTCTTAAAATAACCCTATCAGCTGGCATTGTGTCTCAGCTTGACAAATGAAGAAACCAAGACTCAAAGACATCCAAGAACTTTCCTGGGGTCCCTGCGTAAGTGGTGGATTTTTATAAGGACCGTCTGATAGGGTATGGGTATTATGCTCAACTAGAGAAAAGTTATCCCAACCCCTCCAAAGCTTTTTTTTTTTTTTTAATCTGTCTTACTCCTAAAGAAGAAGAAGACCTAAAATCAAAGAACGTGCGTGGAAAAACCAACAGTGTATTTTCACAGATGTTCTTCAGAAGTCCATTTCTTCTTCTCTGTTGTCTGATAACCAAACTTTGTATCTTGGTAATTACATGAGTTCCAGTGTACTTTTTTGTTTTTTGGTTATGCCGCAGGGCATGTGGGATCTTAGATCCCCGACCAGGGGTTGAACCCACATCCTCTGCAGTGGGAGTATGGAGTCTTAACCACTGGACCACCAGGGAAGCCCCTGACAATATTTTCAGAGACTCAGAGATTCTACGATACTTGTTTTAGAATTACATTGTCTTTGCTTAAATGTTTTAAAAACTCCACAATAATGAAATCATTTGTCAATCTAAACTGTTAGCAGACTGATGGCATGTCTAATCTTTTCTTAGCTCTGATTGCTTTCTAGATCTGGGGTTACAAACTCAAGTGATTTTCCAGTCAGGGCCTTAACCCCAAAGGAGTATGGTGGAAGGGTAGCAGGGGTGGGTGGAGCTTGTGGCTAACTGCACAACCTGCTGTGTTATGGTCAAATCCACGAAGTGTCTAAATAAATGGCCCGAGACTCTCCTTTTCTATTACTGGTCTCTGTTCCCACAGAGAAGAGAAGCCACAAGCGCTTCCCTTGTGACTCAGCTGGTAAAGAATCCACTGCAATGCGGGAGACCTGGGTTCAATCCCTGGGTTGGGAAGATCCCCTGGAGAAGGGAAAGGCTACTCACTCCAGTATTCTGGCCTGGAGAATCCCATGGACTGTATAGTGTGCGGGGTCACAAAGAGTTGGACACGACTGAACGACTTTCGATCTGTTCTCAATCCTGAGTATACAAAAAAGAAAAGTGCTCTTTGCTTCTCTCTTATTCTGTTCAGCAAGAGAGTCAGGTTCAGAAGCATCTGTGTAGCACCTGTGAGGCACGAGGCCGTGGCTTAGGTCCAAAGAGGATTGCAAAGATGAATCCAACGACAACAACAATAACAGGAAAATAACCATTTCTCAGGTGTGTGGTTCATTGCTACACTCAGATGTGTTTACTGAAAACTAGACATGACATGCTAAGTTCCGCCGTCCAGTGGGTGGGGGTGAGGGAACCAAGCAGGACAGAAGTTCTTGGTTCTTGAACCAAGAACTCTTGGCATTAGCATTTAGCTGACTTGAGGCTCGATCAGCTGGAGGGGCTTTCAGAGCTCAGAGAAGTGCGCCATGGAGAGGGTCAGAGCTGGAACTCAGGTGGCATTCTGCACCACGACAGGCTTCTCAAGCCTCTTCTCCTCCTGGCTTGCCTTAGCATCAGCTCCCTTTCATCTGCCGCGGTCAGTTCAACCCTCACTCCTAACAGGAAGTCCCCTCACCCCAGACAGTAGACGTCAGAGTGGGAGAGGAAACTGTGACAGTTAAGCTAATCCCTCCTGTTCCTGTTTTGGAGAAGGAAATGGCACCCCACTTCAGTATTCTTGCCTGGAAAATCCCATGGATGGAGGAACCTGGTAGGCTGCAGTCCACGGAGTCGCAGAGTCGGACACGACTGAACGACTTCACTCCTGTTCCTGGTGAGTGTGGCAAAGGCCCAGGAGAGACAGTGACCTCCAGGTGGAAGACGGAACCCGCTTTCCAGTTTGAGGGTTCTTCTTCCCTTTTTCTAATGTTTCACATCCTAAAAATTTCATGACCTGAATTATTCACTGTGTTACATGCTGCTTTTCTCTGTCTAAAATTTTAATCGAAAAGTGCTTTCTTCCTTATCAGGTGAGCTTCCTTGGGTACTAAAGACACCTTATGCTTTAGACGTGCTTTGTCTTACCACCTGCTTACTGGGTGCTCCTGCGTCAATTCTGAAGTTTGAGGGTAACTTTAAATCTTCATTGATTTGAACCACTAATTCAAGGAAATATGTGCTAATATATTGACCTCCAAGTCAATATGTGCACCTGAAATATTAAAATTATTTCAGTGCCCTTATCTGGAAATGGAACTGAAATAAAGACCCAGAGGATAGTGAGAGTATTAAATATGGTGACACATGTAAATATAACCTATAAATTACAGCTCATTGGATGAACATTAAGTATGATAAGGTCGTGTGTGTGTGTGTGTGTGTGTGTGTGTGTGTGTGTGTGTGTGTGTTGTGTCCAACCCCATGGGCTATATCCTGCCAGGTTCCTCTGTTCATGGAATTCTCCAGGCAAGAATACTAGAGTGGATTGACATTTCCTTCTCCAATGATACGGTTATGAGATTTTAAAATGGATGACAGTTTTGAGAATCTCTTGGCTTCTTTATTATCTAATGTGAGGAGAAAGATAGACTAGCAGATCTTTGAAAACAAAAGGAAGGCCTCTCCTCTGAATTAGCAATCTTTTATTAAGAAAAAACTATAAAAATCAACAACTTACACTGCCCCATGACCCCTGAATTGTGCCCTCTTAACCTCAGCTCAAACTGAGGAGTTTGAGTTGATTCATTGAGCATTTATAGGACTGATCACATACCCTGACCTTGAATTCAGTAAGACAAGAAGCAGTGAAATTCTATTATAGCTGATTTTTATTTGGAAATCATACTCATGTTATAATCTGGGAAAAAATTTAGTTGTAAATGCAAATGTTTACTTCCTTTTTTCCTTGTACCTTCAAATTAAAAAAAAAATCATTATTGGCCTAAGATTAGAGACCTGATGATATATTTTAGTTTGATTCTTCCATCTGTTAAAAAAAAAGAAAACAAAGCTGAAAACAGTTTTCACCACCTGGTGAAGTGAAAAGAACTCTGAATTAGTTAATACAGTGAGAGGCCGTGGCCACAGAAGGAGTGCTCAGCTCATCAGAGGCACTTTGTCATAGGTTTCACCACCTGCAAAGCCTCAGTCTGCTCTCATGGGCACCAGAGGACAAGAAGGGGCAGGCCTGTGAACACCCAGGATGTCACAGTCTGTCCCCAGCCAGAGCATGGGGCTCACATGATGCTTGTCTTCCACTTGGGGCTGTAACATGGCAGCAAGCTGAGCGCTACTCTCATATTCATGGAAGGAGGCACTCATTGCTTTGCCAATACTGAGTGGGGTAAAAAGCCTTCTGTCTTTCATAGAAATAGTATTGCGACAATTGGGCGGTGGTTTTTGGTTCAGACAGTAAAGAATCTGCCTGCAATCCAGGAGACCCAGGTTTGACCCCTGGGTTGGGAAGGTCCCCTGGAGAAAGAAATGGCAACCCACTCCAGTATTCTTGCCTGGAGAATTCTGTGGACAGAGGAGCCTGGTGGGCTACAGTCCATGGGGCTACAAAAAGTCAGACAGGACTGAGACGCTAACACTTTCACTTTCAAAACACCAATGCTCAGTTCATTGCAGCATCACTTACAGTGGCCAGGACATGGAATACAGCCCAAATGTCCATTTAGAGAGGGATGTATAAAGAAGAAGTAGTATATAAATGAAACAGAATATTAGTGAGCCACACAAAAGAACAAAATGACGTCATTTGCAGCCACGTGGATGGACCTAGAGATTTTCACACAGGGTGAAGTAAGTCAGACACAGGAAGAGAAATATCACATGATACTGCTTATATGTAGACTCAAAGAAAGGATACAAAGGAACTTATTTGCAAAATGAAAATAGAGTCACAGATGTAGAAAACACACTTATAGTTATCAGAGTATAAGGGAGTGGGGGGAGGAATAAATGGGAGGTTGGGGTTTACAGACATACACTACTATATATAAAATAGATAGCTATTGAGAACTCACTGTGTAGGACAGGGAACTATACTCAATACTCCATAATAATCTATATGGGGAAAGAACCTGAAAAGGGTGGATATAAGTATGCATGCAACAGGTTCATTTTGCTGTACACTTGAAACTAACACAATATTGTAAATCAACTATACTCCAATAAAAATAATAGAAAAAGAAACCCCCCCGCCCCCCACCAGCATCCAAGCTCCACCCATGAAACCTGATATCATATTTCTGGGGTGTGTGCATGCATGCAGTCGCTTCAGTCGTGTCTGACTCTTTGCAACCCTATGGACTGTAGCCCACCAGGATCCTCTGTTCATGGGAGTCTCTAGGCAGGAATACTGGAGTGAGTTGCCATGCCCTTCTCCAGGGAATCTTCTGGACCTAGGGATCGAACCCACGTCTCTTATGTCTCCTGTATTGGCAGGTGGATTCTTTACCACTAACACCACCTGGGAAGCCCCATACTCCAATAAAAATAATAAAAAACCACAAAGGCCCAGGCTCTACCTCTGGAATCTGGTATCATATCTCTGGGAACTCAGCCATGTTAAAGGTTATTTCAGTTGCTTTTATTAGCCAAATTGGAAAACCTAGGGGTTCTTAAAATTTCCTACCAGTGGGAATCACCAGTAATTTTCCACTATATAGATTCTTATTCATGGAACTATTTGCCCTCTGATTCCTCTGCCTTTTCTAGAACCAGCTTGAACATTTGGAAGCTCATGGTTCACATACTGTTGAAGCCCATCTTGGAGAATTTTGAGCATTACTTTCTAGCATGTGAGATGAGTGCAATTGTGTGATAGTTTCAAATTGCCAACATCTGCTGGATCATCAAAAAAGCAAGAGAGTTCCAGAAAAACATCTATTTCTGCTTTATTGAGTACGCCAAAGCCTTTGACTGTGTGGATCACAATGTACTGGAAAATTCTGAAAGAGATGGGAAGGAATACCAGACCATCTGACCTGCCTCTTGAGAAATCTGTATGCAGGTCAGGAAGCAACAGTTAGAACTGGACATGGAACAACAGACTGGTTCCAAATAGGAAAAGAAGTACATCAAGGTTGTATATTGTTATCCTGCTTATTTAACTTCTATGCAGAGAACATAATGAGAAATGCTGGGCTGGATGAAGCACAGGCTGGAATCAAGATCGCCGGGAGAAATATCAATAACCTCAGATATGCAGATGACACCACCCTTATGGTAGAAAGTGAAGAGGAACTAAAGAGCCTCTTGATGAACGTGAAAGAGGAGAGTGAAAAAGTTGGCTTAAAGCTCAACATTCAGAAAACGAAGATCATGGCATCCAGCCCCATCACTTCATGGCAAATAGCTGGAGAAACAGTGGAAACAGTGTCAGACTTTATTTTTTTGGACTCCAAAATCATTGCAGATGGTGATTGCAGCCATGAAATTAAAAGACACTTACTCCTTCGAAGAAAAGTTATGACCAACCTAGACAGCATGTTAAAAAGCAAAGACATTACTTTACCAACAAAGGTCAGTCTAGTCAAGGCTATGGTTTTTCCAGTAGTCATGTATGAATGTGAGAGTTGGATTATAAAGAAAACTGAGTGCTGAAGAATTGATGCTTTTGAACTGTAGTGTTGTAGAAGACTCTTGAGAGTCCCTTGGACTGCAAGAAAATACAACCAGTCCATCCTAAAGGAAATCAGTTCTGAGTGTTCATTGGAAGGACTGATGTTGAAACTGAAACTCCAATACTTTGGCCAGTTGATGTGAACAGCTGACTCATTTGAAAAGACCCTGATGCTGGGAAAGATTGAGGGCAGGATGAGAAGGGGACGACAGAGGATGAGATGGTTGGATGGCATCCCCGACTCAATGGACATGAGTTTGAGTAAACTCTGGAAGTTGGTGATGGACAGGGAGGCCTGGCATGCTGCAGTCCATGGGGTCACAAAGCATGGGACATGACTGAGCAACTGAACTGAACTGATTCATGGAACTGGATATGTCCATGCTTCCAGCAAGCCCCCAGCTGGTGCCAGAGTTGCTGGCCTGAGGTTCACTCTAAGAAACAAAGATCTACATACACTTAGCTGTCCGGATCTGGACTTCTTCTATTCACCTTTAGAGAGGGCAGTTCATGTCTCACACACCCCATGTTGCCTTAACACACGTACACTTCAGAATAACATATATCCAGTTCCATTCTTTATTTAATATTTATGAAAGCACTAATTATCCTTAAAGTAATTACTGTGAACACATTTAAATAGGTGTAGTTCTACGGTTAGGACACTCTAATTTGGTATTTCCAATGTTTTACTGATCATCAAAGTCAAGTGGGAGCCTTAAAAATCTAATGGGAATCCTCCCCAACAGGGGTGGGTGGGAGAAGAGAAGAAGAAACTTTTTAATTAAGCCATGCAGGTGATGGTGATTCAGATGTCTTCACTTTGGAAGTTTATATCCATTTATAAAATCTAATGAATGAAACAAAATCATCATCTCTTTCACTTCAGTATATGATAGAAGAAAGCAACTTGGAACTCAGGCACTACAACTCATGGGCATGCTATTTTGTCATAAATTATGTAGGAAATACAGTGAAAATACATAAACTTTGAATATATCTGTGGTAGTGTCAAATCCTAAAGTTAGAAAAATGTTAAAAAACTGATAGATAGCCTGCAAAGGGAAAGCGAAAGCTGGGATGGCAGGACAAATCACGCCAGCCATTATTCTTCCAGCCATTGATGTCCAGATATGTCCTCCCCATTGAATGGATGGCTCTGGCCTCCAGAGGGCAGATCCAGCTGGCTGCCACCTTGTCGAGGAAGGAGCTGGTCTCAGAGAATCATTCAATCAGCTCACTCATGGGCAGAGGTTACAAACAACAACTTCATGGAATTCTCGACTAGGAGGACATTCAGAACAATGATGCAAATGGTATATTTACTTCTTATCTAGAGAGCCTACTTTCATTGTCTCTCTCTCCCTGTCTTCCTTCTCCCCTCTCCCTCCCTCCTTCCCCTCCCCTCTCTCCCTCTCCATCTCTCCCCTCCTCCCCTCCTCCCCTCTCTCTCTCTCCATTTCTCCCCTCCCCTCTCTCTCCCTCCTTCCCCTCCCCCTCCTCTCCCTCCTCACCTCCCCTCCCCTCCCTCCCTCCCTCTTCCCCTCTCTCCCTCCTCCCTCTCCCTCCTCCTCTCCCTCTCTGGCCCTCCCTCCCTTCTCTCTCTGGCCCCCCTCTTCACCTCCCTCCCTCTCCACCTCTCCCTTCCCCCTCCTCTTCCTCCTCCCTTCCCCCTCCTCCTCCCTCCATCTCTTTCCTCCCTCTCTCTCCCTGCTGCATAGAACAAGGGGAAAACACTGCTTCAAGTTCCATCCTATTACCTAGGAACGGTGGACACTAGTCCTCTGAGACGTCTCATTCCTCTAGAGCCTCAGCCTTTGTGGTTAGTTCTCTTGTCAGAATCAAAGGAGTGGCTGGGGTGTGAAAGCTGAGAATCCAGGGGTCACTCTAATTTCTTCCTGGGTCTCCACACACTTGGCCTTTCCTTCCATGGTCCCATTGCCACACACAGGCCAGAGGCTTTCCCCTTCATGCTCTGCCCACCGCCTTCCACCTATCCACACAGGAGAATTAAAGCTGATTTTGAGGATGACTTCATAAGCTGACCCTGCTAGTACATGCTCAGTCAGGTCTGACTCTCTGCGATCCAGTGAACTCTAGCCTTTTAGGTTCCTTTGTCCATGGGATTTTCCAGGAAAGAATTCTGGAGTGGGTTGCCACTTCCTTCTCCAGGAGATATTCACAATCTAGGGATGAAACCCGTGTCTCCTGCATCTCCTGCATTAGCAGGCAAATTCTTTACCACTGTGCCATCTGGGAAGCCCAAGACTGACTCTGGGGCTATTCTCAATTATTCATGATAATACCATCTCCATCCCTCCCAGCCTTGCCCAAATGAGCTTCTCTCTGACCTTATTTCGAGCAAATATTGCCTATCTTTTGTCTATTTCATCACGTCTTATTTTTATGTATATTACACCTCACCCACAAATTTATGAGCTGCTTGATGTTGGGAATGAGGTTTTTGTTACCTTTCTACCCTCCTGGTCTCTGAGATAAGGTAGATGTTCTATGCAGGCACAACCACTTGAATGAATCCGCAAGCTCTGTCGAGACAGCTTGTTAATCTAGGATGCGGAGGAGCAGAAAGACTACTTTATATTAAAGTGTGAGTGTTTTAGTCGGTGCAAATCACCCTAAACTCATTTACAGAATATGTATAAAATACAAAGCAACAAACAATAAAAATAAATTCAACTTGTAATGCTACTTTTTGAAACCTCAAGCTCTGTTTAGAATTTGCTAGCCTCCATTCTAAATTGACCTCAAGTATGAATGTAAACTCTTTACGAAAACTAATAATTGGATTCGACACTGTTTTGGAAGGCTGACTGCCATCTTACCTTCATTATCTTTTACTTTAGTCTCTTAAGAGTAAAATTTTAAGCCCAAGGAGACAACATCTTAAAGTATTCTTTTGAGGCACAATGTGCTATTCTTGGGGCTGATTTTTCAAAGAGTAAACGTTAAGCTTTGAGAATGTGTTGATACAGTGGAAGAATCTCAGAGGGGAGTTTTGCAGATCTGTTTATATTTAAAATGCAGATTTCAGAAAAACACTTTCATTTAGCCCTTATTTAAGCAAACAGGATTTTCACAGCATTCAGTTTTGGGTCTTACTTTATTTTTGTTTTGTTAACATTCCATGGGAAGCTTGGTATTGTTTTTATGGAGTGTTTCTGAGTGGGTGTTGTATGAAGTATGCAACGAAGAAGACTTCACATCTTATAAAGGAGGGAGCTCAGATGCGGATAAAACTATTTAGAATCTGAATTAAAGCAGTGACACAGGATCCGCACAACCCAGATATCTGCTTCAAGTTGTATGGATAGTGGAATCTTTAAAGCTGACATTTAGGAACACAACCCTGCCAAAAAACCAGCTAAGAAAGGCTGAACTCACTTTCCAGAAGAATAAGCTTTATGCTGTCATTGTTCAGTTGCTCAGTCGTGTCCGACTCTTTGCGACCCCATGGATTGCAGCACACCAGGCTTCCTCGTCCTTCACCATCTCCTGATGTTTGCTCAGATTCAAGCCCACGGTGTCGATGATGCCATCCAACCATCTCATCCTCTGCCAACCCCTTCTCCTCTTGTTTCACGTGGCTGCCATATAGGTCAGTTCATTGATTTAGTGTACAAACTTAGGGAACTCTTAGCCTCCAAATGACAACTCAGCCTGTAATCTGCAAATGGAGAGACATTTTTTCTCTTTTCCAGAGCATTCTCTTTCCTGTGGAGAGGGCAAGTTTGGATTCAATCCAGAAATTCAGGGGTAGGTACTAACACCTCAAAGAGAAAACTAAAAACCCAAAGGGCTACTGAGGATCCTGAAACCCTATCATCCTGCAGGAGGGCTCCAGGCTTTTCTCCGTCCCATGTCCTGTGGCTGCTGCACTCAGCGGAGCTGAGCACTTGGGTGGTCCTTGTGGGAGGACTGCTGAAGCTCAGGTAGGCTCCCCCTTGACTCAAGTGAGCAGGAAGCCTTAAGATTCTGTGCTCCCAGCAGGATGCATTATAGAACCTGATGGGCATCACTCTTGGGAAGTTTTCTTGGCGAGGAGAATGTTTCTCTTCCCCAAGTGTGTATGAGGCCCTCCTGGGCTGCTCTTTTGAATGGCCCTGAGACATCCACACCCCCCACGTCATACCCTCGGCTTCAGGCCCTGGTTAGTGGTGTGAGGAGGGTTAGTCTGTGGTTCCACCACTGGTCCTTTGCTGCGTCCTGAACCTGCTTCCTACCCTTGGTGGTGACTCTGGGAGCCTGGGGAGACTCACTGTAGGGTGAGTTAATTTATCTAAAGAAACTTCAGTCCATCAGAGATATTCCAACAATGCTAACATTATAGAAAAAGGTTAGGATCTCAAGCCTCTTTGTTTTAGAAAGTTCTTTGCTCCTGGGGCAATTTTTAAACCCTGTCCCCAGAAACTCTCCAGCATTTTACAAAAGCAGAGTATTGGTAGACCTGTGGGCCTATTGCACCTTTCTCTGGAGTCAGAATCCTAAAATTTAGGGCACGGGGAACGGGTCTGCTTGCCATTGTGGCAAGGGGTGGGGGGAGGGCTGGAAGGTGGACACTTCAAAAAAGTGGGGTCATACTTCAAAAAGTTCTACTTCATGTTGGCTGTTTCTTGTTTCTGCTGGTGTAAAGGAAAACCACAACAAAACAGAGCAAAACAGAAGGAAGCAATTAAGTGAAAGTTTATTTTATCTTAAAATTAAAAAAAAAGATAAAACACTGCCTCAAGTTTGACCTCACCAGTTATCTTTAGTTGAAATACTAATTACGTTAGAATGTGTTTCAGCATAACAATTATATTCAACAACCTGCAAATTCTATATAAAGAAATTGCGTACAAAATGCCAGCCTGTAGGGATTTATTATCCTAAAATAAACTTCTTTATCTTCCTGCAGCTTCGCAACTGCTAGATCCACTTCCGCTAGAATCCTTGCGCCTCCTTCATGATTTTGGTCTCTCCCTGCCTTTAGGAAGTTTCAATTTCATGCTTTCTGGTTGGGCTCTGAAAAGTCACCTCCTGATTGAGGAATGAACTAAGAATTAGATTTCAGATTGGCAAGCAAGCTGGTACTGTCTACTTAGTACTGCTAAAGAGTCTCCTTGAACATACATTCATAAGGTTCCTGTTTAATCACTTTGCACCCAATATATTGGGCTTCATTATGCTGAGTTGAAGCTGAAGCCACTTCTAAATGTGAATGCAGAGTGGCCTTTAGCAGAAAATAAGACGAAAGGAAAATAAGATATACCATGGTTTTTAAATGAACTACATGTATGTACATATGTGTATCTGTGTGTGTGTATACATTTATTTAAAAGTACTTGTGAGAAAGTGACCTTATCTCCAAGACTGGATCTCATTGTCTCTCAGATTCCTTGCAGCATGACAATTCTCTGAAAAGAAAATCCCTAAGTCTAGCTTTAGTCTCTCAGTAGCATTTTTGTTGCTTTAATTGACCATAAGAATGCATCTTTTGATGATCATTCATTTTCCTTTTTATTGTCTAAATTTAAGGCTTTGTTGTTTCCAGCTTCTCATGGGTATAAACTGACATGACTTTCATTTCACCTCCTGAGAGCACTTGGTAAAGACAGAGAGAGCTGCTGACAGAAACAAGGATGGATTTTAAGTTTTCCTCCACCTCCACCAGGTCAGGCTCCCCTCCCAGCCCCACTACATGCAACCCACAGACTTAAAAAGCAGTGGCTTAAAATACCTGGTCAGCTAGATAAACTGCATACTGCATAGAAGCAAATAACCCTACAGCAGGTTCTGGTTCTAACATGTTTTGCCAACAGTGCACAGGCTAGGTCTTGCCACGTGTCTCATTTGACTTCTTTCAATGTTGGTTTTCTCATCGCCACGTGAGGTAGTAAGAATCTTCCAGTTCTAAACCCCTGCAGTATTTAAGCATGTGAACCATCTGGCCATGTGCCGATAGCTGAGAAATCCTTTCTTTATGCCATGTTGCTGTTCAGTTGCCAAGTTGTGTCTGATTCTTCGAGACCCCACGGACTGCCTCCCTGTCTTCATGCCATACAGATCAAATAAGCCATATTCAGTAAAAAATCCAGTAATTTTGCTTGAGTTGATGGTTGAATTGATCTGTCCAGCTAAAGGAAGGGCCATTACCTGAGGGACTGATGTGTGTAAACTTTCTAGACACTTGTCCTGATTTTCCTAAACAGAGAGGAGTCTTTTCTTAGGGGAATAACTTCCAGGTGTGAAAATGTACAGGACAGGTGAACCAGAGCCATCCACAGCTTTCCCAGTCCTGCGGGTGGACTCCCAACCTCTGGGCCTCTTGCTCTGAAGAGACTGCAGGCATGGGGTGTGCTCACTGTCGCAGCCCAGCTGACCAGGATGGAGGGCAACCGTGGGCTGTGCCCAGGACCACCGTGCTTGCTCTTGGGCCGGCTCAGGGCTCTCTCTTGGATGCAAACAGGAGACAGAGCTGGTGTTTGGAAGCAGGAAAAGACAAGAAAGGAAGAAATGCGCAGAAGAGGAGTAAATTGTCATAATCCTGAGGCAACCAGTTAGTGGTCTATGTGGCTTGGCAAGAGAGCAGAATTAGAGCTTGGACTATATTCCTGAGCAGGCTTCCCAAAGCCAGCTTAGGTTCCTGTAAATACAGGAAACTACATTCAATATTGTGTAATAACCTCTAATGGAAAAGAATCTCAGAAAAAAAATGCATATATATATGTATGTATATATATATATCAGTTCAGTTCAGTCATTCAGTCATGTCCGACTCTTTGCAACCCTGTGTACTGCAGCACACCAGGCCTCCCTGTCCATCACCAACTCCCAGAGCTTACTCAGACACATGTCCATTGAGTCAGTGATGCCATCCAATCATCTCATTCTCCGCCTGCCTTCAGTCTTTCCCAGTATCAGGATTTTTCCCAGTGAGTCAGTTCTTCGCATCAGGTGGCCAAAGTATTGGAGTTTCAGCTTCAGCATCAGTCCTTCCAATAAATATTCAGGACTGATTTCCTTTAGGATAATTCATTTTGCTATTCACCAGACACTAACACAAGATTGTAAATCAACTATTCTTTAATTTAAAAAAAGTAAAATAAAACAAAGTAGATGATGCCCAAGGCCCTATTCATTATAAAAAAAGAAATTCGGTAAAATTCTACTACTGTTTTTAGTCTCTCAGTCTCTCACTGATGTGATGTAATCACCCTCTCATTGCAGTACTGATGTTAAACATATTCATCCCAGATGTTGGGTTTTTAAAATACCGTGTTCAGTGATACTGCCAAACACATTTTCTTATATCTAAGCCATATTTGATATACTCAGGATGTTGGCATTATACGGTAAATATTTAAATGTAATCCTTTCTTTAAGTTGCTCTGTCATGTGTTAGCCATTATCATAATTCATTAAGCTCCATGGAGGGGCTGGGTGCCAGAAGCGAGACCGTAGTCGGGATTTACAGTCTGTTGAAATTGCAGATTAGAGGCAGATCAGGAATGGAAATGACAAGGGTCACGCAAATGGGGCACCTGAGAGGATGACTGAGGACTCAGCAGTCTTATCAGAGGCTGGCAGCACCCTTGTCCTACAAAGACTGTAGGAACAATACCCAGATTTTTAAGGAAATGGTTCAGGAATCATGAAAAATAGAAGTGAAAGCGTTAGTCACTCAGTCGTGTCTGACTCTTTGTTGGACCTGCCATGTTCCTCTGTCCATGGGATTCTCCAGGCAAGACTATAAGAGTAGGTAGCCATTTCCTTCTTCAGGGGGTCTTCCCAACCCAGGGATCAATCTGGGTCTCCTGCATTGCAGGCAAATTCTTTTCCATCTCAGCTGCCAGAGGAAGCCCTTGGTAATCATGAAGAAGCCAGAAATGGTATTCTAGGCAAAGGTGTGTTATGAGATTAGCAGGTTGAAAAGTGCAAAGGATTTTAAAATGTACAGTATGAATCGCATCCTTAATCACAAAATGTATGGCTTGGGGAGGTAACACACGCTGAGCCTTGGTGCCCTCAAATGCAAATGGGCATGATATCAGTTCAGTTCAGTTCATTTCAGTTCATTTCATTTCATTCGCTCAGTTCTGTCCGGCTCTTTGTGACCCCATGAATCATAGCACGCCAGGCCTCCCTGTCTATCACCAACTCCCGGAGTTCACTTGAACTCACGTCCATTGAGTCAGTGATGCCATCCAGCCATCTCATCCTCTGTTGTCCCCTTCTCCTCCTGCCCCTAATATATATTATCAAGTAATTCTAAGGATGAAGGTGATTAATAAAGAATGCCTACCAAAGGTAAATTTACTATTATTTTAATATCTGTGGCGAATCTACATTTTAGGGTTTATAGAACAATCTTCATTTCCAATCCTGTATAATCCTCCTAACCTAACTCATACTTGTCAAACAATGAATCTCAATTTTCTATTGGAACAATATGGCACACATGATAGATTAGTGAAAATGTTGGGCACTGAGTTAAGTAGAACTTCAGGATAAAAGCAATAAAAATGGCTATCATATATCAAATAATGTTAAAATGAGGAAGTGGCACTTGGGGCACAAATTTAAAATGATCTAAAATGTGTATTATAAGGAAGAAGGTAACGAGTAAAGAACAGGTGTCTCCAACATGATAAATTGGTGCACATGTGAGTGCAGTCACGTTAGCCGTGTCCAACTCTGTGACCCTGTGGACTGCAGCCCACCCTTCTCTGTCCATGAGATTCTCCAGGCAAGAATACTGGAATGGGTTGTCATGCCCTCCTCCAGGGGATTTTCCTGACCAAGGGATCGAACCCACATCTCTTATGTCTCCTGCATTGACAGGCAGGTTTTTGTGTTTTTTGTTTGTTTGTTTTTTACCACTAGTACTACCTGGAAAGCCTTTACAGGCTTCCTTCTGAGGCTAGTCCTTGGGATTTTCCCTGTCCAATCTACCTAACTCTCTCGTTGGCTGGTTCTTGCTGGCCAACTCGCTGGACTACAGTTTAGAATTTTGCTGTCATTGGGTGACTGGCTTCTTAATTGCTTACCACCAAAATCTCCACTGCTTTTGAGAAAGTTGTTAGACTTGAATCTCACTACATTCTGCCTTGAATCAAGGCAATTTATTTGGAGCGAGCTTCTGAGGAAATGGCAGCCCACTCCAGTACTCTTGCCTGGAAAATCCCATGGATGAAAGGGCATAGTAGGCTACAGTCCGTGGGGCTGCAAAGAGCTGGACACGACTGAGCGACTTCACACTCACGCTCACTCACTCACTCTCTTATCTTCCCATTATGTTGGCCTCTCTCTCTCTCCCCCTGAGCAAAGTGTCTGAGACACTCCTCCGGAGTCGGGGGCTGGGAGAGTGGGCTGCTTCTCTTGGGCTGACATCCCGTCTCTCTGAGCTAGTCTCCAGGCGGTGGCGTCATCTGATCTTCTTGGCTCTCCGCTCCTGCTATGTGCCCTCCACCTCGGGAGGAACTGGATCACTGGCTATTGGAGCCGCAGCTTTTTGCAACTGGGGTAGAGCCTCTGTCCTGTGAGGCTGGGTGGCAGGGGTAGAGAAAGAGAGTCTCCAGCCTCTTTTCAGCCTCTACAGGTTAGCAGGAATGGGACAGTAATGGTACTGTCATTTTGTCTTTTAATACTGTAAGCCGTTTCAAACTTCATCTCTTCTAAAAATTGCATTGTTTTCTGCATGAGACAATTACTTCTTGCTAGCTATCTGTCAAGCAGGTGAGCAAAAGTGTCAGCCGTAATTATGTTCACAGCTCCTGCTCTGGCATTTAGGGTAATCTGGAAAACACTCACTTTCCTAGGAGATATTATGTAACCAGGACTGAGATTCAACCATGACTGACTGTCAGATTTTGTTCCACTGAAATTCAGCTACGAGTGTGAACTGATGATGGTGAACGTGTTGCTTTCTCCTGTGTCTATGAGAGGGAAGCTTCACGGAGACTAACATTTATCAGATGAAGCTATTATCAGAGGAATCTATTTTTAGGTCATGTCCATAGCTCAATAGTTGAGTTTTCAGGTGTTGTCATTAATATTTTGTCTATTTCCACTAAGAAGTGTTCAAGGATGGTTTCCTTAAACTGAGAAAATCAGTGTGTCCTGTGAATATAAGCAATCTGGGGAAAATCAGCAATTTGTTCATTTAGGTATTTACAAATTATTTATTGAGTCTTTACTAGAGGGAAGTCCACATGCTAGGAACTGGGGATCTAGTTGTGAGTGAAATCCAGATATGACAGGACCCTAATGGAGCTCACAGGCTGATGGGCAAAATAGACCTTAGTAAAAAAAAATATCACACAAGAAATCTTTCTGAAAATATAGAAAGTCTGAGAGTTGGCTGGTTTGCATCTTCACACAAGATTTTTAACTTCCAGCTGTATCTTCAGTTGTGGTGTCAGATGACTTGAAATGCCCCTCTTGGTTTCTGGTTGGTAACTCTTAGTTGCTAAAGTAAATCTGAATATGGTAATATATGTGATATACATAGAAAGTGCCTGGCAATTAGTAGGTGAGCTGCCTATGTCAGTTTTCTTCCAAGTCCTGTTTCCTTTGCCACGAGGGAAAGAAAAAAAAAGCATAATGTTCTATCTGAGATACTGCTTATCTCTGACTGTTCTAAAATTCTGCATGATGTCCAACTTCTCAACTTAGACATGTTTAACTTTGTCGTGAAGAGGCCAGTATGTATTTTATATTGCCCTCTGTGTTGGAAATGCCCAATTGCTTCATTTTAATGGAATTTGAGATGGGTCTTCTTTCCCCAGGATTAAAGTGAGTCCCTGTAACAGTGTTCGTTAAACAGGAATTTATGCTTGAGAGTCAGTAGACATTTTGTGGGGAGTCATGAAATCTTTACAATAATTTAAAACTCTATATTGATACTATATCTATCTGTATCTCTATCTGCCATCATCATCATAATCTATCATCTGTCTATCTATAAATATGTATGTGAAAGTGTTAGATATTCAGTCGTGTCCAACTCTTTGTGACCCCCACGGACTGTAGCCCATCAGGCTCCCCTGTTCATAGAATTCTTCAGGCAAGAATACTGGAGTGGGTTGCCATTCCCTTCTCCAGGGGTCCTCCCAATCCAGGGATTCTCCCAACCCATGGATTGAACTTGGGTCTCCTGCATTGTAGGCAGATTCTTCACTGTGAGCCACAGGAAGCCCATAAATATGTATATATGACTATATCTATATCCATCTGTCCATATGTCTTTATATCCTGGATCGTTCAGGTAACCTTGTCTTCATGACCACACTGAAGCCAAAAGATCAGCTAAATTTCTAAGCTTAAACTTTTGATGCATTTTCTCATGCAGGATCTGTGGCTCTGTGGGTCTTTTATCTCTCTCTCCTTCCACCTAACATTCTTTTATCCTGGGCTTTGTTAACTTTTTCTGTGTGAGAATATCACTGCTTTGGGGAAAGATTGTTTGTGTGTGTTTGGGCATTTCTGTACACACATTTCAGGTATGGATGTTACAGAACACATATTTGTTTACTGGATGAGTGTAGATGTTTTTATTTTATATTGTGCTAGAGAAACATGACTGGTGGATCACACTGTTGAGTCTACGTTAGGACTAGCAGTCTAGACTTTGGGACATAAACCGTTAAAATCGTCTGATTCAGCATGTAGAGCAAGCACCTCGCTGGTTCATTTTCTCCTCAACAGAATGGATGATCTTTCCTATTCTGGCTGATCAGTGGTGGATGTTAATCTTGAAGCCACTCTTGCACAGAGGAGAGGATGGAAGTGTGAGAGGAGGTCTGGGAGGAGGGGAGAAGTTTCCTCTAACTTTGGGGCTGGCGGATAGTTAAGCAGGGTCCTAGGCCACAGAGTTGCATAAGGGCATTCCCAAGAGCAAGGGGTCATTTTCATCCAGTTGTTTAGACAAAACCAAGAAGCAGTGTAAAAGGGACTCGTTGGCTCAGGATAGAGCCACATTAACATAACCCATCACCCAGAAGTTATCTTATTCCCTTATGCCTACCTTGACTCTGGCAATCATTGATATGCTTTTGGTCTCTAGTAGTTTCACTTTTCTTAGAATTTCATGTAAGTGAAGTCATACAGAATGAATTACTTTGTATTTATTTTTCCCCTCATGCAGTGTAATAGTTTTGATATTTATCCATGTTGTTATGGGCATTAATAATTTACTTCTTTTTATTGCTGAACAGCAGTGTCTCCTGAATTGGCAGGTAGATTCTTTGCCACTGAACCACCTTGGAAGCCCTCTTATAGTACTATATTGTAGCGCTTCCCTGGTGGCTCAGTGGTGAAGAATCTGCCTGCCAATGCAGGAGATACAGGCTCAAATCCCTGGGCTGGGAATATACCCTGGAGAAGGAAATAGCAACCCACTTAACATTTATGCCTGGGAAATCCCATGGACAGAGGAACCTGGTGAACTGCTGTACATGGGGTCGCAAAAGAGTCAGACAGGACTTAGCCACTAAACAGCCACAAGTATTATCTATTAACCTATTGTTGATGTTTAGCCTGTTTCCAATTGTTTGTGATTATGAATAAAACTGGTATGATTATTTTTATACAAGTTCTGCATATACATATTTTTATTTGGGGGGAAATTATTAGGTCATATGGCAAGCATCTATGAAATGTTATATGAAACTGTCAAACTATTTCCCAAGGTTGCTGTACCATTTTTAAATTCCACTAGCAATGTATGAGAATTCAAGTTGTTCTATACTTTGCAAATACTTGGCATTGTTGGCATTCTAAGTTTTGTTTTTTAAAATCTACTAATTATTAATTTTATTTAGCCATTCTAGTAGATATACAGGGATAGTTTGCCTTTCCCTCCAAATTTCCACCAACTGACCAGGCCCAAGGAGACTCAAGTCATAATAATGTCAGGATGAAGAAAGGGCTATTATCGTATTTTGTAATCAGAGGATGATGAAATGTGTAACATATGGAATACAAAAAATAATGATTTTTTTCTTAAAAATCAATATCAGGAGCAATATACTGTGCAACAGAGACTTGACCACTTCTTTTACTACCACACACACAGCTGAGCAGAAACTTAAGCATTTTGGCCACGAGAGAATAACTATACATATTGTGAGGCCAAATTCACCCTTCTTGGCCATGGGACTTTGGCACTGAAGCCAGGAAATTACTATTCCTCTTGGTTGCTGCTGCCACTCTAGAACATTCTGTGAGGTTTTCCTTGACTGTGGTTTCCAGGGTGCTGAAACTATAGAGATTCGGGGTCTATAATAGCCTCACTACTCATTAAGCGATAATTTAATAGCAAAGAAAGTTCAAGGGATTGTCAGCTCCCTTAAAAGAGTGCACATTTTTCGCCAGTATTTTGCAAGAAGATTCTCAGAGCATTATTAAACATTGTACACAGAGCTTGGATGCACTATTATTATGATGCAGGATTTTAGTTGAAATGAAAACCAGGTTCTGTCACCTCACTGGGGCTTTAGTGTATCCTCTCTGGGATCATCAATTCTTCTTTTTTATTTATTTTTTTCTCTGTCCAATACCGGTGGAAACTCAGTCCTTAGAAGGCAATGTTTGGCGTAGCATTGCAAGTCTGACTTGTTTTAAAGCACTGTGAGAAAGTATTGTTGAAAATAAGATTCCCCAGGAAGGATTGCACTGTGAGGTTTTACATGCCAGTTCAGATAGAACTCAGATTTTGCTGTACCTTCTTCTTTTAATCTATAATCATGCGATCGGAAGCTTACCCCTCAATAAGTTTCTATAATCACCTCCTGCAGGGTATTGAGAGCCTGTTTCACGTGAGTGGCTTCATCAGCACTCAGCCTCGTCCTGTCCTGCTAATCCTAAGAAATCTCACACTGGAGAAATGAGCCTCCATCTCTGAAACCGGATCTCTAGTACCAGACTCAGGTTTCTGCAGCCCAGCTGGGTCAAGGTCAAGGCTGGCAACCTGGGGAGCTGGGTAACAATAGGCAGAGATTAGAGCAAGGAAGAGGGAGGGAAAATGCTGAATGAACAGACCAGAGGCATGAACAAGCTTGTGAGTTTTGCACTGTGATTGGAAAAGTCCTTTTGGCCTAAAGACACCTGGATTAGCAAGTCGAATGGGCCAGTTCAAGTCACTTCAGTTGCTCAGCCATGTTTGACTCTCTGTGACCCCATGAATCACAGCATGCCAGACCTCCCTGTCCCTCACAAAGAATCCCAGAGTTTACCCAGACTCATGTCCATTGAGTCTGTGAGGCCATCAAACCACTTCATCCTCTGTCATCCTCTTCTCCTCCTGCCTTCAATCTTTCCCAACATCAGGGTCTTTTCAAATGAGTCAGTTTTTCACATCCAGTGGCCAAAGTACTGGTGTTTCAGCTTCACCATTAGTCCTTCCAATGAGCACTCAGGACTGATTTCCTTTAGGATGGACTGGTTGGATCTCCTTGAAGTCCAAGGGACTCTCAAGAGTCTTCTCCAACACCACAGTTCAAAAGCATCAGTTCTTCAGTGCTCAGCTTTCTTTATAGTCCAACTCTCACATCCATATATGACTGCTGGAAAAACCATAGCCTTGACTAGATGGACCTTTGTTGGCAAAGTAATGTCTCTGTTTTTTAATATGCTGTCTAGGTTGGTCACAACTTTCCTTCCAAGGAGCAAGTGTCTTTTAATTTCATGGCTGCAGTCACCATCTGCAGTGATCTTGGAGCCCAAAAGGATAAAGTCAGCCACTGTTTCCACTGTTTTCCCATCTATTTGCCATGAAGTGATGAGACTGGATGCCACGATCTTAGTTTTCTGAATATTGAACTTTAAGCCAATTTTTTCACTCTCCTCTTTCACTTTCATCAAGAGGTTCTTCAGTTCTTCACTTTCTGCCATAAGGGTGGTGTCATCTGCATATCTGATGCTATTGATATTTCTCCCAGCAATCTTGATTCCAGCTCGTGCTTCATCCAGCCCAGCATTTCTCATTATGTTCTCTGCATATAAGTTAAATAAGCAGGGTGACAATATACAGCCTTTTCCTATTTGGAAGCACTCTGTTGTTTTATGTCCAGTTCTAACTGTTGCTTCATGACCTGCATACAGATTTCTCAAGAGGTAGGTCAGGTGGTCTGGCATTCCCATGTCTATAAGAATTTTCCACAGTTTATTGTGATCCACACAGTCAAAAGTTTTGGCATAGTCAATAAAGCAGAAATAGATGTTTTTCTGGAACTCTCTTGCTTTTTCCATGATCCAGCAGATGTTGGCAATTTGATCTCTGGTTCCTCTGCCTTTTCTAAATTCAGCTTGAGCATCTGGAAGTTCACTGTTCACATATTGCTGAAGCCTGGCTTGGAGAATTTTGAGAATTACTTTACTAGCATGTGAGATGAGTGCAACTGTGTGGTAGTTTGAGCATTCCTTGGCATTGCCTTTCTTTGGGACTGGAATGAAAACTGACCTTTTCCAGTCCTGTGGCCACTGCTGAGTTTTCCAAATTTGTTGGCATATTGAAAGTGGCACTTTTGCAGCATCATCTTTTAGGATTTGAAATAGCTCAACTGGAATTCCATCAGCACCACTAGCTTTGTTCATAGTGATGCTTCCTAAGGCCCACTTGACTTCATATTCCAGGATGTCTGACTCTAGATGAGTGATCACACTATCATGATTATCTGGGTCATGAAGATCTTTTTGTACAGTTCTTCTGTGTTTTCTTGCCACCACTTCTTAATATCATCTGCTTCTGTTAGGTCCATACCATTTCTGTCCTTTATTGAGGCCATCTTTGCATGAAATATTCCCTTGGTATCTCTAGTTTTCTTGAAGAGACCTCTAGTCCTTCCCATTCTGTTGTTTTCCTCTATTTCTTTGCATTGATCGCTGAGGAAGGCTTTCTTGTTTCTCCTTGCTATTCTTTGAAACTCTGCATTCAAATGGGTCTATATTTCTTTTTCTTCTTTGTTTTTCACTTCTCTTCTTTTCACAGCTCTTTGTAAGGCCTCCTCAGACAGCCATTTTGCTTTTTTGCATTTCTTTTCTTGGGGATGTTCTTGATCCCTGTCTCTGGTACAGTGTCACAAACCTCCATCCATAGTTCATCAGGCACTCTGTCTATCAGTTCTAGTCCCTTAAATCTATTTCTCATTTCCACTGTATAATTATAAGGGATTTGATTTAGGTTATACCTGAATGATCTAGTGGTTTTCCCTGCTTTCTTTAATTTAAGTCTGAATTTGGCAACAAGGAGTTCATGATCTGAGCCACAGTCAGCTCCTGGTCTTGCGTCTGCTCACTGTATAGAGCTTCTCCATCTTTGGCTGCAAAGAATATAATCAATCTGATTTTGGTGTTGGCCATCTGTTGATGTTCATGTATAGAGTCTTCTCTTGTGTTGTTGGAAGAGGGTGCTTGCTATGACCAGTGTGTTCTCTATTAATAGACAAAACTCAATTAACCTTTGCCCTGCTTTATTTTGTACTCCAAGGCCAAATTTGCCTGTTACTCCAGATGTTTCTTGACTTTCTACTTTTGCATTACAGTCCCCTATAATGAAAAGACCATCTTTTTTGTGTGCTAGTTCTAAAAGGTCTTGTAGGTGTTCATAGAACCGTTCTCCAGCATTACTGGTAGGGGCATAGACTTGGATTACCTTGATACTGAATGGTTTGTCTTGGAAATACTGAATTTTGGACTGTTTTGTTGACTGTGATGGCTACTCCATTCCTTCTCAGGGATTCTTGCCCACAGTAGTAGATATAATAAATTCACCCATTCCAGTCCATTTTAGTTCACTGATTCCTAAAATTCAATGTTCACTCTTGCCATCTCCTGTTTGACCACTTCCAATTTGCCTTGATTCATGGACCTAAAGGCCCATAGGACTAGGTCAGACTAGGATGGTAACAGCAAGCCAGGAATCTGGGGGATTCACAGGAAAGAATCAAAAAATCTAAAGATCCATTTCCTGCTCCACTCCTGTCCCCAGTTTACAGGATATGGCTCCAGTGAAGTCTTAGACCCAAGGCTCTGCTCTGAAGGAGAAAGGGGTGGGTTTCAAGACCCTAGACAAACAAGATACGATGCCATCATCCTTGTCAGTGCTGTGATGTACCTTCTCTGAGCCTTGCTTTCTTCACCAATAAAACAGAGATTATAATCACCAGTTACTATGAGGATTAAACAAGAATGCATGCAGAAATGCTTTATAAACCATGGAAGAATGAACAAATATTAGTTATTATATAGAGACACCAGTCAAATGAGTCTTCATTGATACCACATCCACTGGCTTATCTTCTAGATGAATTGACTGAAAGTCTAGAGATAAAAGCCTTCCTGGCCTCATTCCTTCATGAAGACTGGACACACCCCAGGGGCACTGCCCCAAGAAGCCTCTCCCTGAGTGGACTCTGTGAGCGACCACCACACATGAGAACAAAGATTCTCAAATCCAGGTGTTTAGTCTCCCTGGAATGTGCAGATGTAAACTCAAGAAACAGTGCTTTGTATGGGAGTCAATGTATCCTTCTTTTCATCTTAGTGGCAACCTTAACAAAAGTTTTGCCAGTTGTAAAGATAAAAGTGTCTTCTTGTGGTAACAATTTTTAATGGAAATATATTTTCCTGTAGTGAAACTGATTTCATATGAGCATATCTTTTTTTTAAATAGGCCTGTGGACTCCTGGGACCCATGAATACATTTCTGAGGGGTCCAAGGGTTTTTTGTTTTTTTTCTCTTTAGAAGGATTATTTCTTTTATCCAAATTTTAGCAACACCGTGACACATCTGGGACAGTTTACTTCAGATTTTAGAAATAACAAACATATCTTGACTTTCTACTATGATTATTATTTTAATTTTTCAGTGTGGTCTAAGTCTCTCTTCCCCAGAATATAGATTGTAACTCTCTCCTGTGAAAACTCAGAATCCCTCTTTAACTGAGGTGCTCATTTCTTTGTAGACTGTGAAGTGTTAGTTGCTCAGTCATGTCCAACTCTTTGTGACCCCATGGACTGTAGCCTGCCTGGCTCCTTTGTCCATGGAATTTTCCTTGCAAGAATACTGGAGTGGGTAGCCATTCCCATCTCCAAGGGATCTTCCCAACCCAGGGATTGAACCCAGGTTTCCTGCATTGCAGGCAGATTCTTTACAATTGAGCCCAGGGAAGCTGTGCTCCACAAGTATTTGCTACAGGTGTAGAAAATCAGTTATTGCAGTTATGGGCCCCAATCACAAGTTTAAAATCTTACTTAACTGCAGTGAAAGAAAGTCTTGATTCATTTAGTAGTTTGTGCAAGAAATGTGCATGAAGATACTCTCTTTAAACCTAATCCAGTTAGATTCCAGGCTTCCATGGGGTGATGATGGGAGTGTAAAATAGAGACAAATAATAGGTACTTCACCAAAACAGAGGCATTTTTTTTATGAGTGAAAGGGACTCTAGAATATTAATCAGACAATAGGCATAAACTGTTACCTTTCCAGAAAAGTAAAATGCAGAGTAACATGAATCAGTCCAGTATAAGGAGTCTGAGGTGAGTTTTCCAGAAAGTTATAAGCAAAAAATGTTGAGGAAAATGGCGGGAAAGAAAACCTCAAAGTAACCCTTCACAATACAGTAATATTTTACATAGGAATATTGTGGGAATTGTTGTGGGAAACCTGGCCAACACCTCCTCAACCAAGGGTCAAAGTGAATATCATCAAGATGAGGAGAGTACACTCTCTGTGCTCCGGACTGACTGACATGTGGGTATGGACTTGCAGATTCTCGCTTGATCCAGTGGTGATATAAGCTGTGCTGTCATGATCTGCTGGGTTTTTGATACTCAGACGGTCTCCAGTTTAGCCAGTGGCCTCCTCTTCAGGCTGACAACTGGTCATTTTCACACGTCCCTGCTTTCCAAGTACTTCCTTACTTTATGGAACAAAGCATTTTCGAAAGATGGCAGACACATCATCTCTATTGTTCTCACAAGTACTGAAGTGGAGTTGAACGCAGGCTAACTAGACTTTTGAGACTATCCCTAAGAAGGAATTTCAAATCGTACAAGTGGTGTGTGCCTGGGACCTTAGAGTTTGTTTGGTGCAAACTTTCATTTGCAGATGGGAACCTGGGGCTCCAAACCAGAAATCTTTGGGCCAAGGCCAGCGGTCCAAAAGGAACCCATTGTAGAAAACCTCTTCAGAATGGGTCAGAAGAACAGTGCTTCAGAGAGACTCCAGCGTTTAAGTCAAAATAATATTAAGTCCAATCATGTTCTCCAGCTGAGTCTGCAGCGTTGGCTCCTGTGTCTGACCACGATAGCCCAATAAACCATTTTTATTACAACATGCATAACCGACTTGCCAGCCATCCTCACTTTTACAGATGGCCATTAATTTTTTTTCCTAACGTAATGCATTCCACTCACAAAAAAATCCTTACTCGTCATAAATTGTGAGTGTAGAGAGGCAACACTGCAGTTAAGTACTGAGAAATAAATGCCCTTCATTATGCCCCTATTTATTATTTCAGGCAGGATTTGAATATATCTTCAGGAATATCTTTGAAAAAACCATTAGTTCCATTACAAGGCTTCAAAACCTCACCTATGCAATCCTTAAGAGGTGCTAGAAAGACGTGGTACAAGCAGTGGAACCGGAAGGATTGCAAGACCCAGGCACCGACTTCATCTGTCACTGCACAAGGAGTTGCCAGCCACCAGGAAAGAAAGATACCAGGCATTTCCCCCATACCTGGAATTTTCATATGGAAAATTGCTACATTTTAGGGAGTTTTTCAAGCAACTATTCAAATGATAAGAGGTTCTATGTAGCTGAAAATGATTGAAACATAGAAGAGTGCCTTCTAAACTGATTTTAATATCAATAGATACCATTGTTGTTTAGTCACTAAGTCATGCCTGACTCTTTGCGAGCCCATGGACTCCCCACCCGGCTCCTCCATCCATGGAATTTTCTAGGCAAGGGCACTGGAGTGGGTTGACATTTCCTTCTCGAGGGGATCTTCCCAACCCAGAGGTCAAACCCAGGTCTCCTGCAGTGGCAGGTGGATTCTCTACCACTGCACCACCTAGAAAGTTTCATCAATAGATGTTACTCAAAGCAAAAAGAGGGTTATTGGTCAAATGACTTATTTGACTTTGCATCTTCTCCTTCTAGGCCTTCTCCTCCTTCCCTCCCTCCTCCTCCTCCCCTCTTCCTCCTTCTCTTCTAACAACTCCTGTGATAAAACTAGCATTCTTCTTAGGAAACACTCTGGGGAAATATTGATTAGGGATATGATATCTAAAGAAGAGAGGAGATCTGTGAGCTCCATTTTAGAAGGGGAGGAAAATAATATAGAAAAAGAGCTTCTAGCATTTCTCACTAGACATCAGTGGCTGAGCAGCATACACCACTGGCACAAACTAATGGAATATCAGAGTTTCTGTTCATCCATTAGACCAATCTTTTTTGTAATAGTTTCAGGTGAACAGCAAAGGGACTCAGCCATTCATATACATGCACTCATTCTCCCTCATTTTGAATGCAGTGATTCAAAAGCTAAAAACTCTTAGTTTCCCTGCATGCATGTTTTAACATCATTATCCAAGAAAAAGAAAAAAAAAGTTTTAAAGTTTATGTGCCCAAAATTCCTTAAAAAGGATGGAGCTGGAGTCTTAATTCCTGAGATCTGGATCCAGTACGTGTTCTTTCAATTGTACCGTACCCCGCATGCTGCCAAGGTACTCACACTCTTTAATTCTTACAAAGCCATTTATCAATCATATTTTATGTGCAGAAGGTTGGAATGCAAGGAAAAGGAGAAGACCCAGAATGAATCAGAAAAGTTCCCTCTTTCAAACATACTCTGTATTCTAACTAAGGAAGGCGGTATACATAATTTTACCTAAATGCATGACAATGGAGGTGGCAACTGATGTGGGACATTCAAAGAATAGAGAGAAAACTTGTAGCTGAAAGAACAGAGAAGCCTCTATGAAAGTACAGCTTGGGAATCAGATCTCAGGACCTTGAGGAATGATCGGACTTTGACTACATGAAGAATAAGAAGAAATTGAGAGTAAGACACTCTTGGTCCAGGGTGGCTAGAACCCAGAATGCTTGTTGGGGAAGAGTGAGACAGAGGGTTGTGAGGAGGGATGCTTCTGGGTCACGAGAGTCCTCAGGGAAATCCGCCCCCTACTGTACTGGCAGTGAGGCCATTAGGACGGTACTAAGAAGCCCAGGTTGAAGACGTGGCCTCAGCTGTCTTCCAAGGATGCCAAAAAATGTGTTTGGAGAAGAGCTCCCCACTGGCAAAGAACTGAAATAACATTGCAGCAGCAACTGGAATTCCTCCTTGCAACCCAAGTATATTTTAAGACATTTTCCACAGTGAATGCTTTGTCAGAAGTTGCTCAAAAGGGTTTCTATGAAATAGATGAAGCAGAAAATTACTCAAGCTCTGAATCAGTAGGAGAACAGAACAGATTTAATAGATCTGGCTAAAGGAGCAAGACTAAGTGATAACAGATATGTTCAAATGATATGCTCAATGCTGAACTGTTTTGATTAGAAAATACAGATTTTGTGATAGTCCATGTTTTTTTCTTAATGTCAGCAAACGTCCTTTAATATCTATAATGTGCCAGGAGGTGTTGTATTGGATGTTGAGGCTACGAAGAGGAATAAGACAAAGTCTTTCATTTAAATAAAACCTCACAGTTGAGTGGAGAATATATGTAACTTTTAAAGGACTGACTTATAATGCCAAGGTAGTGAGGATAGGATGCTACAGGAAGACAGATGATGCACACTCACCTGACCTTTGCCCTATGCCCTCACACACCTCTGCCCTGGGAACTGCCTTCCTAACACTGTGTGTGTATATATATATATATATATATATATATATATATATATATATATACGATCATGAGCTTAACACAAGACAATGAGCCATTTCACTAGTTGCGCTCAAAGCTTTCAAGTATCTCTCCTCTTCTAGGCACAGAAGACAATAACTATATATGTGTTTCAACTTTAGATGCCTTCTGTTAGTGGGTTTGGGATTGACATGTACACGTTGCTATATTTAAAATGGTCAAGCAAAAAGGTTCCTATTGTACAGCAAAGGGAACTCTGCTTAATGCTATGTAACAACCTAAATGAGAAAGAATTTGAAAAAGAGTAAATACAAGTATATATATAACCACATTGCTTTGCTGTCCACCTGAAGCTAAAACAACATGGTTAATCAACTACGCTCCAAGATAAAATGTTTTCTAAAAATTGAGATTCCTTCCTACTGTTTAGCACATGGAACTCTTTCAATATTATGTGACAGCCTAGACGGGAGGGAGGTTTGGGGGAGACTGGATTCATGTATATATATGGCTGAGTCACTTCACTGTTCACCTGAAACTGTCACAACGTTGTTTGTCAATTGGCTATCCTCCAATACAAAATAAGTTTTTTAAAAATTGAGATGTCCTCTATTTCCAATTCTTAGAGAACAGTGAATGGAAAACTGTAAATAATAGAGAAGTTAAAGGTCAGGCAAATCCAGATTCTTTATTTGAATCAAAGCTTGGATTCAACCACACACTATTGAGTATTGTGGTTTCCACACAAACTTCAGCGCAGCTAACTAGGAAGACTGAGACTTCAGGATATACCCGGGGTTACTCTGTGTGTGTGTGTGTGTGTGTGTGTGTGTGTGTGTGTGTGTGTGTGGTGGTTTAGGGGGGACCTCTATCCTCATCTTGTTTCCATGGTTCCTCCTGAAGACAAATTAATTAGGTGAAGCGGGAATGAAGGAGAAAATGTAAAAAAAAGGTGTCTATAGATAGATCTCTATACGGTTGAACTTCCCAGGTGGCACTAGTGGTAGAGAACGCGCCTGCCAATTCAGGAGACATAAGAGACGGAGGGTTGATCCTTGAGTTGGAAAGATCCTTCAGAGAAGGAAATGGCAACCCACTTTAGTATTCTTGCCTGGAAAACCCCACAGACAGAGGAGCCTGAAGGGCTACAGTCCATGGGATCATAGAGAGTCAAACATGATTGAAGTGATTGAGCACACATGTGATGGTTGAACTAGGGTTTGTGATTTTTTAAAACAAAACAAAGACAAAACAAAAACATGCTGAAGGATTGTGGGGAGACACGTGTAACTGGCATAAACCTTTGCATAGCTCCACCCTTGATCAGGGCACTGTGAAGACCACAGACCTTGCATGTGACCGTGACTGGGGGAGAGGGTGGGGGGCTTTAATGCACATGTGGAGAATTCTAACTGAACACAGATGGAATCCGGGAGGGGTCCAGGAGAAAGCCAGCCTGTGGGAGCACAGAGGGAGGGGCCCCTGGAGGAATCTGAGGGCTGACAGCTCACAGTTCTCGAGACAGGCAGCCTCTTGGGAGTGGGGAGGATGCAGAAGATGGTTTGGAGTGGCCACCAAGAGCCAGAACCAGGAGTGGGCAGGGCCTTGAGAGTGAAGCCAGTACTGGGGCTCTGCGGGCACTGGGATGTACTGACGGGATTGTTTGTCACCAGAAGATTGGAACGCGATGAGAAAAGGATAGACATGTCCTCTTAGACTTCTCAGTGTTGTCTCCTTGTTTACCATTGAGGAACTCATTCTCACTTATAGATTGAAGTGAAGTGAAGTGAAGTGGCTCAGTCGTGTCCAACTCTTTGCGATCCCATGGACTATAGTCTACCAGGCTCCTCCATCCATGGGATTTTCCAAGCAAGAGTACTGGAGTGGGGTGCCATTTCCTTCTCCAGGGGATCTTCCCCACCCAGGTATACAACCCGGTTCTCCTGCATAGTAGGCAGACACTTTACCATCTAAGCCACTAGGGAGGTCCTAGCGGCTGCTTACAGGTTGGGCTTCCATTATGAACAGGTAGCCCTGGACTTGTGTGGGTGGCAGTTGGCTGAATTAGCCAGTAGCACTCCCTCGACCCCATCCTCCGACCCCATCCCCCTGACCCCTGCCCCGGGATGGGTGGAGCTGTGGCTGCATGTTTCTTCATTTCTGGATAACAGAAAGCCATCCTTCAAGGTTACCCCAGGCCATGGAAAGCCTAACCTCCTCCAGGCATGGAGCCCTGACCTCTCCCTCGGCCCTTCCCTCCACTCCCAATTCACCAGGCAGGGAGCCCTGGGGTGCGAATCAGCTTTAGATTCTGATCTCAAGTCAATGACTCATTCAACAACCTTGGAGAATCATTTATATCCCAGCATGTCCTAGATGTCAGCCAGGCTTTCACACCCATCCTGCACCCACACGTGTGCCTTAATCGCTACCATGTACCAGGTGCTGAGCTGGGTGTAGGGTATGCTGATGTCAGCACCTCAAAAACGGGATGGGGCTTCCCTGGTGACTCAGTGGTAAAGAATCCTCCTGGAGACACACAGTTCCTGGTCTGGGAAGATCCCACATGCCTCGGGGCAACTAAACCCATGCGCCACAACTAGTGAACCTGTGCTCTAGAGCCTGGGAATTGCAACGACTGACCGCATGTGCTACAGCTACTGAAGACTGGCCGCCCTGGAGCCAGTGCTGTGCAACAAGAGAAGCCACCGCAATGGAAAGCCTCTGCGCCAGAATTAGAGAGTAATCCTTGCTCTCCAGAACTACAGAAAGGCCTGTGCAGCAATGAAGACCCAGCATAGCCAAAAAGAAACAAACAAAATAAAATTATCAAAGGAGAGAAAGAAATGGGACCCTTAGTGCTCACTCACGTCCCTGGGTTGATGGTATTTACCTCCATCAGCCGGTTGTGGGAACTGGTATATACACAGGGTAACTATTTTGCCCAGTGTTTTTTCCAGTGGTCATGTATGGATGTGAGAGTTGGACTGTGAAGAAAGCTGAGCGCCAAAGAATTGATGCTTTTGAACTGTGGTGTTGGAGAAGACTCTTGAGAGTCCCTTGGACTGCAAGGAAATCTAGCCAGTCCATCCTAAAGGAGATCAGTCCTGGGTGTTCATTGGAAGGACTGATGCTGAAGCTGAAACTCCAATACTTTGACCACCTCACGTGAAGAGTTGACTCGTTGGAAAAGATCCTGATGCTGGGAGGGATTGGGGGCAGAAGGAGAAGGGGACAACAGAGGATGAGATGGCTGGATGGCATCACCAACTCGATGGATGTGGGTTTGGGTGAATTCCGGGTGTTGGTGATGGACAGGGAAGCCTGGTATGCTGCGATTCATGGGGTCGCAAAGAGTCGGACATAACTGAGCAACTGAACTGAACTGAAGTGAACTGATTTTGTCCAAAGTCACACAGGAATATAGTAGACCAGAAATCTATGAACTGCTCTGATTTAAAGTCTCAATTTCCTTTGCTTGAAAATTTATGATAGTTAGACTAGATTGCTTCTAAGACCTTTGCCTCTCCAAAATTCTAGGATCCAGTTTTAATTCTGTGTAACAGCTTTATTCAGTTGCTGATTAATTTGATTATCTTTTCAACACACAGATGCTCAGCTATTGTACATCAGTTGTCCTCTTCTCTTTCCAAGATAGGATGTTTCATTGGTGGGCTGAAACATAGTAGCATAATCATTTCCATGTGATTAACCTTTTGAAGACATGTTGAGGACAGATCAGTCTGTAAGACACAAAGTCGAAAGCTTTGTTCTTTAGCTTAGAGGCTGGTCTCTAGGGACTTGGTAAAGGAATTAGGAAGCGGAGAATCATAGCTTCTCCCAATTTGTAAGTGAAACATAAGTCATTTTTGCCTCTAGTAAACCTTTGAAATGTTGCAGAGAACAACTAGAGAAAATCAAACCAGTGGATGAAAGGGTTTCAAGCCCCTTTTTTCAGATACAATATATGAACATGTCATTGTGGGGAGGTGGTGGGGTGCAATCATTTTGGGTCTCTTGGGCTCTCAAACCGGATCTGTAAGGATCCAGATTGGACTTGTTTGGCTTGAATAGATTTGAAACACACATGCTTAGAAGGAATGACATTCTCCTGCACCTATAGTTTCGCTCCTCCTTATGGCCATGTATCTAGTTGCCTTGTCCCGGCCCTGATGCTGGGGGTTCGTTCATGTTGGAGTCCCACCACCCAGGGCAGCAGGTGATGTCCTGAGGTTGAGGACCAGAGGGAAAGCAGCGGAGCAGAAGAATACTGTGACCTTAGCCCCAGGTGCACTTTGACCCTCATTGGTTTGTCTTCTTGGCCCATTTAGTCAATGCTCTGAGCCTTGGTTGCCTTCTGATACACTGAGCGATAATCTCCAGGATATCTCTGAGATTTAAAAATAAGAAACAATGGGAAAGAACCCAGCCTACCATGGGCACATAACTGCTGCTCCTGAAACAACAGCCGTCACTTCCATGTTCACCTGTTCATTACATTTGGTGACCACATTTCAAGTGCTCCTGACCATGCTTCTTTCAGGGGCTGCAGTGAGATGGAAGTGTTATTTATTTTTCTGGAAAGAAGGGCATTCATCCCCTCACTCTGGTGGCTGAGAACAGACGGGGTTGCCTGGAGGATCCCTCTGATCCCTGCCCCTTTCTCAGTTCTGTGACCTCCCGGGAAGGTGCCACTTCTCCCTGCAATGAAGAGATGTCTGGGTTCGCACCCCGTTTCTGGTCTGGACAGCATATGCATAATCAGCTCATTTTCTTCTGAGGCTCGTTGTTGGGAGGGGTGGGGAGAGTTGTTAATCCAGTTGCTTATGTATAACTCTCATCATACAGTCAATTACAGGACTCTTTGAAAGGCACTGCTGAGCACATGTTTGGTTTAATCAGTTTTGACAGCAGCCGGGCCGGGGCTGAGATTCAGCATGCTGCACAAAGGCACGTCATTAGCGGGCTGGTCTCAGGGCACCGATGTGTCCCTCTGTGTGCTCTAAGGGTGACGGGATAGATAAATGTCACCTCTTTATGAACTGCTCTGATCACCTCTAATGCAAGTTAAAAATAATAGGCTTTTGGAGACTATACCAGCCCAGGACACAAGTGCGTGCTAAGTCGCTTCAGTCGTGTCTGACTCTTTGTGACCCCTATGGACTATAGCCCTTCAGGCTGCTCTGTCCATGGGATTCTCCAGGCAAGAATCCTGGAGTGGGTTGCCGTGCCCTCCTCCAGGGGATCTTCCTGACCCAGGGATTGAACCTGTGTCTTTTATGTCTCCTGCATTGATATGTGTATTCTTTACCACCAGCACTACCTGGGAAGCCCACCAGCCCAGGGAACTTCCTCTAATTCATAACAATGGCAGGAACTGCCTCCAAACAGTGCAGTGGAGAGGAGAGGACAAGAGCTGGGTTCTGAAGTCAGGTCACTTGTTCAAGCACCAGTTACCCCACCTTCTAGCCTTGTGACCTGAGCAAATGAAAAACCCCTCTGTGCCTCAGTTTCCTCATCGGTAAAGTAGCATCAGTGAGAGAATGATGGAGCCCATCTCAGGACTGAGGGGGAAAAACATGAAGCATCTGGCTCAGCTCTTGGACCATCATAAGCCCTTAAAAAAGGTGAGGAGTTGTGTCCACTACCAAGGGCAGGGCAGACCACTGCTTCCTGAACTTGAATGTCAACATGAGACTCACAAGCACTGAGAGGTTATTTCATGCCAGGATGTACCCCACACGCTTTACACGTAGTAACTCATGTGCTCCTAAGAAGGAAAGCTATGACCAACCTAGACAGTGTATTAAAAAGCAGAGTGATCACTCTGCTGACAAAGATCCATATAGTCAAAGCTATGGCTTTTCCAGTAGTCATGTACAGATGTAAGAGTTGGACCATAAAGAAGCCTGAGCACCCAAGAATTGATGCTTTTGAGCTCTGGTGTTGGAAAAAACTCTTGAGAGACCCTTGGACTGCAAGGAGATCAAACCAGTCCATCCTAAAGGAAATCAGTCCTGAATATTCATTGGAAGGACTGATGCTGAAGCTTAAGCTCCAATACTTTAGCCACCTGATTAGAAGAGCTGACTCATTGACGAAAACTCTGATGTTGTGAAAGATTGAAGGCAGAAGCAGAAAGGGGTGACAGAGAAGGAGATGGTTAGATAACATTGCTGACTCAATGGATACGAGTTTGAGCAAACCCCAGGAGATGGTGAAGAACAGGGAAGCCTGGCAGTCCATAGGGTTGCAAAGATTCAGACACAACTGAGTGACTGAGCAACAACTCATTTTGATTTTCAGCAAATTTGATGAATAAAAAGATTTCTCTTTCAAAATGGAGGAATCTGAGTGCTAGCAGAGTCTCAATGAGAACACTCATTTTATCTGATGGCAAAGTCTACACCTGTGATCAGGGCTTGGAGAATATAGTTTAGTTTTTAAACTGCTGTCTTGTCATCATGCTGTGGACCAGTGATGCTATAACCTAGAAATTTGGCTGTTCTTCTGGAAACCAGACTGTTGGAGACATGGGGACAAAGGAGAAAACTTCTTTTTCAGTCTTTTACAACATAGAGACTGTTGACAGAAATAATCAATAAGCAATCTCTAATGGCAATATAAAAGACTTATATCTGAGCCAAACTGAGAGCTATAACCTGGGAGACACAGATTCAAGAAGCACTTGAATTGTGTTCCACTGGACTACAAATGCAGGAGACTGATCAAGGCTTCTCAGGTGGCACAGTAGTAGAGAACCTGCCTGCCAATGCAGGAGGCATGGGTTCGATTCCTGGGTCAGGAAGATTCCTTGGAGGAGGGCATGGCAACCCACTCCAGTATTCTTGCCTGGAGAATCCCATGGACAGAGGATCTGGCAGACTACAGCCCATCGAGTGCACAAAGAGTCAGACATGACAGCACACACACACACACACACACACACACACACACACAGATATCAAGGCAAAACCTACAAAATTACACAAGTTGTTTGTCAATAATTGTAATTGGAGCTGCAAGAAGAAGGGGTGCTTGCTAAGCAAGGACTGGTTTTGACACAGTTGCACAATTACCAGGGGAGACCCTGAGACCCTCAGGTTGCAGCTGCCAGCAGACTTTGTTCTGAGAATGGCTGGGGGCGTCCTTGAGCCTGACACTGTTCAGAAAAGATCTCGGGGTTCTCAGGGATGCAGGAATGCATCTGAAACCACATCCACCATGGCCACCCAGCTCCAGTATGGAAGCTTGAACCACAGTGACTCCATTTTGATTTTTAAATGTTTTCTTTTCTTTAATGATTAAAGCAGATGTACAATGCATGTTTGACGAGCCCTAAGACAGGCTGTTCTGGTGAGCATAAAGTTCACGTTAAATCATGTATAAGCCGGAATGACTTCTCCATCCTTCAGTGTATGAAAATTTATTTCATCAAAACTAAGGCAGAACTTTGTGTTTCTGTATAGTCCTCTGACACACATGACACCAGATGCATGTAAGCTGCTAGATGAACATGTGTGGTCCTGGACCTGCAGGCGTGACATGTGGGCCTCTTCTTCTTTTCTTGCGCCTGATTTTTTTCAGACACGACTGTTTCTTCTTCTCTTTCCCCTCATTTTCATTGTTTTTCATCTTCTTTTAAATCAATGTCAATGTTTATCCATCTCTCTCTCAGTTTTTCTCTGGCCCTCTGCCCTGTAAGACAGAATGCTTGTTAAGACAGCAGAATGTTCCAGATCATCACTGCTCAAAGTGTACTGCACAGACATTGACATTGCTTATTAGAAATATGGAACTTCAGGCTCCCCTTCCAGTCCTACAGAGTCAGAATCTGCCTCCTAAATCTGACTCACTAAAGTCAGAGAGCCTCTGGGCTAGAAGGAACAGGAGCCTGGGCCCCTGGAGGAACTAGACCTGAATCCCACACTCCTATTGACCATCTGAGCTGCCCTGGAAAAATGCCTAACCTCCTGAAATTGTTTTCTAATCATAAAATGAACTTAATGATATCTTGTAAGAGTGTTGCAAGAACTGGTGATAATTAAAGTAGCTATGTTGATTACTCTGTACTCAGTATTATATGAAATGTGGGATACCTGTATTGTTTTTCATTTTGTGTTCACAACAAGGCTGTGAAGTAGGAGCTAGGTATATCTTAGCAATGAAAAACCTAAATTTGAGAGAGGGAAGTACTAAGGTTTCAGCTTCTCTGTCTCTCTCACTTGAGCCAGGCCTTGGCCTGAGCAGAGAAGGACATGACTTCTGTAAACACCGCGAAGCTCACGTGCCTCTGCAGACACCATGCACACATCTTCTCTATTGACTTACTTTGCTGAGGACCAAAGGACAAATAAAATTGCTTGTATAAGAAGTATATGGCATAATAATTTGATATATGTTGTAGAATGATTATCAAGATAAAAATAATTCAAATCCTATCATCTGACTTTAATAACATAATTGGCTTTTCTTCCACAGAGTCTTTTTATTACTATTATTATTTGGGGGCCATGCTGAATGGCATATGGGGTCTTAGTTCCCTGAAAGTTAAAGTGTTAGTTGCTTAGTTGTGTCTGACTCTTTGGGGGCACCATGGACTAGAGCCCACCAGATTCCACTGTCCATGGAATTCTCCAGACAAGAGTACTGGAGTGGGTTGACATTCCCTTCTCCAGGGTATTTTCCTGACCCAGGAAATGAAACTGAGTCTCCTGTTTTGCAGGCAGATTTTTTTTGGTACTGTCTGAACCACCAGGGAAGAAGGATCAAACTTTAGCCCCTTGCTGTGGAAGTAGTCTTAACCATTGGACCACCACGGAGGTCCTCCACAGTCTTTAGAGCTACCCTCTATGAGTTCGATTTCCCTGGTGGCTCAGACGGTAAAGTGTCTGTCTACAATGTGGGAGACCTGGGTTCAATCCCTGGGTCGGGAAGTTCCCTGGAGAAGGAAATGGCAACCCAGTCCAGTACTCTTGCCTAGAAAATCCCATGGATGGAGGAGCCTGGTGTCCATGGGGTTGCAAAGAGTCGACTGAACAACTTCACTTTCACTTTCTATGAGTTTACCAGGGCTACAGTGGCAAAATCTCACAGACTGGGGACTTGCCTAGCATGAACGTGCTTCCTCATAGTTCTGGAGGTCAGGGTTGGAGGCCAGGTGTCGGCAGGGTTGGTTCCTTTGGGGGCTGTGCGGAAGAATCTCTTCCAGGCCCCCCTCCTGGCTTCTGGTGCTTTACTGGTGGTCTCTGGTGGTCCTCCTGTCCATGGCTTGTAGATCCATCACCCAGAAGTCTCCTTAATGTGTGTATGTGTGTCCAAATTTCTACTTTCATAAAGACCCCAGTCACACTGGGTTAGGGCCCACCCTACTCCAGTATGACTTCATCAAACCAGTTACACCTATAAGAGCCTGGTTCCAAATAAGATCACATTCTGAGTCATCGGAGAACTTCAACACATGAATAGTGTTTCAGCCTATGAACGCTTGCATGCATGCCCGCTCAGTTGGTTCAGTCGTGTCTGACTCTTTGCAACCCCATGGACTGTAGCCCACCAGGCTCCTCTGTCCATGAGATTCTCCAGGCAAGAATCCTGGAGTGGGTTGCCATGCCCTCTACCAGGGGATCTTCCTGACCCAGGGATCGAATCAGCATTTCCTGTTGGAATCTTTACCCACTAAGCCACCTGGGAAGCCCCAGTGAATGTGTAGGGGACAAAATTCAACCCATAAGAGATCCTATGCAGCAGTCGTTGGCAAGTATAATTTAAAGATGAAGATGATGAAACCTTAAAAAAAGTAATAATTTTCCAAGGTCATCTAGCTTGTAAATCTGACCTTAAAGCCTAAGCCCTCATCATAAGTCTTGTTATTTCTGAAGAGAGAGCAACTGTACCCCACCGTGTTGATTTTCTGAGTCAGCCTGGAGAGTTTGGGGTGAATGTAGATTTGGAGGAGGCCGAGTCCTGGTGACCTGCCACCTGCCCTTCTTCCTTCAGCCTCATCTTTCATCTGTGTAGATATACTACTCGTTTATTAGCTGCCTCTGTTGCAATAAAGAGAGAGTTAATATTTGCATCACAAAACGGCTGACTCCAGGGGCTTTTAGTTTTCTGTAAAATTAAATTCTAGTGAAATCTCTCCTGCATTTTCTTAGCAGGGAGGTAAAAGGCCCACTTAGATGCTATTTGTGGGTTGCATTTTTAAATGAATGCAGCTGGGTATTTTGATTAACTGCATATTGAAATCCACTTATAACGAGTGAACCAAGACTATGAAAAGGGCCTCAATGCTCCATTAAGATTATTTTCTGAAATTGTTCAAGTTACACAATTCAGTAGGATGTCACTGTGCTCTGGCGTCGCCTAGAAACAGGCACCGAGCCTGTGAAAGCGACATTTGCCAGCTCCAGGAGACAGTGCTGTCCAGGGTGGGATGTGCAGACCAGAGGTGCTGCCTCATCCAGGTGAAAACATCCGTGGGACCAGATTTCAGGGCAATCCTTGAGGTGTACCAGGGACTCAGCAAATTCTAAATAGAATCACCGACGCGGCTTCTCATAAGACGAAGCAGTTCCATGACTGGAATCAAAGCTTTCCAATTGGCTCTGCAGCCTTTAGAACAGGCCCCCACCTTCAAAGAACTGTTTATTTCCTGCGGGTTCTCTGAGCCACCCATGGAAACAGTCCCTTGCCTTGAGATCTTGTCCCCTGGCCGCTGCAACAGGCAATTCCTGGGAGGCACCTACCGACCCCACGCCCCTGAGGGCTCCCAGGCTGTGAGCTGATGTCAGGGTTTGGACAGGGAGGGAAGCAGCCCATATTCACTGTGTTGACTCGCCTGTGTCCGTGCTGCTATGAGGCAGAGGCCGGAGTCCCTGAGGTCACAGGACATACTGCAGTCTGCTGGGGTAGACAGACAGTGAATGTAAGTCGGCGTGATCACTGCTTTGATGACAGTGGTCCAGGTGCTGGGAGAATCCTGTCGTCAAGGGAGCCATGCCTGGGGAGAAGTCCCATACTTGAGTTTTGAAGAAAAGTAGCGGAGGACAGGGAAGCTGCCAGGCTCTGGTCCACGGGGTCGCAAAGGATAGGACACGACTGAGAGACTCAACAACAGAGAGTAAAGCAAGAGAAGGGTCCACCAGAGAGCTCCATACAGGTCCAGAGAGCTCCATAAGCAGAGAGAATAGAACAGGCACTCACAGGTTTTGGAGGAGTAAGTCATGATGGATGGAGATTCAGCTCTGGAAGATGGCAAGCTACAAGGTTTACAAACATTTATCACCATGGCAGAGGAAATACCATGGGGGGTCTTCAAGCCCAGCAGCTTGTTACTTACTTACCAGCATCAGTAAAAACACATCCTCTCCGGGGGATGACCTGAGGCCAGAGTGATTGAGTCATACGGCTTCCAGGCAAACAGAGATCTGGGTCAAGATCATCCTTGGGTCTCCTCATCGTCCCCTCTGAGGCCCTCCTTCATAAAATCTGAAAATGCCAGATGCAGTGTAGGTACCAGGGAAGGTTTGAAGAAAGAGGCACTGTTCTTAAAGACTTAAAACATACAGACAATTTCAGTATTTAAAGTTACTTTGAGAGTCTTTCAGTCAAATAACTGAACCAACACATTATTAACAGTCATTTTTGTCTTTGCCTGAATCCAATCCAACCTAATGCTTTTACTATTTGTCAAGTACAAAGCATCCCAAGGCTGCACATTTCGTTGTTAACATTTTTAGCTTAAAAATTATCCTTTTTTTTTTTTTAACCTCTCTCGATATAACATCAAACAAGTACCCAGACTTCCACAGGACATGACAATACTTTTGATGTTGTTTTGCCTTAATCTTTTCTCAGTCAGCCTGCTACAATAGAAAGAGTGTGGATTATGTAGTTAAGAAAACCGGATTAAAGCCATCATTTTCATAGTTAATATTTACCTTTGATACAGAAATTCATAAATTGAATCCCAGGTCTACTACTGGTCCTTCCTCATTTAATTATTGGGTTTCCAGACTTCTCCAACCCTTGTAAATCAACTGCAATCCCTAATGCTCATTGAGTTAAGCTTTCTTAAAACTTTTTCAGTATTTCTGTCAGAATTTGAATGGGATAAGATCTTCTTAAAAATCATATATTCTTTATATATGGAATCTAGAAAAATAGTACTGATAAGCCTATTTTCTGGGCAGCAATGGAGATGCAGACATAGAAAACAGACTTGAGGGTGGAATGGGGGAAAGGAAAGGGTGGGACGGATTGGGAGTGTAGCATTGAAACGTGTACTTTATTCTACTGTATGTAAGACAGATAGCCAGTGGGGATTTGCTCTGTGATGCAGGGAGCTGAAACCGGTGCTCTGTCAGCCTAGAGGGGTGGGCTGGGGAAGAGGGTGGGAGGGAGGCTCACGAGGGAGGGGACCTATGGTTGATTCATGTCTATATATGGAAGAAACCAACAAAATATTGTAAAGCAATTATCCTCCAATTAAATAAATTTTAAAAAAATCATATCTGCTTCATGAGGATAGTAATAAATCTGTCTTTACACACTACCACCTGCAGGGCCTTGAATGATGACAGTGCCCAGTACCTGGATAATGAATGAATTAAATACTCTTTATATGCTGAGTTTTCTTCTTTTTTATATAATTATTATTATTTTTTAGCTGTGCTGGGTCTTCTTGCTGAGTGTGGGTTTTCCCTAGTTGTAGCACACGGGGCCACTCTCTGGTTTTGGTGAGAGGGCTTCTCATTGTGAGGGCATCTTTTGTTTTGGAGAATGGGCTCTAGGAGCAAGAATAAGGACTTCCCTGGTGGCTCTGCCACCAGGTAAAGAATCTGCCTGCAATGCAGAGGCCTGGGTTTGATTCCTGGGTTGGGAAAATCCCCTGGAGTAGGGAAAGTCTACCCAATCCAGTATTCTTGCCTGGAGAATTCTATGGACTGTATAGTCTGTGGATCACAAAGAATTGGACACAACTGAGTGACTTTCACTTCACTTCATGGGCTCTCGGGCATGCGGGCTTCAGTAGTTGTAGCTCGAAGGCTCCAGAGTGGTGCATGGGCTTAGTTGCCCTGCAGCAAGTGGGATCTCCCTGGACTAGGGATTGAACCAGTGTCCCTTTCATTGTGAAATGGATTCTTAACCACTGGACCACCAGGGAAACCCCGAGTTTTCTTCTTAAAATGTCTAGAATCTTGCCTGTTTGAAACCAATAGCAGCTTTTTTTTTTTTTAATGAAAATAAATATGCTAGGTGCTGGGCTAGACCCTTCACATTCCTTATTTTGTTTAATCTGTATGATTTCTCCAGGCAGGTAGCTCAATGGTTAAGGGCATAAGCCCCGGAGTCATGCTGTCTGCCTGAATCCCTGCTCTGGCTTAAGTAGCTGTGTGTTCCTGGGTAAGTTGCTCAGGCTCTCTGTTTTCAGTTTCTCCCTGTGTGAATGGGGGACATGGACAGTAGCCTCTACATGGGGGGAGGGGGTCCCATTCTGTGATGAGGAGCATGGCGGTCTCCTAACCAGCCCTTTATCTGGGGGCTGTTCTTGCAGCAGAGCTGCTGTTTCTCAGTCTGAATCCCTTGGATCACTTCTTTCCCACAGTTCTGGGCTGCCCTGCCCCACATATTGTACGTTTGTTATAACTGCCCTCAGCTGCAACTCTTGTCGAGGCTCCCATCCCACTCTGACTGCCTGGAGAACCAAAGGGCCTGGGAGTTCAGGCGTTTAGGATGCCCTTAGACAGAGACCTGCAGAATCTGCAGGGACCTGCTCGAACCCTCTGGAGGAGACGCGCCCCCAGGTTCACACTCTGCCCCGAGGTTCTACCTTCACGTGGCTCCTTCTCTCCCCTCTTGCTTCCTCCTCTGCCTTGCCAGTTTCTCCTGAGAGCACTTCTTCTGGAAGTCATCTACCCAGGGTCTGCGGCTAGGAAGCCAGAGGAAGTGTTTCTTCTGTAACTGCGTCTTCGAATGCTGTTGTTGTGTCCCGTTAGGAGCACCAAAGCTAGTCTCTTTAGAGTGAGTGAGTGAAGTCACTCAGTCGTGTCCGACTCTTTGCGATCCCATGGACTGTAGCCTACCAAGCTTCCCCGTCCGTGGGATTCTCCAGGCAAGAATACTGGAGTGGGTTGCCATTTCCTTCTCCAGGGGATCTGCCCAACCCAGGGACCAAACCCAGGTCTCCCACATTGCAGGCAGAAGCTTTAACCTCTGAGCCACCAGGGAAGCCCAGCAATTACTTGACAAGAACTTTTTGTCTTTCCCAAATCTTCTAAAGCTAAGGTCTTTAAGCTTTTCTTCTTATAATTTTGTGATATTTCTGCACCACCTATTGGAGGCTCTATTTTAGACTGTCTTGCTGGAGGATGGCTGTTGGTTTCCTCTCTGTGTTGTCCTGCACCTGGAGGCGAGCATCCTGTCTGAGCTCTGCATGATGCTGAAGTTACAGCGGACCAGGTCTGATCCTCGGCATCAGTTCTTCATACGTTTGGACATATAGCTCAGTTATCCTGACTCATTTTCTTGTCTGTAAAATGAGGAAAATCATACTTCCAGTCTTACTGACCTTAACCCTCTTTGTTATTTGTCAGTTCTTACTCTCACTTGTTAATTCCGTTTTGCCCTTTCATTTTGGGGGGTCTTTTTAAAAATTAAATTAATTAATTTATTTTAATTGGAGGCTAATTACTTTACAATATTGTAGTGGTTTTTGCCATACATTGCATGAATCAGCCATGGGTGTACACGTGTTCCCCATCCTGAATCCCCCCTCCCACCACCCTCCCCATTCCATCCCTCAGGGTCATCCCAGTGCACCAGTTCTGAGTCCCCTGTCTCACACATTGAACCTGGACTGGCGATCTATTTCACATATGGTAATATACATGTTTCTCATTTTCAGCTCTGGTTTCTCTTCCGAGATTTTTCTAAATTTACAGGCTGGGTAGGCACCCCTCTTGGCTCTCCCACCACACCTCATGCAGCTCTCTATCAGAGGCAACTACCAGCTTTAAAATAATCCACCTGTCTCTCTTGCTGACTTTACTACATCATGGGCTCCTTGAAGATGGGCATTACCTCATTCTGTCCTGTGTCTTCTTTGTCTTGCTCAGCTTCTGGTCTCTGATAAGTACTCAGTACCTGCTTTTTGGAAGAATGTAAATGTTGAGGCTTCTTAGATTCGTAAGAACTTTGCCTCCTGATGAAAATACCTCATATAACCTTTTGCTTTTTTTGAGAAATAAACTAACACAAGAAATTGTTTTCTACATGGGTTATGCTGTTCTTGCCCAGTAGAAAGATCTGGGGGTTGTATAGTTTGTTCTTTTTTTTTAACTGACTGCAGTCATTCTTAATAATTCTTGAATGAATTCATTAATAAAAGTATGATGGTCTTAAAATGTAAGGATTGATACATGACTGATGTATTGGTCTAGCTAATAAGTCACCATCATCACTGTGAAAATACTGCAGGTTGATTGAAGTATCAGTAAAGCAGCTTTCTGAGATGCTACATTTGCTACCAATGAAACACTGCACCTTCCCATCCAATCTCAGCACTTTAGTTTTGCACAGGATGTGTTTCTTCATGTTCTGGGTGGAAATTTACAACAAATTATGGCTCATGACTCCTAGGGAATGTAGCAGAATCACCTCTTTGCAATGGCCTTTGTGGTAGGGTGTTGTGGTTTAGTCCCTCAATTGTGTCTGACTCTTTGTGACCCCATGGACTGTAGCCCACCAGGCTGCATGGGATTTCCCAGACAAGAATATTGGAGCAGGTTGTCATTTCCTCCTCCACGGGATCTTCCCCACCCAGGGATTGAACCTGCATCTCCTGCATTGGCAGGTGGATTCTTTACCCTGTGCAACCTAGAAAGACCGCATACCCAAACTGGCAACATAGAACCAACGTTCTTTAATGCAAAGACTTTAAGAAACTTTGAGCCGGAGCATGACGCATTAGGCCAAGGTCAGCACTTTGCTGGAAGCGCTGGAAGCATTCATTACCTGTTGATCGTTCCACTGTTCTCAGCTCAGAGAATCAGTTCGCTCTCTTCTCTCTGGGACAGTGCTTAAGATCCACAAAGACAGCTCCTCTTTCCTCCCTCAGACTTTTCCATCCATGCTAAACATCTCCAGATCTATAAGCTGTCTTTCATGAGCTGGTCTCTTTGCATGTCTTTTAGGATCAGAAGTGAATTAGAATTCTATGTGCATTTTGTGTGGACAGGGGAAGAGGGGCCCCATTACCTTAGATTTAAAGTGAGGTGGACAGCTTGTTTTCCTTTTCTCCAGTCTGAATTATATTATTTAGTTATGGAAAATTTAGCTGCTTGCCAATCATTATCAACCATGAAATCTGGACCTCTTTTTCTCATGACAAATAAAAACCCTGATTTTTTTTTTTTTTCCTTGAGAGCTTAATGGCCTGGAGTATTGTAGGCACAAGGACATTTTGAGAGAGAGGAAAGCAAGTGAATTTTGTGCTTTACACTAAAGCTGTACTTTTTTCCTGATTTTATTAATGGAAGGTGATTATAGAAAATTTTAATGTCAGGAAGGTTTGAAAACCATTATGCTTCTCTGCAGGTCTAAAGCTTTTCTGCTTAATGACTGCTGTGGACGTGCATGGTCTGTCTCTGTCTGTCTCTCTCTCACACACACTCCACATGCAACAGTGGAGTTGACTCTGCTTTCATTTGTCATGCCTTCTACAACCCCTGTATTGCTTTTAGGAGATGCTCAGCATATTACAGTCCTCAGAAACGCTGACACAAAATACAAAGATGATCCAATTACACTTTCTGCAACTGCATTTCATTCTGCTAATGCTTACAAATTAAGGGCGTCTGTCGCTGCTTGCATGAGGCCACGCGGAGAGTGCCTCCGACCTCATGAATTTTAGAGTGTGTGCTCAAAGGAAATGCAGAAACCAATCCAAAGGTAAGCAGCTGACACACAGCTCATAATCCCTGTCTAGCCAGTATGAAAAGGTACGAAAATCTGCCTATGTGGGGAATGCAAAACCTAGTCACTAGGACCTGTGGAGTCCTGGCCGTCACGGGTGTTACTTTACCAGAGCCGAGGCAGGGCTGTCCTGATGTGAAGTATTTAAAGAGGAATCACTTTTCTGGGTTGAAGAACATGCATGTGCTCAGCTCTTTTCAATCAGCACTGTTTTGGCCATTGTCCTCTGCTTTTAAAACGCTCAACATGTCTGTGGATGCCCTGGTATTCACTGTGATGCTGCGAGGTCAAGATTGTCCCCAGGATACAAATCAGGCTGCAGAGGCTGAGGGGTGACCCAGCCTGTGGGGTCCTCACCTGCTGGATGCTGACAGCACGGAGGAGGGACTGTGGTGGGTTATCAGCAAAGATGGTCTAGTTGCCCTCATCCCTACATGTGCACTCAAAGGTCAGGGCAGCTTTGACCAATGGAATGTGCTAGAAGGGGTGCCTAGCAAGTCCCAGCTGAGGCCAGAGAGGCTGAAGGTTCTACTTCTGCTCTCTTGGAAACCTTGAACCCTGCTTGGGTTTTCATGAAACCACTGATCCCCACCCCTTTCTGTTAACCCCCGTCCCCACCCCGTCCCCAGCTGAGCCCATTCAACCTACAGGAAAGTAACATAATAGAACTCTGGCATTTTAGACACAGAGTCTAGGAGTGGCTTCTGTCTCTGCCGTCAAATCTCAGATTTCCAAATTCTCAGTGTTCACATCTCTACAATGGGAATAACAATGTGTGTGTGTTAAGTCGCTTCAGTCCTGTCCTATTCAGTGTGACCCTATGGACTGCAGCTCACCAGGCTCCTCTGTCCATGGGATCCTCCAGGCAGGAATACTGGAGTGGACAGCCATCTCCGCTTCCAGGGGATCTTCGTGACCCATAGATTGAACCCGAGTCTCTTAAGTCTCCTGCATTGACAGGCAGGTTCTTTACCACTAGCGCTACTTTTGCTGTTCTTGTTCAGTCACTCAGAGGCTCAGTCGTGTGCGACTCTTTGCGATCCCATGGACTGCAGCACACTAGGCATCCCCGTCCATCACCAACTCTCGGAGCTTGCTCAAACTCATATCCATTGAGTCGGTGATGCCATCCAGCTGTCTCACCTTCTGTCGTCCCCTTCTCCTCCTGTCCTCAATCTTTCCCAGCATCAGGGTCTTTTCCATTGAGTCAGCTCTTCACATCAGGTGGCCCAAGTACTGGAGATTCAGCCTCAGCATCAGTCCTTCCAATGAATATTCAGGGTTGACTTCCTTTAGGATTGGCAATATCCTTGCCTTGAAAACTCCATAAACTGTATGAAAAGACAAAAAACACCACCTGGGAAGCCCCTTTTATGTGGACATATGTTTTCAACTCATTGGGTAAATACCAAGGAGTTTGATTGATGAGTCATAAAAGTATGTCAAATTTTATAAAAAAAGCTGCCAAACTGTCTTCACACTTGCCTGTACCATTTTGCATTCCCACCAGAAATGAATGAGAGTTCCTGTTGCTCTGCATTCTAACCAGATTTGGTGTGTGATTTAGAGTTTGGCCATTCATAGAGGCATGTAGTGGTATCTCACTACAGTTTTAATTTGCATTTCCCTAGTAACAAAAGATACGGAACGTCTTATCATATGCTTATTTGCCATCAGTATATCTTCTTTGGTGAGCTGTCTGTTCAGGTTTTTTGCCCATTTTCTAATCAGGTTGTTCATTATCTTATTATTTAATGAAGTCTTTGTATTTTTTGGAAAACAGTTTTTTATGTCTTTCTTCAAATATCATATCCCGGTCTGTGGCTTGTCTTTTCATTCTCTTGATATTGTCTTTAGCAGAACAGAAAATTTTAATTTTAGTCAAGTCCAACTTATCAATAATTTCTCTCATGGACTGTTGTGACTTTGGTGTTTCCGCTGAGGAAGCATCACTATATCTAAGGTCATCTATCTATGTTTTCTCCTGTATTTTCTTCTAGGAATTTTAGTTTCGTGTTTTACATTTAGGTCCATTTTAAGTTAATTTTTTGTGGCATGTGTAAGATCTTTGTCTAGATTCCTTTTTTTGACATGTGAATGTCCAGTTATTTCAACATTATTTGCTGAAAAGCTGACTTTGCTCCATTGAATCCCCTTTTATCCTTTGCCAAAGATCAGTTCACCATATTTATACAAGTCTGCTTCTGAGTTCTTCCTGCATTCCGCTGGTCTATGCGCCTCCTCTTTCATCTGACCACATCATTATGATTACGATCACTTTATGATACTTCCTGAAGTTGGGTAGTGGTTGGTCTCCTGGCTTTATTCCTCTTCCATATTGTATCGGCTCTTCTGTGTCTTTTGCACCTCCATGTAAACTTTAGAGGGCTTCCCGAGTCGCGCTAGTGGTAAAGAACCCACTGCCAATGCAGGCAGATCTAAGAGATGGGAGTTTGATCTCTGGGTCAGAAACATCTCCTAGAGGAGGGCATGGCAACTCACTCCAGCATTCTTTCTGGGAGAATCCCACTGACAGAGGAGCCTGGCAGGCTGTCATCCACGGGGTCATACAGAGTCAGACACGACTGAAACAATTTAGCATGCAAGCACGTATACTCTAGAATCAGTCTGTTGGGTGCCATAACACAACTGCTGCTGCTGCTGCTAAGTCGCTTCAGTCGTGTCCGACTCTGTGCGACCCCATAGATGGCAGCCCACCAGGCTCCCCGTCCCTGGGATTCTCCAGGAGTGGGTTGCCATTTCTTTCTCCAGTGCATGAAAGTGAAAAGTGAAAGTGAGGTCGCTCAATTGTGTCCAACCCTCAGTGATCCCATGGACTGCAGCCTACCAGACTCCTCCATCCATGGGATTTTCCAGGCAAGAGTACTGGAGTGGGGTGCCATTGCCTTCTCCGATAGTGTAACTAACTGATATTTAAAATAAGATTGTATTAAATCTATAGGTTGATTGGAGAAAAACTGACATCTTGAGAATATTTAGTCTTCTTATCCATCAGCATCAATCATCTATCCACTTATTTGGTTCTCTGATTTATTTTGTTATTCTTATAATTATCCTCATACAGATTTTGTATGTATTTAATTAGATGAATATCTAAATATTTAATTCTTGGTTGTTAATATAAGTGATATTGCAATTTAATACCAAATTCCACTTATTTGTTGTTCATATTTTAAAAAATGATTGACTTTTGTATATTAATTTTATATTCTACAAAGCTTACTAATGTATAGTTTTAGGAGCTCTTTGTCTTTTCTTTCAGAATTCTACGTAGATAATCATATCACATATGAAGAAAGGCAGGTTAATTTCTTGCTTCTTGATCTGTACATCCTTGTCTTACTGCATTAGGGAGGACTTCAGTCTGAAGTTGGGATGGAATTGTAAGAGAGACATCCCTTCCTGGTTGCTGACCTTAGTGGGAAAACTTCTAACTTCTTACCAGAAAACTTCTAACTTCTTACCATTAAGTCTGATGCTAGCTGTAGGTTCTTTGTAGCTGTTAGGATTGAGTTTTTACCTCTTCTGTGGTTTCCTCTTTATCAATTTTCTCCCTCCCCAGAAATGCATCTGTTTCTTCCATCTCAGATCTTTAAAAAAAAATTAGTTAAATTAATTATTTTTGGCTATGCCAGCGCACGTGGGATCTTAGTTCTTTGACCAGGAATTGAACCTCGGCCTCCTGCATTGGAAGTGCAGAGTCTTAACCACTGGACTGCCAGGGAAGTCCCCCAAACCTTCCTTCATAGTAAAATCAGCTTGGACTCCCTCTGAAGCTTTCCCTACAACAGTACAACGAAACTCCAGCCTTCACGAAACTGAACTGTCCGTCTCTTAGACCTGGTTGGCCCAGCGATCACTGGACTGATGAGCCCGGGGTCCCTTCTGAGCCACATTATGAAGCAGAGGGTCGCATTCCTTCAAGCCCACTCACAGTGTACTTACCCATGATGTCCACTTTTACAAATAGAACTCCATTGTGGATAAATGGAACCTCTCTGCTTACCAGAATATTTAATTAATCCAATTACCCATTTCCAATCTATGGAAGATGAATGGAAGGTTTTCTTGTAGTTGAGTCAAGTGTTTTATTTATACAGCCATCTGTTCCAGTAAGAGCAAGCCCCGGGAAGCCTGCACAACTTTGGCACTGCTGCTAGTTTTCTTCAGCTCTGGCTATTTGCTTTCAAAGTAGTGGAAGCAGAAGCCTGAGCTTTAGGAGAAAAAAAAAATGCATGGTGAAACCTGTGGCTGTCTCCCTCTGTAACTGTTGGTGTTGTGCCTGTGAATTTTTATCACAGAAAGGAAAATGATTTTCAGAGATTCATGGGTACCTAAGGAATTAGAGCGCACAGAGAATTTGAAAATACGTTTGCTAGCACTGTCCTAGCTGAGGCTAAGAGGAACCAACACGTGTTGCCTAGTAATTCATCAACTCCGCACTTTATTTTTAACATGTCGGGGACAATCTGGGGGTCTGGAAAAGTCAGAACCCGAGTGACATCGCTCAGATCTCAGTTCTTGAGCTCTCCTCTTTTGACTTGCTTTCTTAATAGTTTTCTTTCTTACTTAAAAAAAAATAAATGGAGGGAGATGGTTTCTCTGAACACATTCTCGCTACATTTTGTTTCCATTTTTTCTTATTTTGACACTTTCAAGAGGGCTACTTTGGTGTTGCCTGGATTTGTGACATCATTGTCAGTAAGTCTTTTATTTCCAAATGGCTACAGCAGAGTGCCCCCGCCCCAGCACCGTCCCCCACCACTCAGAACAGGCTTGTGGGCCAGTGCAAACTAGTCTCAGTCCAGTGGGCACTTTTTCCTGATATGATTAATGAATTATACATGTTTTGTATTTCAGCCATTCCCAAATTCACTCAGCTCTGGGGGGCTCTGTGGACTCAAAATTGGTTTGGTTAATAGCCCAGCAATTTTCTTGAATAGCTCTATGAAAAAAAACCCATAAAGGTAAAAAAAAAAAATTTTTTTTTTCCTATTAACACTTCAAAAAACCCAATTAATTGACTCAGAGTGCCTCAGGGAGGAGAATCTTTTCCCAATTATAACAAGCTGTGTTTTGAATAGGAATTTAAATATTATTATTATTGTTTTTTTTTTTTTTTTCCTGTAGAAACTTGAAGGTGAGGTTGCTCTCCCAGATCCCATATTTCTTTCACAGGCTGAAAATGTAAACAAATCCAATGAGATTCATATGCACAGCCTGGAGCATGGGGGACTAGGTCAGAGACTCGGGAGAGGCATGGGGAAAGAGAAGAGGAGGGAGAGAAGGGGTTCAGGGAAGGGGAGAGAGAGTCAGAGACCCGCCCACCATCCGTCCTCAGTCCTCTACCAGCGACTTTGCACACTACACCCAGCTTAACTGGAAACCAGCGGCTGTGCCGTAGAGACTGAAGACTCTTTAAGCCAGGTCCAGTGAGCAGGAGAGAAGGGTCCCTTGTGCATGTTATCCTAAATCTTTGAGCAGGAGAGACCAGGAAACTCCTCTGTGGCTTTATCTGCTTTCGCTCACACAGTGAAGCACATCCTACTTAAGGAAACAAAAAAGGCGGATGAATCCCACCTAATAAGCCAGCTACTTTGAGGGGGGGTGCGGGGCAGGGGGGAGGGGTGCGGAGATCGGGGCGGGAAATAAAAGCCAGAATTTAGCCTGTATTATTTCAAAAGGAGATTTTGCTTTCTGCCTCATTTTTATGTTGAAAAGCAGGGGGGAAAAAACCACAGGGTACATGCCCCACCCCCATTCCTTGAATTCTGGGCTTTGTGTCTCCCGATTGCTGGGGGATGGACTTGTCGGGGAGAGGAGCGCAGCTGGTCTGGGTGGGTGAGCTGGTGGAGGAGGGGGAGCCTGGCTGTTAACCCCACAATTGCCAGAGGGCTGAGAGTTCAGGCCAGAGATACCAATCTTGTCAATATCCTTAGAATCAGCTAAAGGGGGGAACACGGACACGGTCTCTCCAGAATGATTTTTTACCTGTGAAATGAATTACATTTCTGTTTTTAAATCCAGTATTTGATTATTATGTAAGACTACAAAAAGAAACAGGAAAGGCAAGAGAAAAAAGCCCCATAATTCTACTATTCATTGGCAACTGTTACTTATGATGGTTAATGTAATTATCATCGATTATATTTAATAATATAGATAATTTAGGGAACACTGTGCTGGTACTCCAGAGAGTTAACCTATGCTTCCTACAACTGTTCTAGAATATTTGATTAGTTTCTTCATTTGAACAAGGAAACCTTTCACATATTCCTTTCAAGTTCTCTTTTTCTGTGGGTACTTAAGTATACTTGGGTTATGTTTGTGCAGTCTTTTTCTCCCGCTTGACAATGTGAAAAACTCCATATTTCTACAAACCGCATTTTTAAATTACATAACTGTAGAACATCATGAGATAGTTAGCCATTTCTCTATTTTTAGATAATTATATATTTGCAGAATTTTTTTTCTCGTAAATAAGATAGTACTATGGATATTTTTTGGCACAAAGCTAATTATTCCTTAGGCCAGATTGCCAGAAGTTTCTCAGTCATTAGGGGCTGTTGAGGCTATTGACACATATGTCAGTTAGTTATGGAGAACAATTATAGCAGGCCACCTCTGCGGGTGTCCGAGGAAACCATGGTCCATGAATAGCCTTGCCAGCACTGAACACAGGCCCTTTGCTCAGGTGATCATGGCATTTCTAAGCCAGTTGCTCCAACCCACCCAGGTTGCAGGAAACACCCTTAGCTAGTGCAAAAACTTCTGAGGTTTAACTGGTCATTATTTCCCAGAAAGTGCTCTCTGCAAGTTGGATGACTTTCTTCTATAGTTTTATGTGCTTTAAGTATTGCATTTTTAAACATTCTTATGCATTTCAAGGTAGACAGTGAAAGTGTTTTCTGTTCCACAAAAGGGAAACAGACATTGTAAAATGCTTCTTTGATTTACTCCCCCTCTCACCCTAAATGTGGGCATGAACATTTAGGAGTTCATGGCTTACCCACAAGTATCTGTATTATTTTATTTTCTGGAGGAAAGGAATCTCATTAGGGGCCCATCTATGACAAGGAGAATAACATGAAATTTTACATCCATCTTCTTTGTTGAACATTCCAAGGTGGAATGTTGATATTCTGGCAGGTTTGTGAGCACGTAGATATCAGTGGTGAGCTGAAGGTATGCTTGTCTGTGCCAGTGAAGATTCTTGGGAAGCTGTGTGGGTTTGGGGATGCTATGGTGGATCTGGGGCTATCGTGGTGGGTCTGAGGAAACTAGTTAGGTTGGGGAGCTAAGATACATTTCTCTTTCTGTAAAGTAAAATTTCAAAGCTAAGTAGCTAATGATTTTGCAAACAAGTTCTCAGAAGGCAAATGAAGGAAGAGAAAGGGAAAACGCTCTCTCAACATCAGCTTGTGTGTGCGTATTCAGTGACTTCAGTAGCGCCCAGCTTTTTGTGACGTTAAAGACTGTAGCTCACCAGGCTCCCCTTCCACGGGATTCTCCAGGCAAGAATACTGGAGTAGATTGCCATGCCCTCCTCCAGGGGATCGTCCCAACCCAGGGATCAAACCCTTGTCTCTTGTGTCTTCTGCATTGTAAGTAGATTCTTTACCCACTGAGTCACCTAGGAATCCCCAACATCAGTTTGTTTGTTAGTTGTTGCTGTTCAAACCCTCCGTTGTGTCTGACTCTTTGCCGTCCCATGGAGCACACCAGGCTTCCCTGTCCTTCTCCCTGAGTTTGCTCAAACTCATGTCCATTGAGTCAGTGATGTCATCCAACCACCTCAACCACCCACATCTCTTAAGTCTCCTGCGTTGGCAGGCAGGTTCTTTACCACTAACGCTACTTTTGTTGTTTTTGTTCAGTCACTCAGTCGTGTCTGACTCTTTGTGACCCCATGGACTGCAGCACTCTGGGCTTCCCTGTCTTTCACCATCTCCTGGGGTTTGCTGAAACTCATGTCCATTGAGTCAGTGATGCCATCCGACCATCTTACTCTCTGTCCTCCCCTTCTTCTCCTGCCTTCAGTCTTTCCCAGTCTTTTCCAATGTGTTGGCTCTTTGCATCAGGTGGCCAAAATACTAGAGCTTCAGCTTCAGTCCTTCCAATGAACATTCAGGGTGGATTTCCTTTAGCGTTGACCAGTTTGTTAGTAAAGGTATCTTACTGCCAGGGCTTTGTTTTGTTTGGTTTCTTTCTCTCACAGAACAGCTGGAACCTTTTTCCCTTTTCTGGGTCCTGTTTCGGTAAATCCTGGAAGGTTGTTCAGCACTAGCCCTAAATAATCTATTTCTATTAGAATCAATTTTCTTTAACCTGCTTTGAATATTCTGGATTGTCTTCCAAACTCCAGTCTGATATTTCATTTATCTTGTGGTAAGTATAGTGGCAACAGCTTGCTTGAGAATCTGTGTTCCAGTCTCTATGTCAGCAATTCGTTTTTCCTTTGGGGCTTTGGTTTTCTAGATTTTTCCAAACTTGGCCAGTCATGTGAGTTGGCTGTTAAAAATACAGCTATAAGACCGTTTTCCAGGAAAAGCTGTTTAGTGATTCTGGACAGGATGTTTGAGCACATGAATCTGTCAGATGATTACCAAATTTTGGGAATTGCAGACCAAAGCGACTGTGGCATAGCTGTGGTGTGGGCTTCCCCTGGATTTATTAGAGACGCAGAATATTGGGTCCCAACCCCAGACTCACTGAAACAGAAAATGCAGTTTTACAGGATCCCAGGTGATTTATAGAACAGGGAATTTCGAGAGGCATGGGGCTAGATGAGCTCTAAATTCTCTTCCATCCCCAAAACGCAGTAATTCTGAGCTTTCCTTCCCTATTCTGATTCTATTTCCAGCTCTTTTCCTATTCTTTTTTCCCTGATCTGCTGAAGAAAAATTTCTCTGTGTTAGGTAGATATTCTATTTGGTGAATTTCCAGTTTGTCTGCAAGATGTTTTGCATGTCAAGAGGAATTGGGACTCAAGGAGTTAAACACAAAACACATTACCATAAGACAGCTGCCAGGGCATCACATTCTGAAATCTGATAAATGAAAAATGGGCATGGTATCAAATTTAATCACATTTGTATTCAGATGTTGTTGAGAGCAGACACTGATTTATGAACTAGCAACAGACACCAGATTTCCTGCCTATGTTATATACATATGAATGGGTGGACGGATGGATAGATAAACAGACAGTGAAATTATGTTGCAAATTACACAGCACCAGACGTGTTTATAACCTAGATCTCATCAAACTGATATTAAAAAATACTACAGATATAATTTTTTCCTGGGCAGTGGCTGTTGGTTTGCTTTCACCCTGAAAAACAGATTGTTTTCAAAGCATAGTCTTTCTTCAGTATGTGCAAGGTTGAAAATGCTTCTGCTCCGCTCCATGGCTGGATATTATTTGTTCATCGAGAATATCCTTGATGAGATGGAAAGGGAGAGGGGGGTGCTCAAACCATTGCTGCCTTCTGCTGCACACACCTCTTCTCCCCCGCAACTTCATGAAATGTTCCCAGTGCAAAGAACGGGCACGTACATCTGGGACTCCACTGCTAAGATCCAGGCTTTCAGAGGAGCTGTGTGCTGCTGACCTGGAGGAGGACATGGCAACTCACTCCAGCGTTCTTGTCTGGAAAAATCCCATGGACAGAGGACCCTGGTGCGCTACAGTCCATGCGGTTTGCAAACAGCCAAACATGACTGAGCACCTGTCAGCAGCAGCAGTGAGGTGCTGAGGTGCAAGGGGGAGAACATTCAACTTGGATTAGTAATGAAGAAGGTAAACAATTTCTCAGCCAAGCAACATAGGAAGGGCTAGGTTCAGTGTTTCTGTCACACTGACAATTTCAAAAAAATAAATCATTTGGATCATAAGACTCTCTACTTCACAACAGGTCACTGTTCAGTCTCACCAAAGACATCTAGCCCTCTTTGAAGTGATTTCTTGGCCATGCCCTCTGCCTAGGCCTCTGCTTTTCAGAGACTTGTCCTCAAATATGGCAAGTCTGGACAAATATTCTTCATCATTCAGTGGTCACATAGATACATTGATTCACTTTCAACACATTTTTACCGAGACCCTATCTTGTGCTGTGTGCAGGAAAAATAGAAGTAGATGACCCCTCAATTGACATTGAAAAAAAAATTAGGTCAAATGAACTTTTTTTCCAGGGCAGGAATAGAAACACAGATGCCAAGAGAGGACATGTGGATGCAGGGTAGGGGAAGGAGAGGGTGGGATGAATTGGGAGATTAGCATTGTTACATATAAATATCAGAACCCAGCTGAACTTCCTGTGTTATACAGTAGGTTCCCACTAAATATCTATTTTACACATGGTAGTATATATATATATACATATACACACATATGTATATATGTATATGTATATGTGTGTGTATATATATATATATATGATGACCTAGAGGGAAGGGGTGGGGTTGGGGTAGGGAGACACAAGAAGGAACAGATACATGTGTGTGTACACACACACACACATATATGTAGCTGACTCATTTCATTGTACAGCAGAAACTAACACAATGCTGTAAAGCAGCTAGACGCCAATTTTTTTTTAAAAAGCAGCTTTCTTATCCATTCATCTGCTGATGGACATCTAGGTTGCTTCAATGTCCTGGCTATTATAAACAGTGCTGCAATGAACATTGGGTTACACGTGTCTCTTTCAATTCTGGTTTCCTTGGTGTGTATGCCCAGCAGTGGGATTGCTGGGTCATAGCTCAGGAGCTACAGATAAGTCAGATAAATATAGACAGTTTCAATATAATTAAGAAGAGTAATTGAATTTGGCACAGAGAGCTAGATTAGCCCAGAGAAAAGTGAAAGTGAAAGTGAAGTCGCTCAGTCGTGTCCGACTCTTTGCGACCCAGTGGACTGTAGCTTACCATGCTCCTCTGTCCATGGGATTTTTGACACCTAAATCAGACTAGGAAGGTGCCAGCCAAGGGTTCCTGAAAGAGGTGGCACTGAGTGGAGTCCCAAAGAAGGAGCCATCTCTCACTGATCCTTGAAGAGGCAGGATGGTGGGGATTGCTGGTGAAGAAACACTGAGGAACCAGGCATTCCCAGGGTTGGAAACCATGGAGGTTGGGAGAGCATGGAGGTCAGGGAACAGCAAGCAATTGCGATACAACTCAAGTAACATCCCGCTCCGGCTGCTACGAGACAGGGTGAAAAGATGACAAAGAAACCATTACTACAATGTGACCTCGAGGTGTTCAGATCCACCCTGGGGAGAAAATCATGTCGTCACCACCTGAACAAATGGACAGGTGTGATGGGAAAGCTAAACAATGGGAAGGGTTCGGAAACCCAAGTGCAATGAGGACTTTAGCTGACAAGGAGTGTTTTGAGAGAAGGACATGAATTTGAATAGTTTCAGGTCTGGATATGGAAGATAGTCAGGACCAAATGGCTGATGGAGAAAAGATTTTTAAAAAGGGACCACTCCGTGGAAGTCTATGTAGGCGATGATGCTCTTTACTGAGAGAACATTCAGAAGAAGGGGTTTGCTTTGTTAATTTGATTTGCTATGGATGGAAGTGGGGGGAACACAGGGTACTCCTTTGCTGTGGATGGAAGTGACATTAATTGAAACCTCACCTTCCCTAAGGGGCTTGCCCTAACATCTGATCTAGAAAGCAACCTCCTTCTGTGTGCCTCTAGGAAACAGAGTGCATATTACTCATTGAGAACCCATTACTACTCTGAACTTGGTTCTGTTTTCGTGTGCTGTCTCTTCTTCTTAATGAAATTATCTACTCTAGGGGAAGGCCATGCCTTATTCCTGTTGGATCATTCGCAGAGCCTGAAGCATAGTGCTCCATGTAGAAAATATTGGTCAATGTTTGTTAATTGACTTGTTGGATTTTTTTTTTTTTTCACTGAACATATTCCCAAGAAGGAGCCAAACCCAGAGTTAGGAAGCCATCTGGCAAAGCCCATTTGAAAGAATACTGCTTGCCTGTCATAGCTTAGTGGTTTTCTTAAATCGGCTCACATTTATTGAGTATATAACTATGTGCCAGACTTTGTGCTGAGCCCTTTACCTGCATATATATAAAGAGATGTGAGTTCGATCCCTGCGAAGGAAAGAACCCTTGGAATGGGAAATGACAACCTGCTCCAGTATTCTTGCCTGGAAAAATCTCAGAAAAAGGAGCCCGGCAGGCTAAAGTCCATGGGGTTGCAAAACGTTGGACATGACTGAGCAAATGAACACACATACACACGTATACACACACACAAACATACACATACACACATGTATATATGTCATCTCATGTCATCTTTAGAATAATCTTGTGACATAAATGCTATGAATATTCCCCCTTTAAAACTAAGAAAAATGAGGCCCAGAGAGATCAAGCCATTTTTTATATCAGTGAGTTGCAAACATGAGTCAATCCAGCTTCTAGGTCTACCAGCTTCAATGTCCATGAACTTTGCTCCCGGAAGGAAAACACCTAATGCACCCTCTGCCTTCTCTCTCCATCTATTTTCCTACCATCTGAAAAACGGATATGCTAGGACTAGACAAGCGAGGCTTATCTGTGGTTCCCTGTGCAGAGCTGGAGCCAGGAGCAGAGCCTAGATGGGGTGTCATTGTATTTGCTGCTCTGCTATGCTGCTTTGAAGACAAATCTATTGAACCAAACTTTTTTACAGGGCAATAGGGGTCACAGAAAGAAACCTATTAAGCCTGCTATTTGGCTCCAGAAGTAGCACAAACTAGTTTGGATGACTAGTTCTGCATGACAGAATCTCTATAGTTAAATTCTAGAGTACAGCAGCCCTGGTAAGACCCCTTACAGACAACACCCTTTAAGAAGGACAGTTCGACACAGTGGGTATTTGTGCTTTAGAAAATATGGGAAGGTTGTGATTCTTTCTTCAGATGCACAGAGCCTAATTCTCTCTGAATCCTCATGGAGCCAGATGTTGGCCACATACCACCTATTAATAAGTGGTTGTTAATAGATATTTTAGCAACTAACGTTGTCAGTAGTGGCTGGCGTGACTGTGTGAATTAGTGCAAGTTCCACTGCTATTGTTATTCAAGCTGGGCTGGATGACCGGGTTGGTAAAATACAAAAAAGAATTGCTGTATTGTGGGCTTCCCTGGTGGCTCAGTGGGTAAAGCGTCTGCCTGGAATGCAGGAGACCAGGGTTCGATCCCTGGGTCGGGAAGATCCCCTGGGTTGGGAAGATCCCCTAGAGGAGGAAATGGCAACCCACTCCAGTACTCTTGCCTGGAAAATCCCATGGACTGAAAAGCCTGGTAGGCTACAGTCAATGGGGTCGCAAAGAGTCGGACACGACTGAGCGACTTTCCTTTCCTTTCCTTATCAAGAGGTGGACTGTGAGGAATTTGGGCAGGTTGACCCCTTCAGCATTGTCTTCTTGATTCTTTCTAGGTGCCTGACTGGTTGATACAAAGCCTAACCACGTACTTCATAATTTTTCTCCAAGATGATTCTTGCATGCATGAGCCAACTGCCTATGGTATATGGATTGGGGAAACATTTTTCTCCATTTCAGCTGGCCCTAGATTTGAGCCTTACATGATTTTCAGGCCTTTGATATCATGGTCAGGACTACATGCCTATCTATAAAGGGAAGGTACAGAATCACTCTAGAGATTAGAGCATAAAATTAGCAGCTTTGTACTCCAAGATGTTTCTTCTTTCCACTGGAGAAGGTAAGTTAGGATTAGAATGTCACAACACTGCCACATATCCTCAAACTTTAAGGTATACTGTGTACAACAATTCAGGTCCTTTTAGGATATTTTACTATTCGTAAAGCCTGTGAGAAGACAAATCTGCCTTAAAACCCTCCTAATCATTATAGACGGTTCACAGTCTTTATTGCTGACTCAGTTTCCGGTCACTGAAAGTCGAGCTTGGGTGAAGCAAGAGTGAAAATTCATTCCTACCATTCCTGGGACCAACCACAATTGCAGCAGTCAAGTCAAGACCTTAAGATGTGTCTACAAGCTCTGTGGGCACAGAGGAGTTGGATTTCCTGTTGGATTCAGCTCTGAGTGTGGCATGCATGGGCTGGGGTGATGAGGCAATGGGAAGAGACAACAGATGACATTATGAGGTCAAATTTGGAAGTCCGATCTTTGGGTCTGAAATCCAAGTCTGCCCACTCACTCCTGTGACTTTGGGCAAGTCATTTTGTTCCTATTTGACTCAGACTGGAAGTAAAATGCCTAATTGGCTGAAATAACCATAAAATATTTCCTGAATTTATTCTGAGAATTAAGTGAGCCAGTACTCTCAAAGCTTTTAAGTCAGAGCTCAGCCTTAAAAATGAGCACTCAGTCAATATGAGTTTTTATTACAATAGCAATTACAATCATTATTCCTGGAAGTAGAAATAAGGGGAAAATCACTAGAACAGGAGGAAAGGAAGGGGAAAAAAAGAACCATAAGAGGAATCAAAGAGATTTGAAGGAAGAAGTGAGAACGTTTGGAAGACATTAGTTTTACTCTTGATTGCTGTCTAAACCAGACTGTAGGTTCTTGAGATGATGCTGTTCATACTGATCAGGATTTGTCTGCTCTCAGCATGCGATAAAATGCAGAGGATGCTGGGCTGGTTGATGTGTAGAGCTCTAGCTGAAGCCAAGGTCATGGTGTGCTGACCTTGAAGTTCCTAAAGTTGAACTTTATTCCTCACATTCCTTGCAGAGGCCCCTGAGTGTGGAGCCTTGGTCTTCTAAATGCAGTCCCTGTTTTGATGAGACTCCACCATCTGGCTGTGTATGGCAGAGCTTCCATTTACAACTACATCAGCCTACAGGCTCACTTCGGCGTGCTCACAGTAAACCCTGCTCTCTTGGAACTTAAGATCCATCTTCTGAAATATTAGAGGAGGGGAAGTCTAGGGGCCCCAGGAGGGTTGTTGGCAGATACAATGCTGCATCACAAACCAGACCTCTGCAAATTTCTTCATTTCAGAATTGGACATTAAGATTGTATCTGAACTAGAATAAAACTGTTTTTATAAGTTTCTTGTCATGATATTTTTCAATATACTACAGATACCCCAGACCTGACATCTGAAGACTTCAACTGAACAATAATAACAATAATGGGAAGATACAGCATAGTTACTGTGGGGAGCAGGTGGTGACTCTTGCTGCCATAGCCTTAGGCACACATGTCCTTGCACAGAACTCCAACACAGTTTCTCAGATGAGATCACCCCATCCTCCAATTCCAACCCTCTCTGTTCTTAGCCATGGACTGTACTTCATATAGACTTGCAGTGAGCATCATTCACTTCTGATTTCTCAGCTCTGCTAGAGAAAATGACATGTAAGAGGCTCTGTAAATAACATGAAAAGAAAAAAATTAAAGCTGACTTAGGTTGCTTCCGTATTTTGGCTATTGTAAATAGTACTGCAATAAATAGAGGCGTACTTATATCTTTTTGAATTATAGCTTTCTCAATATATATGCCCAGTAGTGGGATTGTTGGGTCATATGGTAGTTCTACTTTTAGAACGTCATACTGACTATACCAGCTTACTTTCCTACCAACAGTGTAGGAGGGCTCCCTTTTCTCCATACCCTCTCCAGAATTTATTGCTTGTAGATTTTTTTTAAAATGATAGTCATTCTGACCTATGTAAGGTGATACCTCTTTGTACTTTTGGTTTATATTTCCTTGGTAATTAGTGATTTTGAATATTTTTTTTCATGTGCCTCTTGGCCATTTGATCATCTTCTTTGGAGAAATGTCTGTTTAAATCTTCTGCTCATTATCTGTTAGGATTTTTTTTAAATTTTTTCTCTGATATTGAGCTTCATGAGCTGTTGGTATATTTTGGGGTTTAATTCCTTGTTGGTTGCTTTCTTGGCAAATATTTTCTCCTAGTCTGTAGATTGTCTTTTAATTTTGCCTATGGTTTCCTTTGTTGTGCAAAACTTTTGTGTTTGATTAGGTCTTATTTGTTTATTTTTTGTTTTTATTTTCTTTAGGAGTTGTATCAAAAAAGATCTTGCTGAGATTTATGTCAGAGTGTTCTGCCTGTGATTTTTAGTTCTTTAATCCATTTTGGGTTTATCTACAGCACCATTTACAATAGCCAGAACATGGGAGCATCCCAAATGTTCATTGGCAGAGGATAAAGGCGTGGTACACATATGCAATGGAATATTACTCAGCCATAAAAAGGAAATTTGCTGTGACATGGATGAACGTAGAGATTATAATACTGAGTGAAGTCAGACAAAGACACAAACACTATCATGTGCTATTACTCACATGTGGAACCTAAAAACATGGTGCAAATAAACGAAGTTACAAAACACAAATAGAGTCACAGATTACCAAGGGAGAAAGAAGGGGAGGGGTACATTGAGATTGGGATTGACATATATACATTACTATATATAAAATAGATAGCTAATAAGACATACTGAAGAGCAAGGGAACTCCAATGAATGCTCAGTAATGACCTATATGGGAACAGAATAAAAAAGAGTGTATATATGATTAAATATATAACTGATTCATTTTGTCATAAAGCAGAAAGTAACACAAATTGTAGATCAGCTCTACTCCAATAAAAATTAGTTTAAAAAGTAAATAAAAAAATAGTTAAATTAACTCATTAAAAAACAAACAAACAAACAGCTTTAGAGGAAGAGGGCTCAGGCAGACTACAGATTTTAAGACCTCCATCTCAGAGGACCAGCAGTCATTTGATGCTTTTACGCTCTCTTGAATATAAAAGTCACAGTTTACTTTTCTCTTAGTGACCGTGTACAAAGGCTCATTTATAATTTATGTGCCAAGTCCTTAATTCAGTTCAGTCAGTTCAGTTCAGTCACTCAGTTGTGTCCATCTCTTCGCGACCCCATGAATTGCAACACGCCTCCCTGTCCATCACCAATTCCCAGAGTTCACTCAAACTTACATCCATCGAGTTGGTAATGCCATCCAGCCATCTCATCCTCTGTCATCCCCTTCTCCTCCTGCCCACAATCCCTCCCAGCATCAGAGTCTTTTTCAATGAGTCAACTCTTCCATGAGATGGCCAAAGTACTGGAGTTTCAGCTTTAGCATCATTCCTTCCAAAGAACACCCAGGGCTGATCTCCTTCAGAATGGATTGGTTGGATCTCCTTGCAGTCCAAGGGACTCTCAAGAGTCTTTTTCAACACCACAGTTCAAAAGCATGAATTCTTCGGCACTCAGCTTTCTTCACAGTCCAACTCTCACATCCATACATGACCACTGGAAAAACTATAGCCTTGACTAGACGGACCTTTGTTGGCAAAGTAATGTCTCTGCTTTTCAATATGCTGTCTAGTTTGGTCATAACTTTTCTTCCGAGGAGTAAGCATCTCTTAATTTCATGGCTGCAGTCACCATCTGCAGTGATTTTGGAGCCCAAAAAATAAAGTCCTTAATAAAGCAAACCAAATGTGATGTTTCTCCTTTTCTACATTACCAAGTCATTATTTCTTCTGGATGAAAGCACTTTTCACCCATGAAAATCAAAACAATGAGATCAGTTGGGTGGATTCAGTGCATAGAAATATTCTTTCCTGTTACAGATGCTCAGTTGTCCTTATCACCTTAGGATGGTCTGAACCAACCATGCTTGAGTTAGCAGGATTCTGATGAAAGCCGCTGTGAAGGTCTGGTTCGTTGGAGTGATCCATGATGAAAATGAAACTCTTTATATGTCAACAGAGTTTCTAAGTGAAGCTTTTCTATATCATCCACCCATCTATGGGCCCGGGAAGAGAGAATGATATCTGCTCATCTCTGTATTTCTATTTTAAGAATTATTATTATTTTTTGGACATGCCACATAGCATGTGAGATCTTAGTTTCCCTGCCAGGGGTCAAATCTGCAGTCTCTGCCTCAAAGCAGAGAGTCTTAACCACTGGGTCACCAGGGCAGTCCCATCTCTGTGTTTCTAATGTCACACCAATTCTTGGACCTCATCTTGTTCTTCATGGGTATTTCTTGAATGTTGATGGCCACCAGTTACATGAGCTTTTCCTCAAGCACTGCTTTCTGGGATCCTTTGTTCCCACCTACAGAGAAGGACGCTGTCACTTGATTGGGCTTAAGGTCCTTTCAACTCTGTCCATGATGCTGTCTCTCCATGTTCATACACGATGGACCCCTTATTCTTCTGGGCAATGCACTGGACAGAGTTACTACTAGATAATAATTTGTACCACTGGTGAAATCTGACCTTCACAAATATTTGAGTATGCCTCTGTATTTTCTTAAAGGAAGATGGAAATAAAAATTCATGAATTGAGGTTGAAAAGCTTATTAATGTCCCTTGGAATATTTTGACATGCAAAAATGTCTCTGTAAATTCTAAGGAAGCAAAAAGTTCAATTTTCATAAGGTTTTGTTTAAAAAAAAAAAAAAGCAAAAGTTTTTCTTCTTTTGAACTCACACTAGAGACAACATAGGCCCAAACAGTGTTTTGTAGATGAACAGATGCCTCAAGCTTAATGGATCTTAGGATATAACTTTTAATCTTTTATGTGGTTATGAATGTTTTGAAATTAATGAACCTAGAACCCTCTTTCTATTGCACATTCATAGCTTTTTATGTTAGGATCTTCTGAGACCTCTTGAATTAATGACATTTAGTGGGATGAAGCATCAAAATCCTGCCTCTAGCCACTGCATTCATTGCCATCACAGAAAAAGGACTTTCCCACTATGTTTTGGCTTTTTTGTTAAAAAGTAAAGTCATGACATAAGATGATTTCTTTGCCCTATCTGGCTAAAATTTTCTACTTTTCTATTATTTTAACTACATATCCTTTGATGAGAGAATCTCTCTAAAGGAAAGACAAGCAAGAAAGTATAGAGAGATCAGCGCCTCACTCTCCTGCCTACCTGAATTCTCTCTGTTTCATCCAGTTACATGGCAGTTGTATTACAGCTCAGTAATAAGAACAAAATGGGAGCTAGCAAGATCTTCAGTTCAGTTCAGTTCAGTCGCTCAGTCGTGTCCAACTCTTTGCGACCCCATGAATCACAGCATGCCAGGCCACCCTGTCCATCGCCGTCTCCCGGAGTTCACTCAGACTCACATCCATCAAGTCTGTGATGCCATCCAGTCATCTCACCCTCGGTCATCCCCTTCTTCTCCTGCCCCCAATCCCTCCCAGCCTCAGAGTCTTTTCCAATGAGTCAACTCTTCACATGAGGTGGCCAAAGTATTGGAGCTTTAGTTTTAGCATCATTCCTTCCAAAGAACACCCAGGGTTGATCTCCTTCAGAATGGACCGGTTGGATCTCCTTGCAGTCCAAGGGATTCTCAAGAATCTTCTCCAACACCACAGTTCAAGTGCATCAATTCTTCGGCGCTCAGCCTTCTTCACAGTCCAATGCTCACATCCATACATGACCACAGGAAAAACCATAGCCTTGACTAGCCGGACCTTAGTCAGCAAAGTAATGTCTCTGCTTTTCAATATGCTATCCAGGTTGGTCATAACTTTTCTTCCAAGGAGAAAGCATCTTTTAATTTCATGACTGCAGTCACCATCTGCAGTGATTTGGAGCCAAAAAAAAATAAAGTCTGACACTGTTTTCACTGTTTCCCCATCTATTTCCCATGAAGTGATGGGACTGGATGCCATGATCTTCATTTTCTGAATGTTGAGCTTTAAGCCAACTTTTTCACTCTCCTCTTTCACTTTCATCAAGAGGCTTTTTAGCTCCTCTTCACTTTCTGCCATAAGGGTGGTGTCATCTGCATATCTGAGGTTATTGATATTTCTCCCAGCAATCTTGATTCCAGCTTGTGCTTCATCCAGTCCAGCATTTCTCATGATGTACTCTGCATAGAAGTTAAATAAGCAGGGTGACAATACACAGCCTTGATGTACTCCTTTTCCTATTTGGAACCAGTCTGTTGTTCCATGTCCAGTTCTAACTGTTGCTTCCTGACCTGCATACAGATTTCTCAAGAGGCAGGTCAGGTGGTCTGGTATTCCCATCTCTTTCAGAATTTTCCACATAATAAAGCTATTATGAAGATTTGTTTCATTGGAAACTTAGAGAAGTATCAACAGGAATCGAAATGACACATAACAGAAAATCACATGCTTAACTGGACATGTTTCTGAGAACTGGATACAGTAAATTTTGAATCTTTTTTGTTTGAAAGAAAAGGTGTCTAATTCTGTAAAATTCAGGGTGTACACTAGAAGGATCATTTGTTTTATATATCTTGTGAGCACTGGTGATGTTGGAGCTCAGCCAAAAATAAAAGTCCTTGGGCATCAGACAGGCTGAAACTCACCGGTTTTGGAATCCAGACTGGAGCATCTTATTTTAAAAATGGATTTCTGTCCATTTGAAACCAACACAACATTGTAAGTCAGCTATACTCCAATAATTTTTTTTTAAATAAAAGCTTTTTCATGAGCAAAATGTATGAAGTTTCAACATTTATTCAGTTCATCTGAGATGAAGCCAGTATGTTTCCTCCATGTGACCTTGACTCGCTCTGAACAGCCCCGTGTGGTCCGTCATTCTCCTTCAGGAAAACGACCCAGTAGGTGAGGAAGAGCCTGTTCCTCCAAACAATGAACACGTACATTTTCCCAGCTTTCTAGAAAAGTATGGAACTTCCAGGGTAGAATTGCATGGCTCACCTTTGAGGGTACTTTTATTGGTTTTAACAATCATTGTCTTGCTACTCTAAATTTTCAAAAAAGAGGGGAGATGTATGCATTTTTGGGGCATATAAAATCATGAGTAGCTTTTATTTTCTGCATTATCTAGTGGAAAGACAGACAAATCCACTAGTGAATGCAAAGCAGTGGGAAATGTCTATAACAACTATGTTTCTTTGGGTATTGTGTCAGCCCATAAACCATTTAAATCAGCCAAAGGGTGGAGGAAAACTTTCTGAAAGAGGTGATATTTACTTTGATTTGAAATAGGAGTAGGATTTGCAAAAGGACATTCTTGTTGAAAGCCTTTGTAAAAGAAAAATAATAAGCAATAAATATTTAAGCAAAACAGAAGGGAAATGATGCATACAGGCAGTGAGACCAGTATAGAGTCTATTTACAAAGCTGATTGCCCTGCATAAGTGTAGGGATGCAATACGTAGAGTGAATGGGACTTGGATGAGAGAGGTCATTAGTGGATAGACTGTTCTGGAACAGTTTCCTGGATGTATTACGGGGGCATTTAGAGGAGTAGGCAAGATAGAAGACCATTGTTACCAATACTCTGTGAGTAACATGACTAGAGCCCGGATATGGGCATTAGCAGTGACACTGGTGCAATAGATTGTGAAAACTGTTCTTAAGAGACGTGGAGAAGGTAGAATGGACAGGGTATGGTGACTATGTAAAATAGGCTTGATGGTGAAACATGTGGTGAGAAAGGACCAGGCAGGCATTGCTCAAAAGTGATGGGTACTCAGGTCCATTTTATGGACTTGGCCTGTTAGGGACACCAAATAGGATGATGCCTAAGCATGAAACCGAGACTTCTTACTTTTCATCCATTACCACGTAAAGACTGAAGCATGTCCTTTATTTATGACCACAGATCATTGTGAGAAAGCTCTCCATGTGGCTCTTGGGTTTAGCCACCATAGATTAACTGAGGGTTAGTTTTGGTCCCTGGTCAACTGATTGGGTCAGTAGACATTGGATGTCTTGAACCTAATGGGTGATTATCTTATTCACCCCTTAATAATCACGCCTGCCCAGTTCTAGATACATAAGATCTAATCGATGTTCACTTAATAAATCCATTAAATATGCTCACAGACACACTGTTCTAATCTCAGGAACTGTGGATCCTACTATTGCCCTAGAATATAATTCTCTCCATAGAACTAGAGATGTCTGTCAAGTTACATTTGAAAACCTGTCTTATCTCATCAGCCTAAATCAAACCTTCTTAAAAATTAGAATTAATAATATTTGTTTTAAGTCCAGCACTTTCCTTGAGTTCATTTTATTTTTTCCCATATGCCACACTTTGCACCCTAATTGAAAACTCTGTAGTGATTGTTTTCCCTGCCTCAGTTCAGTTCAGTTTAGTTGCTCAGCGTGTCTGATTCTTTGCGACCCCATGGACTACAGCAAGCCAGGCTTCCCTGTCTATCACCAACTCCAGGAATTTATAAGCTCATGTCCATCAATCAAGTCAGTGATGTCATCCAACCTTCTCATTCTCTGTTGTCTTCTCCTCCCGCCTTCAATCTTTCCCAGCAACAGGGTCTTTTCAAATGAGTCAGTTCTTCACATCAGGTGGCCAAAGAATTGGAGTTTAAGCTTCAGCATCAATCCTTCCAATGAATATTCAGAACTTATTTCCTTTAGGATGGACTGATTGGATTTCCTTGCTGTCTAAGAGACTCTCAAGAGGCTACTCCAACACCACAGTTCAAAAGCATCAATTCTTTGGCACTCAGCTTTCCTTAGAGTCCAACTGGAGCAGCGAGCAGCTGCGAGGAGATACCCTATGTCCAAGGTCAGTAGCAGCAGCCATGAGGAGATACCCCATATCCAAGGTAAGGAGCAGCAGCTGCACTTTGCTGGAGCAGCCATGAAGAGATACCCCATGTCCAAGGTAAGAGAAACCCCAGTAAGATGGTAGGCGCTGAGAGAGGGCATCAGAGGGCAGACAGACTGAAACCACAATCACAGAAAAGTAACCAATCTAATCACACGGACCACAGCCTTGTCTAACACAATGAACTAAGCCATGCTGTGCAGGGACACCCAAGACAGACTGGTCTTGGTGGAGAGTTTTGACAAAATGTGGTCTACTGGAGAAGGGAATGGCAAACCACTTCAGTATTCTTGCCTTGAGAACCCCATGAACAGTAAGAAAAGGCAAAAAGATAGGACACTGAAAGATGAACTCCCCAGGTCAGTAGGTGCCCAATATGGTACTGGAGATCAGGGGAGAAATAACTCCAGAAAGAATGAAGGGTTGGAGCCAAAGCAAAAACAATACCCAGTAGTGGGTGTGACTGGTGATAGAAGCAAGGTCCAATGGTATAAACAGCAATATTGAATAGGAATCTGAAATGTTAAGTCCATGAATCAAGGCAAATAAGAAGTGGTCAAACAGCAGATAGCAACAGTGAACGTCGAAATTTTAGGAATCAGTGAACTAAAGTGGACTGGAATGAGTGAAATTAACTCAGGTGACCATTATATCTACTACTGTGGGCAAGAATCCCTTAGAAGAAATGGAGTAGCCATCATAGTCAAAAAAACAGTCCAAAATTCAGTACTTGGATGCAATCTCAAAAACGACAGAATGATCTCTGTTCGTTCAAACAGAGATGAAACCATTCAATATTATGACAATCCAAGTCTATGCCCTGAGTAGTAATGCTGAAGAAACTGAAATTGAATGGTTCTATGAAGACCTACAAGACCTTTTAGAACGAACACCCAAAAAAGATGTCCTTTTCATTATAAGGGACTGGAATGCAAAAGTAGGAAGTCAAGAAACACCTGGAATAACCGGCAATTTGGCCTTGGAGTACAGAATGAAGCAGGGAAAAGGCTAGTAGAGTTCTGCCAACAAAATGCACTGGTCATAGCAAACACCCTCTTCCAACAACACAAGAGAAGACTCTACACATGAACATCACACGATGGTCAACACCAAAATCAAATTCATCATATTCTTTGAAGCCAAAAATGGAGAAGCTCTGTACAGTCAGCAAAAATAAGACTCTGAACTGACTGTGGCTCAGATCATGAACTCCTTGTTGAATTCAGACTTAAATTGAAGAAAGTAGGCAAAACCACTAGACCATTCAGGTATGACCTAAATCAAATCCCGTACGATTATACAGTGGAAGTGAGAAATAGATTAAGGGACTAGATCTGATAGACAGAGTGCCTGATGAACTACAGACGGAGGTTTGTGACATTGTACAGGAGACAGGGATCAAGACCATTCCCAAGCCAAAGAAATGTAAAAAAGCAAAATGGCTGTCTGAGGAGACCTTGCAATTAGCTGTGAAATGAAGAGAAGTGAAAAGCAAAGGAGAAAAGGAAAGATAGACCCATTTGAATGCAGAGTTCCAAAGAATAGCGAGGAGAGATAAGAAATCCTTCCTCAGTTATCAGTGAAAAGAAATAGAGGAAAACAACAGCATGGGAAAGACTAGAGATCTCTTCAAGAAAATTAGAGATACCAAGGGAACATTTCATGCAAAGACGGGCTCGATAAAGGACAGAAATGGTATGGACCTAACAGAAGCAGAAGATATAAAGAAGAGGTGGCAGAAATACACAGAAGAACTGTACAAAAAAGATCTTCATGACCCAGATAATCATGATGGTGTGATCACTCACCTAGAGCCAGACATCCTGGAATGTGAAGTCAAGTGGGCCTTAGGAAGCATCACTAAGAACAAGGCCAGTGGAGGAGATGAAATTCCAGTTGAGCTAATTCAAATCCTAAAAGATGATGCTGTGAAAGCGCTGCACTCAATATTCCAGCAAATTTGGAAAACTCAGCAGTGGCCACAGGACTGGAAAAGGTCAGTTTTCATTCCAATCCCAAAGTAAGGCAATGCCAAAGAATGCTCAAGCTACCGCCCAGTTGCACTCATCTCACACACTAGTAAAGTAATGTTCAAAATTCTCCAAGTCAGGCTTCAACAGTATGTGAACCGTGAACTTCCAGATGTTCAAGCTGGTTTTAGAAAAGGCAGGGGAACCAGAGATCAAATTGCCAACATCTGCTGGATCATGGAAAAAGCAAGAGAGTTCCAGAAAAACATCTATTTCTGCTTTATTGACTATGCCAAAGCCTTTGACTGTGTGGATCACAATAAACTGTGGAAAATTCTGAAAGAGATGGGAATACCAGACCATCTGACCTGCCTCTTGAGAAGTCTGTATGCAGATCAGGAGGCAACAGTTAGAACCGAATGTGGAACAACAGACTGGTTCCAATAATAAAAGGCTGTATATTGTCACCCTGCTTATTTAACTTATATGCAGAGTACATCATGAGAAATGCTGGGCTAGAAGAAGCACAAGCTGGAGTCAGGATTATTGGGGAAATATCAATATGTGGATGACACCACCCTTATGGGAGAAAGTGAAGAAGAACTAAAGAACCTCTTGATAAATGTGAAAGAGGAGGGTGAAAAAGTTGCCTTAAAATTCAACACTCAGAAACTAAGATCATGGCATCCAGTCCTATCTCTTCATGGCAAGTAGATGGAAAACAGTGGAAACAGTGACTGACTTTATTTTTGAGAGCTCCAAAATCACTGCAGATGGTGATTGAAGCCATGAAATTAAAAGACGTTTGCTCCTTCCAAGAAAAGTTATGACCAACCTAGACAGCATATTAAAAAACAGAGGCATTACTTTGCCAACAAAGATCGGTCTAGTCAAAGCTATGGTTTTTCCAGTAGTCATGTATGGATGTGAGAGTTGGACTATAGAGAAAGGTGAGCACCGAAAAATTGATGCTTTTGAACTATGGTGTTGGAGAAGACTCTTGAGAGTCCCTTGGACTGCAAGGAGATGCAACAAGTCCATCCTAAAGGAGAGCAGTCCTGAGCATTCATTGGAAGGACTGAGGTGGAACCTGAAACTCCAATACTTAGGCCACTTGATGTAAAGAGCTGATTCATTTGAAAAGACCCTGATGCTGGGAAAGATTGAAGGCAGGAGGAGAAGGGGACAACAGAGGATGAGATGGCTGGATGGCATCACCGACTCAGTGGAGATGAGTTTGAGTAAACTCTGGGAGTTGGTGATGGACAGGGAGGCTGGCGTGCTGTGGTCCACAGGGTGGTGAAGAGTTGGACACGACTGAGAGACTGAACTGAAACTGAAACTGACCTCCATACATGACCACTGGAAAAGCTGTAGCCTTGACTGGACGGACTTTTGTTGGCAAAGCAATGTCTCTGCTTTTGAATATACTCTCTAGGTTGGTCATAACTTTCCTTCCAAGGAGCAAATGTCTTTTTATTTCATGGCTGCAATCACCATCTGCAGTGATTTTGCAGCTCCCCAAAATAAAGTCAGCCAGTGTTTCCACTGTTTCCCCATCTATTTCCCATGAAGTGATGGGACCCGATGCCATGATCTTCATTTTCTGAATGTTGAGCTTTAAGCCAACTTTTTCATTCTCCTCTTTCACGTTCATCAAGAGCCTCTTTAGTTCTTTTTCACTTTTGGCCATAAGGGTGGTGTCATCTGCATATCTGAGTTTATTGATATATCTCCCGGCAATCTTGATTCCATCTGGTGCTTCATCCAGCCCAGCCTTTCTCATTATGTTCTCTGCATATAAATAAGTTAAATAAGCAGGATGACAATATACAGCCTTGACGTACTCCTTTCCCTATTTGGAACCAGTCTGTTGTTCCATGTCCAGTTCTGAATGTTGCTTCCTGATCTGCATACAGACTTCTCAAGAGCAAGTCAGGTGGTCTGGTATTCCCACCTCTTTCAGAATTTTCCACAGTTTATTGTGATCCACACACTCAGAGGCTTTGGCATAGTCAATAAAGCAGAAATAGATGTTTTTCTGGAACTCTCTTGCTTTTTCCATGATCCAGCAGATGTTGGCAATTTGATCTCTGGTTCCTCTGCCTTTTCTAAAACCAGCTTGAACATCTGGAAGTTCAAGGTTCACATACTGTTGAAGCCTGACTTGGAGAATTTTGAACATTACTTTACTAGTGTGTGAGATGAGTGCAACTGGGCGGTAGCTTGAGCATTCTTTGGCATTGCCTTTCTTTGGGATTGGAATGAAAACTGACCTTTTCCAGTCCTGTGGCCACTGCTGAATTTTCCAAATTTTCTGGCATTTTGAGTGCAGCACTTTCATAGTATGTATCATATTTGAGAATTTGAAATAGCTCCTGGAATTCCATCACCTCCACTAGCTTTGATCATAGTGATGCTTCCTGAGACCCACTTGAATTCACATTCCAGGATCTGGCTCTATGTGAGTGATCATGACATAGTCATTATTTGGGTTGTGAAGATTTTTTTGTATAGTTCTGCTCTGTACTCTTGCCACCTCTTCTTAATATCTTCTGCTTCTGTTACGTCCATGTTCCTTGTGTCACTTCATCACAACTCTTTCCTTCACTCATACATAGCCAGAGAATTTCTTGGGAAAAAATCCACAAAGAAGTGAGAGAAGGAGATCAAAGTGTAAACAGCAGAGGAATGTGATGGTGGATTCAGAAACACACACACACACACACACACACACACACACACACACTTTTTCCTTCCTGTGGTTTTGCAAAAACAGGGAACTGGACTTCCCAAGGGAAAGAACAGACTTTTTGAAGCCTCAGGGTTGTGAAGAATCTTTTTAATCCAAATTTCCACTTAATGACAAAATGGGTCCACCTTGCCTTCTAAGGCATCATTTTTTTTTCTTTTTTCTTGTCTTTTTCACTATTGATATATTAGTACCAACTCAACTTATTTAACTTGATGATAAATTGTGATATATGAAGGCTGGATAAAAATGTACAGTCTTTAATGATGTTATTTCTAAAAGACAGGAGTTCATCAATGTCTTTTGCTGCTTTATCTGTGAACAAATATTTTAATTGAGATTATCCACATTTCTGAAGGTCTGATGTCTTTGTAGAACCCAGCACCAGAACCTAAACTTGGTAGGGATCAGCCCTGGATTCACAGTGGGGACACCAGGATTCCAGTTGTCTTTCTATTTTAGCTAGCACTGTGACCATGGGCAAATCACGTAAGCACTGCTGGATTTTTAAAAGTAGGCTAACAGACTAGGTAGTATTAACATCTTTTCAACTTCAGAGTCTCTATGATGCCATCAAATTTGCGATGCCTTCTTTTTTGGAATGGCTACTAGAAAGGATGTGGGCTTCTGACTAAGGAAATAAGGTTTCATGAGATATTTTATAGAAGAATTTTGAGGGAAGCCAGAACTAGATAGAATTTAAATGGCAGTCTAAATAAAAGACATTTATCACATTTCTGCTTATTTATTGGGGTTGTGGTGAGACTAAACAAAGAGAAGAAAAGCATTTTGATGTACAGAAAATGCAACCTCTAAAAAAATATAAATTATGTCACTATTAAAAGTTCTTTGAATTTTGGCATTTCTGTTTTATACTTTGTGCATGTCTGAGATAATCCTTCTTCAATCAATAATAACCCCAAATTACCAAATTTTAGTGTGCCAGGTAAATCTTTGTCTATGTTTTAGATTTGGTTTGGGGATTTGGTTACCCCTTACACAAATGGTACAAGTGATGAGTTGCAACCATTTCCCATTATTTTGAAAAGAAAAAAAAAAAAGTGGTGGGTTTAGAAACCAAAGATAAGCTTTTTCTCCTGGAAACTGGAATCAAAGAATAAAATTTGACCAAATGGGCTGGGGAGAAACAAAGCCTCAAGAAAGAAAACCAGAGTCTGGGAACTACTGTCTGTATTTAGAAACATGTGTCTATGGGAGTAATATAACATGGCGTGAAGTTATCATAAGCTAAATAGGATCACATGTCCCATGAATGGATGGGAATTTGGGGAATATCTGCGCATGCTCCCCAAACAGATTAGATAACAGTTTTATAAAATATTTCTCACCTTCCATAGCTTCTATCTTAAGTTTTTTGGAATATGGTGATAACCAGGATGTTTTTAAGGTGATTCTAGATCCCTGGGTTATTGGAAGATCCCCTGGAGGAGGGCATGGCAACCCAATCCAGTATTCTTGCCTGGAGAATCCCATGGACAGAGGAGCCTGGTGGCCTATAGTTGCAAAGATTCAGATGCAACTGAAGTGACTTAGCACGCAGCACAGCTGGAGAACCAGTTACATAAAGACATCCAAAGCGATCTAAGTAGGCATATTGTTTAAATAAATTAAAAACAAATTTACAAGGGTGACACTAGAATTCTGGAGAAAAATATGCTCAAAGATTTTTAATAAGCAAGGGACAGTAAATGGAAATTAATAGTAGAATACTCACTATTATTTTAAAAGCAATATACTCCATTGTTAAAATCTTTATCGAATAGCATGTCTTTGTTTTCTATAAACATAATAAAATACATGGATTTGTGTAGGTTCCCTCACACATTCCCTACCACCATTTTACTAACTAGATCTGCAAATTCTGTTACTGTGTGAACTTTGGCCAGACTAATAAGGGACTGATTCTGTTCTGTGGCCCTAAAAAAGGTATCACTTCCTGTGAAACCTGTAAATCTGCTACCTGACAGGTTGTTTCAAGTACTGTTATGACTTCGTTCATTTATTGTTTGTTTGTTTGATTTCACATTTTATTTTACTCTATTTCATTTTACCAACGTCATTGGGGAGAATGAGATTAAAACTAAAGGCAATTTCTTTCTCCAAATACTTTACTCTGAAGATTTGTATATAAATTCTACTGAAGTATTTCTGTTACTGAAAACTGAAGTCAAATATAATGAATGATTATTTATGAAAAGATAAAAAGAACTAAAGAACTCAACATATATTGTACTGGAGATTTGATAGGAAATGCAGAGGGAAATTTTTATAAATAGCCTTTGTAGAGAGAAGCAAGCGTGGGCCTTATAAACATCTATCAGAGAGAACCCAGACTCAAATATAAAAGTAAACACTAATATGGGCCTCCTGAATAATGGTCCCAAAGTTCCATTTTGACTTGGAAATTGGCCCACGAGGCTCTGAATTTATGAGCTATTATCCTGCCTCTAAAGCGTGTCCTGTAAAAAGTATTGTCGCAAATTGAAATATGGTGCTACCCAAGCTGGTGTCCTGTGCGAAAAGGCTCTGACATCCCTTAAACTTTATGCAGAACATCCTGAGATTGTCACGATGACCTGCACGCAGCAGTTTTAGGCACTGTTTTCCTCCTGTTAAAACAAGTATTTTAATAACCTTTTGATAGATCATTGCTCTCTCACTGACACATATATTTATTTACTTTAAAATGCCTGTTTGCTTTTGGCTGTGTTGGGGCCTTGTTGGTGCACAGGCTTTTCTGTAATTGCAGTGAGCAGGGCTATTCTCGAGCTGCAGTGCCCAGGCTTCTCACTGCGGTGGCTTCTTTAGTCGCAGAGTGCAGGTTCCAGGGTTTTAGCTGGTGTCGTGCACTGCTTCGAGAGCACAGGCTCAATATTGTGCACATGAACTTAGTTGCTCCTTGGCATGTGGGATCCTCCCAGACCAGGGCTCAAACTCATGCCTCCTGCACCAGCAGGCAGATTCTTAACCACGGAGCCACTAGGGAAGCCCCCTCTCAGGGATGTTTTTAAAATTGCAAAATTTCCCTTTTCAATTCTTGAAAGGATGAACTGTAGTGAGATCTTTTAAAAACTATCATTTTGAGTTAATCTCTTCATTCCTTCTGTTACTAACAGAAAAATTGTGATGTTGAAAGCCAATCAGTTAAGGTTGTTGGGAGTTTGTGAGGCACTGTGATGGATGTTATATAAAACACAAAAATGGATACTTATCTGAAGGACTTATCATCTACTGAGAAAACAGAACAAAGGCAAGTCACCCAAAAGTGGGGCATCAAGGTGACATGAAACTATAGTATTTAATTAGGACAGCAATTTTTGTCATTAGAGAGTGAAAAGATTGGCAAATTTCCCCTTGAAACAAATTTAAGCTATGGGAATATATGGAGAAACAATCCTTTGAAGGCTCTGGAAATTTTCTAGGGAAAAACAACAAAATAATAAACATGAAAAAACTGATACAACTTTGTGTAAAATCAGTGGGACTCTACAGTCTTTTGGGCTAACATTATTCCCATTCCTCTACCTCCAACCAAGTGGGTTGGTAGAGCTGGTGATATTTTTTTTAGTGGGGTCACAGGGAGGAAGAAGGAGGCTGGTCCCTCAACGTATTATTAAATTCATGGCCAGAGGTATCAGACTTGATTTAGAGCAGAGAGTGAAAATCTTTGCCCCAATAGCTGGCTCGGCGGTAAAGAATCTGCCTTCCAAGGCAGGAGATGCAGGAGACGAGGGATCGATCCCTGGTTCGGGAAGATCCCCTGGAGGAGGAAATGGCAACCAACTCCAGTATTCTTGCCTGGAGAATCCCATGGACAGAGGAGCCTGGTGGGCTGCAGTCCATGGGGTCACAAAGAGTCAAACACAACTGAGCAACTGAGCACAGTAAACACAGAGGGTGAAAATCTTTGCCCCGTTAATGTCAGCAAAAGTGGCACAATTAGTAGGAAATGAATGGAAAGCCTATAGCTCTGCTGGTATGAAGCTGAGACTGGTTGGGGTGAGTGATGCGTCAGTTGGGAATATAACGGGAAGTTTCTGAAAACAAGAGCACTATGGAGGGCCACATGAGTTCTCTTCACTTTTTACTTTTCACTTTTATGCATTGGAGAAGGAAATGGCAACCCACTCCAGTGTTCTTGCCTGGAGAATCCTAGGGACGGAGGAGCCTGGTGGGCTGCCGTCTATGGGGTTGCACAGAGTTGGACACGACCAAAGTGACTTAGCAGCAGCAGCAGCAAACCTTCTTAAAGTGAAAAGTGAAGTTGCTCAGTCATGTCTGACTCTTTGCGACTCTATGGACTGTAGGCTATGGCCTACCAGGCTCCTCCATCCATGGGATTTTCCATTTCCTTCTCCAGGGGATCTTCCTGACCCAGGGATTGAACCCCGGTCTCCTGCATTGTAGGCAGATGCTTTACTGTCTGAGCCATGAGGGAATTCTAAACCTTGTTGGTTGAACCCTAAAGGAGGATGTACCCAAGAAAGATACAGAAAGGCAGACCCAGCAGAAAGAAGAGCCAAGCATGGATGGAAGACAGCCTGTTCGTTAGATGCTCTTCCCTTTGAAGCAGACAGATCCATTGATAGGGTGGATCTCTCATGGACTCCAGATGTGTGCACAGCATCTTCCCAGCTGTTGCTGCAGTGGATTTAGTGAACAGTTAAGTCCACTTAGCAATTTAGACACAAGGATGGCCACTCGATATCAAGACAAACTAAGACAAGAATTAAATAATGGTGGTGGTGGTGGGGGGGGGGGATATCCTGGCGGTTCAGTGATTATAAGACTGTGCTTCCAATGCAGAGGGTATGGGTTCAACCCCTGGTCAGGGAACTAAGATCCAACATGCGCTGGTGGTTTAGTCACTACGCTGTGTCAGACTCTTGCGACCCCATGCACTGTTGATCGCCAGGCTCCTCTGTCCATGGGATTTCCCAGGCAAGCATATTAGAGTGGGTTGCCATTTCCTTCTCCAGGGGATCTTCCTGACCCAGGGTTTGAGCCAGTGTCTCCTGCACTGCAAGTGGTCTCTTTTATTGTAGGTAGACTCTTTACTGACTGAGTCAACAGGGAAGCCCCCTGGCAAAAAATAAAGTAAATTAAAAAAAAATTATTAAACAAATAGTGTAAGAAAGGAATTAAAAAATAGGGGACACCAGGACCACAGACAGTGAAGGAGACACATAACCTAAAAATATTCTCAGGATAAAAATCATTCAGTATGGAGGTGCTTCAACACTAGATTACCTTAATTGTCTAGTTTGTAAGAAAAAAAATTACAGAAAAGAATTTCCGTTATGATGGTCACTGTCTTTACTTGCAGGTCCCCCTCACCCAGAACCTCTGCACTCTTAGTTCTGAGAAAAACTCACAGAGGAAATGAAACCTAAGCCTCCCTTTCCCATGCTCCTTCTCTGTTGTCCGCTGGACACCCTGCTTTTGCAGACAAAATTGATAGACTCTCCCTGGAGCAGAGCAGAGAAGCAGCTGGCCTCCCACATCCCTGTTCTGCAGGAGACGCCAGAAGCTGAGGCCAGGGTGACAGAAAAGCAGCAGAGAACACACAGCGCTTGCTTCCTTCCACTCTGCCTTGGAGCAAATGTGAGACATGATTTTATGCAAGGCTTTAAGAAGGACATGCCGCAAACACTCAGTTACCCTTAAGGAGGACCTGGGGCAAAAGCTGCCGAACTGGGAGCAGAGTTGGCCTCCCCAGGCTGTGCCAGGATGCAGGATCTTCCTTCCCAACTTCTGACAATAAGAAATATTTGGTGCTGGTGTGGAGCTATGGATATGATAAATATCTTTAATTATACGATAATCAGAGATGAACTCTTTAGATAGCACTTGATAACTAATCAGTTGCAACATTCATAAAACTGATTCTCATTTCCTCCTCACATCCTTTTAACAGATGGTGCCTGGTGTTCTCAGGGCAGAACTTGTAGGCAGAGCAGGATGTATGATTTCGGTCAGAGGATCAAATATTTGGTGCAGGCATCAGGGGGGCAGCAAGGCCGTGATGCTGAGAGGCATGTGTGATTTACTGTTGGATTTAATCTACTTGCAAAAAATCTCAGAGTCATATTAAGAAAAGCAAAATGTCATCAACTTAACACCTGAAATTCCTCAGCACCATCTGTCTGTGACATTAAACAAAACCCAGGAGACTCTGGGAGACAGAACATGGCAAATTTAATGATGAACTTCACCTGGGTAACTTGATAAATGTTACCTTTGTGGCTAGTCATTAGCCAGAAAGTCCCTAAAATCACAGAGAAAGAAGCCTGCAAAATGCTTTAGTTGTGGAAGGGTTTCCTCTCGTAGCACATGAGACCTGGCATGTATTGCCTGTCAACTTTCACCCTCTTGCAGAAAGCTGCTGCTGCTGCTGCTGCTAAGTTGCTTCAGTCGTGTCCAACTCTGTGCAGAAAGCTAGCTGTGTTGAAAATAGGACAGCTCCTCTCTCCTTCCCCTTGGACCAGATTTCCTTTCAGTAATTCAACCTTAGGAAACTGAAATCTAGTTGTGGACTTATATATCTGTCTGTATAGAACTTCTTCATGAACATTTACCAACCTGCTACAATACACCAAGACTGCACTGGACACAGAGCATAAATTGTGCTCTGCTGAAAGGAAGATGTCATCATTTCTTTAGATGCGTGATGATTTTGTGAATTAATAGGGCAAGTAAAGAAACAAGCCTGCTAAGGATAAATGTAAGTGGGCCATAGGAAGCATCACTACGAACAAAGCTAGTGGAGGTGATAGAATTCCACTTGAGCTATTTCAGATCCTAAAAGATGATGCTGTAAAAGTGCTGCACTCAGTATGTAAGCAAATTTGGAAAACTCAGCTGTGGCCACAGGACTGGAAAAATTCAGTTTTCATTCCAATTCCAAAGAAGAGCAATGCCAAAGAATGTTCAAACTACCACACAATTGTATTCATCTCACACATTAGCAAAGTAATGCTCAAAATTCTCCAAGTCAGGCTTCAATAGTGAACTTCCAGATGTCCAAGATTGATTTAGAAAAGGCAGAGGAACCAGAGGTCAAATTACCGGCATCTGTTGGATCATAGAAAAAGCAAAAGAATTCCAGGAAAACATCTACTTCTGCTTTATTGATTATGCCAAAGTCTTTGACTGTGTAGATCACAACAAAATGTGGAAAATTCTTATAGAGATGGGAATACCAGACCACCTTACCTGCCTCCTGAGAAATCTGTATGCAGGTCAAGAAGCAACAGTTAGAACTGGACATGGAACAACAGACTGGTTCCAAATTGGGAAGGGAGTATGTCAAGGCCGTATATTGTCACTCTTCCTTGTTTAACTTATATGCAGAGTACATCATGTGAAATCCTGGGCTGGATGAAGCACAAGCTGGAATCCAGATTGCTGGGAGAAATATCAATAACCTCAGATATGCAGATGACACCACCTTTATGGCAGAAAGTGAAGAGGAACTAAAGAGCCTCTTGATGAACGTGAAAGAGGAGAGTGAAAAAGTTGGCTTAAAACTCAACATTCAAAAAAGTAAGATCATGGCATCTGATCCCATCACTTCATGGCAAATAGATGGGAAAACAATGGAAACATTGCCAGACTTTATTTTCTTGGGCTCTAAAATCACTGCAGGTGGTGACTGCAGCCATGAAATTAAAAGACACTTGCTACTTGGAAGAAAAGCTGTGACCAACCTCTCTGCTCTGCTAAGCCTGCTAAGTCACTTCGTGTCCAACTCTGTGCAACCCCATAGACGGCAGTCCACCAGGCTCCCCCAACCCTGGGATTCTCCAGGCAAGAACACTGGAGTGGGTTGCCATTACTTTCTCCAATACTTGAAAGTGAAATGTGAAAGTGAAGCCGCTCAGTCATATCCAACTCTTAGCCACCCCATGGACTGCAGCCTACCAGACTTCTCTGCCCATGGGATTTTCCAGGCAAGAGTACTGGAGTGGGGCGCCATTGCCTTCTCCATGTGACCAACCTAGACAGAGACATTACTTTGCCAACAAATATCCATCTAGGCAAGGCTATGGTTTTTCCTGTAGTCATGTATGGATGTGAGAGTTGGACTCTAAAGAAAGCTGAGCACTGAAGAATTGATGCTTTTGAACTTTGGTGTTAGAGAAGACACTTGAGAGGCCCTTGGACTGCAAGGAGATCCAACCAGCTCATCATAAAGGAAATTAGTCCTGAATATTCATTGGAAGGACTGATGTTGAAGCTGAAACTCCAATACTTTGGCTACCTAACGCTGAGAACTGACTTATTGGAAAAGACCCTGATGCTGGGAAAGATTGAGGGCAGGAGGAGAAGGGGATGACAGAGGATGAGATGGTTGGATGGCATTACTGACTCAATGGACATGAGTTTGAGTAAACTCTGGTAGTTGGTGATAGACAGGGAGGCCTGGCATGCTGCAGTTCATGGTGTTGCAATAGTCGGACACGACTGAGCGACTGAACTGAACTGATGTTAACTATAAGGTGCCGCCAGATTTCAGAGTGGTTAAAATGTGAAAAATGTGCTGTTAGGACTCAAAGAACTTATTGGGAAATGCTTACTATGTAGGTTCATGTTACCTTTATGTGTTTTTGTATGGTCATCTCTCTTTCTCTCTCTCTCTCTTTTTTTTAAAGTAAACCAAGTTTTCTAAAAAGAAAGAAAAGTGACATCACAGTGCATTTAAGACTCAGGGCTCAACATTGGCCTTAAAAAAAAAACTTTTTGCAAAATGATTTTAGATTCACTGGAATATTGAGCACTAAACAGAGAGGTCTCCATATTCCCTTGACGAAACTTCAGACCTTTTTTTTCCAGACACAAAGAATAATTTAGGAAATAAAAAAGCAAACAAAAATCATGCAATTCTCTTAAGCAGATGCTATTAATATGGTCTCTGCTTTAAAGAAATTAAAGAAAGAAAAATTCTTTAAAGTAGATGCATCACAAAGAAAGCTGAGCACAAAAGAACTGATGCTTTTGAACTGTGGTGTTGGAGAAGACTCTTGAGAGTCCCTTGGACTGCAAGGAGATCCAACCAGTCCACCCTAAAGGAAATCAGTCCTGAATATTCATTGAAAGGACTGATGCTGAGGCTGAAGCTCCAATACTTTGGCCACCTGATGCGAAGAGCTGACTCATTCGAAAAGAGTTAAGATGCTGGGAAAGATTGAAGGCAGGAGAAAAAGGGGATGACAGAGGATGAGATGGTTATGTGGCATCATTGATTTGATGGACATGAATTTGAGCAAGCTCTGGGAGATGGTGATGGACCGGGAAGCCTAGCTTGCTGCAGTCCATGGGGTCACAAAGAGTCGGACACAACTGAATGATTGAACTGATGAATATGGAAAAATCCTTTCAATCAGTATCTCATAATGATATCTCTGAGCATGGAAGAATTGACTCATAAAAATTACTAAGCATCCATAATATTCTAAGAGTTTGGGTACTATACAAATTGGAATAACCTCAAAAATCATATAACCACTGACACTGGGATTTATGAGTGGTATCTAAGTACCTTTTGTATCAAAAGAGTTGTTTTAATCAGGGCTATTCATAATAAAGATCACACTAAATTAAATAATTGGGAAATACTCCCTAATAGCAAGAGATTCACAACAATGTTTGACTAAGATGAGATCTAGGGAGCCTGTTGGATCTGTGTGTCTCTATCTCTTCACTTAGAGCACAAAGACTTTTAATATAAACAATAACTAGTAAGGGTCCTTCATAGCATGATAATTTTATAATTCCAAGTCTATGTTGGATTTTGGGGAGTAACAACAAAGAATGGCATTGTGTTTTTAATGGTTTTAAATCTTGTAATGTTTTAGGATAAATGGGTTATTTATTATGAATCAATTTTTAAAAATCTCAAAAACAGGACGTCCTATTTGCTAGACATGAGACCAGGAATTAGAGCTGGCAAAAGTTGTGGATTACAAGGATGGGAAGAAGTCAGCTCAGGAGGAGGCACTTTTCCCATTTAAACTGTATTTACCTATCTGCGTGCATACATCTGGCAAAGGAGATTTCGTTTTTCTGACTCTGTCTACTGCAAAAATCCTTGGCCTCACCACTCTCTGCTTAGCTTCTCCATTTTCTTATCTCATTTTATATTCCCACATCTGTGCTCATTGCTTGGGCCGGATGAGAGTTTGCTTTAGCAATTTTGCAACTTTACCTCCGTTTTTTTTAATTCAATTTTTGGCTGCTCTGGGTTTTCAATTTCTGTGCATGGCTTTCTCTAGTTGTGGGGAGTGGGGCTCTGGTCACAGTGGACAGGTTTCTCATTGCAGTGGCTTCTCCTGTTGAAGAGCTTGGGTTCTAGGCAGGCAGGCTTCAGTAGCTGTGGTACAGGGCTTAGTTGCTCGAAGGCATGTGGGATCTTCCCAGACCAGGGATGAAACCCATGTGCCCTGCATTGGTTGGTGGATTCTCAACCACTGGACCCCCAGGGAAGCCTCTCAAGTTTACTTCTTGAATGCAGTTTTACTACTGTCCCTGGCTCCATCACTCTTCAGACATACCGTTTTACTCAGGATTCAGCAGCCATGGTCCCATTAGCCTATTTGGCCAGCACCTCCTCTGGACCTTAGACCACTGATGAGTCAAGAGCAGACAAGAAACTTTTTGATGATGATGAGGGACACGAAGAGATAGCTCTCCTTCCCTGGAGGATCACATTTCATTTGGAGACGTTGCCATAAATGTACGACAGGTGGAGAATTAGAGAGCATTTGCCTGAAGTAGAGTTATGATCATCCTCTTATTTATAGAATCAGATTGCATTCCATTTTTGACATTGAATTTTTGATTTTTGTTCATTTGTTTGACATTGCAAATCTCCCAGGAAAATTATGTGAAGTCAATCACGTTTGCTGGTATAATTGTAACACATATGCATTAAAGAAGTAAGCACACGTATAGGAAGAAATTTACATTGTATTATTGGGTGACCTTTTAAAAATAGATGTTTTGATGTAAGAAAATAATTTTGAACTTAGTAGAAGGAAATGTAATCCTGGTTTTATATTCATTTCCTGTGAAACTGCAAATCACTCAGTAAACTTCTTTCTTTCTGAAAAATTAAATGAATATAGTTAGGTTTATTTTATTTTCTTGGGCTCAAAAATCACTGTGAGCAGTGACTGCAGCCATGAAATTAAGACACTTGCTCCTCGGAAGAAAAGTTGTGATAAATGTAGACAGCTTATTAAAAAGCAGAATTATCACTTAGCTGACAAGGTCTGTATAATCAAAGCTATGGTCCTTCCAGTAGTCATGTACAGATAGGAGAGCTGGACCATAAAAAAGGCTGAGTAATGAAGAATTGATGCTTTTGAATTGTGGTGCTGGAGGAGACTCTTGAGAGTTCCCTGGATAGCAAGGAGATCAAACCAGTCAGTCCTAAAGCAAATCAGTCCTGGATATTCACTGGAAGGATTGTTGCTAAAGTTGAAGAGCCAACACTTTGGCCACCTGATGCAAAGAGCTAACTCATTGGAAAAGACCCTGATGGTGGGGAAGATTGAAGGCAGGCGGAGAAGAGGGTAGCAAAGGAAGAGATGGTTAGATAGCATCACTGACTCAGTGAACGTGGATTTGAGCAGACTCTGGAAGATAGTGGAGAACAGAAGAGTCTTACATGCTCCATGAGGCCACGGAGTTGGACATGACTAAGGGACTGAGGAAAAACAAGGCTTATATTTATAAATTCTTTCCAACTTAAAAATTATATTATTTTAAACCCTATAAGCTCAAGTTTCCTAGGAGATAAGATACAGGATTATATTTCATACCCAAAGATTATCTAGAAAGGATTAAGAGACATTTATACTAAAGAAATGTATTTTCTTTGGTCTACATGGACTTAAAGGAAAAAATCATCTAAAGAGTTAAACACTCGGTCACACACGTTGACTTGAAAATTGAGTCATCATATCACACGTGCTCAATCATGTAAAGACTTTTAATTTTTCTTTAGTAACTTTTCGTTCTTTATTCATTAGTCTCAGGAAAAGGCTGATCTCTATTTATCTGGCATTCTGCTCTATGTTCTGCATTTCCTGGCAAGATGGGTTATTTGGAAGTCTCTACAGATAATTTTTGTTGATAGAGTGACTGCAAACCAGCTTCCCAGGGACTGTCAGAAAGTCCATTTTGAATTATGACTACTCCAGGCCAGTCTTCTTTAAAAGGCAAGGTTTGAGGTAAAGGTGAGATGCTCCATTGGGCTAAACATCTCACTGATAACAGTGAGAAACTCTGGACAAAAATTCAAAAACAAAATTATTTGAGTTCTTTGCAGTGCAACTCCAAAGAGCCAGACACTGGAGAGGATGTGACGCTTTGAACTGTCCTGGGTAAGATCCAAGTTGGAACACCTTTTCCCCGGAGGACATGCTCCAGGCCACATGGAGTGCTTATAATTTTAGTTTTTTTCTGTATATAATTCATACTTTTTCTTCCATGCATCTTGGATCCTGCTATTTCCCAGGAATTTTCTTTTCCATTCCCATCTATTTTGACTACTTTCACCCTTTCAAGCCCAGTTATTTGTCCAGTTATTAGTGAAACCTTTATTGACCTTTCGTTACTTTCTCTTCTGCAATTTTCTGAAGACCTTGAAGTATATGCCACTCATTTGCTTTTATCTATATGCAATTTCTTACTTGACTATCCTTAAAAAAAATGTCCACTTCTAGAGTCAAAAGTCTACATGTTGTCTCCTGGCTTCCTGCTTCACTTTGTTTAAAATTTGAAGTATAGTTAGTGTAGAATATTATATGAGTTATAGGTATGCAATACAGTGATTCACAACTTTTGGGGGTTATACTTCATTTGTAGTTATTATACAATATTGGCTGTATTCCCTTTATTATATTCTTATAGCCTATTATATACCTAATGGTCTGTACTTTCCTCTTCCCCAGCCCTATCTTGCCCCTCCCCCTAGTGGTAACCATTAGTTTGTTCTCTATCTCTGTGAGTTTGCTTCTTCTTGTTATATTCACTAGTTGGTTATATTGTTTTAGATTCCATGCACAAATGATATTATATAGCATTGTTTTTCTCTGTCTGGCTTATTTAACTTAGCATAATGCCCTCCAAGTCTATCCATTTTACTGCAAATGGCCAAATGTCATCTCTTTATGGCTGAGTAGTATTCCATTGTATATATATTCCAATATATATGTATTATATATATATATAAATCTATATTTACCTATGATGGACACTTAGGTTACTTCCATACCTTGGCAATTATAAATGATGCTGCTACGAACATTGGGGTGCATGCATCTTTTTGAATTGCTGTTTTTGTTTCTTTTGGATATATATTCAGGAGTGACATTACTGGGTCATATGGTAGTTCTATTTTTAGGTTTTTTTGAGAAAACTCCATACTGTTCTCCATCCTAGCTGCACCAATTTACATTCCCACCAACAGAGTAGGAAGGTTCCCTTTTCTCCACAACCTCTCCAACATTTGTTATTTGCGTTCTTTTTTGATGATGGCCATTCTGACAGGTGTGAGGGGACATCCTGTGCTTCTGATATGCTTTCCCCTGATAATTAGCGATGCTGAGCGTCTTTTGCTGTGCCTCTTGGCCATCTGCATCTCCTCTTTGGAGACATGTCTGCTGTACTTTTTTAGAGCACTCTCATCTCATTTTTGAAAGATTTACCTTCTTTGAACATGTTGGGCTTTGAAGTGAGGTATGCATGGGAGGTGTTATGCCTCTGACTTTCGACAAAATACCAACTATGAGCCCCTCTATTTTCAGCTATAAGATGAGAGTGATGATGGTAACTACCTTTCAAGGCTGCGGTGAGGCTCAAGTGATGGGACTAAGTAGAAGTGTCTGGTAGTAAGTAGATACTCTTCTATGGCAAATCTTAGCCCTTTCCCCAGGAGCAGATTTTAAAAGTACTGAGAATTTTTCCCATCCTGAATGCAGGCTTGGACATTAGGACAGTAGCAGTCAGGAGCCACACAGGGGCTTGAATAGACTTTATGCATCATGGCTTGTTGGTTCCTGTGTTTCTATGGAACCCTGAGATCCTGCAGTAAGGAGTCCAGGCCAACTTACTGGGAAATAAGACCTCGTGGAACAGAGGGGAGCCTTCTCCTCTCCTTCTGAACATATAAGATATTCAGAAATTCATAGATCATTGTGTATGTACACATATATAAAATATTCAGAAATTCATTCCCAATTATTTATGTGGAGTAATGCAATAATATCTGGTATTTACCTTATCCAAAAAAATAAGAGAAATTTAAATTTACTTATCTTTAAGTAAGTAGAAGGGAGAATATACTAAGATAAAAATAAATCAAAAAACAGAATACAGTCAGGTAATAGAAACAGATAATTAAATTCAAAAGTTAATTTAATGATGACTGATCAAGCAAAAATGCTTAAGAAAAAAAAAAAGTAAACACAGATTACCAATATCAGATAGGAAAAAGGAAATATTATTATGCCACATTCTACCAAAATTCCAAGGATAATTATTCAGTATCATATTGCTGTTGTTTTGTCACTAAATTACGTCTGACTTTTTGTGACTCCGTGGACTGTAGCCCACCAGGTTCTGTCCCTGGGATTTCCCAGGTGAGAATACAAGAGTGGGTTGTTGTTTCCTTCTCCAGGGATTGAACCTGCGTCTCCTGCATTGGCAGGTGGATTCTTTACCTCTGAGCCACGTGGGAAGCCCATTCAGTAATATAACTTTATATTAATAAATTTAACAATCTATGCCAAATGAATGACTATATTGGAAAAACAATTTATCAAAACTGATACACAAAGAAAAAAATCAAAATAGCTCTTTATATACTGAACTATCAAACATGAATTAGGAAAGAAAAAGGACCTCGTTATTAAGAAAACTTCAGGCACAAAGTTCCCCTGACATACTCTATACAAATTAGTAGAGATAATACTACTCTTCCACAAAGATTTTTAGGAAAAAAAGGGAGGAAAAACTTGCTCCAGTTCATTGTATGGAGCCAGCTTCAATCCAATGCACAAATCTTTTAAAATAAACTTTTAAGAAAAGATATTTGAGTAATATCTGCTGTTTAACATACTCCAAAATCCTTAGTTTGATACCAGCGAATAAACAAGCAGGCTTGTCCTAGGAACGAAAGGTAGGTAAAACATTTTAAAAAAAATGGCAACTCACCCCTTCAATAGAAAAAACAAATAAACATATGATTATCTTAATACATACAGAAAATGTGTTTAAAAATAATTCTGCTCCTGTTTATGATAAAACCTCACAGTCAGTCAGGAACACAGGGATCTCCTTCAATTTGGTTATGGGCCTCTGCCAAAAATTTGGAGCTAACATCATCATTAACGGTAAAATAGTAAAAGTGGTTCCTCTAAGATGGGGCCAAGGTAAGGACAGTCAACTTCAGTGCTTCTAGTTAACATCTTACTGGGTACAATCCAGGGCAGTGCAGAGAATAAATGAGTCAAGTTACCCTAATTGGACTTGAAGAAGAAAACCTGTCTTTGTCATAAATGACTTGTTTGCTTGGTTTAGGATTGTGGTTTTCTTTTGCCATTGCAGAAGATCGCTTAATCTCATACTGTGTTTTATCACCCTTCCCATCTAAGCCTCATTCTGGGCTTTAAAAGGGCCCATACTGAGTTTACATCTTTTTTTTTTTCCCCTTAAACCATCCGGTCTAAAAGTGTCTTTATTCTATTATTACACTTAAATGGTTATTTGACCAGACACAGAATTCTAGGTTAGATTTAATTTTCCCTAAGCATTTTAAAGAGATTGCTCCACTGCCTTCTATCATTAGATGTTACTATTGAAAAGTTCAAGATCATTCACATTTGTGATTCTTGTTGGAAACTTGTTTTATCTCTCTGGAAGCTTACATACAACATATTCTCTTTGTTTATTCTAAGGAGCAATTTTCAATCTTGACATTCACAATTTTTATTCTGGGAAGTTTCCTTGCATTATTTCTTTGAAGTTTTCTGTTTTCTTCCTCTGTACGTTCACATTTCTGAATGTCTACTGCTTTGTTATTGGGCTGTCTGCACTGATTTTCTGAATTACCATTTCTCTACTGTTTTCCTCTGTCTTTTTATTCTTTTGTGTGCTGTCTTTCTAAATTTTATATTTCAACCCTTCTATTGAGTTTTAACTTTCTTCCATCATTCAAAAATAAATCTAATAGAACTTCTGTTCTTTAAAGTAAGGAAGGATTATTTTTCTTATTTCACAGATGCTATCTTTTTGGTGAGCTGAAGCTGCAGAAACCTTTCTAACACACATTCAAGTGTCCTCACCAATCCTCACATGACCAAGTTCCCCTCTCCCCTTCCCACACAGTCACTCTCTCCTTCTCTCTCTCCCTCTAACCTATAGCCTTCATTCCTTCATTTATATACTGTACCAGTGACTCTAAAGAAATCACATATATTCCTCATTGTCTGTCTACCTTGCCTCCCACTATCAGAATCACTTTCCATGAGGTTGGGGGGGGGGGGTCAATACTGCTTTAATAGTTTGGTTGGGTGTCTTGTCCTGGGGGCCTGGAATGATGTCTGACACATAGTGGGGCTGTCATTCTTTTCATGTTGAATGAATGAATTCATGAATGAGTGAGGTGGACACGGAGACTGACAAGGGCCCTGCAGAGGCCCAAGCACTGTTGTTCTGTTGAAAATGAGGCTGAAATACACAAGTCCTGCTCAGTTTTACTCAGAGCCTGACAACAGGTCTGCACTGACCCAGATTGGGAACCTTGGGTTGATTAAACTCTTGGGGAAAATTGATCCCCGGGAAGACCTATTTCCGCCCTCCCTCCCCCTCAGCTGCGCTGCACTCCACTTCCGTTTACCAATTCAGTTCGATGCATGGATGCAGAGTCCTTATACCTTTGGAGGGTGTCTTGGGACCTGGAGTTGCAGCCTGTGTTTTCACTTAGAATTTTTAATCCCAACTTCCAGGAGCAGCAGAGACCCTGCTGAGAGGCACACACCTAACAGGCACCAACAGGCCCTGGTGTAAAGATATTCATGAAGCGATTTGCTCCAGCAGCTAGCCGCACATCACATTGCTCCCTAGGCGTGAAGACGGCATGCAAGCCTGGGCCACCACAGAGAATACCAAAGGCCTTTTCTCCATGGCTTTGTCCCAGAAAGGCAGTCCCCAGTGACAAAGAGGCCTTGCAAGCTGCCTGGCTTTGGAATCAGGCAGATTCTTTTCTGGATAAAGCTTACAACCCTGAGAAGGTGACTGTGGAGCTGGACACCTGTCTCTAACCACAGCATCAGTGACATGGAGGAAAGACTTGGGGTAATTAACCTGCCAGGTCCCTGGCATTCAGACACCAGCTTCTTAACTCTTGGAGCTACATTTTCTAAACGTGGCAGCCAAATTCTTTTATATTCATGTATTCTTTCCCCTGCTGTTCTGAGAACACCCAAGCAACAAACTCTTGCAAAGGATGCTTGTATTAAAGCATTAGTTTTGTTCCCACTCCCTGAAGCTTCCCTTATGATTTAAGGTATGGAGCCTCTGTCGCTTCTACTCAAAAGGTGTTGGATTCAGAGTAAAGAATCAGAAGCGATTTCAGGCTGACCCAACAACACTGCATGCTTCTTTTTGGACCCTGTGTCCTGCATATGCTGGCAAATGGGGCAGTGTTACGGGGAATGTGAATTGTTCATGCAGGTGCTGGGCTAACGCACAAGTCTCTGCTTCCTAGACCCAGAATGGGAGTACAATCTAGGGAGTAGAAAATCAATGCAGACATCAAGGAAGAAGGCTGTCAGGATGGGGCGGAACTCCGGGTCTTGGGCTAGGTGCCGTGGACAGTCAGACATCACCTGGCTGTTAGGGGGAAGTCATTCAAGGCTGAGTCTCCCCATTTTGTGCATTCTGTTTCCCTACCAATGCATTTGCTTCTGTTTCCAGTGACTTTCATTTTTAATCATAAGCAGTTGCCTTGAACAATCATGGAGCCAACAGGTCTGTAGACGGTTCAGAGGCAACATATTGGAGATGTACATACATGCAGCACTTAGAATCATGGGAACTGAGTCCAGACCCATCCTGTTTCTAACCTGAATGTGCTAATCTTGGGCTTCCCAGGTAGCTCAGGGGTAAAGAATCTGCCTGCTAATGCAGGAGATGCTGGAAATGCAGGAGACATGGGTTCTATCCCTGGGTAGGGAAGATCCCCTGGAGGAGGAAATGGCAACCTACTGCAGTGTTCTTGCCTGGGAAATCCCATGGACAGAGGAGCCTGGTGGGCTACAGTCCATGGGATTGCAAAGAGTTAGACACCATGTAAACACTGAACACACACATGCTAATCTTCTACTGTAGCTTTGGATCTGGTACTGGTCTGATGTGTACCACAGTTTCCTCATCTAGAAAGTGAAAAGAATCATAATCGCAGCTTTCTTCTCTGCTTGTTGGACCATTAAATGTAATATTCATGCAAAGTGCTTATTGCCAGGAGCAGCACACAGTAACCCCGCTTAAAGTCAACTATTAGAGCATAAACGTCTTCAGCAGATGAGATGACATATTCAGCAGAAGTAGGAAAATCATCTCCTGTAATCAATAATAAAAGATGAAGAATAGACGTAGCCGTACGTCCACAATTCAGGTCTGCACGCTGACAGCTTCACACCGGACCTCCCCTGACAGTGCAGAGAGAGTGTGGAAACAGTCTCCTTCTGGAATGGTGGCAGCACTAATTCCTAGAAGACATGGAAGCAAGCTACAGGGCATCCCCAAACCAGGTGGTACAGCTGGGAAGGTGGAGCTTTGGCTTGAAGAAAAAACTAGAAGGAAGAAGACTAAGGAAGCCTGAGGGTAGGAACGACATCCTAGGACTGGGTACACATTTGGAAAATGGATAAAATGGGTCCATGTCTCACACTATAGATTTTGAAGCTTGATGTAACTGGCTCTACATCTTATAAGATCATTACAAGCACAGTTGTCTCAACAGTAAAAATGGTGCAATGTACTCACCATCTGAGGTGGTAAAGATTATGGATGATAAATACAGAACATTTAACCAAGTATATTGCTATTGATGAGCCTGCAGTCTAGTGCTGAACTCACACAATAAAAAATAGTCACATACATCTTAACATAAGTACACAGAGAAGTGGAATCCTCTTCTGATGTAGCCTATACCTGATTCTCTTGAGGTTAAACTGATGAAACAAGGCCTGAACTGGGAGTACAATTCCACTTCACAGTGGGGTATACTTGGCATCTACTCTTTTGTTCTCTCTTCTAGAGACTTCGATTGTACCTGAGAAGAAAAGAGTTTCAGTTGACTCTACAATGTTACATAACTTACACTTTAATGAATAGTTCAATGTACATAAATTCTATCATGTACTCACCAGTGTTTTCTTAGCCTAGATTCCTAGAACTGCAATTATCTGTTCAAGATGGGAACACATTGCCATGTTGCTTTCTCAGAATCCTATGCTATCATACTCCCAGCAGCAGGGCAGGAGAGTGCTATTTAAGAGGGATTAAAAATGCATAGTTGTATTCTTCTAAGAAAATTAGGAAGGAAAGCAAAATGGAAAAGCTGGCCCATATATCACTTTCAATAAGGATTAATTCCATATTCCCCTGTTCTAAAATAGTTTAAAATTTCTTGTTTTCTTAGATGAGTGTCAAATAATTGTGATATATATCAGAATTCTTTGTTGTTTTTTAAAAAAGTTTTAATCATAGCAATTTATTTGTGTATATCAGTGTCAGTGGGAAGACTCCTGATCTATCACTGTCTTCTATATTCATCTTTTATCTCTTCATACAATATACTTTAAATTTCATTCAGTGATGAAAAAACAAAAACCTAGCTAATCAGCATTGATTCTGTCTTATATTAAACAAGTGTATGAAATTCTGTGGTATCACTGCTTTCTCTGTATCTCAGAGAGATGGCATTCTTATTTAGTTTCTCAAGGGGAGCATTCAAAGTTCTTTCAGTCACTTAAAAACGGAATTGGAAAGAAAAAAAAAAAAAAAAACCTTTGGGCCTACACTATTTAAAACAATTTTTTTCAAATGCTCATGGAATGTAGATCAAGACAGACCACACCCTGAGTCATAAGACAAACCTCAGCAAATGTAGAAGAACTGAACCATGTGCAGCATGTTCGTTGATAACCATGGATCCATTCCATTTGTTATCGAAAAGCTATTAACATTATAGCACCATTTTGGTGATATTGAATACAAAACAAAAGAAGCATATGTATTGACAATGAAGTGCTTTCTATGTGAATCCTGGAGAAAAACTTACATATGTGTGCAGGGAGGCATGGTTAAAGATGTTTACTACAACATTATTTATAATTGTAATAGAATATGAAACATCTAAATATTTCCAGCAAGACAGTGGTTAAATAACCATCTAACACATACTATTACATGATCCACAGTCAAATATGAAGTAGACCCACATATATTAAAAGAGAGATATATCTAACGTACATTAAGTGAAAAAAGTAAATGTAATAACAAAATGGTAACAGGCTTCCTAGGTGGCTCAATGGTATAGAATCCTCCTGCCAATGCAGGAGACACTGGTTTGATCCCTGGGTCGGGAAGATCCCCTGAAGAAGGAAATGGCAAACCACTTCAATATTCTTGACTGGAAAATTCCATGGACAGAAGAGCCTGGCGGTCTGTCATCCATGGGGTCACAAAGAATTGGACATGACTGAGCACACCCACAAAGCAATTTTCTAATGCCACAAGAATGCTGTATTGTGAACCACTACAAAAAGTTAGTGTTATCCAGAATTTTTTTTTTCTGCTTAAGGTACATTAGATATATCTCTCTGTTAATATCTGTGGGTCTACTTGATCCAGAATCAATAGCATCCATTTAGATTGGGCATGGGTGGGAAGTTCCATGTCAGCTGGGCACCTGCTCTTATCTGATGAACAGCTGAGGGTCAGCTGGTCTTGGGTGGCCTTTGCAGGATGACCAGGGGAACCTGGCTCTGCTCCATGCCTGCCTTGTCCTCTGGAAGGATGACACAGACATCTTCTCCCAGGGAAGGTAGAAGAGTCAGGAAGCAAGTGGGAGCACACAGGCTTCCTGTAGCTTGGCCCGTAATGGAATATTTTGACTTCCACCTGATTTCTGCAGCCCCAGATGAATCACAAAGATGAGGCCAAATTCAGGGCTGGAGAGCAAGACTTTGCCTCTTTTGTGAGAGAAAAAGGCATGAAAGGGCATGTGGTAATAACCATGATAAAGGAGAGGGTGAGTGTTTGGGCATCAGTGCAATCATCCCCATCAAATACTTACAGTTACATATTGCATATCTCTTGGGCGTGGGAGTGAATTCTTAGATTATTGGGACAGAACACAAAGGATAATTTAGCTGGAGCTGGAGCATTGACTTTTTATACTGAGGATGTATGTATATGTGAAAAACATACAGTCTACGTAGAACAAGCTGGTAAAGCATTTATAGAATTTGGAGATAGAAAAAGTTATATATTATGGGTGAGTCTGAGGAGCGTGACAGTAAACTGATAACATGTTCAAGGTCCTAATCAGGAAGAGTGGCTCCCTTGCTTTGAAATAGTAAGTAATCGATTTGCCGATATTTCTTGTGTTTTCTGTGTCCCAGGGTCTTTTCAATATTTCCTCCAGCTATCCCAATAATTTGCATGGATGGTATTAAGGTACCCATTACTAGAGAAGAAACAGCTGAGCCTCAGGGAAGGTGAGTAATTTTACCAAGTTTATCTTGTTGATAAGAGACAGGCTGGCCCTGCACTTGCTACATCTAATGTTCTTAACTTTGCCCCTAATTCCTCTTAACAAGCAACATGGCATCAAGCGTGTCAACACATGTGAAATCTAGGTAGGCAGAAAGGCAGAATGGGTATGATAGATGCAAAGAGATATTTTCTTGAATTGATTTTATAGTAGACAGTATTGGGTGACCTGGGAAATCATACACACACAAATGCTGCTTTTTTTCAAACATGCATTCACAAAACTCACATAAACGCAGAAATGGACAAAGGAACAGGTTTTGAGTCCAGTCAACAGTGAAGTAGGACACTTGTTTCTTGTTTCTCTCTCTTTCTCTCTTCCTTCCTTTTGGCTGGCATTTTTTTTTTTTTTTAATGAGAGAGACACCAGGAAATAAAAGTGCTGCATTTGGTTAGCATCCTGTAAAGCACAGATTAGTAAATAAATACCTTATGCCTGCATGCCGGGGCTCAAGTTATAATTAGCCGCAGGTGGAGTTTACACTGTTGGCTGTTTCCTACAAAGAGTCTGGAGAGAGTGACCCGCTTCCACATGGCCCCACAGCTTCTGGTCTCAGCATGACTGTCATCAGATGTCTCTTTTGTCCTGGGGCTGGGTGGTCAGGAAACAGTCTCCTTGTCCTGTCCTTGAGAGAGGATGCGATCACCAGGTGGCCCTTGGATGGCAGGGCGCCAGTAGTTTGACATCATTTTTGGCACAGAATTACTGATAAATTTCTACAGATCTTGAAGTTAAAAAAAAAAATCAAACTAAAATAACATCACCCTGCTAGTTGGAAAGCCTTCTTTTCTTTTTGTTATTTTTGCCTCAATCTATTTCCCAGAGTTGTGGGAGAACTGTGGATTCTTCCCTTTGAACTTGGTGTGTTTTCTCTCAATTGTAACAATGCACAGTAAGATTTTATTATGAGGATTTTTGTCATAAGCTGTAATTCAAATATATGTATCTTTGTCTGGAAATAGTGCAATTTTTTAGTCTCTTCTTCAAAAACTGTGAAAGTCCTGCTCTGGCCAGATTTAAGGCAGACTGAGGAGCAGCACAATCAATTTAAATCCTAGAAATAGCAGAGACTGTTAAAATCTTCAGAAATCAAAGACAACAGTAATAAAAAGTTGATTTTTTTTTTTACCTAAACATTCTCATAAGAGATCACTGACTACAGAGGTAATTGTGTCTAATGATTAAATTCATTTTTATATAATTTCTAATTTTTTTTGGTTCTTCTATAATGGATGGTTGAAGTATTGGGGTATTTTAAGTACTTGGAGTGGGGAAAAACCAGTATCAGTATAAAATAAATCCAATAAATCTTGGATTTGTCCAAAGTTTGGGATAGAGAACCAATACATGTACTATGGAGGCTGTACTTACATAGCAGTAAAAGGTTGCTTGAAAGAAAGTCCAACGAGGCTTGATGATCTCGTTGTTACAATATGGTTACTATCTTGAGTTTCAGACACTGATTTTCAATCAATATTTTTATCATATGGAGTCCTTTTCTCATTTGATCGTTTGGTGAACATGTACAAGGCCAATGTCAATTTAATGAGAGGGCTCTGAGGCTTCCACCAGCAAGACCTGCTCTCAGGATCCCCAAAGGCTCCGTATTTGAACTATTTTTGTCTACTCAACTGCATTTACAAGTAATAACACTTTTATTATCTCATGTTTTATTCATCAAACACTATATAGCTGCCAATCAAGGCTTCTAATCAACATGAGATTCCCGTGCAATTGACATGAGGTTGACAGCAATAAGGCAAGGAGTGGCTTGTTTTGTGGTTTAGGGGCTGGGGTTTGGATCTCAGTCACTAGCTTTGTGGTGTTGGCAAGCTATTTAACCAATCTGTCTTTCCCTTTCTGTCCATCTCTCTCTCTCTCTCAGCCTGGCTCCCTGCAGGCTTATAAAATGTTAATGTTGATATATTGCCGGATTGTTAGGAGGGATGCTGAGACCTCAGGATGGGAACCACTGCACCATGGAGACTCTCCTAAATGGGATAATTGATGATGGAAAGAGACAAGGACCCCTAGAATCGACCTTGGGAGCAAGTAGAGCAGGTTATCTATACAACACTCACCTAGCTGTCATGAAATTGATGATCCAAATGATAGGAAGAAAACTGCATCAGAGACAGACATGGGGGCCAACCCCAGGATGCCATGAGGTTGGCATGAGGCCATAGAACCAGGACAAAAGCTCAAGGGTGTCAGCTGCAGCATAAGACTACCTGGAGAAAGGCGTATCCAGTTCCCTCATCACAGAGGAGGGAGACAGGACCAGACACGGAGTCAACTGCCAGACACACTGAGCTGAGTCCTCGAGCTGGAGGTCTGAGTTCTCCCTTCAGACATATTCCACTTATGATACCAATAAATACATGAGCGAGCACATGGTAACACACACACACACACACACTCACACACACACACACACACATATATATATGCTGTTGCTTAATCTCTAAGTCTTGTCCGATCCTTTTGTGATCCCATGAACTGTAGTCCTCCAGCTTGCTCTGTCCATGGGATTTCCCTGGCAAAAGTACTGGAGTGGGTTGCTATTTCCTTCTCCAGGGGATTGTCCTGAGCCAGAAATCGAACCCATGTCTCCTACATTAGCAGGTCGATTCTCGATCACTGAGCCACCAGGGAAGTCTATATATACCTAGGCTGTTTATACACACACACACACACACACACACAGAAATATATATATATATGTATAATTGAATTAGAAAAATAATAACTACATTTTTTCAACTCCATTATGTACCAGCCTCTTTGCTGAGTGCTTTACACACATTATCTTATTCTGGGATCACAAATATCCTGTTTTTCAAATAAGATAAGTTTATAAAGGTTAAGTGATTCTCCCAAATATGTGCAGCTCGAAGTTGTCTGGGTCAGGCATCAACACTGGGCTTTTTGATGGGCTAGATCATATATATTCCAGTACAACAGCCCATATATGCCCCAGGATGTAGGGAGCAACCGTCGCCTGGGATGTAGGGAACAACCATCCCCTTATGTTTTCACAGTGCATCAGGTGCAGATGAATGTTCATGTCTACTATTCAGCATCCTGTTTTTACTATGAACACACAGATAAATTAAATGATGCAGTAAAAGGTTCTTAAGAAAGAGAACTTGGACTTGAACTCAAACTTTCTGACTAGAAGCTGTGCTGTTTCCACTGTATGGTGTTCAAAGGAAACAGTAATCCCTGCAGACTTCGGTAGGAAGGACAGTATGTATAGAATTGATAAGAAAGTTTCACAGAGAAGATGGGCTTGGATTGGCCCCAGATAGTACATGTAGGATTTTGTTGATAAAAGAATAATGAGGGAAGATAAATAAGGAAGAAAGTTTCCCCTGTAGGACATGTACCAAACATTATTCATAGAAATTTAACTCCTGTATTCAGATTGTAGAAACACCTACAAGTTGATTTTAATCAATATACATGTACTGACACGTACATGTACATATATGTGAGTGTGTGCACACATACACACACATGTTGTGTGAGAACACAATATGATGTAGAGAACTGGAAAGAACCCAAGCTTGATGCTCAGGAGACCTGGCTCTTGGCTCTGCCATTAATTATTTCCACGATCTTGGCAAAGTCATGTACAGTTCACTTTGGCAAATTCACTGTAGATTAGATGAATGACTGTTAACATTTCCATGGCACTTAACCAAGTGGTTTCACATAAATTATCTCGTTTAACACTCAAAGTTCTACAAGACAAGAAAGGGCACTTGTTAAAAATGCAGGTTCTCTGGTGGAATTTAAGACTGGGGAAGTTGAATGGCTGACAGCAGGACTCAGATTCTTGCGTCTGTTCCATTATTCCAGAAGATGGTTCATTCAGCGAGGCTGGAAACCCAATATTGCCTGTCCTAGGTATTTTATCCAACAGCCTGTGGTCTCTGCAGCTGCGCTTGGGAACCTCAGCTTCCTTGATCCATGCATCCTTCCTTCGCCCTATGCCATCCGTCTCCAGGGCGAGCACATTCGGAGCCTTAGCCTGATGAGTTTGAGTCAGGAATCTTTCAGTGGCAAAAAGAGCCCAGCTGTGGTAAGGCTATCAGGAGGCCCTTGTGTCCTGCATTCACCCAGAGGCCTGCAATAGTGCAGACCTTTCTTTCCTCCCATGTTTAAAGCATGATCTTCTAGTCCTTCAAGGTTCTTCCGCCTGACGCTGCTTGATAACAGTACAATCCATCTCCTACCTGCCAGCCCATTAGGTATGTGAGCACCTTGTCATGTTTTCTCTAAATCTGCTCTTTCCCGGGCTAAGAACTGTCAGGAGTTCAGAACAGGAATATGTGTTTGATATTGAAGGCTGTCTCTGAATGTACCCAGCACTTTGCACTAAGAGGTAGGTACTGAACTCTCATAGGTATTTAGATATTTCATGCCCCACCTCCAGGTGAAAAATGCTTCTCCTGCCAGAGGTAAAATCTGTAGAACATAGTGAAGTTCTGCAGTGAGAAAGCTGGGAGGCGGCAGATGTTCAGTTCGTCAGCGCATGTGCTCATTAAGAAATACAAGGACCCGGTCACAGCAGAAGAAACACACTTTATTCTATGCTTCCTCTAGGAGAAGACATACTTTATGTTTTACTTTGAGATTTCTGTTGGAGATAGTCAGTGGACTACTGGTGCTCTACTGTAATAAAACTCTCTATTTATCTCTCAGTTCCCTGCACTGAGTTTTCGAAAACTTTACCAACTTAGGGATATAAGTTGTCTATAATATGTAGTGCCTTTGGTCTGAGTAGTTTGCAGTTAATGTTTTTAGAGAGAATTTCTTCCTTCTTACTCTGACATAAAACTACTAACTCTCACAATGACACAAGAATAATAGCTCTTACACCTTTAAGGCAGAGAAGGCAATGGCAACCCACTCCAGTAATCTTGCCTGGAAAATCCCATGGATGGAGGAGCCAGGTAGGCTGCAGTCCATGGGGTCACAAAGAGTCGGACACGACTGAGAGACTTCACTTTCAGTTTTCACTTTCATGCATTGGAGAAGGAAATGGCAAGCTACTCCAGTGTTCTTGCCTGGAGAATCCCAGGGACAGCAGAGCCTGTTGGGCTGCCGTCTATGGGGTAGCACAGAGTCGGACACAACTGAAGCGACTTAGCAGCAGCAGCAGCAGCACACCTTTAAGGAACCACCAGGTGGAGTGGAAACATACCGAACATGTTATATACATTGCTTAATTTAATGAACTTACTGACCTCATGTGTGTGTGTGCTGAGTTGCTTCAGTTGTGTCCAACTCTTTCTGACCCTGTGGGCTATAGCCCACCAGGCTCCTCTGTCCATGGGATTTGCTAGGCAAGGATGCTGGAGTGGCTTGCCATTTTTTTCTCTAGGGGATCTTCCTGACCTAGGGAAAGAACTCATGCTTTCTGCAATGGCAGGTGGATTCTTTGCCACTGAGTGTTGTGTTAGTCACTCAATTATGTCTAACTCTTTGCAACTTCATGGACTGTAGCCCTCCAGGCTCGTCTGTCCATGGGGTTCTCCAAGCAAGAATACTGGAGTGGGTTACCATGCCCTCCTCCAGGGGATTTTCCTGACCCAGGGATCGAACCCAAATCTCTTATGTCTCCTGCATTGGCAGGAATGTTCTTTATCATTAGAGCCACCTGGGAAGCCCCAACTGACCTCATGGACAGATATTAAATATTATCCTCAGTACACAGATAAAGATAGAGGTTACAGGGCTGGGAATAGCCGGCAAGTTGGCTCAGAAGCTGGTTAATAGAGGAGCTGAGCCGGTTCTGATCCAAGCATTTCTCTCCCCAGGCTGACTGCCCACCCTTCATTGTTCTCCTATGTGTAATTATAGAATTAGGCTTAATTATAAAAGAATTCTGATTTTAGCACATGGGGTTGAAAGTCCCTTCCTTTTTCTGTCCTGATTTTATCCTTTATATAACTTAAAAATATTAACAGACAATTGACATCACTGCTTCCTATGCTCACTTCATGTCTAGGATCCATCCCCTTCCACCTGTCTGATGTCCTCACCATTGCAAAGCCTCTGTTTTACAAAGGTCATTGATGATACCCTGAGAGTGTTCATTCAAAACTCTTTCCATGCCTGTCTTGCCATCACTTAGACTGTCCTTTAAAACAGAAATGCATAACATAAATGTCCACAGACAGAGGAATGGATAAAGAAGATGTGATTCATACATGATGGAACATTAGTCATCATTTAAAAGAATGAAATAATGCCATTTGCAGCAAGGTGGATGGACCTAGAGATTGTCGTACTGAGTGAAGGAAGTCAGAGAAAGAGAAATACTGTGTGATAATCCTTATAAACAGAATCTAAAAAGAAGTCATACAAATGAACTTATTTATGAAGCAAACAGACTCAAAGGCTTGGAGAATGAACTTATGGTTACCAGGAGGGGAGGATGAGGGGAAGGGATAGTTAGGGAGTTTGGGATGGACTCTGCCATATTTATATATGGAGGCCAACAAGTAGCTGCTCTGTAGCACAGGGAACTCTGCTCACTGTCATGTGGCAGGCTGGATGGGAGGGGAGTTTGGAGGAGAAAGGATACATGTACATGTATGACTGAGAAACTCTGCTCTCCACCTGAAACTGTCACAACATTGTTAATTTTCTATACTTCAGTATAAAATAAAAAGTTTTTTAAAAAAGTAAATGTAAATATGTAAAAAACATTCACACATTTGGAGGCTTACAAAGAAGAGATTCATTATCTCAGAGTTTTGGAGGTCAGAAGTCCAAGGTGTTGGTGGGGCCACACTACCCCGGGAGGAGCAATGGAAGAATTTGTTCTCTGCCTCTTCTAAAGTCTGGTGCAGACAGCATCCCTTGGCTTGCGGTCACGTCACTCCCTCTACACTATCTTTTCAGAACCTTCTCTGTGTGGGTCTGACTCAAACCTGTCTAGGCCTGTTTCTTACAAGGAAACCCCTGCTTGCAGTGGGACCACCCAGATGACCCATATGCACTCCTCCTCTCAAGTGTGTGAACTTAATCACATCTTTTGTCCTCAAAGTCACATCCATATATTCTAGGGATTCAGACATGGACATAATGTGGTGGGCGGGGCATCATTAAGCCCATTATACCCGGTTCTGTCTTTAATCACAGTGCCCGCCTACTCTTGTAATGTTCCTGGTTATTTTTCTTTTTTAAAATAATATTGGTTATGGAGACTACTTATTCTTATTTACTTTTATTATATTCTATATTTTGACTACACAGCGTGGCATGTGGGATTTTAGTTCCCTGACCAGGGATTGAACTTATGCCCCCTGCTCAGGAAGTACAGAGTCTTAACCACTGGATCACCAGGGAAGTCTCTCTTCCTGTTTATTTCACTAGTATTTCCTGTTATCTTGAAAATTCTCAAATGTACAACCTTGGCAGAGTTCTTCTGGGCTTATAACACTTCTTTTTCCTACATATGCTCATAATCACGGAGGTTATATAGGTTTATAATACAAAAATAAGATACTGGCCAAGCTCTGACCACATTCCTTTCAGGGTAGGATCAAATTTCAGCGTTTATTAGCTGACTTCCTACAACACACAAGAGGGGTTTATATCTTCTCCTGACTTACCTTCCCTTAACCTAATATACCACACCATATTTTTTGTTAAATCAATAATGTTTACACTATTTTAACTAGATATCAATATATGAAAACATTATTTCCTTTTTAGTAACATGTATTTTTCTTTCCTAGATGTCAGTAATCCTCTTATTAATTGCTTAGCCTTTTTGCTCAGTTTTTGTGTTTGTTTGCTTTTTTCTTTCTGTTTCGGGGAAGTCAGCCATTATTTTAAGAATTTTAATTATTTAACCCATAAATTTAATGCTAGGATGTAAATCCTCTCATAATGTGTTTAAATGTATCCACGTGAGCCATAAATCTCATTTAAGTCTTAAAAAGAGCTCACCTGTAGGTCTGCTGTGCAGCTGTGGGGTAAAGGTTTTCCTTCATGATCAGTCTAAGGATTTTATCTTCTTTTCTGGGCTGGATCTATACTTTTTTACATTTCATGTCCTTCTGGGTATATTTTCTTATTTTGGTGGAGTATATCTTCTTTCAGCATGATACCTAAAATTCTTGAGAGGGTCTGAAAAAACTTGTATAAATCTCTATTCTTAATTAATATTCTGTGTGTGGGTACTCAGTCAACTCAGTCCTGTCCAACTCTTTGTGACTCTATGGACTGTAGCCCACCAGCCTCCTGTGTCCATGGGATTCTCCAGACAAGAGTATTGGAGTGGGTTGCCATGCCCTCCTCCAGGGGATTTTCCCTATCCAGGGGTCGAACCCGTGTCTCCTGCATCTCCTGCATTGGCAGGTGGGTTCTTTACCACTGAACCATCTGGGATTCTGGCTGGGGGCAAAAATATTGTTCACAAATTATTTGTCATAACTTTTGAATGCTACACATCCATTTCAGGCTTGCCGTGGTAGGTGCTAGAAGGCATTCTTGCCCATATCCTCTGTTCGTCCTATTTTCCTTTTCTTTCTGGAAGGCTTTCAGACTTTATTTTCTCCCCAGTGTTCTGAAATTTATAATAATGTGGTCCTTCACATGTGGTCCTTCTTCAATGGTGCTGGGAAATAAAGAGGAATGATCAATCTGGCAAAGGGTATTCTTCAGTTCTGGGAAAATTTCTTAAACTGTGTTGCTTTTATTTCTTCTCCTTTTTGTTCTTTCTCTATTTTTTCTGGAATTTTCTATTTTTTGAACACTTTGAATTTATGTTTTAGTTTTATTGTATTTTTCCTATTTCTTATATCACATTTTTCTAGAAAAGTTTATCTTCCAGTCTTTTCAATGTATTTTTTATTTCATCATCTAATCTTAATATTTGAGAGATAATTTTTTATTATTCTAGGGGAAAGAAGCCTTCATTTTTTTATAGATATAGTATCTACTTCCATATCTCTAAGAATATGTGTATATTTTAAGGTTCTTCTCCCCACTATACTTTGCATTCTTTTTCTAGTTCTTTGAGATTTAATTTTTCTCAAATGTTGGTTCTTTCTTTTTATTTTATTGGAGTATAATTGCTTTACAATATTATATTAAGTTTCTGCTGTGCAACAAAATGAATCCACTGTAAGTATACATATATCCCCTCCCTCGTGAGCCTCCCATCTATTTACTCTTAGTAAGTATCTTTGTTGACCATGGTGGTATGAAGCTAGAAATCAGTACAAAGAGAAAAACTGGAAAACTAAATACATGGAAATTAGTCAATTGTCTTGAACAACCAATGGCTCAAAGGAGAAACGAGAGGGACAATAAAAAAGTTCCTGGAGACAAATGGAAATGGAAATGCAACATACCAGAATTTATGGGATACAGCAAAAATTGTTCTAAGAGGGAAGTTTATATCAATAAACTTTTAACTGAAGAAGCAAGGAAGATAAATAAGCAATCTAGTGTTACTTCTTAATATTAATATTTTCTGCATTTATGGGAAGTTTGAATCATTTGCTTCCTGAGGGAGGATTCCTAAATTTTCATTTATGGAGAGCTTAAGATCTACAACCAGTGTTCTGAAAACCAGAAACAGAAAGGAAACAGGAGAAAGTAGATTATGGATCAAGGTTTCCATGTTCTGTGGTTTCCGTAAGCTGTGCCTGATGCCTTCGCAGAGTTAAGCTCCTGTATTTGCTGTAGAGGACAGCAAATATTATTTTATGAGATACAGTAGGAATCTTGCATTTTCAACTGGTCCTTAGATGTTCAACCAGTCCTTCCTGATTCCAGTCTCTTCTGTATGTCTTTTAGTGAGCCAGTAATATCAAGTGCCCACTAATCTCCAAATGGAAGACTCACAAGACCTTCGCTTACAATGACCATATGTAAACTCATTATCTTTCTCTAGATGACTCTTCCTCCTCAGTTCCAGATCCTAATAGCAGCAGATACTGTGGTCAGCCTCCTTTCCCAACCTAGAGGACCATCAGAAGTACTCATTAGCTTGACTTCTGTGAGTGCTGAATGGCTAATAGTTCTTACATAGATACCCTTTTCTCACCATTTCCATCAGCTGAAAAGAGCTGCTTTGCCTAAGGTCACTGCCTACCGGGGAACTTGCTCTAATGTAGCACAGTCTCTGCAGGACCATCCTAACCTAGCGCTCGCTGTGGCACTTGGTTAGGAGGCTGAGTCTTTCCTCTGCCTAATTTTGCTTTTTTTGCTTCTTCCTACACTGTGAAGAAGGCTGAGCCCCGAAGAATTGATGCTTTTGAACTATGGTGTTGGAGAAGACTCTTGAGAGTCCCTTGGACTGTAAGGAGATCCAACCAGTCCATTCTGAAGGTGATCAGCCCTGGGATTTCTTTGGAAGGAATGATGCTAAAGCTGAAACTCCAGTACTTTGGCCACCTCATGCGAAGAGTTGACTCATTGGAAAAGACTCTGATGGTGGGAGGGACTGGGGGCAGGAGGAGAAGGGGACGACAGAGGATGAGATGGCTGGATGGCATCACTGACTCAATGGAAGCGAGTCTGAGTGAATTCTGGGAGTTGGTGATAGACAGGGAGGCCTGGCGTGCTGCGATTCATGGGGTCGCAAAGAGTCGGACACGACTGAGCGACTGAACTGAATTGAACTGACACTGATGTTAATCCCAAGTACTCTGCATAATAAACACTTGCATGCAGAAGGCTGTCCTGGAGTCTTCTTCCCTGGGGAACTGATCTGTGTTACTTGTGAGTAGCATCATGACTAAGCTGCAAATGCTGAAGCCCAGTGGGATGGCTCATATTCCCTCACCCTCAGCTTACTTCCACATTCTTCTGTGTCCATTTCCTTCTGTCAATTTGTTTCCTGCTGCTCATTTTTCATAAATGGATCTCCATCCCTATTTAAGGTTGTAAAAGATGGCAATCCGGCTTGTTGTCTATGCTACAACTATTGGTGGTCACGTTTCTGAGTAATCATGGTTCTTCTTTGCTCAGCATGCCTCGGGAGTTCGCATCACTTGGCTTGATAAACCCTGGCCAACATCAGAAATAGGAAGAGGCTCACAACTTGGCTCACCCTTTCTGCTCTTCCAGCGTCATCCTGGGGGACATTCTCATCCATTTCATTTTTTTTCTGCACATTTCAAATTTCCTACAATTTTGTAAATATGCCACTTGCAATTGACTTCACACAGCCTTTCCTTCTCTTCTCTTGCCTTGAAAAAGTCCTTCTCTGGTTTCAGGACTGCTTCCACAGCACATTTGGGACCCCATGGACGGCAGCACGCCAGGCTCCCTTGTCCATCACCAATTTCCGGAGCTTTCTCAAATTCATACAGTTGGTGATAACATCCAACCATCTCATCCTCTGTCGTCCCCTTCTCCTCTTGCCTTCAATCTTTCCCAGCATCAAGGTCTTTTCCAGTGAGTCAGTTTTTCGTATCAGGTGGCCAAAGTACTGGAGCTTCAGCTTCAGCATTAGTCCTTCAAATGAATATCTAGGACTGATTTCCTTTAGGATAGACTGGTTGGATCTCCTCACAGTCCAAGGTATTCTCAAGAGTCTTCTCCAACATCACAGTTCAAAAGCATCAGTCATTTGGCACTTAGCTTTCTTTATAGTCCAACTCTCACATCCATACACGACTACTGGAAAAACCACAGCTTTGACTAGAGGGACCTTGTTGGCAAAGTAATGTCTCTACTTCTTAATAAGCTGTCTAGGTTGGTCATAGCTTTTCTTCCAAGGAGCGAGCATCTTTTAATCTCATGGCTGCCGTCACCATCTGCAGTCATTTTGGAGCCCCCGAAAATAAAGTCTGTCACTTTCCACTGTTTCCCCATCTATTTCCCATGAAGCGATGGGACCAGATGCCATGATCTTAGTTTTTTGAACAGGAATAATTAAATAAGATGAGGCTACATGGAAAGGGTGTGGGTCTAAAACCACTATGACTGGCGTCTACAAGAGGAGAAGAACTGAGTCAATCAGAGACACACAATGAAGAAGTTCACATGAAGACAGAAGCAGAGACTGGAGTGATATTTCTAAGCCAAGGAATGCCAAGGGTTGCCAGCAACCCCCAGAAGCTCTAGGATGCTTTTATTATCTTTCAGATTATTCAATAAAAACATATAATTTAAAAGTATGTTATCTTAAATATTTATTAGATCATTGTATACTTTTTTAAAATATTTATTAGGTTACCGAGTGTATATCATTGACCTCCTGGGACCAAAGAGGAAAAATATTAGTTTAGAGAAAAGGGACCACAGTGATATATCATTGTACACATCCAGGGCCTGGCACTGTGCTTGCATAGAGTATGTCATTAACAGAGTATATGGAAGGAGTACACACACTGTACTTCTGTTGTACTCAAAGTGTCTTTCTATAGATCAAGGGTCTGTTCTCATTTAGCTCCTTTGAATTCCTTGCATGTTTCTTTGTAAATTCCCCAAAAGTTTTGGCTGGTTTTGATGATCTTGGTTTGAAGACAAATTTAAAAATAAAATTTTGATTCAGTACATTGTTTAAGAGATTTTAGGGATATCTGATAAATGTTTGCAACTGCTATTTCATCTAAGTACGCTGAATGAGGTCTGTGGTTCATAAACCCACAAGTTTATAAATACCTGGGTGCTTTGTCTCCATGAACCTATGCAGAACTAGGGGATGAGAAACTTGGCCTTCAAGATCCTAAATTTAGAGGACTTTCTTGGTGGCCCAGTGGCTGTGACTCCTCACTTCCAGCGCCGGCGGCCCAGGTTTGACCCCTGGTCAGGGAACCAGATTCCACATGCTGCAACTAAGATCTCACATGTTACAGTTAAATATCCTGCTTGCCACTACTAAGACCTGGTGCAGCCAAATAAGTAAATAAATACTTTTAAAAAGATCCTAAATTTGAAAAAGGGAGAAAAATGCACCGATATTTAGCTGCTAGTAAGTTTGTGTATTGGGTGTCCTATGTGGCTCAGTGGTAAAGAATCTGCCTTCTATGCAGGAGATGTGGGTGTGGTGCCTGGGTTGGAAAGATCCCCTGGAGAAGGAAATGGCAACTGCTCCAGTATCTTTGCCTGAAAAATCCCATGGACAGAGGAACCTGGTGGGGTACAGTCCATGGGGTCACAAAGAGTCAGACATGATTTAGTGACTAAACAACAACAACAAGTTTGTGAACTACTGACCTTCCTGTTGTATTTAGATATCAATGAAAAACATTCTTCAGCTTCTGAATTTGTGCTTAGTTGCATAATTATGCAACCCGCAAATATTTAGTTTCTAGGAATCATCGGCTGTTGGATGGGAATGGCAAAAACCATCTACACAATTCACTAAGAGGTCAAAGATATTCCTTTAGGAAAGGAATGGCTGAATGTTTGACCCATGATTTTGCACTAAAAAAAATGTAAGACTCAGCAAGCAGAGAGACTCAGCAAGCATAGGAATGGCATATGAAAGCTTCAAGGCATTCAAGGCAAATCTGTAGACTGGTTCCTGGTGCTGCCAGACATCATTTCTGATCACTGCACATGTGTTTATTTGCATGTGAGAGGCTTAGTCACATGTTTCCCAAATCACAGGTTTTACTCTCAGACGTGTGCTTAGTAGATTACATCCCTAAATTAATATGGAAAGCAAGACTCTGTGAACACACCAGATGAGAGACTCTGAAACTTATAACCCTTTCATTCCCACTTGGTTGTCTTTTTCGTTTCTATACAATGAGCATGCCTCATGGATGGCTATTCCCCTTCTCACGGTTTCTCAAAATAGCTTATGAGAACATTATGCCAATGAAGAAAAACAGCCCCAAATTAATAATGAACATTTGTTTCTTTAGTGATTGAAATCCACTGTTTTATACCCGGTTGCAAATGAGTAAATGGTTTTTTTTCTATTCAAGAAAAATGAGATGATTAGAAAAGGGAGATTGAGAGTATGATTTCAACAATAAAGTGGACTCACTAAGTGTTAAGTGTCAGTCACTCAGTCACGTCTGACTCTGCAACTCTATGGACTGGAGCCCTCCAGCTCCTTTGTCCATGGGATTTACCAGACAAGAGTATAGGATCGGTCTTCCATTCCCTTGTCCAGGAGATCTTCCTGACCCAGGGGTTGAACCTGGGTCTCCTGCATTGCAGGTAGATTCTTTATCATCTGAACCTCACTAAAGGGAAATGTTAAAGCAAGATTTAGGAGCACCTCGAATGGGCAAAAACTGCTAGCTCAGCAGAAGGCCAGATTTTGTTTCTTCTTAGATGCACCTACTACTGCAAGGTTCAGTTTTAGAATAGGCAGTGGGACCAAACATTTTGAGAATACATTTGCACCTGGGACCAAATTTTTGAAAGCTTAATACTAAAAGAGCAGTATTCACAGGAAAATACAACACACAGGATCAGAGGTGTGTAAAGGCCCTAAGACTGAAGTTTATATATCAAACAATTTATTCTTTTTCTTGCATGGGTTTTAGTGATCTTGACACAACCCAAATGTGGAAAGATGGACAATGAATTTATCTGAGTTCACTGGCAGGACCCAGAACATACAATAAGTCATAGTGCAAGGCATAGGTCTTACATAATGGACAAGAAGACAAGGATGGGCATAAAAGAGGTGGAGGACTGTATGAACCCAGAGCCCAGGTCATGCTAGACTTGCTTGCAGGAACCCTCTGAGTAGAGTGTGGTCATTCAGGTTGATGAGGATAAATTGTATTCAAAATTCTCCTGGAAGACAAACTGTTCTGTTTCACTCCTCCATTCCCATAGTTTCTAGTGACATCGTGCTTATAGTTCCACTTTGTTCTCTGGAATATGATGTCAGATCATTCTGCATACAAGGTCATCGAATGACCTGAGCCATCTTCTCATTACGTGGCGTATCCTCCCCCAAACCTCTTTGGGAACCTCTTTTACTCCCACAATGTACCGCTCCTCTCTCTCTCTTTCATTTTAATCTGGTAACAACATTAATTAGGCTTGTGAAGTATGTCCGTTTTCTGTACAGATGAATGCTTCTTTTGTTCTTTCTGTCTTCCAGACATAAGTTTATGAGTCTCCCCAGGCCTATTTTATTAGATAAAATGCCTTGTCCCTTTTTTTTTTTTTTCTATTTTAGAGAAAGATGCCTCATGGTAGATTTTATATTTTAGCTGGGAATAGAGTCTTGGCAAAATCGGAATTCTTGGATCATTTTCTGAATTATTATTAGCCTTTTTTAAAATTGATCTTTAGATAAGAGGAGAGGCCAGTAGGAATTATCTTTACCATCTCTAAGATTAAGAGTGCTCTGGGGCATCACATATAATGAAGCCCACAGAGAAATTTCTCTATTAAGCATTCTTACTAATTAGTACTCTTAATTAGTAGCATAATTAAAAGAATAGATGCATCTATTTTTGATAAATTATGAAACATCCGCTTTAATATCATTGCAACTTCTAGCACGTGCGTGCTAGCTAAAACAACACAGGTAGATTGAAATGTGCTGTGAAAAAACAAGTGTAAGGAAAGATTTAGTATTTCTAAATACATGATTGTGCAAAGACATGATGCACATTATGGTCAGAGAGGGGAGATGTATGTCTCCCACGCCTTGTCAGGTGACATTTTATCCAAGCCAAAAAGCAGGGTTGAATACAGAATGAATGTGGGTTAAATACAGATGGCCAGCTAAATTTGAATTTTAGATAAACAACAAATAAATTATATATAAATATTTCCCAAATATGACATGGGACATACTTATGCTGAAAATTCTTTATTTGCTGTTTATCTGAAATTCAAATTTAGCTGGGCATCCTGTATGTTTATTTGCTAAATCTAGCAACCCTAAAAACGAGTCAGTTGATATCAAAAAAGTAAAATATGTGTCAGTGTCCCTCACAACAAAATATGCCTTTATGACAGTCTGGAATCATTCTCATAATCTGATAATATAACCTAGGTCTCAGAAGTTTTCAAAAGGCTTTCAGAGACATTAGCAATCAACAAGATAAACTTAACTGATTCTACTCCACTGCTGAAGAAATAAATGTTCAGAATGGTCAAAGACTGGTCTGAAGCCAAGCTGGTCCTAAGAGATGTGTGTGCTAAGTCACTTTAGTCGTGTCCAACTCTTTGCAGCTTCATGGACTGTAGCCTGCCAGGCTCCCCTGTCCTTGGGGATTCTCCAGGCAAGAATACTGAATTGGGTGCCATACTCTCCTCCAGGGGATCTCCCCAACCCAGGGATGGAACCCGCGGCTCTGTCTCTTGCATTGGCCTGCAGATTCTTTACCATTAGTGCCACCTGGAAAGTCCAGTCCTAAGAGATGGAACTACAACTAGTATCTAGGTCTTGAGATTCCTAATCTGTATTTCCTTGCTGATTTAAAAATAATTAACTGGTTTATAAATAATCTAAACCATGTAGTCATATTAGTCATAATCCACCTGCCCTGGACAGTGATTATAATTTTTGGCAACAGCCACTCTGATTTGAATTGAAAATGACCAAGGAAGCATCTGAATCCACCTGTGCCCCGGAAGCAATGCGAACCATCTCCCAGAAGCTCTGTATTAATATATGCACAGCATGGCTTGTGGGTGACATTTCCCCACCGTTTCTAGAGAAATCTGTAACTTTTATATATATTATGTATTTCCATTTTCTATACAAGTGGCAATGTACTTTGATGTCAAGTAACTACGTGATTGGTAGGAATAATTCAGAGGCGCTATTGGTTTTCCAGCCCAGAAAGGATGAGAAGTCGTTTCGTGACACTTCCACTCACAGATCTGAAGAGTAACTGATCAGGGTCTCGTATTTGACTGCGTTTGCAGGGCTGGCACTCAGAGAGACAGACTTCTCATTTAAAATTCAGCCCTTCTGTGAGACACTGAGTGATGATCTTGGAACCAGACAAAGTTGACCGGAATTTGTGAAAAGGTAATCAACCATTCCTTGCTGAGGAAAACCAGTGAATATATGTACACACTGCTTCGAGAATCTGTTCTTTTTGTTACAGAACAGATGTCTGGGAGGTTTTTGGCAGGCCCCACTCTGTCAAACAGTCCAGTTTTGACAGTTCCTTGCTTGAGGCATGGCTGAAATGCAAAGTATTTCTGATCAGAATATCATATTCATCTGGATGTTAATTACTGTGTCTGCCTTGGTATAAATAATTAATTATGCAAAACCCACACAGCTGCTGCTGGACAGAGTTAAGTAACTTGCTGTCAGTCTTGCAGTTCTGGAAAGGAAAGGAAGATTTAGAAAAACATGCTCTGTCACTGTGGGGAGGGGGTGCTTGTCATGTTCCCCTGCAGCCAGATGGAAATCATTGTAATTGAGCGTGGGGCGCACGCGTGCGCGTGTGTGTGAGTGTGTGTGTTTCAGATAAATAGTATCTCCTAATTGATATTAGTTGGTCCTGAAGGCAATTCCCTTTTCTATTTATGTAGTACCTTTCCAGGACCCCAAATACCTTGCCAGAGAATCGCTACAGGTCTGACTTCCAAATCCTTCGCAGTTTGTCATCATATCCATCAACCGTTCAAGCGTTCTCCTGGAGCAGGGCATTCAGGTTATGCTGAGTTAGGTGAGCTTTTTTCTTCCTTTTTTTTTAATCTCTGGAAAGGCACAGACAACACCAGCTGATTTCATTCATGTTGGAGACTTGTTTCAAGTTTCACCAATCTCGTCAGTGATGACTGTGTGAATATCTAGAGTGCTGAGAAATCACGATGCATCCATTTAAGACTTTCTCTGTCTCTGTTACTTGACTCAAGTGCAAATGACTTGTTTATGTTTAAATACAGCTAGATGTTGCCTTGATAGAGGCTAAGTGCTAGTTCCATGTAACTTTGTGTGTGTGAGGCAAAACAGCACTGCATGCAGCAACAGTGAGAAAAAGAGGGGATTAAAAAATACCTCTAAAACCAAGGCTTCCATAGACTTATCAGATGGGTTTTTTTGTGTGTGTGGTGTAAATATTGATATTACTTTAATGAAGCAAACTTCCAGAACTTACAAAGAATGTTCACGCAGAAAAGGCGCAAACTCCCCCTTTGAGAAGCAGTTGTTGTAGAGTGGATGCTGGTGGTGGGCAATGGCTGTGGGCGCTGGACTCCATCACATTCCAGCTGAGTAATTTAGGACAAGTCACAGCATGCTTAGGGAATTTCCTTTTCTGCTCTCACGCAGCATCAGTGATAGAATCAAATGAGATCATCGGTATTAAAACACTTTGCAAACTGGGATGATATTTAAAAATACAGAGTATCATTTTGTCTCCAACAATTAGTTATTGGGCAAGTCGTGCTAAGGAAACATCGACCTGTTATACTTCTTCCTTTTAAATCTACCCCCTCATTTATTCACCCAGCAAGGTTTTGTTGTCTCTATTCATGTACCTTACTCCTTGGAAGGGAAATTATGACCAACCTAGACAGCATATTAAAAAACAGAGACATTACTTTGCCAACAAAGGTCCATCTAGTCAAAGCTATGGTTTTCCCAGTGGTCATGTATGGATGTGAGAGTTGGACTGTGAAGAAGGCTGAGTGTAGAAGAATTGATGCTTTTGATCTGTGGTGTTGGAGAAGACTCTTGAGAGTCCCTTGGACTGCAAGGAGATCTAACCAGTCCAGCCTAAAGGAAATCAGTCCTGGGTGTCCATTGGAAGGACTGATGTTGAAGCTGAAACTCCAGTACTTTGGCCACCTGATGTGAAGAGCTGACTCATTGGAAAAGACCCTGATGCTGGGAAAGATTGAGGGCAGGAGGAGAAAGGGATGACAGAGGATGAGATGGTTGGATGGCATCCCCAACTCAATGGACATGGGTTTGGGTGGACTCCAGGAGTTGGTGATGGACAGGGAGGCCTGGCATGCTGCAGTCCATGGGGTCACAAAGAGTCGGACACGACTGAGTGGCTGAACTGAACTGATTCATGCACCAGGCACTCCTGTGATCATGAAGACAGAAGTAACCCCTACTTTTGTGGAGATCATAGTCCAGTGAGGAGAATAAACACAGAAGAAAATATATGAATAAAACAACTACAAATAAAGTTAAGTGCCAAGAAGAAAATCGAATGAGGCAGAGGGATGGAGAGCAGCTGAGTGGGCAGTTTAAGATGCGATGGTCATGGAAAGGCCCTGAGAAGAAGATCTGGTCCTTAAGCAGATGCCTGAATGAAAAGATGGGTTGGTTAATGCCAGAGAAGTTAATTCTGAGTTAGCGCCAATGTCCACAAGTGGGGACACACTTTGTGTTTTGACAGTGGAGGGTGCTGGCGGGCCTGTGGCTGTTCCCTGAGGGAGGGGATAGGATATGAGATCCACCATCTTCCTCTCTTTACTAGGTCACAGAACAAAACCTCCGCATGTGACACCGGCTCTGTGATTTTCATTCACAGAAGACACACCGTGTGGCTGTAACGGCTTCGATTTTCTTGACAGAGCAGTGAGATTGTCCTTGCTTGGAGAACACTGGGATTGTACAGAAAAGAGTGGGAAAAAAAATTCCAATCCACATGTCTTTAGGGAACTACAAGTCTGAAATATCTGTATTGATTTAGTTTTCTTTCCTGTTGACTTCTGACCTAATGATTTACAAAGTCTTGTTACACCTTATAGAACAACCCATGGAAGATACATGGGAGGGAAAGAAAATTAGTGCTTCCTTTAAGTCTTCACATGGGACACCTTTAGTGTGAAATCCAACAAAGTGTGTGTGCTGATATACCAGTTTTTGCTGACACTGACATTAAGAGTTTTACTAAAAAAAAAAAAAAAATCTGCTAGGATAAGGAGCCAGCACACCTCAAAATTCTGGAGTCTGTTTTGCTAAAAAAGGTTAGTGGTGTATCTCCCTACACATTCGTCCCCTCTTTGCATGGAATTACTTATATAATTGTTCTTTGCTGTCTTGTGTATTGATGATGATGGGAATACATTCTTGCCCAGCTGTTTGGGCTGAAGATAAATAGCGGGGTTGGGGGCTAGAGATTGAGAGAAACTTGGTTCCCCTTTCATTCTAAAGGTTAGTGTGCCTTAACACTGGCTCAATATTGTAAATACATCAATATCAGTGGCATCTAGTAGAGATAGTTACTCAGCCAAGGATTGCAGATTGTTAAAGAAAGAGTACTGCTGCTGCTAAGTCGCTTCAGTCGTGTTCGACTCTGTGTGACTCCATAGACGGCAGCTCACCAGGCTCCCCCGTCCCTGAGATTCTCCAGGCGAGAACACTGGAGTGGGTTGCCATTTCCTTCTCCAATGCATGAAAGTGAAAAGTGGAAGTGAAGTCGCTCAGTCGTGTCCGACCCACAGCGACCCCATGGACTGCAGCCTATCAGGCTCCTCCCCCCATGGGATTTTCCAGGCAGGAGTACTGGAGTAGGGTGCCATTGCCTTCTCTGATAAAAGAATGCAACCTAGAACTATAAGATCTGATATCCTGTATCTTTTTCCCTGTTTTTCTTTTTGTTCTGTACCTTTTTTTTCTTCTGTATCTTTTGTTTTTCTGTTTTAACACTAAGAACAGGACACATGTATCTGAATGAATAGTAAGTAGCACAAAATTTCCCATAATGATAAACAACAATTCTCTACTCCATCACTCCCAACTCCATCGCCTCCTTAAAAATGTTCACCATATTTCATTTTAGTTACCTTTACATGTAAATATGCTCAGAATATTAAAACATATGGCAAATAAGCATAATACTTTATTTTTTCATCCTTATAATGAAATAAATAATACTACCTACCTATATACAAATTCTCATTTGCTACTGTGCTCATCAAGTTTGAGAATACATTTAATGTGAAGAGTGTGGTAGACCTTAGTTATTATTGCACTAGTTTGGAGAGGAAATTTTGTATACATTTCCTATAATTTCCACTGGATTTGCTTAATTACATTTTCTTTACATAGCATATCATCGATCCAGGGCATTGACAAGTTTTTCATTACAAAGCACAAATTAATATCATTATCTCTGGAAAAAAATTTGAGTGCAAAATGTACGCATTATGAGAACAAAGCAATCTTTATCTGGGTGCGAAGTGCTAAAGTTGCTACGCTCCTAATTGTGGAGAAATCAGAAATTCGTCTCATAAGGAGCTATCTACTGACCACCAAAGAAGCTGGGCATATATTCACTTGGTGTCTTAAACTGAACAAAAGCCTCGATGGTTTCTAACCAGTCATCTTTGAGTTGTGATCTGAGGAAATACAAAAGTATTAGGATCAAGAAGTTATTAGTTGATCAAGACAAGGGATAAACCAAGTAAGTTATGGTTAAACTAGACTAGCTATTAGGACCCATACTTTAAATGCAGAAAACCTATAACAGAAATAATGGACAAGAGGGAAGATATGGCTTAGTATCAGACACACGAAACACTTCTATGAGTTTTAGATGATGACATAAAAGTAATTACATTTAAACACCACAGTGAGGTTTCCAAATAAATCAGTATGGCATGAGGCTGAATTACTGTAAGTATAATGTTTGGAGCAAGGTAAACAGGGGCTACTGGGGGATCCGAAGGTAAGTTCCCCTAGAGATGCCTCTCTGTGCCTGTCAGTTACATTTCCAGAATGGCCAGCATGGGGAAAGAGTTAAACCCATTCCACACAAGAAATGAATGAAAACATTTAGCTTCTTGGAATTTCAAGAGCAAAATCTGAAGGCAGCACGTGGTGGCTTTCTCAGATCATCTGGGTGGGAGTAAAAACGGTTGAATTCAATGGCTTAACTCTTTTTTCAGTTGATAATTAGGGCCCATGGCTCACAACAATGTATCAACATTAATTTCCTTGAAGACTTTGTCTAAATAGCTACACAGTACCTGGAAAACAGCATGAAAACTGTGTTTGGAGATTAGAGTTTGCATCCAGGTCTTACCACTTAACCCGTTTTGTCATTGTAGATTTGTCCTCTCTCAACCTCACTCTCCTCATCTGGAAAAATAAAGTGAGTATTCCTTACATGGAAAGTTTTTGTGAGAATTAAATGACCTAAAGCTTGTGTAATGGAGATGACATTTCTGTAAAGTTACCTTCCATGTAAAGCTTATCTATGAGGCTGGAATGGATAAGGAGGAGAACAGGTCAAAGATAAACCATGCTGGACAATAGCTGAAAGTAATGAAAACAGATTTTATTGTCTTTTGCAGTAGGAGAGTCCAGCTCATCTTCGGTCATGCGGAGCTGACTGTGTGTTTTAGAGGAGACTGAAGTAGGGGGAGCAGGAGTAGGTAAAAACTGAGCAGAGTCGGGGAGGTGGAAATAAACATAAAGCAGGAGTGAGTGCTGGGTCATGAAATCTTAAGAAATCTTAGGAACTCGAAGGAGATATTCTTAAACCCTTTTCACCAACCCCACTCCCAGGAGCTAGTGATCAGTATCGAATACCCTCTGCCCCCTTGCCCCCTTCTCACAGGTCACGTGGTTGGGCTGGATTTCAGATGAGCTCTCAACACGATGGTGACATAATTATGAGAAGCTTTTCCTGGGCCTTTTCATCTGAAGCGCCTTCATCTGTGCAGGCAGCTGTAACGAAGTACCGTAGAGGTGCCGTGTTTTCACATCGAAAGTTGGTTTCTCATAGTTCTGAAGGTTGGAAGTCAGGCTTGGAGTGCCAGCATCGTTGGGTTCTTATGAGGACTTTCTGGTGGGTTTCAGACAAGCTCCTTCTCGCTGTGTCCTCATGGGGTAGCAAGAGAGTGAGAGGTCTCTATTATAAAGAAGGGTTCCAATCCCACTTCTGGGGGCCCCATCCTCAGGACCTCCTCAAGTCCCCACCTCCTAACACCATCACCATCGGGGTTAGGTTTCAACACGTGAATTTTGGAAGGACATACATACTTAGTCCGCAGCAGAGAGAACATACAAAGGAAAGAAACACAGGAAGAAAAAACAGAGGGGAAGAGAAAAAGGAGACTGAACCTGCGGACTTGTAGCTCTTCTCCACCCGCCTGATGGCTCAGCTGCCAGCTCTTCTCTTTGCTTCTCTACCTGCATGTGTCCTAGCTTTTACACAAACAGAAAGAGCCTAATTCAGATCAGCATTAGTGAATGTGGACTTTGTATCATACACTGGATATATGTTTAAATTAAATCCGAAACTGAATTTTGAGAAAAATAAATAGTCCCCAGTGCTCAGATGTTTACTGAAAAAGGATAGACTTTGGGATTATGTTCATCTGGAGTTGATTACTTTCTCTTCTACTCTTTTTTTTTGGTGACACATTTCATGGAACAAACTTACTGAGACTCAAATTCATAATTTAAAAGGAAATCTCAGCACATAAAACCCAGTAAAAATACCACTACCTAACGCAATGGGAGACCAGCTCAGATCCTGCGCCCACTTGCTCTGTCTCAGATGGAGGTGGGCGGGCATTCTTCTAGAACTTGAGAGAGACACCAAGGTGGGTGAGGTGCTGAGAGTCAGTCCTTGAGAAAAAACAGCAGATGACCTCATCTGGGCAGCGGGGAGGTGGAGGATTTACCCCTGCACCCCAGGGTCCTTCCTCTCCTTCCTGGGTCAGGCTGACAAAGGTAGCTTCTGTCCTGGATGCATCAGCCACACAGAGTACTGAGGACTACCTCTAGCTGGGCTGGTCCTGCCTCACTCCAAGGCTGCCATCCGTGTCTTCCCCCTGCAGGCATTTCTGTCTGATCTGTTTCCTCGTCTGTGAAATCAAGATAAAGTCCACTGGCAGACATGAAGCTGAGGGACTCTCTCCTGGGACCAAGGCCTCAGCTGGGATGCTGACTCAGCAGAGAGGGACCAGCTCTTCCCATGTGTTCTCTCTTCCTCCAGGAAGCTAGTTGAGGCTGGAGTATGAAATGGTCCCAGCAGCGAGAACCAGGAGGCCCTAACCTGCAACTCCTCTCGAGCATCTGCGTGAGTGTCATTGGCCATTGTTCCGTTGACCAAAACCAGCTCAGGGTCAGTGTGAGGCAGCGATCCCTGCAGGATGGGGTATAGGGAAGATTATGGTGCAAGCATTTTAGCAAAGGGATAATGAGAGCTGCCTAATCAGGTTATTTGAGGATTACGGAAATTAACATTCAGCAGGCATGCAAAGCAAAGCCTGGAACACTGAAAAGACTAAGTAAGCATTTACCACTGTTATTAACTCCTGGGGGCCCTCTCAGTGGTAAGGTCTGTGACACTAATGATTTTATTCAGAAATCTCATACTTGATATTATCAAACCAGTGGAGTTACTTCCGACCTGCAAAGAGCTTCTTTTGGTTCTAGTTTCTTTTCAGTTTGTGTGTATTTTTTTAGTGACATAAGTAATATATAAATACATGGTTATTATGAATACCAATATAATTATGACAAATGTTAGGGAATATAGAATAAAAATTATAGTACCTATTCAGTTCAGTTCAATTCAGTCGCTCAGTCATGTCTGACTCTGTGACCCCATGGACTGCAGCACAGCAGGCCTCCTTGTCCATCACCAGCGCCCAGAGTTTACTCAAACTCATGTCCATTGAGTCGGGGATGCCATCCAACCATCTCATTCTCTGTCCTCCCCTTCTCCTCCCGCCTTCAATCTTTCCCAGCATCAGGGTCTTTTCCAGTGAGTCAGTTCTTCGCATCAGGTGGCCAAATTATTGGAGTTTCGGCTTCAGCATCAGTCCTTCCAATGAATATTCAGGACTGATTTCCTTTAAGATGGACTGGTTGGATCTCCTTGCAGTCCAAGGGACTCTCAAGAGTCTCCTCCAACACCATAGTTCAAAAGCATCAATTCTTCGGTGCTCAGCTTTCTTTATGGTTTAACTCTCACATCCAAACATGGCTACTGGAAAAACCATAGCTTTGAAATACTTATACCCATCCCCTATCTTCAAACTCAGTTGCCAACCCTATTAAAAATTTATTATTTAACCTTCCTTATATATGTGCCTGTGTGATGTAATGAAATATATATACAAAATCTGTCTCATAAGTTTAAAATACATGTAGAAATATAGATATAGGTTTCACTTCCATGAAATCTATGTATGCCTCTAATCACATAATTTATAAATTGTATTGCATCATTTACTTACATAAAAGGGCCATGCTCTGTGTAGTATATTGTGAATTCTTTTTTCGGTGATATATACTGGAGAACTTTCAATGATATGGATAAACTATATCATTTATATTTTAAACCCCAAAATGTTTCATAGTACAGCAACACCTAATTTTATTTAAGTATTCCATTGTAAGGCGCATTCAGGTTATTTCTATTTTTTCATCATTGTAGGCAGTGCTACACTTAGCCTTGCTTATATTATATGCATGTATATAGATATGTTTATACCTGATAACTTGCTGGGTTGAAGTTATGGATGTCTTACATTTTGAGAGATTCTGCCAAGTTTTATTTCTCAAAGCCGTGTCAATTGTTCATCAGTGGACTTAGCTATCATGTGGAAGGCTTGGGGTACACAGTTTTTAAATTGCCTTCCAGGAAACCTACAGTTCCTAGATTCTGATCAAGACCTTGGCACCAGATCAGAACTATTAGGGTACTAATGAATCGTCCTGTACTGACCATCTCAGAGTGCAGTCGTAACTGTAGACCAAATTTAGACAACTTAGTGAGTTTCCAGGCACAAACATCTAAGAGCTAATTTGCTCAGTGCTTTGAAGTTTTTATTATATCAAATCTTTATACTCTGGATTAAGTGAGCAGTGATATCCCTGATCTAAGGGAGTCCGGACTCTGCCATTACCATCCCATGTGCCAATCATGGGTCCTGGTGTGTGTGTGTGTCAGTCAGGTACGTGTCCACACGCTTGTCCCCACGTGCCAGCAGAGGAAACCTGCCTGACCTTCCCCAGCAGGTTTCTCCTGGGAACTTCAGGGGACAGTCTGAAGGACCAGAGTCCTTTTGGGTTGCTTTAATAAGGTAATGTGAGCTGCAGTATGACTGATAGACACAAGAAGTTAACATTCATGAGAGAAACCTCAGTCCTGGAGCTGTAGTAGGCAGACCGCCAACAGAAATTGTTTTGTGGATGAAATATTTCCTAAAAATAGCTCTCCCAGATCAGCCTAATGCAATTAAAGTTAGTGATGTACATAATAAGGAAACTGGGAGCTCTTCCTGCTAATAACCACTGTGGAACCAAGGCAATCCATTCCATTAATTTAATATACACTTTCATAGTCCCTTGGTAATAGAAGTATAATTAAAATGATATGCTTTGATAGGCTTTTCTTTCCAAAATGAAATTTTGCAAGTACAGGTTTTGAAGTATGCATATATATATATATATATATATAAGTGTATATATATATACTCCTGTAATTATTATCCATTGTATATTTATTTTGGTCTCTCTTTCTTCCATGCCATATCCGCTACTGCCAATTTTTTTTTCCCTTAAAGTTAAATCCTGACAATGGTACCGACAGATTTCTTGATGCAGAAAGCTGTTTGAAGAAGAGCTATTAAGAGCATGGCAATTAACTGCTGAAAGCAGGTAGGCGGAATTTGGGGTTGAATTTGGGTTTATTTGAGATTTTTATTCCAACAGTATGAAAAAAGGTGCCTTGATTCTGGACTTCACATCCTGCAGAACTGCAAGAAACACACTTCTGTTGTTTGTTTTTTTAAGGAGTTCAATTCAACTTTCCAATTAAAAGAACACAAGATTTGGGACTTTCCTGGTGGTCCAGTGGTTACAACTCTGTACTTGCACTGCTGGGGGCCTGGGTTTAACCCCAGATCTGGGAAGTAAGATCCTATAAGTCATGCTGCATGGTGGGAAAATAGAAGACAGAAATCGAAAGGACTGGAAACAACGCAGTGACACTAAGAAAATGGGCTCCCATTAATGAGCAATTGGATAAGCTACTGTTTCCTATCATTCTCTGGCCATATGATTTCAAGAAGCTTTTTAAAACAGATGTCATATAGTTTACAATGAAAGAAAAGTAGCTCTGCTCTGTTTGGGATTCATTGGGAAATAAATTATCTTACTATTTATTGAACTCTATTTTAAGGTACATCAAGTTAATCTTACTATGCTCCCACCTAAGCATGAATAGGCACGCATTTGAATCAACTCAAAAAGAAATTTAAAAGTTATATCCCATTACAAAATTGCAATAAAAAGATATTTTCAAAGGGAAGGGCTATTAAAGTGTGAGTAAGTTTGAGCCAAGACCTAAGATCTGATGGGAAGTCGGAATATTGACATAGTCTTGCTGGGCTTTGTCTGTGGCACCAATGCCAGTGAGAGGCACCGTCGTCTACTACTACACTGTATCAACCACGGGTGCACGCCATCAGCAGAACCTGTCAGCATATTTACCTCCAAAATAGGCTGAGATTCTGACCCTACCTCAGCCTCTTCACTGCTACATCTTCACCCAAGCTGTCCTTGTCTCCTGCCTGACTATCGTGATGACCTCTCGATAGGATTCTAGCTTCCACTCTTGCTGCCCAAGGAGAAGCCAGCTGTGGACCTCTCATCCTCAAAAAGACTGTGGTGCCTTCCCTTCTCACCCAGACCAAACACCTTAACGCCCTGCAGGGTCTCTCTTCCTCTCTTTCTCCCACCGCAGGTCCACCCTGTTAACCCCAGCCCCATACTCTGTTCATATTGATTCACATTTGCTGGTTTCCTTGCAATTGTTCAAGAAACACTTTTTCCTGAACAGTCTCACTGCCTTGCTCCCTCAAATTATTTGTCTTTGCTCAAATTTTGCCTTGTAAAAAATGCCAATGTAGTATGCCCTAAAAAGCCACTCCATCACATCAATTACCATTTCTTATACTCATTCTCTATTTTAAAATAATCCTTAGCACACCTGACTTATTATGTATTTTTGTTTCTTTTGTACCCATCTCTCTTCATTCAAATCTATGCTCCCTAAAAAAATGATATGTTTTTCTATCATATCTCTGGTGCCTAGAATAAACTTGCACATACTACTTGCTAAACAAATACTATTTGGAAATGCTTATTTTACTTTTTTATTTCATTATAGTTTGATAGTAAGCTTTAGTGATTTCTAAAAATTCAGAAACCCATTTCTAAAAATTCAGAACCCATCATGAGAAGATAAATCCAGTTGGTAACACAAATTTTCAGATACTTTATGGCCACATTTTCATGCATTCATCATCAGGCTGAAAGACTACTTATGTGTTTGGACTACATATTCTTCCATACATTTTCTTCGTTAAAAATATAAAATAAAATTTGCTGATTATACCTACCAAATTCAATATAAAATCAGTAATCATGGACATTATATGGTACATAATTTTCCTAACTATCAAATAAACTTGCTTTTTTAAGCTCAGTTTTAACATAATTAATACATATTGACATGGAATTAGCTGTGCACTGATTATATCTTTCACTTGATTACTAATCTTAAATTAGCATGGATCTCTTTTCTGATTGGTGATTTTAAAAAGCTTTCTTAATGTAGAAGCATATTTTTTCATGATTGAAAAAATTCTAATATTTTGAATTAAATTGGAACATGTCATTTATAGTATTAGAAACTTAAATGTATATTTGTGCTACATGTTGGATATATCTTCATATTCTTAGACATATATCTTTATTACCAGAGTGATAAGGGAACATGAAACATTGTATCTGGAGATATTTGCAGCTAAATATTGAAGGTGCAAGCCTTATGGATCAATTCATATGTAAATGAAATGGTCTGCACCTGTTGCCTAAAATTCTTGCTTAGTAATTAATTAACCTTATTTAGTCTACTAAGATCATGGCATTCGGTCCTATCACTTCATGGCAAATAGAAGGGGAAAATGTGGCTGCAGTGACAGATTTTATTACCTTGGGCTTCAAAATCACTGAGGATGGTGACTGCAGTCATGACATTAAAAGATGCTTGCTCCTTGGAAGGAAAGCTATGACAAACCTAGACAGTGTATTAAAAAGCAAAGACATCAATTTGTTGACAAAGGTCCCTATAGTCAAAGCTATGGTTTTCCAATAGTCATGTATGGATGTGTGTGTTGGACCATAAAGAAGGGTGAGCATCGAAGAGTTGATGCTTTCAAACTGTGGTGTTGGAGAAGACTCTTGAGAATCCTTTGGACAGCAAGAAGATCAAACCAGTCAATCCTAGAGGAAATCAACCCTGAATATTCATTGGAAGGACTGATACTAAAGCTGAAACTCCAACACTTTGACCACCTGACACCAAGAGCTGACTCACTGGAAAAGACCCTGATGCTGGGAAAGATTGAAGACAAAAGGAGAAAGGTGACAGAGGATGAGATGGCTAGTTAGCCTCACTGACTCAGTTAGCCTCACTGACTCAATGGACAGGAATCTGAGCAAACTGTGGGAGCTATTGGAGGACTGAGGAGCCTGGCATGCGGCAGTCCATGGTGTCACAAAGAGTTAGACGTGACTTAGCAATTGAATAACAACAAAAGTCTACTGCAATATTATAATTACATTAAATAATGCTCCTTTTCCCTTGACCTTTGGTGTCCTCATTTTATCTCACCAACTTCTCAGTTTCTAGATCATTGGAAACATATCATGCCAACAATTTTGCCCTGAATGAAACCAAAGCTGGTGGTGCTGGAATCCCCTCTGACATCTACAGAGCTTGCAGTATACCTAGAACCTCCAGGAGCTGGGTTTCTCTACTTTGCTTGTGCTTGTCCTGCTTTCTTTTGGTAGATTTCCACATTTTTTTCAGCTTTGTTGTTTCTGCTTTGAATGTTCTCTGAGAACATCTATTAAAGAATGGAGGTCTCAGAAACTTTAGATCACTCACTCACACAGCCAAATTTTCTTAGGGAAATTGCTATAAACATCCAAACTCTTCAGAAAGACATTCATGAAGATGGAAAAGGTGAGCTTATGTCCTTTATGCTTCGGAGAAGACAAGTTTCTTTCAAGGGTTAGTACAGGAATTCTGTAACTATGGCTTGGTGAGAACAAATAGTGCTGTGAAAATGGATGTGTCTGAAATAGAAAAGAAACATCAGGTGATAAATTGAGGTTATTGTAAATGTGCTTTTGCTAACAGTATAAATAGTAACAAAGTGTCAAGTGATGTATAAACTCAACATTACACAAAAACTTTATTTTTTCACTCAATCTTCTAAAGTTGGTGTCGTTTCTTTTTTTAAATTTTTTTAAAGATTTTTTTTAAAAATTAAAGACACTTGTTCCTCAGAAGAAAAGCTATAACCAACCTTGACAGCATATTTAAAAGCAGAGACATTACTTTGCTGACAGAGGTCCATCTAGTCAAAGCTATATTTTTCCCAGTGGTCATGTATGAATGTGAGAATTGGACTATAAAGAAAGCTGAGCATGAAGAATTGATGCTTTTGAACTGTGGTATTTGAGAAGACACTTGAGAGTCCCTTGGATTTCAAGGAGATCCAACTAGTCAATCTTAAAGGAAATCATTCCTGAATATTCATTGGAAGGACTGATGCTGAAGCTGAAACTCCAATACTTTGACCACCTAATGGGAAGAACTGACTCATTGAAAAAGACCCTGATGCTGGGTAGGATTGAAGGCGGGATGAGAAGGGGACGACAGAGGATGAGACGGTTGGATGGCATCACCGACTTGATGGATGTGAGTTTGAGTAAACTCCGGGAGCTGGTGAGGGACAGGGAAGCCTGGTGTGCTGCAGTCCATGGGGTTGCCAAGAGTCAGACATGACTGAATAACTGAACTGATCTGAAGATTTTTAATGTAGACAGTTTTAAAAAATCTTTGTTGAATTTGTTACAGTATTACTTCTGTCTTATGTTTTGTTTTTTTTTGCCTTAGTGACTTTTGGGATCTTAGTTTCCCCACCAAGTATCAAACCCTCATCCCCTGCTTTGAAAGGTGAGTCTTAACCACTGGGTCACCAGGGAAGTCCTGAAAACTGGTACCATTTCATTTTATAGATGAGAAAACTGAGATCAGCTTTACGTTTGTCAATGGTCTCCTCATCACACTTCATGGTAGTTAAGTCTAGAGCTCTTCCCACTGAAGCAAATCCACTTTTCAATATTTCAGGGCTGCGCACAAGCACCTTTGCCTGGAGTGTTCCCTTCTCCTTCACTGGAGTTTCTGCGGCTGTAGTGGCACTCACTCCACCTGTTCGGCTGCCTCATTTACAATCAATTTGCTTCTCTGCCTTCTCATCATAACCCCTGGGTTGAACACTTTTCAGAAAAGCAGAGATATTATCCTCATAAAGTTAAGAAACTTTAAACCTCAGAGTTGCTAACACAATAAATGAACGACTTGAGTCTGAAGAGGCAAATGCCAGCTACTGACAAGATTGACTTACAGGTGAAACACGCCCTAGACAGTGAACCAAAACATCTGCCTGCTAGAATTTCATCAAAAGCACTCCACTACAGCTCCTTAGAAAGATTTTCCTAACAGTCCCCCATGACATCAACTGTGTGGTTGTCGCGTTCGATGGTAATACGTTTGCTGGAAAGAGACCAACAGACACAGTTAGAGGGTGTAATGTTTCTTTCATGCAAAAGATGTGGAAAATTCAGAATGGAACTGCAGGATGAGGAGATGGCAGAGCACGCTCCCAGACAGAGTTGGCTTCCAAGCGTTCTCAAAGTTTGCTTTGAAAACAAAGCTCTAAGGATGTCACTACCTAGCTGGGATGACAGTTTCACCAGGTAAAAGAATTTTTGTCATTCTGAAGGCATATTCCTTTTCTCTTGACCAATCTGGAAACTCAGCCTTCTCTTAGGAGCTGCATAGAATTTATGTGGAACAAAGTCAGCAAAGCCCTGAGTGACTGAGCATCCAGCAATATTAGAGGTCAACTGGGAGAAGGCAATGGCACCCCACTCCTGTACTCTTGCCTGGAAAATCCCATGGACGGAGGAGCCTGGTGGGCTGCAGCCCATGGGGTCGCTAGGAGTCGGACACGACTGAGCGACTTCACTTTCACTTTTCACTTTCATGCATTAGAGAAGGAAATGGCAACCCACTCCAGTGTTCTTGCCTGGAGAATCCCAGGGATGGGGGACCCTGCTGTCTATGGGGTCGCACAGAGTCGGACACGACTGAAGCGACTTAGCATTAGCAGCAGAGGTCAACTGGGGGACAGTCCTCGGCAGACCAGATTTTGCCTTGTCTGAGGGCAACTTTGGAACCTTTAAAGTGGCTAACTTCATAGACAAAATCAAAATGCATCTCTTATTGCTCTTGCCAACTTGTAATTGTGGATTCAGAGGTTTGAGTTTTTGATGGTCACTGTTGTAGACTAAATATTTGTGTCCCTCCAAACTTCATAGGTTGAGAACTTAATCTCCAAAATGATGGACCTTTGGGAGGTGATCAGGTCATGAGTCTGGAGCCCTTATGAAGGGACTAATGCCCTTATAATGGAGACCTCAGAGAGCTCACCGCACTTTCTGCCAAGTGAGGACACAGTGAGAAAGAAGATGCTGCCTGTGAGCCAGGAAACAGGGTCTCCCCAGACACCAAGTGTACCAGTATCTTGCTCTTGAGGACTACCAGCCTCTCGAATTGTGAGAAGTCTTGTTTATTTGGTTTATAAACCACCTAGTCTCTGAAGTTTTGTTACACTAAGTAGACTAAGACAGTCTCTAAGAGTTTCTCAAATAGGAAGACAGGAATATTAATGAGATGCAAAATTATTGTCCAGGGAGAAAAATTTACCACATGAATTTTGCTTGCTGCTGTTGAAACACACTTGGAAAGGGAGCTGATTGGATTTCAGCCTCAGATGATGCTGCAAGAATGCTAATCTTGTCTCATTGTTGACAAAGGAGAACAGTTGTGACCAGAGCCCAGAAGGTTCTACAGAATTCTCTACTGTTGAGCAGAAACCTTTCTGGAAAATAGTCTTTCTGGTTAACCGGTGCCTAATGAATCTTGCTACCGACAGAGAGATTCGGCCATTTGTACTTTTCCAATAGGACGGCAGTGCCATATTTCATACCTTGGTCCCTCTGCAGGACGGAACACTGTGTGGTCTCAGATGCAACATAAAGATTGTATGATTTCATTTGCCTAAAGTAATGCAGGGAGATCAAACCTGTCCATCCTAAAGGAAATCAACCCTGAATATTCATTGGAGGGACTGATGCTGAAGCTGAAGCTCCAATACGTTGGCCACCTGATGAGAAGAGCTGACTCACTGGAAAAGACCCCGATGCTGGGAAAGATTGAGGACAGGAGGAGAAGGGCATGACAGAGAATAAGATGGTTGGATGGAATCACTGAGTCAATGGACATGAGTTTGAGCAAACTCCGGGAGACAGTGAAAGAGAGGGAAGTGTGGTGTGCTGCAGTATATGAGGTCAGAAAGAGTTGGACAGGACTGAGCAAATGAACAAAACAACTGAAAAAGGAACTAGTGATAAAGATTTATATATATGGGGGGCATTGAGGAGATATGCAAATCTAGAGTCAGAGTCAGAGGAAGAAAATGATGGAGATGGGCCAGGCAGATGAGAAAGGTACATTTGTGGAAGATACATAGAGAAGATAAGAAAATGCATCTTTAGTTTTTGGTAGGGAAGGATCATGAAAAATTTTACTGTCTTTCTACAAAACAAGAACTCAATAGCATGTCTCTATTGATTCATTCACTGATAATTTTTTTAAACTAATGCTCTTTTCCACTTGAATAGACCCATTTGCTAAGTAAATTCTATCTTGCTAAGAAGAAATGAAAAAAAAAACCCTATTTGTTTGCTAGTTTTTCTATTTAAATAGGATCCTACACCACTCATCACACAGAAATCTACAGTGTCTAGAAAATAAGTATTAATGTATTTTTATTTCAGTGAAATCACAAAAATCCTTTTAGTAATATGTGTGTGTGTGTGTGTGTGTGTGTGTTAGCTGGTCAGTCATGTTGGACTCTAGCCCATCCAGATCCTCTGTCCATGAGATTCTCTAGGCAAGAATACTGGAGTAGGTAGCCATGTCCTACTCTAGGTGATCTTCCCAACCCAGGGATCGAACCTGGGTCTCCCACATTTCAGGCAGATGCTCTAATGTCTGAGCCACCAGAGAAGCCCTAGCAATACGTGTCATGAGGCTAACTATTGTACCCAGGGGCAGGCAGCTGGTGAAAACAGCTGGGCTGATTCATTTTGCACTATGCTCTTATGGGGCAAGCCAAGCAACAGTGAAGCAAGAGGGATATTTGCCAAAACTCAGAGTACCTTTCCATTATTAGGAACGCATGCCATATTCCTGGAAGTCCCTATAAAGATGGTCTCTGGTCTCTTTGAAATTGTTGAGTGCCTGGTAGGCTGCCGTCTATGGGGTCACGCAGAGTCAGACACGGCTGAAGCGACTTAGCAGCAGCACTTTACAATATGTTCTTGCTTCTGCTTCTTTGGTTTTATTAGAACGTCCCACAGTAGAAAAGCTATTATTTCCCTTATTTTATGGCTTCAAAAATGAGACTCAGACAAGGAAAAAAAAAAAAAAAAAGAGAAAAATTTGTCAAAGGTCACAGAAAGATTAAGCAGCAGAGACCAAACCAAATCAAACTCAAATCTAGGTTTTCTGCTCTTCCTAGAAACTTCTCTGCACCAGATTTTGTGTTTCTCTAGTGAATTCTAGAATCTGAAAACTGAAAACTTCATGGTGGTGCATTCAGTCAACAAATATTTGAGTGTCTCTTAACTGTCAGGAATGGAGATATTTACAAAGTGAAACTGAGCAGAATGAAATCATTTTATTTTCATCTGGGAATAGAAGACGGTTGAACTTCCCAGTCCTCGGGTACCTCCATGAGATAAAGTGATGTACTTGGGGCAATGGAATGCTACCCTCTTCCAACCCCTTCTTTTTACCCTCCATTCGCCCAGCTCCCTTTTTTTTCAGTCCATATTATGGAGAGAACAGGAGTTACTATAGCTCAGTGGAGCCACTGAGTGGAAAGGCACATGCCTCAACCATCATGTCAAAACTGACCAACTTTTCACTGCACTGTTGTGAATAAGCAACAAACCTTTATCTTAATAACATTTTGTCACAGAATTTGGATGTTACACACCCTGACTAATACAGATTGTCTATTTCTGCCACCACATAGCTGTTGCTCGGAGAAGGCAATGGCACCCCACTCCAGTACTCTTGCCTGGAAAATCGCATGGACAGAGGAGCCTGGTAGGCTGCAGTCCATGGGGTTGCACAGAGTCGGACACGACTGAAACGACTTAGCAGCTGTTGCTACCATAAGCTCTCATTTGGAAGATTGAAATAATCTAAAACTGACCTTTGCTCACACTCTTTCACTCTCCTCCAATCTATTTTTGAAGCAAAAATTTGATAAGTATGTGTCATTGCTTAACATCTTTAATGGCTTTCCAAAGTTCGTATGATAGCCCTTCCATGTAGGATCTAATCCCTACCCATGCCATCTCTCCTCGTTTTATACCTTTCTCTCTCTCTATTTGTTTCATAATGTCTGTCTTTCAGTTCTTCTAATCACTCTGTGACAAATTTATCTCCCAAACAGTGATGTTCTGATATATGTTTAATGACTAGCTCTGGAAAAAAAATGCATGTGTGTGTCTGTAAACTTATTTTTTAAATGTACAATTTTCAAATAATATAATATGCAATGTACTTTATAGTAAGTTTCATTTGCCAATTGGTTAGTTCCCACAAAATTTGCTGACTGATACTTGCCAAGATCTTGTATTCATCACCAGCCTATGGCTGCAATCAAACCATAACTTGATGAAAATCAAACCATGAGTAAATGTTTAATTACAGTCAGATTCAGAAAAGAAGTTGCTCACAGCATTGATAAATGAATGTAGTTTCAACATGAATGTTGGTTGGTACTATTTTATGAACAAATAAGACAAAAGTAAAAAAAATAAACATCTGTTGAAACCCCACTCAAATTTGTGAAGGATATGAGTGACTTCTTAGCAGAATAAGATAAGAGCTTTCAATTACTGGAAGAATATTGCCTCAATTTGGGGGACTATTTACAATGTAGGAGCTATTGAAATGTATATGTAAAGTTTGTTCAGCACTGTTAAGATTGTCTCCATCGCTTTCTTAAATCTAGACAACTTAATCTCCAACCACGACTATAAATGAAGCCCTGATTTGTAGTCTGCCTGTTTTATTGTGCAAACATTCCTGCCAGGGCTGATTTCAACCTGTCAATGAGATGCTACTGAGTGTGAAATTGGGAAGAAATGTATGGTTAGTGGTAGTTGTTTAGTCACTAAGTTGTGTCTGACTCTTTGAAACCCTATGGATGGCGGAGAGCCAACCTTCCCTGTCCATGGACTTTTCCAGGCAAGAATATTGGAGTGGGTTTCCATTCTCTTCTCCAGGGGATCTTCCCAACCCAGGGAGCAAAACCTGTCTCTTGCATTGCAGGTGGGCTCTTTACCACTGAACTACCATAACAGCCCATTATGCAGTATTTCTACCATACAAATAAAACCTACATAAAGCCTCGAAAGAAAAGACATACTACTAAAGTACAACTGAGTAATGAGTTTTTAATATAATTTACTTAATCATGAGCTGATATAATTTGTTTTACAAAACAAATTATGTAACAAATTTGCAAAACATGGCCGTGTTTACCAATCAGCTTACAACATTTCTGAAAATTTCACTGTTAGCTCTCTTAAGCCAGTTTCTGTTGATAACAGCACACCAGTTCGCCTATACAGGACTTTTGGATATGTTATATTCCTGTGTTAAGAACTCTTCTCACCCCTTTGTACCTAGAGACCCATGCTATATCTCAACTCATAGTTCATTTAATCAGAGAAGACTTTTCTGTGTCTATATTTTTGTCCTATCTTGTTCTTTATGATTATACATGTGTTTTGCAGATGTTAAAACAAACTTCTATTTTGATAGGCTTTAGCATTTCCAATGAACTTTTACATATATTCAGACATTTATTTTTCAGGTCAGTGTGTTGGCTAGAGGGATATACCACCCCCTCTTCGTGGATGAGAAGCAGAACTTCAGGAAGGATATGGGTATTTTCTTAAGTAATCTGTGGGCCTCAAAGTTAGAGATGATACCTGCGGGTTTTCAGATTTTAAAGGCAGTGCTTTTGAATTTTAACACAAAGTTCTATGATTGAGTTTACTTTGAGAGATGATTCTATGATTAATGTGAGAAGAATGAAAATTGCTTCAGGAATGCATTATGATTTAAACACATTCAATTCAGTTCAGTCGCTCAGTCATGTCTGACTCTTTGCGACCCCATGAATAGCAGCATGCCAGGTCTCCCTGTCCATCACCAACTCCCGGAGTTCACTCAAACTCATGTCCATCGAGTCAATGATGCCATCCAGCCATCTCATCCTGTGTCGTCCCCTTCTCCTGCCCCCAAACTCTCCAAGCATCAGGGTCTTTTCTAATGAGTCAACTCTTCGCATGAAGTGGCCAAAGTACTGGAGTTTCAGCTTCAGCATCAGTCCTTCCAATGAACACCCAGGATTTTAGGTCCTTTAGGATGGACCGGTTGGATCTCCTTGCAGTCCAAGTGACTCTCAAGAGTCTTCTCCAACACCATAGTTCAAAAGCATCAATTCTTCAGCACTCAGCTTTCTTCACAGTCCAACTCTCACATTCATACATGACCACTGGAAAAACCACAGCCTTGACTAGACGGATCTTTGTTGGCAAAGTAATGTCTCTGCTTTTGAATATGCTATCTAGGTTAGTCATAACTTTTCTTCCACGGAGTAAGCATCTTTCAGTTTCATGGCTGCAGTCACCATCTGCAGTGATTTTGGAGCCCAAAAAATAAAGTCTGACACTGTTTCCACGTTTCCCCATCTATTTCCCATGAAGTGATGGGACCGAATTCCATGATCTTCGTTTTCTGAATGTTGAGCTTTAAGCCAACTTTTTCACTCTCCTCTTTCACTTTCATCAAGAGGCTCTTTAGTTCCTCTTCACTTTCTGCCATAAGGGTGGTGTCATCTGCATATCTGAGGTTAGTGATATTTCTCCCAGCAATCTTGATTCCAGCTTGTGTTTCTTCCAGTCCAGTGTTTCTCATGATGTACTCTGCATATAAGTTAAATAAGCAGGGGGACAATATACAGCCTTGATGTACTCCTTTTCCTATTTGGAACCAGTCTGTTGTTCCCTGTCCAGTTCTAACTGTTGCTTCCTGACCTGCATATAGGTTTCTCAAGAGGCAGGTCAGGTGGTCTGGTATTCCCATCTCTTTCAGAATTTTCCACAGTTTATTGTGATCCACACAGTCAAAGGCATTAGCAGCATTATTAAGTCAACATTTTGTGTAAAATACATAAAAGGGTTAATAAGTTACGATAAACTTGTTTTCCCTTAATTAAAAAGTCAGCCAAATAAATAGAATAAAAGAGAGAATGACATGGAAAGCCATGGGTGGGAAGCCTTCTGGATTCTTGGCAGCTAGGCATTTTACCCAATGTCTGGATTCTCTCTCACTCTCACAGGCCGTCGTTTTCACAGCATCTTTTTCTCACTAAGGTGCGTCGTTGGCCTTTGCCTATGATTTGATGAGTCTCTCTCGACTTTCTCCAGTACACACTCCAGAAAACTCCTCTCTGTTTTGCTTGATTCATTACCACAGGACCTGTGGGACAAATCCCTTCACATTGGGAAATTTACTGGATCACCTGCCAGGCTACAGCTGGGCTGCCCAGGAGTGACCTTTCAAGTGGGTTCAGGGGTGCCTTTCCAGTATTAGCTGATGCTGCTTCTTTCTGAGAAGTCTATGGGTGGGGCAGCTTTCACATCTAGATTTTCAGAGAAATAATGATGACCAGTGTGGACTCTGATCTGTATCTTCTGACTCCAGAGCCATGAGATGATGTGCTAATTTAGATTATTTTTTTGCCTAGAAAAGCTTGAGCTTAATTTCCATTTTTATTTTTTACTGACTATAAGAACCTTGTGCAAAACCTTACTACTTATGGATTTGGATTTTCCTAACAGAAGAAAATAAAACTAAACATTAAAAAAAAACCCAAAAACTAAGATCATGGCATCCGGCCCCATCTGCTACTGCTACTGCTAACTCGCTTCAGTCATGTCCGACTCTGTGCGACCCCATAGACGGAAGCCCACCAGACTCCCCCATCCCTGGGATTCTCCAGGCAAGAACACTGGAGTGGGTTGCCATTTCTGGCCCCATCACTTTATGGCAAATAGAAGGGGAAAAGGTGGAAGTGGTGACAAATTTCCTCCTCTTGGACTCTAAAACCACTGCAGATGGTGACTGGAGCCATGAAATCAGAAGACGATTGCTTCTCGGCAGGAAAGCTACGGTAAGTCTAGACAGTGTGTTGAAAAGCAGAGACATGACTCTGCTGACAAAGGGCCATATAGTCAAGGCTATGGTCTTCCCAGTGATCATGTACAGTTTTGAGACACGAACCATAAAGAAAGCAGAACACCAAAGAATTGGTACCTTCCAACCGTGGTACTGGAGAAGACTTCATGGGATTTTCTAGGCAAGAATGCTGGAGTGGGTTGCCATTTTCCACTCTAGGGGATCTTCTCCACCCAGGAATTGAACTCACTTCTCTTGTGTCACCTGCATAGGTGGCTTTTTACCATTGCACCACTGTTAATATTCCTTTAAAACTTCTGCGTTCCCACGTGGATTCCTTAAACATATCAATAAATTTAATTGTTTTAGGGACAATTAAAAGAAAAAAAAGATCAATGCAAATCAAGTATAAGAAATGGTTGTTTCTCACTAAATTTTTTGTTAATGAAAAATACCCAGCTGAGAGAAACAAGTCCAAGGTAACCACTTCACTATTATAAACAGCAATGTATAAACTCTGGTTCGAGAATGAAACCAAATTTGTGGAATGGCTTTGTTGTCACGGATACTGGAAAGATTTCAGATCTCAGAAGTTGCCTGCATCAGTTTCTACCTGGCCAGAAAGTTATGGTGATTTCTAATCCAGGAAGGAGGCTCAGAGTATCCTATTTTTGTTTCATACAGTGTTCTTATTTGTTAAAAGTGCTCAAGACAGCTTAGAACAGGCAGACAGTTATGAGGGAAGCAGACATCGGAGCAGAAGTAATCTGCACTCACCACGACAGCTCACCTTCCCTTCAGCATCTCACGAGTCCCGACAAGCACAGGCAAAGGTATCCATGGACTGGGGAAAAGGGGCTGCTGGATGGTGAGGCCCAGATTGCCCTGATGAGAGCAGGAGGATTATCATACTGCGAAAGCTGATCAATAGATATTGATGCAATCCCCTACTCTAAATGCAACAGGGTTTCCCATCCAAGTACTAACCGGGCCCGACCCTGCTTAGCTTCCGAGATCAGACGAGATCGGGCGCGTTCAGGGTGGTATGGCCGTAGACTGCATGTAAGAATTAAAGATTTTTAAAATTAAAAAAAAAAAATAAATGCAACAGGGTTAATCAGTGTCTAACAGAGCAATGGGCTGAAAGGCAATCTTCCCAGTCAAGGGCCCCAAGAGGTAGGTCTGTTTGTTGCAGCAGCTGCCTGTGGAGCAGGAAGCAGCAGCTGGGCCTGTACTGACCAGCCTCGAGCAGCCTGGGCGGGCCGGAGAGACAGCTGCACAGCTGACAGGGGCTGAGTGGTCAGAGGCTCTGTTTCTGGGTCTCTCGAAGTCTTTGAGGCCGTCTGCCTCTCTGATACAGGGAAAGTAAACCTGCTCATGGACTTTTGCACCTGAGACCTTGGGGTCTTGTTTTGCTAGGTAGTTCCTTGCACAGAGATTTTCCCCAGGTGGCACAGTGGTAAACAATCCTCCTACCAATACAAGAAGAGCAAGAGACACGAGTTCGATCCCTGGGTCTGGAAGATCCTCTGGAATAGGAAATGGCAACCTGCTCCAGTATTCTTGCTTGGAAAAGTCCATGGACAGATGAGCCTGCTGGGCTACAAGCTGTGTGGCTGCAAAAGGTTGGACATGACTCAGTGAGTGACTGTAACTCCTTGCCCAGAACATTGGCAGTTTGCAGAGAAGGGAAAAGGCATACGCTCTCTGGTGTGGAATGTCCTAGACCCCCAGGTTTTACTTGAACTGAAAGCATCATCTATTTAAGAAGGAAACAATGAAAGAAAAAAAAAGGAGACAGGATGGGAGAGAGAGTAAGAAAGAATAAGAAAAAAATTAACAAGAAGATAACGTATATGCATTTTGATCCAGAGGAAAAATAGCAGCAGGCTTGGGCAAATATCACCTGAATATTTCATTATGCACTCTCTAGGAAACACAGCCCTGGTGAAATGAGTGTTTTCTCTGGCAGGAGTGAGATTGGAGCTGAGGAATTAGGAAATTAGCATGTTTCTGTATGCTTTTATCTTGTGCACAGGAAGCCTGTGGTTCCAATTACCAGTAATTCTGAAATGTCATATTCAGCACATAGACAAAGGCACTGAAAGAGCTTGTTTCAAATCTCAGTTAGGTAAGAGTGTGACAGGCAGAGATTGAAAGATACTTGAATTTATTTTGTCCAATGGTAGGTCTTAACTTCCCTGGCATGGACAGTCCTGATTTCAAATATTTTCCTCCATGAAGCCCCATTTAGACTTCCATACTTATCCAAGTAGTAATATGATTTCAGTGTAGTTAATCCACAACTAAAAAGCGTTTTCAGCTCCTTGTCAAAGATGTTTCCAAGTATAATTTCTTAGATTTGTGGTTATATAATTAAAACAGAAACAAAAAAGAAAATTAAAAATCAATACCACAACTGAATTTTTAAAACATTTTACCAAATTATAAGAAAAGACAGGTCCCAAATAATTAAATAACCAGTGTTCATTTTTCCCAACTGTGACATGAAAGATATCAGCATATTTATTAGCTATCAATATTTTTAAATGACAAGGTTGTTCATTTTTACAAGTAGACACTTGCCCTCATTTGCATGCTCAATACTTCCCCTTCAGTTCAGCTTAGTCACTCAGTCGTGTCTGACTCTTTGCGACCCCATAGACTGCAGCACGCCAGGCCTCCTTATCCATCACTAATTCCTGAAGTTTACTCAAACTCATGTCCATTGAATGGTGATGCCATCCAACCATCTCAAACTCTGTCGTCCCCTTTTCCTCCCACCTTGAATCTTTCCCAGCACCAAGGTCTTTTCAAATGAGTCAGTTCTTCACATCAGGTGGCCAAAGTATTGGAGTTTCAGCTTCAACATCAGTTCTTCCAATGAATATTCAGGACCGATTTCCTTTAGGATGGACTGATTGGATCTCCTTGCAGTCCAAGGGGCTCTCAAGAGTCTTTTCAAGCACCAGAGTTCAAAAGCATCAATTCTTTGGCACTCAGGTTCTTTATAGTCCAACTCTCACATCCATACATGACTACTGGAAAAATCATAGCCTTGACAAGACAGATCTTTGTTGGCAAAGTAATGTCTCTGTTTTTTAATATGCTGTCTAAGTTGGTCATAACTTTTTTTCCAAGGAGCAAGCGTCTTTTAATTTCATGGCTGCAGTTACCATCTGCAGTGATTTCGGAGCTCCCAAAAATAAAATCAGCCACTGTTTCCACTGTTTTCCCATCTATTTCCCATGAAGTAATGGGACTAGATGCCATGATCTTAGTTTTCTTAATGTTGAATTTTAAGCCAACTTTTCACTCTCCTCTTTCACTTTCATCAAGAGGCTCTTTAGTTCTTCCTCACTTTCTGCCATAAGGGTGGTGTCATCTGCATATCTGAGGTTACTGATATTTCTCCCAGCAATCATGATTCCAGCTTGTGCTTCATCCAGTCCAGCGTTTCTCATGATGCACTCTGCATAGAAGTTAAATAAACAGGGTGACAATATACAGCCTTGACGTACTCCTTTTCCTATTTGGAAACAGTCTGTTGTTCCATATCCGGTTCTAACTGTTGCTTCCTGACCTGCATACAGGTTTCTCAAGAGGCAGGTCAGGTAATCTGGTATTCCCATTTCTTTCAGAATTTTCCACAGTTTATTGTGATCCACACAGTCAAAGGCTTCGGCATAGTCAATAAAGCAGAAATAAATGTTTTTTCTGGAAATCTCTTGCTTTTTCAATGATCCAGAGGATGCTGGAAATTTGATCTCTGGTTCCTCTGCCTTTTCTGAAACCAGCTTGAGCATTTGGAAATTCACGGTTCAGGTATTGCTGAAGCCTGGCTTGGAGAATTTTGAGCAATACTTTACTATCACGTGAGATGAGTACAATTGTGCAGCAGTTCTTTGGCATTGCCTTTCTTTGGGATTGGAATGAAAACTGCCCTTTTCCAGTCCTGCAGCCACTGCTGAGTTTTCCAAAATGGCTCACATATTGAGTGCAGCAATTTCACAGCATCATCTTTTAGGATTTGAAACAGCTCAACTAAAATTTCATCCCTCCCCTAACCTTGTTCATAGTGATGCTTCCTAAGGCCCACTTGACTTCACATTCCAGGATGTCTGGCTCTAGGTGATCTGGGTTGTGAAGATCTTCTTTACACAGCTCTTCTGTGTATTCCTGCCACCTCTTCTTAATATCTTCTGCTCCTGTTAGGTCCATACCATTTCTGGCCTTTATTGAGCCCATCTTTGCATGAAATGTTCCCTTGGTATCTCTAAGTTTCTTGAAGAGATCTATAGTCTTCCCCATTCTGTTGTTTTCCTCTATTTCTTTGCATTGATCACTGAGGAAGGCTTTCTTATCTCTCCTTGCAATTCTTTGGAACTCTGCATTCAAATGGGTATATCTTTCCTTTTCTCCTTTGCTTTTTGCTTCTCTTCTTTTCACAGCTGTTTGTAAGGCCTCCTCAGACAGTCATTTTGCTTAATTTCATTTCTTTTTCTTGGGGGTGGTTTTGATCCCTGTCTCCTGTACAGTGTCACGAACCTCATTCCATAGTTCATCAGGCACTCTGTCTATCAGATCTAGGCCCTTAAATCTATTTCTCACTTCCACTGTATAATCACAAGGGATTTGACTTAGGTCATACCTGAATGGTCTAATGGTTTTCCCCACTTTCTTCAATTTAAGTCTGAATTTGGCAAGAAAGTGTTCATCATCTGAGCCACAGTCAGCTCCCGGTCTTGTTTTTGTTGACTGTATAGAGCTTCTCCATCTTTGGCGGCGAAGAACATCAATTTGATTTCAGTGCTGACCATCTGATGATGTCCATGTGTAGAGTCTCCTCCTGTGTTGTTGGAAGAGGGGGTGTTTGCTATGACCAATGTGTTCTCTTGGCAGAACTCTATTGGCCTTTGCTCTGCTTCATTCTGTACTCCAAGGCCAATTCTGCCTGTTACTCCAGGTATTTCTTGACTACCTGCTTTTGCATTCCAGTCCCCTATAATAAAAAGGACATCTTTATGGGGTGTTAGTTCCAAAAGGTCTTGTAGGTCTTCATAGAACCATTCAGCTTCAGCTTCTTCAGTGTTACTGGTTGGGGCATAGTCTTGGATTACCGTGATATTGAATGGTTTGCCTTGGAAACGAACAGGGATCATTCTGTCATTTTTGAGATTGCATCCAAGTACTGCATATCGGGCTATTCTGCTGATTATGATGGCTACTCCATTTCTTCTAAAGGATTCCTGGCTACAGTAGTAAATACAATGGACATCTGAGTTAAATTCACCCATTCCAATCCATTTTAATTAGCTGATTCCTAAAATGTGGATGTTCACTCTTGCCATCTGCTGTTTGATCACTTCCAATTTGCCTTGATTCATGGACATAACATTCCAGGTTCCTATGCAGTATTGCTCTTTACGACATTGGAACTTGCTTCTATCACCAGTCACATCCACAACTGGATGTTGTTTTTGCTTTGGCTCCATTCCTTCATTCTTTTTGGAGTTATTTCCCCACTGATCTCCAGTAGCATATTGTGCACCTACAAACCTGGGGAATTCATCTTTCAGTGTCCTATCCTTTTGCCTTTTCATGCTATTCATGGGGTTCTCAAGGCAAGAATACTGAAATGGTTTGCCATTCCTTTTTCCAGTGGACCACATTCTGTCAGACCTCTCCAGCATGACCTATTCGTCTTGGGTGACCCCTCATGGCATGATATAGTTTCATTGAGTTAGACAAGGCTGTGGTCCATGTGATCAGATTGGCTAGTTGTCTGTGATTATGGTTTCAGTCTGTCTGCCCTCTGATGCCCTCTCTCAGCGCCTACTGTCTGTCTTGGGTTTTTCTTACCTTGGATGTGGGGTATCTGTTCATGGCTGCTCCAGCAAAGCACAACCGCAGCTCCTTACCTTGGACTTGGGGTATCTCCTCACAGCCACGACTCCTAACCTTGGACGTAGGGTCACTCCTCACGGCCACCACTCCTGACCTTGGACGTGGGGTATCTCCTGTCAGCCACTCCTGCATCCCCTTCAGTTCAGTTCAATCGCTCAGCCATCTCCGACTCTTTGCGACCCCATGAATTGCAGCACGCCAGGCCTCCCTGTTCATCACCAACTCCCGGAGTTCCCTCAGACTCCCGTCCATCGAGTCAGTGATGCCATCCAGCCATCTCATCCTCTGTCGTCCCCTTCTCCTCCTGCCCCCAGTCCCTCCCAGCATCAGGGTCTTTTCCAATGAGTCAGCTCTTCACATGAGGTAGCCAAAGTACTGGAGTTTCAGCTTTAGCATCATTCCTTCCAAAGAACACCCAGGACTGATCTTCTTTAGGATAGACTGGTTGGATCTCCTTGCAGTCCAAAGGACTCTCAAGAGTCTTCTCCAACAGCACAGTTCAAAAGCATCAATTCTTCAGCACTCAGCTTTCGTCACAGTCCAACTCTCACATCCATACATGACTACTGGAAAAAACATAGCCTTGACTAGATGGACCCTTTGTTGGCAAAGTAATGTCTCTGCTTTTTAATATGCTATCTAGGTTGGTCATAACTTTTCTTCCAAGGAGTAAGCGTCTTTTAATTTCATGGCTGCAATCACCATCTGCAGTGATTTTGGAGCCCCCCAAAATAAAGTCTGACGCTGTTTCCACTGTTTCCCCATCTATTTCCTATGAAGTGATGGGACCAGATACCATGATCTTCGTTTTCTGAATGTTGAGCTTTAAGCCAACCTTTTCACTCTCCTCTTTCACTTTCATCAAGAGGCTTTTTAGTTCCTCTTCACTCTCTGCCATAAGGGTGGTGTCATCTGCATATCTGAGGTTATTGATATTTCTCCTGGCAGTCTTGATTCCAGCTTGTGCTTCTTCCACCTCAGCATTTCTCATGATGTGCTCTGGATATAAGTTAAATAATAACCAGAATAAAAAAAGAGCAGTGTTTTCAGTTATCTCAGTGCATGCCTCCTTCAATGAATCCAGCTTTGGGTGATGGGGTTCTTCAGTGCCTCAGGAACAACTTACAGGTCTTTATTTTCTTGTGCTTAAAACCAGGACCTTTCTGGTTTTTTTCTGTCCTTAGTTCAGTTCAACGTCTCAGTCCTGTCTGACTCTTTGCGACCGCATGGACTGTAGTTACGCCAGGCTTCCCTGTCCATCCCCAACTCCTGGAGCTTGCTCAGGCTCATGTCCATTGAGTTGGTGATACCATCCAGGATTATGTAAATTCGGCCTTCCCTTGTCATGTTTTAACACAGGAATAAAAACAAAAACGATTACATTATTTCAATTTTATGAAGTACACGTCTATGATAAAATTATTTTACCCCCTGAAAATAGGAATGCAAGGAACATTTTATAGCTTTTATGCATTCATTTCATTCTTTGGGCTCTTCTGTATGAATATGGTACCCTAAGGGCTGCATGCATGCATACTAAGTCCCTTTAGTGGTGTCAGACTCTTTGTGATCCTATGGACTGTAGCCCACCAGGCTCTGTGTCCATGGGATTTTCCAAGCAAGAACCCTGGAGTGTGTTGTCATACTCTCCTCCAGGGCATCTTCCTAACTCAGGGATTGAACCCACATCTCTTATGCCTCCTGCACTGGCAAGCATGTCCTTTACCACTAGGGTCACCTGGAAAACCCACCCTAGAGGCTAAGCATCTACTATTATGTTTTTGATCCTTTTTGTGCTCAGTGGGAAACTAAAGCACTAATATCAAGTCAATAACTGTTTTTAATCACTGCAAAATTCCATGTTGTGTACATGAAAGACTCTGGAAGAAAAAATAAAAATCCAAAACAGGGAGCACAGAAGATATGTACATGCCTGTGTCTTCTATCGCTCCTGGCAAGTAATCTGAGTGCTTGCTTCTTTCTTTTTTAACATCAAAATGAAAATGATAACATTTTTCTTGATATGGATATTTTTTGATCACAGATAAAAACATCTTCAATTTTTAAAACTAAAGTAACAAAATATGTTTAATAAAATATGCTAAATATATTTAATAAAAACAACTAGGATACAGTGCATATACAGACATATTTATATATGGTTTGGGTGGTTTAGTCCCTAAGTCATGTCCAACTCTTGTGACCCCATGGACTGTAGCCTGCAAGGGTCCTCAGTCCATGGGATTTTCCAGGCAAGAATACTGGGGTGAGTTGCCATCTCTTTCTCCAGGGGATCTTCCTGACCTAGGAATCGAAACTGGGTCTCCTGCATTGCAAGCAACTTCTTTACCTACTGAGCTATGAAGGAAGCCTATCCTATATACATATATTTATGCTATTTTTAAATAAGAAATGTTCTGGAAAATCCTGATAGGCATAAATTCTAATTTATGGCAAAGAAGTGTCATTTATTTTCCCTTTTATATGAAAGCATATTCATTATACACAAGTCTGATCATTTTTTGAAGTTGGTATTCACAACACAGTCATTACTGAGTTTTTAAGTATGCATGAATTTAACAGATAACTGGTACTGCTTTTTGGCTTTTGAATAAGGTTATAATTCTAGGGTTGTGATTTTGGGGTTATTTTCCTTTTATATCTTCCAATAAAGGAGTCTTTCATGTCTACAAGGAGCTATCATCTTGAGTAATCTACAAATTCGATTCTCTGAGTTTTATTCCATCAAGACTCAAGTGAAATGAGGTTCAGCCCCACCGAAATAGAATGGAAAAAGGTAAATTGTGATCTTTTTTTAAAAAAGCTTTCTTTGTTTTTTTCAGGTTTCTTACCTACACTTAGATTTGTTGTTTGCCATTAATCTTCCTCTATTTTGTTATCTTGCCATTTTAGACAGAGTTGAGAATTTGTAAATGGAAGCCAAGGAAAGTTGATGTGTGACTACTGGTGAGCCTTTTAAACTCTCTGAGCTTCAAATTACAATGTCTAAAACAGGTATAATGTCATTTACCTCAAGTAGATTATTTTCTGAGTTAACTGAATTTCAGTACAGTACCTCCTGGTGCCTGGTATATTGTCAATGTTCAAACTGATATCTTTTCTTCTTATGACTATTATCTACACTATTAGGAAAGCAAAATGAAGATAGAAAAGAAGAGGCAACAATAGTCTGGAGAATGAAGGTAACTGACTTGTGGAGTCAGGTGTAACTTATCCTCTGTGGTCGGCCATCTCAGTGTACCTGCCTGAGACTACAGCATCTGAGAAGTTGTGATCGAGAATTCAGGCTGGACCAGAGCACATGTTGATGTTTCTGCTCCAACCATGAATCCATTGACTGTTCTCCATTCTAAGAGGCTCTGTTTCTCTGGAGGATGTTTATTGTTTTTACTGATAGCAGTCCCTTCATTCCAATCTTCATGAATGCAGGGCAGTAGAGAGTAGCCAAGTTTTCCAGTTCCAGAAGCCATCCCTAATCCCACACAGCCCATACTTAATCTATTTCTCTTTGCCCCAAGTGTGTAAATAAGATGTGTTTAGCCAAGGCACTTGGCATGATTCCCTTTAAAGAAATGGCATCAGACTATGAGGAGTGAGTCTTACAACCTATGTGGGAGTTCCAACAGCAGGAGATGAGCGCCATTCTCTCTGGTATTTATTTGGGCTTTTAGGGTAGGATGTAGCTGAATGTATGAAATAGCAGTCAGACACATAAGAAAGGGGGTTTATGCAATATGCCAATTCTCAAACTTGCTGTGCTGTTTGACACCAGAAGAAGCAGAAAAGAGCTCTTGGGACCTTATTCAAGCTGTGGAATGTTCCCGAATCAAAACTAATAGAATTCTGGGGGGAGGAGAGAAGGGATATTAACATTCCCAGATCAGTGGACAACTTCATGTTCCCACAAACCTGATAAAGGAAAGAATTAAGAGCACCGATATACATTTATAATATTTACTACTATGCCAGATGTGGCGATAAATATTCTTGAATGCAAAAGCTTTTTTCTTTAGGAATGTTCTTATAAAAAGAGTTTCCTAGAACTCCAATTTCTAGATCAAACAAAAATTACATTTTTGATGGTACTGACAATCAGCACTTAAAAAATATTTTACCAACTTATATTCCCATTAAAAGGCTCCCCTGGTGACTCAGACGGTAACAAATCTGCCTGCAATGTGCGAGATCCAGGTTCAATCCCTAGGTTGGGAAGATACCTGGAAGAGGGCATGGCAACTCACTCCAGTATTCTTTTTTTTTAATATAAATTTATTTATTTTAATTGGAGGTTAATTAGAGACATAGATGTATAGAACAGGCTTTTGTACTCTGTGGGAGAGGGAAAGCGTGGGGTGATTTAGGAGAATGGCATTGAAACATGTATAATATCATATATGAAACGAATTGCCAGTCTAGGTTTGATGCATGATACTGGATGCTTGGGGCTGGTGCACTGGGACGACCCAGAGGGATGGTACGGGGAGGGAGGAGGGAAGTGGGGTTCAGGATGGAGATCACTCCAGTATTCTTGCCTGGAGAATCCCCATGGACAGATGAACCTGGCAGACTATAGTTCTTGGAGTTGCAAAGAGTTGGACATGACTGAGCGACTGAGTACAGCACTCCCATTAAAATTGTATGATACTGCCAGTTTCTCACATTTTTTTCAATCACTTAAATTTTTTTTCAAATCTACTGCGTGAAAAATAATATTTAGTTATTGTTATAATTAGTATTTACTTGACCACTAATGATAATAAGTTTATTTTCTGTATTAATTGGCAGTAAAAATTCTTCATGTATTGCCTGTTCATTTACTTTGCTCAATTTCTAATAGTGTGTGAATTTTTTCTTTTACTGATTTGTAGATACTCTTAACATATTCTTGAGTAATTTTTATCCCTTCCTTTACTTATGCATGCTGCACACAATTTTTAAAAATAATCCCAACAACCTGTGCTAATGATATAGCCAATAAGAGAACACTGAGATTTCCAGGTGAAATTCGCTGTATGTCGACAAGTATGTCCTGAATTAATTCTCGCTAGTGTTAAGGTCCTATGCTCATTGTGGTTCATTCTCACTTGAGGACCATATGATTGGTGGCAATGACACAAATGTCACTCACCTGTTTGCTTGTCCAGGGCCCTACCTGTGGAAGCACAGTATCTGAACCTGGATGGTAACAGGATTGAGCCAGTTACACTGAACCACAAGGGGGAGGTGTCTGACCTCAACTATGAGAGATGAAATTGAATCTCCTGACCCTTAAGTGAAAGGCACACTGAAGACAAAGCACGTCCCCCTGGCTGCTATCTTTAGTTAACATCTTACATTTTTTCTTTCCCTTGCCCAAATCACAGGCACTAATTCAGTGAAAAATGTTAACAGATTTTTGCTATGGTCTCTTTTGTTTCTTTTGCATTTATTTCTGCCCTAATTTTTAAGATTTCTTTCCTTCTACTCACTCTGGGGTTCTCCAACTATTCCTTTTCTAGTTGCTTTAGTTGTAGAGTTAGGTTATTTATTTGACTTTTTTCTTGTTTCTTGAGGTATGCCTGTATTGCTATGAACTTTCCTCTTAGCACTGCTTTTATAGTGTCCCACAGGTTTTGGGTTGTTGTGTTTTCATTTTCATTAGTTTCTATGCATATTTTGATTTCTTTTTGGATTTCTTCTGTGATTTGTTGGTTATTCAGAAGTGTGTTGTTCAACCTCCATATGTTGGAATTTTTAATAGTTTTTCTCCTATAATTGAGATCTAATCTTAATGCATTATGGTCAGAAAAAATGCTTGGAAAGATTTCGATTTTTTTGAATTTATCAAGTTTAGATTTATGGCCCAGGATGTGATCTATCCTGGAGAAGGTTCCATGACCACTTGAAAAAAAGGTGAAATTCGTTGTTTTGGGGTGAAATGTCCTATAGATATCAATTAGGTCTAACTGATCTAATGTATCATTTAAAGTTTGCGTTTCTTTGTTAATTTTCTGTTTAGTTGATCTGTCCATAGGTGTGAGTGGGGTATTAAAGTCTCCCACTATTATTGTGTTATTGTTGATTTCCCCTTTCATACTTGTTAGCATTTGTCTTACATATTGTGGTGCTCCTATATTGGGTGCATATATATTTATAATTGTTATATCTTCTTCTTGGATTGTTCCTTTGATCATTATGTAGTGGCCTTCTTTGTCTCTTTTCACAGCCTTTGTTTTAAAGTCTATTTTATCGGACATGAGTATTGCCACTCCTGCTTTCTTTTGGTCTCTATTCGCGTGGTATATCTTTTTCCAGCCCTTCACTTTCAGTCTGTATGTGTCCCTTGTTTTGAGGTGGGTCTCTTGTAAGCAGCATATAGAGGGGTCTTGTTTTTGTATCCATTCTGCCAGTCTTTGTCTTTTGGTTGGGGCGTTCAACCCATTTACGTTTAAGGTGATTATTGATAAGTATGATCCCGTTGCCATTTACTTTATTGTTTTGGGTTCGGGTTTATACACTCTTTTCATGTTTCCTGTCTAGAGGATAGAGCTGGTTCTTTGAAAGGATAAATAAAATTGACAAACCATTAGCCAGACTCATCAAGAAGCAAAGAGAGAAAAATCAAATCAATAAAATTAGAAATGAAAATGGAGAGATCACAACAGACAACACAGAAATACAAAGGATCATAAGAGACTACTATCAGCAGTTGTATGCCAATAAAATGGACAACGTGGAAGAAATGGACAAATTCTTAGAAAAGTACAATTTTCCAAAACTGACCCAGGAAGAAATCGAAAATCTTAACAGACCCATCACAAGCACGGAAATTGATACTGTAATCAGAAATCTTCCAGCAAACAAAAGCCCAGGTCCAGATGGCTTCACAGCTGAATTCTACCAAAAATTTTGAGAAGAGCTAACACCTATCCTACTCAAACTCTTCCAGAAAATTGCAGAGGAAGGTAAACTTCCAAACTCATTCTATGAGGCCACCATCACCCTAATACCAAAACCTGACAAAGATGTCACAAAAAAAGAAAACTACAGGCCAATATCTCTGATGAACATAGATGCAAAAATCCTCAACAAAATTCTAGCAATCAGAATCCAACAACACATTAAAAAGATCATACACCATGACCAAGTGGGCTTTATCCCAGGGATGCAAGGATTCTTCAATATCCGCAAATCAATCAATGTAATTCACCACATTAACAAATTGAAAAATAAAAACCATATGATTATCTCAATAGATGCAGAGAAGGCCTTTGACAAAATTCAACATCCATTTATGATAAAAACTCTCCAGAAAGCAGGAATAGAAGGAACATATCTCAACATAATAAAAGCTATCTATGACAAACCCACAGCAAACATTATCCTCAATGGTGAAAAATTGAAAGCATTTCCCCTAAAGTCAGGAACAAGACAAGGGTGTCCACTTTCACCGCTACTATTCAACATAGTTCTGGAAGTTTTGGCCACAGCAATCAGAGCAGAAAAAGAAATAAAAGGAATCCAAATTGGAAAAGAAGAAGTAAAACTCTCACTGTTTGCAGATGACATGATCCTCTACATGGAAAACCCTAAAGACTCCACCAGAAAATTACTAGAGCTAATCAATGACTATAGTAAAGTTGCAGGATATAAAATCAACACACAGAAATCCCTTGCATTCCTATACACGAATAATGAGAAAGTAGAAAAAGAAATTAAGGAAACAATTCCATTCACCATTGCAACGAAAAGAATAAAATACTTAGGAATATATCTACCTAAAGAAACTAAAGACCTATATATAGAAAACTATAAAACACTGATGAAAGAAATCAAAGAGGACACTAATAGATGGAGAAATATACCATGTTCATGGATTGGAAGAATCAATATAGTGAAAATGAGTATACTACCCAAAGCAATTTACAAATTCAATGCAATCCCTATCAAGCTACCAGCCACATTTTTCACAGAACTAGAACAAATAATTTCAAGATTTGTATGGAAATACAAAAAACCTCGAATAGCCAAAGCAATCTTGAGAAAGAAGAATGGAACTGGAGGAATCAACTTGCCTGACTTCAGGCTCTACTACAAAGCCACAGTCATCAAGACAGTATGGTACTGGCACAAAGACAGACATATAGATCAATGGAACAAAATAGAAAGCCCAGAGATAAATCCACACACATATGGACACCTTATCTTTGACAAAGGAGGCAAGAATATACAATGGAGTAAAGACAATCTCTTTAACAAGTGGTGCTGGGAAAACTGGTCAACCACTTGTAAAAGAATGAAACTAGATCACTTTCTAACACCGCACACAAAAATAAACTCAAAATGGATTAAAGATCTAAATGTAAGATCAGAAACTATAAAACTCCTAGAGGAGAACATAGGCAAAACACTCTCAGACATAAATCACAGCAGGATCCTCTATGATCCACCTCCCAGAATGCTGGAAATAAAAGCAAAAATAAACAAATGGGATCTAATTAAAATTAAAAGCTTCTGCACAACAAAGGAAAATATAAGCAAGGTGAAAAGACAGCCTTCTGAATGGGAGAAAATAATAGCAAATGAAGCAACTGACAAACAACTAATCTCAAAAATATACAAGCAACTTATGCAGCTCAACTCCAGAAAAATAAACGACCCAATCAAAAAATGGGCCAAAGAACTAAATAGACATTTCTCCAAAGAAGACATACGGATGGCTAACAAACACATGAAAAGATGCTCAACATCACTCATTATTAGAGAAATGCAAATCAAAACCACAATGAGGTACCACTTCACACCAGTCAGAATGGCTGCAACCCAAAAATCTGCAAGCAATAAATGCTGGAGAGGGTGTGGAGAAAAGGGAACCCTCCTACACTGTTGGTGGGAATGCAAACTAGTACAGCCACTATGGAGAACAGTGTGGAGATTCCTTAAAAAATTGCAAATAGAACTACCTTATGACCCAGCAATCCCACTTCTGGGCATACACACCGAGGAAACCAGAATTGAAAGAGACACATGTACCCCAATGTTCATCGCAGCACTGTTTATAATAGCCAGGACATGGAAACAACCTAGATGTCCATCAGCAGATGAATGGATAAGAAAGCTGTGGTACATATACACAATGGAGTATTACTCAGCCGTTAAAAAGAATTCATTTGAATCAGTTCTGATGAGATGGATGAAACTGGAGCCGATTATACAGAGTGAAGTAAGCCAGAAAGAAAAACACCAATACAGTATACTAACACATATATATGGAATTTAGAAAGATGGCAATGATGACCCTGTATGCAAGACAGGGAAAGAGACACAGATGTGTATAACGGACTTTTGGACTCAGAGGGAGAGGGAGAGGGTGGGATGATTTGGGAGAATGACATTCTAACATGTATACTATCATGTGAATTGAATCGCCAGTCTATGTCTGACGCAGGATGCAGCATGTTTGGGGCTGGTGCATGGGGATGACCCAGAAAGATGTTATGGGGAGGGAGGTGGGAAGGGGGTTCATGTTTGGGAATGCATGTAAGAATTAAAGATTTTAAAATTTAAAAAATAAAAATAAAAAAAAAAAAAGAAAAATGTTAACAGACCCAGATGGCTACAGGACACTTTTTAAAAGGTGAGCAGTATCATCAGTTGCCTGTATTGATGTGACATCTGCTGGTCTGAAGGACCTCTAAGGTAGATGTGATCGCTTATGTTTGTGTGTACATTTACTTAATACCTTTTAAACTGTCATTTAGCTCTTATCTTCTTCAAATACCTGGACAAATGCAAAGAAAACATTCAGCTGAGTCAAAAGTGCAGAATTATTCATCAGTTCTTGCAAACAAATGGGCTCTTTGGCCCCTTTGGTGAGTTGAATTCTCGGAACCGCAGAAATGAAGAATTGTGGTGTTACGGAGGGGATTTGATTCTTGTCTGCCTGAGTTTATCTCCACTCCTTGTTTACTCTTCATTACCTTTGAGCAAAAGATAAAAACTGCCTTGGAAGGTATAGCGATTCCATCATGCAAGGGTCTCCTAATTGCTAATACCATCCATTAATCAAAGCCTGGAAGCCAAGCTGGGGGCTCAAAGGGGACTTGGCAGGTCTGGGCCACCCAGGTAACTGTGCTAATGACGCTGACTCTCCTAACATGATCCTTAAGAGTGACTTTCTCTGATCTGTCCTAAGCTGCTGTGTTCCTCCGAGCATGCAGGCCAGCTGTGGGGTCTGGTACTGCAGCGCACTCCGAGGGGCTCGGAGACTCTGTTTCGTGAGTCAGGAGGGCAGGAGGCTGAGAAAGCAGGAGGAGGCTTGCTCTCACGCTCAGGTCAGAAATGACAAGGTATGCCGGTGTGTTCCCTTTGGAGACCTTCATGAATCGGAAACCGCAGCCTCCAACTCCCCTTTTGCTTCTGCATCAAATCCTGCTGGGAGTCCCAGCCCAGAGTTTATAGCAAGATCAGCATTAAATCACTGAAAACTTGAACTAGCTTTGTATTTTAGGGAACACATTAAAAAAATTAAGTGATTCTTTTACAAGGGAGTGACGTTTGGTCCAGTGATGAGTTCCAGAATGTTTCCTAACATGGACTGCGGTGGGGTTTACTTATTCTGAATGTCTAAGGCTCGAGGGCATGGCACCTTTGTAGACAATTTAGCTGGGAGCATAAACGGTTTGGAGGAGAGCTTTTATCTGATTAAGGAATGAAAGCAGATGGTGACCTGGTTATGGGCCTTTCAGACCCACCCCAGTTCTGTTTGTTTCCCACAACCCACCTTTGTGGAAAATCTTTCCTCCCACCTTTTTAATGAAAACACAACAAACAATTGTTTGGGGAGTGGGGCGAGGAATTGGAGAGGATGGCTCACTTTTCATGAGGCCTGTTTTGTAGAATGGACACTGTGCAGGTCCTGACAGCTTGGTGATGATTTGTTTGTGTTGGAGTAACCAGTAAGTCTGCCCTGAGTCCTTGAGTAATCGCTCCTGTCAGCTTGTTAAACATTAAAAACAAATGCACTGGAGAAAAGCCATGCCTCTTTCTGAGATGGAGCATCATTTTTAGGCCAGTTTTCAGTACATGTGGTAACTGGTGGTCCTGGGGGCTGTGGGTGTCTTCACGTCCACCGCGTCAGAGGCTGAGTGGGATGGAGACCTTGAACTTCTGACCCGGCAGCCAGGTCCAGCCTGCAGCTTGGTCTCTAGGTGTCCATAGATCCGGTCACTGACGCTTCAACACAGATTAGCAGTTTCCTTCCCGAGGGCTACTCTGGTAATTCTAGTCATCAAAGGCTCTAAAGTTTGGAGGAAGAGAGGGACATTGGAGAGCTGTGAACAGGGTTGTCAGGTAAGTAAACTCTCAAAGGGCTGGAAAGGAGAGCGGCTTTTCAGACTCACAGTCTAGTCGGAGCTTGCTTTATTCTTCATTTTTTATTCTCCTGGTCTTCCCTTCTTTCCTTCTCCATCAGCCCTTTTCCTTCAATTCTCTCCCTCTGTCAATTTGATCTCACCCTTCCTTGTTCCTGTATCTGTATCAGGGATCATGTGTGTATTTTGATTTTAATGTGTGTCTGGGTGTGTTTCCCAGGTTTTATTTACATTTTAGCAATAGTCTATGTCAAAGAGACATTTTATTATAAAAACCCTGTTCATTCTTCAGTAAGCAGTTATTAATTACAAGTGAGATCATCAGAGCATGTTTTGAAACTAAAGGTCTATATTTTAGAAGGCACTCTGGGGAATCTTTCAAATTCCATTCTGCAGAATCAAAGCCGTGTTCTCAAGGGCATTTGTTCTGCAGATATAAGGTGAGAAGTGCCTTTCCTCTGTGTGCAACTGCTTCTTTCCAGGCTTAGGTTTACTGACATTACTCAGTTGGTGATCCATCACTGGTGTGTTTATTTTCCTGGCACTCGGTGGAAAGCATCTTTCCCCATCTCAATAGAAAGATTATGGGTCAGGGGAGAATCTTCCCAGGAATAGATGATATTCCAAATTGAAACCAGGTATTTGATCATGTGATCTGCTTTCCTCTGATCCTTGGGAAAGGAGTTCATGAGGATAGCAGCCTCTCTACTTCTGTAAGAAGAAATTTAGTTCTCAGCCAGGCTGGAGAATTTAAAAATGAGCGCTGGTATGAGATTCACTGACTGCCCTCTAGGGCCTGCCTATCTCTAGACTATTACTGACTATGTATACACTTTCTACAAGTTGTTTTTCTTTGTTGAAACGACTTTTAACCAAAATGTCTTTTAAAAAGCCACTTTCGATGGTCAATCCTTCATCAAGTTCAGATTGCGGATCCCGGAGTGCCTTTTCAGACAAACTAAGATAAATATATTCACCCAGAGCTTAGGAGACAGCTGGCAGAAAAGTCAAACCAAAGGGATAAAAAGTCTCAACACTGCATCTGTGACATAAATTTCCAGGGAAAATTCATGAATTCCCCCAGCAACTATCGTAGGTTCTCATATTTCAGGGGATATTTAGGGATTTTAAATAATCTAGGAGTATTGGATCCATGCAGCACTGGAAGACCTATAAAAATTGATGAGAGGAGATAAGAAAGAGCTATCCATGGCATAGCATAAATGCACTACATCTAATTTTTTTTAAATGAAAGTAGAATGTCTAAGATGTCAGTAAATCATCACAGAAAGGGGCTAATATGTACAGGATTTTTAAATTCAGACCTGTGAATTAGTTACTGTCATCTCCTTAAGACAATCCAAATAGAAGACAGAAAACATAAGGTTGATTTTAGACCAAATGTATACATAGAGATTCTAGCACCTGAAAATAAACAATATATAGAGATATTTATCTTGACAAGTTGAAGACAGGTCTTTAAATATTAATAACACAAATCCCTGTAAGTTTCTAGAGTTTAGACACTCAATTTTGAATCTCTATACCAGCTAAGTACAGACATTTGTGGTAGAAAATAACCATTTCTCATATTTTAATCACCTACCCACTTAACCCATTACAAAAGGAAACCTTTGTGCTGATGAATGGCAGGAGTGTCTTCATTAAGAGTCTTCTGTTTTCTGCCATAACATCAAATCACTCCTTCTAAAGAAATCGCTGTACTGTTTACTGTCTTGTGTTCAACGAGTGTTTCCAAAATATATTTCCAAGAGCACAGCTTTTACTAGGAGTTTGGTGATAAGAGCATTCACATTTTTTTACTGTTTCTTGTCTCCCACATAATTTGATGACCAGAAATGAGCTATTGCAGGGAAGAAGCCTAAAACAGGGACAGATACCATGGGAAGGAGGCAGGGGTAAGGTGGCTAGAAATCTTTTCTAGGCTGGGTTGTTGGCAGTTTTTCCCATGCCAAAGCAATATAGTGAGCCAAACTCTAATCTATGATGACTACTGATGGTTGAGTTTTAAGGGACTGCGATGGAAAAAACAAATCTGGATTTGGGGCTACATCTGCTGCCTCTTGCAGTTATCAGTAAGAACTTAACGTAAAGAAGTAATCTTGCTGTTGTAGTTTAGTCACTAAGTCATGTCTGATTCTTTGTGACCACATGGACTACAGTCCACTAGGCTCCTCTGTCCATGGGATTTTCCAGGCAAGAATACTGGGGTGGGTGGCTGTTTCCTTCCCCAAGGGATCTTCCCAACCCAGGAATGGAAACCATGTTTCCTATAGTAGTTGAGTCATGTCTGACTCTTTGCAACCCCGTGGACTATAGAACACCAGCCTTCCCTGCCCTTCACTATCTCCAAGAGTTGCCTCAAATTCATGTCCATTGAGTCAGTGATGCTATCTAACCATCTCATACTCTGCCATCCCTTTCTCTTGTGTTCAAGCTTTCCCAGCATCAGGGTCTTTTCCAATGACTTTTCACATCAAGTGGCCAGAGTATTCATGTTTTAGCCAGCATCAGACCTTCCAGTAAATATTCAGGGTTGATTAGGCTTGACTGTTTTGATCTCATTGCAGTCCGAGGGAATCTCAAGAGCCTTCTCCAGCACTACAATTTGAGAGCATCAGCAAGACTTTGTATTGTCTAATTTTTGAGAGGAGATTAATGCATTTTTTATGGGTATAAGCAGTTTTGAGAGTGTATGCATGTAGCTCATGTGTGAACACTGGATGAATAATGGAAGAGACTTCAGTAGATATTGTTACTGCAGCTTCAGAAACCACTTCCTTTCTTCCAAATGGAATCTTGACTTGTTTTTGCAATTCACTCATTTTCAAAGACCCCCATATGTCCCAATCCTAGGAATGACCTAGACTGATTTAAGGGTAATTCTACTTTGCTATTTAGTAAGAGGAACAGACTTGAGACCCGACTGGGCAAGTGATGACAAGGGGATTTTTATGGGTGTTTTGGAGTGTCTCTCTTTATCTTGTTAACAACTCTGGCAGTGACCTTTTCTCAATTTCTCATGGTCTTGCACTATGTAAATGTAAGGTTAAAGATGACTTTTGCTCTCTTGTACCAGCTAGTTTGCTGGCCTACAGAGAGGGACAGAGAAGGAGGAATCTTGAGCCAGGGTAACTGTATTGGATCAATATTGAAGCCCACCGTACCTTTAGATTTCATGTTATGCTGTTTCTTATGTGAGAAACTCATTTGAATTGGTTCTACTACTCTTTGGAGGAGAAGCATTGCAAGTAATATGGCTTAAATGAAACAAGTGTCCTCATAGGAGCCACAAATGACTGGCAGAATGAGTGAGGGGGAGAAAATAAGAGCAATACAAAGGGAGGAAACGGTACAGGGGGGACAGAAGGATGGATTGTGGGCGGGGGATGTGCATGTAGCCTTCTTAGTATTAGTCCACATGCAAAGTGTGAGGACATTAGAATCAAGAATCTCAGCATAGAGAGCACTGTTTAGTCTATAAACCAGCATTAGCTTAAATATGGTCTTCCCAGGTGGTTCTGTGGGTAAGAATCCACCTGCCAATGCAGGAGACTTGGGTTTGATCCCTGGGTCAGAATGATCCCCTGGAGGAGGAAATGACAACCCACTCTAGGATTCTTGCCTGGAAAATCCCATGGACAGAAGAGCCAGCTGGGCTACCATCTGTGGGGTCTCAAAGGAGTTGGGTTCAATTTAGTGACTGAAAACAAAACCTAAATATACTGGTTAAATATGGTTAAACATACTGGTACTATGTTTTTAAATCCGTATTTTTCAAATATATTTTATACTATTACATCTGTTCACTTTTTTATTTTTTAAAATTCTTTGAATGATACTAATGTCTGATGTTTAATTTCTTAATTTGGCAAAAAAAAAAAAGAAAAGAAAAGCAAAAACAGAGCTGAGAAATCATATTCAGTTCAGTTTAGTCGCTCAGTCATGTCCTACTCTTTGCAACCCCATGGACTGCAGCACGCCAGGCCTCCCTGTCCATCACTGATTCCCAGAGTTTACTCAAACTCATCTACATTGAGTCAGTGATGCCATCCAAACATCTAATTCTCTGTCATTCCCTGCTCCTCCTGCCTTCAATTTTCCCCAGCATCAGGAACTTTCCAAATGAGTCAGCTCTTCACATCAGATTGCCAAAGTATTGGAGTTTCAGCTTCAACATCAGTCCTTCCAATGAATATTCAGGACTGACTTCCTTTAGGATGGATGGGTTGGATCTCCTTGCAGTCCAAAGGACTCTCAAGAATCTTCTACGACACCACAGTTCAAAAACATCAAATCTTCAGTGCTCAGTTTTATTCACAGTCCAACTCTCACATCCATACATGACTACTGGAAAAACCATAGCCTTGACTAGATGGACCCTTTGTTGGCAAAGTAATGTCTCTGCTTTTTAATATGCTGTCTAGGTTGGTCATAACTTTCCTTCCAAGGAGCAAGCGTCTTTTAATTTTATGGCTGCAGGCACCATCTGCAGTGATTTTGGAGCCCACAGAAATAAAGTCTGACACTGTTTCCACTGTTTCCCCATCTATCTGCCATGACGTAATGGGACTGGATGCCATGATCTTAGTTTTCTGAATGTCGAGCTTTAAGTTAATCATATTGGTTAGCCCTAATTTTATGACAGAATGTGGTCCACTGGAGAAGGGAGTGGCAAACCACTTCAGTATTCTTGCCTTGAGAACCCCATGAACAGTGTGAAAAGGCAAAAGATAGGACACTGAAAGATGAACTCCCCAGGTGAGTAGGTGCCCAATATGCTACTGGAGATCAGTGGAGAAATAACTCCAGAAAGAATGAAGAGATGGCGCCAAAGCAAAAACAACACGCAGTTGTGGATGTGACTGGTGATGGAAGTAAAGTTTGACTCTGTAAGGAGAAATATTGCATAGGAACCTGGAATGTTAGGTCCATGAGTCAAGGCAAATTGGAAGTGGTCAAACAGCAGATGGCAAGAATGAACGTCGACATGTTAGGAATCACCAAACTAAAATGGACTGGAATTGGTGAATTTAACTCAGATGACCATTATGTCTACTACTGTAGACAAGAATTCCTTAGAAGGAGTGGCGTAGACATCAAAGTCAACAAAAGAGTCCGAAATGCAGTACTTGGATGCAATCTCAAAAAGGACAGAATGATCTCTGTTCGTTTCCAAGGCAAACCATTCAATACCATGGTAATCCAAGTGCTGAAGAAGCTGAAGTTGAACAGTTCTATGACGACCTACAAGATCTTTTAGAACTAACACTCCAAAAAGATGTCCTTTTCACTAAAGGAGACTGGAATGCAAATGGAGTAACAGGCAAATTTGGCCTTGGAGTACAAAATAAAGCAGGGGAAAGGCTAATAGAGTTTTGCCAAGAGAACGCACTGGTCATAGCAAACACCCTCTTCCAACAACACAAGAGAAGACTCTACACATGGACATCACACGATGGTCAACACCAAAATCAGATTGTTTATATTCTTTGCAGCCAAAGATGGAGAAGCTCTATACAGTCAGCAAAAACAAGACCAGGAGCTGACTGTGGCTCAGATCATTAACTCCTTATTGCCAAATTCAGACTTAAATGGAAGAAAATAGGGAAAACCACTAGACCATCCAGGTATGACCTAAATCAAACCCCTTATGATTATACAGTGGAAGTGAGAAATAGATTTAAGGGACTAGATCTGATAGATGGAGTGCCTGATGAACTATGGATGGAGGTTCGTGACATTGTACTGGAGACAGGGATCAAGACCACCCCCAAGAAAAAGAAATGCAAAAAAGCAAAATGACTATCTGAGGAGGCCTTACAAAGAGCTGTGAATAGAAGAAAAGTGAAAAGTAAAGGGGAAAAAGAAAGATAAACTCATATGAATGCAGAGTTCCAACGAATAGCAAGGAGAGATAAGAAAGCCTTCCTCAGTTATCAGTGCAAAGAAATAGAGGAAAACAATAGAATGGAAGAGACTAGAGATCTCTTCAAGAAAATTAGATACTAAGGGAACATTTCATGCAAAGATGGGCTCAGTGAAGGACAGAAGTGGTATGGACCTAACCGAAGCTGAAGGTATTAAGAGGTGGCAAGAATACACAGAACTGTACAAAAAAGGCCTTATGACCAGATAATCATGATGGTGTGATCACTTACCTAGAGCCCGACATCCTGGAATGTGAAATCAAGTAGGCCTTAGAAAGCATCACTACAAACAAGCTAGTGGGAGGTGATGGAATTCCAGTGGAGCGATTTCAAATCCTGAAAGATGATGCTGTGAAAGTGCTGCACTCAATATGCCAGCAAATTTGGAAATCTCAGCAGTGGCCATAGGACTGGAAAAGGTCAGTTTTCATTCCAATCCCAAAGAAAGGCAATGCCAAAGAATGCTCAAACTACCACACAATTGCACTCATCTCACATGTTAGTAAAGTAATGCACAAAATTCTCCAAGCCCGGCTACAGCAATACATGAACCGTGAACCTCCAGATGTTCAAGCTGGTTTTAGAAAAGGCAGAGGAGCCAGAGATCAAATTGCCAACATCCATTGGATCATCAAAAAAGCAAGAAAGTTTCTGAAAAATATATATTTCTGCTTTATTGACTATGCCAAAGCCTTTGATTGTGAGGATCACAATAACTGTGGAAAATTCTGAAAGAGATGGGAATACCAGACCACCTGACCTGCCTCTTGAGAAATCTGTATGCATGTAAGAAAGCAACAGTTAGAATTGGACACGGAACAACAGACTGGTTCCAAATAGGAAAAGGAGTATATCAAGGCTGTATATTGTCCCCCTGCTTATTTAACTTATATGCAGAGCACATCATGCAAAATGCTGGTCTGGATGAAACACAAGCTGGAATCAAGGTTGCTGGGAGAAATATCAATAACCTCAGATATGCAGATGACACCACCCTTATCGCAGAAAGTGCAGAACTAAAGAACCTTTTGATGAAACTGAAAGAGGAGAGTGGAAAAGTCGTCTTAACACTCAGCATTCAGAAAACTAAGATCATGGCATCCAGTCCCATCACATCATGGCAAATTGATGGAGAAAGAATGATAACAGTGGCAGACTTTATTTTTTTAGGGCTTCAAAGTCACTGCAGATGGTGACTACAGCCATGATATTAAAATACCTTTACTCCTTGAAAGGAAAGTTATGACCAACCTAGACAGCATATTAAAAAGCAGAGACATTACTTTGCCAAAAAAGGTCTGTCTCATCAAGGCTATGATTTTTCCAGTAGTCATATATGGAAGTGAAATTTGGACTCTAAAGAAAGCTGAGTGCCAAAGAATTGATGCTTTTGAGCTGTGGTGTTGGAGAAGACTCTTGAGAGTCCCTTGGACTGTAAGGAGATCCAAATAGTCCATCCTAAAAGAGATCAGTCCTGGGTGTTCATTGGGAGGACTGATGCTGAAGCTGAAACTCCAATACTTTGGCGATCTGATGTGAAGAGCTGACTCATTTGAAAAGACCCTGATGATGAGAAAGATTGAAGGCAGGAGGAGAAGGGGATGACAGAGGATAAGATGATTGTATGGCATCACAGACTCAATGGAGATGAGTTTGAGTAAACCCTGGGAGTTGGTGATGGACAGGGAGGCCTTGTATGCTGTGGTCCATGAGGTCGCATAGAGTTGGACATGACTGAGCAACTGAACTGAACTGACTGAATTTTATGCTATTTAAAATTTTACTTGCTTGGGAAATTCAGGATCTGGATATTACCAAACTAGTTTGATGTCCTTTACTGATTGTGACATAAGAGATGAAAATTTGATTCCTGGGTTGGGAAGATCCCATGGAGGAGGGCAAGGCAACCCACTCCAGTATCCTTGCTTGGAGAATCCCATGGACAGAGGAGCTTGGGGGGCTCAATTCCATGGGGGTCACAGAGTTGGACATGGAGATGGGAATACCAGACCATCTGATCTGCCTCTTGAGAAACCTATATGCAGGTCAGGAAGCAACAGTTAGAACTGGACATGGAACAACAGACTGCTTCCAAATAGGAAAAGGTGTCCGTCAAGGCTGTATATTGTCACCCTGCTTATTTAACTTCTATGCAGAGAACATAATGAGAAATCCTGGGCTGGAAGAACCACAAGCTGGAATCAAGATTGCCAGAGGAAATATCAATAATCTCAGATATGCAGATGACACCACCCTTATGGCAGAAAATGAAGAGGAACTAAAAAGCCTCTTGATGAAAGTGAAAGAGGAGAGTGTAAAGGTTGGCTTAAAGCTCAACATTCAGAAAACGAAGACCATGGCATCTAGTCCCATCACTTCATGGGAAATAGATGGGGAAACACAGTGGAAACAGTGTCAGACTTCATTTTTTGGGCTCCAAAATCACTGCAGATGGTGATTGCAGCCATGAAATTAAAAGATGCTTACTCCTTGGAAGAAAAGTTATGACCAACCTAGATAGCATACTGAAAAACAGAGACATTACTCTGCCAACAAAGGTCTGTCTAGTCAGGGCTATGGTTTTTCCTGTGGTCATGTATGGATGTGAGATTTGGACTGTGAAGAAACCTGAGCACGAAGAACAGATGCTTTTGAACTGTGGTGTTGGAGAAGACTCTTGAGAGTCCCTTGGACTGCAAGGAGATCCAACCAGTCCATTCTAAAGGAGATCAGTCCTGGATGTTCTTTGAAAGGAATGATGTTGAAGCTGAACCTCCAGTACTTTGGCCACCTCATGAGAAGAGTTGACTCATTGGAAAAGACTCTGATGCTGGGAGGGATTGGGGGTAGGAGGAAAAGGGGACAACCGAGGATGAGATGGCTGGATGGCATCACCGACTCAATGGACGTAAGTTTGAGTGAACTGTGGGAGTTGGTGAGGGACAGGGAGGCCTGGCGTGCTGTGATTCATGGGGTCTCAAAGAGTCGGACACGACTGAGCTACTGAACTGAACTGAATTGAACTGAAGCGCGTTAGCATACACACAGGCACTGACTGTGAGGGTTAATTGTATGTGGCAGTTGCCTAATTGTGGTTGTTCTACCCCGTTGTTTGCTCAAGCACCATTCTAGATCTTGTTTTGGAAGTATTTTTTTATTAATAGATGTGATTAACATTTAAATCAGTAGATACAGAGTAAAGCAGATTATGCTTCATTATGTGGATGGGCCTAATCCAATCAGCTGAAGTTTTTAGAGAAAAGTCTGAGGTTCCCCCTAAAGGAAGAAATTCTGTCTCTAGACCACCTTTGGACCCGATTGTAGCAGGAGTATCCTGCCAGAATGTCCAGCCTGATGGTTTCCCCTTTAGTATTCAAACTTTCTAGCCCACACAATTACATGGGACAATTCCCAAAATAAACCTCTCTTCATGTACATATTTACTATGAGATGGTTGGATGGCATCACTGACTCAATGAACATGAGTTTGAGCAAACTCTGGGAGATGGTAAAGGACAGGGAAGCCTGGCGTGCCACAGTCCATGGCGTCCCAAGGAGTTGGATGTGACTGAGCTACTGAACAACAACTATGTATATATGTAAGTGGGCATCCTATTGGTTCCGTTTCTCTGGAGAAGTCTGACTACGGCACTAACTCTTGAATATTCGTTCTATTGATTAATATTATTCCAGTCGTTACCATGTGCAAACCACTGCACTAAGACAATGGGACTAGGAAACTGGTGGGAACCTTGGTGGCGTCAACTCATGCCATGCAATGTGGAGTGAACTGCAGAGGTGTGGACAAGGTTGTGTTTAATACAAGACAAAGGGGCCAGGAAGTCAAGAATGCATTCTCAGAGGAGTGACTTTGAGCCAGGCTCTGAAGGATGAGAGGATGTTTATCGGACGGGGAAGGAAAGAAAATTCATCTCAAGAGTAAACACATATGTTAAACCTCTGCCGAGATATCTCCCCTGTGATCCGACCTTACCAGGGGCTGTCATCCCCATGACAGATAGCTCCACTTACAAGAAACCTCTTCCTCAGCTGAACTGAGGGTCTACTCCCTCAACGTCTGCGTGTTTGGTTCTGGTCCTGTTTCAAGCACGTGCTTGACCTGTGGCTTCTGAGAGGTCACACCTTCATTCTGGGACTCACCATCTTCACCTGTGAGTGGGAATGAACACTTACATGATGAGGCTACAGTGACTGTTAAATCAGATATGTTATTGAAAAAGTCTAGAAAATACCAGGTCACTGATACATGTTAGTTTCACTTCACTCTAGTGCCCCTTCTGGGATCAGAGAAAATCAATTTCAAATCTATAGAAGAGCTTTCTATAGAATGATATATTTATGATGAGACATGCAAAAATGAATTAAAAACTGAATGTCATATAACATTAATAACTTGTACAAAATATACTTTAATATTTAATTAATTTACATAAATAATATCATATATTAATGATTATATTATTATTATGTAATATATTTTATATTAATAATTATGTTGTTATTGTTGTTTATTCACTAAATTGTGTCTGGCTTTTTGAGCCCCATGGACTGCAGCATGCCAAGCTTCCCTGTCCTTCACTATCTCCTGAAGTTTGCTCAAACTCATGTCCATTAAGTTTGTGATGGTATCTAATCATGATAAATATTAATGTATATATAACAAAAATGAATACAGTTAACAACAGTTTTTTCTATCTAGACACTTTACTGTCCAGGGTATGAGCCTAATGACAAGATGAATTACTACAAAATTGCAAAACCAATGAAACAAACAAGGACCTCCCTTTCACATCTCAGTTCAGTGAATGATAATTGTGGAAGCTTATATATTTTTCTCTCACAATCAAAACAACTTACATTTAGAACCCTCCTTGCTTTATGCTGAGAAAAAGTGTTTCCACAAAAATTTTAATTTTAGAAGAAAAGCATGATTTTTTTAACATTAGCAATTAATTATCCTAAAATTATCCTTAAATTATCCCACTTTTGCAAGATTAAATGATCACAAGCAGGTCAAAGAAAGTAAGAAAACAATTCTACAAAGTTTGATGTGTCTTTATGAACAGTACTCTGTAGAGTTGGTCATTTTACTTTTCTTCACAGGTCGAGGCATCAGCATATAGACTTAAACCAAGCTCCCTGCAGCCTTACGAAGGCCTGTGTCTATTTCGCTCACCCACCCAGCTCTTCTGAAGGGGCAGGTGGACAAGTAAACCCTGGCTGACTCTCTAGTTCCCTTTCCCCTGTGCATTCGGGTCACCTGCTGCTGATTTGTCACTCAGTCCTGTTTGACTCTCTGTGAACCCATGGCCTGTTGCCTGCCAGGCTCTTCTGTCCATGGGATTTTCCAGGCAAGAATACTAGAGTGGGTTGCCATTTCTTCCTCCAAGGGACCTTCCTTACCCAGGGATCAAACATGTGTCTCTTGCATTTCCTGCACTGTCAGGCAGAGTCTTTGCCAGCAGCTAGTGGGTCACCGGGGCGATCTTTATTTTATTTTTTTTAAAGTTAATTTATTTATTTTAACTGGAGGCTAATTACTTCACAATATTTTAGTGGTTTTTGCTGTACATTGACATTTAAACAGGATGCCCACCTTCCACACCAGAGCCTCTAAATTCTTGTTCTGGAGTGAGGACCTGAATTAGTATTTTAAAAACTCCCAAGATGGTTTCAGTATGTACCTAGGCTTAAAAAACAAACAAACAAACAAACAAAAAACAACAAAGACTGAGGTGATAAAAATATAGGGGAGTAAGGAAAAAAAAAGAATAATCAATGAAAGAGATCAATGGGATTTTAAAGGAGCACTGTTGCAAATGATAGGTTTTTGTTTATTTGCTTACCTTTTCTACTTAGTCTCCATTCACATGTAGAGTATCAGGGAACACCCTCCAGGAGAGGGTGATTATATGAGTATTTTCTGGAGTGGGGACAGGATATAAATTTTGTAAAGCCCTTCAGTGTTTTGCCTAAACCTGGAGAGGGGCACCTCTTCAGGTAAAGCTAAGATGGTGAAAAAAGTAGACAAACTACCCCTTCTTAGCAATGGTCTCAGTGGGTGTCAACTCCTCACTTGCTCATTAGGGTGATCCTAGGGCATGCATACCGGCTCCTTGTTCAGTCGTTCAGTCATGTCCAACTCTCTGTGACCCCATGGACTGCAGCAGGCCAGGCCTCCCTGTCCATCACCAACTCCCAGAGCTTGCTCAAACGCATGTCCATTGAGTCGGTGATGCCCTCCAACCATCTCATCCTCTGTCATTCTCTTCTCCTCCTGCCTTCAATCTTTCCCAGCATCAGGGTCTTTTCCACTGAGTTGGTTCCTCGCATCAGGTGGTCAAAGTATTGGAGCTTCAGCTTCAGCATCAGTCCTTCCAATGAATATTCAGGACTGATTTCCTCTAGGATGGACTGGTTTGATCTCCTTGCAGTGGCCCCTTAAAGTGCATTTTCTAACAAATGTATAGATACAGAGAGCAGGGCTGTGGTTACCAGAGGAGAAACAGGGCTGCAAAATGGGTAAAGGGAATCAGCTTCACGGTGTTGGATAGAAATTACATGCTTGGTGGTGGACATGGGGCAGGGTTTACAGAAGGAGACACAGGCATAAAGAAGTAAAAACAATGCTGCACCCATAAAGCTTATATAAAGTTATAAATCAAAATTGCTTCAGTAAAAAATACAGTTCACACCAAAAATTTTTTTTTCTAATTTCCTTAGGGGATATTTGAATTTCAAGTGTAAAATGTTTAAATTTTATTTGCCATTCTTTTGGTCAATACTTGAAGTTTTCTTAAATTGAACCATATTATTTATTCATTTTAAGAATACAAGAAAAGCAGAAATTAAATTTTACCTGGAAGTCTACTGATAAATTCTGGTGATATATACCAGCATACACAGCATATATAAACCATATACTACACATATAGTGCATAACTATACATACTCTGGTGGCTCAGACAGTAAAGAATCTGCCTGCAATGCATGAGACTGAGGTTCACTGCTTGGGTTGGGAAGATCCGCTGGAGGAGGGCATGGCAACTCACTCTAGTATTCTTGCCTAGAGAATTCCATGGAAGGAGGATCTTGGAGGGCTACAATCCATAGGTCACAAAGAAAAGGACACGACTGAGGTACTGGCACCTTCATAGCTAAATACATACATATACATATTCAGTGGTAGCCCAGGAGAAGGCAATGGCAACCCACTCCAGTACTCTTGCCTGGAAAATCCCATGGATGGAAGAGCATGGTAGGCTGCAGTACATGGGGTCACTAAGAGTCAGACACGACTGAACGACTTCACTTTCATTTTTCACTTTCATGCATTGGAGAAGGAAATGGCAACCCACTCCAGTGTTCTTGCCTGGAGAATCCCAGGGACGGGGGAGCCTGGTGGGCTGCCGTCTGTGGGGTCGCACAGAGTCGGACACGACTGAAGTGACTTAGCAGCAGCAGCAGCAGTAGTAGCCCCAGGAAGCTTCAACAAATTGCTGTTCATTTGTATTCTCTGTGTAGTCTGTTTCAGAGGCTATAACAATATACCACAGACTGAATGGTTTATAAACAACACAAATTTATTTCTCATAGTTTTGGAGGCTGGAAGTCTGAGATCAGACTGGAAGCCTGGTTATCTGAGGGTTCTCAATGGCAGAGAGCAGACTTGTCTCCTTAACTGGTGGGATGACATGGGAGCCTGCTCATTTCAGTTCAATTCAGTTGCTCAGTCATGTCCGACTCTTTGTGACCCCATGGACTGCAGCAGGCCAGGCCTCCCTGTCCATTACCAACTCCTGGAGCTTGCTCAAACTCATGTCCATTGAGTTGATGATGCCCTCCAACCATCTCATCTTCTGTCATCCCCTTCTCTTCCTGCCTTCAACCTTTCCCAGCATCAGGGTCTTTTCCAATGAGTCAGTTCTTCTCATTAGGTGGCCAAAGTATTGGAGCTTTAGCTTCAACATAAGTCGTTCCAATGAATATTCAGGACTGATTTCCCTTAGGACTGACTGGTTGGATCTCTTGCAGTCCAAGGAACTCTCAAGAGTCTTCTCCAACACCACAGTTCAAAAGCATCAACTCTTCAGCACCCAGCTTTCTTTATTGTCCAACGTTCACATCCATACATGACTACTGGAAAAACCATCACTGACTAGAGGGATATTTGTAGGCGAAATCATATCTCTGCTTTCTAATATGCTGTCTAGGCTGGTCATAGTTTTTCTTCCGAGGAGCAAGCGTCTTTTAATTTCATGGCTGCAGTCACCATCTGCAGTGATTTTGGAGCCCCCTAAAATAAAGTCTGTCACTGTTTCCATTGTTTCCCCATCTATCTGCCATGAAGTGATGGGACTGGATGCCATGATCTTAGTTTTTTGAATGCTGAGTTTTAAGCCAACTTTTTCACTCTCCTCTTTCACTTTCATCAAGAGGCGCTTTACTTCTTCTTGGAAACTAGTTCCGCTCATGACCTAATCATCTCCCAATGGCTCTATCTCCTAACACATCACCTGGGGCCTTGGGATACAAATATATGGATTTGGAAGGACACATACATTCAGATGGTGACTGCAGCCATGAAATTAAAAGATGCTTGCTCCTTGGAAGAAAACTTATGACCAAGCTAGATGGCATTTTAAAAAGCAGAGATATTACTTTACCGACAAAAGTCCCCCTCGTCAAAGCTGTTTTTTTCCAGTGGTCATGTATGGATGTGAGAGTTGGACCATAAAGAAAGCTGAGGGCTGAAGAATTGATAGCTTTGAACTGTGGTGTTGGAGAAGATTCTTGAGAGTCCCTTGGACTGCAAGGAGATCAAACCAGTCAATCCTAAAGGAAGTCAGTCATGAATATTCATTGGAAGGATGATGTTGAAGCTGAAGCTCCAATACTTTGGTCACCTGATGCGAAGAATTGGCTCATTTGAAAAGAGCCTGATGCTGGGAAAGATTGAGGGCAGGAGGAGAAGGGGATGACAGAGGATGAGATGGTTGGATGGCATCACTGACTCAATGGACATGAGTTTGAGCAGGCTCCAGAAGTTGGCGATGGACAGGGAAGCCTGGTATGCTACAGTCCATGGGTTGGTAAAGAGTCGAACATGACTGAGTGACTGAACTAAAACATTCAGACCATAGCATTATCTGTCTCAGTTGAATGCCTTCAATGCTAACAGAAAAGGGAACTGCAACCAGAAATCCAGTTAAGAGTCTCAGCAGTAAGCAAATTGTCCGCAGTAACTGGAAGTCCATAGGTAAGAAGAGCTGTTCTATGTCTCGTCATTGTCTTGACTCACCTTTAGACTCTGTAGGTGTTTGTCTCCTTAAGTAGCTGCAGCAGTGCTGGGTATCAGGGCACCAACAGAGCATCCATCTGAAGAGACATTGGTGACTCCTTTTTATGGCACGTTTCCTCTCATTGGATTTGCCATGATCCATGTATGTGCTTATTATGGAACCCACTCTGATGGCTTGAAGAATGGCATCCACTCTGGGCTGTAGCCTAGTTCATCCATGCTGGGCTGTAGCCTGGTTCCCTGACAAGGAGGGTTCTGATTACCAGGATCATCTTTAATCAGATATGGCTCTCCTCTAGATCAGGAGTCATTCTACAGACCCCACAGTAGCAGCACACTATAGGCACAGAAACCTTCAAACTTTAACCTAAAGGGCCTCTGAGAGAACCAGACACTCCAGCAACCAGGTCTGAAGTTTAGAAGGAACTCACACAGGGAGCTCCATGACTGGGATCCTTAGTGAGTGTTTGTTGCACAGTAGTAAGGCAGGTCTGCAGGCATGGAACCCCATACAAAACTCAAAATTCACGTGTGCCGGGTGAGGTGGGAGGAAAGGATGACTGGAACATTTAGTGGACATTATTCTCAGGACAGAATGTGGATGGTGAGAAACATTGCTTTTCAGATCATGGTCTAAAGCTTTGCACTGGAATCACCAGGCATCCTTGTGAAAATTCAGATTCCTGGGTCCCAAGTCAGGACTTCACTGAGTCAGACTCTCAGGAGTGGAGCTCAGACAGCTGTCTTTGTAACCAGACCCTCAAGTGGACCTGAGGCAGGCTGAGGAAGAAGGTCACACCTGGCAGAAGACCCCACTGTTCCTAACACCCTGTGATTCCAGAAATAGGAGGCTGTGTGTTTCTAAGTCCAATTTTCCCATTGGTTTATGAATGTAGCACTGGTTCAAGTCTCTTTAGACCCCAACTTAGTTTAAAATGGGCAAATTTATTTCTTATTCCAGGAAAACTACACATAAAAAGGGTCATATGGCTTCTTTGACATCAAATAGGTTTTTAACATAACAAACTGTTTTGATAAATTGAGTGCACCCAAATCAAAGCCACCTGGGCAGTGCTTGGGAGGCGAGGGCAGAAGGCTTACGGGTAATTGGCCAAGAGTTCAAACACTAGGGTAATTCTAGGAGGGAGACAGCCAGATCTGAGGAGCCCGGCTCGCCCATCTGCAGATGCCATCACAGACTCCATTACTGTTAAACACTCGGGTTGCTCATCCATCAGAAGACTAAAGCGTAATGAGACTAAGGGTGAAAATTCCAGTGGTGCTTGGAGAAGAGAATTATGTTCTTTATTGGGAAATATCTAATAGGTCGTACATAACTAATGTATAGATTTAATGTTTTACAGGAAGAGAGGAGTATCCCTCTGCTTCCGGGCATGTGTGTGTGTGTGTGTGTGTGTGAGAGAGAGAGGTGTAGGGCAGACACAGTGATGAACAGTGGGTGAGTATCACAGAAGTTCCAGGCAATCAAAGAAATTCAGTCTTTAAACATCTGCCGAGTGGCTGCCTTGTCTGTAACTCCTAATGACTTCCCGTCTGCAAAAACTGCATTTTTAAAAGAAGGTATATGAATGTGGCATGCTGTTGTTTGCTATATTCTGTGGATAAACTCTCTAGCTGTGCGGTAGATTCTGGAGTCCACTGCCTCAGTGCATCTACTACTGACTACAGGGAAAACTTAGATAAATTGCTTCATGTTTTTTTAGTTTAAATTATTCATCTAAAAAAATGAAAATAATAGTATAATTTTAATAAGATTGATTTAAGAATTAAGTTAATACATATAAATTTCTCAGGATAGAGCCTTGAAAATTGATGTTTTGATGTTTTCCAGTGAAATCATGTATGATATATACGCTGGTAAAGCATCTTTCATGTTAGGAAAATTTGTGAATTTGGGGGTTATTTTTAGAAGATATATTATTTTAAAACCTATATACTGAGAGTAACTTTCATCATCATATTTGCCTGAGAATTTGAGCAATTAGAAATGTCATATACTTTTAACCTTATACAGTTTTGATGTTTTTTTTTCTCTCACTATACCATAGAGCAATTGTTCTCAAGTATATTGGTCTTTGGTATCCATTGTGTCTTTTTTCTGTGGATTATATCTATCAATATATACCACATTAGTAGTTAAAACTGATATATTTTTTAAATTTTATTATATAATGTTTTAAATAAAAATCTATTGCATGTTAACATGAATACAACTTTCGAATGAAAAATGACAGGTCTTTCAAGGTATAGAATTTTCAAGAAGAGTGACACTGTTTTATGTATAATATTATGTATCTCCTTAATGTCTCATCACAAAAGAGGAGTTTGATCCTTGCTTTTGTATTTAATCTATTGCAATATACAGACATGTAGTTGGGAAAAGGAAGGGTATTTTAATAACTTTTCTGGGTAAATGTGGAAAGATTCATTTTGTACAAATGTCCATACCACTGCACATTGCAATTCATTGTTTTGCCTTCAACTGTGCATCTTTTCCCCATCCATGATTTTGTAACATCTTACATTGATCATTTGAAAAATTATTGACTCACTTGAATTGCACAGTTCTTGCAACTATTAACACATTTTATTATACACTATTTTCACCACGTATTTCATCAGAAAATTCTCTACTTATTGGGAAGCTGTCAGAATCACAGTGGCAGAGTTGAGTTTTCCAAAATTATAATTTTTCTCTTGAGAGCTTGAACTTTATATTTGGCAACAAACATTGCCAATTGATTTTCTTGAAGTGACAGTCTGGTGCTGCTCATTTTAAAGAATATGTCTGACACTCAAGCTCTGCAATTAAAGTTTGCAGGTAGAGGTTGTCAGGTAAATGCAGTGTTGTATGAAAAAGAAATGAAAGAGGCTAGTAACAGTCACAAAATGATTTCCTGGAGACGACCTTTGTGACCCCATATGCAGCAGAAGCACTCATGCCTCTTCTCATTTCTTCATAGAGAATATTTGAAAGATATGAAATCAAAGATAAATTTAGCAAAATAACTTTACTGATTAATCAAGTACCTTCTAAAGTATATCTGTTTTTTTTTTTTTAATTGTCGCTATTTTTCCAATGTTCACAGATACAGTGTGTGCAAATGCCCTCATTCAGGCTAAAATGCTAGCAGTTTTTGTCACCGAGACTTTGAGGCCCCCGTTGTGAATGTTAACACTGTAAGGGGCCTGACGTTTAATGTCTTATGAAAGCAGCTATGACTGCTGGGACTCCCAAAAATGTCTCAGGGATGCCCAGGGTCTGCAGACCCACCGTGTCCTGCTCTCTCTGACCCTCTGAGCTATGTCATTAGGCTGCCAGCAGTTAGGGAGGGAGCAGCGTGAATGTTTTATGTGTCTGTGTTTCTGGCACCTGGTACAGAGACTTGTGTTATCAAAAGAATAAGTACATGAAGAAATGAATAGATAAGCAAATAAGTGAGTCAACTCAGCTCTAGTTGTGCTAGTTTTTCCTATTCCTCAAACAGGTAAAGATCACTCCTTGTTCAGGTTGTTTTGGTTACCACTTTCTTCTGCCAGTGTTCTTTCTGATATCTGAATGGCAGGCTCTTATTATACCGTACCAGCTCAAGCATCACAGACAGCCCCTGATTCCTCAGATTAAAATAGCCACCCAGCACCTTCATTCTCTCCTCATATTCTCTTCCTTAACACATATCGCCATTGAATGTATATATTTTTTAGCACCTAGAATATGGTGTGTCCAACTCTTTGAGACCCCATGGACTGTAGCCTGCCAGGCTCCTCTGTCCATGGAATTCTCTAGGCCAGAATACTGGAGTGGTTTGCCACTCCTTTCTCCAGGGATCTTCCCAACCTAGGGATCGAACCTGGGTCACCCACATTAAAGGCAGATTCTTTACCGTCTGAAACACCAAGGAAGCCTGAATATGGCAGTCATTTAGTAAATATTTTTGAATGAATGAATGAATAGAGCAGATAATTCAGCAGATACTTATAAAGCATCTATTGTTTGCAATATAATGTCTTTGTTCACAGCCAGCTGACAGTATAACGTCTAGGGAGAAAAGACAATAAGCAGAAAAGACAATAAGCAGATCAGTATGAAATAATTAAGCTGTTTGTTTTAGAAGGAAGTCACATTGTTATGGGTGGAATGATACCTTTTCAAGGTCTTTCCTGATTTCCCCAAGGAGGTGTCAACTGAGATAAGGATGGTAAAGCATCTGCTTGCAATGCAGGAGACCCGGGTTCGACTCCTGGGTTGAGAAGATCCCCTGGAGAAGGAAATGGCAACCCACTCCAGTACTCTTGCCTGGAAAATCCCATGGACAGATGAGCCTGGTAGGCTGCAGTCCATGCGGTCGCTAAGAGTTGGACACGACTTCACTTTTCACTTTTCACTTTTATACATTGGAGAAGGAAATGGCAACCCACTCCAGTGTTCTTGCCTGGAGAATCCCAAGGACGGGGGAGCCTGGTGGGCTGCCGTCTATGGGGTAGCACAGAGTCGGACACGACTGAAGCGACTTAGCAACAGCAACAACAGCAAATATAGCCATATGTGTGTAGTTGCTTGGAGTGCAGACATCACAGCATCCACTGCAATCTGTCCACATCCACGTGACAGTGATTTGCATAGTTATGAATTTTCTCATCATCTTCTTGTTCCCAGACCTATCCTGAGTATATATCTTCAGACAAGACTTCTCTCAGAATCCACGATATCCCTCCCCATTTTTCTCCATTTCCTCCACTACTCTCCAAACATGTTCTGGAGCAAATCAATCTTTATTTCTTTACCATTATCGGCCCATCCATAACTCAGTCTTGCACACTCAGTAGTTAGCCTGACAAGGTCTCCAAATGTTCATTGCTTGAAATCGGTGCTTTTTTCCCCCTTAAGCTTCTCATCACAAGTGTTCCTGGAGGACTAGAGCCCCAGAATTTTTGACAAGTGTCTCATCTGTGAAACCATTTCTCTCCCTTTCTTATTCCTTGCTGCTAGCAGCTGCCCACAGAGCTATACCCCAGGCATTTTTCTGGAGTGCACCCAACACATGTCCTCGGCTGGCTCATAGGTAATAAAAGCCGGCTTTCAGTAAATCATATCAGTAAGGAGATCCGTAAATCTTGTTCTTCCCTTGAACACAGCTATCCTTATCATCATGAATGCTGCAGGCATGAGTCCCTCGGTCTGCCTACTAATCTGGACCTAGTCACTGGCTGGCCATAATTGAATAGGGAGGATGTCTTGAAGGAGATTGTACTCTGGCAAATTGGTGCTTTCTGGAATAAACGGTGAATTAGGCTCAGTTCAGGGAAGTGGTAGTGAATTCAATATAATGATGGACTCACTTGCTCCTGTGATGCAAAGGTTGTGGTTTATTCAAAGTATGCAAGGACATGTCAAGTTTGAAGGAGAGGACTGATTACAAAAGCTCCCTTCCTTGTTTTCGCCACATTTGTGACTGAATCGTCACAACATGGCAGGAGCTTTGTAAATATTCTCGCAGAGAGGACACGCGTCAGGCAGAGTTTCCTCAGCATCCTAGCTCTGGCTCTTCTACGAGGCACCGTTATTGCACCTGTAATGTAACAGCTGGGAAACCTGCTTTGTCGTGTTGCCTCAAGGATTAACTATGTGCATACTATTGAAGCTTTGAACCCAGGATCTGTAACTTGTTACATGACTTAACATTCATAAATCTGGATGCTCCTTTGTTTGCCTGGATGAAAGGACTTGTGGCCCTCACGTGGGCGTCTGCTATGGTCACAATGAGGTGCAAGGGGGAGGGACGATTTAGGCTGTACCATCATACTGTCCCTCCCTCGGTCATTCACATGTAATGAAAGATGAGGCCACAGCTGATGGTAGACATTGGAAGCAACTGACCTTGAACCAGTGTGGTAACATTGGGACCAAAATATGATTCCTTGTACGCAGAAATCTCTCAAACAATTATTAGCCTTCGTCTATTTTTGCCCCGTGCAATAGCATGAGGCCGCTCCACTAAGCTTAGATGGAGGAAGAAGGGGAGGACAGTGGAAATAACAGGTGTTTTCTAGTTGGGGCCCTGGGCTGGACTTTCCCCTTTATATCCAGCCCTGTCCACACTCGAGCCACTGGGCAGCTGTTAGCTTGGAAGGCAGCGCTATAGCCAAGGTCTCTTCTGTCTTTTAATATCTTCTTCCCACATGACAGAGGCAACCTAAATGGGTTATCGCTATATCCCATATCTATCAAGAACACAGACACAAACAAATAAGACAGGCTTTTTATGATAATATCATAAAAACTAGGAGACATGATCTGCCACGTGTTTTGTGCTCCTCTGCCCTTGTTTTATGCCCCTTTTTGCATCTCTCCTCTGCTGCTTCAGCACCACAAAGGCCAGGTGGCATGGCCACAGATAAGGGAAGCGTCCTTTGATGCATTTGGAGCCAATGTGAATAATAATAAAGTTTATTATAGTCTCACATTAAGATTTTAAGTTTATTTGATGCCACAGCAGAAACTGCAATCCTGATCAATATGCCACTGGGAAAAGAAATCTGTTATCTGTTCTATGAAGTATTGTTGCAACTGCATCTGCTTCTTGCTTGTAAGTCACTCAGTCATGTCCAACTCTTTGCGACCCCATGGACTGTAGCCCACCAGGTTTCTCTGTCCATGGGATTCTCCAGGCAAGAATACTGGAGTGGGTTGCCATGCCCTCCTCCAGGAGATCTTCCTGACCCAGGGATAAAACCCTGGCCTCTTATGTCTCCTGCATTGGCACGTGGGTTCTTTACCGCTAGTGCCACCTGGGAAGGCTCACAACCATGTCTGGGGCGGGTTTATAAATTATTTATTTAGAGTTTAAGACACATAGAAATATAGCCCATTAAATACTCACCACTCATCTATACACCCAATGTGGAAACCACAGTTTTACAAGTGCCAGATAAAGTACTGAAACCAGTAAGTATTCCTGCCCTTCTCTGTGCTCATTTCTTAAACTGCCTTGGGTTTCTTGTGGGGCGTGCTGGATGCAAGATTATCTATCTATCCTCACATGCTGTTTTCTTTCCTGCTACAGTGTTCGCTCTCAGAGTTCTGTTTCCAGAGAGAACACTAGTTTCACCCCGCAGTTTGAAAGTCTACTACTCTATTATTGTTCCATATATACACTTTCCTTTCAAACTGACTCATTTGAAAAGACCCTGATGCTGGGAAAGACTGAGGGCAGGAGAAGAAGGGGACGAGAGAGGATGAGATGGTTGGATAGCATCACCCCCTCAATGGACATGAGTTTGGGTAAGCTGCAGGAGTTGGTGATGGACAGGGAGGCCTGGTGTGCTGCAGTCCACAGGGTCACAAAGAGTCAGACACGACTGAGCGACTGAACTGACATACACCTTCCCTTGAGCGTGTGTTCCTCAGCTAGGGCCTCCGTAACAACGTGGGGCACTCTGGATGGCTTGAACAGCGGAAGTTAATTTCCCCAGAGTCCTGGAGACAAGAAGCCTGAGACTGAGCTGTCTGTAGGTGTGGTCTCTCCTTGGCTGGTAGATGGTGGCCTTCTCTGTGGTCCTCACATGGTCATCCCTCTGTGCACCTACCCCACTCTGGGTCCTCAGCTCTCCTTCTTACAAGAACACTAGTCAGGTTGGATTCGGACCGCCAAACAGCTTCATTTAAACTTAATGACCTCTGCAAAGGCCCTATTTCCAAGGTTACACTCCATGGTACTGGGGTGGGGGTGAAGGTTACAGATTCAACATATGGATTTCGAAGGAGGTAGGGGGCACAGTTCTGTCCATAACAGTGTGGAAGATTGAAAAGTAGTCACATTTCCTTAAAGCCTAGCCAGCATCCATGCCCTTTCCAAGCCCTGCATCCAGGGGTGGTTTTTCTTTCTCACTCCATGCATCTGGACCAGCCTTGCAATGTGCTCTGGTCAAGAGGACGCAACAGAGGTAACAGTGTACTGACCTGGAGCCTGGCCTCAGGAGCACTTGCCAGCTTCTATTCGCTGTCTTGAAAAGCCACCCTGGAATGAAACCGAGCTCAGATTGCCTGCTGTGGGAGAGAAATGATAGCTTAGCCATGACCAGGAAACACTGGGCAGGCAGAGCAGATCTACTCTGCATACCCTGGGTCACACTCAGTTGGCTGCAGCTTTGGGGGGAGCCCAGCTGGGAGCAGAAAGACAGCTGAGCCCACCTCAGACCTGTGAGGTACCTAACTCTTTCCTTAAGCCACTGGGTTTTGTGTTTGTGCTTTATCCCAGGTTGCATGTGAGCATGCTCAGTTGCTCTACTGTGTCTGACTCTTTGCAACCCCATGGACTGTAGCCCACCAGGCTCCTCTGTCCATGGGATTTCCCAGGCAAGAATACTGGATTGGGTTGCCAATTCCCCCTCTAGGGGATCTTCCTGACTCAGGTGTCACATCTGAGTCTTCTCTGTCTTTTGCATTGGCAGACAGATTCTTTGTCACTGAGCCACCTGGGAATATCTTACCTCAGGTTACTGAGGCCATAGATCACAGATATAATGATGATTGGGCTTCCCAGGTGGTGCCAGTGATAAAGAACCCACCTGTCAATGCAGGTTAGATGTGAGAGACTCTGGTTTGACCTCTGGGTTGGGAAGATCCCCTCCTGTACTCTTGCCTGGAGAATCCCATGGACACAGGAGCCTGGAGGTCTGTAGTCCATAGGGTCGCACAAAGTTGGACATGACTGAAACAACTTAGAATGACACACATTCTATAATCATTTATAATGATTATAAAGCCCTAGTTAGCAAGAGAGTTCCAGAAAAACATCTACTTCTGCTTTATTGATTATGCCAAAGCCTTTGACTGTGTGGATCACAACAAACTGTGGAAAATTCTTTAAGAGATGGGAATACCAGACCACCTGACCTGCATCCTGAGAAATCTGTATATAGGTCAAGAAGTAACAGTTAGAACTGGACATGGAACAACAGACTGGTTCCAAATCAGGAAAGGAGTACCTCTAGGCTATATATTGTCACCCTGCTTATTTGCAGAGTACATATGAGTACATAATTTATATGCAGGATACATCATGAGAAATGCATGAAGCACAAGCTGGAATCAAGATTGCCAGGAGAAATATCAATAACCTTGGATTTGCAGATGACACCACCCTTATGGCAGAAAGTGAAGAGGAACTAAAAAGCCTCTTGATGAAAGTGAAAGAGGAGAGTGAAAAAGTTGGCTTAAAACTCAACATTCAGAAAACTAAGATCATGGCATCTGGTCCCATCACTTCATGACAAATAGATGGGGAAACAGTGGGAACAGTGGAAACAGTGGCTGACTTTACTTTGAGGGGCTCCAAAATCACTGCAGATGATGACTGCAGCCATGAAATTCAAAGACGCTTATTCCTTGGAAGAAAACTTATGACAAACCTAGACAGCTTATTAAAACCAGAGACATTACTTTGCCGACAAAGGTCCATCTAGTCAAAGCTATGGTTTTTCCATTGATTATGTATGGATGTGAGAGTTGGACTGTGACAAAAGCTGAGTCCCAAAGAATTGATGCTTTTGAACTGTGGTGTTGGAGAAGACTCTTGAGAGTCCCTTGGACTGCAATGAAATTCAACCAGTCCATCCTAAAGGAAATCAGTCCTAGAAGGACTGATGTTGAAGCTGGAGCTCCAATACTTTGGCCACCTGATGCGAAGAACTGACTTGTTGGAAAAGACCCTGATGCTGGGAAAGATTGAAGGGAGGAGGAGAAGGGGATGACAGAGGATGAGATGGTTGGATGGTATCACTGACTCAATGGACATGAGTTTGAGTAAATTCTGGGAACTGGTGATGGACAGGGAGGCTGGCATGCTGCAGTTCATGAGGTCACAAAGAATCAGACATGACTGAGTGACTGAACCGAACTGAAGGGAATGTATTCAACACCCAAATGAGGGCAAGAGTCTACCAGTTAAATATGAACAAGCTTGTCATTTAAAAATATTGATAGCTGATCAATATGCTGATATATTTCATGTCACAGTTGGGGAAAATGAACTTCTGAACATTGGGTATTTAATCATTTTGGGCCTGTTTTTTCATATAATTTGGTAAAATATTTTAAAAACTCAGTTGTATTGATTTTTAATTTTGTTTTTTCTTGTTTCCATTTTAATTATATAACCAGAAATAGAAGAAATTTTATTTAGAAACATCTTTGACAAAGAGCTGAAAACACTTTTGAGCTGGAGATTAACTAAACTGAAATCATATTACTACTTGGATAGGTATGAAAGTCTGAATGGGGCTTCATGAAGCAAAATATTTGAAATCAGGACTCTCCATGCCAGGGAACTTGAGACATACCATTGGGCAAAATAAATTCAAGTATCTTTCAATCTCTGCCTGTCATACTCTTACCTGAGATTTGAAACAAGCTATTTCATTGCCTTTGTCTATGTGCTGAGTATGACATTTCAGAATTACTGGTAATTGGAACCACAGGCTTCCTGTGCACAAGATAGAAGCATGCAGAAACACGCAAATTTCTTTTGGAAAAGACCCTGATGCTGAGAAAGATTACAGGCAGAAGGGGAAGACAGAGGATGAGATGGTTGGATGCTGTCACTGACTGTATGGACATGAGTTTGAGTAAACTCCAGGAGTTGGTGATGGATAGGGAGGCCTGGCACGCTGGGATCCATGGGGTCGCAGAGTCAGACACGACTGAGCGGCTGAACTGAACTGAGTTAGCCAAAGGGACTTCCCATCTAGAGCATCTTTTTTTTTTTTTCTTTTTTGCCATACCACACAGCTCATGTGATCTTGTTCCCAAACCAGGGACTAAATCTGTGCTCCTTGCAGTGGAAGCTTGGGGCCCAAACCACTGGACCCCAGGTAATTCCCAAGAGTATCTTTGCTTATGTAAAGATTTGATTAGATTGATTTTCTTAACTGTCCATTGAATATGTATTTATTCAGGTAACCATTTTCCCTGAAAGGAGTATCTGGGTTTGACTAGTGTAAGTAATTCCAGGGAAGGCAGACATGAGTAAGGAATGGAGCCTGTCCCCAGGGCTATACCACCTATTTGAGGTGGGAAGGTGCTGTATTTTAAGCTCTGCCCTGGACTCTCCCAGTCTCCCCTATGTTGTGGCTCTACCCGTGATCTTCGGCCGGTAGAAGTGCTGAGAAGAAAGACTGAGCAACTGCCCCTGAAGGGTTAAGAAAACTTTGCTTCCAGAATTTGACTATTTTTTTCTTTTCCTTTTTTTGCAATTAATAAATATAGGAGACCTGGATAGTAACCTACATATGTGGTGTTTGGACTTGTCCACAGCTCTTTCCTTCTTAGGAAAATAAGTCATAAAACTTAGAGAACTAAGTTTTCTTAGAGAGGGGCATATTTTTCCGCATATGAAACAGGAATTTTTAAAACCTATCCGAGGACTAAGCTTGCAGCCTATGTGTCCCAGAGAGGCACGTGGGAGGTGACAGCAGTGAGCGTGTCTGAAGATGTGGACCCGGACCCCACGCTCCATCAGGGTCACCTTCCCAGGCTTCCGCTCCAGTGATGCAAGGGCTCTGACCTCACTCGTGAGAAAGATCCAGAAAACACGAGGGATCCACTCTGTGTATGAGCAGATTTCACTTCCTGTGACATCCTCCATACCAGCTGTGTTGTCTGATTGTGGAAACAAAAACAAAAACCTCATTCCAGATATTACCACTCTGGTCAAAAATGTAAATGCTGATGTTTTTGACACCACTTTTTATCTATTGTTTTTCCCCAACTTTACTGAGATACAATGGACATAGAACATTGTGTACGTTCAAGGTGTGCCTTTTTAAAAATTGGAGTGTAACTGCCTTACAATGTTGTGTTAGTTTCTTGCTGTACAATAAGCGAATCCGCTACATGTACACATATATCCCCTCCCCTGGAACCTCCCTCGCACCCTCGCATCCCACCCCGCTGGGTCATCACAGACCACGGAGCTGAGATCCCTCTGCTGGGCTGTAGGTACCCACTAGTTATCTGTTTTACACATGATAGTGTATATATACATCAACCCCATTCTCCCAATTAAATTAGCACATAGTATCTGCCTTTAGATTCAGTGAAACAAATGCATAATTTTTCTTAAAACAGATTTTTGATACTGGTTGAGACGTGCCTGCTGGAGACATGAGCCACTGTTTAAATGTAAAAATGTTAAGTGAGGGACTAAGAGCACCAGGTGATCCCACTGTCAGGAGAGCAGGGATGAACCACAGTTGAAAAATTAAGCAGAAAACTTTAACTCCTTTCCGTATTGCTTCCACATACCCCTTTAGGGGTTAGCTTGATTAATTTCCTGTTCTCTTGTTTGACCATTTAAATGGCCGGCTATTTTTATCCTAATTCAACAATGACACTTTAAGGGCACCTGGAGGGAGTGCAACACCAGTGAATTTATAATGGCTGGTAGTGTGGCTAAGTACACGAATAGATGCCATCATATATAATCATACCGTATTTCACAGTGGAAGTGAGAGAAATTTCCTTTCACTGAGATAAAAATCCTATAATTCTTCCAAAAGCCAAGTAGCCAAACCTCAGAAAAGACTGAATGGCTAGCACACCACTAAAAGCTCTTATTACTAACCCTTTTGACCTTTCAAAGAAATCTACTATAGCTCATAGTCTTACAGAGTGGCGCGGAAGCGTGGCTAATGACAGCCAACTGACACTTGACAAAACTAGAGTCCATATTCCTAAAACTGTTGCAAGCCATTCATTTTCAGGCCCAGAAAAATGATAGCTGAGCTACTGTCCTTAATTGAAGTTAGCAGTTGTCATGTGGGGGGGAAAATGGGACAGCCAATTGTGTGTCTAATTATGACTCATCGCAGTCATGTTAATAGCAATTTTCAGCAAATGCACGAGGAGGACTCTGGGCACTTGGACTTCAGCTGTCTGACCTGGAGGAGAAAATGAACTTCAGAGGACAGAGTCATGGATATGGATGAAGGTGCAGCAGTACTACCACCGTTGATGAAGACAGAAGCTTGCAGCAAACTCTGAAGATAATTCACACTAATAGCTCCCCAAGCATAGAGGGATGCTAGAGTATATCAGAAGGAACTTAGAGGGAATTTCTGAGAAAACTGACGGAGATGGAGTTAGAGTGACATGCCTGGGGGGATCACATGTGACTAAATACAACTGGAGGTAATTTGGAAGTCAAGCAAAGACTTCTACACTTGGTTCATGCATTTGTAAGATATTTATCGAATACTCAGGCACACTGTGGAGCTCTTTGAATAAAAGGAGCAAGAATATGGAAGTCATTGTCTAGTGGGGAAGATAGACATAAAGTAAATTATTACAGCCACAATTAGGTTATCACAGGTGAGATGAATACTGTGAAGGTAATCTTCATACGGTATGAACACCAGCCTTGTCCGGAGTATCAGGGGATGCATCTAGAAGGAAGTGGTATCTGATGGCGGTGGACAATGGTTCTTTCTTCATTAGTGTTATTATTTGCGGCCCTGGGTCTTCGTTGTTGCACACAGGGTTTCTCTAGTTGTGGTATGCGGGCTTCTGATACTGGCGGCTTCTCCTGTTGAAGAGCCTGGGCTCAAGGGCGTGTGGGATTCAGTAGTTGTGGCTTGCAGGCTTGGTTGCTCCATGGCTTGTGGACTCTGTCTGGAACAGAGATTGAACCCGTGCCCTCTGAACTGGCAGGCGGATTCTTTACTACTGGATGAGCAGGGAAGTCCAGGACAATGGTTCTGAAGGTACTTCTCGGCATGAGCTATCCAGAGTAGACATGTTCTGCTACTAAACAGAGCAGCTTGATTCTTTTTTTCAAACTGGCAGAACACATTTAATGAATGAAGAGGATTTTCTCACTTTCAACTTCTCCTTCCATGATATATTTTTAATCATGGCACCTGCTACTACTTCTCTGCGCTAGCAGATGACAAATGAATGAACACGTTGCAAATGAATATTAATGGAAACTTTAAATAATGCATCATACTGATTTACTTATTTATTTTATGTCATCATTATTGTTTTGTTTTGTGAGACCATGTGCTGACTTTTTTTTTTTTTAATTTGTATTAACATTGTCTGGGTTGAGAAACTGGAGTTAAACATACAAATGTCACCATGTTCTGAAAGTACGTGGATAGCCAAATTCGAGGAACCCTGTGCATGGAAATAGGAGACATGTATATTTTCTTTACAGGAAAGAAAAAGGATAATAAATCCTAACACTTACTGACCACTTTCTATGTGCCAGGATTTGAGTATATATGACCTTACTTGTCCTTTACAATAGTTCAAAGAGGTGGGTGTTGGCATGATTCCTTTCTGAGAGGAGAAAAGGGAAACTTAAAGAGATTCACTGATTTGTCCAAGGTCAAATCATTAGCATTTGGCAGACAGTTTGAAATCAAGTATTCTAATCCAAGATACCTGTATTAAATAGAATCAGCAGACTACCTACTTATCCATCTATCTACAATACACACACACACACACACACACACACACACATATGTTGGCTCACAGGACTTAGTGTTGACAACTCTGAAATCTTCAGGGCAGGCCAGCAGACTAGAAATGCAAGCAGGGTTTAATGTTGCATCCTATTTTTTTTTCTGATTTATTTATCTATTTTATTTTTGGAGTGTAATTGTTTTACAATGATGTGTTAGTGTCTGCTGTACAATAAAGTGGATCAGCTATATGTATACTTATATCCCCTCCCTGGTTAGCCTCCCATCCCACCAGAGTAGACATGGAATCTAGAAAGAAAGGTACAGATGAATCTATTTGCAGGGCAGGAGTAGACACAGATGTAGAGAACAGGTATGTGAACACAGTAGGGGAAAGGAAGCATGGGGCAAATTAGGGTACCCATATTTACACCATCAGAGGTAAAATAGAGAGCTAGTGGGAAGCTGCTGTATAACATAGGGAGCTCAGCTCAGTCTGTATTACATTCTTGAAGGTAATTTCCTCTTCTCTGGGAAACACCTTTCTTGGTTCTTTAGTCCATCAGCTGATTGGACAAGGCCCACCCACATGATAGAGGGTGATTTAATTTAGTCACAGTCTGTAGATTTAAATGCCAATTGCATTATCTAAAAAAAGACTGACAGCAATATCCAGTCTAGAGTTTGATCAAACTTCTGGGCACCATGTATCTGTCTAAGTAGGCAATAAAATTAACCAAAACCACATCTTCTCTTAAATTATTAGGTTCTAGCTCCTAAAACTTTCGGGAAGAATTGCTTGGACTGAAGCTGAGCTGAGGATATGGTTTCAGACTTTGTGTGGAGTGTGCATCTCTGTGACGGACGGGTTGACCTCTTAATAAGCAGCTTCCTCACTCTGCACCGTACCCCTCCTACCCTTTCTCATGAAATCTTTCCGTATGATTTTCCAGGGCACACTTTGTTTTCCTGGCTTCTGTGTTTGCCTCTCGCCTGGCCCTGGTTCCTGCCCTTTCTCACGCTTACCTTTGGCCCTGGAGTGCTGCCCTGAGTGACCTCCGGTGGGCCCTGAGTGACCTCCGGTGGACCCTGAGTTCAGTTCAGTTCAGTCGCTCAGTAGTGTCCGACTCTTTGCAACCCCATGAATCACAGCACAGCAGGCCTCCCTGTCCATCACCAACTGCCAGAGTCCACCCAAACTCATGTCCATTGAGTCGGTGATGCCATTCAGCCATCTCATCCTCTGTCGTCCCCTTCTCCTCCTGCCCCCAATCTGTCCCAGCATCAGGGTCTTTTCCAATGAGTTAACTCTTCGCATGAGGTGGTCAAAGTATTGGAGTTTCAGCTTCAGCATCAGTCCTTCCAATGAACACCCAGGACTGATCTCCCTTAGGATGGACTGGTTGGATCTCCTTGCAGTCCAAGGGACTCTCAAGAGTCTTCTCCAACACCACAGTTCAAAAGCATCAGTTCTTCAGTGCTCAGCTTTCTTCACAGTTCAACTCTCATATCCATACATGACCACTGGAAAAACCATAACGTTGACTAGACGGACCTTTGTTGGCAAAGTAATGTCTCTGCTTTTCAATAAGCTATCTAGGTTAATCATAACTTTTCTTCGAAGGAGTAAGCGTCTTTTAATTTCATGGCTGCAATCACCATCTGCAGTGATTTTGGAGCCTCTAAAAGATAAAATCTGACACTGTTTCCACTGTTTCCCCATCTATTTCCCATGAAGTGTTGGGATCAGATGCCATGATCTTCATTTTCTGAATATTGAGCTTTAAGCCAAATTTTTCACTCTCCTCTTTCACTTTCATCAAGGGGCTCTTTAGTTCCTCCTCACTTTCTGCCATAAGGGTGGTGTCATCTGCCTTTCTGAGGTTATTGATATTTCTCTGGGCAATCTTGATTCCAGCTTGTGCTTCTTCCAGCCCAGGATTTCTCATGATGTACTCTGCATAGAAGTTAAATAAGCAGGGTGACAATATACAGCCTTGACGTACTCCTTTTCCTATTTGGAACCAGCCTGTTGTTCCATGTCCAGTTCTAACTGTTGCTTCTTGACCTGGATACAGGTTTCTCAAGAGGCAGGTCAGGTGGTCTGGTATTCCCATCTCTTTCAGAATTTTCCACAGTTTATTGTGATCCACACAGTCAAAGGCTTTGGCATAGTCAATAAAGCAGAAAAAGATGTTTTTCTGGAACTCTCTTGCTTTTTCCATGATCCAGCGGATGTTGGCAATTTGATCTCTGGTTCCTCTGTCTTTTCTAAAACCAGCTTGAACATCTGGAAGTTCACAGTTCACAGATTGCTGAAGCCTGGCTTGGAGAATTTTGAGCATTACTTTACTAGCGTGTGAGATGAGTACAATTGTGCGGTAGTTTGAGCATTCTTTGGCATTGCCTTTCTTTGGGATTGGAATGAAAACTGACCTTTGCCAATGCTGTGGCCTCTGCAGACCCCAAAACCCTGCCCAACCTGGTCCTCAGAATCCCCATCCTGGCCCATATCTCCAAGGAGTTTGATCAGATATTCCTCCCATCAGGTTCCCCACTGCAACCTCCTGCAAACAGGCATTTGAATGGGACCATTTGCAAGGAATATGCCTGAGTGGTTTAAGGGAATCACTTTCCAGATATTCAGCATTCATACTCTTCTTAGTTGATCTACCCAAGGATGGACCTGAAAGGGAGATTTTAGTTTTGAACTTCCCCTGTTCATAATCCCCTTTTCATATTTTATAAGAAAAAAATCATAAATCTTGGATGAGCTTAACCTGGTGAGGCACTGGAGCTGGCACAATTCAGTAGTTCCTTTAATTAAAGCATCTAATTGTCTCCCAACCCAACCCATCTCATTAAGAGACGCTTTTGTAATAGAAGTTTACTTTTTATGTTAATAATTACTCATAAAATTTTAATACCCTTATGTTTTACTGTTCACTTGTGTATTACTAATATTTCTAATAATAATTCAACTGGTATAAATTTTTAAGCATCTATGCCCATGGTTGCAAGGATGTGCAAATATTAATTTTAATTCTCATATATATTTTTACTGAACTATAAGAGGAAGTGTCAATAATAAAAGGCTCCTGTCAAGCACAAAAGCATATTGTAACTAAAATATGATTTTTGTGAAAAGTAGATATAAAATACCAGCTCCAAGGGAAATAGAACAGGTGAAATATTGGCCTGATAAGGAAGAGTTTGTTAGGTAATAAATGTCTATGGTATTTAGGTTCCATTGGATCCCTCTTAGAGTGAGACAATCATCTTATTTTAAAGTACCCCAGTATATTATAGTTTAATATACTGGACACTGTTTCTTTTGCAATTATATAATTTATAATAAAAATTTTAAATATAAGAAAATACAGGACATATTCTGTGGAATTTTAAAATACTTTTAGTGGTACAGAAGCAGAAATTTGGAGGAATGCTTACTGCTCCTTTGGGACCCTTCTGACCCTCCACCCTTCACCCCCCCACCCCTGCCTCCAGCACACGACTCCACAACACACCACGTGGCTATTCCACGTCATGAACACCACGTCACCCATGGCGGGCTCTAATCACTCACTTCTAAAATAAGAATGAATTCTTAGAAGGAGTTTCGAAGATTCCAGAATCGAAGAATCGATTTTAGGATAATTTTGTGTTTTCATGTTTGAAAAATGATAATCCAGGTGGAAATCAAAGCACACATCTGTCTGTAGACTTTCACCAACGAGGTAAATAATTAAATCTTTGTATTCAGGCAGACGCTGACTGCTCTGAAGTGCTCTTTCCACTGTGTGCGTCCCTCTCTTTTGAACACCCTGTGAGCTGGCAAGGGTAGGGCTTAGAATCTCCCGTTGACAAGATGCAAAAATGACTCGGATGGAGACCAGGCATGCCTTAAGCCAAGCAGATCTCACCGTTTAAACTGCTCTAATAGATATCATTTGGCAAACAAATACACACCACATTTTCAAGTGTGTTTTCTTCTCATGTTCCTCTTAGCATAGGCTCTGGAAAGATAAAAACTAGGTGTTTTGCTTAGGTCATACTTTAAGCTGGGAAACATCACATTATAATGCTCAGACATGAACAAATGGAAAAAAGTTGTGAGCTTTTAAAAATTTGCTGATTGTTCATTTTTTAACTTTTCCTACTTTCAACCCTATGAAAAGATTGTTGTACAAATATGTGTGCAGGAAGAAAGGAGTGAAATTTTTGTGGATCATAAGGTTTCTGACAAATGAGTTAACCTCATTTTATTTTTTCTAGGGCTGGGACCAAATGACTTAAGAAAAAGGGTAAAGTATAGGCAAAGATGGAAAGACTAGTTCATGAAAGATCATCATTGAAAATGACTGACCATTTAAAAAGATGTCTACAAATCCTTTGAAGTTTCTCCTTGGAAAGTGGGGTTTGTGTACCCTCCCCTGGGTCTAACTGCTGCAGTGAAATATCCTACATAAGGACAGCCCATGAAAGTTCTTGTCAAAAAAAAAAAAAAAAAAGACAGAACTGTATCAAAAGAACAGAAATCTAAATCATTAAAACAGAAAAATGTAAAATGTAAAGGAGGGGAAAGATTGAAAGTGGGAGGAGAAGGGGACGACAGAGGATCAGATGGTTGGATGGCATCACTGACATGACCATGGACATGAGTTTGAGTAAACTCCAGGAGATGGTGATGGACAGGGAGGCCTGGAATGCTGCAGTCCATGGGGTCTCAAAGAGTCAGACACGACTGAGCGACTGAACTGAACTCAAAGGAAGAAGCATAAGGGATAAACAGGGAAGGCAGACAGCAAACACCCAGTGAAAATTAAGGCACCATGCTACTATTGTAGATTAAGAGGCTGAAAATTCTTTGCCACTCTTTCCATCAAGAGATGGACTCTCTGTTTCTCATCCTCTTGAATCCAGGCTGGCCTTCTGACTTGTCTGACCAAGAAAACGTATTAGAAGAAATGCTGTGCTGGTTCTGGTTCTGGCTCTTGGGAGGGCTGGCAGTTTTCATTCTCAGAATCCAGCCACATGTGCTGCAGTTCATGCTGTCCTGCTGAAGCAAAGCAGCAGGAAGGAGACCTGAGGCACTCCCACTCAACATTCAGCACAAGGAACCAAACATGGGAGCGAGACCTTCTGGAATTTTCCAGCTCTGCCTAGTTACACTCTAAATCCAGCCAAATTAGTGACCCCAACTGAGATCACCAGAAGAGCCACAGAGTCAAACCACAGTATCATGAAAAATAATAAATCATTGTTTTAAGCAAAAAAAAGAAAAAAAAAGAGAGAGAGAGAGTAAAATAAAATGGGTAGTTTAAGTCACTACATTCTGGGGGCAACTTGTGATGAGTCAACTGTAAGTCAACGAGTGACTACCTTTTCTTAGACATCACCACAGACCTAAACTTAAAACAGAGTTTTAGCTGTGCTATCTGTGAATATGAATATAAATATCACATGGGCAATAGCAACATATAATTGCCTTAATTGCCACATTTCAATGTCTCTTCTCCTTTCTATCATTTCTGTTCCATTTTCATGGAAAACTAAGATTCTGAAATTCTTTTCACAGTATATGTAGGCAGCAAAAAGCCTCACTGCAGAGCAACGACATTTGTCTTCAAGTGGGACTCTGAGCCTAGGACTTGATTGTGTCTGGGTGTAGAGAGCTGAGGAGAGGGAGAGAGGATCTGTCTTGGCTGAGTCCCCATTCTCATCAGGCCTCCCTTCTCCACCCAAGATGGTCAAAGTCAGCCTCGCTGCTGAGTCCTTGAGGAGCATCAGAGCTAATCCCCTGGGCTGTGGCTGCAGGGAAAATGTTAGCTGAGAACAGCAGCATTTCCCAGCTACCTGATTAGAAAGAATTCAAAGGACGCGTGCACCATGCGTTCTCTGCAGATATGAAAAGTGATCATGGGAAAACTAATATAAAGGTTACTTTTCAACCTTGAGGGAGAATTGGAATTGTGTCCTTTCCAGAACAGTTTCTCATCCTAGGAAGTCAAGCATAAACTGAATAGTCACTAACTGGCTCTTAGCCTGGTCTCATGTAGCTTTTCTATATATTAAACTAAGGTTTGGTTTCTTCTCTCTCTCTTTTTAAAATTTACCCCATAAATATGAATTATTTTTCAGAATGAAAGGAGGAAATTTGCTTTTTTTGCAACAAATAACCTTGGCTTATTTCACTTTTGAGTTCAATTTTGTACAGTTTTGAAGATTCTTTTCTAAAAATGAAGATAGAGGAAGTCATAAAGCCCCTATGATTCAGCCATTGATTGACGTTTTTCATTTTTCCAGTTGTTGGAAGAAAGTGTCCACTCAGAATGGTGTAATATCTTAACTTGAAGGATGGGGCCAAGTAGAGAACTAGTTTTTCTCTGTCTTTGAAATGATTGGAAAATAAACATTCTTTTCTGCATATGGTGATCAATTTTCTGATGTCCTTCTTTCTCGAAGATGATTCTCTACTGTTCTCTACTTAATTGATCTCCTTATTATTGAAGTGTAGCATCTTGAATGGTTAAAGCTGACTCACCGAAACCACATCCACATTCCAGCAGAGAAAAGGAAGCCGTTTTTGGTTTGTTTGTTTGTTTGTTTGTTTGTTTTTCAGACACAGACACAGAGTCACTTCTACTAAAATTTGATTGGTACAACTTTGGCTCAGACCTTGGACATGGAGTTTGTAGCTGAGTGATCACTGCCTTGCTGAAATATGCAGAATTATACTAATAAAGTAATAAAGGAAGGATAGATTCTGGAGAGCAATGAGAAATCTCTGCTCTGATCATGAACAATATTTCAACAGTCCTGGAAAAATGGAGTAACATGAAGAAAAGCCCCCGGGTCCACGTGAAGCAGAGTCGTGTATTGCTCCTCTTACCTCTGTGTCTTAGTTGGCTCAGGGTGTCATGACAAAATACTGTAGCCCAACTGGCTTAAACATCAGAAATATATTATCTCACAGCATTGGAGGCTGGAAAATCCAAAATCAAGGGTCAGCAGAATTTGGTTCCTGGTGAGTATTCTCTTCCTGGTCTGTAGATAGTTGCCTTCTCATATGTCCTCCCAATTGTGGGGGAAGAGAGACAGAACCCTAAACTCTCTTCCTCTTCTTATAAGGGCATTAATTCAGTAATTTTGTCATCATATCACATCCTTCTGGCCTCATCAAAGCAATGGCAACCCACTCCAGTACTCTTGCCTGAAAATCCCATGGATGGAGGAGCCTGGTAGGCTGTAGCCCATGGGATCTTGAAGAGTCGGACACGACCGAGTGACTTCACCTTCACTTTTCACTTTTCTGCTTTGGAGAAGGAAATGGCAACCCACTCCAGTGTTCTTGCCTGGAGAATCCCAGGGATTGGGAAGCCTGGTGGGCTGCTGCTTATGGGGTCGCACAGAGTCGGACACGACTGAAGCAACTTAGTAGTAGTAGTAGTAGTAGTAAGCCCAGTTACCTCCCAAAGGTCCTATCTTCAAATGCCACCATAATCAGGGGTTAGGGTTTCAATATATGAATGAGGGGGGCACAAATATTCAGCCTACAGCACTCTGTCTTGTTATGTGATGGAGAGTAAAATTTTGTTGTGCTTGAGATGTGCGTGTCTGCATCCACTTGTTGTACCAGCTTAGCCTATTTTCGACAGAATGTTTATTACGAGAGGAGCATATTACTCCCAATATGGTTTACTCAGCAGAGGACTTGTGATTAGTTGTTCAGTGTGTCTGACTCTGTGACCCTATGGACAGTAGCCTGCCGGCTCTTCTGTCCATGGGATTTCCCAGGCAAGAATACTGGAGTGTGTTGCCATTTCCTTCTTCAAGGGACCTTCTTGACCCGGTGATTGAACTCACATCTCCTGTGTCTCCTGGATTGCAGGTGGATTCTTTACCTGTTGAGCCATCCCACTTCATTTCTAGAAGCTAGTCCATTAATGTTAGCATCATATTAACTTTGTGGAGAGAATTATAAGATACTCTTCTTCCCTATTAAGCTTGCTGTGGATTTTAGTTCTATAAGTTTGCCTATTAAAAATTGCTACTGCAAGTTATTTTCCCAATGATAGCATTGCCGTCTTAAATTTTGGGACTTCTCTAAATTGGCATTATATAATACTCACATTAGTCATTTTTGAGGTGATTGGCTATTTGAAAGGGTTTATTTCCTTTCACTGTCCTGATTCTCATAGAAATGAGGAAACAAATGGACATTATCTCATAGTTCACTATAAAAATATCTGCAACTTTCTGATTCACACTCAGGAAAAAGAAAAAGGTCATTTACTAACTTCCTGTGGCTGCTTTAATTGTTTTCCCCCAAAAGAAGTCTTCCACCTCTGTATTGTGATTGTGAGCTTACTCAGAAATAGAGTTGCTATAGATGTTATCAAGTTAAGTTAACATTGGGTCACACTCAATTAGGGTAGGCACTGATCCAACGGCTTCCCTCTGAGAAGAAAGGCATTAGGATACACAGACACAAGAGAAGGATGCCACGTGATGGAGGAGAGAGAGACTGCATGATTTGTCTCCAGTCCCAGGAATACTAAAGATCTCCAGTGACAGCAGAAATTAGGAAGAAGCAAATGAGGATGCTCCCCTGCAGGTTCAGAGGGAATGTTACCCTGATGACACCTTGAAGTCATATTTCTGAGCTGCAAAACTGTGCGGAGATACATTTCTGTTGCCTTAAGCCACCAAGTTTGTGGTTGTTTATTATTGCTGCGCTACTGCAATGGCGTGCTGCGATTCATGGGGTCGCAAAGAGTCAGACACGACTGAGTGACTGAACTGAACTGAACTGAACTGAACTGCAGTGGCACCCCACTCCAGTACTCTTGCCTGGAAAATCTCATGGGCAGAGGAGCCTGGTGGTCTGCAGTCCATGGGGTCGCGAAGAGTCGGACATGACTGAGCGACTTCACTCTCACTTTTCACTTTCATGCATTGGAGAAGGAAATGGCAACCCACTCCAGTGTTCTTGCATGGAGAATCCCAGGAACAGGGGAGCCTGGTGGGCTGCCATCTCTGCAGTTGCGCAGAGTCGGACACGACTGAAGCGACTTAGCAGCAGCAGCAGTAGGACCCTAAACAAGTCGAGTATGAGGTTTGGAAAAGTCAGCCTCTTCAAACCTACTTAGATCACCTCTGAAATGGGAATAAAGATTGATTGCAGTTATGAAGAGGAAATGAAATAACATATGTAAAGCATCTCACACTATTCTTAACACACAGAATCTGACTCAATGAGTGTTAGCTCTCTCCCTGCAGCCTATAGACTGTGGGCGTGGAGAGGCTGGGCAGAGAGCTCTATTCCCATGTGTGGGTGGAGGTTCCCTTCATGGTTTTACAGCAGCCCACTCACCGTCTGTGAGGATAATAGGAATTACAAAAACTGCCTCTATTTTTATAAACAAGGGACTTGGTAGTAAAGTTCCTCTCCACTCTTGAATTTGCCTGTGCCATCTATTTCCCAGGAGTGCTTTGCAGCTAAACCATTCATGACAAAAATAGGTCTTTGATTTTTTTAACTATAAGTAAGTTACATTATAGGAATCCTTCTGTCTCTATATTATGTTTTCTTCCCTCAAAGAAAAGTATTTTTCTGTCCTCAAAAACATGCAGTATTATAATGTCACCATGAAGATAAATAGCTAAGTAAATGTTTTATTGAGCCATTGGCATGGGATAATTCAGGCCCTAAGCAATTGTTTTTATCCTTTTCTGTAACCCATGCCTAGATAATCATATTATGCTAATATCTAGAAATTTTTAAAATAAGCACAGATTTGGCCCAATAGTTAGAGTTTAGTTGATTCAATGCATATACATGTGGTGCAGTCCTGAAAGACAAACTCTTCTTGCAATTACTCTTACATTATTTTTTCTTTCAGAAAATCAAAATGTAGTACAGAGACAAAAGGAAGCTATCATACTCTGAGTCTCACCTCCATGACGGATACTGTAGAAGGAGGCTGGCATTTTTACTTCTGGAAAGATGAGCATAAGTCCTTCATTTTACGATGGAGGAAACATCATTAAAGTGTTTAATTAAACTTCCTAACATTACTCATCTACTAAATGGGAAAAATAAAATAAAATTCTAACCTGAGTCTTCTGATTCTAGTTTGTTACCAGAAGGATTCCTATGATGTGTCTTCCTGTGTCTTAGTTCAATTCAGCTCATTTGCTCAGTCATGTCTGACTCTTTGCAACCCCATGGACTGCAGCACACCAGGCTTCCTTGTCCATCACCAACTCGTGTCCATTGAGTCAGTGATGCCATCCAGCCATCTCGTCCTATGTCATCCTCTTCTCCTCCTGCCTTCAATCTTTCCCAGCACTGAGGTCTTTTCGAATGAGTTAGTTTTTTGTAGCAGGTGGCAAGAGTATTGGAGCTTCAGCTTCAGCATCAGTCCTTCCAACGAATATTCAGGACGGATTTCCTTTAGGATGGACTGCTTTGATCTCCTTGCAGTCCAAGGGACTCTCAAGAGTCTTCTCCAACACCACAGTTCAAAAGCATCAATTCTTTGATGCTCAGTTTTCTTTGTAATCCAACTCTCACATCCATACTTGACTACTGGAAAAACCATAGCTTTGACTAGTTGGACCTTTGTTGGCAAAGTAATGTCTCTGCTTTAAATTCCTGTGTCTAATTCTCCTGAAAACTAAATAGCTGGAAGAAAAGGTATGTTTTGTTTCCACTCGCAGTATTGATATCTATTATAAAGTGACACTAATTGCTTCATTAATTAATGTTAATGCTGACATGTAGATGAATGAAACAAGGTAGACAAACACCCAGTAAATTCTTTCAGACACATAGTGGGATTTCTCAGAGCTGGCGTTGGAGGAGAGTGATGAAGGTGTAGAGATTTGAACAAACAGTGCTGAGATAATTGGTTGTTTGAATGAAAAGCAAATCAACTTGCATCCTTAACTCACAACACATATACAAACCAGCTGTATATGATATTAAGCCATAAAGGAAATACAAAGTGTATCTCATTACATTAAAATTAAGAAACTTTCTTCATCAAAACACGTGAAAGGCAAGCTATTACTTGGGAGACAATCATGAGGACACACGTAACCAAAGAAGTTTATTATCACACTGGATTTTTAATTTTTCCTGTGACTTGAGGTAAAGAGAAAACTCAGTGGAAAAATAGGGGAAAATGCAGCAATTTCATATAAAAGTCAACACAAATCATGAATAAATGTATGAAAAGGTGTTCATCTTCATTAGTAATCATGAAAATGTGAATTCAAATCCTGAATGTGTTACTATTTAACACCTAGGGGATTGGATGGGAGGTGTAGCATGATAATATTAAGTGTTGGTGAGATACAGAGACGCAGGAACTCCCATACCCTTCCTAGGGGACTATGGATAAACTAGTCTCTCTCCAGGACACTGTAAAGCTGCAGAACTCTATATGCCAGATCCAGAAATTCTCCTTCTACATAGACACCCTAGAAAACCCTTAGCTCAAGAGAATTAAGACATGTTAACGCATAATCAAGGCATTGTTTTTAACAGCAAACTATTGGAAAAGAACCACCCACATGTCTATCAAATGTGTAAGTTGTGGAATCGTTGTATGATGGAATCCAGCACAGAGCGATAGTTAATCAGCTTCAGAGATGCATCAGTAGAGATGTGTGGAGAAAATGTAATGTCAGGTGAAACAAAGAAAAGAATAAGGCACATATTTCTGGTTCCATTTGTATAAAGGTTGAAACCTTGGAAATTACTATCATTATAATTATAGAATTATTTATTTGGGCAGTAAATCTTTAAGGAAAATTAAAGAAGGGATTAACACAAATAGAGGTGGTAATTATTCCAGGTTAGGAGAGAGGGAGGGGCATTATAAGAAGTGCAAATAAGAGATTTCAAATCTGGTGGCAATTAGAAAAATTGATGGTAAACTCGTAGGTATTGGTTTTATCATTATCATGTAAATGTTAAATATGTATTTCTACTTGCTTTTGTATAGTTTGTGTTTTTCTAGAATACCTTAAGATGTTGGAGTCCTTCCTAAGGAACACAGTGTGCTGAAAGCTTGGTTTCCAATTTCTGATTTCCAGAACTCTAAGGATGAATGTGGGTTGCTTTTATGCCACTAGGGTTTGTGGTAATTTGTCACAGCAGGCCATAGGAAAGTAATACACACACACAGTCAGAGCTTCCCCAAGGCCCACTGTGTTGTGGATTTAGGTGGGACGGTGGTCCATCATGGTCCTCTCCCAGAGGACCATTCAGTCAATTCCTATGAGGGGAGCAAGGAAAGAAGCAGAAAGAGGGGGAAGGAGAAAACCTGACCACACAGGAGGGGCTCCCTGGCCCTGGAACTTTGCAAACTGTGCTGCTTCTACCCGCAAAGCTCTTCTTGTCACGCTTTATGCTGCAAACTGCTACTCACTCACCAGGTCCAGGCATCAGTGTCACATTTTCAGAAGCATTTCCTGATTCTTCATCCCGTGAACACCACCAGAAATGTTTCCTCTTCTCACAGCCTTGCTTTTCCCTCCAAGAACTTGAGCAGTTTGCAACAATGGCCCTGCTTCTGTGTGCTCACTACCCATGCATCCCCATCTGGACAGCAGCTCCGTGAATGTCCCACCCTGTCTGTCCATTCATGTCCTGGTGTCCTTCACCTTGGCAGTGCCCTGCTGGACTCAAGAACCCCCCCAACCACCAGGCATCTTTGCTTTAGCTCAGCAGTCCCTAGCCTTTTCAGCATGAGGGACTGGATTCACGGAAGACGATTTTTCTATGGACCAAGGGGGAGGGGATGGTTTGGGGATGAGTCAATCCTCCTACATTTACTGTGCACTTTATTTCTATTATTATGACATCGTGATACATAATGAAATAATTGTAGAGCTCACCCTAATGCAGGATCAGTGGGAGCCCTGAGCTTGTTTCCCTGAGCTCAGGGGATAATGGGGAGAAGCTGTAAATACAGATGAAGCTTCACTTGCTTGTCTGCCTCTCACCTCCTGCTGCATGGCCTGGTTCCTAACAGGCCGTGGCTTGGTACCATAGACCACAGACTGGTTCATGAACGGGGGTTAGGGACCTCTGCTCTAGCTTGCATGCTTGCACAGAGGGACCCGGTTCACTCTCTCCTTTTATCAACATGTGGCTCTAGAGTTTTGACTGAAGTAGCTGTTTTTCTACAGAGCGTGCGCCTTCGGACAGTGCTTTGGCAACATCATAAATTCAAGTGGTGGATATCATGCTCAGAATTGCCCTCTCCCTCAGAATATTTTATGTCTGGCTCCTTCCTTCAGGATTCCTTCCCTAGGAGCTCTTAAATCCTCAGGCAAATGAGCCTGCCTGAACCTGCTCCACCAGATTCCCCCCACTCCGTGGGCTTGGTCATGTCCGAATCCCAATTTTTAAATATCCCAATTTTTTAAATAAAGGATTTCAGATACTCTACAGGTAAGACAGTGAAATGAGAACATTTAAATTATTCAGGGTAAGATTTCTACCAGCATTTCAGGGAGAACATTGACTTGAAACTCTCTCTTGCCCTGTCCCCTGAGGGATGTGTTTGTTAAGAGGACTGCCCATCCCTAGAGAAGGAGGAGCATCTTTCCACACTGGAGGTGGTGTTGAGGCTGGAGCCTCACCGACTCCCGGTGGCTACCGCCTCCCCGTCCTCACCTCTGAGTAGAGGGCTGGGCCATCACCACCTCCCCTCCAACCGCACCGAGGGGAAGAGATATTCGTTTTATTTATGGTCATCAACAGAGAAAGCAGAATATGCTTCCTCCTGCCAGCCGAAATGTTAGTTATTGTTTTAATAAAGGTTTACCTGTATCTGAGATCACATGGTGCAGTGGCAAGGCGGGGACACCTTCTCCCCCTCCCTGCAGTGCTCTAAGTCATTCACCTGATTTGTAGCCATTTTCTGCAGCTGTGTGAGGACTGTAAACCTGGAAAAAAAAACCAAAAACATAAAACATGAAAGCAAGGTGTTGAAGTCAGCCTTAAGGTACTAAATTCCTGACAGCAGCTTGTAAAGCAGTCAGGAAATCGGTGCTGTGAGGTGCTGATGATGCCGGGGGGTGGCGGGAGGAGGTGCTGACATGGGGGGGTCATCCTGGTGGGCTCAGACTAACTGGGGTGTGCTTTCCAGCCAGGTGGGAAGAGTAAGAACCACCCCCAGGAGGCGTGGAGAGCAGATCGGGTAATCGGCCATTCACCAGGTACGCTGTTAGTTTTCTCACCTCTTTTCTTTGGGGGACTGGATGGAAAGCAGAATGGAAAGAGATATATTTAGGATTTTTTTTTAATATGAAACATATGCTTGGTTTTCCTAACAGAGCACTTTTCTCCACTTTCATCACCATTAGCAGTGGGGCTCTTCGGAAAAGTGTTTTGACTATAAAAATACCAATTAGCTTTTGCAAAATTAAAAGCAGGACAAGTGTATGAAAATATTTTTGTACAGAGTAAATGCTTAGGATGGAAAGTTTTGTTCCTCTTAGTCCTTCGATAATATTTTTTGCATGATCTTTATAAGTGCATGCTGTGTGCCCTGAGGCTCACTCCCGCCCACTGCTCCCCTACATACACACACACTTCCCATCAAGTACGACTAACACCAGCAGGGCAGGTGTTTCTAGAAGTTTCTAGACATGTTCTAGAAAAGCTGGGTTTATCATAGTCTGCAGGGTATGATTTCCTCAGGACTTCCATTTTTATTAATAATTGGAGGATAATTGCTTTACAATGTTGTGGTGGTCTCTGTCATACATCAATGTGAATCAGTCATAATTATGTATATTTATAATCCCCCTCCCTTGTGGGCCCCCTCCCCACTGCCCATTCAACCCCACCAGGTTTATCACAGACCCCCAGGCTGGGCTACCTGTGCTATATAGCAACTTCCCACTAGTTATCAGTTTTACACACGATAGTGCATATACGTCAGTGTTGCTTTCTTAATTGGCTCACGTCTAAGATCTATAGGGTTGTCTTGGGGTGAACTGAATCCTGCAGTTGTCTGAGTCTAGGGTTAAAGACCTCCACCCTGTAACCAGTTCTCATCTCCTCCCAAGGACAGAGGTGCCTCTTTCACCCCTGTTTCCATACCAGTGATTTGACCAGTCCTGGAAGATGCAGTGTGAGGGCAAGCGGCAGGTGCCCCTTCCAAGCTGGAGACCCTCTCGTGCACTTTTTTACCATGGTAACCCCTGGGGCATGGCCTGACATGAGATGCAGCCTGCACCCCTGAGCCCCCACCAAGAGGACAACTGCCTCTGGGGGTCACCAAAAGCTAACTCTTTACCAACGAGAAACAGAATTCACTTTGGTAAGTGAACAGGGCTTGTTGGGCTTGTGTGTAACCACACATAACCTGGTAATACATGTACTCAGTGACAACAGATTGAGAGATTGTGGGCTGAGTTTGGTGTGGTCCTGGGACTGGGCGGTGGAGAGCCTGTGTGTGATACTGTTGAAGATTGACTGACTCAGACTTTAGGAAAAGAGCTCATTTCACTCTGATATGGGCTTCTCTGAGAGCTCAGTTGATAAAGAATCTTCCTGCAATGTGGGAAATCCTGGTTCGATTCCTGGGTGGGGAAGATCTGCTGGAGAAGGGACAGGCTCCCCACTCCAGGAGTCTTGGGCTTCCCTTATGGCTCAGCTGGTAAAGAATCTGCCTGCAAAGTGGGAGACCTGGGTTTAGTCCCTGGGTTGGGAAGATCCCCTGGAGAAGGGAAAGGCTACCCGCTCCAGTATTCTGGCCTGGAGAATTCCATGGACTGTATAGTCTGTGGGGTCACAAAGAGTCGGACACGACTGAGCAACTTTCACTTTCACTTTTCAACTCTGATACAGATCATGTGGTCCCTGTGAATGTCTGGCGTTTGGATCTTGAGAAACCCTACTGCAGCAGCAGAAGTGATGAGGACCTGTACTCACTGCTCATGACTGCTGAGCCAGGCTCCTTCTGCTTGTTCCCGGCCCTTGACCAAGCACAGTGGGAGCACGAGTGCTGACAGCTTCCCGCTGACGCAGCAGCCTCCAGGAGCCAGCTACATCTGGGGACTCGCCCGGCTGTTGCTGAGATGTCCTCAGAGCTCAGTGTGCAGAGGCCCTTCCTACTCACATTGTTCTCACTCTCCTTGCGCAGGTGTGACCCCTGCACCAGGGCGGAAGGCTGTCCTGGCCAGTTCCCTCCTCTTTGACCCTTCACCCCTCAATTAGTCTCCTGCTGATGTCATCCCATGTTTATCAGTGCTCCTGGAGGTCTCAAACTGGCACCCCCATCAAACAGGGCAAGTACATTTTCTGATCGCCTGAGATAAAGGGGAGATGGGGTGATGCAGAAGCATCGTGTCAGGGGATCGGTGACGACAGAGGCAGCCCAGCATTGTGCGGGCCCCTGACACCCTCCTGGAGAAAAGCTTGGGAGAGAAGGGTGGGCTCGCAGACAGAACCTTCGCCAGAATCAACAACCTACATCAAATTATGTCAGTAAAGCAGATGTGATTTAAAGCAGGATTGGCGTAAGCTTTGTAGTTTGCTTATGTACTTTTCAGGGTAGGGGCTGGCCAAGAAGATCGGCTACATTATAGAGAAATATACAAACGACATCCTCTTGGCACAAGAAGGTAGTGCAATCTCTCTGCAAGCTCTTAGAGACCAAGCAGAAAGGAAGCAGGGGATAAGGGATGCTGAGTTCTCGGGAGAGAACAAGCCTCTGCCCTACCCCCTCTTTCTCTGAGCTGTGGTTTCTAACTTTCCATTCCTGTCCATTTGCTGCCCTTCCTACAGAGGACTGCTCATTCATTCCTGTCCCACCACAAGGCTGTTGGTTGGGATGTGGGGGAGACTGGGTTTCTGATCAGCATCCCTTCTTTTGGTTTTGTTTCCTGCTGATAGAAATTCCTCTTGGGACAGAGCTTCAAAGATAGATTCTTCCTTTTGCTGGACACAGTGGAGGGTGTCCATGGGACCTGGTTCTGGCCGATGATAAAGAGAAACCAACAGAGGTGCTTAGAGAAAGGCGTGTCTCCTTCACAAGGAAGTTCCTCTCCCTGTCATCGGATGAAATTGTACGAGGTCACTGAAAGCTGCTGAAATGGCCAAAGTGATGACTTCCTTTTTTCCAAACAGGAAATGAGATACGTGCCCTGACACCTTAGTGAAAAGAAACCAAGGGAAGCAGGCAAGTTACAGTTACCGCCCGCTGGGATGGCTGGGGGAAGATAGACACGCGTATTTTCCGTAGCCGCTGCAGCCTCGGGCGTCCTCAGGTTGTCCTGGTGTTGGTCTTGGGCAGTTTGCCTCCACTTCCTGGCCCGAAGCCACTGGATGCTGAAGCCACTTGATGACGTGGCTTCATATTACATCTTTGACTTTGTGCAAATTATGATTATTTTAGTTTCCTACTTTATCATATTTTGTATTCATCCTCTTGGTTACCTAATGGTTACCCATTACCTAATGGCTAGCTGCTCTTGATAAATATCCTCCAAGTTCACCTGATTTTGACAATGGGACCTCTATGTTAGAAATATATATTTGGTCAGCAAGCACTTCACTAAAGGGGAGAGGGAGGGTCACCATAATGCAAGTGATGGAAAAGCCAGTAACATGGGCTCAGGAGAGGATCTGAGGGTCAAAGTTCTCTCCTCAAAGATTTAAGAGAGTGTTGAGCACACTATCATATGTGTGTGTGTGTGTGTGTGTGTGTGTGTGTATACATATATATGAGATGAGAATGAAATCACATGACATATATTTTGTCATTCATATCATCTAGCTTCTTTGATTCAGCAAAGGTAGCAGAAAACCCACTCTTGTCAAAAACCAGAATAATACAATATCACTTTTGAAAAGCTACATACCCTAGATAGCAAATATTAGGAGAATGATTTAATAGAGGAAAGTGTAGCCAAAAGAACAATGGTTAAGTTTTAGCTGATATCTCTAAAATCAGATAATAAAATGTATCACTCTTAAATTTATGGTTATGAGTATGTGGTTTAATACATGAAACCAGATACTTGATTTGGATAACATGATTTACATCAAATGTATTCCATTATCTGTTATCACTTAGTGCCTTCCTGATTTCTATGGTATTTCATTTTAAAAATCCACTAAATTAATATACTATTAATAGGATATATTACAGAGGGTAATTACAGAAATACCTAGACATTTCAATTAAATAACTTTTACCAAAAGCTTGCTTTAGTACGCCTGATATAAAGAAAAGTTTCTGGCAACACATGGACGATTTAGAAATTTATTAGAGTAACAAAATATGTAAAAGATCTGAAACAAAAACTTGGATGGCTTTGCATAACTTAGAAACAGTTTACAGTCACCAGCTACAAATATATTTGTATATTGGCTTTTCCACTAAATCTACTGATATTTTGAAACAATATATCTGTTTTGATATTTACAAAAAATACAGAATTTAGAGAACTACAGTTTTGCAGTTTATGAAAAATGCTCATTTTGTGGCAGCCTAGAATAAAAAAAGCTAAATTCCATGTGCATATCATGGGACTGTTAAGTATCAGGCTTTGCACCAGGCCAGTGAGTGTTTGAACATGTGTCTCGAACTTAGGAGAGTCACATTTTTTATCTATTTCTTAAAAATTTTATTTATATATATGCTTTCATTTTTGGTTGCGTTGGGTCTTTGTTGGTATGCTTGGGCTTTCTCTGGTTGTGGCAAGCAGGAGCTACTCTCCATTGCAGTGCATGGGTTTCTCATTGCGATCTTCTCCCGTGGAACTCAGGCTCTCAGGCTGCAGTAGCTGAGGCACATGCTATTAGTTGCTCTGCAGCATCTGGGATCTTCCTGGACCAGGGATTGAACCTGTGTCCCCTGTATTGGCAGGCGAATTCTTACCCAGTGTACAACCAGAGAAGTCCTGATTTTTAAAAAAAAATAAATTTAAAATAAGACAATGACCACAGCTTGTGAAATTGTGGGGGCTCCACATATGGAAAAGAACAAGAGAATGAATGGAGCGCATGATCTGTGTTTTCAATCAAGCATACTCCGTTTGATCCTAATCAGTGTACTTATTTTCCTGAAACCACTGCTGGAGAGTCCATCTCTGAATGGATGTCTGGGTACTGGGAAGATTGCTCCTGGCTTGGAGTCCCCTTTAATTCTCCCTTTGACCTGCATGTCCTCGTCTGCCTCCTCATTGAGTCCTGCCACCAGCTCCAGGTTCAGCCCATTCTTCTCGCCTCCGAGGCTGCTGGTGGTCATTCACGTGGGGCTGTCGTGACTGCCCGTCTGCTGTCCCTGCCCCCAGAGCCCCTGTGTGTCTATTGGGATGGTGTCCTTGTCCCCGCACTGGCCTCTGTGGGCTAACTGGGACGGGCGCCTCCCTTCACATCACTGCATGGCCTCTCTTCCCATTCCGTCCTTGCCCAGTAGGGTGAGGCTCCACTTCTTCCCCAGATGAAGCCAACCTTGTGGGCTGGCCTCACACAGCTCTCTGTTTAGAAGCTTTAATTCAGTCCACACAAATCTCTTTGAACTGGGGGTGTCTCACCCTCGCTGAACAAGCCCGTCCCTAGTAGACACGGCAGAGCCTCTCTCCCTGCCCCGATGCTGTGAACATGTGGCTTCGTAGTGACTCCTCGAAACAGCTTCTACATTCAACATTGTATCTTCTACATTCAGACCTCCCCCGCCGCCAGGGAAGGTACAGGGACCACGTCCTTCTCCCTAGACGGGTGGATTCCGTCCCAGGCCTCCCGCCCATGCTCCCCACCACCGAACTGCTCTTTTCTGCTGGCTCTTTGCCCCTGATCCAATCTCAGTCAGCTGCAGGTGCTGTAACAAAATACCCCAGACTGGGTGGCATAAACAACAGACGTTCTGTGTCACAGATATGGAGCTGTCAGTCCACAACAGACGTGTCAGCAGGGCTGAGTTCTGGTTGTCCTTCCTGGCTGGTCCACAGCCTTCTTCCCTGTGTGTCTTCACGCGGCATCCTCAATGTGTGCAGAGAGAGACAGATTATTCTTTCTTCCTCTTACAAGGCCACCTCATGCGAAGAGTTGACTCTTTGGAAAAGACTCTGATGCTGGGAGGGATTGGGGGCAGGAGGAGAAGGGGACGACAGAGGATGAGATGGCTGGATGGCATCACTGATTTGATGGACGAGAGTCTGAGTGAACTCCGGGAGTTGGTGATGGACAGGGTTCATGGGGTTGCAGGGAGTTGGACACGACTAAGTGACTGAACTGACTGAACCCATCATGAGGCTCCCTTATTAACTAATCTAACCCTATTTACCTCCCAAAGGCCCTGACTCCCAATACCATCACACTAGGGGTTAGGACTTACAAATTTGGGGACACACACACACACACACACACACACACACACTGGGTGCATAGAAGATCCCAAGCTGGTTCCATGCCCTCAGACACGATGCTTTAGTTCTGTCCAAGGCCCTGACTCCTAATACCATCACACTGGGGGTTAGGACTTACGAATTTGGGGACACACACACACACACACACACACACACACACACACACACTGGGTCCATAGGAGATCCCAGGCTGGTTCCACGCCCTCAGACACGATGCTTTAGTTCTGTCCAAGAGATTCCATGGTGATCCTTCCTCACTGCTCAGTGACTGTTGGTTATTTCTGCGAGCCCTTACTTCCAGGTTTTAGGTCCTTCTTCTGAGGCCACATTTTCTGCACTCAGAAAAGGAGACCATGCATAAGGAGCTTATGCTTTCTTAGACTCTGACATCAGCTCAGCAGAGGCCATGCACCCACAGCCCCGCAGGGAGACCTGTGGACACCCAGGGCATTGTAGCAACTGCCTGTGGCATCCTGAATGTACCTGCTGCTTGCTGGTGTTCCAGCTCTCTGAGTCTCTGTCAGGATCCTAACTCAATGACGCCTCTCCCATCTCTGACCAATGAACTTGGTATCTGGATTTGATCTCTTCAGTATTGAACCTTAGGTGCCTCTGAAAAAAGCAGTTGACCCAGCTGCCCCCTGGATTCCATCTCCTATTTCTCCGTTTCTGCTCCAGCACTTAAACTCTCAGGAAGTCCAGCCCTGGAAGTTGTGAATCTAGCCTTGTGAGGCAGTAGGCTGGCTGGCCCTTCCAAGGTGGATTTCAGGTCCTGGTGTTGACTGGCAAGCCTGAGAGTAGTACCGGGGATTGCTCTGTCCCTCACACCCTGTAGGCACCGGGCTCTTTAAATTCAAACAGAGATCCTCCTCGGCAATTATTGTGGTTTCTCGGTCCATCTGGTTTGAACTGATCCTTTCAATTTTGATTCAACCAGGCAGATGAAATCTCAGTGGTTTCAGTACCTCGTATTGGCAGGGCTGACCTGACTCGAGGATGGAGCCAGCACCTGCCCATATGGTCTGGTTTCAGGGACACGGGAGGGGGACGGACTCTTCCCTAGCTTTACTCCTTCTCCCGCATGTCCATGGGGATTTTGCGTTTTCTGATTGTGCCTGAGGTTTCGCCTTAAGAACTTTAGCCCTTGGGCTGAGTGATAAGTGAAAATGCAAATCTGGCTGGGAAACACACAACACTGAGTTATCCGATCTCTTTACCAGAGTGAGAATTAAGACCCCGTGGGCATTTCATCTCCATCTACTTACACAGTCTCCCCTTTTCCATATGGATTTGATGAAGCTACCGTATAATTTGGTAACACACTAAAATAAATACATTAAAAATGTGGAAAGTGATGATAAGTGTAAAAGCGACTAGTCAAAATGAAGAAGGTACTTACTGTATGTGGACATTTTAAGAGGATAATATAATTTAGACACATCCAACTTGGAAATTGATATGACTGTTTCCATTTTACAGAAGAAGTAATTGAGGCTTTTAAGAGATTCAGTGAGTTGCCTTAAGTCATATATTTACTATATGACAGCGAATATTGACACCCAGATCTGTCTGGTTCCTAAATTCTTTCCTGAGTGGTATGACACTTGTTTTCAAAACATGTTTCTGGAAGTCAAATCACTTCACAGTCAGGCCTGGATACAGGTGTTTAAAAAGGAGAAAAGGAGGAGCTCAATTTGGCAGGTATATGTCAAATTAAGGTCATTGGCACAGGTAATACTGAGGAATTAATCTTGCTTCATCAAAAGAAACAGCATATGACTGAGGGGGACAGAGTTACATTGCATTTCTATCAGAGCATGGCTTACAATACTACAGCATTCGTCAAATTTACACTGTGTCTGACTTTTTTTTTTGTTTTCCAAATGCCTCATTTAAATGCTGACAGATTGGTTGGCATCGTGAATGTCTTTGCTATGTAATCATGAAGTGGTGTGACTTGTGAAAATGTGGTCTATAAAACTGCTGTTACTCAAACTGATTTCATGGTAGCATTTGATGGACAATAAGGACTTGTATAAAAAAAAATGATGTCTGTTGAGAATTGCAGGGGTGGGGGGGAGTTCAATGTGGTGTGTTGTTATTTAGATGATCTTTAAAATCCTTTTTGCTCATTACACTATAAAAACCGAGAAAGCAGCCCTTGAAAAGGGAAAAACAACCTGTATCCTGGCCAAATCCTCCCTTTCGAAGTAGCTTGGGTTGATTTTTTTTCTCTTGATCTCCAAATAAATTTCCATTTTTTTAGCAAAAGAATTCTACAATGCTGAATTTTGTACATCTGGGAAAGAAAAGATTATGGATATAAAGTCCCTCCTACCCCTAAATAACACATTTCTTTTGTTTTGATATGAAAATGCTGAAATGAATGTGGTGGCTTGTCACAGGCTATCCATGGGGCTTGGGGGAGTTGTGGAACTTCCTTGAATTTTCTTATTGTCTTTCATGATTCCTAAGAGCTTGAAATCAGTTAGAGAGGAATTCCCGAGACAGAGACAACAAGTGGTGACAGGTTTAGCAGAGATCTTCGTGGTGGATAATGTGGCGTGGTTCTGTGTCCTGGCAGGTTCTTCTCAAGGATGGGCCAGTTTGTAGTATATTTGGTGATCCTGGCTCAGAAGGACAGCGAGCTGGGTCTTGACTCGGGTCACACACATGCAGGGGTGGGTCACTTACGACTGGTTCAGAACCTGTAGCTGGAGTCAGTTATTAGCCTCCAGCTCTTCTGTGTGGTTTCCTTTATTCACCTGAAAGCAATTACTGCTCCATCCGGGTATGTCCATAACAAACACACCCCAGCTTCTCAAACATGAGGAACACGAATGTTCATTAGAAGACATTGAAGATAAAAGATGTCACTTTTAAAGAAAGTCCAGAACTGGCCTTTGGTAGCCAACAGATGAACAACTAGATATGACCCTTGTCCAAGCAGCCCCGAAAACCCGTGTCATCACTGTGTATTTGTGCGTGGTGTGTGTGTGTGTATTCCAATCTATTTTTTATTTTTCTTTCTCAGAAAGAATCTAATTATTTTGTTAAAACAAAACAATAAGACTGAAAAAGGAGTTTCTTTTGCAAAGTCTCACATCACCAAAGTGAAAGTGAAAGTTGTTCAGTCTTGTCCAACTCTTTGTGACCCCATAGATATACAGTCCTTGGAATTCTAGGCCAGCATACTGGAGTGGGTAGCCTTTCTCTTCTCCAGGGGATCTTCCCAACCCAGGGATCTAACCCAGTTCTCCCACATTGCAGACAGATTCTTTACCAACTGAGCTATCATGGAAGCCCAAACTGAGGTTTAATTGCAGAAACAGAATTTCAAACCAGCCCATCACGTATCACCTGAGCAGTGCTAGCGAGGTCATCTGCCTTATAGACCCCTGTCGGCCCCTAAGGATGGTTGTATGGCATCACCGACTCAATGGACATGAATCTGAACAAACTCCATGAAATAGTGGAGGACGGAGGAGCCTGGCATGCGGGTGTTCATGGGGTCACAAAGAGTCACACGCAGCTTAGTGATTGGACAACAATGCATTCCCTAAGGAAAGGGCTTTGCAGTGACCAACCTGCTTTTCTGCCCGGCATGACCTCCTTGTCCCTGCTCCCTTCTGCCTGTGAAAGTCTCATTTTGTACTGCTCCTCACAGCTCATTTTCTATGTGCTAGACAGGAATTGGTTCAGATCGATCTTTGCTCAAATTCTTAAATTTTTTTCATATGTCTCAGTTCATCTTTGAACCACTGTAACCATACCAGTGAAGCTGACAATATTTTTTCCTTCCTTTTATGATATAGTAGAGTCATAAAATACTAGGATCATGTCTTTGAGATTATTAGAAGCACCCTCACCCATTTCATGAGGCTTTCCAGGTGGTGCTAGTGGTTAAAAAAAAAATCCTCCTGCCAGTGCAGGAGACGGCAGGAAACATGGGTTCGATTCCTGAGTCAGGAAGATCCTCCAGAGGAGGGCATGACCACCCACTCCAGTATTCTTGCCTGGAGAATCACATGGACAGAGGAGCCTTACGGGCTACAGTCCATGGGGTCAAAAAGTCAGACATGACGAGTGACTGAGCACGCACACGTGCATCCCTTTCTAAAACACGCCTGGGAACACGAGTGTGTGGAGGGCGAAATAGGGACAGCAGTTGCTGGATGGCAGCTGCCATCTGTTGAGTCCTTACAGGGCCAGTCTTGTGAGACAAACACCTGGATAACAGAGTTCTCTCCTAGGGGAGGACGCAGACTATCTGCAAGGTCCACTGACTTATCTGATGTCCATAGCGTATACCTGCAGAGTCTGGATTTAAGGCTGTGTTTCTCAGGGCTTGGCGTTAATTACCTCCTCAAGCGTCCCTCTGCGTCTCTGTGAACCTGTGAGCTTGCATTTTAGCAATCCGTCAGTGAGCCCACACCTGGCCACCCATCTCAGAGAGGAGTTGTAGACACACAAGGTGTAGAGTCTTGGTGCCTCCTTAATTTTACTGTCTTGACTGAACAAGACACATTTCAAGATTCACCAAAGCAGTGAGTTCAATTCTGCTTTTAAATGCCTCACCTGGTAGTCCGGTGACTGGGACTCTGTGCTCCTGATGCAGGAGGCCTGGGTTCAATCCCTGGTCAGGGAACTGGATCCCACATGCTGCGATTAAAAGGTCCCACATACTGCAACTGAGACCTGGTGCAGCCAAAGAAATAAGATAAATGAGTAAATGTAAAATGCCCCACCGTCTCCGTGGGGTTTTGTGCTCCATGTAGAGTCACAGGACTGCAGGCACACAGAGGTGTGCAAGTTGTGCAAGGGAGATGTGGCTCACGCCACTTAAATCACTGCTCCTCGATGTTGACATTTATAAACACTGGTGCCTTCTCTTTGCAATAGTCTTCTTTTGTGCCGCAGTTAAAACTGCCCGCCCTGTGCTCTAAATGACTACTTAATTTTATTAGTCTTCAGAAGGTGTTAAGGGGACAGCAGTATCCTTTTTTCCCTTGTTCAGAGACAGCCATACAAAGCACCTGATCGAAGCAAATGCACCGTGAGTGAAATGATGAAAAATGAGATCTGAAATGCATTTTTTAACCTGTACAGTAGAAAAATCATCTTTTGCAACATTGGATTAAAAATATGTATTGGGTGCATAGTTGAACTAAAAATAGAAAATATTTAAATGTCAACTGTGTATTCATTTCAAAGATTAGTTTTGGACTTTTCCCCAGTGAAGTAAGAGGGAAAGGATATGGATATTTAGTTAAAACCCTCTGAGTTTCACATATGGTTCTAGCAAAAACTAGCATTGTAAATCCAGGAAAAGTACATAATCTGTTCTAGGCTCATTTTATCCAGGTGTAGAAGGGGCAAAATGTTAGAGTCTTCCCGGGTCACTCTGCTCACCTCTCCTCCACCTGCTCTGATCTGCTGCAGGGAGAGAGCAGGCTTTGGCAAGAGAGCAGAGAGGGCTGCGGGGTAACTCTTGGGGACTTCCCTTATGTTCTCCTGAAGCATGAAGTATGCATGCCATAATTCACATGGCAATAGCGGGTTAGGTGAGCATCGTATGTCAGAAATGTTGGGAATCAGCTGCAAAATAAATACAGCATGTGAAAGTGGAAAGTGTGCGGTAAACAGGTAAGCAAAGATGTACATCAGGGTTAAATTGTGATAAACAGGAAAGTGCCTAGAAATTTGGGCACATAAATGTAAAACTAAAGAACACTTCAGTTTCATGAGCATAACACTACCATGGAGTGACGCAAAATGTGGTTCTAGTGGTAATTGTTTCAGATCCAGGATCTTAGTAATTTTAACTCTCTAAGTATGGAGTGTGTGAACTTAACTGCAGTCCACAGAAAATGATTCATTCCATAGCCTCTGGATAATAAAAGACACAGGATTGACTTTGAAGTGGTGAGTCTTATCATAAATTAAGTTCTTCTGAACAAGTAGCTTTCGGTCATTCAGAATTCACTTTGAATGTATTCTACTGCAGGTTCCTGTAAAATACTGAAAACTGGGTGATCACTGTAACCTCAAAAAATTGTGTGCTGAATAAAATCGAAGATTTAGCAATTTTCCTCATTGTTCCACAATCACAGACACATTATCTAGAGAAAGGCAGCGACTATCAGATGAGTCCATTTCTCTTCTTGGCTCTTCCATCAGGTTGGCGTTTCAGAAAACATCTGTATTCTAAGGAGGGCCCTCAAGAACGCTTTCTGTTCTGAAGATGCATCCTCAGGTGATGTCCATTCAGTGTGTTCCTGAAACCAAGTGTGATAGGGGACATGAGTGGAGGGAAAAGGGCAAAGATAAGACAGAAAGACTTGGCTGTTTACGAAAAATCCTTTCCATCGAAATGCTCCATTGGAATCAGATTTGTTTTCCCACTGATCTACCAAATCCAATGATATTTGCAAAATTTATATTTCTCTTCCAAATTAGTGTCAATAGTAACAATGCAAAGTGTACAAAATCCTGGAGAGTTGGCAGGTTATGATGAATCTGCACCGCACTTTATATCAGTTAACTTTTGCTATAAAATAAACCACCGATTGGGCTTCCCAGGTGACTCTGGTGGTAAAGAACCCTCCCACCAGTGCAGGAGACATAAGAGATGTGGGTTCAATCCTTGGGTTGAAAGATGCCCTGGCAGAGGGCATGGCAACCCACTCCAGTATTCTTACCTGGGGAATCCCATAGACAGAGAAGCCTGGCAGTTTACGATCCATAGGGTTGCAAAGAGTCAGACATGACTGAAGCTTTACTTAGTAAGCACGCGCAAACCACCGAATATTAACAGGAAGTGGGGTCAAACCATATCATGGAGCAGTCTTATCAATATCAGTCATGATTGGGTGGGCTGGCTGGAGGCTGACTCTCCAGAGAGGACACGACAGGTGACTCTGCTGAGGCAAGACTTCTCCCATTTTTTGCTGTTGTTGTTTTAAGGATTCATTATTTGGTTTTGCATTTGTGCATTCTTTTTTTTTGCCATGTCCCATGGCATGTGGGATCTTGTTTCCCAACCAGGGATGGAACCGTCGCCCCTGCATTAAAAGTGCAGTAATCACTGGGCCCCCAGGAAGGCCCTCTCTCCAATTATTTTTAATCACCCATCTGAGATGAGCAGAGTAGCCCAGGTGTGTTTGTCTTCTCACAGGGATCGCAGAAGTGTGAGAGGGCAAGCAGGAACACTCAAAGCTTCTCAAAGTCTCAGCTTTGAACAGACACACTGTCACTTCCTTCTTATTCTATTGATCAAAGCAAGGCATGAGACAAAAGCCCCAAATCAAATGGTAGCTGGGATGTATTCTGCTTTTAAGGGAAGAACTCGAAATTACATATCAAAGGGCAAAGATATTCAATCGGGTATTCAAAGGGTGAGAAATTCAGTCAGTATCTGTAATGAGATCTAGAGTGTTCTTATGTGCCAAAATGGTGCATGATTGTCAAAAAAATTTTTTTAAAAAAAAAATCACTTACCATAGCAAGTCTTCCAATGAAGGAAATGTTCCCTAGCACTTAGGAAACCACATCCCCGTCAGCTCAGGGAGCCACAGAGAAGGGAGTGAGTGTGCCTACAAGGTAGGGTGGCGGTCTCCAATACAGATGCAGAGAAGTTTGGAGGAAAGGAAAACAAAACCAAGCAAACAAAAACAACAGTCTTACAATACCTCTGACAGTTCCAGAGAAAGATGTCATTCCTTTGTGACATGGACAAATGGAAAATGGTCAGGTGTTCAGTCCATCTGAAAGAGAGGGCAGCTGGGGAAAGAAATTCACCCTTAGTGATGTCAGGGATCAAAAAGCTTTGTGGTCTTTCCAGTGGGTGAGTGTAGCGGGGCAAAGAGAAGGAAAGAGGCGCGCTCACGCAGAGATCTCAGGCAGGGAGACGGCTTCAGGAGAGCTTGCTGTTTATATTTATTAGGCTTCCCTGGTGGCTCAGACGGTAAAGAATCTGCCTGCAATGCAGGGGACATCAGTTCGATCTCTGGGTTGGGAAGATACCTTTGGAGAAGGAAATGGCAACCCACCCAATAGTCTTGCCTGGAGAATCCCATGGACAGAGGAGTCTGGCGGGCTACAGTTCATGAGGTTGCAAAGAGTCAGACATGACTTAGTGACTAAAGAACAAAGAACAGCCCCTGTAGTACTCCAGGCAGTTAGTATGTAATATCTCAGGTTCTTCAGAAACACTTGGAGGGGAGCATTTTTTATTCCATCTTAGAAGTGATGTTGCAGGAAACCAGTATAGGGGTGAGTAACTCAGAACCGTGGAGCTGTTAGGCTGTGGAGCAAATACAAACTCATATGCATTTGATTCCAAAGTTCATGGTTGGATTCAGTGTCAGAGTCCCAGGCAGAGAACAAGAGTGGCTGTTGCTCTGGTCTGAACATTTGTGTCTCTCCCAGATTTCTATGTTGCTATCCTAATCCCCAATGGGATGGTGTTAGGAGGTGGGGCCTTTGGGAATTGATGATGTCAAGGGCGTGGAGCCCTCAGGAAAGGGATTAACACTCTTCTAAAGGAGACCTGAAGAACCCCCTTACCCTTTCACCTTGTGAGAACACAGGGGGAAGACTGTGACCCAGAAGAGAGCCCTTCTTTGTTCACAATCATGTCTTCTGCTGAAATACTGAAAAAGTATGCTTGCCTTTTATCTTGCTGTATTGTTACCAGGTCTCTCAGTCTAGCACTGAGTAAAAGTGTTTATAACAGGCATCCTTACCTTGTTCCTGATTTTTGGAAGAATGTGTCCAGTCTTCAACATTAAGGATGTGACTCTTCATAGGTTCTTTGCTCTAGTCCTTTATCAATTTGAAGAATTTTCTCTCCTATTCCTGTTTCTTGAGAAATTTACTATAAGAGGGCATGGATTTGTCAATCATTCTTTTAATGTCAATAATTATATTCTCTTTTATATTCTGTCAAGATGACAGATTACCTACATTGATTGGTTGAATCTTGTATTACTGGAAAAAATTCTACTAGATCACAGTACATTATTGATTTTTTAAAAATTACTGGCTACACATTAGAATTTTTGATTAAAACAAAATGCCTCAAAGATACAGTGGCTTTAAGAATAGATGAATGGGAAATAGATGGGGAAACAGTGGAAACAATGTCAGACTTTATCTTTTTGGGCTCCAAAATCACTGCAAATGGTGACTTCAGCCATGAAATTAAGAGATGCTTACTCCTTGGGAGAAAAGTTATGACCAACCTAGATAGCATATTCAAAAGCAGAGACATTACTTACCAACAAAGGTCCATCTAGTCAAGGCTATGGTTTTTCCAGTGGTCATGTATGGATGTGAGCATTGGACTGTGAAGAAAGCCAAGCACCGAAGAACTGATGCTTTTGAACTGTGATGTTGGAGAAGTCTCTTGAGAGTCCCTTGGACTGCAAGGAGATCCAACCAGTCCATTCTGAAGGAGATCAACCCTGGGATTTCTTTGGAAGGAATGATGCTAAAGCTGAAACTCCAGTACTTTTGCCACCTCATGTGAAGAGTTGACTCATTGGAAAATACTCTGATGCTGGAAGGGATTGGGGGCAGGAGGAAAAGGGGACAATAGAGGATGAGATGGCTGGATGGCATCACTGACTTGATGGATGTGAGTCTGCGTGAACTCTGGGAGTTGGTGATGGACAGGAAGGCCTGGCGTGCTGCGATTCATGGGGTCGCAAAGAGTGGGACATGACTGAGCAACTGAACTGAACTGAACTGAACTGAACCTAGTAGTAAGGTGATGCCTTAGGCTGGGAGACTGGGTTGGATTTCATGTTCCCAGGAAATCACCTGTATGTGGCCCTTGTCACCCTTCCATCCACAGCGACAATACTCTCACTTGTCTAATTGAGCCTGGGTTGCCCCTATATCCAGGTTCCCCACATCTGGGTAGCATTCAGTTGATAAAAGTAGAAGAACATGAAAGAGATATAAGTTTACAGTGGTAAGTCACAAGGGTCATAAGATACACATCATATGCCTAAATTTTATTGGAGATTTAATCACACCCATATATATATCTACAGAGCAGATTGTAAAGTGAAATGCCACAATGTGTATGGGAAGAAGGGGAAAACAAATTTTGGACAAGTAACAGTATCTGAAGCACTCTTCCCTGCGTTCTCTAATTTTATTCTGTTATGCCCATTGATGTTATGTCGTGTTGGACTCTTTGTGACACCATGGACTATAGCCCACCAATCTTCTTTGTCCGTGGGATTCTCCAGGCAAGAATACTGGAGTGTGTTGCCATGCCCTCCTCCAGGGGATCTTCCTGAATCTTAGCAGCAGTGGGATTATGCCTGTAGTACATTTATATTTTTCCACTCTTTGTACTGCTGCTCAGCACAGAATTATGAACATAAAATAATCCTGATCAATGGTTTTCTTTACAGAAATCAGTGGTAGAATTGGAAGTAAAGCCAAACTGTGCGGGCTCAATTTGGTAGCTGAATACCAAGCTTGCATCTGGGTCTAAAATGTGATCTGGATTTGACTTCCAATCCCCATAATCAGTAGCACTGTCATATGTGAAGAACAGGGAAACCTCACTGCACCTCCCTGGACTGAGAGGTGAAATACTCATGGAAGATGAAGGCCTTTTTCAACTAGTTCAAGTCTTTGCAAAGATTGGGGAAAATAAGCTGGTTACTGCCCTTACAATGATGTATACTCTTCTTACCATAGCAGAGAAGCTCATTGTCTGTACAAGTCTATTCAGAAGGTTTTACAAACATTAAATTGGTCTCCCTCTATAAATAGTAAATCCTCCTGGCTAGAAAGAAAGGCCACAAATCACCAAAACAAACCACGGAGATAGAAGAAAAAGAGAAAGAACCATTTTTTTTTTTTTAATGTCTAAAACACCTTCTTGTATTTCACCTCTGTGGCCTGTTTCTGTTTTTGAGTTCATCTTCGGTTATCTAACCATGAGGTATTGGTTTTATAGTTTTTGTTAAGTCCCTGTGTCAACCTTTGCAGTTCTGGCCCAGACATCAGCATGATTTAAGCAGAGAATCAAGTCTGGTAAGCATATCATCAACTTAGACTCAAGAAAAAATAAAAAGGGAGGGAGTTGCTCTATCAGAAGCAAATTGCTTTTATCTGCTGAAAGAAGTCGATACACAAAACCTTTTTTGTACATCTGCAAAGACTCTTTTTCTGTTTATCTTATTCCATTTTTTTTTGTTACATGACTTTCTTACAGCTTTTTATGTTGGGCATATGTGTATATTTAAAATGTGCTAACGCATACTTAAACACCCCAATGTGTTACACTGTGATATGCATTCAAAGCTCCATCAAAATAGTGACTACCAAAGGCTAACTACTAAAAAATGTCCCAAATGCAGACTCAGCCGAGTCCTGTTTCACTAGAGTTCTCCTCTAGCAGTAAACAAGAAATACACCTATACTGGGAAAATATTCATGCCTACAGGATCTTCCTTGCAGGCTCAGGGGGCCTTTCTCTTTGTTCCATTGACTTATAGGAGTTGAAAACGAAGGACACATTTCAAAACAGAGACAATTGACAATGTGCCCCAGACGATTCTTTGTCTCAGGAAGCCTTTCTAGATTGTGTCTAGGCCACATTCTTCTCCTTGTGTGTACACACTGTGCTTCCCCCAGAAAGTGGTGATGGACACATTGTCAGGATGGCCTTGGCCCACTTTTGTCTTTGAATCCTGGCTGCCTGGCTAAGATGCCCCACCCAGTCACTGAGATGAGCACTCAGCCCTATCTGTGAAGAGCACAGTAAGCCTGAGAGGAAGCCCCTTTGTCTGTTTGTGTCAGGAAGAGGCAGGGAAGAAATTAACTTCCTCACTTGTGGAGTGCAAATCATAATGGTGACTTACATCAGGGTGTTGTTATGAAGAATAACTAGGAAAGGATTGTACATTCAGTGAGAAATGTTTATTAATTAAATGATAACAAATGTTGCTTAGAAACTGGCAATTTTTTCTTGGCTGGCAAGACAATGGGTCATTTTCCTTTTTTTTTTTTTTCTTCTTCTCTTAGTTCTGCAAGATTCATTGCCAGCAAGGAAATATGTGACTCTTCCCTATTTCAGTTTATTTTTTTTTAGCCCCATGAAATGTGGTTCTCAATGGTAGGGGCCAACTACATAGTCAAACTTAAATTGTGTGAAAAGAGGCCCTTCAATGCCAAGGACAAGCATGCAGAGCTCCATGGAGACACAGAGGTTTCAGAGGGTGGAGGAGTTATCCCTATGATGCCTGGTGATAGCGTTTGAGGTAGGGGGGGCATTGCTCAGAGGAGTTCACAGGCAAAGCACTGACAGTCTCTTAATTGGGGGAGAGGATGAGAAGTTGCAAGATGACAGGAAACAAGATTTCACTGTGATAGTGTAGACCTGGCCCCAGCTGTCAGATGCTGAGGTGCTGGTATTATTGATGATACTGAAATAGCACAAGAATTTCATTTACAAAGGCAGTGCAGACCTGGCCAACACCTGAGGCTCAGAGAGCTCCTCGCAGCCTGGACCCAGGTTCCCAGGGAGCAGGAGTCAATGTCCCCCACATGGGATGGAGACCTGGTCACCTAAAGCACTTTTCTGTCCCACTAATTTGGTTTTCGCAACAACAGCTTTCTTATTTTCCTGGCATCTGAACCACTCTTGATCAGCTGCTCTTTACTGAGGATCTCCTAGGAGCCAGGCACTAGAGCTCCAGCTGACGTCTGCAGGGTGGTCTGGGGTCTTCTGTTTATGCCAACCACTTGCTTCACTCATGTTATTCCCTCCTGTTGCTGCTCCACTTTTTCTTATTTCCCAATTCTTCTCATTCCTATTAGGCTGGACTTTTTTTTTTTCTTTCCTGACTTCCAACCATGGACTTTCAATTTCCGAAATTTGGCTGTTACTTTCACATTCAATGCAAGCAATGAGAATATAAACCTCTAGGATCTGCCTCAAGAGTGGTCCTAGTCATCACAGGCCAGAGGGAAGGTGGCATAACCAACCATAAGACACTGATGCTGGTGGTGGTTTACCTCTAGAGCACCCAGTTCTGAATTTTTCAAAGGAGTCCACTTTGTGTATCAGAGATTTTCTCCCAGGGCTCCATCATAAGAGATGCTCAGAGTTTTCAGGAGCCATATTTTGTGTATGGTTTCTTCAGCTTAGTTTCCTGAAACATTGAGTGACATTGATGGGTTTAGATATTAATAGGAGACCTGGGAATTCTAGTAGACATCAATCAGTTCAGTCATGTCCAATTGTTTGTGACCCCATGGACTACAGCATGCCAGGCTTCCCTGTCCATCACCAGTTCCTGGAGCTGCTAAAACTCAGGTTCATCGAGTTGGTGATGCCATCCAACCATCTCATCCTCTGTCGTCCCCTTTTCCTCCTGCCTTCAATCTTTCCCAGCATCAAGGTCTTTTCCAATGAGTCAGTTCTTCGAATCAGGTGGCCAAAGTATTGCAGTTTCAACTTCCACATCAGTTCTTCCAATGAATATTCAGGACTGATTTCCTTTAGGATGGACTGGTTGGATCTCCTTGCAGTCCAAGGGACTCTCAAAAGCATCTGTTCACTAATAATGAGAAAGTAGAAAAAGAAATTAAGGAAACAATTCCATTCACCATTGCAATGAAAAGAATAAAATACTTAGGAATATATCTACCTAAAGAAACTAAAGACCTATATATAGAAAACTATAAAACACTGATTAAAGAAATCAAAGAGGACACTAATAGATGGAGAAATATACCATGTTCATGGATTGGAAGAATCAATATAGCGAAAATGAGTATACTACCCAAAGCAATTTACAAATTCAATGCAATCCCTATCAAGCTACCAGCCATATTTTTCACAGAACTAGAACAAATAATTTCAAGATTTGTATGGAAATACAAAAAACCTCGAATAGCCAAAGCAATCTTGAGAAAGAAGAATGGAACTGGAGGAATCAACTTGCCTGACTTCAGGCTCTACTACAAAGCCACAGTCATCAAAACAGTATGGTACTGGCACAAAGACAGAAATATGGATCAATGGAACAAAATAGAAAGCCCAGAGATAAATCCACACACATATGGACACCTTATTTTTGACAAAGGAGGCAAGAATATACAATGGAGTAAAGACAATCTCTTTAACAAGTGGTACTGGGAAAACTGGTCAACCACTTGTCAAAGAATGAAACTAGATCACTTTCTAACACTGCACACAAAAATAAACTCAAAATGGATTAAAGATCTAAATGTAAGACCAGAAACTATAAAACTCCTAGAGGAGAATATAGGCAAAACACTCTCCGACATAAATCACAGCAGGATCCTCTATGATCCACCTCCCAGAATACTGGAAATAAAAGCAAAAATAAACAAATGGGATCTAATTAAAATTAAAAGCTTCTGCACAACAAAGGAAACTATAAGCAAGGTGAAAAGACAGCCTTCTGATTGGTAGAAAATAATAGCAAATGAAGCAACTGACAAACAACTAATCTCAAAAATATACAAGCAACTTATGCAGCTCAATTCCAGAAAAATAAATGACCCAATCAAAAAATAGGCCAAAGAACTAAATAGACATTTCTCTAAAGAAGACATATGGATATCTAACAAACACATGAAAAGATGCTCAACATCACTCATTATTAGAGAAATGCAAATCAAAACCACAATGAGGTACCACTTCACACCAGTCAGAATGTCTGCGATCCAAAAACCTGCAAGCAATAAATGCTGGAGAGGGTGTGGAGAAATGGGAACCCTCCTACACTGTTGGTGGGAATGCAAACTAGTACAGCCACTTTGGAGAACAGTGTGGAGATTCCTTAAAAAATTGCAAATAGAACTACCTTATGACCCAACAATCCCACTGCTGGGCATACACACCGAGGAAACCAGAATTGAAAGAGACACATGTACCCCAATGTTCATCGCAGCACTGTTTATAATAGCCAGGACATGGAAACAACCTAGATGTCCATCAGCAGATGAATGGATAAGAAAGCTGTGGTACATATACACAATGGAGTATTACTCAGCTGTTAAAAAGAATACATTTGAATCAGTTCTGATGAGATGGATGAAACTGGAGCCGATTATACAGAGTGAAGTAAGCCAGAAAGAAAAACACCAATACAGTATACTAACACATATATATGGAATTTAGAAAGATGGCAATGATGACCCTGTATGCAAGACAGCAAAAAAGACACAGATGTGTATAACGGACTTTTGGACTCAGAGGGAAAGGGAGAGGGTGGGATGATTTGGGAGAATGGCATTGTAACATGTATACTATCATGTAAGAATAGAATTGCCAGTCTATGTCAGACTCAGGATACAGCATGCTTGGGGCTGGTGCACGGTGATGACCCAGAGAGATGTTATGTGGAGGGAGATGGGAGGGGGGTTCATGTTTGGGAACACATGTACACCCGTGGTGGAGTCATGTCAATGTATGGCAAAACCAATACAGTATTTTAAAGTAAAATAAAATAAAAATTAAAATTAAAATAAAAAATAAAAAAAAGCATCTGTTCATAGTTTCATAGGAATATAGATATGATTCATTTGAGGCAGGACAGAGGGTTTAAGAAGGTGGGACAGGGAGAAGAAATTATGGAAAAAGCGTCTATCATAACTGGGAAATAAAGCTATTATTTATTATTCCCTGAAAAAGCAGCAAGACACAATAGAGAGACCACAGGCTGAATGAAGCACCACACCTGTGCTCAGCTGGGACACAGCAATCTCATAGCACTCAGTCTGAGCCTCTTTACCGTAACATTCAGATACTAAGATGCACCCACAACATGGTAACATGAAATAAAGCCTCACACACAAGGTGTCTGGCCCATCACAGGGGCTCAGTAAGGACTCGATCTCTTCTTGCTCCTTCACATTCTTATAAGATTAAGATTACCTTTTTCAGAATGTTTGCATGTCAGTATCTTGGGTTTTCTCATGATCTTCTCTGCTTATTTGACCTGAACTTTGGGTTTAAACTTTTTTGTTTACACTAGTCTTTCCTCCTGCAAACAAATACATCATTAAGAAAAAAAAAATGCTCTGTAGTTTTAGTGTGACTATTAATAAACATAAAATATTCACCTGGGGATTATGAGGGATTAGCATGGGCCTAACACTGATCCACACTTGATTACCCATTATGTTTCCAAGCCAAAGATAAAGAGGATTGAGGGGAACCCTTCCCCTCACTTGGAGAGTTGATTAAAGTGATGGATGAGGCTTTGGTGGCAGTTAGGCGTCTGTAAAGTACTCTCCTATGAATAAACTCCACCCTGCTTGCTGGGGAGCTCTCTGACTAGGAGAGCTAGCCATAATCCAAGCAAATCAGGACTTGGTTGTCAAGGTTACAGAGACTCTGGAATTCCTGGACACCAAATATTCCAAAACTGCCAGATATATCATAGATATTAGACATTCTAAAACCTGCTTTTGCATGGATCATTTTCTTGGGATTTATCTCAAGAGAAAGAGTCAATATATTAATTTTCCTAATGGACCTCAGTGCTGACAAGGAGTGATGAGGAAGCTTCTTAATGGCCTCGTTTTCCATCTGTCCTTACACCACTGATGATACTCATGCTGTATTCATAGGACCAGTTAAACCAGGATGCAGTACTCAGGACTTGACTGTCTTTCATCTTATCAGAAGCAGGAAGACTTTGTTCAGAATTTAGTTTTATGAACACAATATCAAGGTACGTGGATGTATTTTGGAAAGTCCCTGGTGCCCCAGTTTTGGTATATTTCAAAAATAAAATATTCATTCTCTTTTCACATTCTTCTATAGCACACTGCCAAAACTCTAAGTGCTCAGGTGAGAGGTGGAGGTCTGGCACGGGGACATTTTTATATGCTTATGTTATGCTTCCCACACACGTCCCCCTTGAAGAAAGTTGAGAATTTGTGGGCATTTTTGTCAAGCTTTTATATCATTGCATAACATCTCTAAGCAGATTTTACAATCTAATAAGAAACAATAAAATTTATTTCTGGGTTTGTTGAAAGGATTAAAATAAGACACACTATAGCACTGTGGTAAAGAATCTACCTGTCAGTGCAGGAGAGGCATGAGATACAGGTTTGATCCTTCGGTCGGTAAGAGCCCCTGGAGGAGAAAACAGCAAACCACTCCAGTATTCTTGCTTGGAAAATTCCATGGACAGAGGAGCCTAGTGGGCTATAGTCCACAGAATCACAAAAGAATCACCCAGGACCATGTGTGTATACACCTACGTATAAAGGCTAGAACAAGTCCCAGCATGGTATAGCTGATCGAGACCTGTATTTTAGTTATAAAACTGTAACTTCAGATGCTTCCTCACTTTCTGGGCCATGAAGTTGAATATAGATAGCTATTGAGTAGAGGTTCTGGATGTCTCAAACGAAAGGGCCTCTTCATCTATTAACTTGTGAAAGCACTGTATCCTACTAAGTGTCCTGACAGTGATGGGTGTGACAAGTGAACTGAAAGGTGGACATACTGATGAGAGTAGCTATAGGAGTCCCTGAGCTCATCAGACTTAGAAAGTATGCGGCTGTTTGGGGCTCAAAGGTCTCACAAACTGACCCAAACCTACGTTTGTCTGCAGACTATGAGGTGGATTTAAATTGTTACATTGCTGTCTGCATCATGTCTTCCTTTGTAACCTACTTCTATCCCCACCGCCAGTCCCAAATTCCTGTTATATAAATATTGTCCAGGAAATCTGCTCCAATTTTTCCCTCGACGTAGCTGTCCTGAGCACATAGGGAAATCAACTCTCTGTACTATAAGCTGGTCTCAGCACTCTCATGCGTGTGTGTGTGTGTGTGTGTGTGTGTGTGTGTGTGTGTGCATGCGTTGAAAGGGCATTGAAAGGATACTTATCCTATAATGCCTGGCAGTATAATTTACCTGCATAATCTCTTGTTACAGATAGCAATGCTTTAAATCTGTGGGCTTCCCTGGTGGTTCAGATGGTAAAGAATTAGCATGCATTGCAGAAGAGGATTGATCCCTGGGTGGGGAAGATCTCCTGGAGAAGGGGATGGCAACCCATTCTGCCTAGGGATTCCATGAACAGAGGAGCCTGGCTGGCTACAGTCCATGGGGTTGCAAAGAATCAGACAAGACTGAGCAATGGTCACTTTTCACTAAATTCATACCATCTAAAGACTTGACTGATCATTATAAAGACAATGCAGGAGAAAAAAAGAAATTTTGCAAACAAACAGAAAAATCTGTTCAAGATTAGGGAAGTCTATCTGGAAATCCCATGACACTTATAAACCAGGGTTCAAACTCTAGCTCCATCTGTAAAAAAGCACTGTTATGTGTTATGGCTGAATTTCCTCATACGTAATAATATCTTGCTGGATGGTTGCAATGGTTATGTAAGATAGTGCTTACAAAGCCCCTGTCCACTAGCAGACACAATGAAAAGCAGTGGCTGTTATTCCATTTACTGAGGCATGGGGCTAGGAATTAGTTCTCGTCAAACATGTGCTCTGTCCTAAGAACTTTATAGGTTCACTCTTGTAATTGGCCTAAGGAGCTCACCGAACAGATGGGAAACCTGCATCTCGTACAGCGTAAGCCATGGATCCAAAGTAAAGCCATGCTGTGGTTTTGCTAAGATGTGAACTGGGTCTGGACCTCACCCCTGCCTCATTGCTCTGCAGCTTCTCTGGGAGGTTTTCTTAAGTCATGGGCAGAAGATGAGAAGGTTCCTGGAAACACCGAAACAGCCACATCCTAAATCAAGCACACTTTTGGTTTTCTCCAGTCACAGATACTCAGGAATGCTGGACGTGCCATCTTATGCCCGATGTAAACTAAGGCATCTGGGGTGCTAACAAAGCCTGGAATCTGTTGGGGTTTTGAACTATGAAGAATCAGCATGGTGCCTGTGGGCAGAGTAGCATTCTTAAATCCAAAGCAAGGATGCCAAATTATGATCATTTCATTTCACAAGGCTTCCCTTGTGGCAGCTGGTAAGGAATCTGCCTGTAATGTTGGAGACCTGGGTTTGACCCTTGGGTTGGGATGATCACCTGGAGAAGGGATTGACTACCCACTCTAGTGTTCTGGCCTGGAAAATTCCATGGACTGTACAGTCCACAGGGTTGCAAAGAGTTGGATGCAACTGAGTGACTTTCACTCATTGTTTGTATTTAATACATTACTTCTTTAATCCTCACAGAATATTTATGTAACAGCTTATTTAAGAAGCAGAGTTTATTGTTATAGGTTAAATTTGATCCCCTCAAATTTATCTGTTGGGGTCCTAAACCCCAGAAGCTCAGAATGTGAGTATATTTAGAGAGAGAGCCAGTAAAGAACATTCTTACAATGCAGGAGACCTGGGCTCAATCCCTGGGTTGGGAAGATATCCAGGAGAAGGGAATGGGCTACTCACTCCAGTATTCTTGCCTGGAGAATTCCATGGACAGAGGAGCCTGGTGGGCAACAGTTCATGGGGTCACAAGGAATCGGACACGACTGAGCGACTAACACTCTCACCTTTTCACTTCCTGTAAAGAAGTAATCAGGTTAACATCAGGTTATGAGAGTGGACTCTTACTCTGTTTCATTGGTGTCCTTGTGAAAAGGAGGAATTTGGAGACCGATGTACAGAGCAAGGATAAGTTGAGGACTCACAGGGAAGAAAACCACCTGCAACCAAGCAGAGAGGCCTCAAAAGAGACTGCCCTGCTGACACCTCGATTTTTGTACTTCCAGCCTCCAGAATTGTGAGAAATAAATGTTTATTGTTCGTTAGCATCCCAGCCTTTGGTGTGTTTTCCCCCAGCGGCTGGAGCAGACTAAGAGAGATGAGTTCCACTTCTTCACATCTTTGTTTCTTCTTCCTTCTGAGGCCCCTTTGCTGCCCACATACTCTTCCATGGAAGTTGTGAGATGAGATTGGCCTGCAATGTGAACAGACTGTACTCTTTGGAAGAATCTAAAGGTCATTTATGGACCTCAGACATTTGGAACCCTGCTAAGCAAGTATTTTTGTGTTTCTGGATCTCAAACCCCTTTTTAGAAGAAGCAAAGTCAATGGAAACCTCACTTGCACAAGCTCTAAGCTGAGCAGAAGGCTTGGCATGCAATGCCATCTAAGTACAAAGCAGCCAGCATCCTCCCCCCAGGGACAAAACACATTATTTCTATGACATGCTTGGTCTCCATCTGCTCAGAGATGAGGAGCGAATCTCCCATATGCTTCATCATTGGGCTGGCCCTGCCTGAGAGTGTGGCTCCCCCAACAATGCAGAACTGAACGTTAAGTAACTTGAGGCTGCTTTAATGGAAATACCATATGGGAGCTAGATGAATGAAAACAAATGAATACCTTGATTATTTTGTTCTGTTTTTGTGTTAATAAAAGCAATTGCCACTAATCACTGATCGGTTTCTAACCATTTTGGCGAATCTATTATTATTTTTTTTTTCTGAAGAATTCTCAAGCAGTAACCATCATCCTCATTGTGGAGACTATATATTCATGAAAAAAATAAAATACCCCCAATTATGTTATATGGTCATATTTTCCACATAAACACAGGCATTTATTTCCTCATGCAGTACCCAGAGCCAATGCAATATGTAATTTGCTAGGCTATTTGGCAACTAAGAATGATTAAGACCCTGCTGTTTGCAGTTAATATGGTGCATAACTTGAGTTTGAGGCCAGAAAAGAAAGTAGGGCCGATGCTGAACAGTACCTTTGTTTGTGAGAGTGAAAGTTTTAGGGAATATCTTGCCTTTGTTTGGTAGGATATTGCTACAGATATGACAAAAAAGAAAAAAAATATTATTTCATTTAATATTTGTGTATTCCAGTGTTAATTTTTGCATTTGATTGCAAAGTTATCATTATATGAAAAAACATCAGGCTCAGTTGTGTAGAGGGCCTAGGGGTGAGACAAGCAGACTGAGATCCCTACATTTGTCACATCGTGCATGCCAAGCCATGACCACAGACAACATCTTTCATCCTGCAGAGTGATGCTGTCAATGCTTGTTTGAGGGTACAAAGAGGACAAGGTGAGCTAGTGTTAGATCAAGACAAACTCATTAAAGAGGAGAAACTCGAACAAATAAAAAATTACAGACAGAAGTCAAAGAACTCAGAGGCATTTACAAATATTTGTTGAATGGGTGAGAGGTATTATTCTTTTCCTCTGGAAGAGCTACTTGAAAGTCTTCAGATGACATTGTTAAGCAAGGGGAAAGTCTAAGGGAGACAGGACAAGAGGAAAAAGGCTGTTTCCAGGGGCACCCTCTCCTGTGCAGGGTTTAATCTAGAAAGCTTTACTCTTTGTCCCTTTAAATTTCCAGTGTGGAGGGAGGTGATTAGGGCTCAGTTCTCAAAAGAGAAAAGGAAATGTTCCGGGCAACTGATGAGATGATTCTTGTGCAGCCCTGTGTGCTCTGTGTTGGGCTTAGTCGCTCATTCATGTCCAACTCTTTGCAACCCCAAGGAAGACTGAAGCCCACCAGGCTCCTTGGTCCAGGAGCATTCTCCAGGCAAGAATGCTGGAGTGAGTTGTCATGCTCTCCTCCAGGGGATCTTCCCAACCCAAGAATTGAACCCAGTTCTCCCATATTGCAGGCAGATTCTTTACCGTCTGAGACATCAGAGAACCCCATAAATGACACTCTGTGACCAGTGAGGTCATGGGCCCAGTGCTCAAGAGTGTGGTCCTTCAGAAGGTCAGGTTTGACAATCAGACCCAGAAGACATTGACCAATGTAGGGCAAAAATGTTGAGAAAATTTTACAGGCATCTGATGACTGTGCGTCCCTGAACTGTACTACAAGTAAAAAGATGAAACCAAGATAAATGCATGGCTCTACTTACCAGTCGGAGGTTTGCCTCCAGTCCTCCAGGACAATGCATTAAAATCCACTATATAGCAGCAAAGAGAGAGAAATAAAGATGGGAGATATTTCAGGGGACAGTACCTCTTACCAGTAAGACAGAGGGAACTAGGCCTAAGAATTCAGAGAGGGGACGGAGAGAATCCAGCACCCAGCACCTAAATCAACTGTTGGGTCGTGTGGCCCATGTTCAAGCCACTGAAACTGAGCTTGCTGGAGTGATCCCAGCACCATGCAGTTGGGAATTAATGCATCTCACAGCTCTGGTCTGAAACACACCAGCTTGGTTCCACTTTGAAAATATTTTAACTGGATGGACCGGATTCCTGTTTGGAAGGCCCTTGGAGGAGAAATGGAGGGGGAGCAACCTTGGTATGATGGTGGAGGTCGCCTCCACAGGCTATCCAAGCTGGGAGAGCTCACTGCTGAACCTTTGAGTTTCTAGCTGCAGCACATCTCTGCCCTTCATCCCGGCTCTGTGTTCAGCCCGTCACTGCACTAAACCCATTGCTGCGTTATTCTGTACCCGAGTCAGATCCGTTCAGCTTAGTTTTGAGGTGCCGCATAGCGCCAGAAGGTAAACTTCTCTCTGAAACAATGGGCCAGTGGAATGCCAGAAGTTTCTTTATGAAGACAGTGTGGAGAGCATTATCAGAAAGTAACGAAACTTTGGCCACATCTGTTTTCCTTGGCGCCAGAGTTCCACCTCCTCTGAGGAACCACTGAAACAGGTGGCTCCATGAGGAGCTGACATGTGATGAGTTCCAGCCTCGGGTGGGGTCAGAGGGCAGCAGAGGAGGTAGCTCTTGAGATTCTTTATAGCTCTAGGATTCTGTAAATCTGTGACATCCTAATCAAGAAACTTTTTTTTTCTTTTTCCTTTTGTTCTAGCCGCTTGGATTTTTCAATAGCTTAAGAATTCCAGCCTCTAGTCCTGTACTATTTCCCCTGCTTGGTTGCCTAGGAATGGGTCTGCTGAAAATCCCAGGTTAAAGGAAGACACTGGAAGTACCAGAATGGATTGTGAGTCTGGTGGCAGAGTTCACTGAGGTTAGATGGAGACTGTTCATGGTCAGGAAGCCCACTGAGCTGGTATCTATGGGCCATTTCACCTCCTCATCACATCACACATGAATGATGACAGTGACAAGGACTCTGAGGGCTACTTGTCTCAGATATTTCTGTGTCAGCAGAGACAGGATGTGCAAGCATCATCAGACAGGCCACACGAGGAATGACTTTGAGCCACCACACAAATGCCCTGGTGTAAAGATATTCTGCTCTTTCAGTAATGTCACAAGTACAGAGACTGGCTAGAGTTGTGTCCAAAGAGAGTCTTTGTCAAAGCTCACAGAAAAGGCTTTCTCTATTGATCTTTTTTCATTATTATTTCTTGTGCTCTCTCCCTTTCTTGTTTTACTTTTTGGTGTTACACTCCATCCTGCTATCTGCCAATCTCTTTGCATTTTCCCAGAGTCCTTAAATAGGTTCATTAAACACTTCCTTTAATAGATTATTATTCTACCTGCTGGTCTAATTCATTGCCTCCTGCTAGAAGGAGCTTGAGTTTACAAGAAGAGTCTTCTTTCACTAGGATATAATTTTTTAAATGGAAAAGGAATCTAATTGTGAAAAATAATCTATAGCATTGCTTTGCTACATAGGACACAGTGATCAAGTTTAAAGACCTTAGTGACTGACTGCTTCATTTCACAGAGTTGGAAACAGCAAGGGATATTTATTTTGAGATGTTCTTGATGGCCCTGTGTTGTGGGGCAGTACAGGGAATTCCCAGGTGATCCTTAAGACTTGTTGACAAGAACATTTTTATGCTGGTGTCAGGCCACCTCTCAGTCCTCTATCTCCCTGGACTCTGCAAACCTCAAATATATTCTGCCAGAATCTTAAATTTCAGCTTTGCAAATGCTTTCTGTTTCTCCCCATCATGTCTTTAAAGTTTTGTATTTTTTCCCCTGTTCACCTAGGTCCTTCCCTCTCACACTTCCTTCCAATTCAAGACTAGGGTTTTGAAATTTTAAAGCCAAAGTTGACTCCTTTCAGTCTTGAAGATTGTGCTGTGACATTTTATGGGTTGAATGGTGTCCCCTTAGAATTTTCATGTTGAAGCCCTCACCCCTAGCACCTAAGGATATCATTTTATTTGGAGAAAAGATCTTTGCAGATGTCATAAGTCAAAATGAGGTCATGAGACAGGACCCTAATCTGATGTGACTGGTGTCCTTAGAGGAAGAAGAAATTTGGAGACATATACACAGAGAGGGGGCTTCCCTCTTAGCTCAGTTGATAAAGAATCTGCCTGCAATGCAGGAGACCCAGGTTCGATTCCTGAGTCGGGAAGATCCTCTGGAGAAGGAAATGGCCACCCACTCCAGTATTGCCACCTGGAGAATCCCATGGACAGAGGAGCCTGGCGAGCTACAGTCCACGGGGTCGCAAGAGTTAGAGATGACTTAGTGACTAAACCACCACCACCACCACACAGAGAGGGGAGATGATGTGAAAACAAGGAGAGGATGGCCATTCACAAGCCAGGGAGAGAGCCTAGAGCAGACGCCCCATCACAGACTGAGAAGGAACCAGCCCAGCTGACACCTTGCTCTTAGACTTCCAGCCTCCAAAATGGGAGGTGACACGTTTCTACTGTTTAAGCCACTGAGTCTGTGGAACTTCCTTATGGTAGCCCTCAGGAACTAATGTACTGACCTGCCTGGTGGGTTAAGTAAGGTGTGCATGAGAGCTGGATGGACAGAGGGACTGTTAACATGTAGGGTAGTATTTCACCCCATGTACGATGTGCTGAGGCTGGAGTGAGGAACCCTTAAAGTTGTCACCTGGGTCTCCATTGCCTTCCTTTAGCATGTAGACTGTTTGAATTTCAGCATTTGTCAGAGCATAATTAGGGGTAGAAAAATAAGGACTGCCTTTTACGCATGAGGATTCTGATGTCTACAGAGGTTGTTATTTGTCAATAAGATCTTTGTTTAAAAAAAATGTTGTTGGTTTGTGTTTGAAGAGATTATGTATGTCTGCTGATCTTTCTTTTTAAATTATTGCACTTATTGGCAGAAAGCAAAGTTGCCAAAGATAGCCAAAGGCATGCTGAGTATAGAAGAGAAAAGGCAACTTTACAAAGATCAGCAGTGGGGTACAAGAATTGATTGAATAGGACTTCAATTTTTAGGCCTATAATTATTTTTTAAAAGTAGAGCTATCAAATAGTTTCTAAAAACCACATGAAAATCTGCAAATATTCTCTCATATTCACTTATTGCTGCCACCATAGTAAATCTTCGGAGAAGGCAATGGCACCCCACTCCAGTACTCTTGCCTGGAAAATCCCGAGGGAGGAGGAGCCTGGTGGGCTGCAGTCCATGGGGTCGCTAAGAGTCAGACATGACTGAGCGACTTCACTTTCATGCATCGGAGAAGGAAATGGCAACCCACTCCTGTGTTCTTGCCTGGAGAATCCCAGGGATGGGGGAGCCTGGTGGGCTGCCGTCTATGGGGTCGCACAGAGTTGGACATGACTGCAGCGACTTAGCAGCAGCAGCAACAGCATAGTAACTCTTGTGGATGTAAAGAAGAAGAGGACCCTACATCCTTGTCCTCTGGCACTATCTAGGATTTTTTTAAATCATGAAAAAACATGCCAAGTTTATTAACAACAAAAGTTACGGTAGGTGTGATATCAGTGTTGATGACTAAACAGCGCAGTCATTGTTTAATTTTAGTTCTAACACTAAGAGGGACATGTTTAATCTCCTTTAAAAGGACATGTTTATTCTCTGGGTACAGATGGGGAAACTGAGGCTCAGAGAGCAGCAGCGAATGGATGATGTTATTGAGGAAAGAGGGGCCACACTGCACCTGAACCCAGGTGCGTGTGTGCTCATTGCTCAGTCATGTCTGACTGTTTGCAACCCCTTGGACTGCAGCCTGCCAAGATCTTCTGTCCATGGGATTTTCCAGGCAAGAATACCAGAGTGGGTTGCCATTTCCTCCTCCAAGGGATCTTCCCGATTCAGGGATCAGATCTGATCTAGGGATCAAATCCATATCTCCTTCATCTCTTGCATGGCAGGTGGATGCTTTACTGATAGGCCATCGGAGAAGGCCCTGAACTCAGGTCTCAGACCTCAGATCAAGAGGCAGCGCATCCCTTCATGGGGCAGACAGGGCAACTTCCAGGTGTGAGACCTGCATAGTCACATAGAGCCCCAGGCTCAGAGACCCTCAGTTCAGTTCAGTCATTCAGTCATGTCCGACTCTTTGTGACCCCATGAATGGCAGCATGCCAGGCCTCCCTGTCCATCACCAACTCCTGGAGTTCACTCAAACTCACGTCCATCGAGTTGGTGATGCCATCCAGCCATCTCATCCTCTGTCGTCCCCTTCTCCTCCTGCCCCAAATCCCTCCCAGCAGCAGAGTCTTTTCCAGTGAGTCAACTCTTCCCATGAGGTGGCCAAGATACTGGAGTTTCAGCTTTAGCATCATTCCTTCCAAAGAACACCCAGAACTGAGAGACCCAAGGTCTGATTTAATGCTCAGCTCTCAGTGTCTCCTTGCGGAGAGTATGTCATTTGACACGCTCTTAGCCTTATTTGCTGAAACCTGAGACAGTCCAATCAGCTGCTCCTAGATTTCTCTGCTCTAAGAGCTCACAGGCTGGAGCCAGCCCCCACGTGCCTTGTCAAGTTGTCTTGTTCTTGAGTCTGGGACACTGCGTGGAGGCTGGGCTTCCTGTAAGACAACTAAGTCCAGGTCAAGGACAAGTTTCTCAAAGAGTGGTGGTTGGGCTCTAGCCCAGCAAAGCCACTTCTTCCAGAACAAAGGGACAGCTTGTCTCACTAATAACCCAGGATTGCAACTCAGGAGACTGAAACTACATGAAATATTTTTTTTAAGTCATGTTTTCAGACTTAGGACAATCCCCAGATCCAGTCAACACAGGGCAGCCAGATTCAGAGATGATGTTTGTTCTCACGGTCACCTTGCACTATTCTGGGTCAGGAAGCTGAGGCTCAGAGCATTTAAATAATTTCCCCCAGATCACATCGTTCATGTGTGCTAGCACGCTGATTTAAACTGATTCCAAAAGCTTCTTCCCCCACCTCTTATTTTTCCCCTTTTGCTGTACAATGTAGTGACTCTGCTTCTCTCAGCTGCATGGTCTCAGGTGTGTTTAACCTCTTTATGACTTAACCCAAGAGGTGGTCTCCAAGGAAATGTCCAGTTCGAGTCTAATAACATCCTCTAGGAGCCATCATGAGCTCAACCAAAAGAAACCGGTCATTTCAGCTTTAGTAAGTTGCAGTAAATGCAGCAAAGGATTTTGTTTCTCAAATATGAAGTCTGTGTTTACAGAAGAAAGAAGCGCTCGTGAAAGATTTAGGCGGGAGGAGAGGAGGGCCCCGGGCCTCAGTCCTGTCTCTTTCTCCCCTGGTGACTTGAAATGGATTGGGTTTTCCTTTTCTTTGGCCTGTTTGTTTGTTTGTTTTAACTTGACTCTCCTTTTCGCTGGACTCCTTGAAAAGTCCCAAATGGAATAACAAAGCTCTCAAAATTCTGCCTAGCCACCAGGCTTGCTAAAACAACCAGGACACAAAAAGCTGTTAAAATCCCTGTTCAGAATGGATGGCCATCTGCTTCACCCTGCTCTCTCACCTTCCAAACGGCTGCAGATAAGGTAGGATAGAGTTCCTTTCCATCAGTCAGGCTGAGGCTTAAAGGGAATCTGAGACCTCAGGAACACAGTAGAGGTTCGGAATATACAATGAAGACTTAACTCTTCAGGGGCCGGTAACTATATCTTTATTCTCCTGCTTTGTTTCCAAGTGTGTTTCGGTATCATGGAGAACTGTGCACCCCAGAGCTTTCTTTGGAGGGAAATTTGTTGTGTATTTTTGTCCCTAAAGAGGAAAAGAAAACACAATGACTCACCTTGAAAATTAAAGAAAGAGAGAGAGCAAGTGAGAGAGAAAGAGTAATGGAATACCTGATCAAACTTATATCTTGGAAGGTACATTTGGAGGCATGAGTGCTGGAATGTTTCAGCTTTCAGGACTGTACAGATTCATATTTATAGTCAGTCTGTTTATGCTATAGCATGTGTGGTAGCGTAGAATATCAAAGGAAGAGGTCTACGGAGCTGCCACCATTTTAAATGAAAAATGTCTCTTCTCCTCAAGCGTGGCGTTCTAATGTGGCACAGATGGAAACTAGCGCCTTTCTGTTTTACTGTTTCTGTACATTACACAGGCAATAAATACTGGCCAAATCAAGCTGTAATTTCTAAGGTTCCATATAACCTATTTTACCAGTATCAGCTGCCACAGTTTATGGATCTCCGAGATCCCCTAGAGAAAGCTGCCCAGGCTCCCAGGTTTTATAGGCCATTTCAAGGAGACCTCACAAATAAAATGCGGGGAAAGCATGGTCCATATTTTTAATATCCATGCAGTTAATGCTGCATTTGCTTGTTACAGTTTGCACATTTCAATTATGTGTTGGGTAGACTCTTTCCCTCTTCAAACTCATATTGATTCACTGATTCTTTCTAAACATTCATTTTCAGCTCTCTTGAGACCTTTTTTATTTTATTGTCTAGGGTGGGCCTGTGTTGTGTGAGAGCTGGGTGGAAGACATATTTTTCCATGGAGTGGCTGCTTTGCCACAGATTTAGAGAAGATCCTGTAGACACTGAACACAAGGGAACTGGGCTCTTGTGTAATAAAATGATTGTGTCCAGTCTTTTAGTGCAATCTCTTGTAAAAAAAAAAAAAAGACACTGATAAAGGGATTAAATAGATGCAAATATGACTCAGCTCCACATCTGAGAGATGGAAGTTTGTTGAATTTCTATCATGAAAAAGGTGTTAGGGGTTTTTGAAGGACATTCTAATTTAATCACAGCAAACCACAAATTGAGCTTACCATTTTCATTATACAGATTAAGAAATGGCTTTGGGCCTACTGAGGACCTTCTAGTCCCTCAGCTGTGACTAGTGCAGAGCTGGACATTGACAAAAGAGAAGACCGAGACCAAAGTCCATGCCTTTTTCTTTTGTCTTTTTCATTCAATGCTGCTTGATATATTCTGGTTCTGACAACTGAATAAGCTTTGGTATGACCATCGAATATCCATCTGCACACATTTAGGTGTGTCTTGTGTCTTTGTTGGCCACACTCTTTTATTGGTCCAGCGATCTGCGTTCTTTAGTTCAGGCTTCTTACTGGATTGAGGGGAATTTCCCCCTGTTTCTCCAGCAGTCATGTATGGAGGTGAGAGTTGGACCATAAAGAAGGCAGAGCACCAAAGAGCTGATGCTTTCAAATTGTAGTGCTGAGAAGACTCATGAGAGTCCCTTGGACTGCAAGGAGACCAAACCAGTCCATCCTAAAGGAGATCAGCCCTGAATATTCTTTGCAAGAACTGATGCTGAAGCTGAAGCTCCAACACTTTGGCCACCTGAAGTGAAAAGTCGATTCACTGGAAAAGACCCTGTTGCTGGGAAAGATTGAGGGCACGAGGAGAAGGGGACGACAGAAGATGAGGTGGTTGGATGGCATCAGCAACTATATGGACATGAGCTTGAGCAAACTAGGGGATATAGTGAAGGACAGGGAGGTCTGGTGTGCTGCAGTTGATGGGGTCGCAAAGAGTCCAACAAGACTGATTGGCTCCAACAAGAGTAAACGCCCTCCTACCTGGGAGCCTGGAGTGTGAAGGTCATCAGTATAGCAAAACAACCAACATGGGAAAGGAAGGGAATGGCCTGGAGAGCAGGGGAGACTTCCCTCTGTCTTCTAGGAGAGAAGGGGCTGGAGGGGAAGGACTCAGGTGATTGGCTGTTCACGGCCCACACACTGGCTCAGGCTCTGTAAGTGAAGGTTCGTGACTGACTTTCAACAGTCTTTCGCAGTGACCTGTACTTCCCACAGGCCCTCCCCACATAGTCCCTGTATGGAGATCCTATTCACTGGGATTTTAGAATGGTAGAGCCTAGCTGAATGGTGTTGACTTCCTTGAAGAAAATGTTTCCAACTTCATTTTCGGAGTTTCCAGCTCGTATATAGGAAGGGCTTGGTTACTCCTAATAAAATGAATGGTTTCAAATAGCTATGTGACTGACACAGATCTTTGTTTAGTAAAATTTTCCTTTTCTAAATATCACAATGAAGAAAACAGTTTTTCTTTGAAGTATGGTTGATTTACAATGTTGAGTTAACCTCAAGTGTACAGCAAGGCAATTATATATATATATATATATATATATATATATATATGGGCACATACATATATATTTCAGCTTCTTTTCCATTATAGGCTATTATAAGATATTGAACACAGTTCCCTGTGCTATACAATAGGAGTTTGTGTGTGTCTCAGTCACTCAATTGTGTCTGACTCTTGGTGACTCCATGGACTGTATCCTGCCAGGCTCCTCTCTCCATGGGATTCTCCAGGCAAGGATACTGGAGTGGGTTGCCATTTTCTCCTCCAGGGGATCTTGCCAAGCCAGGGATCTAACCCATGTGTCTTCTGCATCTCCTGAACTGGTAGGTGGGTTCTTTACCCACTAGCACCACCTGGGAAGCCCACATACTAGGTCTCAGTTGTTAATTTATTTTATATATTATAGTGTGTAACTGTTAATCCTGAACTCCTAATTTAAATAATTTAAATATCATGTGAATTGAATCGCCAGTCTATGTCTGACGCAGGATGCAGCATGCTTGGGGCTGGTGCATGGGGATGACCCAGAAAGATGTTCTGGGGAGGGAGGTGGGAGGGGGGTTCATGTTTGGGAATGCATGTAAGAATTAAAGATTTTAAAATTTAAAAAATAAAAAACTAAAAATTAAAAAAAATAAAATAAAATAAAATAAAATAAAATAAAATCTAAAAAAAAAAATAAAAAAATAAAATGGGAAGCTTTTCTAAAGATATACTTCTAAAACCCAAACATGTTGCCATGGCTTCTCTTTTCTGAGATGATAAAATTCAGTCTTTCATATGTGCAGCTTGTCCCAGACCTTAGATCTTCATCAGAGCTCAGATCTTGTCATTTGACAAGGACTCTCTCCTTGACCAAACCTCAGTCAGCCTTCCTCTCAACTTAGCCTGAATCTGGGACCTGCTCACATCTTTGGCAGCATGGTCCAGTCTGAGCAAAGAATCCAGCTGTGTCATCCTCTCTTTCTTGATGGATGATCAGGTTCTTCATCCCCTGATATCCCCTTTGACATCTAAGCCAGTGTAACAGGATTCCCTCTCCCATAATTTTCCATCCACTGACCCCTCCCTCTGCTCCTTGACTGTGGATACCCAGCTGTCTTTGCTATATTAGGAGCTGAGCTTGATGGTGATAATCTTGAGTAACTTCTTCTTTACCATTTCAATAAATGTCAGGATTATTTTTCTTTCACACATTCCTATCAATAACCCCATTTCTAACCATACCAAAATATTTTTATCTTGTGAGTAAGGCACACTATGTCTTTCCTCACTTCCCTATCTTTTTACACATGGTTGCTTATGAAATGCTCCCTCCTTCTTTCTCAACTAGGAGAACTCTCACTCACTATTTAAGGCTCAGCTCAAATGTCACTTCCTTCCACTCCCAGGGCACTTTGAATTTACCTCCTTACTACATTGCATTGGAATTAGCTACTGGCTTGGCTGTTTCTCTTGTGTCACTGTGAGCTCCTTGAACAGGCTCCCATTCCTTATTAACTTTTATTAAACACTTTTCCCTTCCCTCCCTGCTCCCCCCGCAACCCCAGGACAGGACCTGCTTCTAATAGGAATATAAGAGTGCTGATGGCGTGAACAATGTAGCGTATCAGAAAAGGTCCTTCAAAGCAATTTCACTTCCCTTTTCTTTAATTTCATGAGATTTCCACTGGGCAACTGTTGCTGTTGCTCAGCCACTAAGCTGTATCTGACTCTGCAACCCCATGGGTTGCAGAACAGCAGGCTTCCCTGTCCTTCATTGTCCTCCAGAGTTTTCTCAAACTCATGTCCATTGTATTGATGATGTCATCCAACCATCTCATTCTCTGTTGCCTCCTTCTCCTCCTACCCTCAATCTTTCCCAGTGTCAAGGTCTTTTCCAGTGAGTCAGCTTTTTGCATCAGGTGGCCAAAGTATTGGAGCTTCAGCATCAGTCCTTCCAGTAAATATTCAGGGTTAATTTCCTTTAGGATTGACTGGCTTGATCTCCTTGCTATCCAAGGAACTCTCAAGAGTCTCCTCTAGAACCGCACTTCAAAAGCATCATTTCTGCGGGGTTCAGCCTTCTTTATGCTCCAACATGCACATTTGTATGAATACTGAAAAGTCATGGCTTTGACTATACAGATTTTTGTCTGCGAAGTGAGTCTCTGGTTTTTAATATGCTGTCTAGGTTTGTCATAGTGCATGAATTAAAAATGAGGTTTCTTTTTTTCCCTTAAAAATAATAATTCATATTTAAGACTTGTCACCAATGTATACCGGCCTTTCCAAATGTTTTCATTGTTTTTTTTCTTTTTCGTTTTTGGAATGTTACCTCTGGGTTCTACTTTGATAAGTAATTTGTTTTTCTGTGAGTACTAAACTTGTTACATTTCCTGTGGGTTGTGTTGAAGGAATTGTGGAAAGCTTCTAGCACAGTACAGATAGTCTATAAAGCTTTTCCTTTGGCCATTCATTAGCTTTATGACCTTTAGAGAAGTTGCTTAATTTCTCCATGACTGGCTTTTCTCTTGTCAAAGGGCAATATTAATACCTGTTTTATCCATACTTAGAGGTTTTTATAAGGGTCAAATAAGATAATAGGCTTGAAAGCATTTGGAAAATATCCAAAGGTAAGCTTCCATGATTAATGACCCTGATGGCCATTCTACTAATATCAGAGAGAGGGCACTGGGGAAACACAAACTTGCTGATGCTTTGTTCTGGATGTGGCAAGTAAAACCTCCTTTATATTTTTCAAAATAAAAAAATGTAGATTTTTTTTCTAACCTCAAATGAGCTTCTTTTGTCTGTTATATAATAAGATCCTTTTTCTTTTGCTTTGCTATACAGTTTTGATGATATAATTACACAAATCTTACTTTTTACATCTGCTTTATTACTTAGTATTAAATTGGACATATGTTTATATATTTCTTACAATTCTGAAAATATTAGTAGACCCTTTATTTTGATACTTAACATGAAGAGAAATCTAATTTATTTTTCAGCATGGTTTAGGTTTCAGTGAATTTATCTTTCCTTCATTTACATATACATCCCTTTAAGATTTCCCCAATATCTTATAGCATTCTTATGTAATCACAAACTAATAAGGGTATTTTCAAGTTTGAGCAGAAATAACTCTGTTCAAATGAGCTATAAGAATCCATGGATTAAAAGAGAACAATTCCCTGAAGAATTTACCTCTCTAGGGTGTTGGATTATGATTGTGGCAGAAAAACAGAAAGTTGAAAGCAGTGTATGGGAAGAGAAAGAATCAGAAATACTAAATTATGCAATCTGCCTGCTCTAAATGTAATCAGATGGAAGTAAGATGTTATAGGCAGGATGTATTTCCATGTGCAGCAGGGTCATTTTCATAAAACATATAAATAAGTAAATAAAATTTCTGCAAGTTAAACCCCAAGAATTTAGAAAGATCTTTTTTTTTTTATTTGAAAATGATCCTGCCATCTCTTAAAATTTCCAAGCAATTTTAATATGTTATGTATGTGCTCTTTAATTCCTGGTCTCTGAGTTGATCAAGTCTTGCCCAGCTGTTTTCTCTAGAACTGGAGAACAAGTGTTTCCAGATTGAGCACCCATCCAAGTTCAGTGGTGTGGCCTTTTCAAATGGAACTTAAACCATTTGGTATGCAAGTTCTTTTGGTGCTGGCCAAACATGACTTCCTGTTTCTGAGGAGAAGGGCTTAAAAAGTCTCATAAAAAGACTCAAAGGGCTTCTTAGATATCAAAGGGTCCTTACAAAACATTGTTTGACGAGTTAAGTGTATGGAATAAGAAACACACGGAATTCATTTCCTTTAAAATGCATGTGGGATTAAGAATTATGGAGAAAAGAGCTTAGGAAAATACATTTGAGTTTTTATCTAACTTAACTTAAAATGTGTAAAACATAACTTGAGTTGCATTAAATATATAAATCATGGCTGAAATTATCTCTTAAAATGTGCAACTGTTTATACACAAATACACTCATACATAAGATGAACCTATAAAATAATGCAACAGATATTTAAGATTTATAGTAGAAATCATGCCTCCAAATGAATTTTGGTTTTAAAACAGACAATATGCAAGGCCCTCACACAATGCAAACATCCTGCCTCTCTCGGCCTCCCACCCAGCATCACCACCTACAAAATGACATACCTTCGTTGTTTAGAAGTTGTCTTCAAGTTTGGGAAAACATTGTTTTGAACAGTTTCAGTTCATTTTACAGCTATACTTTGAGAAAAAAAAAAAGAAAAACACATTTCATTTAGCTTCAAGTCTCTTGTATAAATTAAATGATAAATCTGGGAATTCTAATTTAGGCTTAAGAAAATCAGATATGATTTCATTGTGAGTCTCTTAAACTGGTTCTCTGACAGTCACAACACAGGAGATCCAAAAGTATTTAGAGCCATGGGATCATTTTTAGGAGAAACATTCAGACTCATCAGATGATTATTTCAAAGGATGATACACATTCATCTGGGTATATTTTGTGACATCTGTTCAAAATACACCCATTACTTTACGACTGTGTGTTTTGATGTATGTGTATGTGTGTTAGCATATAGAAATAAGAGGGGAAACACTAACATTAACAACAGGAGGGTCTCCACATGGTAAGATTATGTGTAATTTTTCTTTTTTGTATTTATGAGTGACCAGTATTTTAAAAAATTCTCCAATATAAGCTCTCAGTCTCATGCTGATGTTTAAAAGATAACCCTAAAAAAAAAAAAAAAGGAAAAGAAAAGAGAAAAAAAAACAAGCTGATCTCTGATTTGTAATGCTTGCCAGTTTCCATGGTGTAAATACTCTCATTATGGCTCATTTTAAGTGTCCAATGTGATGCTAGTAAGTGTATCTTTGGGAAGATACGCCCCTATTTGCATCTTGTGAGCTTGTGCTAAAGAATGCTAACTATTATCTGAATCTTAAGTGAATCAAGGTCTTTTTGCCATTGTAACATCAAACATCACAGATCACCATAACAAATATAATGATAATAATAAAGTCTGAAGTATGAGAATTACCAAAATGTGACACAGAGACACAAAGTGAAAAAGTGATGCTAGAAAAATGATGCTGATAGACTTGTTCAACACAGGGTTGCCACAAACCTTCAATTTGTAGAAAATGCAATTATACAGAGCACAATAAAATGAGAGCTCCCTGTAGTAGACCATTTGCTGTTTGTACTTAGCATGTATTCTCTTTCATTTGGTTAATTCCCTCCTATGTTTTAATTTCTCAACTAAACAAAAAATTGAAAGCCTTGTAAAAACCAGATTTTTAATCTAATATCTGCCTTCCTATACAAACTGCCTGGGATCATTTTTCACTCATAGTAATAGCTAAATAAATCTTCATTTATTAATGGATTGAAAGTCACTTTGGAATCTGTATTAAGCATGGTATAGGCTAGTGAATACCTGTTAATACTCAGAATGTCTTAATATAAGCAAGAAATTTAATGAATTCAAATCTAATTTTATACGACTGAGTGACAACTCTGATAAATCACAGGAAAATGAGAAATGTAATCTAGCTCCAAGTGAATGAAGCCTTGGATTCTGTCTTCTAAGACAAGCTCATTAATAAGCTTGAAAATGTAATCACAGTCGTGAAACTGAGCTCTGGTGCAGAGATGTCTGCACTCTAAGTTTTCACATGGTATTTCTTGTGAATATCGAGCAGCACCGAAAGATCAGGATAAGAAGTCCAGAGTCCCGGCACCAGTTTCTGCCTGTCATCACTGGTCAGGGGATTCCAGGACAGGAAAGCTGGGGCTTCATCTCCTCTTTACCCCAGAAGGAACTGCTCCTGATTTGTGGGTCCAGGCTGACCTTTGGTTTATGCTGTCTGGCTCAGTTTCCCTGGTAAACCAGCAAAAGTAAAATTGTTACTTTTGTTACTAAGCAACCCTCCTTAGGATAACAGGGCTGTTGACTGGACTTGGTACCTGGACAGGCAGGGATGGCTCATAAGCTGTAAATACATGGCGGCTCAGTGGTAAAGAGTCTGCCTGCCAAGCAGGACGTGGGTTCAGTCCCTGGCTTGGGAAGATGTCCTGGAGAAGGAAATGGCAAGCCACTCTAGTATTTTGGCTTGGGAATCCCATGGCCAGAGCTTCCCTGGGGGGCTGCAGTCCATGGGGTTGCAAGTCAGACACGACTTAGCAACGGAGCACAAGCAAGCTCCTTTGGGCTTCCTTGGATGTAGTGGCTCGTACAGCTGGTCGGTTCTTAAACCCGTGAAATGGTGAGTTGAAAAAGGCATGGACTTCTTGCGCCTAGGGCTTGTGGTTTATAACCAAGAAGTCTGTAGTCCAGGGCTGCTCCTGTGTCTGCCCTGTGTGGGGCTCTTTTTCTCACCCCTGTGATGATTATGGTACCTGCACCACTGCTAGGCCCCTCTGTGGGCAAGGAATGCCCAGCCTGGCCATGCTCAGCTTCTGCCCCCTCCTCTGTTCTTCTGAACAGACTGGAGCCCTGAGTCATCTTGTGGGTGGAAGGGTTCACTCTCTGGGGCGAAGCGCACAGTTGAACATGGAGTTACGGCAACATTATTTCTTTTGTTTTTCAATGACTGGAGTTTTGAATCAATATTTTATTTTTGAGCTGAAATAAATATGTCATATATTTGTTCAATTATATTTTCAAATGCATGTAGAAGTGCAAAATAAGGTACATGAAAATACTAAGGAATTTAGTACATCGTGTTATAATTGTGTGCTTATTTTGCATTATATTAGCATTACATGGTGATTATATGAAAAGTTTCCACTCAAAAATAAATTTTCTTGTTCTCAGTATTTCTCCTACATGTAGCATTCCCTTGTGTTTTATGATTATGCACTCTATAATACTATGAATATTATTAATATAAAATGTGCTTTCATTAACATTTTTATGAACTAAAAATTCAACAGATTCTTAAGATTCCATGCAAAAATATTTCCCTTAAATTTTGACTTAAGAAAACTAAGATAACTAAAAGCAGCTTTAATTGCTATGAGAATAAGTAGTATCTTAATTAAAGCAAAGTTTAAAAATGTGTATTTATTACATATTATACTAACATATGTTTTGGTAACACACACATTTATAATAGGAATATTTTCAGACTCAAGATATGTATGCTTTTTGAAAATTAAAAGCATTTACACTTTGTGCATTTCTCAAGACCTTTTTTGGCAGAGCTGAAAAAGTGCCCTCTGGTTGATCTCTGGCCACTGGGGGCAGAATAAATGCTTCAGAAAGTAACTGGATCTCGAAATGCATAAAATTCTATGGATGAAAATCTTGTACTTGCACCTAGAAACATGCTGGAAGGAAGCACAGACAGGAATGGGTCACAGATTCATAGATGTTTCTTAACAGAGCAGATGCCATACCAATGTTGCCATTGAGTGCATGTGTGTGCATACTAAGTAGCTTCAGTTGTGCCCAATTCTGAGACCCTCTGGACTGTAGCCTTCCAGGCTTCTCTGTCCGTAGGATTCTCCAGGCCAGAATACTGGAGTGGATTGCCATGCCCTCCCCCAGGGGACCTTCCCAACCTAGGAATCAAATCCACGTCTCTTAATCAGTCTCCAGCATTGGCAGGTGAGTTTTTTTACCACTAGTGTTACCTGTAGCATAGGCAAAGAATTTGAATTTCACTATATATGGTAATACTAATTAAACAGAAATTTGGATAGTGACGAAGGACTGGCAAGTGCTGGGAAGTCCTATATTCTTGAGTATCTGGGAGTCCTCTTAGCTGTTCAAGACTGGCTCCAGTCATCTGACTAACAAAATCCTTGGGATTTACAGAAATTTTTGTCATCAGAAATACCAATATATTTTCCTTTCCATGGGTGATACACTACTTTTAAAATGTCACATAATCTAGCCAAGATACAGGAAGAGACACTTCCCTGTTTCCCAGTGCAGCTTCCATGAAGATTATTTAGAACATATGTTATGTTGAAAAATTGTGAAAAGTGTCAAGAGATAGAAAATGAGGGACCAAGGAAGAAAAAAACCATCAGAAGAAAAAGAGGTGGGGGTTATGATGGCTCGAAGCTCCCTACACAAAGGCTTTCTTCTGCTTCGGCGCATTCTCTTTTGAGCTTTCCTTTCCAGAGAATTTCCCAAGGAGGCAGCTACAAACAGACTTGAGATTTCTGAGCATCTTCAATAGAGAGAGGAAATGCAGATGAATTGAGAGGATAAAGTGGCCCTGATTGTTTGAAGATCAGGGCCTCTAGGAGAGCAATGTCAGACATCCATGAAACAGAAACTACTATTAAAATTACAGGAGAGGGTAAGAAAGGGAAGGGACACAGAATGTCGAGGTGGAGCCACAAGAAAAGAAGTGTGGGAAGCAGAGATCAGAAGGTGGAGAGGAAAGTGATGTCAGAAATGGAAGGAGGAGAAAACTGATGGAACCAATGATGGAGAGAGAAGAACCCAGGGTGGGAACAAACAGAGGAAAAGAGGGAGGAACAAAGGAATAAGAAAGGAGGGAAAAGATCCAGAGATGCTGCCTAGCTTGAGTATTACGTTATCAAACACAAGGCAGATACCAAATCCTCACACTGGTGTAGGCAAATGTGTCAGATTAAAATGAAAGACTCAGCGATGGCTTTTATTTTTATCAAAGAATTATGATTGACGAAAGTGAAAGAGGAGAGTGAAAAAGTTGGCTTAATGCTCAACATTCAGAAAACTAAGATCATGGCATCTGGAACCATCACTTCATGGCAAATAGATGGAGAAACAGTAAAAACAGTGGCTGTCTTTATTTTGGGGGGCTCTAAAATCACTGCAGATGGTGATTGCAGCCGTGAAATTAAAAGACGCTTGCTCCTTGGAAGAAAAGTTATGACCAACCTAGACAGCATGTTAAAAAGAAGAGACATTACTTTGTCAACAAAGGTCCATCTAGTCAAGGCTATGGTTTTTCCAGTAGTCATGTATGGATTTGAGAGTTGGACTATAAAGAAAGCTGAGCACCAAAGAACTGATGCTTTTGAACTGTGATGTTGGAGAAGACTCTTGAGAGTCCCTTGGACTTCAAGGAGATCCAACCAGTCCATCCTAAAGGAGATCAGTCCTGAGTGTTCATTGGAAGGACTGATGTTGAAGCTGAAACTCCAATACTTTGGCCACCTGATGCAAAGAGCTGACTCATTTGAAAAAACCCTGATGCTGGGAAAGATTGAGGCCAGGAGGAGAAGGGGATGACAGAGGATGAGATGGTTGAATGTTATCACCGACTCAATGGACATGAGTTTGGGTAAACTCCAGGAGTTGGTGATGGACAGGGAGGCCTGGCGTGCTGTGGTTCATGCGGTTGCGAAGAGCCGGACACGACTGAACTGAACTGAACTGATGATTGACAAAATCACAAATCAGAGATCTACAGTGACATTTTGTTGGAAAAAAATTGTCACATTTTATCACTGTTTTTAGAAACTGGAATTCTGCTTAATTTCTCCAGTATCATTACTTTTTAGCAGGAATCTAGGCTCAGTAAAGCTGACAGTGGAGAACCTGTATTCATGTTCTTCTCATGAAAGTGTTGGTTGCTCAGTGGTGCCTGACTCTTTGTGATCCCAAGGACTGTTGCCTTCCAAACTTGGCTGTCCATGGAATTCTCCAACCAAGAATACTGGAATGGGCAACCATTCTCTTCTCCAGGGGATCTTCCTGACTTAGGGATCCAACCCAGGTTTCCTGCATTGCAGGCAGATTCTGAGCCACCAGTGATCCTTTCCTACCTAATTTGATATTCTTTGTCACAGTGAAATTGAACACATGACTGTGGGCTCTACATTTGCTACATTTTCTTCTCTGGGTTGCATATCAGCCTATTTTCAATTATTAGTTCTGATAGATATAAGATTATTGACATGCTTTAGAATGAAGCATCCAGGAGATTTTATCCCAAATGCAATCATCTCAGTCTCTGAGTGCCTGGATTTTTTTTTCCCCCCCGAAGGCAAGATAGACAAATACATAAAAAGGAAAACAGAACCATAATCCGTAGGATGAGCCCCAGGTGAGGGACACTTAAGGCCACATTCCCATCATTTTCTTGCTTCTCTGACTTGGATTCAGGGAACAGCTGAAGCTGGGTACCAAGACACAGAACTGTCTTCTGGACAAGTGCACACACAAGGACAGGAGGGAAACAAATGCCATTAAGGGATTTCACTGAACAGCTTCACAAAATGCCTCTTTAAAATTGTCTGTTTTGTGGAGTGTTATCATGATTCAGTGCGTGAGGAGGCTTCAGCATTCTAAGCACACACATTTGTGGGGAGATAATTATGAGTTCAGACCCCACTTCAGTCAATCACTGCAACCCTCATCCAAGCCATTTTCTAAAGAAGTTGAAAATTGCCAGTGAAGAATGCTCAGCGATGTTTGCCATGAGATGTTTCAATATGCAGATCAGCATTGGAGACTTGAAAATACACCTCATGTCAAAGCCTCATTGGGTCAAGGATCCATTTCTTTGAAAGAGTTCTTACATATGAATTTAGAATTCAATAGACTATATAGACTATATCAGCTTCAAGGAAGTAGTCAAGGGGTAGTGATTAAATAGCATATAATATACTTCTCAAAACTATTTATGTGTCAAAAAATAGTGCTATAGTCAATTATCTGACGGCTTCCCTGGTGGCTCAGATGGTAAAGTGCCTGTCTGCAATGTGGGATATCTGGGTTTGATCCCTGGGTTTGGAAGATCACTTGGAGAAGGAAATGGCAACCCACTCCACTATTCTTGCCTGGAAAATCCCATGGATGGAGGAGCCTGGTAGACTACAATCCATGGGGTTGCAAAGAGTCAGACTCAACTGAGAGACTTCACTTTTAATTATTTAAACGTGAATTTCTTAAAAATTGAGGAAGTGCACAGGTTAATAGTCTCTTCTGTAGCTAGGGAAAAAATTAGGATATGAGCAATGTGAAAACTTTGGAACAGAGAAATACTCTCCAGATTTCAGTTCTCAGAGAACAGAGTGCAGGTTTTTCATGATGGTTGACCAGATGGCCGGTTGTAGAAGGCGGGTGGTGAGATGTGTGGGGCTCTCCATCCTTGTGATCCTTCCATCAGTCCATGTCTGCTCCCTGCCAAATGGAGCAGGGGCTGCCACACCAGTGATGCATGACTCTCTTCTCCTCTTTGCCCTCCTTCCATCTGGCCTGGGAAGTGCTCTGACACATGGGTTACCTTCTAACCCTCCCCCAAAATTATGCCACCAGCTGGCAGAGGAGCTTGAGCTGGCAGGAAGTGGGCAACACCATGGACCTTGGCCAGCCATTGTCAGTCAACTCAATGTCTTTTTTTCCCTTTCCTCTTTCCTTTTCCTGGTTTCTCATTCCTGTCCTGCATATCTTAACAGGATGAATCTGAGTAACTGAATAAACTAAAGCAAGGCTGACAATAACAGGAAAGCTTCCAGAACTTTCCATCTTTTAAAGACATCTCTGATGCTTTCTGAACTTTGGTCAAATTCTGGGGCTCCACCTCCCTGCCAAATGCATCCTATGAAGGCAAAGATCACGCTAGTGAATTTATTGTTAACTTATACACTGTAATTACATCACACTGTGCCTCTGGTCACACTCTTTTCCCCAAACCTTCCCTGTAGAAGCCACCACTATGACTGGCATTTTTTTTTTTCTTATTTAACTAAACCACTGCATCTCCTTGCAACCCTGCAGACTATAGAGATGGCTCCCTGTTGGGAGTTTACAGAGCTGACTCTGATGAGGCTTGCTTGCTAGTGTTGTGGTAATTTTTCCCCATCTTTGTCTTGTTTCTGTGATTGAATTCTCAACCACTGGAAAAGGGCCCCTGGGAACAACATGAAGAGGCTTGGTTTCTGCCATTTCTCTATGAAAAATTAAAAATAGTAATGTCAGAGCACTTGAAGAATAGGGGTGACGGTCCAGAAGCTCACTTCGTTGTAGACAGGGAGCACACACAGCAGTTAGTGTCAGAAAAGCTCAACATTTCAGCTTATTTACCAGTTGTATCAGTTCAGTTCCATTCAGTTTAGTCACTCAGTTGTGTCTGACTCTTTGTGACCCAATGGACCATAGCACGCCAGGCCTCCCTGCCCATCACCCATCACCAACTCCCAGAGTTTACTCATACTCACGTCCATTGAGTCGCTGATACCATTCAACCATCTCATCCTCTGTCATCCCCTTTTTCTCCTGCCTTCAGTCTTTCCCAGCATCAGGGTCTTTACGAATGAGTTAGTTCTTCACTTCAGGTGGCCAAAGTACTGGAGTTTCAGCTTCAGCATCAGCCCTTCCAATAAATGTTCAGGACTGATTTCCTTTAGGATGGACTGGTTGGATCTCCTTGCAGGCCAAGGGACTCTCAAGACTCTTCTCCAACATCACAGTTCAAAAGCATCAATTCTTCGGTGCCCAGCTTTCTTTATAGTCCAGCTCTCACATCCATACATGACTACTGGAAAAACCATAGCTTTGACTAGATGAACTTTTGTTGACAAAGTAATGTCTCTGCTTTTTAATATGCAGTCTAGGTTGGTCATAACTTTCTTCCAAGGAGTAAGCATCTTTTAATTTCATGGCTGCAGTTACCATCTCCAGTGATTTTGGAGCCCAAGAAAATTAAGTCTGTCACTGTTTCCATTGTTTCCCCATCTATTTGCCATGAAGTGATGGGACCAGATGCCATGATCTTTGTTTTCTGAATGTTGAGTTTCAAGCCAACTTTTTCACTCTCCTCTTTCACTTTCAGCAGGAGGTGTTTTAGTTCTTCTCTTTCTGCCATAAGTGTGGTGTCATCTGCATTTCTGAGGTTATTGATATTTCTCTGGGCAATCTTGATTCCAGCTTGTGCTTCATCCAGCTCAGCATTTCTCATGATGTACTCTGCATAGAAGTTAAATAAGCAATATACACCCTTGACATTTTCTTATTCCTATTTGAAACCAGTCTGTTTTTCCATGTCCAGTTCTAACTATTGCTTCCTGACCTGCATACAGATTTCTCAAGAGGCAGGTCAGGTGGTCTGGTATTCCCATCTCTTGAGTTTTCCACAGTTTGTTGTGATCCAGACAGTCAAAGACTTTGGCATAGTCAATAAAGCAGAAATAGATGTTTTTCTGGAACTCTCTTGCTTTTTCAATGATCCAACAATTGGCCATTTGATCTCTGGTTCCTCTGCCTTTTCTAAAACCAGCTTGAACATCTGGAAGTTCACGGTTCATGTAGTGTTGAAGCTTGGCTTGGAGAATTTTGAGCATTACTTTACTACTGTCTGAGATGAGTGCAATTGTGCGGTAGTTTGGGCATTCTTTGGCATTGCTTTTTTTTGGGACTGAAATGAAAACTGAACTTTTCCAGTCTTGTGGCCACTGCTGAGTTTTCCAAATTTGCTGGCATATTGAGTGCAGTGCTTTCATGGCATCGTCTTTTGGGGTTTGAAATAGCTCAGCTGGAATTCCAGTAGTATGGTATGTGCAAATCAGGTTTTTTTCAGTCACTAAGTCACTGCTGATGGACAGGGAGGCCTGGTGTGCTGCGATTCATGCAATCGCAAAGAGTTAGACATGACTGAGCAACTGAACTGAACTGAACTAAAGTCACTGCCAGCTCTTTGAGACCCCATGGACTGTAACACACCAGTCTTCTCTGTCCTTCTCTGTCTCCCAGAGTTTGCTCCTTAAACGCATGACCATTGTGAGTCGGTGATGCCATGGACAAATTATATGGTTGCATGAATATTAGTTTATTTGTAGAATGGGAAAAATAATATCATTTACTAATAAAGTTTTTATGATTTAAAAAAAAATTAAGCTGTAATATGTGTTTAGAAGAATGTTTAGAACAGGCAAAATTCTCAATACTCCTTAGATATTCTTTTTATTTTAATTTTATTATTGCATTATCAAGGCTACAAGGCCTCTAACATGGCTTTGTGTTTCATATAGTTGTTCAAAATATGTTTGGTGTTTCTTAGTTTCTTGGAATAATGAATTATTCTTTGTTTAAACTTTAAAAATGCTTATATATGAATGTAAATAATTATGCAAGAGAAAGAATATATTAAACATCAAGGGCCCTCTCCATCCATCAAATCTCCTTTTTTTTTTTTTTGAGGCAATCACTGTTAGCAACTATTTATGTGCTTTCCAAAATATGTGTGTTTGCTGCTCCTTTATAAAAACAAAATTCTATTGAAACTATCTTTATGCTGTTCCCCAAGCCCACACTTCTGTCTTCACATCAGGGGTATCACTATCATGAATTTTATATTTATTTAGCTTGTTTTCCTTTTTAATAATTTTACCATGCCTAACTCCAAAAAAACACTTCTTATGTTTATTTTAAGCTTTGTAAAGAGGCTATTATTCATCTTTTAATTTTAAATGAGTAGAAGCATTTTATACATATTTTCATGTTTTTCTGATTATGCATATTCATTGCTTTTAAAAATATTTGAATCAATTGTGTAAATCAGAAAATTCTCATAATTATGAATTGATGATGATTATGCCCAGAAATGATATAATTTTAGTAATTCTTTTATAACTTTTTTTCTCTTGTCAGACCTCTGACATATTTGGAAACCAAATAAACCATCTAAACCAAATGGTTAAACACTGTTGCTGCTGCTAAGTCGTGTCCAACTCTGCGCGACCCCATAGACGGCAGCCCACCAGACTCCCCGGTCCCTGGGATTCTCCAGGAAAGAGCACTGGAGTAGGTTGTCAGTTCCTTCTCCAATGCATGAAAGTGAAAAGTGAAAGTGAAGTCGCTCAGTCATGCCCGACTCTTAGTGACCCCATGAACTGCAGCCTACCAGGCTCCTCCGTCCATGGAATTTTCCAAGCAAGAGTACTGGAGTTGGGTGCCATCACCTTCTCCAGTTAAACACTGATACTTCTAAATTATAAAGGCAGTGCACAGAGATTAGAGCTGGAATTAAATATCATTGTTGTCAATAGAATGGGCCTCAAGCAAGGCTGGAGCTGATGGTCTCATCACATCTATTAGAGCTCCAAACATATTTGTTATTTGTGATAATAGCTTAATAACGACTCACACAGATAAGGATGTTGTGAGCTGACCCTAAAATGAAAATAGTTGCTGTGTTTCTGATCATTCTAATTAATCCTTCAGGTTATTTTTAAAATAGACATAATGTTGATAATGTAAATATTAACTGTTGAAAACTTAACTTTTGATACTTTCCATACAAACACAATTAGATTAACATCACTATAGATTTGGGAACACAGACTCTAAACTTGTGATACAACAATTCAGTATTGCAACAAATTATTTTCTATGTAAAGATGTTAACTATGAGTCCTCTTACATTCGTCTGACTACCACAGTGGCCAGGTGTGTGAGCAAGCACGGTAACTCAAAGTTAGCACATAAGGCCCTTTTGAGCTTCCCTGGTGGCTCAGATGGCTAAGAATCCACCTCTAATCAGGAGACCTGGGTTCGATCCCTGGACTGGGAATATCCCTTGGAGGAGGGCATGGTGACCAACTCCAGTATTCTTGCCTGGAGACTCTCCATGGACAGAGGAGCCTGGTGGGTTACAGTCCATGGGGTCACAAAAAGTCAGACATGACTGAGTGACTAAGCACAGAGCAAGACCCTTTTAGGAACTGTTGGTATTTCTGAGCAACTTTGCAGCTGGGGAAAGGCTAGAGATATGGAGGAATCAACTCTAGGAACTTATTTTTTTTGTAGTTTGCATGTATTCATTTTGCCAAGTTGCTTTATACTGAGTATTTAATTTGCATCACAGTTTTCTGGAAGAAAGAGCAAAGATCTCACTTAGCATTTAGATAAACACAACTAAAACAATGATATGAGACTTGTTTACATTGATATATGAACCAGTCTAAGGGAACTTCCCATCTCAGTTTGCCACTTGCTCGATTGCTTTATGTTAATCATTCTTCCCTTCCTCTCTTCCCCCTCCTACCTCGTTCTTTCCTTCCCTTCTTTTACTCAGCACCTGATAATGTGCTACTACAAGCCAGCCACAATACATGCCAGTATTCGACTCTGGGGCAACAAATGGGTCACAGTCACTTGAATGCAAGTTAACAAAGAAGCAAATAATTTTGGGTCATTCTGAATGCATATATTTATCACAGAAAGATGAATTTGGTGAAAAAAGTGCAAAGTCAAAGACATGTAGCAAATAACTTGAACATCTTAATGTAACTAGAACACCATCTACTAATGTGTATGATTCTCCTGTTGGTTCTATTTATAAAACATCTTAAAAATTAGGAGGCAAATTAAACTGAGATAAATTCCTCTTACGTTGCACAAAACAACTCCATGTCCTTATATAACCTGTAAGAAGAGATAGGAGAAATAAAAACATTGGTTTACTAGTGAACAGAGAGACTATCAGAGTGTCTCTAGTACACAAAACATAACTTAAAGGAAACGTTAATATTCTCTCCTCTGCCATCTGGCTACATCCATGGTGTTAACCCATCCAATGGGATCACACAAGATAGGGTGAGACATGTGATTGTGAGGTTGGTGGTAGTACAAACATTCTCCTTCCAGAGTGACTGGGCAGAGACAAGAATAACCAAGATCATTTAAGAGGCATAGCAAAGTGCAAGGCACAAAGTGGGTAAGCAATTATGAGAGAAATACAACCTGTTCTTGATGCATGCATATGTGCTAAGTTGCTTCAGTTGTGTCTAACTCTTTGTGACCCTATGGACTGTAACCAGCCAGGCTCCTGTGTCCATAGCATTCTCCAGGCAAGAATACTGGAATGGGTTGCCATGCCCTCCTCCACGGGATCTTTCCAACCCCGGGATCAAACTTATGTCACTTATGTCTCCTGCATTGGCAGGCAGGTTCTTTACCACTAACGCCACCTGGGAAGCCCTTACTTGATATGATGAACCTATTATGGGGCCACTTACTAAGCATATACAGTAATAGCTAATCTTGAAAATAGCATGCCAAATGAAAGAAGTCAGTCCCTAAGATTCTACACTGTAGTATTCTACACGATTTGTATATCCCGTTCAAATCTTTAGGCATGTAAAAATTATATTAATGGATGCCTGGAGCTGGTGGTGGGGAGTGGGAAGGAGAACAAGTCATGAGTAGGGCCTTTCTTTTTGAGTGATGAAAATATTCTAAAATTATATTGTAGAGATAGCTACACAACTTGGTGAAGATTTGAACAACCACTGAACTGTATACTTTATTTATTTATTTTTTAAAATTATTTACTTGGCCATCTTGGGTCTTAATTGTGGCACATAGGACCTTCTGTCTTCATTGCTGCATTGGGCTCTTTCGTTGTGGCATATGGGGTCTGTTCCCTGACCCCTGCATTGGGAGTGTGGAACCTTAAGCCACTTGACCATAAGGGAACCTTGAACTGTGTATTTTAAATTGATGAGTTTTGTGGTCTCTGAACTGTATCACAGTGAATCCCCATGGACAGAGGAGCCTGGTAGGCTACAGTCCATGGTGCCACAACAGCTGGACACGACTGAGTGACTAAGCACAGCACAGCACAAAGCTTAAAAAAAATGGATTCCCCTTGAGTCAGCATCATCCCCGGAACCTAAGGGCAGCAGTTTCCCAAGAGGAGTAACAGACAAACCACCCTGAAGGAGAAGCTGCCTTGAAGGGCTTCCTCTTGCTCATCCCTCTTCCACCTGCCCTTAAACCTGCCCTTGCTTAGGAGAGTCCTAAGCAGGAGGCAGCTGCAAGTCTACTTAACCTATTAAACACTAAAGGGAAGACACAGTAGAAGAGGCAGCTGACTATTTAAGGAACAAGCAAGAGGAGAGAGAGATTATTTCTAGTTGGCTAATTCAGTATCTATGACAAACTTAGCATATCAAAAAGCAGAGACACCACTCTGTCAACAAAGGTCCATATAGTCAAAGCTATGGTTTTTCCAGTAGTCATGTATAGATGTGAGAGTTGGACCATAAAGAAGGCTGAACACTGAAGAACTGATGCTTTCAAACTGTGGTGCTGGAGAAGACTCTTGAGAGTCCCTTGGATTGCAAGGAGATCTAACCAATCAATTGGACTGAGGCTGAAGCTGAAGCTCCAATACTTTGGCCACCTGAGGCAAGGAGCTGACTCACTGAGAAAGACCCTGAAGCTGGGAAAGATTGAGGGCCAGAGGAGAAGCAGGAAACTGAGACTGAAATGGTTGGATGGCATCACTGACCCAATGGATATGAGTTGGAGCAAAATCCAGGAGATAGTGAAGGACAGGGAAGCCTGTAGTGCCCCATGCCCTGGGGTTGCAAAGAGTTGGACATGACTTAGTGACTGAATAACAGCAACAATTCAGCATCCGTGTTCCTTCAACAAGAGGATCCTTCCCCTCCCCTAGCTGGCTTTCTTGTTTATTTGGAGCCCATTTTTTTCTTTGATTCGTATCAGGGTCTCAATAAAGTGTTCAACACAGTGTTCAAAAACAGACCGATCCTGCCACAGACAAGTGTTTGCTGATGGCTCATAGGTCCCAGATTCTCAAAAGGGCTGGGCTTTGCACTTGACACTGCTGCTAAGTTGCTTCAGTTGTGTCCGACTCTGTGTGACCCCATAGACGGCAGCCCACCAGGCGCCCCCGTCCCTGGGATTCTCCAAGCAGGAACACTGGAGTGGGTTGCCATTTCCTTCTCCAATGCATGAAAGTGAAAAGTGAAAGGGAAGTCGCTCAGTCATGTCTGACTCTTAGCGACCCCATGGACTGCAGCCCACCAGGCTCCTCTGTCCATGAGATTTTCCAGGCAAGAGTACTGGAGTAGGGTGCCATTGCCTTACCTCCTGCCAATTTTGTAGCCAAATATTTTGTGTAAATGTCAGGCTACTTGGAGAAGCTCTGGTGGAATGCTGACAGTCATTGTTTACTCTGTTAAATATTTAAAATAAAAATGTCAGTATCTATGGTTTAGCCCAGGTCAGAGGCTCTGCCAAATAATACCATTCACAGGGATCTGTCAAGGTCATGTCACTTCTAAACTGAAGGACGAGTTCAGATTTGAATTCATCAACTAGATGATGTCAGTCTTGCTTGAAGGAGCTAGACACTCGAAGTCATCTCTGTAGAAGCCAGAACTGCAGTTTCAGAGGGGGGTGCAACATGGGTGTGTTTTTGGTGCTGTTTCTCCAGATGCTCACCTTATATCAAGGTGAAGGTCACGTTTCACATTCCTGGTGAATCCTCCCTCGATTCAGAAGCTCGCAGTGATCTCCTTTCACCATGACATTTCCCTTTAAGTACTCAGTGTCTGTAGGTTTCATTTTTGATGCTTGTTATTTGGTATTCAGGAGGTGATTCCACTTCTGCAATATATGCAGCTTTGATATTTACCAATTTCTGGCTTATGTTTGTTTCCCCAGAAAATGGCTTTAGCAGAAAAGATTTATGTGCAAGAGATTTTGGGGGCAAGCACTCAGAAACAGCACCATTAAGGGAGTTGGTGGGGCAGTTGGGACAGATGGATGGTTGAGCTCAGTGTCACTGCAGCAGAGACCTCAGCTGATAAGGAAGGGTACTCTAAAAGTGGGATGACCCAGAGAGTTACCCCCAGGCTAGTCAAGAGACAGGACATCTGTATCCTAGGGCCCAGTCGCTGGACATGCCTAATTCCATAACCTTGGGAAGACTACACCTTTTGGGCAAAGGGCAAGGGAGATTCCTGAATAGACATTTACCAGCTAGCAGCCAGCCTCCTGTACCTTCATTATGAAGATCTGGATGGCATGTCACAACAACCATAGTATTATTCTATCAAAGCAATTAAAATGAGGTCAATAATATTAATCCCATGTTGTATATAAGAGTTCTCTTACTTAGGGAACACACATGTAGTTATTATTTCACACTTGGTTCACCCAGCTATACAGTGACAAGGGCAGGTCTTGAAATCCAATTTTGAATGAAAAACCTGGTGCAGGAGCTTCTGGGTTGGTGAACACATCCATGTGCCAGGAGTGGGGCTGAGCCCAGTTCCCTGGGACTGACGTTCTTGCACTCAGGGCGCTGCAGACCTCATGCTTCATGTGGTGGTTCATCTGTATCCTTTATAATACCCTTTATGATAAACTAGTAAGCGTAAAAAATGCAGTGCAATTTAAGTAGTTTTGCAGACAACATAGAGAGAAAAGGTAAAAGTTGCTCAGGAAAACAGAAGTGATTGGAACATTGTCTTAGCATAATGTAACATCTGAGATGACCCAGAGGGATGGTACAGGGAGGGAGGAGGGAGGGGGATTCACGATGGGGAACACGTGTATACCTGTGGCAGATTCACGTTGATGTATGGCAAAACCAATACAATATTGTAAAGCAATTAGCCTCCAATTAAAATAAATAAATTTATATTAAAAATAAATAAATATTAGTCCAACAATGAAGAAAGTATTAAAGAATTTGCTTGTTTATTACCAGAAGGTCGAATTGGGCAAGATTTCTTTGCCTCCCTAATGCAATCCTGAAGATTCCACAGGAAGAAAGACTATTGATCAATTAAAGTACAACAAACTAAATAGAATTATAGATATATATAAGAAAACCCACTTCAGTGTGTATTGGGGGCTGGATTGGCAGAAGGCCACAGCGGGCAGACTGGCAAGGGACTATTTTAAATTCTCATATTCCCTTGGGAGATGACTGACTGCTTTATCACTATTTCAAGACAAAATTAAAGAGGAGATTGTTTCAAGATAGCAGAGTAGAAGAACATGCACGCAGTTCCTGAGAGAGCCCCCAAATCTCAACTAGCTGTGGAACAGCCATGGACAGGAGGATGCTGGAACCCACCAAAGAAAGATGCCCCACATTCAAAGACAAAGGAGAAGCTGCCACAGGACCAGAGGAGGGGAGCAATCACGATAAAATCAAACCACATACCGACTGGGTGGACAATCCGCAAACTGGAGAACAATAATACCAAAGAAGTTCCACCAGTGTTGTGAAGGTTCTGAACCCCATGTCCGTCTCCCCAGCCAGCGGATCTGGCAAAGGGACTGGGAATCCCCAAGGAATCTGACTTTGAAAGCCAGTGGGATTTGATTGCAGGACTTCTGCAAGACTCGGTGTGGGGGAACAGAAACTCAAGACAAAATTTAAAAAAAGGAGAGAGGGGGAAAAATAAATTTAGCTAACATCCTGCCAGCCTCAGAGCACTTTCTTCTTAATACCAACAGCCTCAAGCCATCGAGTAAGGCTTGAACACAAATGAGACTGTAAGAGCAGGGTAGGTGTGAGGAGCCGGGGGGATGGTTCCAGAGACTCAGCATTAGGCCTTGACTTTCACTTCTTGTGACCCAGATTGGGATGGACACAGAGGACAACCTGGCCAGGACCCCTCCCTCCCAACCACACAGCTTCAGCCAAGACATCTGAAAATGTCAAATGACTCTAAGCTTGTAAGGAAAAATAACAAGATATTTTGAGACAACTAATTGTATACTTTCTTTCAGATATTGCATAATTATGAAGGCAGAGGGATTAGGAATTTACAGTCAACTTTTTCACGGAGGATATCTTATATTTGAAGCAAGAACAAATAGTTGTAAAGTATGTATGCTGCTGCTGCTAAGTCGCTTCAGTCATGTCCAACTCTGTGCTACCCCAGAGACGGCAGCCCACCAGGCTCCCCCATCCCTAGGATTCTCCAGGCAAGAACACTGGAGTGGGTTGCCATTTCCTTCTCCAATGCATGAAAGTAAAAAGTGAAAGTGAAGTCACTGAGTCCTGTCCAACTCTCAGTGACCCCATGGACTGTAGCCCGCCAGGTTCCTCCATCCATGGGATTTTCCAGGCAAGAGTACTGGAGTGGGGTGCTATTGCCTTCTCCAAAGTATGTATGAAATATAGTAATTCAAGTAGACAGGTATATTACAAAGCCTTATGGCAAAAGAAGAAAACAATGGCTGGAAAGACGAAATAAAATAGTGCCCGAGGACATAGAGAAAGAAAAAGAATGAAAATAACAGAAATGAATGAAAATATAGAAAACAAAACAAAAAAACCCTTGGACCTTGATGGGCGTTTAAAGATTCAGGATGACTATCACCAAGAAGTCTACAACTAATACACACTAGAGGGTGCGGAGTGTGGAGGAAAAGGAACTTTCCTGCATTGTTGGTGGGAACATAAATGGCGCAGCCACCATGAAGAACAGTATGGAAGTTCCTTAAAGAACTAACGATAGGGCTACTGTATGATCCAGCAGTCTCCCTGCTGGGTGTCTATTGTGAGAAGACTCGAATTCGTAAAGACACACGCACCCCAGTGTTCACTACAGCACTGACCAAAGCCAAGATGGATGCAACCTGAGTGCTCATTAGATGAATGGATAAAGAGAACGCGGAGCATATAGACGACGGAATCTTACTCAGCCTTAAAAAATAGTGAAACAGTGTTATTTGCAGCTACATACATGGTCCTGGAGACTATCCTACTAAGTGAAGTAATCTGATATTGTTTATGAAAATCTAAAAAATAAGCTAACAATAAAATTATATACAAAAAGAAAGCAATTCACAGACATAGAAAACAAACTTAAGGTTACCGAAGGATAAAGTGGAGGGAGGGAAAATTAAGGGGGTTGGGATTAACAAATACTTATAACTATATATAAAATAGGTCAGCAACAAGGACCTGCTGTATAGCACAGGGAACTATACTCAATATAAGGGAAAAGAATCCAATATATATACATATATATATATATGAATATATATGTGTGTGCACATATATTTGTATATATGAATACGTTCATATATAGTGTGGCTTTGTTGTTTTCAGCTTTTTTCTTCTTCTAATCCAAGATCCTTTATTTTTCAGGACTGAACTCTTTCTTTTACAGTCTTCTCCATAAAGGACAAGAGTGCCAACCCAATATTTTACATTTATCCTCAAATAAATGTAAAATTGACCAGAATCTGGAATCCTTAGTTCTTTTTCATAGTTTTCATTATGGAGCACAGTGAATTTGGAATCCATGGAGAAACATTAATTAACCTGGTTCTCAGAACTTAGAGACAGCTAATGAACATCTTGCTAATTGAGTTTAGAGATCACTGGACTTAAAATTTGGTTATAAGCTGCAGAAAAGAAGAATTTGTATAAGATAAAGACTGGCTTAATCTTTAGCTCTTACTATGTGTGTATGCTAAGTTGCTTCATCGTGTCTGACTCTGCGACCCCATGGACTGTAGACCACCAGGCCCCTCTGTTCCTGGAATTCTCCAGGCAAGAATGCTGGAGTGGGTTGCCATGCCCTTCTCTGGGGGATCCTCCTGATCCAGGGATCAAATCTGTGTCTCTTATGTGTTCTGCATTGGCAGGAGGGTTCTTTACCACTAGCACCACTCGGGAAGTTCTAACTATAGAAGGGAAGAATTTGAAAATTACAAACATAAATATATATATATATATATATATATATTCATATGTGTGTGTGTTTGTGAGTTAGTCACTCAATAGTGTCTGATTCTTTGTGACCTCATGGGCTGTAGCCTGCCAGGCTCCTCTGTCCATGTAACTCTCCAGACAAGAATACTGGGCTGTGTAGCCGCTCTCTTCTCCAGGGGATTTTCCCAACCCAGGGACTGAGACCAAGTCTTCCACATTGCAGGCAGATTCTTTACCATCTGAGCCACCAGGAAAGCCCTATATGTCTGTATATATATACACACACACACACATATATATATGGTGGCTCAGATGTGTATATATATATATATATATATATACACACATATATCTTAATGTCATATCTTATATATCTCTTAATATCTTATATATATCTTATATATATATATATATATATATATATATATCTTAATCACTTTGTTTTGCATCTGAAAATAGCATGGCATTGTAAATTAACTAGACTTTGATAAAAGAAGAACAGATCACCATTTCCAGATAAATAAATTAGAGACTCCTCTTCCAGCATCATAAAGCCCCATTCTTGATAAAACCATAGAAGCTTAATTCATGGAACGGGCTTACCTGGTCCTGAGAGGACTAAGAACGAGGCTGACAATGCTAAAGACCCTTGGGCTTTGAATCAGGTCTTTTGAACAGTTTCTCTTACAGGAGTAATAAAAGCATCTGAAGAGATGTGACAAGAATCTGGATGCTGTGAGAGAAGGACTCCAAGAAGGTGTTGTATGTTACCTGGATTCATACACTATAATCTCAAAGAAAGCTTGGTGAATTCCAATTCAGTGCCCTTCTAATGGTATATTTCAATTAAAAAAAAAAATTACACACTCCCAACAGTCCTCAAGTAAACACTTCCAGCCAGAAGAAAGAAGCATACTTCATGTGGGGAGGTTGAGGGTGTTGTCATGACAACCATGAAGAGTGTTTCATTAGATGGCTGAACTGAGTGCTGTGCAGAGCTTCTGGGCTCTGTGGTCTTAGCTGAAAATCTGGGGATGTGTCTGATATCATCACATCCTTAAAATCATAGAAAAATGTGGTTACTCTGATTCCTGAAGTGTGACCCAGCGAGACACACCCCTTTTACCTTAATTCTGGTGCCTGCTTCAAAACACATTAACCTATCTGTGTATATATACATGGAAGTCTTGGAATGCCATTCGCTTGTTCTCTATGCTGCCTGCCAGGCCAGAATAAGCTTCCCACTTTGTAGATTGTCTTGACAGTGTGTTTAGTGCTGAAAGGCTTGGGGAGGTTGACCCAGGATCTCCAGGGTCAGCTGCAGACCTGGATAGAGAATCAGGGCAGCATTTCGTGAGGGGTTTCAGATTTTACTTATCTCAAGGATACATTTGCTTCTTTTTGTTCATTTTTTTTTCCCTTCTATAGTTGGAGTTAAAGTTTAACCCAGTCTTTATACAAATTCGTCTCTTCTAAATTGGAGTTGGAACCAAATTATAAGTCTGCTTGGTCTCTAAACTCAACTAGCTAGACCTTCCTTGATTGCCTCTAAGTTCTGAGATCTAAGCTAAATAATGTTTCTCCATGGATTTCAAATTCACCGAATTCCCTACTGAAAACTGTGAAAAAGAACTAGGGATTCCAGGTTATGATCAATTTTACATGTGTTTGTGGATAAATATAAAGTATTGGGTTGGCCAAAAAGTTCATTTGAGACTTCTATAACATCATATGGACTTCCCTGATGGCTCAGACGGTAAAGTGTCTGCCTGCAATGCAGGAGACCCGGGTTCGATTCCTGGGTCGGGAATATCCCCTGGAGAAGGAAATGGCAATCTACTCCAGCAACCTTGCCTGGAAAACCCCATGGACTGAGCAGCCTGATAGGCTACAGTCCATGGGGTCACAAACAGTGGGACACGACTGAGCGACTTCACTTCATAACATCATATGGAAAAATCCAAATGAACTTCTGGGCCCACCCAATGCCATAGTGTTGACACTCTTGTCCATTACAGAGAAGATTGTAAAAGAAGGAGTTCAGTCCTGGAAAATAAAGGACCTTGAACCTCAGATATGCAGATGACACCACCCTTATGGCAGAAAGTGAGGAGGAACTAAAAAGCCTCTTGATGAAAATGAAAGAGGAGAGTGAAAATGTTGGCTTAAAGCTCAACATTCAGAAAACGAAGATCATGGCATCCAGTCCCATCACTTCATGGGAAATAGATGGGGAAACAGTGGAAACAATGTCAGACTTTATCTTTTTGGGCTCCCAAATCACTGCAGATGGTGACTGCAGCCATGAAATTAAAAGACACTTACTCCTTGGAAGAAAAGTTATGACCAACCTAGATAGCATATTCAAAAGCAGAATCATTACTTTGCCAACTAAGGTCCGTCTAGTCAAGGTTATTGTTTTTCCAGTGGTCATGAATGGATGTGAGAGTTGGACTGTGAAGAAGGCTGAGTGCTGAAGAACTGATGCTTTTGAACTGTGGTGTTGGAGAAGACTCTTGAGAGTCCCTTGGACTGCAAGGAGATCCAACCAGTCCATTCTGAAGGAGATCAGCCCTGGGATTTCTTTGGAAGGAATGATGCTAAAGCTGAAACTCCAGTACTTTGGCCACCTCATGTGAAGACTTGACTCATTAGAAAAGACTCTGATGCTGGGAGGGATTGGGGGCAGGAGGAGAAGGGGACGACAGAGGATGAGATGGCTGGATGGCATCACTGACTCGATGGACGTGAGTCTGAGTGAACTCCAGGAGTTGGTGATGGACAGGGAGGCCTGGCGTGCTGTGATTCATGGGGTCACAAAGAGTCAGACATGACTGAGCAACTGAACTGAACTGAACTGAACTGGGTCAGAAAGAGAAAAAAGTTGAAAACTCCAAAGCCACACTAAGATTCAAGATGGTAAAGGAAATGGCAACCCACTCTGGTATTTTTGCTTGGGAGATCCTATGGACAGGGGAGTCTTGCAGGCTATAGTCCATGGGATTGCAAAAGAGTTGGAAACTGTGAGTAAATGACAAGAAGTAAGTACTGAGGATGCAATGTGTAGCCTAGTGACTACAGGTGTCACACGGGCCCATGGTGTATTCAGGGGTTGCTGGAAGAGAGTAGATCTAATTGTTTTATCACAGGGAAACTTTTCTTTAACTACATGAGGTAATGGATGTTAGACTTGTTTCAGTAAACATTTAACAACATGTGTGTGTCAAGTCATTATGCTGTATACCTTAAACATATACAGTGTTTTCAGTTCAGTTCAGTTCAGTCACTCAGTCATGTCTAACTCTTTGTGACCCCATGGACCATAGCATGGCAGGCCTCCCTGTCCATCACCGACTCCCAGAATTTACTCAAACTCATGTCCATTGAGTCGGTGATGTCATCCAGCCATCTCATCCTCTGTCGTCCCCTTCTCCTCCTGCCCTCAATCTTTCCCAGCATCAGGGTCTTTTCCAATGAGTCTGCTCTTCCCAGAAGGTGGCCAATATACTGGAGTTTCAGCTTCAACATCAGTCCTTCCAATGAACACTCAGGACTGATCTCCTTTAGGATGGACTGGTTGGATCTCCTTGAAGTCCAAGGGACTCTCAAGAGTCTTCTCCAACATCACAGTTCAAAAGCGTCAATTCTTCAGCACTCACCTTTCTTTATATTCCAACTCTCACATCCATACATGACTACTGGAAAAACCATGGCTTTGACTAGATGGACCTTTGTTGGCAAAGTAATGTCTCTGCTTTTTAATATGCTGTCTAGGTTGGTCATAACTTTCCTCCCAAGGAGTGTCTTTTAATTTTCATGGCTACAATCACCATCTTCAGTGATTTTAAGTGAGTGAAGTGAAGTGTCTCAGTCATGTCCAACTCTTTGCCACCCCATGGACTGCAATCTACCAGGCTCCTCAGGGGATTCTCCAGGCAAGAATACTGGAGTGGGTTGCCATTTGGAGCCCCCCAAAATAAAGTCACCAACCGTTTCCACTGTTTCCCCATCTATTTCCCATGAAGTGATGGGACCAGATGCCATAATCTTAGTTTTCTGAATTTTGAGCTTTAAGCCAATGTTTTCACTCTCCTCTTTCACCTTCATCAAGAGGCTCTTTAGTTCTTCTTCACTTTCTGCCATAAAGGTAGTGTCATCTGCATATCTGAGGTTATTGGTATTTCTCCCAGCAATCTTGATTCCAGCTTATGCTTCATCCAGACCAACATTTCTCATGGTGTACTCTGCATATAAGTTAAATAAGTAGGGTGACAATATACAGCCTTGATGTACTCCTTTTCCAATTTGGAACCAGTCTGTTGTTCCATGTCCAGTTCTAACTGTTGCTTCCTGAACTGTATACAGATTTCTCAAGAGGCAGGTCATGTGGTCTAGTATTCCCATCTCTTTCAAAATTTTCCACAGTTTATTGTGATCCACACAAAGGCTTTGGCATAGTCAATAAAGCAGAAATAGATCTTTTTTCTTGAATCCTCTTGCTTTTTGGATGATCCATTGGATGTTGGCAATTTGATCTCTGGTTCCTCTGCCTTTTCTAAAACCAGCTTGAACATCTGGAAGTTCACAGTTCACATATTGCTGAAGCCTGGCTTGGAGAATTTTAAGCATTACTTTATTAGGTGACTGGCTAATTCAGAGGAGAGGATGGGGCGTGAAGCCAAGAGTACCAGCAGAAAGATGAAAGCAAACTAGCTCTGGATGGGATGAAACCAAGCGTTAGGTAGCTTTGTGTAGCATGCATGCCTAGCTTTTCAGTCTGCCTGGAGTGAAAAGGATGGGTGAACATGTCATCAAGTTCCATCCCCATGAAAACAAAAGATGGAAAAGGATGAGCAGTGAACACTTGAGGCTAGGAAGAGTAGGAGCCAATATCAATTTTGTGTAAGGAAAAGAACCAAGCAAACAAAACATGGGAATGGATAAATCCATAGTAAATGGATTTAGAGATAGTGTTCTTTCTGGCTTGCCTAGACTTGAAGCAGGCTGGGTCCATTATACGTTGAGAACAGGCTGATTGCAGTGATCTGCTCTTGTGATCCATGGTGACTCAGCCAATGCAAATCTTTTGTCTCACTAAAGTGTCTCTCTCACACACAATAATTCACCAGTTTCTCCAGTAAGATTCTTCATTTATTAAGGCCAGCCCTCTCATTTTACCATTACCATCTTCTTGTTCTTCCACACTGAAGCCCTCATGCTACCAAAATCAGAATATCTCTGCCATTTACAATAATGCATTGAGTTTTATTCATGTCAAGGTAATATAGCCCACGAGAAACTCATTGTATCACTTAAGTGCTATCTGGCAGTAGCACCATAAGAAAGAGAAAAATGGAGGCTTGTTATCTGCCAGACTGGAAACAATCCCTTCTGTTTCGACTTGAAAAGCAGCTGGCTTAGAGGGATACCCTTTCCCAGGAAGAGCTTTTACTCTTTTCTAAAAGTAAAGACCAAGAAGACCTTTTAGACCCTGACAGTGGGGTCAAAGACACAAAGCACTAGTGTCTTATAGTCATTGACATAAAGGCATGATCAAATTAAGAAGACTCAGAAAATCTAATAATGTAGCCCTTGTTAAAGTGCATATGTGTTCTCCACGCTCTGTTCAGATGCAATTCATTTGGAACTCAGAAAGGTACTGGCTTTCCAGATTCTCTTGTATTTGTATTTTATAGAATTTCTGATTAGTTAGAAAAATGAGTTGCCCTCTACATTTGAGTTAATTTTTATGCTGATTATTATTTAGAGGAAGAATCTAAAATTCAAACTAGCATTTTAGTTCAAGAGCAGCTCTTCATTATCATAGTTTTCCCCTTGATGGTTTTATAGATATTGGGTCTTCCTTTATACCATGTCGGCTTAGGCTCAAGTTTAAAATTGAAGGACCCTGAAAGCCTACCTACAAGACTTTTTGAAGGAACATTGCAAATGTTGAAATATTTTTGATGAATATAGGTTCAGTCAGTCCAGTCACTCAGTCGTGTCCAACTCTTTGCAACCCCATGAATCACAGCACGCCAGGCCTCCCTGTCCATTACCAACTCCCGGACTGCACCCAAACCTATGTCCATCGAGTCGGTGATGCCATCCAGCCATTTCATCCTCTGTCGTCTCCTTTTCCTCCTGCCCCCAATCCCTCCCAGCATCAGAGTCTTTTCCATCATTTAGCATCATTCCTTCCAAAGAACATCCAGGATTGATCTCCTTTAGAATGGACTGGTTGGATCTCCTTGCAGTGCATGGGACTCTCAAGAGTCTTCTCCAACATCACAGTTCAAAAGCATCAATTCTTCGGCGCTCAGCTTTCTTCACAGTCCAACTCTCACATCTATACATGACTACTGGAAAAACCATAGCCTTGACTAGACGGACCTTTGTTGGCAAAGTTATGTCTCTGCTTTTCAATATGCTATCTAAGTTGGTCATAACTTTCCTTCCAAGGTTACACATATATAAAACTGGAAGGTAAAACAAACACACAAAAGTCAAAGTTACTGTTGTTATGAAAGTGAAGGCTATATACGTATAATCAGAAATTCTATAAAATACAAATACGCAAGAATCTGGAAGGCCAGTACCTTTCTGAGTTCCAAATGAATTGCATCTGAACAGAGTCTATCTTCCTCAGTCATCTGTGAGGAGATAGGATGGCCCTCCTGAGGTCAAGCAGAACCACAGTGTGGGAAGGGAATAAGCAAAGGGAAAGAGAACACGTTCAGTTGTGAGGCTCTAGGATAGTTTCTTGAGGGAAAAGGATGCACCGGACAAATGATCAGTGGACCATAGAGAGGAAAGTACAGGGTTCCACACCTGACAGGGACTCCAAAGACGGTTTGCTAAGTCACTTCAGTCGTGTCCGACTCTGTGCGACCCTATAGACGGTAGCCCACCAGGCTCCGCCGTCCCTGGGATTCTCCAGGCAAGAACACTGGAGTGGGTTGCCATTTCCTTCTCCAATGCATGAAACTGAAAAGTGAAAGTGAAGTCGCTCAGTCGTGTCTGACTCTTAGCGACCCCATGGACTGCAGCCTACCAGGCTCCTCCATCCATAGGATTCTCCAGGCAAGAGTACATGTGAATATAAACTTTGGAAAGGTAAAAAATAATTTTCCAGAGAAAATGTTGCTTTAAAACAATTACTGCTGTTGAGAAATGGAAACCTTTCTGCTGTATCAATAAACAAGGGATGTGGCAGCCATTAGCAGTTGTAGCCATCAGGGATGGTGATGCAGTGAGCCCAAGGGAACTCAGGAAGGAAAGAATAGTAGCCCTCAGACTGCAGCCACTCACCACAATGAGCACTGGGAAAACTCAGGATATAAAAACACTGGATACTGGCCCCAGATAGCTGAGGTGTGTATCAAAGGAGTGATTTTTGAGCCCAAATGCTTGCATCCTCTCATATACAGAAAACTGCTAAATTTCTTAACTTGAGCTGTCTAGTTTTCTTTAATTTATCATAAGTTTTTGACATTCAGACTACCTGACTTTTGTTGCAAAACTTCCCTAAAATCTGACTCCCCTCTACCTCCTCCAAAGCAGCTCTTTCAAGGTTATTTGAAATTCTGCTTCCCTGGGCTTGAGGTCTTAGAATGTTCTGCCAAATAAAACAAAACCCTCAACTCTCAGGTTGTGCATATTTTTTTCAGTCGACACTTTATATTATTTTAAGGAGTCCAGGGTCAGCTCCCCATGTGAAGAAGCATTGGGCATCAGATTCTAAGTGAGTGGTTAAGTCTAAAGACATGGGTGGTGGCATTCCCATGGAGGTCAAGACTGGTGTTCCAGGTCCATACATCTTAGCCTGTGGTCTAGTAAAAACTTTGTTCCTTCCCTAGGCATCCCATTCTGAAATTTCTAAACTTTTCCTAGATCTCTGTTGTTTATCTCTCCCAGCCCTATCTAGTGTGTGCATCTCCTATTAATCACTTGATTTGTGTCATATCCAAGATGACCATCTGAACCCCCAGGATTTTATGAGACTGGCAGCCATAAAGTGTACTCTCCACATGTTGGAGAACTGCATGGCTGGCGATGTGCCGATGCCCAACTGGCATCCATGTCTCTCCCCTCACAGAAACCCAAAGTCATCCTCTGAAGCTCTGCTTGAGCTCAGAGCACTGTTTGTGTGTAATAATCCACCTCCTCTAGAAGAGTGTGAGCTTCTGAAATAGACAGAGTGTGTCTGACTCAACTTCACATCTCACCAGTGTCTGCACAGTTCCTGGCCTGGAGAACTTTGTTATTTTAAGTGGAGAAATAGTTGGAAATGTAGAAACAAGAAGGCTCCTTTGTAGCTTTGAGCAATTCTTGAATGTCTTGTTCTTGTTTGGTTGTCTATTGGATAGGCTGTGACAAGTGAAGGATCAAGTATGTGGTGATATGAACCATTTTTTGGCAAGATAAACATGGAAAAACTAACCAGAATTGGGGGATAAGCAATCCGTGAGGTCTACCTCACAAAAGTTATGACTGACATGCTAAAACTAACTGGCTAGTAAAACTGAGTGTTGAATTGAGGGCCTCTGACCTATTTGAATCAGTCTATGCAGCCCACTGGCTGAAGCAGGTTCAGTTTGGAGATTTATATCTGAAAGCCAGCAGAGAATGGGTAGAATCTGCAGTCCTGTGATGGACAGGTTGTCTATTGGAGAATACATTGCCTAAGTATGCAAAGAGCATCAAAGCAGGAAGCCTGTAAGATTGCTCAGCGTTAAAGAACCAGCAGTAGTAGAGAAAGAGAAAAAGCCTGGATAGAGAGGCTGAGAAGACCCAGGAGGTATTACCTCCAGGGAAGTCAAGAGCAAAAAGGATTCCAAACAAGAGAGACTCATCACTATGTAGAATTGGGCCCAAAACAACCTTTATTCTAGGGGAAATCACATTTAGAAGGAACCATTTATTGCTGATTTCTGGATAAAGGGGAGCAGAACAGAAGAGTGTATGATGAGTTCAGATGGTGGGAAAGATTTTATTGAAGAAACCTCTGTTTCCATTTGACACCTGAAGGGCAGGATTTGGAAACTCAGGAGGACGGAGTGCTCAGTATAAGAAATCGGAGGCTGGAATGCCTAGGGCATTGGTGTGGAGGACTCTGATGAAGAAAACCTAGGAAACAAAAATATGGGGAGCTGAATGCATTTTGATCAGACAGATCTAAGGGCATCAAAAAAGCAAAGGGGAGGAAGTGAAAGGGGATGCCTGGTCAGGGAGCCCTGGATCCTCCCGTCTGAAAGACAGATGGGAGTGATCCCCAAAAGGCAGAAGTCAGGCCTCAATCCTAGAGATAGACTTAAATAATTAATTCCATTGTAAAGGAGAAAGAGTGACCAAAGGCCAGAAAGGAGATACATCGTGGAAGTACAGCTGAGCTGGTAGGACACCTCCCTCAACATGCAGGTGAGAGGGAGGGAAGCCTGAGAACTCACTGCTGAGATAGGGGAGATAGATGATTTTTTGTGTTCTTGATTTAATTCAAATTCTCTGTTTACCAAAAAAAAAAGAAAGAAAGAAAGAAAGAAAGAAAAAAGTGTAATAGGGTTGTGATAACTGAACAGAATGCCGCCTGTGGTCAGTGCAGGTACAAAGAAAAATCAAAACTGATGAGAAAAGGGTTAGCAGTGTGAAAGCATAAAGAGCTAATGTCAAAATGTGCATGTGGTCAAGCCTGAAAGCTTGGTAACAAGTATGAAAGAGCTTAAGTGATCCTTGCAGGAGAACCTTCTGGGCTTTTTGGGTGTTGTGCAGACTTCACAGTGGGGAAAAGACAGAACTGAAGCCTGCCTGTGATGCCGTGCTTGCTGCTGGCAAGGGTGGGAGTGAGGGCGAGGATATTTGCAAGAAGAGATCAGGAGATAGGAGGTTATGGTCTAGGGAGCTACTTGGGCAAAACCAAGAATTCAAACTGTCCTGTGGATGCAGATTGACCAACAGTATTTCTTTAATGAGGGTGAACATGGAAACAGAAAATACATCTTTTTGTTAAGGTAATTTCAATATCTGCAGGAGGGAACTCAAAAACAATAAATATGAAATTTAGGGAAAGTCTAAATTCCAAAGGGTGTATGGTCTTTCTGGTAGTCACATATGGATATGAGAGTTGTACCATAAAGAAGGCTGGGTGACAAAGAATTGATGGTTTTAAATTGTGGTACTAGCTAGAGAAAACTCTTGAGAGTGCCTTGGACTGCAAGGAGATCAAACTAGTCAACCCTAAAAGAAATCAACCCTGAATATTCATTGGAAGAACTGATGTTGAAGCTGAAGCTCCAATACTTGGCCACCTGATGGGAAAAGCCGGCTTATTGCAAAAGACCCTGATGCTGCAAAAGACTGAAGGTAAAAGGAGAAGGGGGTGGCAGAGGATGAGATGGTTGGATAACATTACCAACTCAATGGACATGAGTTTGAATAAAATCCAGGAGATCGTGAAGGACAAGGAAGCCTGGTATGCTACAGTCCATGAAATCCAAAGAGTCAGACATGGCTCAGTCACTGAACACCAAAAACAAAGGGTGCGGAGTTGAAAGGACTAGGGTTGAGCTGAGCACTAAGAGACAAAGGTCACCCGATGGCCCCGGTGTTCCCAGGGAGACTTGGAGAACCGTGGACCGCCTTGAGCAGCAGCAGAAAGCCTGCGGGTCATCAAAGGTGTTCTCTTTTTCATCCTCTTAAGATATTTGACTGGAAAGTCAGCTAAGAGCTGTGAAGTGCGGTCATCCAGCTTTCATGCACTTTAACCCTAGGCAAAAACCAGCAAGGCTTCCGTGTGCCTTTGTAAACTGGGAAACAGAGGGATGCTCCTATGTCTGATGCCAAAGAAAATCTGGCTAGTGAGAAAGAACTAATTTCAACTCAAACTAACAGCCTGAAATACACGATTTTCTTCTATTTTTAGAATAATGGCAAATTCAGTGATCTCCAGGAGGCCAGAAACAATTTGATGCAAAGGAAACTTGTGAGATGCCTGCTTTGATATTTAAGAACACTGCTTTTTATTATGTGTATGCACAGATGACTTTCTTTGTTCACACAATTATAAATGCTGGCTATAAAGCAACTCTAATTATTCCTAGATGTTTTCAAAGAAAGGAAAGGGGTAAAATGTGACTTGTGATTCTGTGAAATGCCTCATTTTTCTTTGGGAACAGAACCTGCCACGATTCCAACATTAAACAGGGCAGAGAACCCATCTAGATCTTGATTAATAATTTTGCTTACATGTTCCACCATCTCCTTTTGTAAGTTAATTTATTATTAACTGAAGGATAATTGCTCTATAGTATTGTGTTGGTTTCTGCCAAACATTAACACGAAGCAGCCACAGTGTTCCACCACCTCTTAGTTTGCTACAATTTCAATTAAGTCTTCTTACCGGCAGTCTTCAAGAGTGCTTTTAAAATGACTCATTGAATATAATCATGTGGATAAGGTTGCCTGCATTCTAGGATGAATCCTGGATAGTCATCAAATCCTACCTACCATTCAACCTTCAACTTCATCAGTGGAAAGATGACTTTAGACCAAAGGCTGGTCCTTGGGAGATGAGCGATGCCAATATCTGATTCCCTATGGAAAGCACTAGCTTCTAGTGCCAGGAGGTTTACATTGGCAAATCTCTTTCTGGGTCCCATTAGCATAAAATTCCAAAATTGGACATATGCCCAAGACACTGTTCTTTTTCTGTACAATGAGTCATTCTGGAGAATTTTCAATACCGTTTGCATGGGATTATGGACAGGAGTCGCCACTGCTGTCCCCTGCCCTCCACTGGTTGAAGTTGCCCTAGGAGGGCATAACCCCCTCACATTCAGGCCCTGCAGGTGGTCAGAGAGGGAAAAGTAGCTGGACCCACCTGAGGCAGGAGCGCTGTTCAGGCTGGATGCTGCTTTTGCACGTAGCCGCCCACTCGACACGTAGCCTCAGAAATATTGTGCAAGACCTTGGGGGAGTGGTCTGACAGAGAGCTTTTTTTTTCTACTTAATTTCTCTAAAGTGCTATGGGTGGTTTCTATCCATTTACAGTGCTTTCATTTTTATTTCTTTATGAACATTTTCAGCTATACCTTTGACTCTCACCTGGCTTCTTCATGTTGCAGCATTTAATGCGAAAACTTCAATGCTTAGATTAGATGGAAAATCTCAGTGCCCAACTCTATTATGTTTCCTCTTAGCATCTTTCTCACTTTTATCTTTTTTCTTCATATTTGAAGGGAGGATATCAAGTTTGTCCTCTACAACAATGATTTCATTTCCTGCGATTCCACTTTCAGGAACTTACACAGTCATTGTGACTTTGAATTTCTCTCATTTATTGGTGTAGCAACATGATCAAGTATATCTAAGCAAACAAAACCTACCTTATACTTTCTCACTGGGTCCTTGTTTCCACGTTTATTAAAAATATGAAAGTTGCCTCTATCTCCTAGATTCTTACCACTTATTGAAGTGTGTAATTCTAATTACTAAACATTCCCCTGGAGAAAACTAAAATGAATAGGATAAACAGGAAAAGGTAGAATGTGAGTTGAATCTCAAAAGTTTAATAGAATTGGGACTTCCCTGGTGGTCCAGTGGTTAAGACTTTGCCTTCCAGTGCAGAGAATATGGGTTCAATCTCTGGTCAGGGATTTAAGATCCCATATACCTCACAATAAAGAAACCAAAACAAAAATTAGAAACAATACTGTCGATAAAGACTTTAAAAATAGTCCACATCCAAAAAAAAAGAAATCTTAACAAAAGTTTAATATAATTGATAATTAAAAGGTTGAGGAAATAGGGTACATGTTTGCTATGCAAAGTAAAGCTTCAATCCAAGGCAAACTGGGTACAGAAAATAACTATATTGCTTATATTTTATGTAGTCAAAGCTGTTTGTGTTCTTAAATGTATACATGATAAAATTGGAACTTTCCTCTTTACCTATTATTTTTTATATGCAGTTTTATCAGTGGGGACAAAAAAGAAAATGGATAAATTATTATTTTGATAATAATTAAAATAATTAAATTTTTAATAATTAAAAATAACATAAAAGTCTATGCACTTCTTTGCATAGACATTACTTTCTTTCCTACAAGACACATAGTGTGTTAGTTTTATAAATGGAAATATTGAGCAGATAACCAAGAAAATTCAACATTTGCATCATTTGAATGGTTAAAATAAAATTTTGACCCCATAATTACCATTATAATGGTAGTAAAAATCTTTGAAAAGAAGCACTTTCCTTTCAGTAATTTCAACATAAAAGTAGAATTCTGAAACATGAAGATGTATTTATCCCACTCCTGCATATCTCAATAGAAATCCATGCTTAGTAGAAACCCATTTAATATAGTCAGACTTGAAAAACAAGCAAATAAACACCATAAGCTTCTTTTGAATCCTTCATCTTGTCATTTTAAAAAAACCCAATAATTAACATAAAATGTATTTGTGATTCTTCCATGCTATTGATGCATAAGTAGTTTTTTTTCATTCTTGAATAATATACAGTTGTATGGACGCTCCAAATTTAGCTTGCTAATTCGTCCTTGATGCTAGTTTTGGGCTGCATGCATTCTCTGGGTTGTCTCACTAATTAATTAACTAGTTAATGAATCAGTTCAGTCACTCAGTCATACTCAGCTCTTTGTGACCCCATGGACTGCAGCATGCCAGGCTTCCATGTCCATCAGCAACTCCCGGAACTTACTCAAACTCATGTTATTGAGTCAGTGATGCCATCCAACCATCTCATCCTCTGTCATCCCCTTCTCCTGCCTTCAATCTTTCCCAGCATCAGGGTTTTATTTAATGAGTCAATTCTTTATATCAGGTGGCCAAAGTATTGGAGTTTCAGCTTCAGCATCAGTCCTTCCAATGGATATTCAGGACTAATGTCCTTTAGGATTGACTGGTTTGATCTCCTGGCAGTCCAAGGGACTCTCAAGAGTCTTCTCCAACACCACAGTTCAAAAGCATCAATTCTTTGGCACTCAGCTTTCTTTATGGTCCAACCCTCACATCTATACATGACTACAAGAAAAATCATAGCTTCAACTATAAGACCTTCGTCACCAAAGCAATGTCTCAGCTTTTTAATGTGCTGTCTAGGTTGGTCATAGCTTTTCCACCAAGGAGCAAGCATCCTTTTAATTTTCATGGCTGCAGTCACCATCTGCAGTGATTTTAGAGCCCAAGAAAAGAAAGTCTCTCACTATTTTCATTGTTTCCCCATCTATTTGCCATGAAATGATGAAACTGGATGCTATGGTCTTTGTTTTCTGAAAGTTGAGTTTTAAACCAGTTTCTTCACTCTCTTCTTTCACTTTTGTTGAGAGGCTCTTTAACTCCTCTTCGCTTTATGCCATAAGGGTTGTGTCATCTGCATATCTGAGGTTACTTACATTTCTCTCTGCAATCTTGATTCCAACTTGTGCTTCATCCAGCCCTGCATTTCACATGATGTACTCTGTGTATTAGTTAAATAAGCAGGGTGACAACGTACAGCCTTAACATACTCTTTTTTCAATATGGAACCTGCACATTGCTCCAGGTGCAGTTGCTTCTTGACTTGCATACGGATTTCTCAGGAGGCAGGTCAGGTGGTCTGCTACTCCAATCTCTTTAAGAATTTTCCAGTTTGTTGTGATCCACACAAAGGCTTTAGCGTAGTCAATGGAGCCAAAATAGATGTTTTTCTTGAATCCTCTTGCTTTTTCGATGGTCCAGTGGATGTTGGCAATTTGATCTCTGGTTCCTCTGCTTGTTCTAAATCCAGCTTGAACACCTGGAAGTTCTCAGTTCAAGTACTGTTGAAGCCTAGCTTGGAGAATTTTGAGCATTACTTTCCGATGTCTGAGATGAATGCAATTGTGTGGTAGTTTGAACATTTTTTGGCATTGCCTTTCTTTGGGATTGGAATGAAAACTTACCTTTTCCAGTCCTGTGGCCACTGCTGATTTTTCCAAATTTTCTGCATATTGAGTGCAGCACTTAAACAACATCATCTTTTAAGATCTGCAATAGCTCAGCTGAAATTCTATTACCTCCACTAGCTTTGTTCATAGATATTAATGAATAAGAAGTTTTAAAAAAAAGCTTCAAAAAAATAAAAAAAGCTTCATATGTGAAAATTGTTTATCGTCTTAGGGGTAAAAAAGAAAGGTAAAGACTGACGGGAACATTCTGTCCCATGGCTAGTCCTAGAGGGAGAAGCAGGATTGGATAAAATAACAAAAAAACAAATGTAAATATTAGAGTGAGATGTACTGACATTGAAAGGTGAATTCCTCCATGTGTTAGTCATGTGACTTTAGACAAGTTACTTTCCCTCCCTACACCATGGATCATACATTTGAAAAATGAGTATTTTATTAATTGCCTAACTGAATATTGTAAGCAGAAAAGAGGAGAAATATCCAGCACATGGCATGTCCTTGTGAAAAGATCATAAATTTTTTAACAGATAAATGTAAATATTTTAAACTCCTGGGTCTGAAACAATGGAAAAAAAAAGTTAATATAAAGGATTGTGAACCTGCATTCCTGGCATTTAAATTGCAATATTATTTTACTGGAGCAGAATATGCTCATTACTGATAATGGTCAAATGACATATAGGCAAACACTTAGCTTTAAGGTGCAAAATATTCAAATGGAAGGGTCAGTGAAGGAATCAAAACCAAGTGCTAAGCTAGGAAAGCACCAGGGTCCCAAGGTCAGTTCTCAGTTTCTAAAGCTGGTCTGTAGTTGCTGTTTTGTTATTAGCATTTGAACTGAGACAATGAGGTGATAAACAAGTTATAATTAAATGAGAGGAGGAAGAGACATCCCAACAGAAGCTGTAACAGACAACACTGTTAGAATGACCAATGCCTGGACCCACGCCTTGGGAATGCAAGGAACACTCAGGGGCTCTGATGGAAACAAAGCAGGTTCAATCTTCCCTTGTCAGTCTTTTTATGGCTCCAGAGAGAACGACCTTGCTTAATACCTTATTTCACCATAAAAAGGGGTCACCCAAAGGTCATCCATTGCCAAGGATGTAGAATTTTGTTCAGCTCTTTTGGGCTCTCTGCTAGTGGATGAATCAGAGAGATGGTCCCACCATTTCTTGTCGCCTCTGTTAAGGTTAATTATAAAATAATTTATAAGTTTGAAGAAGACATATTTTGATGAAAAAGGCATGGCTTAAACAGTGCTTACTAAAAAGCACTTACTCACTTATATTCTTAACTCTTTCATTCTTTAACCATAGAGCAGTCTGTTTCCCAGATTTCCATAAAATAAAAAACAAAAAACAAATGATTCTTTCTTTCCTTTTCATTGTCTTTTCTGTATGCAAATGACAATACAATTATCATTCAAAACAGGTTCAAAAATTTCAGTTGAAAATGAACTAATAAATGTTTTACCCATTTGTGAACTGTTCTTTCTTTATTTCTGCAAAAAAGTAATTTTTAGAGCAATTCACAAATGATTAGAACACATACTAAGGACTGATTGACCACTGCTGTTCTAAATTGCCACTTCCATGTCAGTGGGTCCGGGGATTTCTATAATCTGATCTTAGGATGCTGTCCTAGCGCATATTGTTGCTCAGTTGCTAAGTTATGTGCGACGCTTTGTGACCCCATGGACTGCAGCCCACCAGGTTCCTCTGCCCTTCATTATCTCCTGGAGTTTGCTCAAAAATACCCATTGAGTTGGTGATGCCATCCAACCATCTCATCCTCTGCTGCCAGCTTTTTCTCCTGCCTTCAGTCTTTCCCAGCATCAGGGTGTTTTCCAATGAGTCAGCTCCTCGAATCAGGTGGCCAAAATATTGTAGCTTCAGCCTCAGCCTCAGTCCTTTCGATGAATATTCAGGATTGATTTCCTTTAGGATTGACTGGTTTGATCTCCTGTCAGTCCAAGGGACTCTCAAGAGTTGTCTCTCAGAGTGTATGCATGCATGCAAGCTAAGTCACTTCAGTCTGATTGTGTATGACTCTTTGCAACACTATGGATCATAGCCTGCCAGGCTCCTCTGTCCATAGGATTCTCTCAGGCAAGAATACTGGAGTGGGTTGCCATGCCCTTCTACAGGGGCTATTCCCGACCCGGGGATCAAACTCGCATCTCTTTTCCCTCACTGGCAGGCAGGTTCTTTAGCACTAGTGCTACCTGGGAAGCCCATACTGTACATTAATCATTATGATACATGCAAAATATCACCTTTGCTATTGCAGCAGAAGCCCAAACAATAATGATAACAAAAGAATGAAACAGCAGCGAAGACTGAGATGTTTGAATAAACATTACGAAGATGTTAACAGCATCCCATGTTACCAGTATCACCACTGGTGAGACTATTGCTTCCTTGACTTCCTCGTGTGCGGCTGGCATGTCTTCGGGGCCTCATGTTCCTCCCTGGTGCAGAGTGGAGCTTGCCGAACCCTCTGCTCCCTGGAACTTCTGCATTCACTCATTCCATATGCAGATAAGCAGCTCTTTCCTAAACTTTTGAAAGAAATCTGATTCCCACAGGCAAGACTTGCAGAAAGAGTAATGGAGTCCCTTTTAATCATGTTCATAGTCTTCACCAAACCCTAAGAATGTGTTTGTAAAATTAGTATGAAAATTTTGACAGATATACTTGTGGGAGGAGCAGCTGCATATACTAAGCTGACCTGTTGCTTCTGAGAAACCTAAAATGCCCTGATGCGTGTGACGAGATTTCCGCATCTCTTTTAGCAACTTTCTTTCATCAAATCCCATCAGGTGATTCAAATCCAGAATTATTAAAGCCAAAGACGTACGGTCATATTCAATTCCTATGCACAGCCTTGGCTTGACTAGAAGGCTCAATCAATTACCAGGTCAAAATTGGGCTGGGATTTGCTTTGTAAATTGCTAAACGATTTAACTGGTTATAGAGAAAGATTCTCTATGACGTCACATGACCTTCCTAAAAGCTCATTTTCCTCCCAACTGCTCATGTTGGAATCAGTCTCATGAGTCACTCAAAATGAGCAGTTTATTAGCTTCCTAAATGCTTTTAGTACATGCCAGATGTCCATCTCACACCAGTCAGCTCTTGTCTTTCAGTGACCCCTGGAATAGATGCTGCTGCTTTTATCCATCACCCAGGAAACCCACAGCAGTGTGGTTGCCTGCTGGGCTCTGAAGAGAAGGAAGTCGTCCCTCAGGTGTGAGCAGAGAGATGCTGCTACAGGACAAGGTTCTAATGATAACAAACTTACATTCATCCAGCTGGCATTTAGAAATGCATTGCTCCCTCAGACTTCAAAGTGTGTTTCAGATACTCGAAATTCCTTCGATTTGATCCAAATTGACTAGAAACGAATGTGAAATATTACGATGACAGTTCTAGGCCTATTCTATAGCTGGATTAAACTTTACTTTTTTAAAGTAACCTATCTTACTAACCCAAACTTCTCTGTGTGAGAGATTTGCAAATCTTTGCTTCTTCATTTTGTGTTGTTTTCACTTAAGTGATGCAGTCATTATTACCCATTGTCAGAGGCTCATTCTGAACAAAATGTAAGTTAATCATAAACTAATTTCTATATGTGGACACGACATATTTTGATTAAAAGTCTGGTTAAATGGTACTTATTAACTTATCTCAACTCTTTAATTCTTTAACAAATTCAGATAACAATTTAACAGGTTTCCATAAAACAACAACAACAAAAATGTTCTTTTTCTCTTTTGCATTGCCTTTTCTATATGCAAGTGACACATAACTATTGTTCAAAACAGGTTCAAAAATTCTAGCTGACAGTGACATAAAAATCCCCCCAAGTAATTCTTAAAATGTGTATGCAACAGAATAAAAAAACTGAAAGAAGTTAAAATCACTTATGGACAGTCAACATTTTTATAAAAATGCATTTAAATGCATTGAAAAATATTGATATGTATAAATAGTAAAATACTATTTGTAATTTATCATCTTAGTTCTATGATAAAAACATAAATATCACGAAACATGCCTTTATTTTGTAGAAATACATAATAAAAAGGACAATATAGGCATCAATAAACAGAAGCATTAATATAGCATAAGCAAAATGCATATAATAAACACAAACACACCCTTTAAAATACCAACTATCATAACTAGATGTCTTTCTGATTTCACACGGAGACATTTGCTTTCTATCTGTGGGTCCACAAAATGCCACAGTTAATGATCCTGTTTTCCTGGATATCATGGGATAAAACTGAATTACATAGCTAATGGTAATGAGCACTGTTCTGTTATGTCTGAATTCCACGGGGAAAGGGTTAAATTACTTTGTTGCTCACTACGTTGCTATGTGCACACAGTCAAAGATTCTTAATGGTGATGATGAAAAACTTGGAGATAGTAAAACATGGAAATTATTCAGATTCTTTCGAATATGTTAACATAGTTGTTTCTCGTTCAATCGCAGTAAAAAATCCAACCCCAAATTCTGCTGAGCCAAGTGAAACTGGTATTTCTTTGCCGGGAATGTTTGAGAACAGGAGAGAAACACGGAGTAGATGTGTGTAAAGGGAAAAGCTCACGTGAGCTGAAAGGCTTAGAAAAGTCACACCAACCTTGTGAGGGTCTGTTTACTCATGTGCAAATCGGAGGCAGTGACGGGGTCAGGGTGAAGCAGAGACACAACAGACATAAATCGCCTGGCACCCAGCCTGCGCCAATAATGACAGCAAGGCAGCCGCCTCTGATACCAAAGAGTTCTTTGGCTTTCCACTGAATCTGCCCAGTAACGGCCGTTTGGCTTGACCTCTGGAGTCTGTTTTCCTGCCTTGCTGTTTTTTTAAAAAAAAATTTTTTTTGTATGTTGACCATTTTAAAAATCTTTATTGAATTTGTTACAAAACTGTTTCTGTTTTATGTTTCCACTGTTTCCCCATCTATTTCCCATGAAGTGATGGGACCAGATGCCATGATCTTCGTTTTCTGAATGTTGAGCTTTAAGCCAACTTTTTCACTCTCCTCTTTCACTTTCATCAAGAGGCTGTTAAGTTCCTCTTCACTTTCTGCCATAAGGGTGGTGTCATCTGCATATCTGAGGTTATTGATATTTCTCCCGGCAATCTTGATTCCAGCTTGTGCTTCTTCCAGCCCAGCGTTTCTTATAATGTACTCTGTATATAAGTTAAATAAGCAGGGTGACAATATACAGCCTTGATGTACTCCTTTTCCTATTTGGAATCTAGTTCTAACTGGACATGGAACAACAGACTGAGAGAGGGGTGTGGGGAGGGAGATGGGATCCTCAAGGGGGAGCCAAGGATGGATATGGTTCTCCACCTCTGGCCAGCTCTGACCTCCTCACAGAGGATGTGGTTCTGGGGTCTGAACTGTATAACTGAGCTGGTCCAGCCTTGAGGCAGGAAGTCTGCCTTTGGACCCTCAGGCCAGTCAGTTATTGGCTGTGGGTTCTGCCTAGGCTCCTGGGAAAGACACTTCACTGAAGAATCCTCCGCACAGGAGGAGGCAGCCCAGAGCAGTCCGGTCCAGGGGTCCGAGAGGATGTATCAGTAGAAGCACCCAGGATGCTCTCCTCCTGATGGCCTGCCTTACTCTCCATGCTGTATTTTAAGAACTCAGGTGCTATGCTTAGTCACTCACTTGTGTCTGACTCTTTGCCACCCCATGGACTATAGCCCACCAGGCTTCTCTATCCATGGGATTCTCCAGGCAAGACGACTGGAGTGGGTTTCCATGCCCTCCTCCAGGGGATCTTCCTGACCCAGGGGTCGAACCCAGGTCTCCTGCATTGCAGGCAGATTCTTTACCATCTGAGCCAGAACATAGTTCTTATTTCTATTAGATTATGAGTTGAAAGTGATACTGTTAGATGCTCAGTAATGTCCAACTCTTTGTGACCCCATGGACTGTAGCCTACCAGGCCCCTCTGTCCATGGGATTCTCCAGGCAAGAATACTGGAGTGGGTCGCCATGTCCTTCTCAGGGGATCTACCCGACCCAGGGATAGAACTCATGTCTCCCACATTGCAGGCAGATTCTTTACCATCTGAGCTACGAGGGAAAGGTATGAGTTACTTGACCACAAATTAAGTGAAATAGTTACCTTTCCAATTCACAGAATACCTAGCCAGCTCTCTACTAGAGATTTTTACTTTAAAAAATAATTTTTAGTTGAAGTATAGTTGATTTGCAGTGCTGCGCTAGCTTCTGCTGTACAGCACAGTGATTCAATCACACACATATATTCTTTTTTTTTTAATTATTATTTTTTTTATTTATTTTTTTTATTTTTTAAATTTTAAAATCTTTAATTCTTACATGCATTCTCAAACATGAACCCCCCTCCCACCTCCCTCCCCATAACATCTTTCTGGGTCATCCCCATGCACCAGGCCCAAGCATGCTGCATCCTGCGTCAGACATAGACTGGCGATTCAATTCACATGATAGTATACATGTTAGAATGTCATTCTCCCAAATCATCCCACCCTCTCCCTCTGCCTCTGAGTCCAAAAGTCCGTTATACACATCTGTGTGTCTTTCCCTGTCTTGCATACAGGGTCGTCATTGCCATCTTCCTAAATTCCATATATATGGAATCACACACATATATTCTTTTTCATATTCTTTCCATTGTGGTTTATTGTTTTCATGTGTTCAGTCGCTTCAGTTCAGTTCAGTCAGTCAGTCATGGTCTGACTCTTTGAAACCCCATGGACTGCAGCACACCAGCCCTCCCTGTCCATCAGCAACTCCCAGAGCTTACTCAAACTCATGTCCATGGAGTTGGTGATGCCATCCAACCATCTCATCCTCTGTTGTCCCCTTCTCCTCCTGCCTTCAATCTTTCCCAGCATCAGGGTCTTTTCCAATGAGTCAGCTCTTCACAAAGGTGCTTCAGGTGTGTCCAACTCTTTGCAACACCATGGGCTGCAGCCTGACAGATTCCTCTGTCCATGGGATTCTCCAGGCAAGAATACTGGAGTGGGTTGCCACGCCCTCCTCCAGGGGATCTTCCCAACCCAGGGATCAAACCCTGGTCTCCTGCATTGCAGGCTGATTCTTTACTGCTGAGCCACTGAGGAATCCCTATGGTTTATTAGAGGATATTGAATATTATATGTGCTCTGATGTGAAGAAATTCGAAACTGGCTTTGTTTCTAACTGGTTCCCATTTGTCCTACCTCAGAATGGAGTTCAGTTCAGTTCAGTCTCTCAGTCATGTCTGACTCTTTGAGACACCATGGACTGAAGCATAACCAGGCCTCCCTGTCCATTGCCAGCTCCTGGAGTTTACTCAAACTCATGTCCATTGAGTCAGTGATGCCATCTAATCATCTCATCCTCTGTCTTCCCCTTCTCCTCCTGGCTTCAATCTTTCCCAACGTCAGGATCTTTTCAGATGAGTCAGTTCTTTGCATCAGCTGGCCAAAGAGTTGGAGTTCAGCTTCAGCATCAGTCCTTCCAATGAATATTCAGGACTGATTTCCTTTAGGATGGATTGGTTGGATCTCTTTGCTGTCCAAGGGACTCTCAAGAGTCTTCCTCAATACCACAGTTCAAAAGGATCAATTCTTCAGTGCTCAGCTTTCGTATAGTCCAACTCTCACATCCATACATGACTACTGGAAAAACCAGAGCTTCAATGAGACGTAACTTTGATGAGATGGAAATTTGATGGCAAAGTAATGTCTCTACTTTTTAATATGCTGTCTAGGTTGATCATAACTTTTCTTCCTAGGAGTAGGCGTCTTTTAATTTCATGGCTGCAGTCACTACCTGCAGTGATTTGGGGGCCCTCCAAAATAAAGTCTATAACCGTTTTCACTGTTTCCCCATCTATTTGCCATGAACCAGATGGGACCAGATGCCATGATCTTAGTTTTCTGAATATTGAGCTTTAAGCCAACTTTGTCACTCTCCCCTTTCACTTTCATCCAGAGGCTCTTTAGTTCTTCTTCATTTTCTGCCATAAGGGTGGTGTCATCTGCATATCTGAGGTTATTGATATTTCTCCTGGCAATCTTGATTCCAGCTTGTGCTTCATCCAGTCCAGCATTTCTCATGATGTACTCTGCATAGAAGTTAAAATAGCAGGGTGACAATATACAGCCTTGACATACTCCTTTGCAGATTTGGAACCAGTCTGTTGTTCCATGTCCATTTCTAACTGTTGCTTTTTGACCTGCATACAGATTTCTTAGGAGGCAGGTCAGGTGGTCTGGTATTCCCATCTCTTTCAGAATTTTTCAGTTTGTTGTGATCCACACAGTCAAAGGCTTTGGTGTAGTCAATAAAGCAGAAGCAAATGTTTTTCTGGAACTCTCTTGCTTTTTCAATAATCTAACAGATATTGGCAATTTGATCTCTGGTTCCTTTGCTTTTTCTAAATCCAGCTTGAACATCTGGAAGTTCACGGTTCCTGTACTGTTGAAGCCTGGCTTGGAGAATTTTGAGCATCGCTTTACTAGCATGTGAGATGACTGCAATTGTGCGATAGTTTGAACATTCTTTGGCATTGCCTTTCTTTGGGATTGGAATGAAAACCAACCTTTTCCAGTCCTGTGGCCACTGCTGAGATTTCCAGATTTGCTGGCATATTGAGTGCAGCACTTTCACTGCATCATCTTTTAGGATTTGAAATAGCTCAACTGAAATTCCATCACCTCTACTAGCTTTGTTCATAGTGATGCTTCTTAAGGCCAGTTTGACTTCGCATTCCAGGATGTGTGGCTCTAGGTGAATGATCACACCATCATGATTATCTGGGTCATGAAGATCTCTTTTGTATAGTTCTTCTGTGTATTCTTGCCACCCCTTCTTAATATCTTCTGCTGAATGGAGAAGAACATTAATATTCATGGGGAGGCACCACTGAAAAGGCAGAAATGGGCAGTTTTACCAAAGCTAATGTAACCAGAGCTATCAAGGTATACGAGCACCCAAGGACAAAGTGGGTCAAGAAAGGCATGGATTAAGGCATGGTCAAGAAAGGCAGGTTTCCTCAGCTGCTCAGCGCCTTTTTCCTACACATTAAGCTTACATATAAGATTCATGTCTAGGCCTCAGGAGAGTAACACATTTCTAAACAATATGGACCTAAGATGTTTATAAAGACTGCTCGCCAGGCTCCTCTGTCCTTGGGATTTTCCTGGCCAGAAAACTGGAATGGGTTGTCATTTCCTTCTCCAGGGAATCTTTCTAAACTAGGGATAAATAATCGACGTCTTTTGTATTTCCTGCATTGGCGAGAGGGTTCTTTACCACTAGCACCACCTGGGAAGCCCCATATAAAGGCTGAATTAGGACTCTTAAATAAGTGAATGTCATGGGTTTGGAAGGCATCTTTGTGGAATAAGTGAATGACATATGTAATTACAGAATGTGTCATAAATACATGTTATAAAACCTCTGAAAGAGCAATGAGAATGAAGATGGGAAGAGACTCTGAGTATAATCTGTTTTATCCAGATTTACCCAGTGATCTTATCCAGCCTCTTTGCTGCCTACGCCCTCTGTGTTCTGAAGATTCCCAAGTTTAAATAGCCTTCTTAGATCCCTCACCTATGCTATTGTCCCAGAGGTGGATGATACACTCACCGGAGGGTTCAGGCAGCTTTTTGCAGCTGAAACATTAAAAAATAATCAATGCCATATATATCACCACCATCACTGTGCAGTTATACACGATTTTGAGAATTTGCATTTTATGTTTCTGCAATTCTGCAAAAATAAAGTCTACCTGGGTAAGTTTATTGATTTTTTTTTTCTAGTACTGTTATTTTCTCTTGAAATTAGGGTTTAGCAAGGTAAATATTGCTGATAGCAACACTGCAGATGTATTCTTGTATTTTTTCATGGTATAAACTTCAGAAGAAGATTAAGCTCAGCCTTCAGTGGTTAAGAATCTCCGTTCTTGAAAGCTAAATGGAAGCTAGTTGTAAATCTCTGGATGCTCCCAGGCGCTGTTCATTTGGGGATGTGCTGACAGTGTAATTAGTAATATATAAAAATAGGAAGCCCCAAAGCAGAAGGCTGTTCTCATGACCGGGCAAAGACGCAGGTGGGGAGCTGGATTAGGATGAGGGATAATCATAATATACCTTTGTGCAGAAATCCTATAAGAAAAGTGCTTCTCCGTTAGCTGTCCGTGGGAATTGTCTGTTTCCTGGGAGCAGCCTGGTAACGATGATTTTTGCTGAATTTCCAAAGAGCAACTATAACTAAGGCCACGACCTTGGCCTGCTAAAATAGCAGTGCCGGTCCATCACTTCACAGTGACTGTCCTCTGGAGTCATTGAACCGGGGCATCTCTGAAGCCCCTTCGGAGGGCTTCCTTAGACCGGGCTGGGCTGAGGAGGGCCGGGGGTCTGGGGAAGCTTTGCTTCTACCCTTTCTTCTCCGGGTCTTTCTCCTGGACCGCTGCGGATCAGAAAGAACGGCGAGTCCTCTGGAGGCGGGGCTGAGCTGCGGCGCCAGCTGCCTGCGGTTTCCGCAGCTGCCTGCCTTCCCGAAGCCGCAGCTCCAGCTTGGTGCTTCCCGCTTCCGCAGCTGGGGAGAGCAGGGGACAAGCTTTGCCTTCCCGCTGCTGTTCCAGGGGTACGACGTGGGGGTTGCCCATGTGAAGACGCACCAGCAGGCGGGGCGACGTGAGCACAGAGTGAGACGGAGCCGCCTGGGACTGCCGGGGAGAGAGCACGCTGGCCCAGAAGGACGGCGCTGGACAGAGCCCGAGGTCTCCCTCCTGGCTTCCTCGTGATGGGGCACAGAGGACAGCGTGAGGACCTGGGGCTCCCTCTCTCTCACAGCTATTGGCACTTAAACCTGCGTTGAAACAGGAATTATTTTTAAACAATACTTACTGCTGCTGCTAAGTCGCTTCAGTCGTGTCCGACTCTGTGCGACCCCATGGACGGCAGCCCACCAGGCTCCCCCGTCCCTGGGATTCTCCAGGCAAGAACACTGGAGTGGGTTGCCATTTCCTTCTCCAATGCGTGGAAGTGAAAAGTGAAAGTGAAGTTGCTCACTTCACTTAGCGACCCCATGGACTGCAGATAGATTTTATTTTGAAAGCTCTTTAATCCCCTTGTCTGATTCAGAACCCTCTCTTCTACTTTGCTTCTGTGTTCCACAGGCTCCCCCGGTCCCCAGACCCCCAACTGTCCCTTCTGCCTGCACACCACAGGCCTAGGATGAGGGCAGGGTTCAGGGGAGAGGAGGGTTCAAGTCTGGGTTTCATTCCCACCTCCCCCGTGTGCTTGCTTGGTGACCTTCAGCAAATTACCCAACTTCTCTGTCTCAGTTTCTGCAGCCACAATTTGGGGATAACAGTGTCAGTGACCTGGGTGGACTGTCATGAGGATGAAATCTGGAAATCAATCTCGGACAGCTCCTGGGACAAGTCACAGTCATACCATTCTTTGCTTTTATTAGTATTTTCAAAGCTAATTACAGTCAATGGACTTCCCAGGTGGAGCTAGTGCTAAAAAATCACCTGCCAATGCAGGAGACATAAGAGATGCGGGTTCAGTCCCTGGGTCGGGAAGATCCCCCGGAGGAGGGCATGGCAACCCACTCCAGTATTCTTACCTGGAGAATCCCATGGACAGAGGAGCCTGGTGGGCTACAGTCCATACAGTCACAAAGAATTGGACACAACTGAAGTGACTTAGCACACACACACATATTTTCTTTATAATTTCCCATATGTGTTTATATATGTTGCCTATGTAATTTCCTACATCAGGTTGGAGACCAGCCTGAACACTGCGCCACCAAAGTGCCCTCTGTCTCTCCTTTCAGGTCAAAGACAGGCCTTCCAGCTGGGCAACAAGCTGGGGTTTGCTGAGTTCGAAACTGAGAAGGGAGCTCTTTCCTATAGAACTTGTCTTCTTGCCAGCAGGTGTCCTTCTCCATCAAACTAAAGGCAGAAGATCCCAGGCTCACTCTGCTCTGTGTTTTGTCTTTTTTGGAGAATTGGTTCTTTTGGGGGCTTCTAGGTTCTCTCGAATGTGTGGGGGACCTGGCTTATTGCCAAAGCATCCTCCAAGCATCTCTTCTCAGCTTGGGTGCTGCTGGGCCCTTCAGCAGAAGGCTTAATGGTGTCCACCTGGCATGGATGAGTGGGCTGGGAGCTGTCAGGAGAAAGATGGGGAGGGGCCCAATGGGGAGAAACCTCAGCTGTCACTCTCAGAGCCTGGGAATGGGGCTTGGGGAAGTGACCCTGCTGTCCACCACTGAGATATGGGTGTGTGCGGATCTGATCATGCCGAATCACTGAGATGCTATCACTGAGAATGATCTTACTCCAGCCAGCAAGCAGAAGACCTAGTGTGTGCATGCCAAGTTGTTTCAGTTTTGTCTGATTCTTTGCGATCCCATAGACTGTTGGCCATCAAGCTCCTCTGCTCGTGGGATTCTCCAGGCAAGAACACTAGAGTGGGTTGCCATATCCTCCTCCAGGGGATCTTCTGGACCCAGGGATTGATTCTGAGTCTGATTATGCCTCCTGCATTTGTGAGCAGGTTCTTTACCTCTAGCGCCACCTGGGAAGACCTGGTGCTGGACCAAAAAGGCAGATGGAGGGACCAGGCACCCAGTACCCTTGATCGGAGGCTGGCGCTAGTTAGATGCCTCTGCCAGCCCATTGGAAACCTGTGAGAGCCACTTAGGTGATGGATGGCCTGGAGAAAGAAGCTGATGAGAAAATTCCCTCTGGCTTGGCATGGATCTCCCCTGCTCTAAAATGAAGTACAGCTGTCAGACCCCATCACCAATCACACAAAGTCTGTATTCACACCTGCGGAAGTGAACTTCCTAAAGGCATTGTCATTCACATCAGTGAATTTTCTCCTTTATTTCAAGAAAGTTTGTTTGTTTGTTACCAAGTCTTTTCTCAGGTTAATCTGAAACCCCAGAAAAATGGAGCTAGGAGGAAAATCCATATCCTCTCCCTTAGAAAATGTACCGGAGAAGCTGGTGTGGAGGAGGATGGTGGGGAGTGGGGGTGAGGGGTAGGTAAGTAGCAGTTAGGAAGAAAAAGAATTAAGAAACCAACACTGATGACCTACTATGTGTCAGGCACTATACTTAGCAAAAATACATGCCCTATTTTCTATAAAGCCGACTCATGTCCTTTAAGACTGAAACCACGTTCCTTGTTCTACAGATGTGGAAGAGGCCATGTACATTAGAAAATCTAGCAGAGCTGATAAGTGATGGATATAAAGCTTGAACAAGTCTGTCCGCATCCCCCTCATAAAAATGAAGAACACTGTGTTCAGCCCCAGGCCTGGAACATTCCTTTGATGAGTTAATCTCCAGCCATCCTTCAAATCTCAGCCCACTTGTCACTTCTTTAAAAAGATCTTCCATCGTCCTGCTGAACACCCTCTTCAGTACCCTCATTGCAGTTGTGTGAGTATTTTGTTCAGTATTTCCTGGTGACTATATATGTTTTGGCTATTATTATACTCTTAGTGCCTCGCTCATGACAAATAAGCATTTCCTGAATGAATGAATGAATGACAGCTGCCTAGCACTGATGAACAGAAGTCCACATTTTGTCTTATTAGTGCCCCTGTGTGTTTCAGAGCTGGTTATGACTCTTAAACAAGCCATGCTTTGTCTTTAAGTTCTGTTCTGGAAAAACAAAATCCAGCCTTGATCTTGCCTGGACATCTCGCCTGAAATACCGGATGCACGTTCCGTCCATAAGACATTCACTGGGCTGATTATTCATTCATCTTCATTCCTCCCCGAGCATCAAGTCATATATGTGCAGTTATTAGTAATAAATACCCAAACTAATAAATATATAGTTGGACAATCTGTTATATTATTTACATAAGAGAATTGTGGTGGGCATAAATGTTAATAAATAACAAAGCCATATTATTAGTGATCACTTATACTTGAAAGATGATACATTATGCAGGAGCTTCTAAATTCTTGAAAGTAATATCGTATGAGATGGAAGCTGTCAAAGGTATATTTTATTCATATCAGACTCTCAACATTTATACTTTTGACAGGTCCGATCATCTCACTCTGACTTGAGATAAAAGGAGGCTTTGTGTGAGATAGAGTCAGTTAACTCTTTGCAAATTGCTGGGACACCATGATTTTTCATACTGCCCAACTCCACTGTGCTCAGGGAACACTTACTCTGAAACACATGTGAATCCAACTTCCAGGGCTTGTCAGAGATGCAGAGAAGAGGCGCTCATGTGTCAGGGGCTTGATGGGAACATGCCAGATGACCCAAGCATATGCTACAGCGGCTCCCACCATCTGGAAATTTATTTTCAGGTCACAGAGCAATTTTGCATGGCTCTGTCCTCAAAGTCAAAATTGCTTGTTCGGCACCATTGAATGCATTTCTCAGATAGAATTTTGCAAGTTCAGTTCAGTCACTCAGTAGTGTCCGACTCTTTGCGACCCCATGAATCGCAGCACTCCAGGCCTCCCTGTCTATCACCAACTCCCGGAGTTCACTCAGACTCTCGTCCATCGAGTCAGTGATGCCATCCAGCCATCTCATCCTCGGTCGTCCCCTTCTCCTTCTGCCCCCAATCCCTCCCAGCATCAGAGTCTTTTCCAATGAGTCAACTCTTCACATGAGGTGGCCAAAGTACTGGAGTTTCAGCTTTAGCATCATTCCTTCCAAAGAAATCCCAAGCCTGATCTCCTTTAGAATGGACTAGTTGGATCTCCTTGCAGTCCAAGGGACTCTCAAGAGTCTTCTCCAACACCACAGTTCAAAAGCATCAGTTCTTCAGCGCTCAGCCTTCTTCACAGTCCAACTCTCACATCCATACATGACCACAGGAAAAACCATAGCCTTGACTAGATGGACCTTTGTTGGCAAAGTGATGTCTCTGCTTTTGAAGATGCTATCTAGGTTGGTCATAACTTTTCTTCCAAGGAGTAAGTGTCTTTTAATTTCATGGCTGCAGTCACCATCTCCAGTGATTGTGGAGCCCCCCAAAATAAAGCCTGACACTGTTTCCACTGTTTGCCCATCTATTTCCCATGAAGTGATAGGACCAGTTGCCATGATCTTCATTTTCTAAATGTTGAGCTTTAAGCCAACTTTGTCACTCTCCTCTTTCACTTTCATCAAGAGGCTTTTTAGTTCCTCTTCACTTTCTGCCATGAGGGTAGTGTCATCTGCATATCTGAGGTTATTGATATTTCTCCTGGCAATCTTGATTCCAGCTTGTGTTTCTTCCAGCCCAGCATTTCTCATGATGTACTCTGCACAGAAGTTAAATAAGCAGGGTGACAACATACAGCCTTGATGCACTCCTTTTCCTATTTGGAACCAGTCTGTCGTTTCATGTCCAGTTCTAACTGTTGCTTGCTGACCTGCATACAGATTTCTTAAGGGGCAGGTCAGGTGGTCTGGTATTCGCATCACTCTCAGAATTTTCCACAGTTTATTGTGATCCACACAGTCAAAGGCTTTGGCATAGTCAATAAGGCAGAAATAGATGTTTTTCTGGAACTCTCTTGCTTTTTCCATGATCCAGCGGATGTTGGCAATTTGATCTCTGGTTCCTGTGCCTTTTCTAAATCCAGCTTGAACATCAGGAAGTTCATGGTTCACGTATTGCTGAAGCCTGGCTTAGAGAATTTTGAGCATCACTTTACTAGCATGTGAGATGAGTGCAATTGTGCGGTAGTTTGAGCATTCTTTGGCATTGCCTTTCTTTGGGATTGGAATGAAAACTGACCTTTTCCAGTCCTGTGGCCACTGCTGAGTTTTCCAAATCTGCTGGCATATTGAGTGCAGCACTTTCACAGCATCATCTTTCAGGATTTGAAATAGCTCCACTGGAATTCCATCACCTCCACTAGCTTTGTCCGTAGTGATGCTTCCTAAGGCCCACTTGACTTCACATTCCAGGATGTCTGGCTCTAGATGAGTGGTCACACCATCATGATTATCTGGGTCATGAAGATCTTTTTTGTACAGTTCTTCTGTGTATTCTTGCAACCTCTTCTTAATATCTTCTGCTTCTGTTAGGTCCATACCATTTCTGTCCTTTATCGAGCCCATTGTTGCATGAAATGTTCCCTTGGTATCTCTAATTTTGTTGAAGAGATCTCTAGTCTTTCCCAGGTAGCTAACGAGTCTTGGGGCTTCCCTGGTGGCTCAGATGGTAAAGAATCCACCTGCAAAGCAGGAGACCTAGGTTTGATCCCTGGGTTGGGAAGATCTCCTTGAAGAGGGCATGGCAATCCACTCCAGTATTCTTGCCTGGAGAAATCCCCATGGACAGAGGTGCCCGGTGGGCTACAGTCTGCGGGATGGGAAAGACTCAGACACCACCGAGTGACTAAGCACGAGTCTTGAGCACTTACCCTCTGCTAAGTGTGTTACTTCTTCTTTTCTTTAATCTTTGCATCAACCTTGAGTTCGAAGCATTAGTACATCCTCCAATCATTCTTTCTTTTTTAAGGGTTTTTTTTTTTGATATGGACTATTTTAAAATCTTTATTGAACCTGCTATAATATTGTTTCTGTTTTATATTTTGGTTTTTTGGCCAAAAAAAAACCCATAAGGCATGTGGGATCTTAGTCCCAGGTTGAACCCACACTCCCTGCCTTGGACGGTGAAGCCTTAACCACTGGACTACCTGGGAAGTCCCTGGCCCTCATTCTAAAGCTAAGTAAACACTGAGTAGCCAGAGTCACCAGGTCAGAGTCGCCAGGTAGCTGGCCCAAAGCCAAAATATGTGACCAAGTATGGATTTGAACCCAGGTCTACCTTAGGTTAAAATTTAGACTTTTTTTTTTAATTACATCTTAGGTCAGCCTGAGGCAACTAAAATTATACATTTTCCATTATTTCTTTTTCATTAGTGTTTCAAGTGCTATTTTCATTCAAGCACAAATACTAATCAGACTTCTGTTGTGCACTGATTACTATGTAATCCTTGGGGAAAATATGGCATGTAATCAAGATTCAATCTCTTCTTCCATGAAGTTTTAAAGAATTAAAACAAAAACAGAGTTGCGCACTATTATGATTATTTTAACAGTAAAGTTAGAACTAGTTTGTTTCAGCTTTGTCTCTTGAAACACAACCCAAATCTGAGACCAGCTCACTTCCTGGCCACCAGCACCCTCCCAAACTTTCCCTTGAAACTATTCCTCACTAAGCATCTGAAACCCCCAATGTAAAGTGCTTAGGTCATCTAAATCTCAGTGCTGCTTTGCAGAGCAGTGGGGCTCCTGTTTCCCTGTTTGGTTTACCCACTCTCTGAAATTTACTGAGGCCTTTCTTGAATTTCCAGTCAACAGCCAGCTTCTTGGGCCAACCCTGTTGCTGGGACCTCTGGGGCCCGCATGCAAAGCCCATGCGCCACCCTGTGGCTGGAATAAGAACTTCTCCTCCTTGGAATTCTGGGACCTGGAGACAGCCACTGGGGATTCAATTTGATTTTAATTAATTCAACTTGTTTTAAAATTTAAAGAGCCTCTTGATGAAGGTGAAAGAGGAGAGTGAAAAAGCTGGCTTAAAACTCAACATTCAAAAAACGAAGATCATGGCCTCTGGTCCCATCACTTCATAGCAAATGGATGGGGAAAAAATGGAAACAGTGACAGGCTTTATTTTCTCGGGCTCCAAAATCACTGTGGACTGTGACTGCAGCCATGAAATTAATGCTTTCTCCTTGGAAGAAAATCTGTGACCAACCTAGACAGCGTATTAAAAAGCAGAGACATCAGTTTGCCAACAAAAGTAGTATAGTCCAAGCTATGGTTTTTCCAGTAGCCACGTATGGATGTAGGAGTTAGACCATAAAGAAGGCTAAGAGCTGAAGAATTGATACTTTCTAACTGTGGTGTTGGAGAAGACTCTTGAGAGTCCCTTGGACTGCAAGGAGATCCAACCAGTCAATCCTAAAGGAAATCAACCCTGAATATTCATTGGAAGGACTGAAGCTGACACTGAAGTGCCAATAATTTGGCCACCTGATGTGAAGATCCAACTCATTGGAAAAGACCCTGAGGCTGGGGAAGATTGAGGACAGGGGGAGAAGGGGGTGACAGAAGATGAGATGGTTGGACGGCATCACTGACTCAATGGACATAAGTTTGAATAAACTCAGGGAGATAATGAAGGACAGGGAAGCCTGGCGTGCTGCAGTCCATGGGGTTGCAAAGATTCAGACACAACTGAGCAACTGAACAGCAGCAAGGAAATTTATTCTATTTTATCATATTCATCCTCCGTGAGGTAGGGATTTTACCTTTTGAAAGCCTCGTGTCTAGGTTAACTTTGGTGACTTGGTCTATTGAGTCCCAGAGCATCTTCCTCAATTTTCTAATCTCTCATTTTATGCCTACTAGTGTCTGTATTGGGCTTCCCAGATGGCTCCAGTGGTAAAGAGCCTGCCTGCCAATGCAGGAGATGTAAGAGATGCAAGTTCAGTCCCTGGATCAGGAAGATCCTCTGGGGAAGGGAATGGCAATCTGCTCCAGTGTTCTTGCTTAGAGAATCCTCATGGACAGAGGAGGCTGACGGGATATAGTCTGTGAGGTTGCAAAGGGTCAGACACTTCTGAGCCACACTTTCACGATAGCTACCAACCACAGCACTTGAAATTCACAGAGTTCACGTGAACATTTTTGTGTTCTTGGAAATCTATATGAGATGAAAAGCAGAGTGTATAGTGGGAAATACCTTTAGCTTTACCCAGAGTTCTTACTGAGACAGCTCTGATGTTTTCTAGTAGAAATAATAGGAGAAGTGGATGTTGAGAAAGTAGTGATACTTGGGGTCTTGAGAGGTGTACACAGTGTACTATTTCTAGAGGAATTTGGCACCTGTATGAGGTCTATAGTCTTTGTATACTTAACATGCTTTGTCTTCAGATACTATTGGTTTCTGCAGATATTTGGCCTTTCATTTTATTGCACTTTTTTCATTGAACAAATAATATTTTAAAAAATAGGTACATATTTTTAACATTGTTTGCAGTAAGGAATAAAAAATTGTGTATATTCATAAAATAGGTCACTCCACTCTTTCTTCTTCCAGATATCCAGGGAATAAAGATAATGCATGTTACTCCTCAAAATTCAATCATAAATGCCAATGATACATGTGTTTGTATGTTCACCCTTTAAAAAAAGAGGACTTTGTAGGGTTTGTAATATTAAATTCATGCAAAATAGGAAATTAATATTAAAACTGAAGAGTTTATACAGTTAAAAGGAACAACCAAGGGGATGGTATCAGGCAGGACCAAAATTTAGGTAAGGACATGAAATATGCAAATTAATGTAAATCGATGAACCAAAATGCAATTAATAGTACTTTTAAAGCAGTGCTTTAACTTAAATAAGTGTGGATTTCCTTTAAAATGCTGCCATATATCCAGGAGTGTGTCGGTTGAATTTCTTGAAATCCCGGAAGTGTCGTCATTTTTCCGCACGATGCAGCGTTCTGAAGACAAATGATGGCTTATAAGGGGACAGCAGGTTATCAGAGAGGACCCCGCTGCAACCCAGACTACTCCAGGCGACCAGGATCTATCTATTTTCTTCCTAGAGATGAGAACTAGCTGGGTATTTCCCTCTTGGCTATCTGTGAAGAGAAAATTGTGCTTTTTTTCATGTTTTATTTTCTAGGAATGCATAGTATAGTAGAACTATACTTTAGATTTAATCTCTCTCTCTGAGAATAGACCAAAAAAATAAAAAATAAAACCCTCATAAAAGCATAGATTCTAATGCTAAAACCTGCACTTTTTCTGTTCCCAGTTCTCATGGAAGAGGGAGGGGTAGAGAAATAGAAACTAAAATTTATGGATCCCCTGAAATAGTCCAGACGCTGCGCTAAGTGCACTAAGATCCTTATATTCTCTGTCTTACTTTGCATCAACACTTTGAAAAAGAATTTTCTCCCCTCTGTCTCCCCAGTCAGGGGACTGAACTTGAGAGAGGTAACATAATTTGCAAAATGCCACGGTCAGAGTACAGCAGACTTCTGTTTGAGCCCAGATCTGGAAGTCAAGTTCATGTCGCTGAACTTGAAAACGAGAGAAGAGAACAAGACATTGGAAAGGTGCCCGCTCCAGGTCTCTGCCTGTCTCAGACACCAGTGGGTTCCACGCCCCTCCAGCCTGGGTGTGTGGCTCCTGTCTGTATGGACCTACACCTCATGTGAGTCTAGTTCCCTGGGATCTGAGGTCACCATCATTTCACACTCATCCTCCACTCTCCAGAGCCTCAGACCATGGCATGCCAGTCACAGCTCAGCCAGTGGTGAGCACAGACAGGTTGGTTGCCCACTTCCTTCTTTTTCAGGGTAGACACATTTCATTATAAGCCTGTGTGTGCCACAATTGCTTCAGTTCCTGAAAAGCTGACCTCATGGCAGGTGAGCTTTTCAGACTTCCTTGTCCTTCATTATCTCCAGGAGTTTGTTCAAACTCATATCCACTGAGTCAGTGATGCCATCCAACATCTCATCCTCTGCCACCCACTTTCTCTTCCTGCCTTCAATCTTTCCCAGCATCAGGGTCTTTTCCAATGAGCTGGCTCTTCCTATCAGGTGACCAAACTATTGGAGTTTCAGCTTCAGCATTGGTCCTTCCCAGGAATATTCAGGGTTGATTTCCTTTAGGCTTGACTGGTTTGATCTTGCAGTCCAAGGAACTCTCACAAGTCTTCTCCAGCACCGCAATTTGAAAGCATCAGTTCTTTGGCTCTCAGACTTCTTTATGGTCCAACTCTCACATCCATACTTGATTACTGGAAAAAACATGGCTATACTGGAACCTACATTGGCACTTCATCATCACTCAAAGTCTATAGTTTACTTTAGGGCTCACTCTTGGAGTCATTCTGTGAGTCTGAACAAATGATTAATGACATGTATCCACCATTATGGTATCAGTTCAGTTCAGTTCAGTAGCTCAGTCATGTCTGACTCTTTGCGACCCCATGGACTGAAGCATACCAGGCCTCCCTGTCCATTGCCAGCACTGAGAATTTACTCAAACTCATGTCCATTGAGTTGTGATGCCATCTAGCCATCTCATCCTCTGTCATCCCCTTTTCCTCCCGCCTTCAATCTTTTCCAGCATCAGGGTCTTTTCCAATGAGTTAGTTTTCTCATCAGGCGGACAAAATATTGGAGCTTCAGCTTCAGCATCAGTCCTTCCAATGAATATTCAGGACTGATTTCCAGCCTTGCAGTCCAAGGGGCTCTTAAGAGTCTTTTCCAACATCACAGTTCAAAAGCATCAATTCTTCAACACTCAGCATTCTTTATAGTCCAATTCTCCCATCCATACATGACTTCAGGAAAAACCATAGCTTTGAGTAGATGGACATTTGTTGGCAAAGTAATGTCTTTGCTTTTTAATATGCTGTCTAGGTTGGTCATAACTTTTCTTCTAAGGAGCAAATGTCTTTTAATTTCATGGCTGCAGTCATCATCTGCAGTGATTTTGGAGCCCAGAAAATAAAGTCTGTCACTGTTTCCACTATTTCCCCATTTATTTGCCATGAAGTGATGGGACCAGATGCCATGATCTTAGTTTTCTGAATGTTGAGTTTTAAGCCAACTTTTTCACTCTCCTCTTTCACTTTTATCAAGAGGCTCTTTAGCTCTTCTCTTTCTGCCATAAGGGTGGTGTCTTCTGCATATCTGAGATTACTGATATTTCTCCCAGCAGTCTTGATTCCAGCTTGTGCTTCCTCCAGCCCAGCATTTCTCATGATGTAGTCTGCATATAAGTTAAATAAGCAGGGTGATAATATACAGCCTTGACATATTCCTTTCCTGATTTGGAACCAGTCTGTTGTTCCATGTCCAGTTCTAACTGTTGCTTTTTGACCTGCATACAGATTTCTCAGGAAGCAGGTCAGGTGGTCTGCTATGCCCATCTCTTTCAGAATTTTTCATAGTTTGTTGTGATCCACACAAAGGCTTTGGCATAGTCAATAAAGCAGAAGTAGATGTTTTTCTGGAACTCTCCTGCTTTTTTGATGATCCAAAGAATGTTGGCAACTTGATCTCTGCTTCCTCTGCCTTTTCTAAGTGCAGCTTTAACATCTGTAAGTTCGTGGTTCACATACTTGAAGCCTGACTTGGAGAATTTTGAGCATTACTTTACTAGAATGTGAGATGAGTGCAATTGTGTGGTAGTTTGAGCATTCTTTGGCATTGCCTTTCTTTGGGATTGGAATGAAAACTGACCTTTTCCAGATCAGAGACAGTATTTCCAATGACCTAAGAACGCTCTGTGCTCTTCTTATTCATCCACTCCCTCTCCACAAAAACAAACAAACAGCAGCCACTGGTTTTTTTACTGTCTCCATGGTTTTGCCTTAGCTTATAAGTTAAAGCAAATGTATTTTTATCAACAATGTAATGTTATTCATCTATGTACCTCCCTCCTGAGTGCACCATAGCTTTTGTAATAAAGTTCAAATCCTTAGTCCACAACACTTTCACGATTTCATTTCTTCTCTGCTTTCTAATCTTTTCTCTTAGCATTTCTGCACGTATTTTACTCTGGTCATAAAGCGGCATTCTAAGTATAAAATGCATTTCTTCATCTCAGTTGTTCTATGTGTTCTTCCCTGAACAAAAGCGTGAAATGACTATCAGGCTGCACCTGAGTATTGAAGGACCCTCCCCCCTTGTTATAACACTTAACTGGGCATTCTACCAGACACAGATGAGGCTTAGCTCTGAGTACACAGTGGCTTTTGCAGATGTACATTTGGAGTCGTAAATTGCTATAGCCTATGATGGAATAGACCCCCATATATACATAATATATCTCCAATACTTTGGCCACCTGATGGAAAGAGCCAAATCATTGGAAAAGACCGTGATGCTGGGAAAGATTGAGGGTAGGAGGAGAAGGGGGTGGCTGAGGTTCAGTAGTACTACTGACTCAGTGGACATGAACATGAGCAAACTCCAGGAGACAGTGTAGGACAGGGAAGCCTGGTATGCTGCAGTCCATGGAGTCACAAAGAGTAGCGACTGGCTTAGTGTGTGGCTTAGTGATTGAACAGCAACAAAGTGGAATAATAGAGTTGCTGGACTTGTCCTTCCTCCATATATATATATATATATATATATTTTATTCTTAAATCTTGCTAACTCTCCTCCTCCCCCAGTGCAAGCTAGTATAAGTGTGACTTCCTTCAGGAAGCTTTGCCTTGCATGTCCCAAGGAATTTAGAGACCCATCAGATAGGAGCCACACCACCCTATACAATCCCCAATACCATCCCATGGAGGGGCCATCTACGTACTCATCTGTTTCTCCCATAGTCTGGAAGCATTTGTGGGAGTTTTTCTATTGCCTGGCAAGTCCTGGCACATTGAAAACATTCAGTAAAATGCTTTTTGAAATGAACATCAAAGTAAGGATCACCTGGATTTTTATTGGATTTGTGTCATGATAGAGACCAAATTTAATAAGATAATTCCAATATTTCCCCCTTTCCTAGGCTTATAATGCTGTGTTACTCTGCCACTTTTTCCTTGTAATGCTTAAAATGAATGCATACTGATTTAACTTTAAGTTTGGGGATATTTAGTTTTCCACTGGCGTCCTGGAACCATCCGTGTCTGAGAGCTAGCCCACTCTCAGGCCTCTACCCTTTGATGTGGAGGGTTTGGCTGCAACGCTTGGGGAAACTCCCTCCATGATGGCAGTCAGGGAGAAAGGGTTTCTGTGATGAGCACTTACTCTGTCCAAGCTCTTGAACTTGATGAATGTGGCTAAGAAGGTGACTGATAAATAAGTATCAAACAAGAGGTATTGGATTATTCAAAGTCGTGATTATTTGAGATTTTGATAAGATTTGGCCACTGCTTGATGCAGAAGATGTGGGTTCGATCCCTGGGTTGGAAAGATTCCCCTGGAGAAGGAAATGGCAACCCACTACAATATTCTTATATTAAAACAAAACAAAACAATCAAATAATTGTAATCAGAAGGATAGCAGAATTATTTAAATTCCTGATTTTCTTAAAACTCGACTGGAATTGAATATAAAGAGGAATCAAGGGTATGTAATATTGATACCGAGTTAACTGAGAGTTAAAATTCTCTTTTTTTTTTCAGTTGCACTGCCTAAAATGCCCTGAACAAGATCATTTTTGTACATGAAATTTTGCACCTCATTACTCCTAATTACATCCTTTAAGAGGCATTCTTTGAGAATACATAATGAACAATGTAGAATAAAAAAATACTTCTGTTCTTATTGTTATGTCTTGTTCTTACATCTGACTTCAGCATTTGCCTATTTCTATCCCAAATAAAACATTTTAAACCACCTAGATTTCAGACACTTTTCTTCTGAGGAGTAGGGAGAGAGACCTACCATTTTAATGAATACGATGGAAACATTCCCCTTCAACACTGTCCTCCTACCTTGCTCACGTCATGTAACGTGTTCTACCGAATCATATAATTATACAGTTCTCATTTTGGCTACAAGACTATAAACCTCCCAAGGACAGGAACATAGATTTCTGGAATCCTTACTGTGGCTGAATGGGTGCCATGAGAAATACAATGCATCTGACAAGTTTTTGTTGAATAGAATGACAGCGGTTTTCATGTCTTTCAAGGCATCTTATATTATGTGAATATTCCAACTATTAGAAGTGCTCTCTCCATTTTGAGATCATTTCTGCTCTTTTATCTTCCACCAGATCATTTATGAAATGAAACCATTTACAGTATGTCTAACCATTCTCCCCTGTCAGGCTAGCAAATTCTTGAAGATAATTGTATTATGCATCTGAATATTTTTATGACCTTATCCTCACCACCCATTTCTTCACATCTTGATTTAAAATTTAATTATCCTGGTTGTTCTTCTTTGAGCATGCTCCTGTATATCTCTGCCAAATATATATATTAATAAGTCAATGTCAAAATTGGTTGTAGTCCTCTGAGATGATTTGTGTAGCTAAAAATAAACAGAATCATCACAGCTATTGCTCTAACCTGATTTTTCTACTAAATGCTGGGAATACTATTCACATACACTTGACTAGTTCAAAATCACATGTTCACATTAAGTAAAAAATGCTTTGTAACGGAAATCCAAGCTTTTCTCAGCTTAGTTACCATGATCTTATTCTTGCAACTTTTAAGGGGATTTTATATCTTTCCCTCAAATAGGTTGACAGATATAGATAGACAGTCCAACAGGAAGACAGACAGATAGATGGACAGATAGATAGTAATGGCTAGATTTCTTTCTTTTTTTTTTTTTTGCAGGGGAGGATACTTACTTTGCAACTTTAAATATGGTACTTTAAATACATTCTCTAATCATCACAATCATTTCATAACACAGGACAATTATTGTCCTTATCATAAAATGAGAAGCTGAGAGTACTGAGGCTTAAGAAGATAAAACTAGCAGTTTGCCCCCGAATCCTGGATCCCAGAAGACTTCTTTACAATCTTCTTTACTTCTTTACAAAACCGTCTGGTAAGATGTTTTTAGAGTTAAAATATGTTTGCCTTTCATCTGTTGTTGCATAAACGTCATGACACCAGGAGAAAGGGCTCGCTGAGTCAGGCACATTTGGAAATGTGTACAGAGGTGTGTGTATGTGCTCTGCCCCCAAACTATGCCATGCAATGATGTGGGGACTCCCCCTCTTATCTCTGGTTAATGTAGAGGGTCCTTGGGGGACAACCTCCATCCTTCCTGGATCTATTGTAACACTTAAGATTTTTTTAAAAGGAAAAAAAATCTACACTGAGATCAACATCATGGTGGGACTGATCTTTTCTCAGAGCAAAGCATTTGGCAGTTGCCTTCTCTGTTCAAAGGCAGAAAGAGCCCTATGCTAATGCCCACATGATGTTCCTTCTTGGGTAGAAAGCATCGTGTACAGATCATCTTGTCAAGAAGGTTGGTTTATGTATCTTCACATTTTTTTGAGATGTATCAAGAGTTTTTTCATTTCCTGACCATTTGCAGAATAGTCAATAAAACCCATTGGAAAATACACTTATAATACAGAGTTAGATTGCCTCTATTTAGAAGTAGATTGAAATAAGAAAAGGAAGGTTTACCATCAATGGGATGTTGGATAAGAACAAAGAGCATCCTCCTCATGGTCAGGCCTCCTGTGTATGAGGACTGACTCACCTCTGTGTTTTCAATGTTCTGTTCTTCTGACATTGAGACACATCAGACATCAGGGCAAAGTCCCTCAAGAGCTCAAGACCTAAGTCTTAAATGTCCCCAGGCCCTCTATCTAGCAGATTATCTCATAGAAGACTATACTTGCTATATAAGATTGGCTCTGACAAGCCATTTCACTTCTGATGCCCAATTACTCAGCTACTGCTAGGTGCCAAGGCTTGAGCCTACATTCTAATCATGTCTTCACCTCATCCTTTCTCAGTAATGACACTAAGTAAAGTCCTTTAAATTATAGCTTCTCCATGAAATGTGGAGCTCATATGAACACATCTCTCTTAACTAGGTCCTTAACCATTCTACTAACAGCTCAAATCTCCATCTCTGTGGCAAGCTTGTGGGTGTGTATGTGTGTGTATGTAAGTTTTATAATGAAACAGAGGGTCAGAGAAGGAATGACCAGATATATAACATATGCCAAGGATTTCAGAAACTCCTGAGGGTTAGGCTAGAGGAATGGTTATAATGATCCTAATCTATGTTCTAATTGATTCTGTGTAAGTGAACAAGACTGTATCCTGAGTGAGTGATCATGAAGTCATTTTATGAACTCACATGACTCCTATGGAACATGTGGGGAGGATATTTGGAGCATCATCAAACACCTGGAGATTTTCAATTCCTCATTTTTTGCTTGTGTGATTTATTAACAGTTCTGCTAATGCAGATAGAATGCACCCCCCAATTACAGCAGAGGGTAAGGCTGAAAGCTGCTCAGTCTATGCTATTCAGAGTACAGAATATCTGCAGCCTAGTTGATCATTTTTGAATCATCAGCTCCATCTTTATGTTAAATTAACAATTTAACAGCTGCTTTCATCAAAGTTCCTTTGTGTCTATCAACTTGATACTGTCATTTTTTTTTCTTAAATGCAATTTCCAAGATCGTTTCTGTATCTCTTTAGTCTCAGATTACTGATTTGCATGTTTGCTCAATTTGTATACAAATGTTCAGGCATTTATATACCATCCAGGGAGCATGAAACACCCTCCAAAACTCTAGAGAATAATTTAATCTATCTCACCACTCACTTAACTTAAATTTCTTTTTCATTAAGGACAGGTGATGAACGAATGCAGTGAAACATGACTGAGCAGAGATCCATTGGTTCCCAAGTAAGAAATACTCTAAATCAAATGAACAAGCAAAGGTTCTATCATGCAGTTCAGCTCAGTTCAGTCGCTCAGTCGTGTCCGACTCTTCGCGACCCCATGAACCGCAGTACGCCAGGCCTTGCTGTGCATCACCAACTCCCGGAGTTCACCCAAACTCATGTCCATTGAGTTGGTGATGCCACCAACCATCTCATCCTCTGTTTCCCCCTTCTCCTCCTGCCCTCAATCTTACCCAGGATCAGGGTCTTTTCCAATGAGTCAGCTCTTCACATCAGGTGGCCAAAGTATTGGAGTTTCAGCTTCAACATCAGTCCTTCCAATGAAAACCCAGGACTTATCTCCTTTAGGATGGACTGGTTGGATCTCCTTGCAGTCCAAGGGACTCCCAAGAGTCTTCTCCAACACCACAGTTCAAAAGCATCAATTCTTCGGCACTCAGCTTTCTTTATATTCTAACTCTCACATCCATACATGACTACTGGAAAAACCATAGATTTGACTAGATGGATCTTTGTTGACAAAGTAATGTCTCTGCTTTTTAATATGCTGTCTAGGTTGGTCATAACTTTCCTTCCAAGGAGTAAGTGTCTTTTAATTTCATGGCTGCAGTCACCATCTCCAGTGATTTTGGAGTCCCAAAATAATAAAGTCAGCACTGTTTCCACTGTTTCCCCATCTATTTCCTGTGAAGTGATGGGACTGGATGCCATGATCTTCGTTTTCTGAATGTTGAGTTTTAAGCGAATATTTTCACTCTCCTCTTTCACTTTCATCCAGAGGCTTTTTAGTTCCTCTTCACTTTCTGCCATAAGGGTAGTGTCATCTGCATATCTGAGGTTATTGATATTTCTCCCGGCAATCTTGATTCCAGCTTGTGCCTCATCCAGCCCAGCATTTCTCATGATGTACTCTGCATATAAGTTAAATAAGCAGGGTGACAATATACAGCCTTGACATACTCCTTTTCCTGTTTGGAACCAGTCTGTTGTTCCATGTCCAGTTGTAACTGTTGTTTCCTGACCTGCATACAGGTTTCTCAAGAGGCGGGTCAGGCGGTCTGGTATTCCCATTTCTTTCAGAATTTTCCACAGTTTGTTGTGATCCACATAGTAAAAGTCTTTGGCATAGTCAATAAAGAATAAATAGATGTTTTTCTGGAACTCTCTTGCTTTTTTGATGATGCAGAGGATGTTGTCAATTTTACCTCTGGTTCCTCTGCCTTTTCTAAAACCAGCTTGAACATTTGGAAGTTCATGGTTCATGTATTGCTGAAGCCTGGCTTGGAGAATTTTGAGCATTATTTTACTAGCGTGTGAGATGAATGCAATTGTGTGGTAGTTTGAGCATTCTTTGGCATTGCTTTACTTTATTATTACATAATTCCAATAAGTGAGGATGCTGAAAATCAAGTCAGACCTGTCACAAAGGACAGGAAAGCCATTACTTTTCCAGTAGTCATGTATGGATACGAGAGTTGGACCATAAAGAAGGATGAGTGATGAAGAATTAATTGTTCAAACTATGGTGTTGGAGAAGACTCCTGAGAGTGCCTTGGACTACAAGGGGATCAAACCAGTTAATTCTAAAGGAAATCAATCCTGAGTATTCATTGGAGGTACTGATGCCGTAGCTGAAGCTCCAATCCTTTGGCCACCTGATGTAAAGAACCAACTCACTGGAAAAGATTCTGATGCTGGGAAAGATTTAGCGCAGGAGGAAAAGGGGGCGACAGAGGATGAGATGGTTGGATAGCAGCACTGACTCCATGGACATGAGTTTGAGCAAACTCTAGGAGATACTGAAGGACAGGGGAGCCTGGTGTGCTGCAGTCCATGGGGTCACAGAAAGTCAGCATGACTGAGCCACTGAACAATAACTTCTCACCTTTAATGCTAGTCAGTTAAGGCTCCTGCAACAAAACACCTAAATGGTTTAGTGATTTTGCCTACTTTCTTCAATTTAAGTCTGAATTTGGCAATAAGGTGTTCATAATCTGAGACACAGCCAGCTCCTAGTCTTGTTTTTGCTGACTGTATAGAGCTTCTCCATCTTTGGCCACAAATAATATAATCAATCCGATTTCAGTGTTGACCGTCTGGTGATGTCCATGTGTAGAGTCTTCTCTTGTGTTGTTGGAAGAGGGTGTTTGTTATGACCAGTGTGTTCTCTTGGCAAAACTCTATTAGCCTTTGACCTGCTTCATTCTGTATTCCAAGGCCAAATTTGCCTGTTACTCCAGGTGTTTCTTGACTTCCTACTTTTGCATTCCGGCCCCCTATAATAAAAAGGGCATCTTTTTTGGGTGTTAGTTCTAGAAGATCTTGTAGGTCTTCATGCTGCTGCTGCTGCTAAGTCGCTTCAGTCGTATCCGACTCTGTGCGACCCCATAGACAGCAGCCCACCAGGCTCCCCCGTCCCTGGGATTCTCCAGGCAAGAACACTGGAGTGGGTTGCCATTTCCTTCTCCAATGCATGAAAGTGAAAAGTGAAAGGGAAGTCGTTGAGTTGTGTCCGACTCTTAGTGACCCCATGAACTGCAGCCTACCAGGCTCTTCCGTCCATGGGATTTTCCAGGCAAGAGTGCTGGAGTGGGGTGCCATTGCCTTCTCCAGTAGGTCTTCATAGAACCGTTCAAATTCAGCTTCTTCAGCATTACTGGTCAAGGCATAGACTTGGATTACTGTGATATTAAATGGTTTGCCTTGGAAACAAACAGAGATCATTCTGTCATTTTTGAGATTGCATCCAAGTACTGCATTTCAGACTCTGTAGTTGACTATGATGGCTACTTCATTTCTTCTAAGGGATTCTTGCCCACAGTAGTAGATATAATGGTCATCTAAGTTAAATTCACCCATTCTAGTCCATTTTAGTTCGCTGATTCCTAAAATTTCAATGTTCACTCTTGCCCTCTGCTGCCTGACCACTTCCAATTTGCCTTGATTCATGGACCTAACATTCCAGGTTCCTATGCAATATTGCTCTTTACAGCATTGGGCCTTGCTTCCATCCCCAGTCACATCCACAACTGGGTGTTGTTTTTGCTTTGGTTCCCTCTTTTCATTCTTTCTGGAGTTATTTCTCCACTGTTCTCCATTAGCATATTAGGCACCTACCAACCTGGGGAATTCATCTTTCAGTGTCCTATCTTTTTGCCTTTTCACACTGTTCATGGGGTTCTCAAGCGAGGATACTGAAGTGGTTTGCCATTCCCTTCTCCAGTGGACCATGTTTTGTCAGAGCTCTCCACCATGACCCATCCTTCTTGGATGGCCCTAAATGACATGGCTCATAGTTTCATTGAGTTAGACAAGGCTGTGGCCCATGTGATCAGATTGGTTAGTTTTCTGTGATTATGGTTTTCAGTCTGTCTGCCCTCTGATGGAGAAGGATAAGAGGCTTATGGAAGCTTCCTGATGGGAAAGATTGACAGGGGGAAACCGGGTCTTGTTCTGGTGGGGAGGGCCATGCTCAGTAAATCTTTAATCCAATTCTCTATTGAGGGGGGGGGGGGCAGGGGCTGTGTTCCCTCCCTGTTATTTACCTGGGGCCAAACTATGGTGAAGGTAATGTAGATAATGGTGACCTCCTTCAAAAAGTCCCGTGCACACATTGCTCCACTCAGTGCCCCCAACCCTGCATCAGGCCACTGCCAACCCACACCTCTGATGGAGACTCCTGGACACTCCCAGGCAAGTCTGGGTCAGTCTCTTGTGGGGTCATTGCTCCTTCCTCCTGGGTCCTGGTGTGCAAAAGGTTCTGTTTGTGCCCTACCAGAGTCTATTTCCCTGTGTACATTCTGGCAGCTCTATGGTAGGTTAATGGCGACCTCCTCCAAGAGGGCTTATGCCATACCCAGGTCTGCTGCACCCAGAGCCCCTGCCCCTGTGGCAGTCCACTGCTGACCCTTACCTCCACAGGAGACACTCAAACACAGTTCTGTCTCAGTGTCTGTGGGGTCTCTGGGTCCTGGTGCATGCAAGGTTTGTTTGGGCCCTCTGAGTGTCTCTGGCAGGTATGGGGTTTGATTCTAAACATGATTTTGCATTCCTACTATATTGCTGGGCTTTTCCTTTGCCCTTGGATGTGGGGTGTCTCCTCACAGCCCCTTCAGCGCTGTGCAGCTGCTACTCCAGCATGACCAGATAATCAAGATGGTGTGATCACTCACCTAGAGCCAGATATCCTGGAATGTGAAGTCAAGTGGGCCTTAGGAAGCATCACTATGAACAAAGTTAGTGGAGGTAATGGAATTCCAGTTGAGCTATTTTAAATCCTAAAAGATGATGCTATAAAAACGCTGCACTCAATATGCCAGCAAATTTGGAAAACTCAGCAGTGACCACAGGACTAGAAAAGGTCAGTTTTCATTCCAATCCCAAAGAATGGCAGTGCCAAAGAATGTTCAAACTACCGCACAATTGCGCTCATCTCACACACTAGCAAAGTAATGCTCAAAATTCTCCAAGTCAGGCTTCAACAGTACATGAACTGTGAATTTTCAGATGTTCAAGCTGGATTTAGATAAGGCAGAGGAACCAGAGATCAAATTGCCAACATCTGTTGGATCATTGAAAAAGAACTCTGAAGAAGAAGTATGGATGGAGGTTCACTCCAGTGTGACTAGATAAGCGGTGGTTGGTTCTGCAAGGAGATCCAACCAGTCCATCCTAAAGGAAATCAGTCCTGAGTATTCATTGGGAGGACAGATGCTGAAGGTGAAACTCTAGTATTTTGGCCTCCTGAGACGAAGAACAGACTCATCTGAAAAGACTCTGATGCTGGGAAAGATTGAAGGCAGGAGAAGGGGATGACAGAAGATGAGATGATTGGATGGCATCACCAGCTCAATGGACATGAGTTTGATTAAGCTCTGGGAGATGGTGATGGACAGAGCAGCCTGGCATGCTGCAGTCCTTGGGGTTGCAGAAAGTCAGACACAACTGAGTGACTGAACTGCCTGAACAAAACATCATTCCATAGGTGGCTGACACAGTGGAAACTGATTTTTCACAGTTCTAAAAGCTGGGAAGCCCAAGATTATAAGTGCCAGTCTATTCATTCCTGATGAGGACTCCCTTTTTGGCTTGCAGATGGCCACTTTCCTCTTTTGTCCTCGTGTAGCCTTTCTGCTGTGTTTTCATGCAGGCACACACGCACGTGCACGCACACGCAGATGGAACTGGGGGAAGGGTAAAGAGAACAAGTTTTCCTGTGTCTCTTCTTATAAGAAAACCAATCCCATCATGAGGACTCCAGTCTGATGGTCTCCTCTGAACCTCATTTCCCAAAGTTGCCTTCTCCGAACACCACCACACTGAAGTGAGGCCTTCAGCATATCACTTTTTGGTACAGGTGAGGGAACCCATAACACCTCTCATAGCTCAGCAAATATTTTCATTTTAGCTGTAATTTTCTTTACAGTTGTCATCCTATTCCTAAGGTATATGGTATAGTAATAGAGCCTCAGAATCCTGAATCTAAAAGAAAGCAATAAGATGACAATATATGTAGATTTTCAAGGAAAATCTGTAGTGTGGTTTTGGCAGAAGTCACTTAAATCTGATATTTCGTTATTGGCCATAAGATCTACCTTAGAAGCAAGGTTCTCCAGATATGAATAGCCTCCTTGAGGATACTCATTATAATCCTCTGTTACGAGTTGAGTTGAGAATGAGAAAATCCTATAATTAGTCTCTGTAAAGAGTGTCAGTCTAGCCCTGCTAAACAATTCCCAAACAGGAGCTCTTCAAATCTGCCCATTGCTGTAAGTTGTGTGACCAAGTACTGTAGGAAGTGCTGGGGAGGACAGAAGGGGAGGAGACACAGGAGGATTCCCTGCAGAGTCATGAGGGGTTATTTGGAGTCAAGGGGCAAGGAATAGGAGTACCAAATATTACATTAAGTCCACAGGATCCAGGACTGGGTTAGGGTTCGAATCCAAACATCTGAGTAAGTAGGGCAAAGTTGAAGTGAGAACAGATCCAAGATCCTAGCCAGCTTTCAGGTAACCATAGCTTGACCTGTTCACTGCTGAGTGCTAGATGGAGAGAAAGTAGCTTATCTGGATTAAAGGACCAGAGTCAGTGTGGACCCAATAGTTCACAAAGGCGTAAGAAACAAGAGGTGTGGCTGATGAAGCCCAATAGGTCCTAAAGCTTTTGCTGTTCAAGTCACCCCAGGACTTGCACTGGCTTGATATTCATCTCCTGCAGAACTGGAAGCTTTTTAACATGAGGGCCATGTCATACTCTTCTTCCTCGAGTTCCCCACATAGTACAGGCTGCTGTACAATAAATGTTCAACTTCTATTCTACTTTTTTGCATATCTTTTTGTAAATCTGGTATAAACATGACTTTCACTAAGACAGTAGCATTTTAAATTATTCTCAAGATTTCATATCAAGGATCTAATGGATTTTGGGTACTTTCTGTGGAGTAGGCTTTGATTTGATGACAGAAGTAAGCTAATTTAACCCTGGGCTCCTAGGGGAGAAGTATTAGGTAGAAAGGGGAGGACACAGGTGGTTCCAAAAATTAAAAACAAATGATGCAAAGAAAGTGGAAGCTGATGATAGACCTTCCTAATTGTCCAAGTTCTTGCAAGTTTCCAATGACATTTTATTTGCAATCCAGCCAGTGATTCTTGTTTAGGAAGATGCTGTTAGCAGATAACGAGCTTTGCCAAAATGTTTGCATCAACCTAATAGCTCAAGTCCTCCTGTCAAAATAATTAGAATAAAGAAGAAATTGAGGGGAAATGAAATTAGCAAGTATTTTGGAGAAAAAGCAATTTCTGAGCAGTGATGTGGATTCTGTGTCCTTCCCAGGGTTGGATGAACCACACATTATGGCCTGACATCTGCCAATATAGAATGTTCCTCTTCAAATGGGCTGGTGGGCATCAGTGTGTTCTTCTCTCTAAGAGATCTGCCAAACTGTGATGAGTAAGCCAGTGTTAGTTGCTCAGTCACTCAGTTATGTCTGACTCTTTGCAGTCGCATGGATTGTAGCCGGCCAGGCTCCTATGTCCATGGAGTTCTCCAGGCAAGAATATTGGAGTAGGTAGCCATTCCATTCGTCAGGGGATCTTTTTGACCCAGGGATTGAACCTGGGTCTCCTGCATTGCAGGGAGATTCTTTACCCTCTGAGCCACGAGGCAAGCATGTATAATTGTTACTGAATTTTGAAATAAACCTACTTGAAAGTCATGGTAGTTAAGAGAGGTCAGTTGATTCTTAGAGTCTGAAGTAAGCCATGTTTCTAATCTGTCCACACTTCAGGAGCCAAAGATCACCAGCCATCAACTAGCTATTAATACATGAGACCCAGTGAGTTTCCATCCCAGACTCGCTGAATCAGTATCACAGAACGGACAGGGGAATGTGCATTTTTACCAGGTTGTCCAGGTGATTCTAGTGCACTACAGGGTTTAGAGAGAATTATTATAGAATCTATCCTGCCTTGAAACCTTCAGAGCTGTGGTTCTGCAACTTTGCTTCATACTATAATTATCTGGGGAGCTTTTAAAGGGCCTGATGCCCAACCTACACTCCATACCAATTAAATGCGAATTTAAGAGGTGAGGGATCAAGGAGTCAGTATTTTTAGATCCTAGCAGGTGTTTCCAATGTGCAGTAAGCGTGAGAACCACTTTTCACTTGGAGTAAAATGTGCAAGGCTCAGGGTCCTTTCTGGCTGCACTTAGAGAAGCTCAGACTAGGAGAGTGATATCACAGCTCTGCATGGCAGGGGTATCCCCAGGGATGGCTTCGCACCAGCAAGCCTTGCTCATGCCATTCAGGCTGGCAAAAGACCACCTTGCAGCAAATGTAAAGTATTAATCTATGGAGAAGAATATTGTTGAAGCCTGAGGAATGCCTTGAAGTGTGGCAAACTCTGGGTCTGGAAGTCTGTGTCTACTGTTTGCCACCTGGAACAGTCCTGAGCAAGTAGTGCGATGGCTCTGAACTGCAACTTCTTAGCTGTAAGGAGGATGTGATAGAATCTACCTTGCCATGTGGTTGCTATTTTATCCTACTAATGGAGTGCACATGTTCAAACATGCAAAGTGCTTTTGGTTGGAACGGAGTCTTCATTGACTAACATTTGTGATCTTCTTAATTGTTTCTCCATTATTAAACATTTTTACAACCCTTTATAAGGCCAGCTTTCCCTATAACAGTTGGTAAAGAATCTGCTTGCAACACAGGAGACCCTGGTTCAGTTCCTGGGTCAGGAAGATCTGCTAGAGAAGGGATAGGCTACCCACTCCAGTATTCTTGGGCTTCCCTTGTGGCTCAGCTGGTAAAGAATCCGCCTGCAATGCAGGAGACCTGGATTCGATCCTTGGGTTGGGAAGATCCTCTGGAGAAGGGAAAGGCCGCCCACTCCAGTATTCTGGTCTGGAGAATTCCATGGACTTTATAGTCCATGGGGTCGCAAAGAGTCAAACACGACTGAGCGACTTCACATAAAGCCAGCGGTGCTAAATATGTGGCTCCTTTGTCTTAGACTAATTTTGGATCACTCTGTCATAATTGGCTCACAGATCCCATGGTGTTGGTACTTTGATCATCACTGCCGAGTAAGAGGGAAGACAAAGGAGGACCTTTGTTACTTACGTATCTGATAAAGTCCAGATCCTTCTGGAAATCATTTGGAGTTCATGGGCAAATGAAGCAGGTCATAAAATACTAAGAACTCAAGAGTAAAAATAAACTGCAAGGTTGAAATAGAAGTGAAGGTCTCAGCTCTCATCTTTCTTAACAATGCCTCGTCTGTTCGTCATGGCAACCATGGGATGGGAGCTGTTACTGCAAAAGGAGCGGATCGTGCATGGGAGAGGAATGTGAAGCACAGCAAAGAGAGAGGGCGTTCTGGGGACTTGTAGAAATGTGGACCCAAATGTGCTGGTGTGACCCCCTGGATGGATCAGCAGGTGTCCCAGTCCAGTCAGCTTTGGGGAGGCATGCTAATCTCCCTTGCCTTATCTTTGATGCAGAATCCCAAAGGCTTTGGGGTCTCAAAAGGTGGGCCTTGGTGTTTGTGTGTGTAAAAACGTCTATCCTGGTACCTCACTGACAGAAAGCATTCTGTCTATGTGAGCTAGACATAGATAATGCAAATGAGAAGTTAATTTATGTTGACCATTGAGCCTATAAGCTCTCTGTGTAAAAATACTGCTTAAAAACACATGTGAGAATGGAAAATTTGCTTGATCAATAGAGAATTAGAGTAACTGGAGTCAAATCCTTTTTCAAGAATACCTGCCAAACTGAGTGGACTCATTAGAAAACACCCTGATGCTGGGAAATATTGAAAGCAGGAGGAGAAGGGGATGACAGAGGATGAGATGGTTGGATGACATCACCAACTCGGCAGACATGAGTTTGAGCCGGCTCCGGGAGATGGTGAAGGACAGGGAAACCTGTTGTGTTGCAGTCTGTGGGGTCGCAGAAAGACAACTGAACAACTAAACACCAACAATCAAACAGACTGATGCATTGTGAAGGGTGTCTGATCAGCTGGCACTCAGTGAGCTTGCTTTAAGTCTCGTGTGTGTGTGTGTGTGTGTGTGTGTGTGTGTGTGTGTTAGCTGATCAGTCATGTCTGACTCTTTGAGGCCCCATGGACTGTAGCCTGTGAGACTCCTCTGTCCATGGGATTCTCCAGGCAAGAATACTGGAGTGGGGTTGCCATCCTTTTCCGAGTGATCTCCCTGACTGCATTGCAGGTGGATTCTTTACCACTGAGCCATCAGGGAAGCCTTTAAGTCTCCTAGATAAGCACAAACACCAGGTGAACATTTGCAGAGACTGAGATGAAAGTTGATTTTTTTTTAGTTGGCAAAGAGTTAAAATTCTAGGTCTCAAGGAGACTAGAGACTGTCAAATGGCTATGTCACCTCCAAGTGAAATATTTCACAGCCCGCCCACCTAAATGACTGACAGTCTTCATGACCCCAGGGCCTATCCCAAACATACTCTGCTCTTACCTTCTGTGATAATACACACCTGCCTTTTGATAAAACCAGAAAGAAAGTTTCACCATTTATGCCCAAATTCTACTTTGCTTTGTCGCTAAAACATTCATTTCGGGAAAATATTTACTGGCATTTGAAGGAGTCCTGACTCTAAAGCTTATCATTATAGTAACATCTTAAAAACATCATTTGTTTATTTATTTATTTTTGTCTGGGCTGGGTCTTCATTGCTGTGAGCAGGCTTTCCCTAGTTGCAGCGAGGGGCTACTCTCTAGCTGCAATGCACAGGCCTTGCAGTGCCTTCTCTTGCTGTGAAGCAAGGGCTCTATGCCCGCAGGCTCAGTAGTTGCGGTGCACCAGCCTCGCGTTCCAAGGCACGAGGAATCTTCCAGACCAGGGACTGAACCAGTGTCCTCTACAGTGGCAGGTGGACTTGCATCCACTGCACCACTAGAGAAGTCCCTAAAATAATGTTTTTATCTCAGACTTCTCATCTCTAAAATGAAGTAATAACACCTAACTTACCTCCTTAAGGGCTGTTGTGATAAATAAAATTTAGGAGAGTGAAGAAATGTCTACACAGATACTTTAAAGACGGAGACCTCTTATCACTGGGAGTTTGATGACAATGGTTTTATTTCAGAACGATTTTGCAGTTAGTTGTTGGTTAGAAGCTTTTTGGAATGAGCCCTGTTTTCATTTCTAGTTGCACTTGTGGCTGGTGGCTGACATTTACAAGATGACTGTGACAGGGTGCAGCTTTGGCTGGGGACACAGCTCTGCTTCAGCCTCGGCTTAAGTGGCTCATATGGTGATTGATCTCCTGACCTTGGATTCATTAACTCCATCCTCTGGTGAGAGGGACAAGCCAGTATAAGGCAGTCTTTGTTAGCACACTTCTGTCTGTATTTCTGGGGGTCAGAGACACTGGGGCCCTACTTGTGTGTGTAATCTGAAGTATATTCCCTTGGCTAGACAGTTCCAGGGATATGCAAAATTCACTGAAATAAAGTGACAGCATGATAGAAAAATGTAGAAAGCATTATAAGACTTCTTAATTGATAAGAGAAGATAATAAAAATGAGAACCATGATACTTCAAAACGCTCAGTGAAGCACAACCATGATTCCACATCTAATCCCATAACAAAATAGTGGGATTACTCCCATCTCAGGGGCCATGGTGACTTCTATTGAAATGAATATCTCTCTCTGTCTCTCTTGTTTGCTCGCTATTATTCATCAAGATCAAATTTTACAAAAGTTCTTAGTTTAATTTGGCAGCATAATCCTACATCTGTTTGAAAACAAGAAGGCTACATTGAAGGGATTTTGGGGGGTTTTGTTTGTTTGTTTTTTTGAAGGTGGGCTTCTGTTTTTATAAAAACGTAAGATTCTTTTTAACAAACGAGTAGGCAGCACCCTAGAGACACAAATGTGAAATCACGAAATCATTCCTGCATTTTTTTTTTCCAAACTGCCTCAGGTGTCACTTTTCCGGGGGTGGGGGGGCGGGTGTAGGCTGGAGGCTGGGAGGGTAACCTGATCTCCACACACATCTGGGCACTCACTTCAGGCCCACAATAGGGCAAAGAACGCTTTTCAAAAGATGTGGTTGGAAGAGCCAGGGAAAGGAAGATTCCCTCGGCTGCTGGTAGGTTTTTATACTGGATGGACTTTTCTGAATAGCAATTGCCATCCTCAGCTTCCTTCCCCACCAGGCGATCCTGAGAAGGCCTCCTTCATCCAGGGTGCCCTCCAGCCCTTCTCAGCCCCTGGCTTCCTTGCAGCTTCTTCTGGACCTCAGGCTGTCTGATCCAGAGGCCTCACCCCTCCTGTGCTTTGGAGACCCGGTCTTCAACACTTTGCTTCTCCAAGTTCCTGTGGTGAGGAACCAGAGCTGGGTTTGCTTTAGTCTTTGTTATTTTTTTTTTTTCCTTTTACTTCCAATATGCATGGACAGATATTTTTGTAAAATACAATCTAAATAAAATAAATTGAAAATTAAGATTAAATACAGTGAAAAAGCACAAGTACATCATCATCTTCCCTGTTGTTATCATTAGATTTAAGAGACAAATGAATCTATAGATTCTGTTTCCTTACTTGCTACACTAAAGAAACTGCGTCTGCAGATGTGGTCCCTGTCCTGGCCACGAGTGCTGCGGGTGAAGGCCAGCATGGCCTCCCGTAGTTTAGGGCACCTCTTCCTTCCTGGCAGCCTATAAACTGTAAGTAATTTTTTTTCAGCAGAGGAGGGGAGACAGACTAGGTGGTAGAGAGCATAGGGACAGATCAGACTGAGTGGGGTTCAAAGACTGTGTCATCACTGGGGAGGGAGGGTTCTGGAGGAGGTTGCCACAGGTCTGGGAGCAGCACGTGGAGGCACACTGTGAAAGCGCCACACGTCAGGGTGACATTGCCTTTGCTCTGCCCTGGGAAGCATTGGTGAGGTCAAACTTTGTTTTTCTGACTGAATTGATTATGTGCTATTGCAGCAAGTACAGAAAAACACAGATAAGAACCTCTTACAAGAACACTGTCAAGAGACATAAAATACTTGGAGAATTTTCCTTTAGAGCATTTATTCCGTGATGTCTTCAAAGAATTAACATCTTACATAATATGTATTATTTTTTAGCTTCTTTGCTAAAAATTATAAAATAAATCTTTTTATTATTGCTTTGTCTTAATGGCCATATTTTTAATAGGTAATTACTGTTACATTCATCTGTGAATTATGAATCACTTATTCATTACATCATTTTTGTAATGTTTAGATGACTTCTGATTTATTTGCCAATATAAAGAGCAATGAAATGAATGCTTCTGTGTTTATACATTTTTGTACAGTGTATGTGTTTATTGGTTATTTGCATTTCTCCTTTTGTTAATTACCTATTTACATATTTCTATTTTCAATTACCTACCAGAAAATCAGCACTTTCCATATTGATGTGTATAAATTCCTTGTGAATATACCATAGGTAACAAAAGAATCCAAAATGCAGTACTTGCATGCAATCTCAAAAACGACAGAATGATCTCTGTTTGTCTCCAAGGCAAACCATTCAATATCACAGTAATCCAAGTCTATGCCCCAACCAGTAATGCTGAAGAAGCTGAATTTGAACGGTTCTATGAAGACCTACAAGACCTTCTACAAGACCTTTTCACCAAAAAAAAAGATATCCTTTTCATTATAGGGGACTGGAATGCAAAAGCAGGAAGTCAAGAAATACCTGGAGTATCAGGCAAATTCGACCTTGGAGTACAGAATGAAGCAGGCAAAGGCTAACAGAGTTTTGCCAAGAGAATGCACTGGTCATAGCAAACACCTTCTTCCAACAGCACAAGAGAAAACTCTTCACATGGACATCACCAGATGGTCAACACCAAAATCAGATTGATTATATTCTTTGCAGCCAAAGATGGAGAAGTTCTATACAGCCAGCAAAAATAAGACTGGGAGCTGACTGTGGCTCAGATCATTGAACTCCTTATTGCAAAATTCAGATTTAAATTGAAGAAAGTAGGGAAAACCACTAGACCATTCAGGTATGACCTAAATCAAATCCCTTATAATTATACAGTGGGAGTGACAAATAGATTTAAGGGATTAGATCTGATAGACAGAGTGCCTGAAGAACTATGGACGGAGGTAAGTGACAGTGGTCAAGAGCATCCCTAAGGAAAAGAAATGCAAAAAGGCAAAATGGTTGTCTGAGGAGGCCTTACAAATAGCTGAGAAGAGAGGAAAAGTGAAAGGCAAAGGAGAAAAGGAAAGAGATACCCATTTGAATGCAAAGTTCCAAAGAATAGCAAGAAGAGATAAGAAAGCCTTCCTCAGTGATCATTGCAAAGAAATAGAGAAAAGCAATAGAGTGTGAAAGACTAGAGATCTCTTCAACAAAATTAGAGATACCAAGGGAACATTTCATGCAAAGATGGGCACAATAAAGGACAGAAATGGTATGGACTTGGACCTAACAGAAGCAGAAGATATTAAGAAGAGGTGGCAGAATACACAGAATAACTGTACAAAAAAGTTCTTCATGACACAGATCATCATGATGATGTGATCACTCACCTAGAGCCAAACATCCCGGAGTGCGAAGTTGAGTGGGCCTTAGGAAGCATCACTACAAACAAAGCTAGTGGAGGTGATGGAATTCCAGTTGAGCTATTTCAAATCCTGGAAGATGATGCTGTGAAAGTGCTGCACTCAACATGCTGGCAAGTTTGGAAAACTCAGCAGGGGCCAGAGGACTGGAAAAGCTCAGTTTTCATTCCAATCCCAAAGAAAGGCAATGCCAAAGAATGCTCAAACTACTGCACAATTGCACTCATTTCACAAGCTAGCAATGTAGCACACAAAATTCTCCAAGCCAGACTTCAGCAATACGTGAACCATGAACTTTCAGATGTTCAAGCTGGATTTAAAAAAGGCAGAGGAGCCAGAAATCAAATTGCCAACATCTGTTGGATCATTGAAAAAGCAAGAGAATCTCAGAAAAACACCGACTTCTGCTTTATTGACTATGCCAAAGACTTTGACTGTGTAGCTCCCCACAAACTGTGGAAAATTCTGAAAGAGATGGGAAAACCAGACCACCTGACCTGCCTCTTCAGAAATCTGTATACAGATCAGAAAGCAACAGTTAGGATTGAACATGGAAAAACAGACTGGTTCCAAACAGGGAAAGGAGTACATTAAGGCTGTATATTGTCACCCTGCTTATTTATCTTATATGCAGAGTACATCATGAGAAATGCTGGGCGGGAAGAAGCACAAGCTGGAATCAAGATTGCCAGGAGAAATATCAATAACCTCAGATATGCAGATGACACTACCCTTATGGAAGAAAGTAAAGAAGAACTAAAGAGCTTCTTGATGAAGGTGAAAGAGGAGAGTGAAAAAGTTGTCTTAAAACTCAACATTCAGAAAACTAAGCTCATGGCACCTGGTCTCATCACTTCATGGCAAATAGATGGGGAAACAGTGGAAACAGTGACAGACGTTATTTGTTTGGGCTCTCAGATCACTGCAGTTGGTGACTGCAGCCATGAAATTAAAAGATATTTGCTTCTTGGAAGGAAAGTTATGACCAACCTAGACAGCATATTAAATAGCAGAAACATTACTTTTCTAACAAAGGTCTGTCTAGTCAAAGCTCTGGTTTTTCTAGTAGTCACATGTGGATGTGCGAGTTGGATTGTAAGGAAAGCTGAGGGTTGAAGAATTGACTCTTTTGAACTATGGGGTTGGAGAAGACTCTTTAGAGTCCCTTGGACTGCAAGGAGATCCAACCATTCCATCCTAAAGGAAATCAGTCCTGAATATTCATTGGAAAGACTGATGCTGAAGTTGAAACTCCAATGCTTTGGCCACCTGATGTGAAGAACTGACTCATTGGAAAAGACCCTGATGCTGGGAAAGAAGGAAGGTGGAAGAAGGGGATGACAGAGGATGAGATGGTTGGATGGCATCACCAACTCAATGGACATGAGTTTGGGTAAACTCTGGGGGTTGGTGATGGACAGGGAGGCCTGGAGTGCTGCTGTTCATGGGGTCACAGAGTCAGACATGACTGAGTGACTGAACTGAAACTCATTGTGGGGAACAACAAACTAAATGGCTTACAAATTTCCTTCTTTCTCTATGGTTCTGTGATATTGAGGTATTTAATACATCATCAAGCTTTTGCCTGCCTTCAAAATATATTCATTTACTAAATCAGGTTATAGCCTCTCATACCTGAAATTCAGTTAAAGAACCTTACCACTAAAGGCTGTTAAACAAGGTTCTATATCAACAACAGAGAGTGAAATAAAACAGCAAGGTCAGTTTATAGCTCAACATAAATTGAAATGTCAGATTTGTTGGCTGGATTGGCTAGTTAAATACTTAAGCTCCAAGGGAATAGATCCATTAGAAATTGGAAGGAAAAGCCTAGTCACCTGAGACCTGTCATGAGGGGTGGAGGATGAGGAGGTGGTTGGAGGGAGTTGGCACAAGAGACCCTCCAGGTGGGCAGAGAACCGCAAGCCCCTGCAGGGCACACTGAGAGGCAGAAGGAGGAACAGGGCAGGAAGGACAGCCGACTTCCAGCCTCCTTGACGGTTTTGCTTGGGGCCAGCTTTGTGCATGTGTAAATCATTCAGATAATTGCTGTAATTCTGTGCTTAGCTTGGCTGCTAAGACCCTTGGTTCATAAATATTCATAAGGTCTATCCACACTCCACTATTACTTAGATTTTCCTAGACAGCTTTCCTGCTGAGGGTGCCAGCACGTTTGTACTGTGGATGCGGACAGTGATCACTTCTTGTCTGGGTGGAAATTTCCCTGTACTCACCCATCCAGGTGATGGTAAGAAAAGGGATGCTTGTATAATCTGGCTCTGCTTCTCAGTAGCTTTTGATCTAATACACTGATTCTTTAATTCATTGTTTACTGAGTTATGTGCCAGGCACCTTGCTGGGTGCTGGGGTTCAAGCCCAGAAGAAAGGTGAGTACCAACTTCAAAATGGATGCATGTCCTGACCGCCAGGATAGACTTCTTAAGAAACAGTCACAGAATAATGATAGTTGCTATCGACTCTGACTATTCATTGGGAAGACTAATGCTGAAGCTCCAATACTTTGGCCACCTGAAGCAACTCATTGGAAAAGACCCTGATGCTGGGGAAGATTGAGGGCAAGAGAAGGGGGCAATAGAAGATGAGATGGTTGGATGGCATCATTGTCTCAATGGACATGAGTCTGAGTAAACTCCAGGAGACAGTGAAGGACAGAGAAGCCTGGCATGCTGTGATTCATGGAGTTGCAAAGAGTCAGACACTGACTCAGCCACTAAACAACACAAAAGACACTGAGCTCAGAGTGCTCTGGATAGAGCAAATACACAAAGTCACAACTGTGAGTGAGCAAAATCAGAATGAGGAAGGAATTGCTTCTCACAGGACTCAAATACCTGAACTGAGTCTTAAAATGACATCACATAACCAGTATATGCTCATTGCAGAAAACAAATGTAATAAGGTGAGAAAAAGTCACTTGAAAATTTTTACCTAATTTGTCATATGTACTTGAAGACTTTTCTCTGTATTTTACTTTTATTGAAACATAGTTGACTTACAATATTTTGTTTTTTTCAGATATACAGTACAGCGATTCAGTTATATATATACATATATATATATTCAGTTATATATGTTCTTTTTCAGATTCTTTTCCCTTATAGAGTATTTAAAAATATTGAGTAAATTTCCCTATGCTAAAGAGTATGTCTTTGTTGTTTATCTATTTTATTTATAGTAGTGTGTATATGTTAATCCCAAATTCCTTATTTATCCTGCACCATGTATTTCATTTTAAGAACAATACAACAAATCATGAAATACAAACAGTTTTATAATCTAGATTTTTTTCAGCTGAAGACATATTTATACTAAATCTTGAAGAATGAGTTAGATCCCAGGTAGATGAGATCAAAGAAGATGGTTTAAGCTGAGAAAGCATCATAGATTCCACAGAGGTGGGAGCCTCGTAGGGCTTGGGTCTGAATGAAGCCTTAGCTAAGGTCTCTAGCTAACAAGGGTCCTAGAGGGGAGGTGGGATGGACAGTATGTGCTATGCATTCCTGTCTGGGGTTGGTGTTTCATCCTGAAGGCAAGGGAAGTTACTGAAGAGTGGTAAACAGAAAAACAACAATTTGGAAAATCGTTTGAAGGATGGCTGGAAGCAGAGACAGTGGTGGAAGGCTTTCAACGGAGTCTATGGCAGGGACTATAGAACCTGGCCACAACCAGGCTGGACTGGAGCCAATCTTACACAGAGACCAAGTGTGTGTTCATTTTATGGTCCTGGCATGTGGATTTTCTATGTATGGCTTCTCCACCTTTGTCAACTGATGAAAACTTAAAAGTCTTAGCACCTCACAAAACAGCACAGAGATTCATTTCATTTTTGGTGCTTGAATTCTAGGACTAGAAGGCAAATCAATTAAAAATTGCTTATCCATCCAAGCCACAACTCCAATTATTCTTAAAGGACCATCTTGACCACGGGACTTCATTTTTGTTGGGGCACAGTGATCTTTTACATTGCTCGGAGAATTGCATTCCATTAAAAGTATATTTAAAGTAACCCAGTAAATCATGTAGTTACAGCAGAATTGGTTGCTAGAGACAATTTATAAATAAGTATATGGGAATGTACTTTTCAGTTCAGTTCAGTTCAGTTCAGTTGCTCAGTCGTGTCTGACTCTTTGCAACCCCATGGACCACAGCACACCAGGCCTCCCTGTCCACCACCAACTCCCAAAGTATACTCAAACTCATCTTCACTGAGTTGGTGATGCCATCGAACCATCTTATCCTTTGTTGTCCCCTTCTCCTGCCTTCAATCTTTCCCAATATCAGGGTCTTTTCCAATGAGTCAGCCCTTCACATCAGGTGGCCAAAGTATTGGAGTTTCAGTTTCAATATCAGTCCTTCCAATGAACACTCAGGACTGATCTCCTTTAGGATGGGATGGTTGGATCTGCTTGCAGTCCAACGGACCCTCTAGAGTCTTCTCTAACACCACAGTTCAAAAGCATCAATTCTTCTGTGCTCAGCTTTCTTTACAGTCCAACTCTCACATCCATACATGACTACTGGAAAACTGTCTAGATTTGACTAGACAGACCTTTGTTGGCAAAGTAATGTATTTGCTTTTTAATATGCTGTCTAGGTTGGTCATAACTTTCCTTCCGATGAGTAAGCGTCTTTTAATTTCATGGCTGCAATCACCATCTACTGTGATCTTCGAGCCCCCAAAAATAAAATCAGCCACTGTTTCCCATGTTTCCCCATTTATTTGCCATGAAGCAATGGGACCAGATGCCATGATCTTAGTTTTCTGAATTTTGAGCTTTAAGCCAGCATTTGCACTCTCCTCTTTCACTTTCATCAAGAGGCTCTTTAGTTCTTCTTCGCTTTCTGCCATAAAGGTGGTGTCATCTGCATATCTGAGGATATTGGTATTTCTCCTGGCAATCTTGATTCCAGCTTGTGCTTCTTCCAGCCCTGTGTTTCTCATGATGCACTCTGCATATAAGTTAAATAAGTAGGGTGACAATATACAGCCTTTTCCTATATACTCCTTTTCCTATTTGGAACCAGTCTGTTGTTCCATGTCCAGTTCTAACTGTTACTTCCTGACCTGCATACAGGTTTCTCAAGAGGCAGGTGAGGTGGTCTGGTCTTCCTATCTCTTTCAGAATTTCCCACAGTTTATTGTGATCCACACAGTCAAAGGTTTTGGCATACTCAATAAAGTAGAATGGATGTTTTTCTAGAATTTTCTTGCTTTTTTGATGATCCATTGGATGTTGGCAATTTGATCTCTGGTTCCTCTGCCTTTTCTAAAACCAGCTTGAACATCTGGAAGTTCACAGTTCACGTACTGCTGAACTTGGCGTGGAGAATTTTGAGCATTACTTTACTAGCATGTGAAATGAGTGCAATTGTGTGGTAGTTTGAACATTCTTTGGCATTGCCTTTCTTTGGGATTGGAATGAAAACTGACCTTTTCCAATCCTATGACCACTTTGCATTACAATAAACTTGTATAGAAAAACATAGCACTCTTGGGGTTAACTTGGGACCCGAGTTGTTGTAGGGGAGAGCTCAGATCATTTCTGCATTATTTTACACACTCTCTAGTATTTGATAAAGAATATGTATAAGTTTCTAATGAAATAATATATTCAAATCTTCTTTTCCTTTTTAACCAGAAAAGATGCATTTTGACTTGAAAGAAATGAAGAAAGTAAAATATATGGGATGTCATATCTGATTGGATATGGCAGGGAGATACAGGGCAGGAGCATGTGGTGATTCTTTGGTTTCGTTTCCCATGGTGGCACCATTCATGGCAGGGAATATGGACAGAGGACAAAGAAAGCAATAAGATCACACAGCACACTTAAAATGTCTTAAGATACTTGAGTTCAAGACACTAAGACATTGTAGAGTCTCTTCATTTGTATTCCAGAGAAAAAACTATGCTGAGAATTTTAAGTTAAAAATAATCTGACCATAGATAGTCATTGCCATCCTGGGGAGGGAAACCATTGTTCAAAGAATAAGAAGGAGAAAGAAGAGCAGACCTAGAATTGAGCCTTTGGGGACCCTGAGATTTAATGGGAAAATAAATTAATTTACTGGCCAAAAGGAAAAAAAAAAGAAAGCTCAGAGCAAGGGATCACAATTCAGATGAGGGAGTGCTTCTGGAAGGATGGATAATTCCTTAAGTTGAATCTTGGGATGTGCCCTCCTCTGCGGAAGGCAGCATTCACCTCCTTGTACAGGAGCTGAGTAGACATGTAAATGCAGACCCTACTTTTAGAGAAAAACAACTGGAGAGGCTGAAAGCTCAAGCCCCACTTGCAAAGAGAGCAGGAGAGTTGGTCCAGAGTCTCTAAGTAGTTTTTGTCTTGGTCTGGGTTTGGGTTACACACACACATGCACACAGTACTTTGGATGAAATGTAAAAGGTGCTTCTTTAAAACTGTTGAAAATATCTAGATACAATTCCAGGCTCTGCAAACATCTTCAGGTCAGACTGTGACACAGAAACAGAGAGCCATCCCCTCATTTGACCTCAGATCATCTTCTAGCTCTTCCATCTCAGCCAAGTCAGCCTGGCAGTGGAGATCCTCAGTGAAAGGAGAACTTGTTCTCCGTGAAGCACCGTTATCAAACAGGAGTGGCAATTCCCAACGCAAGTTGCTCTAGTTCCCACAAGACTGGGTCACGTCCATGCGCAACAAAGGAATAAAGAAGAAATTGCGATGATCAACACATAGAACCCAATGGACAAACCAGAGCAGAGGAGTTGGGGAATTGTTACGTGCCATTTAGGTATAAAAGGAACACATACATGAGAGATACCCCTCACCTAGAAAAAAATAGGTCAAGAGTGCTATGGACTTGCTTGTACTCCTGCATAAAAATTTTGGGAAAATGGTAGATGAAACTAAAAGACTTATGCTAATAATTTTTGAACAAAATCTACTCATAAAGATGATCACACAGTCCAAGACACTGCACCATTCATTTGTAACATTTATTAATACACCTGCCATTCTTTCTAAAAAAAGATAGATGGTATGTGAAAGACCTTAAGACTCCAAATTTTTGCTACACAGATAAACAACTACAACAGCTCATGAAAGCTTAATGCTATAAATTAATAGCATTAATTATAAACCTGGATTTCATGCTATAAATCAAGGTTGTCAAACTTGAGCCTCTAGGTCAAGTTGACCCATTATCTCTTTTTTAAATTTAATTTTATTATTATTATTATTTTACTTTACAATATTGTATTGGTGTTGCCATACATCAACCTGAATCCGCCGTGGGTGTACACGTGTTCCCAATCCTGAACCCCCTTCCACCTCCCTCCCCATACCATCCCTCTGGGTCATCCCAGTGCACCAACCCCAAGCATCCTGTATCCTGCATCAAACCTAGACTGGCCATTATCTCTTTTTGTAAATAAAGTTCTATTGAGATAAAGATACCCTTATTAGTTTATGTAGTGTCTATGACTACTTTCAAGCTACAAAATTGAATAGCTGTGATATTGACTATCTGAAGGACCTAAGCTACTCCATTTTGTTAACAAAAAAACTCCATTTTGTAAGGATCCAGGAAAAGAGCCTTTAAAAATCCAAGAGCCTTTGGAAATCCCCTGACCTCACCCCACCACCCTCGAGCCAATCAGACCCCAGACCAAAATCTCCTGACTTAACGTAGTCTATCTAGGTAATGGGAACCAATCAGAACCCCGGGGCCAGCCCGGGAAAATAAGAACCTATCAAAAACCAAAACCTAACCCTTCCACAGAAGGTAACCAATTAGATGTCTCCCAACCCAGAAACTCCCGTTTTTCAAATTTCTCGCGTGGAGAATACCCTATATAAGCAATGTAACCCAGAACTCGTGGCTCCTCCCTATAGCCGCTGCGTCGGTATCGGGTGGGAGCCCCAGCTCGAGCTTGGTAATAAAAACTCTCTTGCTTTTGCATCGGATATCGGCTCCCTGGTGGTCATTGGGAGATTTCGCGACTTGGGCATAACATACCTAGTCTCAGAGCCTTAAAAAATTCACTCTCTGGCCCTTGATGGATTTCTTTATTGTATAGATAAAAATCATCTCCCTTTAATTCGCCTGATAGTTGTTTTAACAAATTAGCAGACACACCTTGGTAGAAAGACCAGGCTCACCACCTATATTCCAGAAGCAGCTGCCTCCCCAGGCTTTGCATATACTCATTTTCACACTCAAACCATATTTATGGCACATATTTTGCCTGTGTGTTGAGAAATGTATTCTAGTTTGCACTGCACACCACCCCCATTCAGCTCGCTGAAGAAGCATGAATATCCACCCTCTTATTCCCATTACAGCCAAGGTGAATGCCGATGGCTCTTTGGGAAACCTCTTAGTACAATACAACTGCCCCAGTCCTTAATCGATTTCATGCAGCGAGCTTTTCCAAGGCCCATTTCCCTCACTGTGAATGGACTTCCCCACTGGGCATCGAATTTCACAGAATGACCATATGAGAGAAGTGAGTCGGTTGAAAAAAAACAGTGCTTGTTAAAAATGCAGATTTCTGGGACCCACCCCAGATCTGTTAAACCTTTTAGAGGGAATCAGAAAATCTGACTGGGAGCCCCCAAGCCTCATGATTCTGATATAGACCTCTAATCCATATTTTGAAAAAACACTGATCCCTAGAATTGTTTTCAGACATAATGCTTTGCAACTCTGTGAACGCTTGGCTTGCTTTACATTCCATTTCTCAAATCATTCTGTATGCTTCTATTTCCCTCTCTTTCGAAGCTGGAGATTATTCAAGCCATGTGAGATTCAGTATTGAAAAGATTTATACCAGTTGAAATTTGTGTTATTATATTTGTTTCATGCATTTAATTCCTGTTGAGACTTTAAGTACTGGCAGCTGGACCCCTATTCCAGGTGCTATGCCTCACAAATTGTTGACATCTTTTCTCTTTAGATACCAGAGCCCAGCTGTACCAGAAGTAACAAACCTACCACCTACGTTACTCTCTCATTTGCCTGGGTGACCACCATTGAAGATATGAAAGCACAAATTTGGGGGTGGGGGGTGGTTGCTATCCTAGACTGCATGCAAGCCGTCTTTGTAGCTTGGCTAACTGAAGTATACGAATACCAGTTTCTTCTAGATTAAACAGATTTAGGTTTTGAGAATTATTTCCTGGCAGAGAAAGGAGGCAACACAAAAGCTTAATGATTCATAAAAAAGTTCTTCCAGGAAAGCATTGGGGTTTTATATAAGCATGGATACCCAACTCCCATGTAGTTTTGCTAACAGGGTATTTAAAGCCCACTTCAATGACTACTTATCCCAGAAAATGTTCTATAATATCTGTCCTACCTACTTGTCAAAAATTAAAATTCCATTGCTTTAGTACCTCTAACATTAATGTAGACAATATTGATTAACTGTACTTTAGTATCAGAGTCGACAGAGAGAGCTTTCAGAAATTAAGATATAATCCTTGCTTTCCAGGAGCTTATGGGTACAAACAAGCACTTAAAGAGTGAAGAAATGATTATACTGTGTTCAGAGGATAGGAACATATATTTCAGTCTTCCTACAGGATTGAAAACCAGAGGTGAGGAAGCACCTGTGTCTTGGTATTTTTTGTCTCTACCATTTCGCTTGTCATCTTCCTCAGTCAAGAAGAAGTGCACAGCACACAGTCTTGAGTGGATTCTAATTTATCTTTTCCTTTTAATGGATCACAGTCATAACATCTAAGTTATCCTGTTAGAAAATTAGCTGTTTGGGGTAAGTCTTGTTCATGGTATTCAGGGTTGGAAAGTGTGATTTGCCACCTTGGAACTCAGGCTCAGCTCCAGGTAAACAAAGGAAGGCATTTTGGCTGGTTCCCTCCATCACAGAGATGTTCTCAGCTGTAACACTACCCATGAGGGACACTTGTATACTGGAATATTCTACTCTCCTGGGTGTTTCCTTCCGTCTCTAATTTCCCCTGCAATAATCACTTATTCTTTGACTAGATTTTCCAAAACTCTTGGTGAATAAGGGAATTTAACAGATTGATGATAGGAAAATCTAATGAAAAGTGTATGGTGTTCTCATATTACAGATTTGTATTTTGACAAGAACTTTAGGAAACAAAAGGTCTTTAGCAAACAAACAAAATAAATAAAATTAAAAGGACAAATTTTTGGAAAATAAGAAAGGCTTTTTTAGAAGTTAGGTTTTTAATGGCCACTTTTACACCAATCTGCCTTGTTTTTACTTGAGACTGGAGTATTTTCAAATCTGGTTTTAAATGTAAAAGTCAGAATTTTAAAAATTAAGTTTTTCTTTAAAAAATTTCCGTAGCTTTTTAATCCTGAGGACCTTACTTATCCACTGTATGCTGTCGTATCCTCTAATTTAAAAAAGGTAGTCTTGAAAGAGTCTAAATCTAACTTTTATAATTCAGATCATTTTTTTAATATTCTGTTGTGTTTTATAGTAAGATTTCTCAGAAATGAATTTTGTTTCACATACCCAATTTTGAAAATGTACTAAGTATCACACATTACATGATTTATGCAAACAAAAATATATAGTAAAATTATACTATGTAATAGATCCATTAAAAGGTATTTATCCTTCCCTCCTTTACATCCTTGCGTGCTGCTATGGCATGCATTCAAGTTTAGGACTGGAAAAGCCTTACTGAATTTCAGATGGCATCAAATTTTTATAAGTGAACAGCCCCATATTCTTAGACATGAAGAGGTTTCCCAAGGAAGTCCTGGGGTAGACTCTAGGTCTCCTGATTCGTAATCCAATTTTCCAGTTCCAGGAGGGCAAAAAAACATAAAGTACTCAGAGTCAGGACTGAGCAAGGAGATGGCCCAGGGCAAAGTATAAAGGCCAGTGTGGGGAATGGACTTCTAGATGCCAGATGTGAGCTGGCATTTATTAGCTTCATCACTTTAGTTAATGACTGACCTCCTCCATCTCAATTTCTTTCTCTGCAAAGGTAGAGAATACATGCACAGCTGCTCTGGACACCACTGCAGTGTTGTGCAGGTGAGAACCAACCCTATCACAACCCTTATTATTTTATGTATACCGCTTTAATTAGTAGCTGCTGGACCCAGTGGATATGGTTGTGCATCCTCTCTGAGCAGGCGAAGCTCTCAGCAGACATCAACCCCAGCCGTGTTCACACATACTCTTTGGGAGTAATGGTGGCAAGAGATTATCAATCTCATTTTACAGATGGAGAAACCAGAGCTGTGCCTTTCCTCCTGACTGTGCTGACTCAGCGGCTTGTTAATGCCTGAGTCAGTGCCTCCCACTTTAAATCACTGACAGAGAGCGAGCCTGTGAGCCCCGAACTGATCACGCCATTTCTTTAAACCACTGTGGAACTGTGTGTGCCTGGAAGTTCTGAAGACATGACGCTTAATTCAATATGCAATGAGAAATTTATGTTCTTCTCCATGGGTGGATGCTCAGTCACTTTAATCATGTCTGACTCTTTGTGACCCCATGGACTGTAGCCCACCAGGCTCCTCTGTCCATGGGATTTTCTAGGCAAGGATACTGGAGTGGGTGGCCCTGCCCTCCTCGAGGGGATCTTCCCAAGCCAGGGATTGAACCCAGGTTTCCGGCATGGCAGGTGGATTCTCTACTGCTGAGCCACAAGGGACACCCTTATATTCTTCTACCATATATCAAGTCAAAACTAATTTTTGGAGGAATGATACCTCGTATCCTGGTAAAGACACAGGATCCTGATTAAATAAAAATGCAATAGACTAGGGAATAAGAACAACATATTTTTTAAATAGTAAGGTAGTTGGTTCAGAGAGGAAGAGTCTAATCAAGGGCAAGTTCATCTTTACCCAGGTGCAGTCAAACCAAATGTTGTGTGGATGTAAATATATATAAACTTGCATTCATCAGAAAGCAAGAGGTTTATTTTACTGCCTTTGCTCTGGTCCTGGTATGTCTATCTGGATTCTCTTCATGAACACCATGAGGAAGGCAGAGCATCCTGCTCATTTGATAAGAGAGAGAGTGGGGGAGCGGGGCTCTCAGGGGCTTTCTGCATGGCCGAGAGCCCCCTGAATGTCAGAGCAGGGCACTCGGCACTCCCGGCCTCCCTGCTTTTGGTTTTCCTGTGGATTCTGCCGCTCAAACTCCAGTCTCCTCCCCAGTCAGGAATCAGAAGGGCTTCTGAGCATTCCTGACACCTCACGGCACTTTATAGGATGCTTCCATGCCGGTAGCCTCATGGGGCTCACGTGTCCGTTGGATTTCCCACCCCAAGTGCTTGTAGCAAGTTAGAGTGATGGGGATGGTGTCTCACCTTTTCAAACTGCATTTGGAACACTTAGCCATCAAGATTTGAATGAGTTGCAGAGGTTTCAGCTAGTCCCTGATTGGGGTGCTTTCTGCCTCATAAATCTTCAGCCTTGCTTTCAATAAAACCTCGGCGCTGCCCTCCAGAGGGGATGCCCACATGAGCCATTCGAGGGGCTGAATAATCACAGGCTCATTAGTGCAGGTGGTCTCCCCCCATCAGCCTATGAGAGGGCCACTGGGGTTGAATGTCTGTATAGCACAGCTGGTCTGGAATGTACCCGTGGCTTAATTTCAGTTGTCCTCGTCTCTCCCATTTACACTGACCCCCGCTACCCAGATGGGAATGCCACCCCAAAGAGAACATGAGCACAAACATTATCTGGATCCCAGCTATTGGTAATATTTCTATTAGATAGATGCCCTGTGTTCTATCTTCATTTCTATTTCCTTATTTTCCAAGGAATAACCAGTTTGAGACTCGTCAACACAATAAAACTCAAAGAGACAGCCAGAGGCAGATTCAATTCTGGGGAAATAGAGAAAAGACCGATTATCATGAAAACCCTCAATTTGCATTTTGCTCCGCTTGTAAGTCATAATACCAGGAAGCTAATGCAATCCCCTGAAAGAAGCTTTTTATATCTAATGACAAGGCTATGTGCCTCCAGGGTGGTGAGATTATATATTTTTCATCACTCATCTGAGATGGTCCCTCTTCTCTGCTCTGCACTCTCCCAGGGAGGGGAGAACTGTTTCCAGGGAAGCAGCCCAGGGATGCTGTCTGCCCGGCAGTGAGGTCTCTGAGAGGTGGCTTCTGATATTTCCTGGCAGGAGATGTGTCTGGCTGAGTCTCGAGGCTACAGGCTCAGGTGATGGAGAGTGCCTGGGGAGTGCCCTAGCCTGGCGTCCCAGGCTGCAGGGGCAGCCTCCTCCCTGGGAGCTGGGATGCAGGGTTGCCTATTTAGCATGTGTACTCCATACCTTTCCAGCTTGCTCTTTCATCATCTTGATATTAAAAATAGATTCTGAGGAGTGTGCCTGAATTGGTGGTGGCTGTTCCACATTGCTCTCCCTGATACGAAGACCCTCACATCACCCCTGTATCCAGTTGCCCCAAACAGCCCAGCAAGCAGGCAGGGACGGTGCGGTTCTAGACTCAGGCAGACAACTAACAGCTGCATGGTTAATTGCGGCTTTCTCCCTCTTCCCCTTCTCCCTTGAAAATCTCAGCTTTAGAAATCAAAGATAAGAAATTCTTTGGAGTAATTAGAGACTGCTGAGAGCTTATGGTAATAATGAAGGGGAACATTCCGACTGATTTACAGCAGGAAAAGGCAGCGAGGGAAGCGATGCAGGTTGAAAAAAATAATAATTAAAATCAGCTTTGCCACTATCTTGACTGAGCTGCCAGTCAGCCTGAGAGAGAAAAGAAATGCTAATGAAATATTAATATGCTGCCTTGGATTTTATGTAACAGCCTTTGTTCCTAGGTACCGTTCTTACTCGTCAGTCAAAAGTGTTAGGGGTGAAGGATGCAGGAACTGTGGGGAGGGGGGGACCCCAGCACCTTGGTGCTTGGCCTCAGAAGGACTTGCTGGAGCCTCTGGACAAACAAGATGGTGCATCTTTCCTGGACACCAGGGGCTCAGCCTCACCAGCTGAGACACCTTAGCGGGGGGCAAAGCCTCTTTCTTTTCTTATCCCTTTTCTCCCTAGCTGACAGACACTAGCTGTCAGCAATCGTCATGACACAATCAGAGCGGGTTTTATAATATCTGTAAGTGGTTTCCACGTCTGCAGATGCCAGCCATTCTCACCAGCTCAGGGAGGCTCTGTCTCACAGGTTGTCTTCAGAGGAGACGGAGCTGCACATGCTTTCTGATTCATCTGATCAGTCACTCAGGGCTGGGGTGCAAAATAGATGACATGGCTTGGAAAAGCTCTGGGTGTGTGCATGCTTGTGTGAGCTGTGTGTGCACATGTGCCTGTGTGTATGTGCCCTGTGAAAGCTGAGTGTGTGCACCTGTGTGTATGTGTGCACCATGTGAGCTCCATGTGTGTGCATGTATGCTCATTTGTCTGTGTGTGCACTGAGAATTATGTGTGCAGTGTTTGAATTATGTTTGAGCACATGTGTGCATACGTGTGAGCTGTGTGTGTGAGCACATGTAGGGGTGGCATGTGTGAGCTGTGCATGTGTGTGTGTACACTGTGTGAGCTGAGTATGTGCGCCTGTGTGCATGTGTGTGCCATGTGAGCCCTGTGTGTGCACGTTTGCCTGTATGCATACTGTGAGTTGTGTGTGCAGTATCTGAGCTGTGTAATGAGTGCACGTGTGTGTGGACATGTGCGCTGTGTGTGAGGGGACATTTGTGTGTGTGCATGTGTGTCTGTTAGCTGTATACACACATGTGCATGTGTGTGTGCACTATGTGAGCTGAGTGTGTGAACCAGTGTTTGCGTGTGTCCTGTGTGAGCTCTGTATGTGTGCATGCATGCATATTTGTCTATGTGTGCACTGTGAATTGTGTGTGCAGTACTTGAGCTGTGTGTGAGTGCATGTACATGTGGACATGTGAGCTGTGTGTGTGAGGGCACAGGTGTCTGTGTGCGCATGTGTGAACCACATGTGCTTGTGGTCATTTGTGCATGTTTGGTACCACTCACATGTTGAAAGGTTTCCAGGCAGCCAGCATCATACTGTACATGGAATGGTTTCGGGATCTGGGTAAGTTCCCGAGAACTCCAGAGTAATCATCCCAGTGAACACGGAAGAGACGGATCAAGGCAGGAATGGAGACAGTGGCCCAGAGTCACCCACAGGAGCCAGGAGCACAGCACTCACACAGTGTCGTGCAGCTTCATTGGCATGGATTCCGCGAAGGTCTGGAGTCTCAGGCTCTGTAGATTGATGGGGAGGCGGCGAGGGGGAAGGGACCAAGTAAGGAAAGCCAGGGCCAGGAAGGAGGCAGACAAGAGGGAGCGAGGAGGCGGGCAGAGGCTCAGGGAGGAACAGTCCGGGTCGGGTTGAGTCCTGACGCCGCCATGCGCTCACTGCGCGACTCTAGGCCAGAAATATAAACCCTGTGACCTCATTTCCTGTAACTAAGAAATGAAAAAAGGCTGGGGTCTCCAAGGTCCTGCTTGGGTCTGTGATGTGAAGAGAAGGCATTAAGGAAGGGATGTGGGATAAGAATTATGCTCCTTTCTGTCTGGGGTATGGCTTCTGGCTTTTTGTAAGATAGCTGACTTTTCTTTCAAGATTCAGTTATAGTTTGGTTGAACACATTTATTCCGTTTATAAAGAAAAGTAAGATGGAGTAGCAGTGATTGCATTTTTTTTCAGAGATCTATGCATAAGGAATTTACATTGTGTTGGATTATCTCAAAGTCCCTAAGGGCTAGGTATTATCATCTCTTAGAGACACAGAAAACAAGAAAGACCCCAGTTTCCTAATAAAGAGAGCAGAGGGCTGGGTCCCCACCCAGGAGTGTGGCTCCGAAGCCCGTTTCCTTTCTTCCACTTTGGGGCCACGATCGTGTGGTAGGTTATGCAACCCATCATCTGTGCTGTGTGTTTTTGTTGAGTCCTAAAATCAGCTCCACGAAGGGATGGAGATTGGAACCTCCCTAAGTAGCCCACTGCGTGGGCTGGAAACACCAGGCCCTTTCACCCAACTCCTCAGTTCCCTGGCCGGCAGACACTTCTGTGTCTGGCTCCTTTTGTAGTTCGTGGTCAGTCGTGTCCAACTCTTTGCAACCCCATGGATTGCAGCCCACTAAGCTCATCTGTCTATGACATTTCCTAGGCAAGAATACTGCAGTGGGTTGCCATTTCCCACTCTAGGGGATCTTCTCAACTCAAGGATCAAACCCACAGCCCTTGAGTCTCCTGCCTTGACAGGTGGATTCTTTACCAACTGCGCCACCCAGGAAGCCCCTCAGTTCACTGGATGGTAGACACTTCTGTACTTGGCTCCATTCAGGTGAGGACAAAACGTGGGAGAGCCGGGCCTGTACACCTGACATGCAGGTTGTGGCTCCAGTTCTAAAGAGAAGAGGCTGCCTGACTGAGCGAATCCCACACTCCCTGGTGGCTGTGCCTGAAATAGAAGAATATGGCATCCTTGTGGATGACTGTCATGAGGGTTAATTAGAAGTGATATCATAGAACACTCAGCATAGGGCCTTGCTAATCAGAATAAAATAGCAGCTGACGTTTATTGAGCTTGTACAATATGTCAGACCTTGCACCTGCCTTGGGGGACCCAGTTCTTACACTCTGGAAGGCAGTGCTCAGGATTCACAGAGCCTGGTCTAAGTACTTGGCCATATCTGTGCCACCTCGAATTCCACCCATGTCACTGGTGTCCATCACTAAATCTGCAGCCTTGAAATTTCTGATCCTGAAGCTCAATTAGCAAAAAAAAAAAAAAGCTTTTATTCCTAATACATAAATGTATTTATTCTTTCTTTTTAAAGTATTTTAGATTTTACTTTTTAATATTTTCGTAGTACCACACAGCATGTGAGATCTTAGTTCTCTCCATGTATAAACCCTGTTGCAGTGGAAGCATGGAGTCTCAAGCACTGCATCACCACTGCCCCTCATTCTTCCTTTTCTACATATAGCTTGCCAAGATCTATGCATGAACAGGACAGCTCAGTTTATTAACACGTTCAGTTCAGTTCAGTTGCTTAGTCGTGTGTGACTCTTTGTGACCCCATAAATTGCAGCACGCTAGGCCTCCCTGTCCATCAACAACTCCCGGAGTTCACTCAGACTCATGTCCATCGAGTCAGTGATGCCATCCAGCCATCTCATCCTCTGTCGTCCCCTTCTTCTCCTGCCCCCAATCCCTCCCAGCATCAAAGTCTTTTCCAATGAGTCAACTCTTCACATGAGGTGGCCAGAGTACTGGAGTTTTAGCTTTAGCATCATTCCTTCCAAAGAAATCCCAGGGTTGATCTCCTTCAGAATGGACTGGTTGGATCTCCTTGCAGTCCAAGGGACTCTCAAGAGTCTTCTCCAACACCACAGTTCAAAAGCATCAATTCTTTGGCATTCAGCTTTCTTCACAGTCCAACTCTCACATCCATACGTGACCACAGGAAAAACCATAGCCTTGACTAGATGGACCTTAGTTGGCAAAGTAATATCTCTGCTTTTGAATATACTATCTAGGTTGGTCATAACTTTTCTTCCAAGGAGTAAGTGTCTTTTAATTTCATGGCTGCAGTCACCATCTGCAGTGATTTTGGAACCCAAAAAAATAAAGCCTGACACTGTTTCCATTGTTTCCCCATCTATTTCCCATGAAGTGAAAGGACCAGATGCCATGATCTTCGTTTTCTGAATATTGAGCTTTAAACCAACTTTTTCACTCTCTACTTTCACTTTCCTCAAGAGGGTTTTTAGTTCCTCTTCACTTTCTGCCATGAGGATAGTGTCATTTGCATATCTGAGGTTACTGATATTTCTCCTGGCAATCTTGACTCCAGCTTGTGTTTCTTTCAGCCCAGCGTTTCTCATGATGTACTCTGCATATAAGTTAAATAAGCAGGGTGACAATATACAGCCTTGACGTACTCCTTTTCCTATTTGGAACCAGTCTGTTGTTCCATGTCCAGTTCTAACTGTTACTTCCTGACCTGCATATAGGTTTCTCAAGAGGGAAGTCAGGTGGTCTGGTATTCCCATCTCTTTCAGAATTTTCCACAGTTTATTGTGATCCACACAGTCAAAGGCTTTGGCATAGTCAATAAGGCAGAAATAGATGTTTTTCTGGAACTCTCTTGCTTTTTTGATGATCCAGCGGATGTTGGCAATTTGATCTCTGGTTCCTCTGCCTTTTCTAAAACCAGCTTGAACATCTGGAAGTTCATGGTTCACGTATTGCTGAAGTCTGGCTTGTTAGAGGAAAGCAAATATGCATAGAAATCCTATTTTTTTTTCCCAACAGTATGGTTGGGGATCCTTTGCCTTTTATTTTGAAATCCACTTGTTTAGTTAGTGGGGAAACCTACCTGACCACACAGCATGTGTATCTCAACCTGGCATTATCATTTTCCGTCCATCTTCATCTTTTAATGTGATATAAAAGGTCGGTTCTTCATGTTAAACAGCTATAAAATAAGTAAGCATAGATGCTGATGAAAAAAAAAAAACAAAATGAATGCAAAGAGGTTTAAAAAGTAATAACTCTTAGCTCCCCTTCAAAAATCAATTGTTACTAGGCTGACACTTATCGAGGGATTTAAGCTAAACATAGAATGAGTGCTTGATTACATGTTAAGTCGCTTCAATTGTGTCCAATTCTCTGCGACCCTATGAACTGCAGACCATCGGGCTCCTCTGTCCATGGGCTTATCCAGGCAAGAATACTGGAGTAGGTTGCCGTGACCTCCTCCAGGGAATCTTTCTGACCCTGGGATTGAACCTGCATCTCTTACGTCTAACCTGCCTAGAGCAAATATTTGGTTCATGACTACAATATTCTATGTACTGTGCTGAATTGTTCTCAGCTATTCATTTAATTCTCACAATAGCTGTTGATGGTTGTTTAGGAGTTCGCTGTGGTTTTGGTGTTCTCCTGAGCAGAGGTGAGCTCAAGGCCCTTCTACTCCTCCATCTTGTCTCCTTCCTAATTCTCACAACAACTGCGTGTAGTAGGGTCTGCTATTCTGTGAGGTAGGTGTAACGAGCCCCACTTTACAGATGAGCAAACTGAGGTAGAGAGAGATTCAGATATGTTCACTACACAGTTAAGCATGGATGAGGGAGAAATAGTTTGGGACAGAAAACGCTGACTGTGTCAAAGGCATGGATCAATGACAAATGTTCTCCCTAAATTCTGCAAAGAGAATGAACACTTTGTCCACAATTTCTGCAAGCATTCTGAGTTACAATAGGTGTCATAAACTTAGCTATATGGCTTTGGTGATAACGCAGACGAGGAAGCAATGTCTGTTGGTTGTCGGGTCAACATGGCGGCCATCTGACCACTCAGTGTTTTAGCCAAGCATGTAGTGAGGCAAAGCTAATAGCACTTCTTTTTCGTTTTAGTTTCATGGATACTTAACTTTTTACATTTTATGCCTCAAGGATAGCAAAAATCCTCTTCACATCCCAGAGAAGGCCAAACATGTATACTATCATGTGAATTGAATCACCAGTCTATGTCTGACGCAGGATGCAGCATGCTTGGGGCTGGTGCATGGGGATGACCCAGAAAGATGTTATGGGGAGGGAGGTGGGAGGGGGGTTCATGTTTGGGAATGCATGTAAGAATTAAAGATTTTAAAATTTAAAAAATAAAAAACTAAAATAAAATAAAATAAAATAAAATCCTGACTGGACACCTAATGAATAATTACCTCTTCAGTACTATCATGTGGCCAGCAACCAGGACAAGCGCAGAATTCAAGGAAAAATACTCAATCATGGGGGTACCACCTTAAACTCATTATCTCCTGGAGGAAAAAAATGTTTAAAACATGTTAATAATTAGAGAGCAAGTCCTTAATCACACTTTAAAATCAGCGCATGGAGGGGAATCACCGCAGGATCCGCATCCACGTGGCCCTTCCCTGGTCTCTGCTGAGCACAGACGAGATGGTCCTGCTTGGGTGTGAGCCACAGACCGTGGGACCCTCGCCTCTGCCTTGATTCCTTGTTAAGCTGGGAGACTCCGCTCACATCGTCCAGCCCCCGTGTTCTGTCTCTAAATTGAAATGATGGGCATGCTGACCTTGCAGGGACCTTGTAAGGACATAGGAAGAAGAAATCCCAAAGCACAGGGGCCTGATAGACAAGTATGTGTCTCTCTTTTTTCCTGGGCTCGGCCGATCACCTCAGGGATGACAGAGCCAGGGCTTGAAGGAGCTAAAGTCCCAGCAGGAGTTGTCTCTGCAGAATTTGTGGGACTTGAATGTAGAGGTGGGTGGAGGTGGGGCCTGGCCAGAGCCAGAATCTGAAGCAAAAGCCCCAGTGCTCTCAGAGCGAGTCCTGGTGGCTCATCGTGGGGTCCTCCTTCACAGCCTCACCCTGAAGTGTCCACCCAGGTCTCGAAAAGGCCCATCAGGGATGCCGCAGGACAATGACTGAACTGCCTCCAGCCTTTCCTGTAATGACCTCACTTAAAAAAATAAAAATAAAAATTGATATGTGCATTATTTGGGGTGACCTACTTAACTGAAGTTATCCTCAATGTCCTCATCTGGTTTCTATAGTACGAGCATCTCCTTGGCAGAGATGATACGAAGACAAAATGAGACAATGTAAGTGAACCATCTAGTGTTTTGCCTGCCACGCAGACACACGATATGTGTTGAAAGATAGGCTGGCATAGAATGGATCTGGGTGTCGACAAAAATGGGAAGGAATGATCTCAGGAAAACTAAAGGAACCACATGTGTACAGGGATGAGTGTTCTGCATCTGCCAGTTAACTTTGCAGTAATTTTCCCTTCCAAAGGATTGTGATATCTTGCAATTTTGTTGGAGAATTACAGAGGACTCCACTGTATGTTTCTTATAGCAAGAACAGTTCTAAAAATAAGAGTGCATTGCTATATTTCCTTAAAATCAAATCAAACCTGACTATGAAGGCATATCTCATCTGGCAGGTGGGGCAGCTGGTCTGCATTTTGGAGGGGGTTTCCTCTCTCTTGTAAAATCCAGTGAGACTCTAGCAAGCTTGCATGGCCCCCAGAATGTTGGTAGGCCTTATGTCTCACTCCGTTATGAGCACTGCTGATTTCCTCGTCGTCTTAGCTTGAATGGTGTCTTGAAGGCAGGGGGTTCTCCTGCTCTGATGGGTCAAAGTACAGGCATGCGCTGAATCTAGAAGACTGGAATATAGCTTCCCCAAGGGCTCACCTAGCATCCTCACGGAGGCCCCTCATCCCCCTACAGAGATATGAGGTAGGCATTATGGTTGTCCCCTCTATCTGTGAAAGAGTAAGTCTTAAGTGACAAGCAACCCACCCAGCCAAAGCTGTGAGGCCAAAGAGCCAGGAATTGAATGGAGCCAGATGGCAAGTCCAGGACTAGACCTTCACCCTGGGTGTGGGAGACACAGCCTCCATGGGAAGGAGCACAAGACAGAGTGGACATAATGAAAAGCAGACTTCTAGGCTTTAGGTCAATTCCTCTGCGTCCTTTAATAGCAAAACCAAGAAGACTGTCTAGATCTTGAGTCTCCACTTGGGTTCAGCATCAGAACAGCCAGAGGTTACATCCTGGCTGGACCACCTGCCAGCTTCAATGATGAAAAGAAACAGAATCCAACCAACCAATGAAACAAAGCAAGTAGTCCCAACATCAGCAAGAGCAAACAAGGGGAATGAAAGAAAACAGGAGAACCTTTGCAACAAACTGTTCTGAGCATGAATCCGTGCTTATATCTGAGCCATCTTCCCCTGCCCTACACCTGGATCTCCTTGCAGTGAAAGGAACTTATTCATGCTACCTTAGCTGATGGCATTGGTCAGGATGGCTACGTGGCATGCAAGTTGCTCTGCACAAGCTGTGAAGGGTGTACCCCACCTTGGGAGACACTCAAGGGCAGGGGATAGGTGGGAGAGTGAGGCCTTCCAGCTGCCCAGCTTATACCCTCTCAGCCCTGTCCTCACCATAAATGTGTGAGAAAACCATGGGACCATTATTTGAGCCATCACATTTTGTGGGATGCTCTACTCCTCCCTAACTACCTCTCAGAATTGGACTAGACCTAGGAGGATGTGAAAGATGCTGATAGATGCTGGGAGCTATGCCTAATAGATTCTTGGTACCAGCATCTTGAGGCTTAGGTAAAGTGAGCTGTATAAGCCTTTGCAATGTGGAACCCATGCACAGGGTTTGTGGGTCTGATCAATGTCCCTGAGGCTTGTTTGGAGCAGGGAGAGATTTCTGGCTGCAGGGAGTGACCAGGGCAGGCCAGGGGACTCCAAAGCACCAAATGACATCCCCATGATTCTGAGCTCACATGCGAAATTTTCTCATGCAAGTAACAAGGGAGGTCTGAGAAATAAAGTGGGAGGAAATCAACTCTCAGAATACATGACCCTACCCCCAGTCCCCAGAGGGTGACTTTTTAAACAAATTTACTGAAAACTTAAAAAAAATACTACAAGACAAATGCTATATGATTATGATTTTAAAAGTTGGTAACTGCAGCAGAGAAACATGGAAAAATAAACCAGGCAACCAAGACAAAACAAGGTGGCGTCTGCTGGCGGTGACTCCAAGCAGGAATTTTTATGGTGTGGCAGGCAGGGAGGCATTTTCAAAGTCTGTTTACCTCTTCCCTTTCCTTATCCTGAGTTTGTTTGAGCCTGGCCTCATTTCTTTGAAAGACCCTGGGCCTAGGGGCCTGTACTAATTTCTATAGCTGTCCTACATATTTTTTTTTTTCCAACAGAACCATTGTCTGCTTTGAATACCAAACCAGACATAAACTTTAAAAAAAAAATCATTTTACGGATAATTGGAATGCAGTTTAGTGAATGTTAATACCCCGAAAGAGGAAATCAACCTTTCCCTATGTCTACATCTTTGGTTGGATTAATTTTCCACTATCTTTACTACCACTTTTGATAACCTAGAGAAATTCCGGATTTAAATAAACTAATTAAATGAGGGGCTTGGAGTCTCTGCAGACCAAAGGCAAGCCCACAACCTCTCAGAGCACTCGAAGAATCACAGGCAAGCTGTCAAGGCCCCTGCTGGCGTTGTCACCAGAGTGTGGGAGCCTCCTGCAGAGGCCACTGAGATAGCAGCAAAAGGGACACGAGGCAGCGTTGGTCACATGGCAGAGGAATCCTCTGGGCTCTGAGTAGTAGTCAAGAAGTCCTCTCTAGTGACGGTAAAGGGCGAGAGATTCTTTGTCATCTTGTGTCCTCTGCAAGCTCTAAGCCAGGAGGCTCTGACAGGGTGAACCACATGTGCAGCCAAGGGCTGGCACCCAGAGAGCTCTCTGTGTCACCCCGCTTGGGGTCCCCGAGCAGCTGACCTGCCAACTGTTGGTGCCAGATTTGCTCAAGGGAAGGCAAGTGGATAAGGGCATGCACTGCTCCCAGCTGGCAAACCAGCCACCCTGGGAGCTTCCTAAAACTCACAAGAGTGAGAAGGTGAGTCTTCCAGGCGCCTCTCAGCCACATCTGGGATGATTACAATAGATGATAATGATGAAGTCTGAACTCAGGGAGAATGATTAAAATGGGCTTCCAGAAAAGAACCTCATGTCAAGGAGGTGGGCGAGGGGACCCTTTCTTTTCCATTTGTGCTATATTTGTATTAGTGATATCTAAGTGTGTGTGATTATACAGTGGAAGTGAGAAATAGATTTAAGGGTCTAGATCTGATAGATAGAGTGCCTGATGAACTATGGAATGAGGTTCGTGACATTGTACAGGAGACAGGGATCAAGACCATCCCCATGGAAAAGAAATGCAAAAAAGCAAAATGGCTGTCTGGGGAGGCCTTACAAATAGCTGTGAAAAGAAAAGAAGTGAAAAGCAAAGGAGAAAAGGAAAGATATAAGCATCTGAATGCAGAGTTCCAGTGAATAGCAGGGAGAGAAAAGAAAGCTTTCTTCAGCAATCAATGCAAAGAAATAGAGGAAAAGAACAGAATGGGAAAGACTAGAGATCTATTCAGGAAAATTAGAGATACCAAGGGAACATTTCATGCAAAGATGGGCTCGATAAAGGACAGAAATGATATGGACCTAACAGAAGCAGAAGATATTAAGAAGAGGGGGCAAGAATACACAGAAGAACTGTACAAAAAAGATCATCACGACCCAGATAATCACGATGGTGTGATCACTGACCTAGAGCCAGACATCCTGGAATGTGAAGTCAAGTGGGCCTTAGAAAGCATCACTATGAACAAAGCTAGTGGAGGTGACGGAATTCCAGTTGAGCTGTTTCAAATCCTGAAAGATGATGATGTGAAAGTGCTGCACTCAATATGCCGGCAAATTTGGAAAACTCAGCAGTGGCCACAGGACTGGAAAAGGTCAGTTTTCATTCCAATCCCAAAGAAAGGCAATGCCAAAGGATGTTCAAACTATCGCACAATTGCACTCATCTCACATGCTAGTAAAGTAACACTCAAAATTCTCTAAGCCAGGCTTCAGCAATACATGAACCGGGAATTTCCTGATGCTCAAGCTAGTTTTAGAAAAGGCAGAGGAACCAGAGATCAAATTGCCAACATCTGCTGGATCATGGAAAAAGCAAGAGAGTTCCAGAAAAACATCTATTTCTGTTTTATTGACTATGCCAAAGCCTTTGACTGTGTGGATCACAATAAAGTGTGGAAAATTCTTCAAGAGATAGGAATACCAGACCACCTGACCTGCCTCTTGAGAAATCTGTATGCAGGTCAGGAACCAACAGTTAGAACTGGACATGGAAAAATAGACTGGTTCCAAATAGGAAAAGGAGTACATCAGGCTGTATGTTGTCACCCTGCTTATTTAACTTCTGTGCAGAATACATCATGAGAAATGCTGGACTGGGAGAAACACAAGCTGGAATCAAGATTGCTGGGAGAAATATCAATAACCTCAGATATGCAGATGACACTACCCTCATGGAAGAAAGTGAAGAGGAACTAAAAAGCCTCTTGATGAAAGTGAAAGTGCAGAGTGAAAAAATTGGCTTAAAGCTCAACATTCAGAAAATGAAGATTATGGCATCCGGTTCCATCACTTCATGGGAAATAGATGGGGAAACAGTGGAAACAATGTCAGACTTTTTTTTCTTGGGCTCCAAAATCACTGGAGATGGTGACTACAGCCATGAAATTAGAAGACACTTACTCCTTGGAAGAAAAATTATGACCAACCTAGATAGCACATTCAAAAGCAGAGACATTACTTTGCCAACTAAGGTCCGTCTAGTCAAGGCTATGGTTTTTCCTGTGGTCATGTATGGATGTGAGAATTGGACTGTGAAGAAGGCTGAGCGCCAAAGAATTGATACTTTTGAACTGTGGTGTTGGAGAAGATGCTTGAGAGTCCCTTGGACTGCAAGGAGATCCAACCAGTCCATTCTGAAGGAGATCAGCCCTGGGATTTCTTTGGAAGGAATGATGCTAAAGCTGAAACTCCAGTACTTTGGTCACCTCATGCGAAGAGTTGACTCACTGGAAAAGACTTTGATGCTGGGAGGGATTGTGGGCAGGAGGAGAAGGGGACGACCCAGGATGAGATGGCTGGATGGCATCACTGACTCGATGGACATGAGTCTGAGTGAACTCCGGGAGTTGGTGATGGACAGGGAGGCCTGATGTGCTGCGATTCATGGAGTCGGACACGACTGAGCGACTGGACTGAACTGAACTGAACTGAACTGAAGTGTGTGTGTGTGTGCACACGCATTAGTCACTCAGTTATGTCTAACTCTTTGCAATCCCATGGACTGTATGTAGCCCACCAGGCTCCTGTCTCCATGTAATTCTTGAGCAGGAATACTGGAGTGGGTTACTGTTTCCTTCTGCAGAGGAGACACCCACAACAGGCTATAGACACATAGCTGAATATAGGTGGGACAACAAAGGATGGTCCGCGGGGCAGCCTTCTTGGTCCCAGCCAGTGGAATGTCCCTGCCAATTTCTGAGGCTCTCCTGCTTTAGAGACCCCTCCATATGGTTGTCCATTCTCCAAAGGAAAGTCTAGAACCATCGGAGCACCTTCTAAAAGCATCCAAAGCCCATGTCATTGGTCAATTTCTATGTTCTTCTCCATCATTTTTTTGAGTTTTGAGCTGACTGATTTATTGAGGGTGAATTAGAAATTGAAGTTAATGATAATGAAATCTGACTCACTGACATTTAAAAACAAAACCAAACCAAACCCAGGATCTCTCAGAGTGCCTGCCATGTGCTGTCTGCAGAAGAGCAGCAGTACCTATTACTACTTGAGCACTTTCATTCTAAGTCTACACATAAGGGTTATGGCGGCACGTTTCTGAAGGCCACCAGTATCTGCTTAGAGAAGCAGTATTTTTGTTTGTTTGTTTGTTTGTTTTAACTTTGCTTTGTTTTCTGGCATCATCAAAGAGAGTCAAACTAAGGTGAGTGTGTAGAGCTAGACGTCAAAGGCAAATGTATTCTGACTCCTCAGAATTATAGACTAAATGGGACTTCCCTGTTGAGTTAAAGATTCTACAAGAAGGTGCATAAGACACGGGCTCTTCCTATGAGGTCAGTGAGTCAGTGACAGTTTTTATATGTGTGGAGCTCAGAGGAGAACTCACATTTCTCAAGTATTTACATAGAATCATGAGCCCCATTGACTTCTATTTAGCTCTCACTATCCCATAAAGGATGTACTGCCCTGCAAGGAAAATAATTGTAGACAGGAAATTGAGGGTCAGAAAGGGGAGGAAATGTGTCCTTACCACTCAGGTAGACATCAACAGAGCTAGGATTTGATCCCAGATCAAGGTTAGCTGAACCATGTCCTCTTGTCTGAACATTTGGACCTACGGGCAAAACAATATCTTTTCTACCGTTATGCTTGAGATGCGGGTGTTTCTGCACTAACATGGCTGGATTTACTGAAAAAAAGTTCTTGTTATACAACACTATTAGTAAAAATACCATGGTTTATGTTGCTGCTGGTGTCCTAGAACTCAGCACTCATGAAGCATCAAACCAAAGTGCTAAAAATAAAAAATAAATAGATAAAAAATCAAAAAGCAACTCCAGCGATCTTAGTAAAGACACACATACACAATTATGTCTCCTTTGGAATTTTCACTATGTGGCATGGTCAAAGGCCCTTTTTAATTCTGATGGTTTATTGAGGTTTCTCTTGAGATGCAAGCCCTTAAATATGTTCATTTCTAACACAGCCCAGCTTCAGCTACTTCAGATGGGCATGGTCTTCTCCATCAATTATTTTTTTAAACAATTTGTAAAATGTATTTGAGTTTTACAAGAGAGCTTAACAACATGGAAAATAGAGCAGTGCTTGAAGCCAGCTAAGTGCACATCCCTTGCACTTAGAGGGAGACAATTCTAGAGCTCTGAGCATATGTCTTAGTCTTCATGTATTGCTAAGGCTTTCTCCCTAATTTCAAGTTTGCTCCTCACCACCTGCATCACTATGAACGTAATTGTATCAATATATGAACAAAGGAAGTTCCAACTTATGTTTCTATTATCCTCCTCTTTACCAGTTGAATATAAGAACTGGTACATGACAGACACACATTTTGTCTCAGGACAGGATGGTACTACTATACTTGTTTGCTTTTACATTTTTCTTCCCCTATTAGTCTCATGTGCTCCTACTTGATGGCCATAAACCACATGGAGCACTTCAATGCAGAAGGCTCAAACGGACATGCGTTCTAAGTATAAAATACATATCATGTTGTAAAGACTTGGCATGAAACAATGAGATACATACCTCTGATAATTCTCATGATGATATCCCATTGAAGTGATATCTGGAATCTACTGAGTCACATAAAATGCACTACTAGGATTATTAGACTTCCTCTTTTTATTATTATTATTATTATACATACTAGTGTGTACATTCAAGGGCTTTCCCAGGTGGCACTAGTGGTAAAGAAACTGCCTGCCAATGCAGGAGACATAAAAGACATGGGTTCCTTCCCTGGGTCGGAAAGATCCCCTGGAGGAGGGCACAGCAACCCGCTCCAGTATTCTTGCCTGGATCATCCCATCGGCAGAGGAGGCTGGTGGGCTACAGTCCATGGGGTCTCAAAGAGTCAGACATGACTAAAGTGTCTTAGAACAGACATGTACATTAAAAATTGCTTATGGAGTTCAGGGACTGTGAGTAACTGATTTCACAGCCATGGAACCAACACACTGCCTGGTGCATGGTTGGCCTGTAAACATTAACTGTAGACAAGAAAATGAGGTGTGTTCCTAACTCAAAACTCATGTTCTTTCCAATGTTCATGGCAGGCGCAAAAGGAACGACCGTCCTGGGTCTGGGCTGGACAAAGCAAAACCAGAGGCTGCAAGGGCTGATTCACGGTGTCCATGTGGGCAACCTCCTCGGATGGGAAACAAAGGAAAGATGCACGGGAGCTGTCTGGAAGGCAGGGGCTACCTAGCACATGATCTTTAGCTTACATATTAAAAAAAATTATTGATGTATTTATTCATTCATTTTATTGCTGTGCTGGGTCTTCATCGCTGCACTCAGACTGTTTTGGTTGTGGTGAGCTGGGGCCACTCTTCCTTGTGGTATGCAGGCTTTTCATTGTGGTGTTTTCTCTTGTTGTGGAGCAGGAGCTCCAGGGCATGCAGGTTTCAGTACTTGTGGTGCTCGGGCTTAGTTGCTCCACGGTGCATGAAATCTTCCCAGACCATGGATCGAACAGAGTCCCCTGCATTGGCAGGTGGATTCTTAACTACTGGACCACCAGGGAAGTCCCTTGGATATTTTTGGAAGGAGATTTCTAGGTCCCATGTATATCTTATTTTCAGTCATTGGGCTGAACATGTATGATGAATTCATCTTGACCCTATATGAGATTATCCATGTGCTGAGGTCACTGACAATACAATAAGAAGCTCACCCTGATGAACAGACACAAACAGAAAAAATGTGATGCCACCACAGGTTCATTGTGAAGCTGTGGTACCTGGATTTTGCCACATAAGTCATGTGACTTTGGGAACTGTCCCTCCCTCACAGAGCTGCAGTTTTCCTATCTGTAAATTATTTTAAAAAAGCAATTTGCACAGTATTTCCCTGGGGTTAAATGAGACTCCTATTTGCATGTGAAAGTGCCTGGCAGAGAAGAAGATAAAACGTGACACAAGAGAAGATATTTAATCAATAAAAGTACTGTTGGATTAGAGACAGCTTGACAAAATGAAAAGAGAATGGGTTTTATAGTCTAACCCATTTGGCTTCAAATTCTTGCTCTGCCATTGGGCCAGCTAGTTAACCTTTCTAAACTTCAATTTCCTCACCTATAATATTGCAATAATGTCACTTACCTTGATATTTTTAGAAATAAATTGAATAAAGCCTGAAAAGTCTTTCTACAGAGCCTGATACCTAGTAGAGATTCAATAATTAGTGATTTTGAAACATTATTGCTTCCTAATTCTCAGTGAGACATCTGGTTTCTAGTTTTAATTTTGTCACTTACCTAAGAATAATACTAGTAGTTCTGAATTGGGTCATTAAGTTCTGAGTACTAATGCAAAAATGACAGGAGAATTTAAGCATTTTGACACAATTATGTTAATTTAATGTAGCAACATTAATTAGCCCTTGGAAAGACAAAAAAATAACATAAAATAATTTACATAATAATGGTATTTTTTCTTAAAATAAACCTAATTCAAGACCCTGATGTTGGGAAAGATTGAGGGCAAAAGGAGAAGAAGGTGGCAGAGGATGAGGTGGTTGGATAGCATCACTGACTGAATGGACATGGACCTGGGCAAACTCTGGGAGACAGTGAAGGACATGGAAGCCTGGCATGCCACAGTCTGTGGGGCTGCAAAGAGTCAGATACAAACTGACAAAGAGTCAAACACAAACTGATTCACAAACTGGGACTTTTTCAATGCAAATTAAGGTTTCCTCTCAGCAGAAACCCCATGGAGATTAGCACCAGGAGAGTGTGGCCATGTGTGGCTTCAAATGGTAAATCGAGTTCAGATTCCCTGTTAAACACCCCAAGGATTCCACCATACCTGCAACTGTTTTCCTTAAATGTGCTCCATGAAACACTGACCTTGGGGGACACGGGTACATGTTATGGGGCCAGAGAAAGGTGTCATAAGAAATAATCTGAGATATAGCGTTGTTCCCGCTGTGAATGCCTAATTCCTTCCCAGACCTGGGTTACACAGGCAAAGCTGGCCACTTCTCAGAATCTCTAAAAGCTACGTGAAACAACGATTATTGAAACAAAGGATATTTAGACACATGCCGTGTTCCCCAAGGTATTTTTAAAACAAAAATTTATAAAGTTAAATATATTAGTCAAGATGTAGGTTTTGGTATGCAGAAATAATCTCAGTTTCAAATCTCTCTAACTGTGGAACTCTCCTGTCAAATTCTTACTACTGCCACTGTTCGGAAGACTATAAACAGCAAAACTGAAATGCTCTACATTATCATGAGATTGAGGAAAAGGAAATAATTTGCTCACAAAATTCATGGTTAAAGGAGATAAAAATGTAAAGTACTACCCTAAGAATTATAATTCTATAGAGTTTCCATCTGAGTAATTATATAATTGCTTATCTACAATGAAACCAAATGAAAGAAAATTTTAAACTACTTTATGAGAAGAATAATATTTCTGTTTTTTAGATCAATACAGATATTGTTAAACAACAATTACAAAAGTGGTACATGTACATTCTCTGGAGATAAAAGAAGGTGAAACCATTTTCCTAATACACTTACAAAATGAGGTTTTATAAAAACACAACTCTATAATCTTGTCAAGTCCATTTGAAGTATTGTATAATTACTTAAATAATAGCAATAATATTAAATGGGGCTTTCCTGGTTGCCCTAGTGCTAAAAAAATCTGCCTGCCAATGCAAGAGACTCAAGAGACATGGGTTTGATCCCTGAGTCGGGAAAATCCCTTGGAAGAGGATGTGGAAACCCACTCTATTATTCTTGCCTGGAGATCCCATGGACAGAGGAGCCTGGTGGGCTACAGTCCATAGCGTCACACAGAATTGAACATAATTAAAGTGACTTACCATGCATGCACAATAAAATTAAACAGAGGGAAAAAAAATTATCTTACAAGAACAAATAAACTTTTTTAAAAAATTGTGTTTCCAGATTATCTGTGGACTGTTAGCAATACAAATACTATAATGATGCTGCTTAAAAAAAGCTAAACTGAAAAAATTAACTGATGAGTCATAGTTAGATAATCTATAAAACGCTATTTAATAACTATAATCCTGTCAAATTTTCATTTATGGCATTGTATAATCACTTAATAGCAATAAAACTGAAAGAAAAATATCAAATTATTTAGTAGCAGAAGAAAGTACTTTTGTCCTGGTTTTGAATCTTCAGAAACAGTTTCCTTGGCATGTGGGATCAAAATGAAGATGACTCATCTGTTTTTAGGGTGTAGAGACAGTTCATCTGACCAGTTTAAGGTGTTCTGAGCCATGAGACAGCCTCGGTGAAGGGCTACCCAAATACGTTAGCCCTCAACCTGCTTTCTAGAATAAGGGTTTGTTTGTTTGTTTGTTTGTTTTTTTCCCATGCTTTAATGGACATTTAGTAGCTTTTCAGTGGAAGACAGTCGTCCATCTTTTCCTAAGGGGCTCAGGCTGGCAGCATTGCCTCCCCACTGTATGTTGAGGCCTGGGAGGAAAGGGTGAGGAAGGGGTGAGTGCCTCCTTCAACAGGGCAAGAATCAGTCACTTTAAAAAAAATAAATTTATTCATTTTAATTGGAGCCTAATTACTTTACAATATTGTAGTGGTTTTGCTACATACATTGACATAAATCAACCACAGGTTTATATGTGTTCCCCATCCTGACTGCCCCCTACCTCCCTCCCCATCCCATCTCTCTGGGTCATCCCAGTGCACCAGCCCTGAGTACCCTGTCCCATGCATCGAACCTGGACTGAGGATCCATTTCACATATGATAATACACGTGTTTCAATGCCATTCTCCCAAATCATCCAACCCTCGCCCTCTCCAGTCACTTTTGAATGGTCACTGTGGGCAGTTTATTCTGAGGCAGGGCTGGCAGCACTGGGCTGGGGTCCTCCTCTCAGGGGCTCTTCCCCAGGAGTCCTCGGGCTCATCTGACGAAGGGATGAGTGAAGGGTCAGAGCCTGGGCCAGCTGCACCCTGTTCAGAGGGCAGGCTTAACTGAAAGAACAAGCCAGTCCCATCCATTGCCAGGAATACCAGCAAGAGCTCTCTTTCAGTCCCACGGAGAAGCTGATGCGTCAGCTCCTGACAGAGGTTGTGAGGTGCCTGGTCCACGCTGGGAGCAGGACACTGGATCAGGACCAATCACAGAGATGCCCTCCTTCTCTAGAATCTGGCCAGCCTGAGGGCTCCTGAGTGGTCTCTCAGCTTCTGCTAAACACTCGATTTATAATATCAAGTATTAGTCAGTCAGTTCAGTCACTCAGTCGTGTCTAACTGACTCTTTGCGACCCCAAGGACTGTAGCATACCAGGACTCCCTGTCCATCACCAACTCCTGGAGTCTACCCAAACTCATGTCCATTGAGTCGCTGATGCCATCCAACCATCTCATCCTCTGTTGTCCCCTTTTTCTCCTGCCCTCAACCTTTCCCAGCATCAGGGTCTTTTCCAATGAGTCATCTCTTCGCATCAGGTGGCCAAACTATTGGAGTTTCAGCTTCAATATCAGTCCTTCCAATGAACACCCAGGGCTGATTTCCTTTAGGATGGATTGCTTGGATCTCCTTGCAGTTCAAGGGACTCTCAAGAGTCTTCTGCAACACCACTGTTCAAAAGCATCAATTCTTTGGCACTCAGCTTTCTTCATAGTCCAACTCTCACATCCATACATGACCACTGGTAAAACGATAGCCTTGACTAGACGGAACTTGTTGGCAAAGTAATGTCTCTGCTTTTTAATATGCTGTCTAGGTTGTCATAACTTTCTTTCCAAAGAGTAAGCACCTTTTAATTTCATGGCTGGAGTCACCACCTGCAGTAATTTTGGAGCTCCAAAACATAAAGTCAGCCACTGTTTCCACCATTTCCCCATCTATTTGCCATGAAGTGATAGGACTGGATGTCATGATCTTAGTTTTCTGAATATTGAGCTTTAAGCCAACTTTTTCACTCTCCTCTTTTATGCTAATTTTTCCAGTAGTCATGTAGGGACTACTGTGAGAGTTGGACTATAAAGAAGGCTGAGCCCCGAAGAATTGATGCTTTTGAACTGTGGTGTTGGAGAAGACTCTTGAGAGTCTTATACAGCAAGGGGATCAAATCAGTCAATCTAAAGGAAATCAACCCTGAATTTTCCACGGAAGGACTGTTGATGAAGCTGAAATTCCAAAACCTTGGCCACCTGTTTGGAAAAGTTGACTCAGTGGAAAAGACTGATGCAGGGCAAGATTGAGGGCAGGAGGAGATGGGGAAACAAAGGATGAGATGGTGGATGACATCACTCACTCAATGGACATGAGTTTGAGCAAACTCTAGGAGATAGCAGAGGACAAAGGAGCCTGATGTGCTGTCGTCAGTGGGGTAGCAGAGAGCAGACATGACTTAACAACTGAACTACAACAGATACCTCTCAGTCAGCACCACTCCCAGTCCATCATCCTAAGCATCTCTTTCATGGGAAGCAAGCTGGCTTCAGTAACAGCCACTGATGACTTCAAGTATGCTAAGTGAGCTTTGGTATATTTCGTGGATATCCAGATCTTCACATACAATCTGCTGGAAAACTTTTCCTTTATCTTCACAGCATAAACGTTCTGTCTAAATGGGATAGGTGGTGAAAATTCATTTTTTGTTCTTAATGAATTTCTGTGATGATTGAAATTTCCAGTTGCTTCTACTTTTCTGTTTTTTGTTTGTTTGTTTGTTTGTTTTCTTCCTACAATGAATCTTTTTCAGTTTGGAGATTTTTCATGTGATCTTTAAGTGCATTGAATATTCATCTTCTTCAGCTAATTTAATATACGTTTGATTTCTTTCCTGTTTAAAAGTTTTAAAATAATATTTAATTCAGCCACATCAATCAGTTTCTTTGGAATTCATCTTCTAGGAGGTCTCCTTTTTCAGAACCATTGATTATATCCACTTTCAAGTTCCCACTATCCATTTAGTCTTTTCTAAGAACAGTGGCTCAAACTCTCCCCTCCCCCCACTTTTTTTTTTTTGCAAGTATCCATCCAAAGACAGTATTTCTTGAGAGTTCTGTATTTTCTACAATATAACAACTTCATTCATTCCTCTTTCCCGTCCTTCAGCTTCTTGTGAAAGCAGCTCTAGACTTTCCAGAACATTCAAATCTTCCTCCAAAGTATCATTTAATGATGTCTGAAATTGTCTTTCATTTGTCTGATGGATTTTGAGGACTATTTCCATGATACCTACTTGAAATTCAGAGTGGTCTGATGCATCTTATAAAGGATAAAACTATCTTGTAAAGAGGGTCATCGTTCAACTTGTTCAAAATACTGAGATTTGTCTTCCTTTTGTTATTTTGAAAAGTGTTTATGTTAAAATGCTTCCCTGCTGGTTGAGACGGTAAAGGATCTGACTGTAATACAGGAGACCTGAGTTCAGTCCCCGGGTTGGGAAGATCCCTGGAGAAGGGATTGGCAACCCACTCCAGTATTCTTGCCTGGAGAATCCCATAGACAGAGGAGTTGGCAAGCTACAGTCCATGGGGTCACAAAGAGTCGGGAATGACTGAGTGACTAATACATATATGTTAACAGGAATTTAAAAATTGAAAATTTCTAGCTCCAAACTGATGTTTTATGTGTTTCTAATAATTTATTCTCCAGTCTAGTTTGCACTGAGGTCAACTCAAGGTCTCCAAATATATATATTTTTGTTTCTTGGCCCAGCAGCAAAAGCACAGAGTCCTAACCACTGGATTTTCAGGAAATTCCCCCAAATATGTAGTTTTTAATTTAAATTAATAAACCTTATTTCTTAGAAAATCTTGAGTTTTATACAAAAATTAGGCAGAAAATGCAGAGTTCCCATATACTCCCTCTCCTCCACTGCCACACACTTGCAGTTTCCCCTACTCTTATTTTACACTGAGATGGCACATTTGTTATAATTGATAAACCAAAGATTATTATCTGAAGTTCACAGTTTATATTAGGGTTTACTCTTTGTGGTGTGCATTCTATAGGTTTTGACAAGTACATAAAGCCCTGTGTCCATGGTTATAATGTCATTTAAAGTGTTTAACTTATCTAAAAATCCCTTGCATCTCACTTCTCCATTCCTCTCTTCTCCTCCACTCCTAAACTCCTGGAAACCACTGATCTTTTTACCATCTCCACAGTTTTGCCTTTTCCAGGATGTCATGTGGTTGAAGTCATACAATATGTAATCTTTTCAGAATGGTTTCTCTTGTCTTGACAATATGCATTTATGTTTATCCACATCTTTTCCTGACTTGATAGCTCATTTCTTTTTATTACTGAATAATCTTCCATTGTCTGAATGAATTTATTTATTCATTGATCTAGTGAAGGCATCTTGGTTGCTTCCAAGCTTTGACCATTATAAATAAAACCACTATAAGCATTCATGTCCAGGTTTGCATGCACATAACGTTTCAACTAATTTAGATACCAAACACATTTTCAGTTAAAAAAAAAAAAGTTTTCTTCCCTCCAGGTGGTAGAAACTATGTGGCTAGTTTTCACCTTCTTGAATTAAGTTCATGGTGATGGTGGTTTAGTCACTAAGTCATTTGCAACTCTTGTGACCCTGTAGACTGTAGCCCACCAGGCTCCTCTGTCCATGGGATTTCCCAGACAAGCATCCTGGAGTGGGTTGCCATTTCCTTCTCCAGGGGATCTTCCCAACCCAGGGATAGAACTCACATCTCCTGTATCACAAGTGGATTCTTTACTGCTGAGCCATGAGTGAAGCCTTATTAAGCACGTAGTCTCTTTACACTTAAAAATATGACTATGATTGTCAACAGCACCATCTCAACAGTCCACAGGGATACAGGCCTGATCTAAGGTCTCTGAACAATGTTGAAAAGGTACAGCACAGAGAAACACAGCCATCAGCAAATTCCCCCTTGGCTATAGACACTGCTGAGTCACCTGAGGTTGTCAAGACCCTGCCAGCCACAAGGGACCCTGGAGAGCACAGGGGAATACCCCAGCTGAAGTCACATCACTTCCTGGTAATATGCACTGACCTCAGAGGAGGTTGGGGAGGGACAGAGTGGGAAACCCATGCCTTGAATAATCTACTCACTGGAGGTCCTGAAGAAGTTAGGCTTGCTGAGGATGAGGGGATATTCAGGAGGCTAACCTGGCAAAGAGTAAAGGCAAGGACAGTCTTCCCTACAGGGGTGGGAGAAGTGGTCTCAAGGGCTCTTATAAGACCATCATATCTTCCTAAATTTGGGGAGAAATTGCTGAAGAAACTGAGGGAAAGCATGTGAAGTGAAGTTGCTCAGTCGTGTCTGACTCTTTGCAACTCCATGGACTGTAGCCTACCAGGCTCCTCAGTCCATGGAATTTTCCAGGCAAGAGTACTGGAGTGGGTTGCCATTTCCTTCTCGAGGGGATCTTCCCAACCCAGGGATCGAACCTGGGTCTCCTGCATTCCAGGCAGATGCTTTACCGTCTGAGCCACCAGAGAAGCCCTCATAGTAGGTAGCAATGAACCAAAAACGCAACCTTGGGCATCTCCAAGCCAGAATGCCCCCATTCTCGTACCCACTGCTACCCCAGGCCCCCACCCACATGCAAGCAATTTTTCTTTTAATATTTGTATTTGGCTGTATCAATTTACATTCCCACCAGCCATGTAAGAGAGTTCTCTTTTCCCCACGCCCTCTCCAGCATTAGTTCATAAATTTTTTGATGATGGCCATTCTGATCAGTGTGAGGTGATATCTTATTGTAGTTTTAATTTGCATTTCTTTAATAATTAGTGATATTGAGCATCTTTTCATATGTTTGTTGGCCATCTATATGTCTTCTTTGGAGAAATATATATTTATGTCTTCTGATTGTTTTTTGATTGGTTTGTTATTTTTTTATATTGAGCTTCAGGAGCTCTTTGTATATTTTGGAGATTAATCCCTTGTCCGTTGCTTCATTTGCAAATATTTTCTCCCATTCTGAAAGTTATCTTTTCATCTTGTTTATGGTTATCTTTGCTGTGCAAAAGTTTAATTAGGCCTCATTTGTTTATTTTTGTTTTTATTTTCATTTACTCTAGGAGATGGGTTGTACTTGGTATTTGAACAGAATGCATTTCTTATGAAACTATCCTACTGTAAATAATTTTGTGCCTCAGTTTAGTATTTCTGAAAACAGCATCCCAGTCTTTAAAAGGAAAACAAAAAGGGTCGAGGGAAATGTCCTATGCAAAACTAAAATTCCTTTGGAAATTGACTGAAGCCGATCTATGGGATAACTTGTGCGACTTGTGTTTATAAAATCTGCAGTAGGTAAACAAAAGATGCAAGCTAGGAAATATCAAAATACATCAAGTCAGATGGATCAAAGAAGAAAACAAATGAATCATTAAAGCAAAGGGGTTCCATTGTCATAAGGGAGTAAATTAGAGAGTGATTTAAATCAACACCTGAAGATAAAAGCTCAAAACACTTACATAACAATACTCATTCGTGTGATAAATAGACTCCAACTTGTGAGAGGCTCATATTTTAACTCTTGAAACAACCACCTCCTACTTGTAAATCACCTAAAAGCCTTCATACCTGATTGCTCAATAAACAGTCTGGGTCTGGAATAAAATTCTGATTAAGGAAAGAATTTCCTCTTGGAAGAGGGAGGTGAGCTTAATTGGCAAGCAGGGCCAACTTTGTGAGTCACAGATGGGAAGATAAAGGAGAACTACCTAATGTTGAAAAAATGTGCCCCATCAGTAATTATATTAGATCCTGTCTGATTCTCACAGCTTAGTGGGTAGGTAGCTACTACATACTTTATAAAAGGAGGAGTAGAGGTTCAGAGAAGTTCAGCAAGGGAGGAAGGAAAACTCTCAGCGGGCGAGGGGGTTCGGGGTCTCTGCCCCCACACTTGACAGGTTATAGCTGGTTTTCTGATGTCTAAGAAGGGCTGGTTCAGAATCCTGGTGACTCGTGGGATGGAGACTGTGGTGTGGTAATGGGGGGCAGTTGGTACTTAGAGGGAGCTGGTGAGGGGCATCTCTTTCCCCCTGTTAGAGAACCAGGCTCGGAGCTGTTCTTAGAAGAGGAATTCCATCTTCAGCTTCTTATTTGTAGCAGACTGAAGTGCTGCAGTCTTAGTATTTCCTGATCCTCTGCGCAGCAAGTCCATCCTGGCCTCTGGGACACAGCCCCAGCTGCACCCTCTTCTTCTCTGGGCCCTTCCCAGGCCAGGCGTGTCTGGGACTCCCTTCTTCACACCCCCAGCTCCAGACTGGGCTGCCTCTGAAAATTTCATGCCTCCAGGTGCTACATGGATTATTCATGAAGGCTGCCCACGGTCGCCATGGGAGCCGATTGGCTGCGGCATCTTTAGCATATTAATGACCCTCTCTGATTGAGAGCCTGCCCGGCAGAGACCCACCTGGCTCCTTAGTCGCTGGCAGGACCAGCTTTTCCATTTGCAGAACACGTTGTTTGTTATTTTCTTTCCAGATGACCCAGGAGTAATATTTACTTAATTGACTAATCCCAGAGAGCGTGGATCCCCCCTGGAGCCTCAAAGGATGGCAGCTCCCCTGCTGGCCTCTCTAGGGGGGTCGGCCTCAGGTCATGGCCTCCTCCTGGCTTCCTTTCTCCCTGGTGGGGCGGTCAGGCCAGCAGGCGCCCCCAGTGGGCAGACATGACATCAGAAAGGCTGAGTCACTGGGCCTAGATCGGGTGTCAGGCTGGGCTGTGAAGCTTGTGGGCTCCGGCTGGAGGGTACTGTGTTGATGCCAGGCTGGGGCTGCAAGGGGTCCCTTAGAAAGGTTCTAGCTACACTGTGCAGAGGCATCATGGGAAGCTAGTACTGATGCACACCTGTGATTTGGAAGAAGCACATGAAAATCACAAGGCTTCTCACAAGCCTGCCGCAGTCCAAGGGGGCTTCTGGTCAACCCTGGCCAATTCCCATCTGTAGGCTACTGCAGGGGCTGGGGTAGCTGGGTGCCAACTGAATACACATGAGAAGGGAAGGGACCTAGACAACTGCTTGGGAGAAAGGTAGGGTTTCAGTGCTTCCCTGTAAGAAGAAAATGTTAGCCAAAGGAAAGATGATGCAGAGCAGTGGAGACCCACAACCGCTGGCAGAAGGGCTGCTGGGCCATGGCCAGGCCTTGGGTGACTGTAGTGAGGGTTGGCACAGGCTGGTGGCACAGATCTGGATCTCTCCTGAATGTCTCTGTAACCCACTGCTGAGTCCAAGGGTCTTTCAGGGGGGTGTCAGGAGGCTCTTCCTGTCCCAGTAAGAAGGTGATGTGTTTAGATTTGCATTCCAGGAATAGAAGCAGCAGTGGGATTCGAATTACACAGCCTACTCCAAACAGTTGAGCAGCTGCTTGCTTTTCCACTACGGCTGAAGACCAGGGCCCTCTCTGAGCACCCCAGGAGAGCAGCAGAAGCAGGCAGCTGGTCCATTCTCAGCACAGAGATGCCCCGGCTATTCGAGTACAGATACAGCCGTGGTTGAGTCACTGGGTGCCTATGCCAGCAAACAGAGAGGAGAGAACAAAACCTGGATGATGTTAAAAAGGGAAGCCCCTCCACCTCCCTGGAAAGTGGAATCCACACTAGCAGTGCCCTGCGCTAAGGGCAGCAGGATTGCAGTGGAGCTTCTGTCAGGGAGAAAGGAGGAAGCCCCTTTCCTTCTTAACGGCCATGGGGATCTCTGTTAACTTTGCACATCCAAAGAAAGCCTTGAGTGGAGGGAGCACAGGGTGGATTGGCATAGGCACTCTTTAAACTAGCCTGTCATTTAGTATTAGTTTACAACAAATCTTGAGGGCAGGAGGGGAAGGGGGCGACAGAAGATGAGATGGTTGGATGGCATCATCGACTCAATGGACACGAGTTTGAGCAAACTCCAGGAGACAGTGAAGGACAGGGAGGCCTGGCGTGCTGCAGTCCATCGGCTCCCAAAGAGCCAGCCAAGACTGAGCAGCTGAACAACAACAACACATAGAGATTTACATAGAGAAACTAAAGTTGCTGCCATGCTGTCAATTCTGTTAAAAATAAACACTTTTTGCATGTTTTGCGTCAACCTAGAAACTCCATGATGAGGCCAGAGGGAGCAAAGTCAGTGACCTTCACCTTGGGAGAATGCTAGGACCACAGCTTCTGTATGAGAGTGTTCGTGCTGCACTTTCTGGTGGTTTGAGTGTCCTGGGGACAGCAGCTGGGGACCTTGCCAGAGGAGCCGCACTCAGCTGGGCTCTCATGGACTCTGTGCAATTTCACAGGTAAATATTCTGAGTCACAATTATGACACAAGATGCAAATTTCAACTTTGAGAATGATAACTGGTTTCCAAATCATATCTCTCCAACTGTACATAATATGTATCATTCTTCAGTTGCTCTTTGTGTCTGACTCTTTGCAGTCCCATGGACTGCAGCGCTCCAGGCTCCTCTGTTCTCTACTATCTCCTGGAGTTTGCTCAAATTCGTGTCTGTTGAGTTGGTGAGGCTATTTAACCATCTCATCCTTTGTAGCCTCCTTCTTCTCCTGCCCTCTGCTCTCAATCTTTCCCAGAATCAGGGCCTTTTCTAATCAGGGCCACCTTTTCACATCAGGTGGCCAAAGTATTGGAGCTTTAGCTTCAGCATCAGTTTTTCCAATGAATATTCAAGGTTGATCTCCTTTAGGATTGACTAGTTTGATATCTTTGCAGTCCATAGGACTTTCAAGAGTCTTCTCCAGCACCACAATTCAGACACATCAATTCTTAGGCACTCAAAATTTTATGGCCCAACATTCACATCTGTATATGACTACTGGAAAACCCATGTTGAAACGCATAAACAGGGTTGCTGCTAAGTCGCTTCAGTTGTGTCTGACTCTGTGTGACACCATAGATGGCAGTCTACCAGGCTCCCCCGTCCCTGGGATTCTCCAGACAAGAACACTGGAGTGGGTTGCCATTTCCTTCTCCAATGCATGAATGTGAAAAGTGAAAGTGAAGTCGCTCAGTCGTGTCCGACTGTTCACGACTCTATGGACTGCAGCCTACCACGCTCCCCCATCCATGGGATTTTCCAGGCAAGAGTACTGGAGTGGGGTGCCATTGTCTTCTCCATAAACAGGGTTATTATGCTATAAATAGATTATTTAGGGTTAGACTGAGGAGAGATGGGATGGAAAGGAGAGGGGAAGAAGTGAGAAAATCATTCCATTTGTTCTTAATCCTGAATTATTCTAGGTATTCTATCTACCATGCAGACTCTGAAACCAAACTCAGGACAGTAGTCTTGGGTCTTGGTAACCTTCAGAATTTGATGGGTCTAAAACATACTAGAAAATGGAAAAGAAAACATCCAGAGATAGATCATCTTTCCCTCAGCTGAAGATTATTTTTGAAGTAAAACTTTCGGGAAAATACATTATAAAAAGTCTAAAATGGTTAAGCATCTGAGCTTCGCCATTTTTCACTGTAGCTATGGTACCAAGGATCCTAGGAAAACCATTCCAAATGTCTGCTCCCAACATCTCCACAATTTCATCAAAGCTTTGCACAACTAATGTTCATTGAATTCAGTATTGTACATCCACTTCAGGTGGAGTGAGATTTTGCCATTATTTTAATAAAGCAATTTGGAGCACATAGAGGCACAAAGGCAGTATCTATATAGTAAATATACACATACATAATTAGAAGGCTGCTAAATTATATAGGATGGTGTTTAAAGAAGCAAAGAGTTCAAAATTGAAATGGAAGCCTGGTAAATAACCCATTATACCCAAAGAAATCCTGATTGCCTATTCATAGTTGGAATTTACATGAACCCTTGTTCATTAAAGAATGAATAGCTGCTAATTTGCAGCATTACCAAAGCAAAGTTCAGATGACAGAATAAGAAAAAAACTCTCAAATCAGAGATCTACCAGCTGTCCCACATAAACACCACTGAAAGTTTCTTAATATACGGGAGACCCTATTTTTAAATTCTACTATCTAATTAAAATACCCCAGAGAAAAAAGATGCAGATTGCAGAAATCAAAATTTAATAATAATAAAGAAGATGGGAGGGAGCAAATCAATCCATTTGTTAAAGCAGTTTGCTAAAGTGCTTGTTTTATTTAAGCAGCAGAACCTACCTGAGCATTCTTCACAGAAACAAGCTAAGACTCTTGTTCAGATTTACCTGTGAAGAGCTTATATCAGGGAATGGAAAAGTGATAGAAGTAACCCAGATATGATTTTTTTCCCTTAAGAAGCTAATAAGCCAGGGAAGGAATCAAACACAGTAGGGAGATGGGGCTTGGAAAGATTTAGTGAGAGTGAAATGCCCGATTCTGAAGAGCTGTCACTTCCTCAGAAAGCCTGGGATCTCTGCAACTAGGAATCAGAGCTGAGAGGTGCTGTCAGGATGGCTGACAGCCCAGGGCAGGCGCTGCCATGACTTGTCCAAAGTCACGCAGAAAGCATCAGAGCTAGAACCTGACCCACAGCTGATGACACTTAGATGTCTACATTTCTCTTATAGATTATCAGCTTCTCACACTGTATCATTCAAAGATTAGTTCAGTTCAGTGGCTAAGTCTGACTCTGCCACCCCATGTACTGCAGCAAACCAGGCCTCCCTGTCCATCATCAACTCTGGAGTTTACTCAAACTCATGTCCATTGAGTCAGGGATGTCATCCAACCATCTCATCCTCTGTCATCCCCTTCTCCTCCTGCCTTCAATCTTTCCCAGCATCAGGGTATTTTTAAATGAGTCAATTTTTTGCACCAGGTAGCCAAAATACTGCAGTTTCAGCTTCAACATCTGTCCTTCCAATGAATATTCAGGACCGATTTCCTTTAGGATGGACTGGTTGGGTCTCCTTGCAGTCCAAGGGACTCTCAAGAGTCTTCTCCAACTCCATAGTTCAAAAACATCAATTCTTCTGCACTCAACTTTCTTTATAGTCCAACTTTCACATCCATACATGACTACTGGAAAAACCTTGGCCTTGGCTAGATGGACCTTTGTTGGCAAAGTAATGTCTCTGCTTTTTAATATGCTCTCTAGGTTGGTCATGACCTTTCTTCTAAGGAGCAAGCATCTTTTAATTTCATGGCTGCAATCACCATCTGCAGTGATTTTAGAGCCCAGAAAAATAAAGTCTGACACTGTTTCCACAGTTTCCCTATCCCTTTGCCATGAAGTGATGGGACCAGATGCCATGAGCTTCGTTTTCTGAATGTTGAGCTTTAAGCCAACTTATTCACTCTCCTCTTTCATTTTCATCAAGAGGCTCTTTAGTTCTTCTTCACTTTCTGCCATAAGGATGGTGTCACTTGCATATTTGAGGTTATTGTTATTTCTCCTGGCAATCTTGATTCTGGCTTATACTTCATCCAACCCAGCATTTCACATGATGTACTCTGCATATAAGATAAATAAGCAGGGTGACAATATACAGCCTTGACATACTCCTCTTCCTATTTGGAACCAGTCTGTTGTTCCATGTCCAGTTCTAACTGTTGCTTCTTGACCTGCATACAGATTTCTCAGGAGGCAGGTCAGGTGGTCTGATATTCCCATCTCTTTCAGAATTTTCCACATTTGGTGGTGATACACACAGTCAAAGGCTTTGGCATAGTCAATAAAGCAGAAATATATATTTTTCTGGAACTCTCTTGCTTTTTCCATGATCCAGCGGATGTTGGCAATTTGATCTCTGGTTCCTCTGCCTTTTCTAAAACCAGCTTGAACATCTGGAAGTTCATGGTTCACAGACTGTTGAAGAAAAAAGATTAGAAGGCAAGGAATACACACCCTGCAGTGCCCCCACTACACCGTACACAACCATCAAAGGCTCAATCGCCTTGAAATAACGAGCTTCTACATTATTATATTTATATATATCAAGTTATATCCAATCAAAGATATAAAGTATAGATCAAATTCCACTGACTTATTATTATTCAGTCAGTAGCAAGTAATGTGAATACTAAGAAAAAGCACCAGCAATGTGATGGACCATAAATAACACAAGATCTAAAGTGACGAAATTTTGCTAGTACTCAAGAAAATGTAAATGACAGTACAAATTAAGGACCAAACTGGGTCATTTGTAGAGATGTCGATGGACCTAGAGTCTGTCATACAGAGTGAAATAAGTCAGAAAGAAAAACAAATATTGTATATGCCTGCATATTTCTGGAATCTAGAAAAATGGTATATGTGAATCTATTGGCAGGGCAGGGATAGAGATGCAGACATAGAGAACAGATATGTAGACATAGATGGGGAGGAGGGGTGGGACAAACTGAAAGGGTAGGCTTGACATATATACACACTATCAGGTATGAAATAGACAACTAGTGGGAAGCTGCTGTTTAGCCCAGGGAGCTCAACTTGGTGCTCTGTGATGACCTAAATGGATGGGATGGGGGCGGGATGACAGAGAGGTCCAAGAGGGAGGGGGTATATGTATACATACGGCTGATTCTTCATTGTACAGCAGAAACCAACACAACATTGTAAAGCAATTACACCCCAACAGAAAAAAAAAAAAAGACTGTATGACTTGCTAAGTTGACAAAAGTAAATTATGGGGAGGGAGGTGGGAGGGGGGTTCATGTTTGGGAATGCATGTAAGAATTAAAGATTTTAAAATTTAAAAAATAAAAAACTAAAAAAAAAAAAAAAAGAAGTTTAGCAGAAGACAGACACTCTTCAGCCTTGCTTGTGGGAAGGTCAGTCTCATTGTTTTCTCTGAAGTTTATGGGAGCAGATGTGGACAACCAAAAAGATACTCATTTTCTCAAGCAACTTGATTTCTTATAAATTTATTGAAGAAAATAGGCAAGAAAACAGAGACGTGTGCATACAAATGTTTGTGATACTGAAAACTGGAAATGAGCCGCTTATTCAAAGATAAAGATCAACTAAACTATAGAATCACAGCTTGTGTACCCCAGATGGTGGTATGAAAATCTTTCATCCCGTTGGGATTATTAGAATGAGCTCTGGAGTATGGGAAAATCCTGGTTTCACAAGTCACTCTTTGGGTGATCCTGGATAAGTTACCTAATGTTTCCCTGCCTTGGGGTCCTCATTTGTAAGATGTAGAATTACCAGTCTTAAAGGAAATCAACCCTGAATGTTTATTGGAAGGACTGATGCTGAAGCTGAAACTCCAATCCTTTGACCACCTGATGTGAAGAACTAACTCATTTGAAAAGACCCTGATGCTGGGAATGATTGAAGGTAGGAGGAGAAGGGGATGATAGAGGATGAGATGGTTGGATGGCATCACCGACTCAATGACATAAATTTGAGTAAACTCCAGGAGATGGTGAAGGATAGTGAAGCCTGGCATGCTGCAGTCCATGGGGTCACAAAGAGTTGGACAGGACTGAGTGACTGAACAGGAACAAGAACAACTTCAGAGGATCCCCAGGAGGATTAAATGTATCAACACTCCTTTTATGTAAAACACTTAGATTAGACTCGGCTACATTGTGTGTGTGTCAGTCAAGGTACCCCAGAAAAACAGAACCAATAGATGAAAGAGAGAGACAAATTTAGCATAGAAACAGGCCAAGAAGTCACACCCTCTGCTGCCTGCAAGCTGGAGAAACAGAAGGCCAGTGTGCGTCCGAAGGCTCAGAAAGCCAGAGCGCTGATACCTTGGGGCAGGAGATGATGAATGTCTGGACTCCAGCGAAAAACAAATTTGCCCTCCCTGTGCCTTTTATTCCACTCAGGCCATTAAAGGCAAGCTTCTTTACGCAGCCCACAGATTCGAATTCTACTCTCTTTCTGAAACACCCTCCCAGACACACCAAGAAATGTTTTCTCAGCTCTCTGGCATCCCTTAGTGCAGTCAAGTAGACATATAAATTTTACCATCATGTGTTCAAAACTATTATTTAACTATTTCACTATTACCATGTGCGGCTTCCTAGGTGGCTCAGTGGTAAAGAATCTGCCTGCCGATGCAGAAGGCACAGGAGACACGGGTTTGATCCCTCAGTTGGGAAGAGCCCTTGCAGAAGGAGATTACAACCAACTCCAGGATTTTTGCCTGGGAAAATCCCATGGACAGAGGAGCCTGACAGACTACAATCCATGGGGCTGCAAAGAGTCAGATACAACTTAGCGACTAAGCACAGCACAGCACAGCTATTATCATGTCTCAGTAAATGATGTTATCAGAGTGTATTCAATTTTCAAAACATTTTAGAGTGAAATAAAACCCAAGGAAATAGAACAAGACATTAAAAAATATTTCTATATCTTTATGCTTGTTTCTATTTTCTATTTGTATATAATTAGCACAATGCCAAAGAATGTTCAAACTACTGTACAATTGCACTCATCTCACATGCTAGCAAAGTAATGATCAAAATTCTCCAAGCTAGGCTTCAACAGTATGTGAACTGAGAACTTCCAGAAGATCAAGCTGGATTTAGAAAAGGCAGAGGATCCAGAGATCAAATTGCCAATATCCATTGCATCCTAGAAAAAGAAAGAGGATTCCAGAAAAACATCTACTTCTGCTTCATTGACTACACTAGAGACTTTGACTGTGTGGATCACAACAAACTGTGGAAAAATCTTCAAGAGATGGAAATATCAGACCACCTGACCTGCCTCCTGAGAAATCTGTATGCAGGTCAAGAAGCAACAGTTAGAACTGGACACGGAACAATGGGCTGGTTCCAAATTGGGAAAGGAGTACTTCAAGGCTGTGTATTGTCACCCTGCTTATTTAACTTCTATGCAGAGTACATCATGTGAATGCCAGGCTGGATGAAGCACAAGCTGGAATCAAAATTGCCAGGAGAAATATCAATAACCGCAGATGGTACCACCCTCATGGCAGGAAGCAAAGAGGAATTAAAGAGCCTCTTGATGAAAGTGAAAGAAGGGAGTGAAAAAGTTGGCTTAAAGCTCAACATTCAGAAAACTAAGATCGTGGCATCCGGTCCCATCACTTCATGGCAAATAGATGGGGAAACAATGGAAACAATGACAGACTTTATTTTCTTGGGCCCCCAAATCACTGCAGATAGTGACTGCAGCCATGAAATTAAAAAAACACTTGCTCCTTGGAAAAGAAGTTATGACCAACCTAGATAGCATATTAAAAAAACAGAGACATTACTTTGCCAACAAAGGTCTGTCTGGTCAAGGCTATGGTTTTTCCAATAGTCATGTACAAATGCCAGAGTTGGACCATAAAGCTGAGTGCTGAAGAATTGATGCTTTTGAACTGTGGAGTTGGAGAAGACTCTTGAGAGTCCCTTGGACTACCAGGAGATCAAACAGGTCAATCCTAAAAGAAATCAGTCCTGAATATTCATTGGAAGGACTGATGCTGAAGCTGAAGCTCTAGTACTTTGGCCACCTGATGCAAACTGACTCATTAGAAAAGACTGAAGGCAGGAGGAGAAGGGGACCACAGAGGGTGAGATGGTTGGATGGCATCACTGACTCGATGGAGATGAGTTTGAATAAGTTCCGGGAGCTGGTGATGGACAGGGAAGCCTGGTGTGCTGCAGTCTATGGGGTCGCAAAGAGTCAGACACAGCTGAGCAATTGAACTGAACTGAATGCATTGTCTGTATAGTAACATCTTTTTAAGAACTCTACCTATATTTTCAAAAGTCTGCTATGCAAGTAAAGAGAAATAACATTCATGACACAGTAGTCACGTGCGGTGCAGTGAAGAGCTTGCACTGCAGTGATGAACGCAGTGGATTCCCTGCTCTGCTGATCACATACTTACTGTAAAGCCTTGGGCAGGTTTATTTAACCTCTTTACATCTCAGTGCTATAATGGCAATAGAGCTATGTGTGGATTAAATGAGATAATCTGCGAGGAACATTCCCTCTAACACCAAATGGGAAGACTATGCTCTGCAAAAATATTAACCAGGATTACTAGTCAGCACACGTCAGTTATAACCAAATCAAATTAAGAATTATATATTTCTGGACTGAGCTGTGAAGAATCTAGAACATGAAAATTATGTCAGAGGTGACAGTTTAAGGTACAAACATACAAGTCACATCTCACCCAATTGCTCATATGTCAGAGAAATGGTTGGATCTATGTCCTACGCTAAAATGTATAGTTTTAAGAATTAAAATGATACAGAAAAATGCTTTTATTATTCTTCGTTTTCCCTAGGAAAGCAATCTTCATCAGAACAAAACAGAAAAATATGGAAACACACACACATGAATGCCTCTCATTACAGATGCCATAGCAATTTGTTCAGTTTGTTTTCATTGCATTAAGTACAAATAAAACCATTGGCCACCTGAACTAGCAAATGTTCTCATCCAAACTTACTTTAAAATGCAGCAAAATAAATGAATGAATGAATACATGCATATATAAAAAAATGAAATGGGTCGTTAGAAGTTTAGGGAAGAAATAGCAGTTAGGCTTATGATAAAATAAATATAGTAAGTGATTGATTGCAAAATGGAGATGGTGAGTGTATGATTATTTATTCTACACTTCTTCATCATTCAATACTGGGGAAAAAAAGCAAAGAGAAAGTCCCATGAAATGCGTGCACTGGACTCCCTGTGGAATCTGGGTGTCCGAGGTGGTCTTGTAGGAGGAGAAGCGTGCCTGTGCGCTCCAAGCCTGTCTCCACACCCAGTGTGCCATGGGTGTGCTCTGTTCTCAGTAGTTGAGTGGTGGTGGGAAGCTTGGCCTCGTGAACTTGGTGCTGACTCTTTTCCCTAATCAACGTGGAAGAAAAAATGGAACAGGCTTGGATTCTAAATTTTAAAAATGACACTATTGTTTTAGGGATTTTTCTCTGCCCTGCTACCACTAAATTTATACTTGTCTTTCAAATGAACTTTAAAGGGAACATTTTATTGTTCCTTCAAAGTTTTAGTATTTCAAAGTAACATCAACTCTGTTCCACTCTGCCAAGGCCTGGTACCACCCACCTGGGAGAGATCACTTCTGAGCTGGCCATCTCCTTGGGAGGCATCTTTCTTGAGAGAGATGCTTGGGGAAGATCCATGAATAGGGTGGGATAATTCTCAGACAAAAGTTGGCCATTGGTCATTCAGAAAACTTTCCTGTCTGAACCTCCCCCCACAACCCGTGCCTGTGAAATATGTGTGCACGTGTGCGCACACACACACACACACACACACACACACACATCTTCCATGGCTGCTTCAGTTATGTCAGCGCCCCCTTTGTCTGGCCACCATCGTGGACTTGTCCAGAAGCAGTGGCCAAACTCTTCCCTGTGTTACTCTACATTTTGATAGAGAGGCTGCATTAATGTCTAATGAAGTGTCCGCTGCACTGACATAGAAATTACCTGAATGTGATCTTTTAACAAATACACACTCATCTAGAAATGTGTGTAAAACTAGAGGTTGTATATTACTCATACTTTGCTACCGTCCTCTCATGTGGTGTTCAAGCCGACTTCAAAGAGATCCTATGTGGTTGTTCTGTGGGTTTCTAGGCTGGAGTATAGACTGTGGTGCTGAGTGGCTTGCTGCTTTGATGGTGACTGGTGCTGTGTATGCAAAGAAAAATCAAATGTTTGAATCAAAGGAAAACAGAAGAGTGTGGAATGAATGTACGATGTCTTCCTCTCCAACCCCCAAATGTTTGCTTTATCTTGGAATCATACCTATTTGACATAAGTAAGATTTTACCAAATGACTCAAAATATAGTTAAGATGCCAGCATCACTCAAAAATATGACTCGATTCTTTGTGCAGTATTTTAGGTATGCTTAGGAAAGATTATGACAAGGACTTATATTCCATGCTGGGAAGTGAGCTGCTGATTCTTATAAATAAGCACTTACTAGGAAAATTGACAAGTAGATCAATTGTACCTATGATACAAATTTGTAAGAAGACCAAAGGATGATTAGCTGCTGCTAAGACTTGAAACCAGTGACAATGAGCTACAACGGAATGGAGTTCCAGCTCTTGCATCACAATAGGATTCAGAAGGATAGTGTTAAAGCTGAGAAGTCCTAACTCTTAAAACTGCTGATGTGAGAAAAGCACTAATTCACAATTTGCAGGCACAAGTCACATGGCCATAGTTAGGTTCAAAAGCACAGAGAAACCAGAGAGTGATCAATCATCACAGCAACCATCTGCCTGTCGTACTAAGCCACTTTGAGTCAGTCATCCTGCATTTGTTTAAACCCTATGATGGCAGTTTATATGGGTCCTTTCCAGGCTATGTTTGTTGACAAAGAGGTCAATGGAGACAAGGAGTCCCTGCCTTCCAGGAGGTTATCCTATAAGACACATTGTTTTAAGTAAGAAGAAGACCATCATGACAAGTAGCACCATGTAGGTGGTGTGGATGAAAGGCTGGGGGAATGCAGGAAACAAGGGGTTTGTTCTAGGTGCGATAAGTCATGGGCAAGAAGGGTAAATGACAAACCTCTATGGAAGTGGTCAAACGACAGCAAGGCTGACTTTAGAAGACTGTGGAGGTTTGTGGGGATGGAGTTAAGAATCGAGGGCTTTCCTTCAGCTTATACAAATCAAAGAAATTTGGGAGGTCTATTTTGGGGTATTAATAAATAGGTCATGATTTGCTTCTACACAATTTCACAAGTTTTTATTTTGGAACTTTGATCCTAAACTTCCTGTCTTGTCCTCTGTGTTCGAGATTGAGGGCATCCCACACTAAAGCAGGAAGCTGATGGCCACCGTGAAGATGAAAACGTCACTGGAGCCAATCAACCTAGGCTCCAGCTTGTCACGGAAAGTGGAACGTATACACTGGGGTACAAGCAGACTCTGAAAATGATCAGACAAAGCACAGTGAAACTGGTCATCCTCATGGACTGCCCAACCTTGAGGAAGCTGAAATAGAGTATTATGCCGTGTTGGTCATCACTACAGTAATAACGGTGATATTGAACTGGGCACAGCATGTGCAGAATATTATAGAGTACGCACATTGCCTGTCACTGATCCAGGGCATTCTAATCTAATATCATCAGAAGCATATGAGGACACACAAGTGAATCATAAAGCATGCACAATTTTTCTTTAGTAAAACTGGCCAGAGCTTGTTTGCTTTGTTTGTTTTTAATATCACTTTGGTATTCACAGAGTTTCTCACTTCTTTTACTCTGCCCTCCCATGATCCCTTTCGACTTTTGAATGGTGTTTCTCATGCTCTGGCCTTTCCTTAATCCAGTTGGCCACTGTTGGAGTTGGCAAACTAGACCCAGATCAACGTGGTGCACACAAGGGGACGTTAGAACATTCTTTGTATTCCCCACACTCATCCATGTGGGTCTAGACTTTCAGAGACTAAGAACAGGGTTAACGTCATGCTTCTATATTAATGTTCAGTGCCATATTGGGAACCCACCATCTGTTCTATAACCTAAGATAGAAGAAAGTACAAATTATAAGAGAGTGAAAGTGAAAGTCACTCACTTGTGTCTGACTCTTTGCGGCCCCATGGACTATACAGTCCATGGAATTCTCTAGGCCAGAATACTTTCCCTTCTCCAGGGGATCTTCCCAACCCAGGAATCAAACCCAGGTCTCCTGCATTGCAGGCAGATTCTCTACCAGCTGAGCCACAAGGGAAGCCCAAGAATAGTGGAGTGGGTAGCCTATCTCTTCTCCAGCAGATTTTCCCAACCTAGGAATTGAACACGGGGTCTTCTGCATTGCAGGTGGATTCTTTACTAACTGTGCTATCAGGAAAGCCCAAATTACAAAAAGCCAATTGATATTCAACCTTTCAGGAATATTTCTAATTTGTGGAATGAGAGGTGTCCATCAGCAAGATAATTTATCTGAGCTTCCTTATGAAAGTCATGCAACTCACTGAAGATTAGTTTTCTTTTCATTTAACATTTTGCATCATTTAACAGCTTACATCTCCAGCAAGTTTGTCCTAACATTATCAGTACATAGTTATTTTACCATGTTAAGAATATGAGCTTCATGTGTTTTCCTTGTGTAAAATTTCATTTGTTCCACAGTTAAACTTAAAGAAAAAGTTGATTTATGTTTTTCTCCTGGGTGAGGCCTTGAGAATTGATCCTATACAATTTTTAAATTGATTTGACTAGGATTATGCTAATGAGAGAATTATTAATAGTTCTGTTCCTCTCTGTTTCTAATAACCATTTATTTCTTCCAATTATTTACCTGTACTTTTAATTATTTCTTTTCAGTAGCCAAACAGTTATGGTTCAATTCATGTTATAAACTCTTTAAAGGCAGGAGAAAAATTATACACCGAGGTATAAAATATTTGAAATAGATGGGGAGACTGAAAAAAATAAAATTGAAATGCCTTAAGAGGCCATGTAAATAATACAAATAAATAAAGTTTATCAGATGTAAATAATAGAGGATGATGGTATAAAGAAAGTTTATTTTTTCCCCTCATTTTATGTGTTTGTTGACCAAATAAAACACTTTCAGCTTAAAAAAAATTCAGCCTGACAGTTGGAAGTCACAGATTCTAACACAAATCCTCATTTTATAAGTGAAAAAAAATGGGGAAAATGGAGAGATCAAGTGATTTCCTTCTCAAAAAGCAAATTAATAACAGAGGTCAAAACAAAATGACCAGTTCCTAGTGTGGGGATAGGTGGACTATTTTTCAAATTTGTGCACCAAGTGTTTCAAATACACTGATTGGATAGGGCCCCTTCACTGTCAATCCTAGTTGCACCTCACATTGCTGCTCTGTGATTTCTGATGAACAAAAATGGCATCTTAATTATTGTATCTTACATCTTCAACCAAATAGGTACTATCAGTCAAAATACTAGGAAGAAGAATCCTCCGGTCCAATAAAGGGATAGTGAAAATTAACCTTATTAGAAACTTTAAGAAGTTGAGCATAGAAAACCCAAATTTTTATTTTACTTTTTTATGGTTTTGAATATATATATATATGTATATATACATATATATATATGTATGTATGTATTTTACAGGAGTAATGGTCTTTGAATGAAATTGACCTCTTGTCAACAGGCACAAATAAATAACATATCTGTCTTGTAAATAAATAAATCAAGATTTCAATGCATTGTTAATGCTTCTTATTCTTGTACATACTTTGTTAAAATACAATATTAAATTCTTGACAGCTAATAATTTAGATGAAGTGAGAAGATGAAGAGAAAACTGCACTCATTTCCTCCAAAACTGCAAAAAATATATTCAATTTTAGATTTGTAAATATCAATTTGAATGATTGATCCAATATTTTCCCATTATATTTCCTCTGATCATCTGGCTTCAGCTTTTGTCAACTCAGGGACCTAACATATCAAGTAAATTTTTGTGCCCAGACATCATAAAAGATGTGACAATTATACCACATATCCTTTTTGCAAAACAAGCTGTTCCAGGTGGCTGACACAATTATTTTGTGCTGAAATTCTTTGTATCGGATGATAAACTGGGTAAGAACACAATATTTCCCTTTGTTTTGAGATATGCGTTATTCACTTGTTGATTGCTGAGTTGAGCAAATGCATCTAATCTTTTTTTCTGAGCTTTTGAGTATGTGACCCACTTTATGGTTATCATTAATGTCGTAAGTGTCACTGATACTTTTTGGTATTCATCTTGAGTAGTGGTGACATGTCTTCTTTTTAAAATGTTCTTCTTTTTGCTTTTATGGACAGAGTGAAAAATTCTAAATGCACAACTACTTTCAGGGTTCACTACAAAAAAATTTTAATGATGGTGTCTCTAGACATCTTTTATACCTTCTTGAAAGATGATGCAATATCTTGGACAGCAAAACAAGAAAACAAAAAGACAACGCAAGAGTGGTGTTTCATTTCAGCTCTGCATCGTCCTTCTGGATGAGTTCATTATTCTTCCCTGACATAATTATTTTGTCTTTTCAGTGGTGTTGAGAATAATTATGAGTAATAATGACATAATTCCCAGGAAGGTAAAATAGAAAAATATCTAAGGTATTGGAAAAAATAAAAACACTAAAATTTCACAATTTATTCTACATTTATAAAGAAAACAAATGGACTCAGATAATAATTGCATTCATATTTTTGGAGATTTCTAAGGAAAGAAACTAAAAGTTATGACATATCTATTTTGGAAAAAAAGAAATATTAATAAAAGAATCTCAAGTCTAAAACTGGGTCTTGTGGGCTTAGATAGTACACCAAAGGTTAATAAAAACATTTTGTTCTTAAGATTAATGTATATGATTAGATAATGAACTTTGATTACAAGAATGAAAATAAACATCCTCAAGAAGCAAACTGACATTAAGAGACATATAAATGGAGTCTGCTGGGTTACAGTCTATAGGGTCACAACGAGTCGGACACAACTTAGTGACTGAGAAACAACAACAACATCATTATGTGTTTTCATCAATAACAAACTTCCAGATATAACATGAAACAATTTGCCTGTAATTTACTCTTATAGTTTTTCATTTTCTTCCTTAGGGTGGGACTGAGTAGAAGACAGATACACATAGCGTTTAGTGAGTGCTGAATACAAAGTAGGAAAAAATAAGTCTGCAAATTGGTCTTATCCTGGAGAAAATCAACCTAAGATTCTGCAGAATTCTTCAGAGTAAAGATTTCACATAATTCATCACTAGGGTGAGTTTTAATTGGAATACAACCAAAACTTCATAGTTCTTTAGAACATAATCATTTATGTTACATAGGACTCTACCATAATGAGGTTTCCATTCATATGAGTGGGTTATTTGGTGAAATATTATATGAAAAGCCAAGGAGTTTCTTTAAAAGGAAAACTTGAGTACTACTTTTCAGAAGTGTATTAAAATATCTGTGCCTGGTTATGGTTGGAAATTTCCTATTGAGGTAGATATTTGGCAGTCTCTTTCTCTAGTGATATATATAGAGATTTTACTCACAAGTTATTTTACTTATTTAAAGTTGTCTTGAAGCAAAACTGCTCAGCTTATAGCCCATTGAGATATTTTTCTATTGATATTGACACTATTTTTCTAAGCAAAGGCTTAAATTATTTGTTTGTCAAGTGTGCTATTTCTTGTTGTTAAATACGATACTAAGCATCATATATATGTATATATGTACATACATACGTTTGCCTAAATTCAAAAAATATTTGAGGTAAATTATGTTAAAAGACATGCGCTACAGTGTATTTTTAAAATAAATTTTACTTAAGAGAATCACAAGCAAAATATAATTAATAAGAAAACAATATGTCCTTAGTTGCTCCAGTTGTGTCCACCTCTTTGCCACCCCATGGACCATAGCCCTCCAGGCTCCTTGGTCCATGGAATTTTCCAGGCAAGAATACTGGAGTGAGTTGCCATGCCCTCCTCCAGGGGATCTTCCCAATTCAAGGATTGAACCAGCCTCTCCTGAGTCTCCTACATTGCAGGCAGATTCTTTATTACTAAGCCCCAGGGGCAGTCCCAAGAAAAAAATGTACAATTAGACCAATTACTTCTGAAATCCTATTAAAATGAAAATAAAGGTCCTATTTGAAAGGCATAAATTCTTAAAGGCAAAAAGCTTTAGAAAAGAGACAAGAACAGAATTTTGAAAGCTGAGGGGAGATGAGTTTGTGATGATTGATTTAACCCACTTGTGCAAAGTACAAAAAAGTGACCTAAGATATTAAAATCATAATAAAAGTAAAATCTGAGTAGAAAGGTTAAACTATAGAGTTAAAGAGCTATCTCAGATTGAGAAAGACAAAATGATGAAAAGCTGAAGAAAAAGGATGCAAAACCAGGAAGTTTAACATTCAAATGACAGAGTTCTTGAAAGAGAGAAGGGAAATGTTAGAGAGAAAATAACTACTGAAATAATCAAGGAGATAATACAAGACAGTTTGCTAGAATTAAAGTGTTTCTGGACTGAAGGGTCTATCATATGCAGAATAAAATACATAAAATTGGCTTGTGTCCTTGAGACATCTGACATCTCTGAACACAAAAAGAAAACTATACCCATTGCTAAAGGGGAAAAAAAAGTCACACTTACAGAACCAGACTCGTTTTAGTCATCTCACCAGAAAGTAGAAAGGGGAAAGTGCTAGAAGGCAGTGGAGCAGGTTATAAAAACTCTGAATGAATTAATTTCTTTCAAAAGATAAGCTACAGGAGACTTGTCATGGCTTTGATCCAGAACACCTCCCTACCCCTCTTCCAAGTGGGTGAGAGGATTTGTCTTTTCCCATTGCACATGTCTCCACAGTCTCTTCAGATCTGATTTTGAACATGTTGTAAAGGCTTCAAAGGAGGCATGGAAGCAGAATAGGGAAAAGTTTATAAGCAAAATTGGCTCCAAATTGGCCTTTAAAAGCATTTTTCTGATTATTAATATTTAGGATTTGGAGACTGAAAAGTGAAGCAACATCCTCTGTAGTGTTTCCAGTTGGGATTCTATTCATAAATTTATTTAAAATTAATAACCTCATAAAACAGAATGTCGTAAAACATTAATGTGCTATCAACATGCATTACATATTTCTTCTAAGAGATGAACTTTTCAGCTAAGCACGAACCCAGATACAAATTCTTTTCAAGCCAAATGACCTTTATGAATTGTCTGAAAAATCCCCCAGAGTGTTTGCTACAATTGACTACTTCATGAAAAGGAGCTTCATTTCCAAATGTATGTAATGCCATTTTATACATTATTTGATTCTATGATTGAACACAAAACATTGACAAAACAATAACATCCCCCAGAAGTGAGCAGCTGTGAAATGACACCTTTCTGAGGATGGGCATTTGATTGTTTCTGTTATCAGCTTGTAGCAGCAATGCTATCTTGTGTTCTCTCACTCTGTGACTGTTGTGGAAATGACGTTGACAAAATGAGAATTTTTATGTAGACTCACCTATATTGAAATTTATAATACCCCAATAGCTCAATCTACCTAAAATGTTCAGTATTTAACTGTTGTATTTAATACAGCACATTACTCTCAAACCATTACATTCTTCTCAAAGACCCACAACCAAACAATTTTTCAATATACCTGGGCATGACCATCCATTGAGCCTGCCATGTTGCTAAATTTCACACTCTCTTCCCTTCCTCCAGCCTTCACTTGTTGGTTCCCAGCTTAGATTCCAGAGCCCACCGTTATGATCCCTTCTTGCAAGCCTCTTCTTTGGTTCTAATTTTTCCAGCAAAGCTCAAACCTTGGCTTAGCCCACGCTCCAAGTAGCCCCAGCTTGAGTGCAGCTGAGTGATGGCGAGGAAGACAAACGAGGAAACTGGTCTCACTTTAGGAAGTGTTAGTTGCTCAGCCGTGCCCGACTCTTTGCGACCCCATGGGCTGCAGCCCACCAGGCTCCTCTGTCCATGAGATTTTCCAGGCAAGGATATGGGAGTGGGTTGCCATTTCCTTCTCCAGGGGATCTTCCCAACCCAGGGATCAAACCCTGGTTTCCTGCACTGCAGGCAGATTCTTTACCAACTGAGCTATAAGGGAAGCCCGCCTCACTTTAGCTTCTCCTAATTTACATGGACTCGTAGGGGCACCACTGATTATTGCTGCATTTCCCCGACACACTCTCTTTTTCACTCTCCTAAATGTTTAGGTGAAGCCTTGACTTTCTCAAACCTTTAACACTTTGTCTAACTCATCATGCTCAGCTGATGACTTATTTTATCAGTTCAGTTCAGTTGCTCAGTTGTGTCCGACTTTTTGCGACCCCATGGACTGCAACACACCAGGCTTCCCTGTCTGTCACCAATTCCCAGAGTGTACTCAAACTCATGCCCACTGAGTCAGTGATGCCATCCAACCATCTCATCCTCTGTCATCCCCTTCTCCTCCTGCCTTCAATGTTTCCCAACATCAGTGTTTTATCAGTGAGAAGGTACAAATCAATAGGACTGAAACCCCTGCACGCTCCCTGACTCCAGCATACCTTGCCCCCTTCATCTGTGTTCTTACATTCTCCTTCTTATCTGGTGCTGTGAGCATCTGTGTTCCTAAGGCCAGCTCTTGCATCCATGTGCTCTCTCCTACTCAATGGGGTCATTTCAGCAACCTTCCCCTCGCCTTCCTGTATTATTAACTTCCCTTACTTCCCTGGTGGCTCAGACGGTAAAGCGTCTGTCTACAATGCGGGAGACCTGGGTTTGAGCCCTGGGTCGGGAAGATCCCCTGGAGAAGGAAATGGCAGTCCACTCCAGTACTGTTGCCTGGAAAATCCCATGGACAGAGGAGCCTGGTACGCTACAGTCTATGGGGTCACAAAGAGTTGGACACGACTGAGTGACTTTACTTCGCTTCACTTCTTCCAAAGCCTACAGACGTACACTTTTAGCTCACATCTAAACAAAACAGAACAACAAAAGCAGCCTCTTCTGCACTCGATGTCCCCTTTTCAGAAATGTTCCAAGATCAGGTTATCTCTTTTCAGTCTTTTGCGCTCTTCTCTCTTTTGCTTGGACCTATTCAAATTGAGGTTTCATCTCAACTCCTCCATCAAGATAGCGCTCTCTTCTTCAAGACTCCCAATGACATCAAGACTCTAAACTAAAGAATCAGTTCTCAGCCCTCAACTTGAATGTCTTTCACCCTGGTTGAGTACATATTTTTTAAATTAATTCTCCCTTTGCCTTTCAGGACTACCCTTTCTTTGTTTTTCTTTATTTAAATTTTTCCAATTTGTTTCAAATCTGGAAAATTCAAAAGAGTAATTGACACATAAAATCACATATCTTCATTTTTTCTGTTAATTTCATGATTGTTTTCATTTCTATAATAAAATTCAGCATCTTCGAAAAACCATTATAGTAATTTAGGTATGTATTTTGTGCATTAAAAACACATCCAGCAGTGTTTTGCTGGCCTTGAGAAGACTGTGTGTAAATACAGCATGGTTCCTAGAGCAAATTGCTTGGCTTGAATGTTTTTTCTGCCGCTTACTGTATAAATAACCTGGAATTTATTACTCAGACTCTCTGTGTTTCATTTTTTCAATGTAAAACGGTGATGATAATAAGACTTATTTCCTAGGACTATTGTGTGGATTCAAAAAGTGAATACATATATTCAGAACAGCTCCTGAAAGTCAGTTAGCACTCAATAAATAGAAGTTCAAGCTTCATGATGCGTAAGAAAGCAGTATTAGCCTTTCATTGGAATCACCTCAGGGTATCACTGTCAGGAGATTGGGGACAGAAAGTAGAAAGGAGATTCCACTGTCAGTTCACTACATCACAATAGGATTTGTGATGAGACGTTATATGGGAGTAATACACTTTGTCTAGGTGTATGTATGGGCTTCCTGGTGGCTCAGCGGTAAAGAATCTGCCTGCAAAGCAGGAAACACAGATTCCATCCCTGGGTCGGGAAGATGTCCTGGAGGAGGGCTTGGCAACCCACTCCAGGATTCTCACCTGGAGAATCTCATGGACAGAGGAGCCTGGCAGACTACAGTTCATGGGGTTGCAGTGAGTTGGATGTGACTGAACAAGAATGTGTATGTATATGATTACTCAGCATGTATCATTTGCATAAGATTCTAAGGAAGAGATACATCCTGCCCTGCAGAGGCGTATGGTCCAGCTGACGGAAGTGCAGCGTCTGCGCTGCAGGCAGCAGCCCTGTGTGCTAAGGCCAAGAGGACAACCACATCTGCAAGACTGGCTACACCTGCCTGTCCTGCAGGCTCATTACATGTCTGTTTCACATGCCCCCGATAGCTAAGACTTTCACACCCACCAAGAGTGAGGGAGGATTGTCCACACCTTTTAAACTCATGCAACCCTAGAAAATCTGATAAAAGTGTAAACTATATCCCCAAATTTTTGCTTCAACAAAAGGTTTAGAAATAAGACTGCACAGGTGGGGAGTTTGGGAGAAAATGTGTACAAGTATATGGATGGCTGAATCCCTTGGCTGTCCACATGAATCTATCATGACATTGTTAATGGGCTATACCCTGAATACAAAATAAAAAGCAAAAGTAAATAAATAAATGCTGTGAAGAAAAACTGATCTTGCCGTAAAACAGAAATTAGAAGTTCAACCTAAGAAACCATTGTAAGAACTAAGAACCCTCTTGATAATGAGTTTATTTACTATTTTGACACGGAGTTAGCTTGTTCAGAAAAGATGTTTAGGACAGAGCAGAAAAACTGACAACATGGATAATTTTTTGAATAAGACCCAGGAGAGGCACCAGTGTATCATTTTCGGTGTCTTGGGAAAACAAAAGGGTGTCTTTCCCAGGTGTCAACTCAGTATCTATTTCAGATAGGACCTGGTAAATAATAATATCATTAATACAGTATGTTAAAATATATGTGTATGGAGGCCTGGCGTGCTGCGATTCATGGGGTCGCAAAGAGTCGGGCACGACTGAGCTACTGAACTGAACTGAACTGAAGTTGCTTCAGTCATGTTCAACTCTGTGTGACCCCATGGACCATAGCCCAGCAGGCTCCTCTGTCCATGGGATTCTCCAGGCAAGGATACTGGAGTGAGTCGCCATTTCCTCCTCCAGGGGATCTTCCCAACTCTACGTCTCTTATGTTTCCTGCATTGGCACGTGGGTTCTTTACCGCTAGTGCCACCTGGGAAGCCCATTACAATATATACCATATGCACTTAATATAATAAGTGATGTATAAGATAAGATTAGAACTATAGTAAACAATCACTTAATGTATTTGAATTAATCATTTGAATGAGTACTTGTAATCCTAGTATTGTTGAGTTACTATATTTCTCATTTGAAGACTAAAAAAGTGATCTGATGGTATTTTTTTAAAAACTAGTCAGTAATGAAATTGGCTTTCAATCACTCAGACGATTCCCCAGCCTCTGCTCTGAGCAGATATTCTGACCTGTCTTGGATGGCAGTTTATTTACACAGAGACCTCTCATCACCAAATGAGGGGGAGGCACCTGAGTTGGGGACATCTCCCTGCAGAGGTGACTGTAGATCTGAGCCCCAAGGACACAGGGGAGTGGCCTTGTGGAGCAGAGGACAGACACAGGCTGCATGGCCTGTTCCAGGAATGCGTCTGCAGCCAAGGGCTGCAGCCCACAGTTGTGTGCCTGAGTGTGTGAGAGTGTGAGGGTATCCGTGTGTGCACTCACAAGTGAGCACCATGGTGACTAAGGAGGCTGGATGGACAAATCAGGCCACTGACTCAACTTAGTTTAATGCCAAAAATATTGATCTCATTGTGAGTCACTGCAAATGGCTATAACCTGAAAAGGGAAACAACTACGACTTATATTTAAGAAAATAAGCAGTGCTTTCCTTGTGAAGGAGAGTTTAAATGGACAAGCTGAGTCTTCTCCAGTGTTAAATGCAATCAGATCTCTGAACTGAGACATTTCCATGTGAAAATTTTGATGAAGCTTGGCTTCTTGGAGTCAAAAATAAGATGCATGAAAATCAATCATACTTACCCTGTGCTAGAGTTACATTTTTTGCAATGAATACTCATTCATTAAATTATGTATATTGTAGTTACTAAGGCCGCCATAACACATCATCACAAACTAGGTGGCTTAGAACAGAAATGTATTCCCTCGTGGTTCTGGAAGCTGGCATTCTGAAGATCATGGTATCAGGAAGGCCTGAACTCACCAAAGACTCTAGGAAGAAATCCAACCTCGGGTTTTCCTAGCTTCCTGTGGTTGTGGGCAACCCTCGTGCTCTTCGGTTTGTAGACACATCACTCCACTTTCTGACTATCATAACATGGCTCCTCCCCTCTGTAAGTCTGTGTCTCTTCTTGACCTTCTGAGCCACTGGACTTTCAGGTCCACCCTAACTAATCATATCCACAAGGACCCTATTTCCAAATAACATTGCATTCTGAAGTCCTGAGTGGAGATGAATTTTGAGGTGGCCAAAAATTAAATCTCATTCTTAAAAACGAGATAGAAAAGATTACTGCAAACAAGCAAGTGTTTCAATTGACAGTGAAAAGCAAATAGCATCCAATGAATAATGGTCTAAAGATTCTTCATTCTCTGGAATATTTCACATCAAGTGGTACATGTGTATGTTTGTGTGTTTGTGTGTGTGTGTGTGTGTGTATGTGTACTTCCTTTTTAATATCCAAGGATGTTTCCAATTCCCGTGATGTAGTTTATGTCATAATCTGTTGCTGTAATTCACAGAGTAGATATTCACAGCCAAATTTTCTCAGGTTTGTGAACACAATTTTTCACAGCTACATTTTATGTCTTTTTCATCATAGCCTCATAAAGTACAGCTGCAATTACCAAGTGTATTTTTATGGAAGCCACATTTGAGCATGCAATCTGCATACACTCTTATATCATCTTGTCTGGAAAAGTCAGAAGAAAGTGTTGTGCAGAAAAGATGGGATCAACCCATGAGTCGAAAGCTCTGGGGGAAAAAAAAAAATTGTGCCTTCCAGGAAGGATGATGGATGTTTAGGAAGCCATAACTCTCAGACTGGGAGTTGTTTCACCTTTAAGAGGCAACAGTGAAAAATTAATGAACCAAGGGCTTTAATGAATGAGGCATGTTGACAAGAAGACGGATTCATGGAGTAAGTGCTGAGTAACGGCTGTGATAGGACTGGAGTCCACCCTGGGGGCCTATGAGAAAGAATTCATGCATTGGCTTCCTGGTATGCGTCCAGTCTTTTATGACTTTTTCTGCAGTTTTCTTTAAAGAGATTGATTTTTCTCTTGCATCCCATGTGCCTTAATGCCTATAAGAAACATAAAAATCCTGCTTGCTTCCATCACATCTTGCAATTACTTTTCCTTTCTGCTTCAAAACCCATAGCTTCTTGGAAGCCTGTGCTCCCTGTGTTTGTGGCTGGTTACAGATATCTCCATCTTTCCCTTTCTCACTGGAGACCACAGCACCTCCAATAGTATGCTTCTTCCCCCCTATTCCTGCCATATTTCTGGGTGCCTTTCTAAGTGAAGGGGACAGCTCAGGCAATATTCCATTTCCTACAGGCTCCTTTTCTCCAGTGAGTCTACTTTATTGGTGCTTGGACCTCATCCCACCATGAATCCCTCCACCCTCCAAAATAAACCATTTCAAATCTGATCTCCAGTGCTCATCCTTTCAGCCCATTTTCTTTTACACTGTTAATTAGACACCACAAATACAGCTCTATCCCTGTCTTATTTATCATGGTGAAATATTTGAAATGGTTCTGTAAATCATGATCTGTTCATTTGGAACATTAAAATCTATTATGTGAAATTTTCCTAATACAGAGGAGTAAATAAAGTGTTACAGTGTAAGAAATTATAAGTCAAAGTCATTTGCTGAAGCTGAGTAATGAGTTTGCAGAAGAAAATGATGGAAAGTCTAGCAAAATATTAGCAGGATTTATATATGGTTCTTGAAGTTAGTACTCTATTGTATCTGAATTTAAATAAGTGAAGGTAATGATTCAGTACATTGGAAGGACTGATGTTGAAGCCGAAACTCCAATACTTTGGCCACCTGATGCGAAGAGCTGACTCACTTGAAGAGACCCTGATGCTGGGAAAGATTGAGGGCAGGAGGAGAAGGGGATGACAGAGGATGAGATGGTTGGATGGCATCACCGACTCAATGGACATGGGTTTGGATGGACTGTGGGAGTTGGTGAGGGACAGGGAAGCCTGGCGTGCTGTGGTTCATGTAGTTGCAAAGAGTTGCTGAACTGAATGATACAGTAAAATAAATCAAAATATTGTAATTCAAAAAGCATTTACTTCAGGGCCATTATATCTAAGATTCCTGGGTTAGGAAGATCCCCTGGAGGAGGACATGGCAACCCACTCCAGCATTCTTACTTGGAGAATCCCATGGACAGAGGAGCCTGGCAGGCTGCAGTCCATGTGGCCACACAGATAAGACACAACTAAAGTGACTTAGCGTGCATGCATAGTAAAATAAACTAAAATACATACATGCATGCTTGGTCGTGTCTGACTCTGTGCAACCCCACGGACTGTAGCCTGCCAGGCTCCTCTGTCCATGGGATTCTACAGGCAGGAATATTGGAGTTGCTGTTTGGGTTGCCATTTCTTTCTCCAGGGGATCTTCCTGACCTAGGGATCAAACTCATTTCTCTTTTGTCCCCTGTAGTGGCAGGTGCGGGTGGGTTCTTTACCACTAGTGTCACCTGGGAAGTCCAAATTAAAATATTTTAATTCAAAAAGTATTTACTTCAGGATCATTATTTCTAAGCTCTCTGCTACCACTGGGAACACAGAGATGGATGAGTCCATTTCCTATGAAGCTCTCAGAGAGATAAAGCTATCACATAAGTAAACATCATCCTATTCATGTATTGTAAGAGAAATCAAATTTCTCGTTGCTTTAAAGCACTAGCTGTATTTAAGAAAGAGGGCCTGTTGGGAAGGTGAAGCACACTGCACTTGCGTGTGCTTGTGTGTGCTTGTGTGTGTTATATCTTTGCCTGCCTGTTCTCCACAATCAAAATGTGATTATCCTATAAATAAAATGTAATGGTTTAAAATCTAACTTTTTCAGAAGGCATGGAAGAAATGTGGATTTTGGTTTTTGTGTTAAAGCTGACACTTGGTATCTGATCTGACCCCAATTTATTCCTGAAAAACATCCGTTGCAAATAGCGTCACTAAAAAAAAAAAGAGGCTGGTCAATGCTTCTTGTTTGTGGGAAACAGTTTACAATTTTAATTTTACGTTCATATTGAAACTTGAGTAATAACCAAATTGTCACTTGGTTAATACGCTTTAGGAGGTATACTATATTCATATCAATATTCAATATTCATATCAATAAATAGTGTATCTCCAATAAGGTAGTCATTTGGCTTGTGATGAGTAAAGTGGTAACCATTAGGAAAGAAAAGCTATGGTAAAAAGAGAAATGAGAATCTATGAGAAAAAAGTGAAACCAAGAGAAGCATGAAATTTCCCATTTTAGCCAGAAATTTCAGTGGCCCAGTTCTGATTAGTTAAGTATTCACTGCAAATCCTTAAATATATCTTGTTTTATATCTTGTGTGTACAATATTCATTTATCCATTCTTTCCACAGGCATTCACTGAACACCTTCTAGAAGTTTATGTTTTAGCTGCTGGAGAATAACAGGTTAAGACAAGGCCCTGCTTATCTGGGAGGTTAGAGTTTAGTAGGAGGTGGAGGAATTTAAATATATATGTCTCATATCCTGTGGGCACAGTGAAGGAGAGCTACACACAAATAACATAAAATAATAAAGCAAAACTAAACAAAATAAAATAAAAAGGGAGGGGAGAAAAGGTGACTACTAAGTGAATTAGTTAAGAATGTAACCCCCAAAGGAAATAGAATAAATTCAATATCAAGCTAAATAAGATGCTTTTCCAAGGTGGAAAGGCATTTCTGGAGGAGGGGTAGCAGTGCAGAAAGAAAGAGTCTTAACAGCCTGGTCTCCTCCAGGAAGTAGGCACAGTCACAGGGAGCTGAGGGTGAAGGGGCTGGGGACCCGGCCCAGCACTGAGACTCTGGGAACATGCTGCCTGGGATGGCATCTTGGTTCCTCCACTGGGCTCTGCTTTTACTTAACTGTCTGCAGAAAGTCTTCCGTCTAAGAATGAGAACAGTAAAAATCATCTCCTCTGCAAAGGGTCCTTGCAGACGTCAGCTGAGTGAAGCATCTGAAACACTGAGCCACACTCACTGCATTTTACTACCCTTCTTGGCATCAGAAACTTGAGAGGGCAGCTTCCGGGGATGGAGACGAGAACAAATTCCTGCAGGACCTGGAATAGCATCCTAACAGCTTTGAACATTTTCCTTTGAGGGATGACAACTGTAGATGTATACTAAGAAGGAAAATATGCACAGTTTAGTGTTTTCAAAAGATTAGTCATACTATATCATGTTACCTGAATGGATATAACTTTGATCAGGTTTCTTTCTTTCAATTTCTCAGCTGATGGTATATGATGATGGGGAAACACAGATGATGTTTGATGGCTGCCAGTTTGTTTGTGATCACGGATGAGTCAGTTCTCTTGGCATCTTGTTAGGTGATTCCCGAGTTCTCAAAATTAGAAATACTGTCTGAAACGACTGTTTGGAGAACAGGATGGCAAAGGGAATTTTGCAGGTTGAAACTTTTCTCTGCTGTAAGTGTTCTCAGGGCTTTGTGTCTGATTTTATTTATTCTGCTATGTGGTAGCATAGCCTTTTATAGTCATGGTCTCGGAGCAAGCATAATATTTAAACACTGGAGTTCACCACTTGGCAGCCCTGAGACTGTGAACAAGTTCCCAGTGTCTCTATCTGTGACATTAGAAAGAGTCAGAATCATGCCTGCCCCGAGAGAGACTGTGAGGATCACTGGGATGATACCCAGTTAGCATGGTTGCTGAGCATGTGGCTCTGTACAAACGTCAGCCTTGATGACCATTACTGTGTAGTAACTGAGACAGGAGGCCATGCTGAACTTGACTTGGCTTGTATGGACTGTGCCAGGATGTGAATTCTGACTTCACAGAGCCCACACTCCCTTCATCGCTCTGTGCCCAGTGTGGGAGGATGTGAAGGAGATGCAAGTTTCCTGTTCTTCTGCTCCCTGAGGACTTGCTAAAAGAAGAGAGTGACAATATTCTGGGGCAGCCTGGATGGGAGAGGAGTTTGGGGGAGAATGGATGCATGTATATGTATCACTGAGTCCCTCCACTGTCCACCTGAAACCATCACAACATTGTATCCGACTCTCTGTGACCCTGTGGGTTGTAGCTTGCCAGGTTCCTCTGTCCATGGGATTCTCCAGGAAAGAATACTGGAGTGGTTGCCATTTCCTCCTCCGGGGCTCTTCCTGACCTGGGGATCGAACTTGTTTCTCTTTCATCTCCTTCATTGGCAGGCAGGTTCTTTACCACTAGCACCACCTGGGAAGTCCTAATCAGCCATACTCTAATACAAATAAAAAGTTAAAAAATAATAAAAATAATACAGAAATTTAAAAAAGAGGTAAACTGAGTCATGAGGGAGGAGTAAAATGTGGAGATGAACTGTCTAGGAGAAGAGAAGGCTATTTTACTGTAACAGGATGCTATAAATTACTGTTTGCTCTGATTTTTTTTAAAAGTAGGAGGTGAATGCCATCCGGTGACTGTCTTAAGATAAGAGAGTCAATAAAACCTGATATCCCGCATTAGGGGAGAGGCTGTAGGACAGAAGGCATCACTCTGACACCCTATGTTTTACAGCCGAGGGGCAGCAGCACAGTACAATGAAATCTGCTAGGTAGAAAAACTTGGAAAGATTTTTGAATAAAGGCAGGAGATGAGTAATATTTTCTGCTAATGTGAAAAAGAAAACATTTGAATAGTTTTCCCCAGGTACAAAAATCAATGATTGTCCGGAGACTAAAGACCAAAAGAAAATCTTGAAATCAAAGGAGAAAACAAGCAACCTGTACTCACTTTTGTTTTTCTGTGCCAGCTCCCTCACCTTCACCCCAACACACACACACACACGCACGCGCACACACACACACACACACACACAACCCGGAGTGCATGTGAGCCTCAAGCGTACGCAATAATGAAGAACTCTTAGACTCAAGCAAGTCATTATCACCAGCAATTTTTTTTTTCTCTTAATTAAAGGCTTAAAGGTCAGGAGAACCAAAAACAAATGCTACAAATGTGCTGGGAAGACTAAATGCTTGACAGTGCTTTTCATGTCAAAGGCCCAGAATCTGGCTAAATGAACTTGGAGCCTTTATGAGGCAGAAGCAAAGAAAGCCTCGCATTTGCCACAAAGTGAGCGTCTTCATCCTGAAAGCTTCAAAGGGGAGTATTAGGTGTTTAAAAACTTCTTTGTTCTCTTCTAAGAAAAAAATTATGGCACAATTTATCCTAATTCAGATTTTAAGCCTTGATTAGAGATGTGCAATCTTACCTTCAAATAAAATATATAATTTTCCACAGAGCATGCATTCATTCACTCATTCTTCTTTCTAAATTACAGCAAATTGCTCCAATTTTAGTTTCCTTGTAGTATGCATTTAGGCCACTTAGAAGCTCGCCTGGCCCTCCACCTATGTACACTGTGCAGTCACTAGTAGAGAATGTCATTTTCGTCAAGAGGAGTGAATTCTGCCATGTGGCAGGACGATCTAACACAAGCACGCGCCTCCATAGAAGGAGGTGGGAAGACAGGTGTCTCTCGAAGGCCTCCCGGTTGGCAGATGGAGATCGTTAGAATTTGCCTGTAGCTTTCAAGAGATCGTCCCTGTTTTACTCTGCTTTGTAACAGCTTTTGATCCAATCATGTTTATTTAATTTGAGTACAAGTCCACAATTGTTTGAGTGCCTCTGAAGAACCGGGCTCTGTGTTTCGTGCCTGCAAAGGAGTCAGGGTGGAGGAAAGCTGATGCTGCCTCTGTTCCTCGTGTGATGGTGAGGAGAGAGATGGAGAGTTACGAGGAACTTTATTCCCAACCCTGTGATGGGCACAGGAGGGCATGCAGCCGCTCACCTATTCATCACAAAATAGCATGCAAAGTGCCTCTCTTTCTGTGTCCATCTTCCTGATAAGGAAATACTTGGTAAACAGGCATGTGGCAGCCTTGAGTTTGAACTCTAAACTCAGAACCCTTGGATACAACCCCCAGACTGTCCTGAAGACAAGATCAATCATTTGTGAAAGATCAGATAGTAATTAGTAGTGGGGCTGAAATGAAGCTCAGGCTTTTCTGATTTAAAACTGGACACTTTTTCTGTTGTGCTGATTTTCTGCAACAGATTCAGATTTCTACTTGAAAATCGTTATTTTTTTAAATGTGGACAGTTTTATGAAGTCTTTATTGAATTTTTCATAATATTGCATCTGTTTTATGTTTTGAGTTTTTGGCTTCAAGGCATGTAAGATCTTAGTTCCAAGGCCAGGGATTAAACCTGGACCCCCTGCACTGGAAGGCAGAGGCCCCACCACTGGTCTACCAGGGAAGTCCCGTGATGGTAATGTTTGTGTGTCGTTTTTGCAGTATTGGAAAGGAAAGTAGTTGAGCACTTTACTAATATTTGTGAGAAAGAGACTGTTTTCCAGGCTATGTATTATGGATGTAGAGGTCAGGGGAGACTAGGTGTCCCTGACCTCCAGGAGGCTAATTTATATGACATAGAATTTTAAGAAGATGAGCCTCTTGACAAGTAGCACCGTGTAGGCGGTATGGATGAAGGGCTGGAGAAATGCAGGAAACAAAGGGTTTGTTCTAAGTGCAGTAAGTCATAGACAAGAAGGGAGCTGTCAGAGGGGTCAGGACAGCAAGGCTGACTTTGGAAGACTGCAGATTTGTTGGGGGGGTAGTTAAGAAACAGAAGCTTTCCTTCAGCTTTTACAAATCAAAGAAATTTGAGGGGAGTCTATTTTGGGGTTATTAATAAGTAAGTCCTATTTTCTTTCTGCATAACTTTCACAATTTGCCTTGAGACTACATATTTTCTGCTGTTATTGTTCAGTTGCTAAGTCATTTCCAAGTCTTAGTGTCCCCATGGACTGCAGCACAGCAGGCCTCCCTGTCCTTCAGGGAGGACTTTGGTCAAACATATCCATTGAGTCCATGATGCCATCCAACCATCTCATCCTGTTTTCTAGTGGACACTGCTTTATCTGTAGCCCAGACATATTGAAATACATGGTGTTTCATATTATATTCCAGATGGTTTACAAATTCAATTGGATTTTCTTTCTGACATAGCAGTATTTTCTCACATGAGGAGTTAAGCACAATGTTGGGTTTGGGCTCTGTAATCAATTGCTGGTTTTATCACATTGTAATTAGAGTATTTGAATCTAAAGTATTTTTCAGCTCTTTGAAAAGTATGCGTGAATGTGTGTGTGTGTGAATGTGTATATAGAGTATTAGTGTCAATTTTTGTGAATGATCTATGTTACTTGATGTATTTTCTCTTATGTTACAGATTTTGCTATCTCTGTTAGCTTTTTCTTTTATTTATATCTTCCGTATTTTTTATCTTTTTAATTTGACAAAAAGATATGAAAAAGTCTCCATTTTCTAGCGTAATTCTATTTCCCCTTTTAATCACCTGTGCTTTTACGGGACAAATATTAATGCTAAAATTGTTGGTGCACATATACTCATAGCACAATAACTTTATCTGCAACTATATAATATTCTCTTAATAAAGAAAGCATTTACTCATATTATATGATTTTTATATTATATGAGTTGGTTTGTACTCAAAACTGATATTAACATAGTAATCTTTTTATTTGTATCTTCCTTATTTAGCTTCTCTATTTTTCATCCTTTCAAATAAGCATAATTAATTGCTTTAGTTGTGTTTACAAATACAGACTAAAGTTGAGTTCTGCTTAGTGGTCCAATTTGAAGTTTTTTTTTTGTTTGTTTGTTTTTAATATCTTAGCTTCCTAATGCCTGTATACTTATTGTTATGGTAGAAATGAATGGTTTTAATTCTGTCATAATATAATTTCATAGTGTTTTTAAAGATTCCATGAATATTTTTCTGATCTTGCACATCGTTGAGGAATATAAAATGTTTTCTGTTATATAGCCACAATTTATACAATGTGCTTTATTCTTATTCCTATAGTTACCTATGAAATATTCAGAGCCAATTTTTTCCCTCTTTGACTATTAACTGAAGATTTTTCTCTCGTGGTGGGAACAGTATCTCTGAGCTCTTATGTTTCAGGTAGTCTGTCATGTTTTAATTGAATGAGGATATACCTGAGAAAGTTTCTTAGACCACATGTTATTTTCCTAAACAATTTTCTCTGGTTTCTGCACAGTCTTTTAACATTTAGAGTTGCAGCAGAGAAAGAGTTTGATATCAGTTTTCTTTTATAAATGATTTTCTATTTTTCCTGAATACTTAAAAGGAATCTTAATTTTCAATTTTATCACCTCAAAACTCAGCTCAGACTCTTCTGTTTGATGCTCTTGAAGATACCACATAAGCATGTATGTTCAGTCACTCAGTCACATCTGACTCTGCAACCCCATGGACTGTAGCCCACCAGGCTCCTCTGTCCATGAAATTTTCCAGGCAAGAATACGGTAGTGGGTTGCCACTTTCTACTCCCAGGGATCGAACCAGCATCTCTTGAGTCTCTTGCATTGACAGGTGGGTTCTTTACCACTAGTGCCACCTGGGAAGCTCCTTGAAGATACGATGTGTCTTCTCCATAAAAAGCATTGAGTCTTTTTTCTTTTTTAATTTTAGAAAAGTTGTTTCATTAACACCTTCCTACTTCAGAGGTTTTGACTGTGTATACCTTGTCTTCTAAAACTTCTATTTTCTCTCAAACCTTGTAACAACTAGATACGGTAGAAACTAGCCACATATGGCTCTTCAAGTTTCATTTTAAATGAACTAAAATTTAACTCTTCTATATAACTGTCCATTTTCAAGTGAGCAATACAACACCATGTTGTATCAAACAATGCATCTAAAGACATTCCCATCATAGCAGAATGTTCTATCAGATAGTACTGATATTCCTTTAAAAGGTTTTCTATGTTTACATTTTATTTGTTTTACTTCATCATGTCTATGTTCCATGCCTATTATCATATTTCACAGAGTGAGTTACATATTTGAAGAGTTGAAATGTAAACAAGTAATTTTTTGTTTTTGTTTTTGAGAGTGAGAGTGAAAAGTTCAAAGGAGCTGTAGAAAAAAAATAACTGTTCAGGGTGTGTTGAAGGAAAAATACATCAGCTATCTTGCTTTGCTTTTTACCCTTGGGATTTTTGTCTTTCCTGAAACAACATGTCCAAGATTGTCTCAAAAAAAATTATTCAGAGATTTATGCTTGTCTCTGCAGCCCTCGGCTCTTCTTGTGTGTGTTTTTCTTTATAATACACACAGTGACTTCGCTTCCCTTATTTCTCTCATTTCTCTTATTTCCTCTTCCTATCAAGTTAAAATCTTACATCAATCATCTACATTTTAGTGCGAGTTGAGCCTGAAACATTTTTATTCTAAATCTCGTTTATGCCTCGTGTGACAATTCATTTTATGTGTCAACTTGAGTGGATCACAGATGACCAGATACTTGATTTAAACAATATTTTGGGGTCTGTCTACAAAGATGTTTTGAGAAGAGATGAGCATCTGAATTGATGAGCTGGGTAAAGTGGGCTGCCCTCCCCAATGTGGGTGGACAGTCATCCAGTGCCTTGAGGGTCTAAACAGAATCAAAAGGGCTGGGGATGCTTGAGTTCTTGCTCTTCCTGACTGTTCAGCTGAAAGACACATTATCCTGCCTGGTACTCCTGTGTCTCAGGCCTTCAGATGTGAACTTAAATCTGTGTCATCAGCCCTCTCAACTCCCTGAACTACATCAGCAGCTTCCCTGGGTCTCCAGTTGCAGGGGGACAGCTCATGGGCCTTCATAGCCTCCATAACTGCAAGAGTCAACACCTTATTTTATCTGCATCATCTAACCGATATCCATATCCATATCTATGTCCATATCTATATGCTAATGGTTCTGTTTCTCCAGATAACCCTGACTAATACATGGAAAAATGAAATGATTTTAATCATTAAGTGAACGAGGAAGTGGAAAATAGGGTGACTATTACAAGGCCGAAACACTTGTTCAGTGTTTATGCTAATTCAGACATGTTAAAACCTCAAAAATAGAGCACTTAGGGGCGATTTGTAGTAATACCACATAATTTGGGTTTCTACACAACTGAGGAAAAAAAAAAAAAGACTCCATCAAAGTAAGCTGTATTTGGCCTGAACTTATTACCTCTCCATGTGGGCCAAGCCCTCTGCAGAGGTGAAAGGATGGATGAAGTTGTCTCTGTGCTTAGAGAACTCACAGTCCTTCAGAGGAAGCTAACAACTAGCCTGAGAATGTATTCCTTGTGGTTCTTCTTGCAGCTTTTGATCAGCTTGCAGATAAGGTGTATGGAACCAGCCATTTGTGGCCATGATGCTTGATTTTGGGGAGTTTAGGAAGTATGTGCACCCTTCTTTTCATTTGCCTTTCACTTTTGGCACAAATGTTTTGAAATCCCTCCTAACTGGTTGTAACTCATCTAAAATAGTCACAAAATTGTGGCAGGTTTTCCCTATTATATGATATAATTTATCTAGCAAAACAGATTTATTCAAATAAACCTCTCATTTCTTGGAAACTTTGGGGCTGAATTTTGAGGAGTTACCAAGATTTCCTGGAGAGAGCATGCTGACTTGTGTTTCTGGGAAATAATGAGAAAGTTTAAGTCAACCTCGAGCAGAAATAATAATCTCAGTGCAGATTTTTATAACCCACACTCTTCTCCAGAGTAGCAAGGAAATGAATAAGACCCAGAATATGGAGTTGAATTAGGTGCTTCTTCTTGAGTCACTAAATGCCATATTCATTGCGTAATGACAATGCCTTCCATTTATAGGATACCAAATACAAATGGTTGTAACTCATTATATACACACACACACACACACACACACACACACATATGTATATTTCTAACTTTCCTGAATAAGATTTCCTACCTTTATTTATTGATGAAGAAATTAAGGCTCAGGGAAGTTAAATGACTCACTTGCTGCTGCTGCTGCTGCTGCTGCTAAGTCGCTTCAGTCGTGTCCGACTCTGTGTGACCCCATAGACGGCAGCCCACCAGGCTCCCCCATCCCTGGGATTCTCCAGGCAAGAACACTGGAGTGGGTTGCCATTTCCTTCTCCAATGCATGAAAGTAAAAAGTGAAAGTGAAGCCGCTCAGTCGTGCCTGACTCCCAGCGACCCCCTGGACTGCAGCCTACGAGGCTCCTTTGTCCATGGGATTTTTTAGCCAAGAGTACTGGAGTGGGTTGCCATTGCCTTTTAAGTTCACACAATTTGTAATTTAACAATCTTTCTCTGTTTTTTGTTTGTTTGTTTGATTTTAAAGATTTTTTGACGTGAACCATTTTTTTTTTAACTTTTTATTTTGTTTTGGACTATAGCAGATTAACAATATTGTGATAGTTTCAGGTAAACAGCCAAGGGACTCAGCCATATAGATACATGTATCTGTTTTCCCCCTAAACTCTCCCCACCATCTCTAGGCTGCCACATAACATTGAGCAGAGTTTCCTGTGCTGCACAGTAGGTCCTTTTTGGTTATCCATTTCAAATATAGCAGTGTACCTGTCCATCCCAAACTCCTTGACTCTCCTTTCCCCCAGCAAGCTTGAGTTCCCTCTCTAAGTCTGTGAGTCTCTTTCTGCTTCGTAAGTAAGTTCATTTGTAATAATTCTGTTTAGATTCCACATAGCAGGAATGTCATATGAAATTTCTCTTTCTCTGTCTGTCTTACTTCACTCAGTATGACAATCTCTACACCCATCCATGTTGCTGCAGATGGCATTATTTCGGTCTTTTTAATGGCTAATATTCCATTGCATATATGTACCATGATGTGAACCATTTTTAAAGCCATTATTGAATTTTTGTTTACAATACTGCTTCCGTTTTATGTTTTGGTTTTTAGGCCACAAGGCATATGGAATCTTAGTTCCCTGACCAGATATAGTACTTTCACTGCTTGCAATGAAAAGTGAAGTCTTGGTCACGGACCGCTAGAGAAGTCCACCTCTCTCTGTTTCCAACCCATATCCTTGTATTGATACTCTGGAGCCCTCTGATGTTACAACCAATGTTCAGTTCAGTTCAGTTCAGTTCAGTCGCTCAGTCATGTCCGACTCTTTGCGACCCCATGAACCGCAGCACGCCAGGCCTCCCTGTCCATCACCATCTCCCGGAGTTCACTCAGACTCACGTCCATTGAGTCAGTGTTACCATCCAGCCATTTCATCCTCGGTCATCCCCTTCTCCTCCTGCCCCCAATGCCTCCCAGCATCAGAGTCCTTTCTGATGAGTCAACTCTTCACATGAGGTGGCCAAAGTACTGAGTTTCAGCTTTAGCATCATTCCTTCCAAAGAAATCCCAGGGCTGATCTCCTTCAGAGTGGACTGGTTAGATCCCCTTGCAGTCCAAGGGACTCTCAAGAGTCTTCTCCAACACCACAGTTCAAAAGCATCAATTCTGCTGTGCTCAGCCTTCTTCACAGTCCAACTCTCACATCCATACATGACCACAATGTTGTCAGGCCCTCAGCTATTCTTGTCCATATTGTCTCTTCAAAAGCAGTGGACATTAGGATAGCAAAGATGTCTCCTATTGCCCCTCGGCCACCTACTATATGGTCAGACAGTTCGTGGAAGGGGAACTGACCCTGTCAGAAGGCCTAGCCTCCAGAGCCATGCACCCATGACCTAACTTTACGAGAATTGGTCCCCATGTCTGTGAGGTGAGGGCATGGTGCCTCTCAAGTTCACACACCCTTCAGTTCCTCACATATTTCACAATGTCAACTTGACTGGACAATGAGATACCTCAGTGTTCAGCTAAATATGATTTAGGGTGTGTCTGTGAAATTGTTTCTCAATGAGACCAATTTGTAGACTAGGTTAGACACTCTCCTGTCCACTGTGAGTAGACCTCTTCCATTGGTGGCTCCTGAACAGAACTCAAGGTGAGGTCAGCGAGAATTCCCTTCCTCTGCCTGTTTTCCAGCTTAGACATAGGTTCTCCTGCACTTGGACTGGAATTTTCACCATGGTCTGTCTTGGATCCTCAGTTTGCAGATAACTTATTGGAACTTCTCATGTACGCTCATGGTAAAGAAACCGCCTGCCAATGCAGGAGACGTAAGAGATATGGGTTTGATCTTTGGGTCACGTAGATCCCCTGAAGGAAGGAAGGGTAACCCACTCTAGTATTCTTGCCTGGAGAATCCCATGGATAGAGGATCCTGGCAGACTATAGTCCATGAGGTCACACAGAAATGGATGCGACTGAAGTGATTTAGCATATCATCTACAGCCACGTGAGCCGATTATACATTATGAATGGATATCTCCTACTGGTCCTTTTCTATGGAGAACCCAGGGTGATACAATGATATTCAGATCTGGCTCCATGGCCTTCCCCACTCACAAGTTTAAAGCAGTTCTTGGGAGCTCTCCACTCACTTGAGAAAGAAGGGAAAGCTGAAAATAGGGCTTCAAAGCACTGATTGAGACCTGTCTCCTGGCACTTCCAGTTACTAGCTCTGAGCTTCAGTTTCTTCCTTTGAAAAACAGAGACACTGATAAAGCTTCCCTCTTAGGATGAATATAAAGATTGAATGTATTATATGTGTAATGTGCTCAGAATGATGTCTGGCATATGCTGACCACTAAGCTACTATCAGATACTATCAGAAAAAGAAGTCCAGACAGAAAGGCTTTAGTTTGAGGAAAGTTAAGTTTGAACAGTGTTCAAACTGTTTGAACAGTGGTGTTGGAGAAGACTCTTGAGAGTCCTTTGGATTGCAAGGAGATCCAACCAGTCAATCCTAAAGGAAATCAATCCTGAATATTCGTTGGAAGAACTGAGGCTGAAGCTGAAACTCCAATAGTTTGGCCACCTGATGCGAATAACTGACTCAATGGAAAATACCCTGATGCTGGGAAAGATTGAAGGCAGGAGGAGAAGGGGATGACAAAGGATGAGATGGTTTGATGGCCTCACCAACTTGATGGACATGAGTTTGAGCAAGCTCCAGGAGTTGGTGATGGACAGGGAGGCCCCATGTTGCAGTCCATGGGGTGGCAAAGAGTCGGACATGACTGAGCAACTGAACTGAACTGAAGAGTCAAAGGAGGGATTTGACAGAGGACTCAAAAAGAGAAGCCCCCAAAGAGAAGAAACAGTTAAAACTAGAGAGAAAATGAAGAGTAAAGAACAGAGTCATAGTTCTGTTGGGAATGAAGGGAATGAAGAAACTCAAGAAGAAAGAATGTTGCTATGGCAACAAATGCTGCAAAGGGATGGGTAAGGTGAAGACAGGAGATAGCCCAGTGGATGCAGGAACAGAGGACTTTGATGCCGTGGGAAGATTCCAGGGGTGTGTTGGGGCATTCATTCGTGGAGGAACTGGGAGAGGGAGGTTGGCTGGCAGTTAAAGGAGACTTGAGTCAAGACAGGGCTTTTAATGATTATAGGGCTGCAGAGATGTGGCAGGTTCTATATAACTGAATATGAAGAGAGGGCGGTTGTTTGTTCTCTGCCTGCTCATGAATAGCAATTATAATGAACAATATCACACATGACTGTAGGTCAACTGTACTCTAATAAAATATATATATTGAGAGAAGCAATATCACACATGAACATATATTTGGACTGAAAATATGCAGGTATGAGTTCTGAAGAATAAGAACCACTGCCTGTCCATTAATTTATCCATATTATTGTTTTAAAAATATTTTTGAGTGCCCACTCAGTGTCTTGCACTCTTCTTGGCACTAGAGATATATTAGTAAGTAAAAAGCAAAGTGAAACCAGACCAGCCAAATATCTCTGGTAGTTTGAGGGAGTGGCTATACCAAAATGAACAAAGTCCTCAAACAAATACAGTGATCAGATACAAGTGAAAGTGTTAGCTGCTCAGTCATGTCCACCTCATTGCAACCCCACGGTCTGTAACCCACCACATTCCTCTGACCATGGGGTTTTCCAGGAAAGAACATGGGAGTAAGTTGCCATTTCCTTCTCCAATAAGGGAAACAGTTTTAGACATTCAACTACATTCACAGTCCATGCTCTGCCCATTTCTGTGTGAACTTGCTTTGATGGATATTTGCTATGCTTTGGTGTCCAGCATGGGGACCTCTGCCTTATGTTTGAGGGATTCCCTTTGGTATGGGTGTTGAGATTCAGAATCACTTCTTACTAAGATAAAACTTCACAGGTTCCTCCTGTCTAGCCTCCTGTCCTGAGCCCTTGACACTAGGTGTCCCTGGGCTCCACTGGTCGTAAGTGTCAATCAGCCATGACTGCAGGTGACTTCCAAGCCAGATGAGCAGCAGTGATATACAGGTAGTGACTGCCTTGGGGACCCGCCCTGACACATGTGCCCACAGGTGCCAACCGTGAGGCAGCACTGTGCACACCTCTCTCTGCACAGCTGTCTAGGTTGTGATGTCAGGTATGATTCTTACCCACACAGCTGTCAGACTGCTGCTTCTGACCACCTGGAAACCCTGTGATCTACTGATTCTCTTTAATAAGTTTGTTTCCTGCTTCAATAAGCCACGGTCATCTTCTGTTGATGGGAAATTGAAAACCCTCCTGAATGATACCCTTGGATTTATCTTCATGCTCTCTGAGCCACATCTTTTAAGTGGGCACCGTACTAATGCATCTTTGCTGTGGGAATCAGAAGACATTCCATGGAAGGGCCTCAGTATCCCTAAGGTGCTTTGTTAATGGGAGAGAGGGTTTGGGGTTTAATCTACTTTGTTGGAATTTGTTCATTTTTTGCTTTGTTTTGAGAATTCTTGCTTTTCCTTAGTTCTATCGCAATGTGCAGTCAGGCTATGAATCACAGTTAATAGAGTGCCTTTGACTTAAGCAGGATCCTGTAAAAGAGGCCTTTTCTCAGCAGCTGCAGAGAGTCAGTGAAGTTTCCCAAGAGAAATTCTCCATTTGGCTGCTCATGCAAACCTTGTCTCTACTCTCTAAGCTGGGAAAGAAATTAGAAACCTTTGTTGTGAGATTCCTTGGGGCACATAGAAGACAGAGGCACTACGGGGTGTGCAGAAAAGACAGGACAGGAGAGGAGCCCAGGCACCATTTCCTGACTACTTAGTATACTCCCGGCACCGTGGAGCGGCTTCCTGTGCGTGACTGTATGTAGTGCTCCCTTAGAAGACAAGACCCATCTGAGAAAGGGCCTTGACTATCTTGTCTACTGCCTCAATCCTTTCCAGGCCCAGTGCTTATCAGAAAATCAGCACATGAGTATTCGAATGAATGGATGATTTAATAAATAAATAAACATGCTATGGATCCCAAACCCCAAGCTTCAGAGAATTGAGTGACAGAATAATTCTCTGAGGGGCACAAGCTAGAAAATGTAGAGTAAGATGAGGAAGGAGGTGTGCCTGGCTGGAAGATTGTGCACCCCACAATATCCATGCAGATGGAATAGCTCAGTGTGAAAGGCAAGGAAGTAATGAAGAAGTATCACTATCTTTATGCTCCAAAGAAATGTACAGCTTGAAGGACATAGCTCCCTCCAGCCCTGATGTGTTAAGTGGAGGCTGGGACAGGAAAGGAGCACCAGGGCTCTGTTCCCCCAGCCCTGACACACTTCTCTCTGTCCTGGTCCAGCATCAACACATGTGACTTTTATTGGGCATGAAGGCTGAGAGCCAAACAATTTATGCTTTCAAATTGCAGTGTGGGAGAAGACTCTTTTAATAGTCCTTTGAATTGCAAGGAGACCAAGCCAGTCAATCCTAAATGAAATCAACCTTGAAAGGACTGATGTTGGAAGGACTGATGTTGATACTGAAACTCCAATACTTTGGCTACCTGATGTGAAGAGCCCACTCGCTGGAAAAGACCCTGAGGCTAGGAAAGACTGAGGGCAAAAGGAGAAGGGGGCGACAGAGGATGAGATGGTTGGATGGCATCTTTGATTCAGTGGGCATGAGTTTGAGCAAATTCTGAGAGGTACTGAAGGACAGAGGAGCTGGGCCTGCTGCAGTCCATGGGGTCACAGAGAGTTGGACATGGCTTAGTGACTGAACAACAATGCTTTGTTGGTAGTTTATCTCATGTGTTTATGCATCTCTGCCTGAAAAACTTCTCCAGGGCTTGTGGTGAAAGCTTAATTTCCTTGCTTGCCAACAATCTCTGCTTTATTCTTTTATCTCATCTGGATAGAAGCAAGAGTACTGAATAGGTATCTGTAGCACTTAATAAGTTGTATAATTCAATCAGACCCCATCTTGAACTGCTTTAACAGTATGTATCTTTACAGCAATTATTGTACATATTCTGGGAGGATGTGCTTCTGGCCTTGGCCTCTGATGGAGCCATGCAAGTTACCATCATCTAGCAGGACTAGCCCCAAAACCTCAAAGCCTTCAGCGCTGGTGTCTCTCAGGTCTCGTGACTGTGAGAACTACTTCAAGAACATTTCAGGGAAGGGAGCAGAATCTGCAAAGCTACAGCAGTGTGAAAAATGCACCGTCCTTCAAAAAAGATGAGGAATCCAATATGGCTGATGAATGGAACCGGTAAAAGAGGAGATAGAACATGTTAGTTAGTGGGGCTGAGAATTAAGGAAATCCATGGTTCTGGGAAGGCAGCAGGACGTCACATTGTGCCTTATCTTCAATACAAAATTAAAGATGATTTAAGGCTTCTCTTCTCCCCCTTGAAGCATTAAGGAAGGGTGGAAACAAACACCACAAGGTGAGAGACTTAAATAGAATTCAGGGGCAAAATATCTTCAAACCATCAAAAGCGATGAAAATCATGGCCTAGTTAACAATTAGTGTATGCCATTTTGTTATTGTTACATTCAGTAATTCCTACCACACTTTATTTCCAGTCACAGATAGTTAACTAGATCTAAACACATGGACAAACTACCTCATGGGTGTGGGGATGGAGGGCACCCAGGCACGTGATCAATGGTAAAGACCCCACCACCACCACCAACAGGCAACTTTACCTGTATTATATCAGAGAGAAAACAGATTCAGAAAGGTGGAAGATGCATTTTTATCATGAAAGATATTTAGATAATTTTGAAAGGTGGTAATTATATGGTTCTATATGAGATTGTCTCACAAAATGCTTTAATGGCCAAGTGTGTATCTACTGAAAGATATTTTTTATGAATAGAAAGATCAGTATGCTAGTATATGATCTGCTTCTGCTAAAAAAAATAATAAAGGAGTCGGTCCAAATCAACACTAATATTTTATCCATCCATTTCTTTGAACTTCAGTTCATCCTTCATTTACAAACTGAAGTAGTAACATCTGCCTTATTCTTTAGAAAGCGGAGTCCATATTATGACCTCATAAAGAGCTGATTGAGACACAACTGACCCATCATGGTAGCCACTTCCCATACGTTCCCATGGGTCATACTCACAGCCCTGTGTGATGTGTATGCCATTTCCACTTGAAGAAGTGGAAACTCCAGGAGTCTGAGGCATTGTTGAAAGCCACATCACTTGCATCTGGAGGGTTGAGACCAACCCACTCCAATATTCTTGCTGGGAGAATCCCATGCACAGAGGAGCCTGGCAGGCTACAGTCCATAGCGTGACAAGGAGTCGGACTCGACCGAAGTGACTGAGCTCACATGTACACATGGCTCAATTGCAGGGGGCTTTGGTCTCTTCCTTCATAATACGGGGCTCAAATTTGGGAAGTTGATCAGGTTCATACGAATAAATCATTTTAATATATTTTTAGAAATTGATAACACTTTAAGAGTAATATAAAGATCCATTGTTTTCTCCTTTTTGAAATACTATTAATATTCAACACTTTAAGCAAATATTAGCTGTCTATAGAGTTTGACTTTCCGAATCTTAAGATCATGTGTTTCGCTTTACGAAAGCTTTTACATCTTTACCATAATTAATCCATGAGGAGAGACCTCCTTCCAAATTTCTACCAGAGTTGCAAAAGCTCCATGAGGCAAGCTGGAAAATAAAATGAGGTGTGCCCTTCCTAACCTGTTTCACACCACTGCTCTGAGCCCTTCGGGGAAATGTTCTCAGTCTGCTGAAGGAAGCCATGCCCCCTTTGCTGAGAACCCATGGACATATGGCACAACGTGGCCACACGGGGAGACAGAGCAGTGAGCAGTTGCTGCGGTAGCGCTGGCTTATTTCCACTTTACGGCTTCGCGTGAAGCTAAAATATCATGCTGGGGACATATGCTTGCCGGCTCTGTACTTGCTGCCTGCAGTCCCACACTCCTGTATTCTGATGGTAATTCCTCAATCTGTTCTCTGACAGCTCAGGGCCAGATGACATGCACGCTCCTGACAGGGGCTTCCTTTCATGAACACTGACTTCTCTGGGCACCTGAGTATTGGAGTGATCTGAGTCGGTGCTCCACGAAATTCAGTTAGACGGAGGCTTCGGCGAGTAAAACAGCAGACTGCCACTCAAAACAAAGTTCATTGCATGCTCAGCAGGGCTGTGTTGAAACCCCTGTCCAGGAGGGAGTGAAGCTTTCTAAATCCAACGAGGCTTTCAGAACGGTTTTTCTCTTTCCTGTTGACGGACCTGGAGGGAGTCACTCTTGGAAGGCTGTGTCTCTGGAAGCTTCATGGTGTCCTTGCTGTGCTTTTAGAGTGGCTCTCAGCCCAACATGGAATGATGGGGCAGGCCTGCAGTGAGAAACTTTAATGCCTCCCTCCCTGTGAGCATGCTCTTTCTTTCCAGTTCCTGGATATTCTGTTTCCTGTTCAGTTCAGTCCAGTTCAGTGGCTCAGTCGTGTCGACTCTGTGACCCCATGAATCACAGCATGCCAGGCCTCCCTGTCCATCACCAACTCCCGGAGTTTACCCAAACTCATGTCCATCGAGTCCGTCATTGCCATCCAGCCATCTCATCCTCTGTCGTCCCCTTCTCCTTCTGCCTCTAATTCCTCCCAGCATCAGGGTCTTTTCCAATGAGTCAAATCTTCACATCAGGTGGCCAAAGTACTAGAGTTTCAGCTTCAGCATCATTCCTTCCGATGAACACCCAGGAGCGGTCTCATTTAGGATGGAATGGTTGGATCTCCTTGCAATCCAAGGGACTCTCAAGAGTCTTCTCCAACATCACAGTTCAAAAGCATCAGTTCTTCGATGCTCAGCTTTCTTCGCAGTCCAACTCTCACATCCACACATGACCACTGGAAAAACCAGAGCCTTTACTAGATGGACATTTGTTGGCAAAGTAATGTCTCTGCTTTTGAATATGCTGTCTAGGTTGATCATAACTTTCCTTCCAAGGAGTAAGCGTCTTTTAATTTCATGGCTGCAATCACCATTTGCAGTGATTTTGGAGCCTAAAAAATTAAAGTCTGACACTGTTTCCACTATTTCCCCGTCTATTTGCCATGAAGTGATGGGACCTGATGCCATGATCTTCGTTTTCTGAATGTTGAGCTTTAAGCCAATTTTTTCACTCTCCTCTTTCACTTTCATCAAGAGGCTTTTTAGTTCCTCTTCACTTTCTGCCATAAGGGTGGTGTCATCTGCATATCTGAGGTTATTGATATTTCTCCCGGCAATCTTGATTCCAGCTTGTGTTTCTTCCAGTCCAGCATTTCTCATGATGTACTCTGCATATAAGTTAAATAAGCAGGGTGACAATATACAGCCTTGATGTAATCCTTTTGCTATTTGAAACCAGTCTGCTGTTCCATGTCCAGTTCTAACTGTTGCTTCCTGACCTGCATACAGGTTTCTCAAGAGACAGGTCAGGTGGTCTGGTATTCCCATCTCTTTCAGAATTTTCCACAGTTTATTGTAATCCACACAGTCAAAGACTTTGGCATAGTCAATAAAGCAGAAATAGATGTTTTTCTGGAACTCTCTTGCTTTTTCCATGATCCAGCGGATGTTGGCAATTTGATCTCTGTTTCCTCTGACTTTTCTAAAACCAGCTGTTACTAGCTACTAAACAGACTGAATATTCTGTTTCATGTTTTGTTGAAAAAAATAAGATCTCTCTCTGTCTCTCTCTCTCTCTCTCTCTCTCTATATATATATATATATATATATAGTTCAGTTCAGTTCAGGCGCTCAGTCGTGTCCGACTGTGTGTAACCCCATGCACTGCAGTACGCCAGGCCTCCCTGTCCATTGCTAACTCCCAGTGTTTACTCAAACTCATGTCCATTGAGTCGATGATGCCATCAAACCATCTCATCCTCTGTCATCCCCTATATATTTGAATATAAGTAGACATTAAATATGCATACCTATACACACATATTGGACAAGGAAATGGCAAACCCACTCCAGTATTCTCACCTGGAAAATCTCACACTCAGAGGAGCCTAGTGGGCTATAGCCTATGGGATCACAAGAGTCAGACACGACTTAGCAACTAAAACAAAACAAACAAAAATACACATGTATATATTTTCTCCAATAATATTTAGCATCAAAATATACACATATACTTTAATTTTATTTTTACACATCTGCAAAGTAGGTATGACCATCACCATTTCACAAAGAAAGAAATTGAGCTCAGAGAAAACAATATGGCCAATAAATCAAGTCAGTAGAATCTGAACAGCCTCCTATTATAAATTCCTTGAAATCTCAGATGGAATGAACATTTTTAAAAAATGCACCCTTAGCTTATTAAAAAGATACATTTCCAAGTTTTTGTGTCAGACATGAATGGGGTGCAGAAAACCAAAGTTCTAAGGGAATGAAATGACTGGCAGGCAAGGAAGGGCTACAGAGTGACCTTAGAGTGTGGCCATATGTCAGCTGGTCTGAAGCCCGTGGCCTCCATGATGTAGACATGTGCAAGACTCCAGAACTTCTGAAGGACTTTACTCCCAAGGAAAAGAGGAGCTAGAAAAAAAAATCCGCTTCTGAGTACAGTGGGATGACAAGAAGGTTTAATTGCCCTATCCCGGGCAATGAAAAGTGAAAGTGAGAGTGTTAGTGACTGAGCTGTGTCCATCTCTTTGTGACCCCATGGACTGCAGCCCGCCAGGCTCCTTTGTCCATGGAGTTCTACAGGCAAGAATACTGGAGTTTGTGGCCATTTCCTTCTCTAGCAGAAGCTTCCTGACCCAAGGATCAAACCTGGGTCTCCTTTATTGCAGAAAGATTCTTTACATTCTGAGTCACAAAGGAAGCCCAGGCAATGGTGGGGGGTGGGGGGTGGGGGTGTGGGGGTGAAGCAGAAGAAAGGAAAAGCAAAACCAATTTATTGAGAAATCCAAACTCCAGTTTCCAAAGCAGTGAGCTTTGGGTTAGCGTTCATAATATGCATATAGTGAGGGAACCGTGGAGTTGATAAATTAACTTCAAAGTTGGTCCCCAGCTGCTCTTGCCCTGGAGTGAGTGGCGGAAGCAAGTGTAAATGCTTCTGAACAGACCCTCCAGTCTACCACCCAGGCTGAAAAAGACTTTGCAGGGAAGAAGCACACTTGAATGGGGTGGGTGCATGCTCTGTGCCTGAGTATTATACCAGCAGCCTCCACAGGTTTGTCCCAATCAGTCCTGACTCAGGGTTCAGGGCATACAACGGTAGCACCATCTATTTTCTCCCTAGCCTTCTTTGCTTCTTCAAGCATCTCTAGCTTAAATACTATTGGGAAAAGGTGGCAGTTTTTCCATTCGCTCCAAAATAGCTCAGTGAGCTGTCCTTGCATGGGGAGTTAGGTCACTCTCAGACCAGGTTTGCTCATCTGCTCCATTTAGGACCAAAGATAAGCCCCTAGAGGGTGCATATATAAGCACAGAGAAAAGGGAACTAGGGCCTCACTACAGCAAAGGAGACTGAAGACCTACTGAGAAAGTTCTCCTACTGCGAGAATGATGGCTGCTTCATATTGGACTGTAAAGATATCAAAACACTCACTCCTAAAGGAAATCAATCCTGAATATACACTGGAAGGACTGGTGCTGAAGCTAAAGCTCCAGGAGTTTGACCACCTGGTGCCAACATTAGAAAAGACACTGATGCTGGGAAAGATTGAAGGCAGGAGGAGAAAGGGGCAACAGAGGATGAGATGCTTGGATGGCATCACAGACTCAATGGACATGAGTTTGAGCAAGCTCTGGGCGACAGTGAAGAAGGGGGAAGTCTGGCATGCTGCAGTCCATGGGGTTGCAAAGAGCTGGACACAGCTGAGAGACTGAAAAACAATGTGTGTATATGTATATGTATATGTATATGTATATGTATATGTATATGTATATGTATATGTGTGTGTGTGTGTGTGTGTGTATGCATGTGGGTGTGTGTGTGTGTATGCCAAACAGTGATGAAGGCTATGACGACCAACCATGTAGAACAAGGGAGCAGTGAACAACCCCAGGCAGTGGGTGAAGGACAGAAATGCTGGTTAGACCAGCTGGTAAGGGAAGGCCTCCAGGTGTGAATCCTGGGATGACCTTGGAACAGAGACCTGAACAGCCAGAGTGTATGAGCCTAAGGGATCCAGTGTGTAACAGCATGTCAAGTAGAAGCCAGAACAAGTGAAAAGATGAGAGAATGCGTGTAAACTCATATAGTGCCTTGAAAATAAGCAATGTAAACAGTTAATGATTGACTTTTTTTCCTTTTTATCCTTGTTCCTTCTTTCATTTTTATGAAAAATGTTGTTTTAATAGAAAACAATTAATAGCATGTCTAGAACTCACGTGTGCTGTGCTAAGTTGCTTCAGTCATGTCCGACACTTTGTGACCCCATGGACTGTAGCCTGCTAGGCTTCTCGGTCCATGGAATTTCCCAGGCAAGAATACTGGAATCGGTAGCCTCTTCCTTCTTCAGGGGATCTTCCCGACCCAGGGATCGAACCTGTATCACTGCATCTTCTGCACTGGCAGGCAGATTCTTTACTACTGTGCCACCTGGAAAGCCCCAAATATCACTGCCCTCCAAGAGTGTTTGTGGGGAACCTACCATTATACAGTTATTTCTTCCACTGTGTACTCTGGTCATAGAGGGTCACTGGGAGTGGACTGGGGGAAGTGTGCTGATGATGGTGCAGTTAAGATTCTGGACTCATTATGCATTTCTTACCTCTTTAGCTTTGCATCCATGATACACTTCTAGGGGCTATCTTCGAAATAGCTAACACAACATTTTAAAGAATTGCAGTAATTCAGTTCCATAACTATTGGAAACAAAGACACTTTCAATGTGCAGATAATTTGTGTGGCTAAAGCCCATTGCTTAAGTATTTCAGTGTGTCCGGGAGATATAAATATCACTAGGCAGCACTCAGTGAGTTCTGGGAACTAAGGGCCTGATATATGGGGCAGCTGCTACTAATAAGCCGTGTCCCCGCCTCCCCTTCTGCCTGTGGCCTCAGGAGAAAGGGGGGATGAGATTGAGGGCTGCCTTCCCTCGGGGAGCTGGCCCCTCAGCTGTTGGCTTGCTAAACAACAGCAGAGGGAGGGTCGACCAGCTGGCCTGGGACAGACCTTCTTTCATTGCGACCCCCTCTAGGGAGATGGGCTCAAACAGAAATGCAAAGGAGAGAGCAGGTGACCCCAGAAGCAGTGAACTGTGCTCAGGGCTGAGAAAGGAAGGCCAGAGCCCAGCCACTTAAACTCTGGCATGGGTTACCGAACTTGAGCTGGTCACTTCCTGATCTTTCTCTGTTTTTCCTATCGATAAACTAGAAATCACTGGCCAATCTCTTTATAATCTCCTCTGACTTTGACAAAAGTGACTCTTGTTTTAAAAATAAACTGAGGCCACGGTCATGATAGTGTCAGAAAAGAGAGGTTTTATTCTGCTCTCTCTGCTCCCACGTTCACGAGTGCTTTCCCTATGGACAAGCTGTCCTTCCCTGGTATATCACTGAAGGTCCTAATGAAGTTATTAGCATGCCAGGGGACAAGACATTTTCCATCTGTCACTCACTCACTCAGGCTTTCTCTTTTGCTTTCTTGCTTTTCCTGTAACAGAAAAATAATATATGAGCAATTTTTAAAAAGGAAAATATCAACCACATATGTACCATCATAATGGAATACCTATTGAGAAAGTGAAAAAGAGTTCTGAAAAATAGCAGAAAACAAGCCTCTAGAGACAATCTAACCTGGCATAAAATGTCCACTCAGCTTCTAATAATGCAATTAGTTTCTTAATCTTATTTTTTATCTCTTAATATAAAATTATAGTAAATACCAATGGAGGTAATTTATCAGTAATAAGTGTTTTTTGGTGATGATCTTCCCTTTTATCTCATTCATTCTTACTTGTAATGAATATGTGTATAATTTATAAAGATGTACTCCTTTTCCAAAATGGTATTGGATGGTATATATTTAATTTAATTACTCTCTTGTGTTTGCACCTCAAAGCCATTTCCACTAGAAAATAGTGTTGAAAGCTACCTGTCTACTGACAGATGACTGGATAAAGAAGATGGGTTATATATATATATTATATATATATATATATATATAATATATATATATATATACAATGGAATATCATTCAGCCATATGAAAGAATGAAATAACGCTACTATGCTGCAGCATGAATGAATTTATAGATTATCATACTAAGTGAAGTCGGTTAGTAGTGTCTGACTCTTTGCGACCCCATGGACTGTATCCTACCAGGCTCTTCCATCCATGGAATTTTCCAGGCAAAATACTAGAGTGGGTTACCATTTCCTTCTCCAGAGTATCTTCCTGACCCAGGGATCGAACCCTGGTCTCCCACATTGCAGGCAGATGCTTTACCATCTGAGCCACCAGGGAAGCCCTATCATACTAAGTGAAGTAAGCCAGAAATACAAAGAAAAACATCATATGTTATCACTTACATGTAGCTACTTTCATATATCAACACCAGGGCTTCCCAGGTGGTGTAGTTGTGAAGAATGCAAGAGATGAAAAAGATGTGGGTTTGATCCCTGGGTTGGGAAGATCCCCTGGAGGAGGAAATGGCAACCCACTCCAGTATTCTTGCATGGGAAATCTGATGGACAGAGAAGTCTGATGGGCTACATTCCAATGGGTCACAAAGAGACAAGACTGAGCACTCACTCAGATGCAGACGCTAAAGAAATGATACAAATGAACTTAATTACAAAGCAGAAACAGGTTCACAGACATATAAAATAAACTTATGGTTACCAAAGGGGAAAGGAGAGGGGATAAATCAGGAGTTCGGTTTAACACATACACATTACAACATATGAAGTTGACAACCAACAAGGACCTACTGTACAGCACATGAAATTATATTCATTATCTTATAATAACTTACAATGAAAGAGAACATAAAAAGAAGGCTTCCCTCGTGGCTCTGCTGGTAAAGAGTCTGCCTGCAAATGTGGGAGACCTGGGTTCGATCCCTGGGTTGGGAAGATCCCCTGGAGAAGGGAAAGGCTACCCACTCCAGTATTCTGGCCTGGAGAATTCCATGGACTGTACAATGTATATGGAAGATCCCTGGAGGAGAGCATGGCAACCCCCTCCAGTATTCTTGCCTGGAGAATTCCAAGGACATATGTGCCTGGCAGGCTACAGGCCATGGAGCTGTAAAGAGTCGGACGCAACTGCAACAACTTAGCAGGCAGGCATATATGTGTATAACTGTCACTTTGCTGTATACCTGAAACTAACACAACATTGTAAATCAACTGTATTTCAATAAAAATTATTTTTTAAAAATTATTGTTGATAATCCCTCCACAAGCATCTTCCTGTGCATGTGTTTAATTCCTGTTGCCTTCCTCCTTCCCAAATTGGGCCCAATATCAAGGCCATGCATGGCCAGGTGTGTCCATTCCAGCACAACTCAGCACAGAACGCATTATTCTAAAATGATACAACAGGCATTAAAATATGACATGCCTCTCTTATGCTTCTAATTTGTACTTTACTCTATCACTCTTTAGGCTAAACTAAATTTTTGAAATGGGCTTACCATTCGTATGAAAGCAAAATTGGAGACTTGTGAGGCATCTGCAGGAGAAAATGATAGGGTGTGAGGGGCACCTCCTATTTTCTTGGCCGTCAGATAAACCCCCACAAAATGTACAAGTTCATGCTCGCCCCTACTCAGAAAGAACACACTTAGATAGGGGATTTCTCTACCACTGTGGGGGCAGGCAAAGATGGGACTCTGGATGGCAGGTAACAGAGGGAAAAATTTCAAAGAACTGAAAATCAAAATCATGCTTCCTGGGGATTAACAACAGAGATAAGGTATTTAAGCTGCTTTTTAGAAAGCTCCTTTTGTGCTGATTTTTTTTTTTCTGGGTAACAATATTGCACTACTTTAAATAATCAATAGTTCTTTTGACAAAATAATAATATGTAGAGAGATTTGAAATGAAAGTTATCATAATAAATGTATGACAACTCTAAGCACGGGGACACCCATTAACATGGCTGTCTAATTCTAAGGTAGCAAAGCATCTGTTAAAAAACCTTATTTTCCTCCCTGAGGAGATTCAGCACTTGTAAGTATATCATATTCTCCCCACAGATCTCAAGAATGCCCTGCTATTTTCTTCAAAGAATCTGACAATAACTTTGGCATCTAATTGTGGGTATGCCAGCTTCACTATGTTCATGCTTCAAAGGAGATGGAGACCATTTTCTAAAGTCTGGGAATTTATATTTATTAATTATCATCTTTCTTTTTTTTTAAGCTTATTTTTTTAACCATTTGTGCCTGGGACTCTGAGCTAGAGTGAAGTCTTGCATCCAGGCCTGGTCAACTTCAATTGCTCCCCAAAAGAGAGGGGGTAGTCAAGGGGCTCTGCTAGGTCCAAAGGATCCAAAACTTAAGGAAAATGGGTGAGTGGCTCAATGAGGTGAAGACCAGGGCCCTCAGACTGAGCGAAGGAACCAGCAGACACGGTGTCAGGACCTGAGAAATGACTAGACTTGTATGCTCTCTAAAACAACCCAACTTCTTTCTTTCCACCATGTCTGCATTGCACCAGCCTGGCTATAACCCAAGCTTTGGAGAACCCAATATCCTTGTTTGCTCTGAACACAAACCATCAACACTCAATGGCTTACTTTACCTGATTACTACTCTCCCTAATGGGCTTCCTTGTTGGCTCAGATGGTAAAGAATCTGCCTGCAGTGTGGGAGACCCAGGTTTGATCCCTGAGTTGCCAAGATCCCCTGGAGAGGGGAATGGCAACCCACTCCAATATTCTTGCCTGGAGAATCCCCATGGACAGAGGAGACTGGAGGGCTACAGTCCATGGGGTCACAAAGAGTCAGACATGACCAAACGATGAACACACACACACGGTCACTAAAATATAATTATGCTAAAAATCAGAACATTTGTACCAGCTGTCTCAGCTAGACCTCTTTAGGTACATCTATAGACAAGGGAAGCCAGATAATAATTAAGATCAAGAGGGTTAGATGAAAGGTCCAAATGTTTTGCAGCTTAATCCCTAAGAACCTGACATCATGTTATCACATCTCTCTTCAGGGCAGAGTCATTTTGTCTCAGACACTAGAGCACTAAGGTTCATGAATCAAGTATAAGAAACCAGCTGATACTTGACCTTATTTTCTAAACTTCTCATTAGACCCAACTCCTTTCATAGTATCATAGAGCTCCTTTAGATATGCAAATACTTTAGTCTGGTTGCAAACCAGCTTTGATCTTTGTCTCTAGGTGACTTGTCAGGACCTGCTCAGTCCATTGTGTATTGACTGACAGTTTATCTCCCAGGGGACCACCTTGTAGGTCTGAATTATTTGCTACATCTTACTGTCGCCCGCTTGTACTAACTGAAGGATCTTCAGAACATCCACCAATGGACCAGGATCTGCATGAGGGAGCTTGAGTACTGTCCTCAAGCCAGCCCCTGGGAGCGGGATGGGGGCACCCAGGCCTGTGCCCCTTTCCATCTCTCAGCTGCTCCTCCAGGTGATGCTTGGGTCAAGTTGACAGATTTTCTAGAAAGTTCTGTTCAGTGAACCTTCTGTGACCTGCCTTCTGTCACCGTAAATGCTCTGAAAGGTCTTCACTTGGACCAAAATTTATACTTGACATCAATCCTGCTGCCACACACTATCTTGGGAGAAGGAGAAGAAATTGGGAAAGGTGAATAAAAGGTCACAAGCTCTTCCCACAGCTCAGCCACCCTGTCTAAACACAACTGAGACATGTGTACCCAGGAGGTTGTGGTCACTCCCAAGGTCACAGAAGTTTATAGACACACCTCTTCAAAGGCTGTGCAAAAAGGAATTAACCTCATAGTCAACAGTCCCTGAAATAAGGTTTTGCTTAAAGACTTTCCAGAGTTCTTCCAGCATCCAGTTAATGGGTAAAATTGTGACCAAATAGTACTGTTATATGAGGGGACTTTGTCCCTCAGAAATACTAGGAGAATGAGCCAGTCTCTGACCGTGACATTTTATGGTACAAAACTTGTCATTCCAAGATTAAAAAGTGCTGGAAAGCTGTGTTTTCAGATCACCTCCTTTGTGTCAGGAACTGTATGGAGAAGTTTACAGACATTCTTTAAACGAATGCTTACAACTTCCCAGGTTAAGAGTTGTACGACTGTTCTTCCCCTGATGAAAAAAAAAAAAAAAAAAGGAGGTGCAGGAGTGAATCACTTGTCCAAATTCATGAAGCTGTTTAGGAGTGAGTCTGGGATTTGGCCTGGTTCTGATAATCAGAAATAAATTTTTATCCTCTTTATGCTATTTGCTTGGTAAAAATTTGCTATTTCAGGGGGGAAAGAAATGGAAAAAAAAAAAAGAGGAAAAAAGGAAGAAAGGAATGGAGGAAGGGAGGAAGGAGGGAGGCAAAACCCTCATTGCAGACCTCAGAGGCAGACCAGGGAGTAGAACCTGGGAGCACTCTCCCTTGGGATCCCCCACAATGAGCCTCAGGAGTTCTCCCCAGGCTCTCGTTCTCCCAAGTATCAAGTCCACCCCTCTGGAGTGTAGCAGATGACCTGGATTTCAGCCCATGTTCTCCACATGCCCCGCCCACACTCTCACAAACACAGTTCCCATCCCTCTTATTTGAGAAGAACCTTCTCTTTCCTCCCCTCCCTCCTGCCATGTTGAACCACGGTCCTGAGAAAAACTGTTATCACTATACGATATCACTAAGGGCTATCCTTGACGCGAATCTTCTGGGGATCATGGCAAGATGTTCAAGACGCGAGGCTTTGGCTGTTTGATGAGCCCCACATTGCAGAGATGGATCTAGTCCTTGCTGGACTTCGAGAAGGTCTCTTTTTCTCTTTGAATTTCATGTATGGAGCAGGAGGCTGGGGTGAAGAAATTTGTCTTGAAGTCTTATTCGACTGCTTTAGACTAATGTGTTTTAAAACTGTTCCAGATACGTTTTCTTCTGCAAAGGTTTTATCTAAAACCCACTGCATCCACAGGTTTCAGTTTCAAGGAAAGGCAGCCACCAGCTAGGATGAGATGTTTCTCAGCATTGACTGGCAAAAAGAGTGTTTTTAGAGCTTGAAGCAAGATCTAAAAAGAAGAGAAAGAGATCTTTAAAAAATTGTTCCTTTACTAAGTTTAGAATCAAGTGCTTAAAGGCCAGATAGTAGAGTTTTACGCATAGTGTAGCTCATCCCCTTACTTCTGACTCCTATATTTCTATCTCTTGGCTATGAGTTATTTTGTTTTGGGGTTTTTTTTTTAATCCGAGTATAGTTGATTTACAACTTATAGTTGATTTGTGTTAGTGTCAAGTGTGCAGCATGGTGATTCAGTTATGCATATACCTATATTCATTCTTTTTCAGATTCTTTTCCCATACAGATTATTATTAGTATGATTTGTGCTCAGTTGCTCATTCATGTCCAACTCTTTGTGACTCCATGGACTGTAGCCCGCCAGGTTCCTCTGCCCATGAAATTTTCCAAGCAAGAATACTGGAGTAGGGTGCCATTTCCTACTCCAAGTTAACTACTACAATATTATAGAATACTGAGTAGAGTTCCCTGTGCTATACAGTAGGGCTTTGTAAGTTAGACTGGTTAGATCTCCTTGCAGTCCAAGGGACTCTCAAGAGTCTTCTCCAACACCACAGTTCAAAAGCATCAATCCTTTGGCACTCAGCTTTGTTTATAGTCCAACTCTCACATCCATACATGACCACTGGAAAAGCCATAGCCTTGACTAGATGGACCTTTGTTGGCAAAGTAATGTCTCATAACTCTCCTTCCCAGGAGTAAGTGTCTTTTAATTTCATAGCTTCAGTCACCAACTGCAGTGATTTTGGAGCCCAGAAAAATAGTCAGCCACAGTTTCCACTGTTTCCCCATCTATTTTCCATGAAGTGATGGGACCTGATGCCATGATCTTAGTTTTCTGAACTTTGAGCTTTAAGCCAACTTTTTCACTCTCCTCTTCCACTTTCATCAAGAGGCTCTTTAGTTCTTCTTCACTTTCTGCCATAAGGGTGGTGTCATCTGCATAACTAAGGTTATTGATATTTCTCTGGGCAATCTTGATTCCAGTTTGTGCTTCCTCCAGCCCAGCATTTTTCATGATGTACGTGCATATAAGCTAAGTAAGCAGGGTGACAACTTACAGCCTTGACTTACTCCTTTTCCTTTTTGGAACCAGTCTGTTGCTCCATGTCCAGTTCTAACTGTTGCTTCTTACCAATTGCCTAACCTGACTCAATGGACATGTGCTTGACCAAACTCCGGGAGATGGTGAAGGACAGGAAAGCATGGTGTACTGCATCCATGAGGTTGCAAAGAGTTGGACACAACTTAGCACCTGAACAACAACAAACCTCTCTGAATTTCATTTTTTTTAAGCATGAAATGGGGTTTTAATAATCACAACTTATCCTACCAGGCTGTTGAAAAATGAATGAGATTGTGCAGATTAACTTGGTTTTGTTATTATATGCATGTGTGTATGGCAGTGTTTATCACCAGCCAAGAGTTCCTCCAGTTTGAGGATATTCTCTTACAAAGTTGGTATTGAATTGATATTGGTCTTAGCAGTGGATGAATGCATGGAACTTACTCATTAAGTCTTCTTTCAGAATGTGTGATTCAGCTACAGAGAGCATGTTTATACTCTACAGATATTCCAACAAATTGCAAAGGAAGGAACCATGAGCTTTAGACATAGATGGCGTGCCTATAAAGTCCTCTATAATTATTTCCCTTTTTCCCATGTTTCAGTGGAAAAGGAAACCCTTCAGTCCTGCTGTATAACTGAACTAAGAGAATAATTATGAATATATTTTTACTTGGTCAAGAAGTTAACTTGTCTAAAAAGAAATTGTACCATTTGAGACACTAGGCCCCCATCAACCAAACCTCCAAACTCTGTGCTTTATATTTTGCTTTGTATTTTTTTTTCTGTTTTACTTTCACATCCTGCTAGCAATTTAAGATTTGTATTTTTATAAATCAATCATCAACCATTAAAAAAAAATCTATCTTTACCTTACTGGACTCTAAAGTCTGTAAGAGAGATATCATGAATTCTTTCTTTGTAATCTACCCTAGTTTTAGAATGCTCCTACTACTTGACACAACATGCTTGTTAAAGAGATGCTTGTCCAAAGAATTAAAAGATGAATGAATGAGAAGATGAATGCCAAAATAAGACAGAACTTTCATCAATGTATACTTTTCCTGTTTTTTAGAATCTTTGCAGGCAGCAAAACCAGTATGATGTACAGCAGTGTTTACATATACTTAAAAAAAACTCCAATTAAAATAAATTTATATTAAATAAATTTATATTAAAATATAAATAAATTTCTATTTTAAAAATTCCAGCTAGAAGAGGTATTGAAAGAAACTATCCATAAAGTAAAAACTATTACTCTCTGCTTTTTCATTTGCTAGGTATGAAACTCAAAATATTCAAGAATTCATGTTCATACATGGCCCCCAGGCTATATCTAAAGCATGCTGTTTTTCCTCCAAAATAGTTTAACCTCCTTTTGACACATGAGGATCAAAATTTGAGGCCTTTTAATTTCTAAGGTTTAGAATCATCTCCAGTAAACATAACACCATCTGACAACATAAATTATTTCAAAGCTTCTCTGTTTCTGTCAGAGAGAGAGGCATACCATAGGTGAGCAATTTGCCTGTCAGGAATCCCTCAGCCTGCTCTTGCTTATTTAAACTGCCTCCAAGTAATTTAGTAAAGGTATTGAATGTCTTTTCACTTTTTCTGATTTGAAAGAACACAAATCCTTATATGGTCTTTATTTTGAAGACACTGCTTTTTGTTTTTATTTAATTTATCCTATTCTATTCTATACATTTTATGTTTTCTTGAAATTTTATATCCTTAAATAGTTTGATTTCACTTCAAATCATCTTGATGCACTTCTTGATGTGAAAATATAAAGAAATTGTTTAGATGGGTGGTAATTACTTATCTGGTTTGCATTTCCCAGCCTGAAAAGAGGGACGGTTCTTGATTATAATTAATTACCCTTGTGCCGTGCATTGTTTTAAAAGCGTTAGAAGAACATTTCACGGCATTAGCGTATTCGGCTGTGGTAGGAAGAACAGAGATTAACTGTCTCACAATATAAACAGAGAAATAAAGATCAGAGAGGTTAGGTGACTTTCCTGAGATCACATAGCTCTTGGTAGACATATGACTGAACCACGGCACTCCGCTCTCTATTCTCACGCCTGCTGCACTGAAGGGCGTGACAACCTTCACCTCGCTGAGGTCCTGGAGAGAAACAGCAGAGGTGCTTCTGCCCCAAGTCTCATCCTGCGTGAGGCTGGGCTACACGAACACCTTGAAGGTTCAGATACTGTGCACTCTGCTTACACATTTTCTACAATTAAAGTAATTCCAGAGCATTTCCACCACTTGCAAGTTCACGGTTTTTATTATAAACACTATATGAAAAAGGGTTAAGATGCAAAGGGCCCCGATTTTCTCATCAGTGATATCAAACTTCATGAAGCAGTGTGGTGGGCAGGGGGTGGGGTGGGGGGAGATTAAGTGATGGATATTCCTCCAACCAAGACAAACACATGTACCAGGAAAACCACAACCTGGTCTCTGTTCTAGGAGATGTGACTAGCAGGGAGCAAGACTGAAAGGGTCCCCCAGCAAGCTCCAGTGCAAAGACATTAAATGAAGAAAATGACACGAAGAGTATTTGTTCTTATCTTCTCAGATCAGGGAGACCTGTGGCTCACTGTTCTGCAGAATCCACTTTGGGCTGGACTATAAATGTGTTAGGACATCATGCTTCTGAATCTTCTCTTCAACTGAATCTCTGTTTGAGATTAAGAAATGGAAACCCACTGGCTCCCAGTCTTGTGTCTGGAATGATGTGTCTGTGAACATTTCTAGATCTTCAGTTCTGGTAACCGGGGCTCCCCCAGTGCAGAGAAACACAGTCTATGAGAGCAGAGAAGCCTTGATGTGCTGAGGCTTCAGTGTTGCCAAGGAATCCAGAGAGAGTCCCAGAGGGAGATTTCCCTGCATGGCATGGCCCCTTGACCACCTTTGTCCCTGGACTCGTGGTTTCCTTTGCCTGTCAGCACGGGGTCAGGGGTGAGACTGCCCCTCAGAAATCATTCTCTTGTCTCTCCAACAGAACTCAAATAGGACTCATGAAAATGGCAAAAAAGTAGAGAACTAGGACCCGAGGGGGACTTTCATGCAAAGGGATATTTTAACCTGGAGAAAAAAGCTGAGAGTGACTTCATGAAAGTCTAGCTTTACAGCGGGTTAAAGATAAAGTTCTTGAAAGTGATGGGCTGTGACAAGGAAGGACCACCAGGAAGGCTCTCTTGGAGGTTGATTATGAGTATCCTGAGGGGTAGGCAGACCTGGCTGGCACTCAGCACCCTATGCTTGAACTTGAACTTAAACTTGAAGCCTCCAGCTGATTGAAGCCCCAAAGACTCCCAGTACAGTGGGGGTTTGTCTCCTGCTCCACGTTCCACCAGGAAGGCCAATCCAGGTTTCTGGAAGACCCAAACAGGTACTGCCTCTCTCTAAAGAGCATCTGTAGATATCAGACACACAAGGCCTCTGTGTATGTGTTTTCTCCATTCCCACCGTCAGCAATTCAAATCATCAGATGTCTGCTGAATTCTCTTTATGTTTAATGTTATCTTTTTTGGCAGTCTTCTTCAGATTTTCTGAAAATGTTTTTTCCTCATCTGTAAAATAAAAAGGAAAACATCCTGAATCACTGCCTTGCAGAGTTATTGCGAATATAAAACCATTGGTCATGTATGGATGTGAGAGTTGGACTATAAAGAAAGCTGAGCACCAAAGAATTGATGCTTTTGAACTGTGGTGTTGGAGAAGACTCTTGAGAGTCCCTTGGACTGCAAGGAGATCCAACCAGTCCATCCTAAAGGAAATCAGTCCTGGGTGTTCATTGGAAGGACTGATGTTGAAGCTGAAAGTTCAATACTTTGGCCACCTGATGCAAAGAGCTGACTCACTTGAAAAGACCCTGATGCTGGGAAAGATTGAGGGCAAGAGGAGAAGGGGACGACAGAGGCTAAGATGGTTGGATGGCATCACTAACTCGATGGACATGGGTTTGGGTGGACCCTGGGAGTTGGTGATGGACAGGGAGGCCTGGCGTGCTGCGGCTCATGGGATTGCAAAGAGTCGGACACGACTGAACTGAACTGAACTGAACTGCAAAAAAGAAATAATCTGTGTGATTTCAGGACACCTGACAAAAGATAGTTATTGTGTCAATAAAGGGATACAATGGACTGCAGTGACTGACTCCCACTGGCTCATGAGAACTAAAGTCAAACACAGTTAAATATTTAGGAATTCTATGAGCCAGGTATTCATACATCAGTAGCTTGAAACTGACCATGGTGGGAGTGTTTACATGCAGAAACTGGAAAAGATATATAAATCGAAGTTTCCTCTATTCTGGAGAGCCAGTTAACTTAAACTTCCCTGGCTCCCAGTGCATTGAGACATATTTATTTATATTTGTTTATGAAAAGAATAATTCCAAAGACAATAGTAAAAAGTCATATATATGTAAACTTGAAATAAAAGGATGTGCATTTCTTAAACAAAATCTAACATGTGGCTAAAGTCTTTCTACCAGGAGGAATCTGGTATGTGTGTTCACCTATGACACAGACTTGACTGTATAATAGGAGAGAGTTCACTGGCTTTTGTGTTTTCACATCAGGCAGCAGTTGGAGGTCATGGGGTTCTTGACCTCCCTGTCTCTGACTCATGGTGCTGCCCTGCATCATGGCATCTACGTTGTCCTTGCTTGAGTTCCTCTTTCCCTGACTCTCTTTGATGCCAACCTAGGTCCCAGGAGAGCACTAGCCTCCAGCCTGGGTACCACAGGCCTTTTTGTGGCCTCCTTAGCCTGAAATCAGGAGCCACTGGAATCCGCAATAAGAGTGTCCATGTGGGTTTACAGCTCTCCTAATTTCACTGGATGGAGTCTGTATCTCTGTCTTGTCTTTGTTTTGTTTTTCTTACCATTTTTGCAGAGTGCCATGTTTACCAATTTGAAAAGTAAATGTAGAAAACCATTTTATTGAAAAAAATTGAATTGGATTTATGTTATCTATTTCTATATGATAATGATAGTTCCAAATGCTTGATGAATCAAACTGTTTTCATCAGAGGGGAAACACGATGGACAAATTACTCCAAAATTGACTGAATGGGATGTGACATATTTGTGGGGGGCAGGACTGGATTTTTTAAATTGAATAATCCCAAAGCATCTGGGGACACAGTGATGCCTATACTTGTGTAATTATTATATGCAGTGGGTGGAAAACAGCTCATCCTGCTACTCAGCTGTTTGCTCTCTGGGTGCAAGAATGTTATCTGTTATTTTTACTGTGTGAGTTCTCTGGACCTAGAGGAACGGCTGGCACACGGTAGATGTCTGACCCATACTCACCAATGGGTAAAAATAAACTTTCCGCTGGAACAAGATCCTCCTCATTGGAGAGTCTGGAAGGCAGTTGCTATGGTTCTTTCTACCACATGGATTTTGAAGTCGGTCAGACTTTTGCTAAAATCCTTGAAAAAGTATTAACATGGAGGAGCTGTTTATTGCTTTTGACATTTGTTTTCATATGAAATGGAGATCATAATTATATTACAAAATTCCTGTGAATGTGAATCAGAATCTATATTTGAAGCACTAAAATTGTTTTCAATATAAACTATATTTAAAATATTAGTCCATTACCTATCACGTGAGATGCTTAAATGTGAATTTCTCTGTCTCTCCCTGGGGACCTAGGACCCCCCTCTCAGAGGGACTTGATGTCCTAACCGGTGATGGATACCACCTGATTCAGGACCCAGGAAGGTGGAGACACAGGTGCCATAATGTGACAAACATCTGGGAGCAAGTAGAAACACGTTCACTAAAAAGTTGCTCATATGTTTCATTTTAATGGTGCATTTGCACTCTGCAGAGAAGATGTGCTGAACACAGTCCACTTTTCATCATTGTAAGTTCACTTTCAGTTCTTATTAATAATAGTTTACTCAGTATGTGGAATAGGGGTACACGTGAGTCAGGAATGTGAAGCTTTGCCACAAGTGGAGAGAGGGACCCGGGTGAGCACCCTGGTCTGTCTTGACGGACTTAATCAAGGATTTCACACATTAGATTATTAGGTCATTAGCAGTAGCCCTTATTTTTTTCATCCTCTTAGAGAACTGTACCAATCAGCGTTTCTGTTTCACACTTTAATGGTTGGTGGGCCTGGCTGTAGTTACTGAATACCATTCCTATTGATTTATTTCTCAATGGAGAGGGATAATTTACTCAACACCCTGTACTGATCTTGTATGTTGTGTCAGGCACTATGCTGAGCTCCAGGAATGCAAAAAGTATAACATGACGGACTCAATGGACATGAACTTGAACTGGAGCAAACTCCAGGAGATAGAAGAGCACAGAGGAGCCTGGTGTGCTGCAGTCCATGGGGTCACAGAGAGTCAGACGCGACTGAGCAACTGAACAACAACAAGACAACGCATCCCTGCCCTTCTTTCTGGTGAGGGCTGGAGACGTGCAATCGCTCATCTCTCTGAAATGTGCTGAGTGATTCTGCGGCCATGCTAACAGGAGGCTCTTGGAGAATCAAAGGGGTAGCAAAAAAAAAAAAAAAAGTCTTTTAGGGAATTGGGAATGGAAATGGCATTGGCCTGAGACTTGAAGCACTTCAGGCTGAGAAAGGATTGAGTTCCTCATGGGACCCTGGCTTCAGGAGTCCTGAGGCTACAGGTTCCCTGTGAGTGCTCTGAGAGGCTGGGACCGGAACACGCTCACGGCTTCACCTCGGCCGCCCCTCAGGCTTGACGACCTTTGTGTCCCTCCTCAAAAGCTTCTCTGGTCATGCCTACTTTGAATCTGAACATCCCAGTCATTCACACCTTCACATTCTGAATTATACTTCAGAGAATGTGTGCCTTAACCGTCTGCCTCCCTCACAGGAGAGGGAGCGTGGTTTTAGAAGTCGATTAGAAACGGTGCCTTCAGCACTGGAACTCTCTCTCGTAAGTAGGCGCACCTCCATCTGAACTTCCGACAGGAGGAAAATCACAGCTTCATTTACGGCAGCAGCGGCACTGAGCTGTCGCCCCGCTGATGACGTACGAGTGCTATACTTTACGGGAGCGAGGGCTTTTGAGATGTGTGTCTCAGAAGACAGAAGAAATGCTTCAGTAACATGTTAAATTAATTAAGGACAAGTCAAAGAGGAATGAGAAAGACTTCAAGATGAATATACAGATGGAAGAGGACTCTTGTTTTTTATTTTATTTCACATATGGGCTGTTCCACAAACAACTAAATTTAATGCCTCTGACTTAGAGAATCAACTTACCTGTCATTTTCAGTAACCGGTTAAGATGATTACTGCTGAATATTGTCTGCTACAAAGCCTATGGGAGATGCCATTAAATTATTAAAATTATATCATTCATGCTAAGAGGACTAATAAGGCTGAATGGTATATTAGGAATATGAATTTGGGAGAGAGACAGATGTCAGTTTAATTTTTGGCTCTGCCTCTGTGTGAGTTTGAAAATAATCTTTACCATCTCTGACCTTCACTTTCTTCTCCAGAAGTGTCCCTACTCAAGTTGTTTTAAAATTCACGTGAGATGAATTATGTAAAATGCCAGTATAACGCATGCATATAGCACATGGCATGCAAACTCACTAAATTAACGCTCTTATTTACACTATATTAAATGAAGAATTATTATTCCCAACAGAAACTGAGATAACTTGTATAGACACTCCTTACACGGACTTTATATATGTATTGTCACCAATTGATTCTCTCCATTTTTAAAAAATAGAATAAATAATTATCTGTAACCAGGGGATTAGAGGTTCATCTTCAGGTATTGACCATCTGATGCCAAGAGCCCACTCACTGGAAAAGACTCTAATGCTGGGAAAGATCAAGAGGAGAAGGGGACGACAGAGGATGAGATGGTTGGATGGCATCACTGACTCAATGGACATGAGTCTAAGCAAGCTCTGGGAGATACTGGAGGACAAGGAAGCTTGGTGTGCTGCAGTCCATGGCATCACAGTGAGTCAGACATGATTTAGCAACTGCACAACATCACCACCAAGATAAAATATATCAGTAAAGGATTCATAGCATCTTAGAGAATCGCTCCATTTTTTGTAAGTGGTTTTTTGGTGGAAGTGAAGGGTTTTGTTGAAATAGGGAGGAGCTTTTGCGTGAGAGATCTGATGAGAACCACTGATCTGTTGCTTAATTCTGTGACCTGGGGCAAGTCATTTAACTGCCTGATGACCTCAAACCTTTTTTACAGCCACAAACATTTAACTCTTCTCAGTGTTTTAGTTGGGTACTCAACACCTCCGGTCTGTGAAGTTACAGAATTGACACTTGTCAGGTTTAAGTCCCGTGATGTTAGCGTTCCCAGGTGAGAGAAGCCTGTAAATCAGACCAGAAAAAGGGCTGTGAGTCTAGGGAAGGACATATGACTTCAAAAGAAAGATAAAACCCAAACAACTTTGTGAACCCCACAAAGAGAAGGAATTTGAGGGCCCATAGCAAGTGGCTAGAACCGTGTCAGAGGGAGGGAAACCAGGATCAGAGCAGTAAGATAAATGCCAAGTAGATGAGCGCAACCTGAGAACTGTCCAGAATTCAGAGTTTGAGACCCAGCTGTGAGCAGACACAACCAACCATGAGACAGCACCAGTGAGGGAGACTGCATGTTCGAGAACTTGATACACGTCCATGCTGTCTTCCCCCCAAATGGCCTGAGCACTGACTGGACTCACTTCCTAACACATTTACCTTTTATAAAATCGCATCCCGTGGTCTGGGTAGTGTCATCAGCACCCCAGCCCTATTCAACACACAACATGTATCACACTCGGCCTGTTCATACCAAAAAGAGTGATCTCATATCATAAAAAGACAATGCCAGGCATTGTTGGAAGTGTGACTTCCACATATCAAGAGAATCAGGGCTGGGTCTCCTGTTGGGGTGCTCAGACAAGAGCTGAGTCCTTGCACCAAAGTGTCTGTTGAGTGAAAGATTCCCTAACATTGTCAGGAATCCTAACACAGTAATAACTGAAATATCTTTTTTTTTTTTTTTTTTTGCCCCCCATGCTATTCCCTCCATGCCAGGGGTTAGAATTACTAAACTCTATTCCAGGTGCAGTACTGACATTCATCTGTCTATCCACTGCCCCATGATACCATGAAAGAGATCATTTCTACTCAAACACTTAAGGCCCGTGTTCTCTGTCACATTGGATGATAGGATTTCCCTTGCCTTTATTAGGTTTACATTATTCAGATGCTGTATAAAAGGGCCATTGTTTTACTAAGTTAGAGAAATAAATTAAGTCTTTGAGTGGTGGATGACTTTGATAAGAAACTCTATTTGCGGAAACACGGGGAGTCACTATTTCTGATGTCTGCTTGACTTGAGTTATTCATCTGGGACTGCTCCAGTTTGCCTGGAAGTCAGGTGACAATGCAGCAACCACTGGCCCTGCAGTTCTTATGGCTTTTCTGCTCTGTTTGTCAAATGGGGTGTTATTTTGCAGCACACTGATGTAAAGCCTGAGCTCTCTACAGGCAATGTCCCTCGTGTGGGCCATGAGGATTTCAGCCTGGATTCCTATGCCAGCTGAAAATCAGATCTTTCTTTTGTGGGAAATAAACAGTTGTCACTTTGGGAGAATTCTAATGAAAGAACCCAAGCCAAGGTTGTTCAAGAGAGGGATGTCATTACAGCCGGAAAATCAGAGTTAGCTGTTTGTCGTGGCATCGAGTTCACCTCAATAAAGAATCTGCCTGCAATGCAGGAGACTCAGGTTCAATCCCTGGATTGGGAAGATTCCTCTGGAGGAGGGCATGGCAACCCACTCCAGTATTCTTGCCTGGATAATCCCTTGGACAGAAACAATAAAAGAAATAATTAAAAATAATTTTAAAATAGCATTTATTGAATGTCTACTTCAAATTAGTTTTGATGCTAAGGAACTGACATGGATATTTATTTAATTTTCTCAATAAGCCCTTTTTTATAGATGTAAACCGCATTGAAATTTTCTCCATGCATACTCTATTTCAATATGTTTTAAGTAGATTAAAAATTCAAGTTTAATAGACATCAAAAAAAAGCAAAAGGAATATTCGATAAAGTGTATTTCTTCAGAAATTAGGAGACAAAATATGTTGTTTCAGCTGCTTTCTTCCAAAGAATTCTTTTGAAAAGAGCACCATACAGTATGTGAGCTAATGCACATCGCGTGAAACTCTCATCTTTGTCTGTTTGTAAAAACGTCAGTGATATTCATAAGCGTGTTTCTTTCTTTTTTAAACTGGAGTATAATTGCATTTAAATGTGTTACTTTCTGCTGTAAATCAACGATATGTATACATGTATCCTGTTTAAGTATCTCAGTGAAAACCAGTGGCTTCACTATAAAATCTGTCTTGTTACAGTTCTAAGAAAGTGGCTCCAGAATGTTACTTCTTGGTCCTCTGAAGCCCAGGGTGTCTCATTCCTGGTCTCCAGCAGTCGCCACTTACCTGTCCCACTGCTAACCTCTTGCCCCAGCGCAGCCTCATAGCAGAGAGACTGTGGCTCTCAACTCTCACTCCGGAGCCTGCCAGGCCCTTGTCGGGGCCCTCCCTGCCCACTTTACCAATGTCTTTTCCTGGTACGGTCACCTCTGTCACCAGCTTTGGTCACACTGAGAAAACACTTGGCTCAAAGCCATTTCCTCTTTGCAGCCTCTGCACTTGCTGTGCCTCTGTGTGCAATACAGTCGCTCCTTAGTATCCATGAGAGAATGGTTTCAGGACACCTAGGATACCAAGATTCACTAATGGCAAGTCCCCTACACGAAAAGGTCCAGTACAGTGAGGCTTCCTCACCCACTGGTTCAGCATCTACTGCTGGCTGAACCTGCGAGAGGCAGAGCCCACAGCATGTGGAACCCAAACTTAGGTTGCTCCTTTTTTTTTTTTCCCCATATTTTCACTTGCAGGCTTCCTTTTAAAGAGTAGCGTCTCAACATAAAGACCATCCTTCCAAAACCCCTCCCAGATATTACTTCTTTCCTCATTTTCCCACTCTAGCTCCATTACTTTTAATTTTTTCATTGGATTGATTAATATTTGAGATCATTATATTCTTTTACCTATTTAATGTTTCTTTACCAATGAGAATATGTATTTCTTAAATAAAGAAGTGTAACCTACCTTTTTACTGCTGGGTCCCAAAATTCTAGAACAGTGACTAGCAGAGAGCATGCACAAAATAAATGCTTGCTGCAAAACCAGTGAGTTAATGAAGAGACTGTATAAATTACGTGTTGCAATACATAACTTTCCTGTTTGGGTTTGTTTTTCCAAGGAGCATCTTTTAGTTTCATGGCTGCAGTCACCATCCACAGTGATGTTGGAGCCCATGAAAATAAAATCTGCTCCATTGTTTCCCTATCTATTTGTCATGACATAGTGGGACTGGATGCCATGATCTTTTGAATATTGAGTTTTAAGCCAGTTTTTTTTCACTCTCTTCTTTCACCTTCGTCAAGAGGCTCTTTTGTTCCTCTTCACTTTCTGCCATTAGGGTTGTGGCATCTGCATATCTGAGGTTGTTGATATTTCTCCCAGCAATCTTAATTTCAGCTGGTGATTCATCCAGCCTGGCATTTCACATGATGTACTCTGCATATAAGTTAGTGTTACTCTTTAAAAAACTTTTGGCAAATATGAAATAGAACATTGATGTCAAAGTGATACTGGGCAATTGCCTAGGAATAGCTAGTTTTAGTTGCTGGATAAAGATAGTTCTTAAGTGCACTGGCTACTGATTCCTTGGTATCATCTTTAAAACACTCATAAATTAACAAAATCTTGCTACACATAGCCCTGGGGTATTTCTAAAGTTTCCTACAAAAATCTGTTTGACTGAAAACCCTCTATACTTGTGCATTAGCCCTCTTGATTTTTGTTTTAGACTTTATGCCTGAACCTGTGCTTGTTTTTCTGCTCTATCATCTCAGCCATCCCAAAGACATCTCAAGGTGTTACACTTTTAGCCACTCTGAAGAAAGACTGCTTATCTGTTCCGTGTCTTTCCACCTCCATCCTAGAGATTGCCCCATATAAATTTAGCAAATGTCCTGTGTTCACATTTTATTTAAGATCACTCCAGATATATCCTGCAAACCTGGGGATGACCTCTCCAGTTGTTCTTCTAAGATGTGGTAACAAAGTGAAAGCCACTCAGCCATGTCCAACTCTTTGTAACTCCATGGACTATAGACTCTTCTGTCCATGGAATTCTCCAGGCAAGAATACTGGAGTGGGTAGCCATTCCCTTCTCCAGGGGATCTTCCCACCCCAGGGATTGAACCTGTGTCTTCTGCATTGCAGGTGGATTTTTTACTTGTGAGCCACTGGGGAAGACCCTATATGACAACATGTGTCTCTTATGCTGGAGCCTTGGGTGACTTCAGTGCCCTCACTAGCCCCGAGCCCTTGCAAATATGACACACGTTATTTTAGCTCTCGAAAGCTTTCTCCTGGCTGGAATTATAGTAGACACTCTTTGAATTCTTGTTGGATGAAGACTCAGTTTATCTCCTAAAAGCCTTTAACCCAAGGGCACAATTAGTCCAGGAACTGGAATGCTGCCACAATAGTATTCTAGGGATGAAATGATTCTGCATGATGAGGAAATTCCATTATAACAAGCCTGAAAGGTAAGCGCAGCCAGGTTCTTACAGGTAGATGAGATCCTATATTTTTACTTATTTTAATTTTTCAAGGCACAAGAAAGCACTTACAGTACAGCTTTGCAAACCCAATTTAGTTGAGACTCTGCACTTGATGAAGATAAGTCACTGTATCTTATATGATTACATAAAAGACTTTGCTTTTAACATTCAACTTTGCTTTGTAAGTCCATGGAATTGCCTTTCTGTTACTTTATTGCTTGAATGCAATTGAAAATAATACAATATCCATTTAAGCAAGATTGAGCAGAGGGATTATTTCAGTCTGAATACATAAGTGACTAGCTATTTAAAATAAACATCCATTAAATAATAGTAATCTGTAGATGAATCTTATCAAAATGCTTTAAGGCAATCATAGTTAATGAGTTGATCATTATTACCTTTGAAATAAAAATGCATAACTATCTGGAGAAAGGAATCTTTTCCTGCATGGAGCTCTTACAGTCTGACTGTACTCAAAGGGCAGTGGTAACTGTTTTATGAGGTTTTAAGTCTTGATTTAAACAAGAATCGGAGCTCACGATCACTAAGATAAAAATCAGGAGCCATATTTTTGGAAATTTTGTAGCTGTGTGACCTCTCTGAGCTTCTGAGTCCATTTCTAAATTGAAGTTAGTAACATTTATACATCCTCTCTCAAGTGCAATATAGCAATGTGTGTGAAGTGCTTCATAAGAACTAAAATGCTGTTGGTGTCCTTGTCTTTTGCAACATTACCATAATAGAGAACTTAGAACAAACCAGATAATGCCCTCAGCAAAGAGATCAATTGAGGACATAATAGCAACTTCCAAAATAACTGGATCCAGGAGCCTGGGGAGAAGCAAAGGACTTTATTACTATTCCTGTTGGTGCATTTTTTATCTGATTTTACCTGTAGAAGAAATACACATGCCTCCGATATTTGTGAGACCAAGATACTTAAGTATTTACCTCACTTTCCACATCTGGCACCTGAGAGCACAGGGTGTCATGTCACCGCTGAAGTTTCAGTTCATCACCACTGCTCACACACAGACAGCTAAGTATCAAGGAACTGGAGAGCGGGAGAAGACGTGATTTGATTAGACACAGAATTCTGCCAGGCTGAGAGTTCAGTCAGTAATTGCTATGTTAATAAACATCTCCTCTGCCCCCATCTTAACCCCACCCACACCCCCAACACGGGCAAACGGGGCCCATCACACAGACTGGATGCCATCTACCCTCAAAATATTCTTACTCACATCTTCATATATTTGCATACATTGCTCTCTCTGCCTTGAATGTCCTTCCTTCCTCTGCTTTGAAAATGTGCATTTTTTTCCTCAAGATAAGCACAAATGATATTTGAGTCCTTTTAAAGAATTCCAGGGACTTCCCTGGTGGCTCAAATGGTAAAGAATCTGCCTGCAATGCAGGAAACCTGAGTTCAATCCCTGGATCAGGAAGCTCGCCTAGAAAAGGAAGTAGCTACCCACTCCAATAACCTTGATTGGAAAATCCCACAGACAGAGGAGCCTGGTGGGATATAGTCCATGGGGTTGCAAAGAGTCATGACTGAATGACTAATACTTTTAAAGAGTTCCAAGCACAGCTAGTGACTTGCTCTTTTTATATTCTTAGAGTACTGTTAAATGACCTCATCTATGGCATTTTCCACACCTATACATTCTTCTTGAATGTGAGATGGACTGGAGCTTTATTTATTTATTTTTTTCTTCCACTTCAAGAGACACAGTACTCAATAGCTGTAGAAGACACAAATGCATGACTGAAAACAGTGGCTTATGGTCTTACAAGAAGAGGCAGTGAGGGAAGGTGTGAGAGGCTTTGGTGATTGGAGAGGGTCTTAACACTGGCGCCCACCTGGAAGATGTTCAGGGTTGAGTAAAACCTCAGCATTCCCTGTCAACCTCTTTTCAAGACACAGAAGCAAATAAGATGGGACAACTATAGTTTTTCCACACTAGTAAATATTGGTGGAGCCCGCACTTAAAAATCTAATATTTTAAAATCTTTCTTTTAGTTCCCCTTTAAAAGTAAATCACATCTCCTTTGAACACAAATCATCAACTTTCATGCCATCTTGTTGCTGTCATTGACCAAATGCCCATTTATTCCTACTAAGTCGCTTCAGTTGTGTCTGACTCTCTGACCCATGGACTCTAGCCTGCCAGGCTCTTCCATCCATGGGATTCACCAGGCAAGAATACTGGAGTGGGTTGCCATTTCCTCCTCCAGGGGATCTTCCCAACCCAGAGATTGAACCTGGGTCTCTTGTGTCTCCTGAATTGGCATGCAGGCTCTTTACTACTAGCACCACCTGGGAAGCCCCTTAAATACATATTCATTATACAGTTTATGTATATTATATTCATTTTATAAATAAAATTGTATTAAATGTAATATATTTATAATGCATATGTATATTTTTATATGTAAAGTTTTAAGATAGAGTATTTCTCCTAGCCATCATACCTTTAGCTTTTGAAATCTTCCTAATTCAGGAGTCAAACCCAGGTCTCCTGCACTGCAGGCAGATTCTTTACTGTCTGAGCCACCAAGGAAACACCCAATAAAAACTGCATTCACAATTATTTGTGAGGCCTTTTCAGCTACATCGAAGTGTTGGAAGTATCTGAGGGATGGATAACAGACAGCTTCGTCCCCCCTTCATCCTGAAAGCTTATTGCCTTGCTCAACACCACAGGTTGCCGAGGACCCAGAAGTAAGCTCACTTGAGTTCATTAGAGCTTTTCTCTAGAGAAAGTTTTAAAATTTCAGGGAGAAGGAGAAGGTGAATGGTAAGGCACTCACCTTTTTCCAGAAAAGCCATCTGGAGAAAACTTCTGTCCTTGCTAAGCACTGAAGCTGAAAACAATCCACAGTTCTAAACCTGGGTGCTGACCCTGGGCCCCCACCCCACACCGAGCACAAAGAAACCCTCTTCTGTGATTGGTGCCGGGGCGGGGGCCCTGCATTCTGACCGCCTGGCTCTCCCAGCCTCCATCCCTGTAACCAGAGCCGCCTCCATTATGCCCCATCACAAAGAAGGGACAGCCGGAAGGTCAGGTTCACGGAGGGGGCTATAATTTTAGAAGCACTTCCTGTTATGAGTCTGACTTTTGATCTGTGATCACTCAGACCAGGGAATTGAAGCGAATGGTATGCATGAGTCACTTTCTGGTGGGATCACTCCTGGAGTGTGGTCAGACGTCTGGAGGGCTGTTTTCCCCTGCTGGCTCTAGGAATTACTTAGCCAGCCTACTTGGCCCTCAAACTTGTAGCCTGAGCAGACTTTGTCAGGAACACATGCTGTGGAGCTGAAATGTATGACATAACCACACTGTCCTGTAGCATCTTTCTACTTAACCAGAACAGAACTGCTCTTAGGAGCTACCTTCAAACTTTTCCTTTGGAACATGAAAGAGAATGTCTTCTGGATCTCATTACTAATTAAAGACAAGATTGAGAATAGAATCCAGTCTGTATGGCTTTCAAAGTAAGCACTCTGAGTCTGTGTTTGGTAGCTCAGACTTCCCCACAGCAATTAGGCATTGCTTGTTCTGATGAGATGTGAATCGCAAGAAAGCAGAAGCCGGGGTGGACTTTGTGAGGTCATCTGTAAGTTGAAAGTTCCTTAGATGAGAGGAGCCAGTGAGTCAGTTTCACAGCTAGAATTCATTTTCTTTTTATGTAAAATAAAAGCTAATAATTTAAATAGTGGCTTCCAGGCAATGTTATCTTGTTCTGAATTGCCAGAGAATGTTTTCAAACTTCAGATTTCTGCATGCTATCCTCAATCTTCCAAATAACAGTTTCTGGAATTATACTAGGAATTTCTGTTTTTCAGATCTCACATTACTCATATAAGCCCTGAGACTGCCCCCCCCTCCCCCAGAAGTCTGATTCAACTTTCATATTCCATGATTTCTGAATCAGCATTTCTCAAAGTCTGCTCCTACTAGGAATGCTTTTATAATCAAGGTTGAGAAGCAGAATGAAAGATGGAGAACAGCCCTTCTCTTTGGAAAACTGACCTTTCATTCTGAGATGTAAGGATGTAAGAAGTCTTTGGTTCACTGAAACTTGTTTAGTTCAAATATCCCAAATATACACAACAGCTACTAACATCTCAGGGAGCAGTCATCTTCAGAACACTCTCTTAAGAAAATCTAAATTGTTAGGACATTTATATTGATACAAATAAGCAGCCTTGTAGTTTTTGAAAAAGTCTATTCTCACATGCTGAAAACCAGTTGAGAGAAATGAGCTTATAGACCAATTTGTTTAATCATCTAAAGACAGACTTTCTCATTAGACGACGTTACTATTGGGTATGGTGCTAAGAATTGAGTGATCACAAGTAAGAATGGATATCCGAGGCATTAGACTCTTTCTTCTAAGTTTGCACACCTCCTCTTTGCACTGTGAGAGGTGTTTGTCTAGCCATTTCTTCTGAAGAATTCTTTATTTTCTCCAACAGTCAGAGTTTTACAAATGAGCTGTCTCTCCAGGCACACCTTCCTATTGGAGCTGTGCTTCCTTTCTGCAGTTTATCTCATTGGGTTTTACAAGTTTCCTCTACCTTAGATGAAAAATTAACTTGAAATAAACACCCCCAGATGGCCACAAAGCCCTTCTGTGCAGAGCTCTGGCACTGCTGACCGAGTCTGAATTGGAGTCAGACCCGAGAGCAAGGCATCTGGGGTCAGCACGGAGTGACCCGCCTCCTCTGGTTTCACTTAAGCTCAAATTTTCTCCGTGGAGATAACACATACTTCTCAGATTTGGTTACTTACTCCATGAAGGGGTCTCGTCTGTTCTAATGTAATTTTTAACCTTTGAAAATGTTTGAAACTTAACTTTACCCCCTTTATTTTTAACCCCCTTTTACCCTCTTTATGTATTTTTTAAAGAGGCCTCTTACAAGGAAAGTTAGCATACTAAAAATCTGGTAAAATGTAGAAGTGCTAAGTAATCAGATTCCTAAAGATCTGATCAAAAGACCTGGATTTTAAAGGAAAAAGAAGCAGAGGACTAGCACTCTGCTTTTAGCATCACATCTGCGTTTGTTCGTGCGGTCTGCAGATGTCTTTCGGCTTCTCCTTTGGTGCCCTCCACCCATTTCTCTCTGAAATCAACCTCCTGGTTTGCTCCCCAAGTCTTTTCATGTATTGCTGCTAAAAGCTGTGATGGCAAAATCTCCAAAACAATTGGGCCTCTTTTTTTCTTCCTTTCTCATGTCTTTTTTATTTTTCTTCCTTCCCGCCTTCCTTATATTTCTCTTCCTTCCTTCCTATTTTTTTTTTCTCTTTTTAATGATCCATCAATGAATCCTTCCTGCACACTGAGTACATGAATGGTGCGATCTTGTGGTTAGGTATACAGAAGGAAAGAGCACCACTGTTGGCCAGTCGGTGTTAAGGGGTCAGAAAGAAGCATCATCGGACACACAGTTCTAAATGGTGACAGGCCTGTGTGTGGACCTGCAGCAATGAGACCAGGAGAGACTTCCTCTTCAGGCAAGATAAAGGGGACCCAGGGGAGGGTAAAACTGGGAAAACCATTCCAGGCAGAGGAACTCACATGTGGAGCTAAAAACAAGTTTGTGTGTGTGTGTTAATCAGTCATGTCTGCCTCTGTGATCCTGTGGACTGTAGCCTGTCAGTTTCCTCTGTCCGTGGAATTCTCCAGGCCAGAATACTGGAGTGGGCTGCCATTTCCTCCTCCAGGGGATCTTCCCCACCCAGGGATCGAACCTGGATCTCCTACATTGCAGGCGGATTCTTTATCACTGAGCTACAAGGCATTGAAATCAGTGTTGCCTGAGCATAGAGAGTTTTTTAGGTCCAGGGTAGACGGGGCGCTGGAAATGCGCTTCCTTCAGGGGCCTGGGTGCCTGTTTAAGGGACTCGGTGTCACCTGATAGGTGCTAAGGAGTGATGCATTTTACGTAGGCCTGTGTGCATTTAATTGAAGTATAGTTGATTTAATGTTGTGCTACTTTTTGGTGTATAGCAAAGTGACTCCGTTTTATATATATTTGTATTCTCTTTTATATTCTTTTCCATTGTGGTTTATCACAGAGAACTGAACGTAGCTCCCTGTGCAACGCAGCAGGAAGGACCTCCCTGTTTACCCTTCTTACATGCATCAGTTTGTATCTGCTAATCCCAATCTCCTACTGCCCCCCACTCCTGTCCCCCGCGGCAACCGCAAGTCTGCTGTCTGTGTCTGTGAGTCGCTTCCGTTTTGTGGATAAGTTCATCTGTGTCATATTTTAGATTCCTCATATAAGCACAGGAGTGATGCATTTGTAACATTGGAACACAGTATGGACAGCCCTCATACCTTAGAAAGTGATGTGTGTGCTGTATACCATGATTAAACGGCTATAAATGGTCTACACTGTGCATTATAGTGACCTTAGAAAAATGCACAGTTATGTGTCCCACATGTGACCATACAGGAACACAGTTGCCTGTGCCACGTGTGACTATACAGGCATACAGTTGCGTGTGCCACGTTCGACGATACAGGCACATGGTTACATGCTGATGTGTTCCCACATATTCAAAATTTAGCCACACTTTATAAGCACTGGTTACAATAGGAAATAATAAGAAAAATAAGAGCAGAGTCAATCCAAACAATATTTATTTTAACTTTGCCTTGCTTTTCCCTTTTTACATTTTTGTTGTTCATGCAGCCTAACAAAGTCTCTTTTAATGCTTAATGAATTCTTCACCACCCTTTTCTTTTCTACAAGAAAGAAAATATTTTCCTTGAAATAATTTCTTTAGAAACTTTTGTGTCTCGTGCTCTTAACTTTCTCCAGAGCATTTAAACTCTTTTTTTTTTTTTTTAAGGAATTGTTTCTTTGTTTTTGTTTCTAATTAAGCGCATTTTCTGGTTCAGGGCTTTTGACAGTGCCCAAAAAAATGTAATTAAAATTGCACTGGCCACAAGAGGAGACTTTTGGCAGAAGCATATTTTTATTCCCTTCCTTATAAAAACACATTCAGGACCTTGGCCAATCTGATTTTTATCTAACTGGCTGAAGGGCCCAGGAGCCATTCACGTCCGCCCTGCTTGTCTGCATCCACCCTGCTTGTCTGCCTGCCAACCGTCTGGAATTCAGAGGCCTCTTCTCAAAAGTTCAAAGATGGACTTCACATCGTCTAAAGCTTATTTTGAATCTGCCTGGGGGAAGCATTTTGAGGTTAATCCCATGGCCTAAGCCCAAATGAGAGGCAAATGGAAAGCCTTTCTAAAAGTTTCACCTCAAATCAGCATCTTGAGGAGCTCGCCCCCTGCCCCTGGTGTGGGGGTGACCGCTGCAGGAGGTTCAGAGTTGGGGGTGATGGGCACTTACAGCAGAAGGGCTGAGATGGACCTTCTAGAGGAGGAAACAGAAGAAGGGGGAGAAGGGGATGCTGGGCCTGCTCTCCTTTCAAAGAACCCATGGTAGGGGGTGTTGTAAAGTCATATTATGCTTATTTTGCTTAATGATATGATGATTAAGTATTACCCTTGGCAAATTTCCATTTTAATGCCTCACAAAACAGCTGGAAACTCTGCTAAAATAGCCAGACAAGGCTGATAAGGGAATGTTAGTTTTCCCTTTCAGAGAATTTCTAAGAATGGAAATAAAGGTAGATTGAGCCTCATAAAAACATACATATGAGGATGTGAGAAGAGCTTCTCATGTAGTAAAGTATATCCAAAGAAAAGCTCATGATAGACAGTTAGCTCTAGAAAAGAAAGAAGGGAAGGAAGACAGGAAATAATCTATTTCTAATTTGTAAATAAGTCTACTTGTATCATTTTTTTAGATTCTACATATAGCTGATATCATTTGATATTTGTCTTTGTCTCACCTTAACATGTTGGAGAAGGAAATGGCAACCCACTCTAGTGTTCTTGCCTGGAAAATCCCAGGGATGGGGGAGCCTGGTGGGCTGACATCTATGGGGTCGCACAGAGTCGGACACGACTGAAGTGACTTAGCAGCAGCAGCAGCTTAACATGATAATCTCAAGGTCTATCCATGTTTCTATGAATGGGATTACTTTATTCTTTTTATGGCTGAGTAGTATTCTATTGTATACGTGCACCACATCCTTATGCATTCCTCAATTGATGGGCATTTAGTTTGTTTCCACATGTTGGCTGTTGTAAATACTGCTGCTATGAACATTGGGGTGCATGTATCTTTTTGAATTAGAGTTTTCTCCAGGTATATGGAAAAGAGTGGGATTGAAGGATCACATGGTAATTTCATTTTAAGTATTTTAAGGAACCTCTATACTGTTCTCCATAAGTGGCTGCAAAACTTTTTCATTCCCACTAGCAGTATAGAAGGGTTCCATTTTCTCTATATCCTCTTTAAGGTTTATTATTCATAAATATTTTAATGAAAAAAGTACACCATAAATATTTGTAATGTGGATGTCTATTTAGTCCTTTTAGACTGCAAAGCAAAAAGCACACAGAATTTAAGTTGATAAGGAAACAATTAACTGCACAGTATCTAAAAATCTGGTGTTCACTCAGTTCGGTTCAGTTCAGTTGCTCAGGTATGTCCGACTCTATGCAACCCCATGGACTGCAACATGCCAGTCCTCCCTGTCCATCACCAACTCCCAGAGCTTACTCAAATGCATGTCCATGGAGTTGGTGATGTCATCCAACCATTTCATCCTCTATCGTCCCCTTCTCCCATCTTCAATCTTTCCCAGCATCAAGATCTTTTCCAATAAGTCAGTTCTTTGCATCAGGTGGCCAGAGTATTGGAGTTAGTGGTCCATTGGCTAAATGGAGGTTTAGTGATTTTCTTCTGAAAATTGACATTCATGTAGACAGCCTTGGTACGCTGGCCTTGGAATCCAAGGGAACGGAGACTTGCTTGCATTCACACCCTTCATCTTGAAAGGTCTTGTCTGAGAAAATAGCTTACATCCTCAGTAGCCTAAAGGGTTAACCAGCACCTTCCTTCCTGGTGTATCAGCTTACTCCTGGGGAGTAACTCACAGCAGACTATAAAGACAGGCTGAAATCTTGGGTCACCAGTGAAAGACTGTGTTAAGTAAGGAAGAATTAGAACGGAACATAAATTAACGAGGTTATGACCTAGTAAAAGCTTTCTCACAGTTAAAGCTCTCTGAAATAGCTTTTTGTCTTACTATGTATTTTTGAAAATCAATAAAAATTAATACTAATGATTGTGGAACGAGTAAGGGGGGAGAAGGCTACACTGTGATTTCTAGATATCCTGCTGAGTAGGCAGCTCCAACAGCGAGCGGAATGAGCACGGCCCTTGGAAAGGCTGGGGAGACTGCTTGGGACTCTAGGCACAGCCAAGAAACATGGCTGTTTGAGAACTTCCAACAATCTCATAAACAACAACAAGCGCTCTTAAATTCATTCTCAGTTTGGACCAGGTTGGTGTTAAAAGAAAAAGAAACCTCTTTTCAGCAGAGATTTAGTTATGATTGCTTTTGTTACCAAAAGCTTGGCCTTGCTGTGCACCCATGCTGAATAGGAGTTTCGGGTGAAGCAGAAAAGGAGAGCTTTACTGCTTTGTCAGGCAAAGGGGGAGCCATAGCAGGCTCCTGCTGGGAAAAACCATGTCTCCCCTGGAGAACTTAATGAAGGAGTTTTATTGCAATGGGTCACAATTTGGGTCCCTGACAAGATTAGGGTGTGAGCAGGGCTTATACCCTCTTAATCTTGTCTCAGGTGGTGGTCTCCTAATCTCAATGAGCTTCTCTGGTTCCTTTAATCCTGCCTCAAGTGATTTCTTGGCTGCTCCTCCCTTGATTAGCAACAGTTTCACTCTGAAAGATGTTGTATAAAGGTGATGTTAAAAGAAGGCAGTCAGATGACAGTCTAGAGCTCTGTTTATTGAAGAATGAGAGAAGAGACTCAGCCCTCCATGTTGGACCTGGCCACCACATTCTCTTCCTCTCTACTCTGCAGAGCGTCAGAAACCCAGATAGTCCTGAGGGTCAGGAGGAAACTAGAGTGGGACGGGCACCTCTCTTTACACTTTTCACTCTTGAAGAAATACTGAGAAAAGGGAAACGTGCTACCATTCTTGCTGAAGCTTCAGTATTTTGGCCACCTGATGCAAAGAGCCAGCTCAATGGAAAAGACCCTGATCCTGGGAAAGACTGAGGGCAGGAGGAGAAGGGGATGGCAGAGAATGAGATGGTTGGATGACATCATCACCGACTCAATGTACAGGAGTTTGAGCAAACTGCAGGAGATGGTGAAGGACAGGGAAGCCTGGTGTGCCTCAGTCCACGGGGTTGCAAAGAGTCAGACACAACAGCAACTGAATGAGGACTGCTATTATTCAGCCAAACCAGGTGGCGCTTCAGACTTTGCACTGAGGTGCTTTTCTCTGTCTCACATCTTTTCGCCTTTCCTGCCAGACCGTCAGGGTTCAAGGCTGGTTCTCCTGCCCCAGGCCTCCATGTGGATTCAAGAGTGTGCTCACAGATCCCCACAGGACTTCGTTCACACCTGTTTGTTAAGACTCTTCACAGTCCTGTCACGGCCTCTATCAAACCACCACGTCCCCTCATCCATGGTCAGCCTCTCTCCCATGTCTGGAATGACAGCCTAGCTAGGATCCAGGCTCTGAGGACATCATGTATGTATGTTGTGATGTGTCTTTCATTTGTTTGTTTAGAATTTTTAATATGTGTGGAAAATTGCATCCATATAAGCCGAGTGTTAGCTTGGGATTCAGCTGAGTCTGACTGAATATGCAGATGCCTATAAGAAAAGTCACAAAAACTTAGGGGGGACTGGTGGAAAACAAGTTTCAGCTGATGTGTGGTTTCTGTACAAGACCCAGCTCTTCAGCTCCTGGCTAAGTTCTGGCCTCCTGGGGACACTGCCAAGACATACTTGTACTTTCCTCCCAAACACAAAACTGAAGATACAAAGGGTGTCCAGTGCTCACTATGCTTTATCTCTGCTGAGAATAAATCTTGACTTTGTGGGAGGAGTCAACACGGACCTCTGAATGGAATCCATTAGCATCTTCATTAGTAATTTTAATTTCACCATCATACATAAAAGAGTAATTGTATATAAACACATACACACATACATGCTATTTGCTTTTATATGTGCATGTTTATAAATGTCTTTCAAATAATAATAAAGCCAGCAGTCTGCATCCAAATGTTAAATTTATTGTACTTAAAATATTGCATTTACCTCTGAAGCCCCCACTCAGTACACTCCTTCTCAGTTGAACCCTACTTCCTTCCCATCAGAAGTAACCAATAATTTCTATTTTATTATTTCTTTAGTGTTTCCATGTTGCATGTGTATGTATGGATCCCTTTTGTAAATGCATATAGATTAATCAACCTCTGATCAAATTTTTAGAAATAAAATCAGACAATATGTGATCTTTATAAACATTTTTCTCTCAATGTAAAAATTTTGAGAGTCATCCATGTTTGTATGTATAGCTGTAATAGATTCATTTAAAACTATTTTATAGTGAAATTATAATAATATTTGATGATCTTGGGTAATCCCTCATTCTCTGACAACAGTATCTTTTTTATAAGGTACATGTTTAATTCTTTGTTGATAAGAATGAAATAGGTTTTTCTGTAGTAAGTACACCATGCTTATATTGAGTCAAAGTAGGAATCAAAAAATCCAGGTGACATTTTTTCTGAACAGTGTGTCAATTAAAACTCAGATCTCTGTAGAACAAAACCTCATCTGTAAGAAGATTCAGCAACACTGGCAAAGATCTGATTCCTAGTGGTAGATGGTCTCTCTGCAGTTTTGCTGAGAATCACCAAATGGGACATAATTACACACACAAATATGTGTAGATATGCCACTATGAACATAGTGTCATAAAATGCTAGATGTTCAAACATATATATTTATGTATTAAGAATATGTTGGTCATCTACAATCTGCTGGAACACAACCAACTTTAGATAGGATATGGACAAAAGAAGTAAGGCCCATGATGTTATAAAGCTTAAATTTAGGTGCCAAAGATAAACAAACAGGAGACAAAAAAGTAAACATAGCTATTTCGGAGAGTGATGATGAAGAGAGTAACTGAGGGTGATGCAAGAGGGGGACCAAAAGACCAACGTGAAGCCTGTCTAATTCTAGAGCAGGCGGGGAATGCCAGTGATATTTAGCCTGAGACCTGGATATAAGAACCAGTCAGCTAGGAGACAGTCCAGGGAAGAGCTGTCTAGATAGTGGGCTGTATTATACTGTACTCATGACTTCGTGCTAACTTGACCATAGCTATTCTACACAAGATGCATATTATTGGATCTGCAAGGCAGGCAGAATGTTAAGTCATCATGTGAGGGAAGTGGAACATGGGGGACTGGGTCTGAGCAAATCATTACACACGTGGGATGCCTAACTACATCGATTCCACCTCTCGCGTCACCTTTCTGAACAGATGCCTCTTCCTCAACCTACCTGCAGACAAAGAAAGAACTGGGTCCAGTTTATAAATGAATCAACTGAAAACGGACTACTGCCACAAAATAACCCCATTCATATTGGACTTGAAATTGGTAGTAAAAAGAAACTGCTATAGGAAAAACTCTTTAATCATGTAGAAGAAGAGAAGCATGAAGTCCAAATGGACTGCTGATCAAGGAAGGATGGTTTGAACAGTTGAGCAAAGAAAGACAAGGAAATGGAAGGAGATGGGTGGATCTATGGGAATGAGTATAAAGCATGCAAAATATTTGTGCTTTACATTATGATATTAATAGTGAAACAGTTTTTACATTAATAGTTCTACAGAGTGTCTATAGAGAAGCCACTTAACAAGCAGCATTTACAACCCAACTCATCTTATCTTGGCCCACCCAGAGCTTCTCCAAAAGATCTGTAAATGGAGTGCTCGTGATGGGAAAGATGGAAGCTTTGTGAGGACCCCATAGCATAAGCTCCTCCTCACCAAAGCTAGTTAATCTACTATTGTCAGTGCTGAAAGCCCAAACAGCCCACTGCAAAGGCCAGTTCTGAAGCCTCAGCACCACACTTCATGAAGACCAAACTTCATTCATCCTGCAGAGGAAGTGACTCATCCTTGTCAGAGACGACATGTCAGCTTCACAAGAACGCAGACTGTGTCTTGCTATATTAATCCTCCCATGCTGTCCCTTGTGAAGCAACCTGGCACCACTTTGAAGGCTCTCTGGACTTAATGCAAGGCAGGAGTAAAGGAGGAGAAGAAAGAGTATATGTCTGGGGACCCACGCAGTCTCTCAACTGCTATCCCTCAGCGGATGCTGCAGAAACCACCTTCGCACAGGTGTGACAGGGCACCCCTTCATCTCCTGCTGCAAGGCCTTCTGCTTTCTCAGCTCCCTGGGCTCCTGAGAGGCCGGTGCGCATGTGCCCTCAGCCCCAGTGTGAGGGAGTCAGCCGTACACATAGAGTTGAGCAGTGGAGGCGGAAACCATCACAAAATGCCTTCACCCTTCCCACTGCTTCATTCTTTTTCCCTGAAATCCCTCCTCAGGATGAGCCATCTGGATCAGCCTTGTCTCAGTTCTGCTTTCTAGGAAAGCCCAGACTACAGAGTATCTACTATTACCCCCCAGATGAGGAATTTGAGGCTTAAAAATTAAATAACTTGCCCAAGGCCTCAAGGATAGCATAATACAGCCAGAAATTAATCTATTTGACACAAAAATGTAATTTAGCGACCCCTTTAGAATAGCATGATTATTATAAATAATTTGCCTCAGAAAAAAAATGTGCATTATTTTTATGAATATTTTAATTTTTAAAGGTGTATCTAATTTCTACTACTCTTTCCATAAAAAACAAATATGTTGAAGAAATTAAATCTTGAAATTAAAATCTTATTACACTCTCATAAAAAGTTCCAAATATAATAATGACCTGCTAAAAATACAAGATGTGATGATTCAAGAGCAATTATGTTAATCAAGAAAATTGAGTTTTATATATGTAAACTGAAGCACTTTGCTGTACACCTGAAACTAACACAGCATTGAAAATCAACTATATTCAATCAAAAATTTTTTTAAGAAAAGAAACAAAAATAGAGTTTAAATCTCAGTGTTTCTACTAAATTCTAGAAAATTATTTAGCTTTTCTGAAATTTGATTTCTTAAGTAGAAACATGAGCATAATAGTATAACTAGAAAACTTTATAGAGATGAAACATAGCATTAATCTCATTGCCTGAAATGCACTAAGTAGCCCACTGATATTTATTTTCTTTCTCCTTTGACTGAATCTTGAAAAGTTTATGGTCTTCCCTGGTGGTTTGGTGGTAAAGAATACTCCAGCAATGTAGGAGATGTGGGTTCAATCCCTGGGTTGGGAAGATCACTCAGAGAAGGAAATGGCAACCCACCCCAGTATTCTTAGCTGGGAAATCCCATGGACAGAGGAGCCCGGTGGGCTACCATCCATGGGGTTGCAAAGAGTTGTGTCCAACAGAGTGACTAAACTACAACAGCAGTGTGGAGGCCTGGCCTTGAAATCTGAGATTGTGTCTAACTGTGAACATTTCATTGGCCTGAAGAGTTAAATGAAGATACTATTTCCTGTGTTCCTCACTCCAGTGTTTATTCAACTTCCTAGAGAAGAGGATCCTCCAAACACAATGACACATCAACTCTTAGATAGAAATCATCAGGAAAAAGAGCCAAAGAAAATGCTTCAGAAGATTTAAAACAAAAGATGACACTCAAAGAGAAAAGAACACCTAAAATGTGGAAACTCACAAAAGACCATCTCATGCAGACTGTAAACAACATGTGGGCCCCTCACAGCCGGGTCTGAGGTTCAGCTTTGCCTGCAGCTCCAGTTATGAACCATGATGGACATCCCATGCTAGTGTCAGCCAAGATGGGGACACCTGAGTCAGTCTGCAGGTTGGGTTTCATGACCATCCAGGCAGCCTTGGCCAGGAACCTGTCTCGTAGAGGACCATTCATCACTAAACCACAGGGCTTTAAACCTGGTGAAAGAGGTGGGCACACAGCGTTTATGGAAAGAAGATTAATCCAGGAAATAAATTTCTTTAAATAAATTAAATGATAACATAAATAGATCAAGTATAGACAAATAGATTATAGCATACCCAAACTTGTATATATGTCTTAAGGTCTCAACAGCAGACAGAAGGCTACTGAGGGCAATGGAACAGACCTTAGATTCCTAGTAGTTTCAGGCTGAGACTGGAATACTGGCAATTTTCTGCAGACAGTGGATTGCTAGCAGTCTTGGGCAGACACTCAACTACTAGCTGTTTCAGGCAGATACTAGATTACTAGTAGTTTCCACCTGGAGTTGTGTTAACTGGGATGGTTATGGCTGAGAGCCAGGATTCATACACATCGATCATTTACTTTGTGCTGGAAATTTTATGTACATTACTTCATTCAATATGCACAAACCCTATAATAAGATCATCTCTTCTCATTGTACGGGCTTTCCGGGTGGCTCAGTGGTGAAGATTCTGCCTGCCAATGAAGGAGACAGGGTTCAATCCCTGAGTCAGGAATATCCCTTGGAGGAGGAAATGGAAACCCATTACAATATTCTTGTCTGAAAAATCCCATGGATAGAGCCTCATGGGTTACAGTCCATGGGGTCATGAAGAGTTAAACATGACTGAGCGACTGAGCATTCTCATTGTACAGAGGAATAAACTGAGGTTTCAGTTCAGTTCAGTCGCTCAGTCGTGTCTGACTCTTTGCAACCCCATGGACTGGAGCACACCAGGCTTCCCTGTCCATCACCAACTCCCAGAGCTTACTCAAACTCATGTCCATCAAGTCGGTAATGCCATCCAACCATCTCATCCTCTGTCATCCCCTTCTCCTCCTGCCTTCAATCTTTCCCAGCATCAGGGTCTTTTCTAATGGGTCAGTTCTTCTTATCAGGTGGCCAAAGTATTGAAGTTTCAGCTTCAGCATCAGTCCTTCCAATGAATATTCAGGACTGATTTCCAGCCTTGCAGTCCAAGGGGCTCGTAAGAGTCTTTTCCAACATCACAGTTCAAAAGCATCAGTTCTTCAACACTCAGCTTTCTTTATAATCTAATTCTCACATCCATACATGACTACTGGAAAAACTATAGCCTTGATTAGATGGACCTTGGTTGACAAAGTAATGTCTCTGCTTGTTAATATGCTGTCATAACATAGATTGGTCATAACTTTTCTTCCAAGGAGCAAACATTTTTCAGTTTCATGGCTGTAAGCACCATCTGCAGAGTCCAAAAAGATAAAGTCTCTCACTTTTCCCATTGTTTCCCTATCTATTTGCTGTGAAGTGACAGGACTGGTTGCCATGCTCTTAGTTTTCTGAATGTTGAGCCTTAAGCCAACTTTTTCACTCTCCTCTTTCACTTTCATCAAGAGGCTGTCTAATTCACTTTCTGCCATAAGGGTGGTGTCATCTGCATATCTGAGGTTATTGGTATTTCTCCTGACAATCCTGATTCCAGCTTGTGCTTCATCCAGCCCAGAGTTTCTCATGATGTACTCTGCATTTAAGTTAAATAAGCAGGGTGACAATATAAGCCTTGACGTACTCCTTTCCCTATTTGGAACCAGTTGTTCCCTGTCCAGTTCTAACTGTTGCTTCTTGACCTGCATACAGATTTCTTAGGAGGCAGGTCAGATGGTCTGCTATTCCCGTCTCTTTCAGAATTTTCCAGTTTATTGTCATCCACACAGTCAAAGGTTTTGGCATAGTCAATAAAGCAGAAGTAGATGTTTTTCTGGAACACTCTTGTGTTTTCAATGATCCAACAGATGTTGGCAATTTGATCTCTGGATATTCTGCCTTCCCTAAATCCAGCTTGAATATCTGGAAGTTCATGGTTCATGTACTCTTGAAGTTTGGCTTGGAGAATTTTGAGCATTACTTTGCTAGCGTGTAAGATGAGTGCAATTGTGCGGTAGTCTAAACATTCTTTGGCATTGCCTTTCTTTGGGATTGAAATGAAAACTGACCTTTTCCAGTCCTGTGGCCACTTTGCATTACAATAAACTTGTATAGAAAAACATAGCACTCTTGGGGTTAACTCTGGGACCTGAGTTGTTGTAGGGGAGAGCTGAGATCATTTCTGCATTATTTTACACACTCTCTAGTATTTGATAAAGAATATGTAAAAGTTTGTAATGAAATAATATATTCAAATCTTCTTTTCCTTTTTAACCAGAAAAGATGCATTTTGACTTGAAAGAAATGAAGAAAGTAAAATATATGGGATGTCATATCTGATTGGATATGGCAGGGAGATACAGGGCAGGAGCATGTGGTGATTCTTTGGTTTCTTTTCCCATGGTGGCACCATTCATGGTAGGGAATATGGACACAGCACACTTAAAATGTCTTAAGACACTTGAGTTCAAGACACTAAGACATTGTAGAGTCTCTTCATTTAGATTCCAGAGGAAAAACTATGCTGAGAATTTTAAGTTAAAAATAATCTGACCATATATGCTCATTGACATCCTGGGGAGGATGTTATTACTAACGTGTGAGATGAGTGCAATTGTGCGGTAGTTGAGCATTCTTTGGCGTTGCCTTTCTTTGGGATTGGAATGAAAACTGACTTTTTCCAATCTTGTGGCCACTGCTGAGTTTTCCAAATTTGCTGCATATTGAGTGCAACACTTTCACAGCATCATCTTTTAGGATTTGGAATAGCTCAACTGGAATTCCATCACCTCCACTAGCTTTGTTGTAGTGATGCTTCCTAAGGCCCAGCTGACTTGACATTCCAGGATGTCTGGCTTTAGGTGAGTGATCACACCATTGTGATTCTGAGTCATGAAGATCTTTTTAATATAGTTCTTCTGTGTATTGTTGCTACCTCTTCTTATTATCTTCTGCTTCTGTTAGGTCCATACCATTTCCGTCCTTTATTGTGCTCAATGAAACCATGAGCCATGCCATGTAGGGCCACCCAAGATGAATGGATCATGGTGGAGAGTTCTGACAAAACATGGTCCACTGGACAAGGGAATGACAAACCACTTCAGTATTCTTGCTTTGAGAACCCCATGAACAGTATGAAAACTGAGGTTAGGAAAATTATAAAAGAACTCCACCAGGCTCACAGCTTAGAAAGTAAGAGTCACAATTTCAACAAACTGGACTGCGTAACACATTGACCTTGTTCCATGAGGAGAGAGCATCCACTGGGTCACCGGAGAAGAGAATCTGGGTCTGAGCAGTGATACAGAGTGGGCTCAGGGAACAGACAGGGAGCAGGGCAGACTTTGGAATAAGATTGAACAAAATGAAAACACCAGTGAGAAATCTAGACTCTAAGGAGTGCTAGGAGCAGCAGCTCAAATTCCATCCTGAAATTCAATGGCCAAAGCGGCCTCCATACCTCACATAAAATCTGCCTGTGTCGAAGACTCTGCCAGTCCAGCCAAAACCACAGGGAGCTCCAGGAACCTTATGTTTGCCTCCTGTGTTCCCAGCTGATTTGAACATCTGCCTGCAAGGCACAGCTCTAATTAGTATAAATATGCTGGGCTGAAATTAAATAAATATCAAAACACATTTTTGCTCCTGCTACAGCCTTCTGCCTTACCTTAGCTGGAATCAAAATGGTTCGTGTGGGGCAAATCCCAGTAGTTCTCTTCATTATTTTATACATATATATATATTTCTGTTAGAGAAGCCACCAATATCCAGGCAACATAATTCAGCTTCTCTGCATGCCATCAGTTCCAAAGGTTGGAGGAGCAATTGCTAAAGTTGAAAATGTTAAAAAAAAAAAAAAAAAAAAACACCTCCTGTGATGCAAGAATTCCAGGTAACAACAAACACATCTTTGAAACGTATTTATATCTTGCTTTTGCTAATTTATCATTTATGTTAAACAAGTTTAATTGAGCACATGCTATTTAAAAAATATCATGTGTCAATGTAGTTTCTAGGATACCAAAAGAAATAGAACAAAATTATGGCAAAAATGTAATACTCTCTCATGAAGCAGAGAGAGAAACCTCAAAGATACCTGGTTTTACAGAAGAGGAGAAAATCCAGGAGTCTATTTGATAATATTAATACCACAAAGGCACACAAGAATGGTGACACAGGTGAGGTGTGGTTAAACTGCTGCATGGGCTGAGGGACAGATTATCTCCCCTTGGAGAATGACAGAAGGAGCCTCTGGTGAGTTGAGAAGAGCATTTTGTTGTCAGTAAGGACTTTAGATTAAATTCTGAGGTAAAAATTAGTTAAGAGGATTTTGATCAGAAGAGTGCTCACGAGTTCTTACTCAGGTTCCTGGTATCCAAATAAGGCCAAGTGAATTGCTCACTTGCCCCTAGGAGACATGGACACCATGACTAGCTTCTAAGCACACAGAGTATTATCTCCTATTATCTAAATATTTTACATTTTATTCAGTTTTCTACTTTCTGTGATTACAAGGTAAGCTTTGTAAGAACAAAGATTTTGCTTCTCTTTATTCCAGTGCCTAGACCAATGCTTGGCACATGGGAGGTGCTTGATAAATATTTACCATTTGAAAGTGAAAGTGAAGTCACTCAGTCATGTCCGACTCTTTGCTACTGCATGAACTGTAGGCTACCAGGCTCCTCCATCCATGGAACTTTCCTGGCACGAGTACTGGAGTGAGTGGCCATTTCCTTCTCCAGGGGATCTTCCCCATCCAGGGATCAAACCCAGGTCTCCCGCACTGGCAGGCAGACGCTTTCCCATCTGAGCCACCAGGGAAGCCATTTACAATTTATCAGTAGTCAATTATGAGACAGAAGCTGTCTTCCTATTATTTAACACTTATATAAACATTCTGGCTTCCGATTCTTGTCCCCATTTCATAGATGAAGAAACTGAGGCAGTGAGGTTCTATAAATGGACCAGAGAACTTGGCCTCACCTAGGTGTGTGAATATGTGCATTTGGAGAGGGAGTTTGATGGAAAGTAAGTAGCTTGGCTCTTAGGCAATGAGAAGGAGAATGGAATGGGTACCAACCCAAACTCAGAGGTTTTGTAGATGAGAAGGGATTTGTGTCCTTGGAATGTCAGCACCCAGAGAGGCAATGGATACACTCAGATCCAAGGCTGTCACTCTTAAAACAGCTTGCATTAGGTTCAGCAGGACACTCGTGGTGGAGAAGGGCTTGTATAAAATACTCAGGTCAGGCACCCAACTCCAGACGTGTGAGGAAGGCAGAGGCATTAGAAGATCCTTGCAAAGACCTGAGCATCCTAGAGTGGCTTGAAAGCAGCAGAGTGGATTCTGAGCCTCCAGCCTGCCACAAAGTAAAGAGAGTCTGGACTTGACATGGCGAACAGACTGGAGTCTGGAGCTTCAGAGTGTAGCTTCTAGTAGGATGAGAGGAACGAGGGAATCTGGGCATCTCAGCAGATGCCTGTGAAGAGGGAAGGCAGGAGGCTGGGAGGTCTCCTTCAGGGACCCCACAGTGTCTGCACACTGGATGTGAGCTCCAGGCATGGCTGCATTCTGTGTCTGCCTCCACCTCGAAGGAGGGACTCAGAATAGAACCAACCTTGAGTTAAAGAATAACAAGCAAACTACATTTGTATACACCTGCAAGTGGGGGCTGAAGTCCTGCCCACTGTGTGTTAGCGTTCATCCTGGGCTCTGAGACGTCGTGAGCCTCGTGTGTCCACTCTGTATCCTCAGTGCAAACCTAGCACCGTTTGAGGAGGTCATTTGAAGGAATCTGGGGGCCTGCAGGAGAAGGTGCAGACATGGGAAACTTCCAGAAGTCACAGGATTCTGGAAGCAAGTTTAATACAATGCAATGGAGTTGGCAAAAGTGTTTTATGGTATTTTTAATTGTCTGCTTAAGTAAGTCTTGATAGCAGAAGAAAGGAAATGAGATAAAGTCAGCCTCCTTCAAATTTGCTAAGTGCTTTCAGGCTAAAGATGGAGACAGCACTGGCTTTTAAGTTCAACCCAGCCATTCTCCCACCTCTTTCCTCAAGTGTGGTATACCAGGCGCTGTGCTTTTACTGTGAGGGATAACCATTTTTAAAACCAGATATTCATACCAACCCTCACTAAATGGATCTAAAAAAAATTCAACACACTTTTGTACCTAAATATGTTAAAGACAACCCTAATTGCGTCTTCCTTTGCCATAACAGACTAGAAATTGAATTTTACGATGAGAAATGACTCAGGCTACAGTGAAATATTGACTGTGTAGAGACTAGAATTTAGGTGGGCCCATCTCTCAACTCAACGCTTATATTTTTATTTTTTAACTTCATCATTTCCTGCCTTGGTTTCTTGGCTTGTATCTCATTTTTTAAAGTAATTTTTAAGATTGGAAGTGTTTGCAAGAAATTTTAGAGGAAAGTCAGTTTTCAAGCCCACTCCAATAATTTGGCCACCCTCACTGGAAAAGACCCTGATGCTGGGTAAGATAGAAGGCAAAGGAGAAGAAGGCAAGGCAGAGGATGAGATGTTTGGATAGCATCACCGATTCAATGGACATGAACTTGGGTGAACTCCAGGAGATGAAAAGACAGGGAGGCCTGGTATGCTGCAGTCCATGGGGTCACAAGGAGTCGGACAAGACTGCACAACTGAATAACAACAACACGAACATATTCCTAATGTAGATCCTGCTTTCAAACAAAAGCAATTGGTGCACTTGCCTTTCTGGCTGTGGGATTCCAGGTCTACCTCTGAAGCCCCCTGCTGCTCCTCTGAGCTTGCTAGGACTCCCTGAGGGGGTGTGTCCCACGGCGGGCCGGTCTGTAGTGGAACCACCCCTCTGCAACCTGAGGGTTGTATCTGCAGAGCCTGGAAGAACAGCTTCTGCTCTCAGAGCCCACTCAAAGCAGGAGAACCATGGCGAGGCGGAGATGGGAAGGGGAGGTCTCCTAGAAACCCATCTGTGCAGAACCGACAGAAGCCTGACCCACAACTCAGGCACCCACTGGGACCCAGGCTGCACTTGACATCCGTCAGACCTGACCTAGGTCTGTGTGCTGTCACTTCAGTCCTGTCTGACTCTTGGCGACCCACAGGCCGGAAGCCCGCCAGTCTCCTCTGTCAAATTACTGGAGAAGGGTGCCAAGCCCTCCTCCAAACTTTCCAGACCCATCGACTGAATCCAAGTCTCTTATATCTCCTGCATTGGCAGGCGGGTTCTTTGCCACTAGCGCCACCTGGGAAGACCTGACCTTGGCAGGGTCCCTTAAAGGAGCAAACTCCTTCCCTCCTGCTGAGTGAGTCCCCATGACTTTCCGCAGATGCAGCCTCAGCAAAGGTGCCATTGGATATTCACCAGTGTAATACGTGCAAGCGCACACACACAGTGTAGGAGAGACGTGTGAAAACACTGCCTAGGGGAGCAGGGAGGGCTCTACTTTAAGAACTTGGTAAGGTGAAGTTTGAAGTTTGCAGGGATCCTTGCCCATAATGGCTGTCAGAAAGCTCACACTGATGAAAACATCAGGTCATGGCTTAAGCACCCCAGTTTTCTGGCTAATGTAATGGGGGCCACTCTGTAAAGGATGAATGCTGGGGGAGAATTTTGGGGTTTTGATGGTGAATGAAACAAGAACACTTCCATGGATAAAATATGATTATAACTGCACTGCAAAATGGTGGAAGGAAAATTACAAAGTCATATCTGAAGTCATTTCTGGGTATTGGTAAAAGGCTCATTTCCTTCTATTTCACTATTTCAGGGGGATTTCTAAATTTTATATATTAAATATGGAGTCCTTAAGAAATATATAATGCTTTGCTGTTCTTTTTCTATTTCTAAACCCAGAATGAGTTTAATGTTGAAAACGTCCTAAATAACAGCTTGAATCAAAAACTTAGAAGTCCGATATTTTAATCACTCAGAAATTGCTATTACTAGCGATTACTTATTCCTTTCCACCCCTTAAACTTATGCAAATATGCACATTTACACATGTATGGACAGATGTGTACATACTTTACGTCACAAAGAATTGTCCTGTGTGTATCTTGCTAAATATGTTTCTTACATGGTTAATGCATTATCACTGAATAAGCCAAAGGCATACTTATAAAATTTATTCAGGACATTGTTCTATTTTTAATTATTGCCTGATACAGCATCATGTGCACATGATAATAAGTGATTTTAGCCAATTATTTCTATCAGTTAATTCATTTCTATGTTGCCCTTTCAAATACAATGCTATGATGCATTGCCATTTACAGATATTGCTTTCTATTCATCAGATTAATTTTTAAGATACATTCTCAGAAGGAAAACTGATAAATGAGGAAAAATATAAAATTTTAAGATTCTTATTGTATTGCCAATTTGTCCTAGAGGATACTTAATGACATTTTTAGTTTTAGAATATCTGTTACCTTACTCATGTGGACCTTAAGTATTGTTCTAGTCTTTAATTTTTGACAGATGACAGTTAGTGAGGTTGAAGAGTTTATAGGTATATGTGTATATATCTACATTATTATTTTATATTGTGTCACTTCTATTTCAAGAATTCTGTTCCCGCTTATCTTTTAATCATAAGAGTAATAACCAAGTGAGAGTCCCATGTTTACTTTTGTGTTAGTTCCACAATGTTGTGTGTGGGTTTAGTTTTTTTTCCTTTCTTACATGCTCACATATCTTTAAGAGTAGATATAAGTTTGATTTTCACTCTCTTTGATGGGACAGTGGAGAATCTCTCATTCTACCGTGAGAAACGGATGCTCCAAGAGAAAGAATGGCAATCAGCACAATGCTGCCAGGAGAAGAACCTCCTCTGCCTCTCCTGTCTGGAATTCTTCAGTGAATCTGCCCAGCATGGTGTGGAAGTAACAAGTGAGCCTTCTATCAGCGTCAGCTTCCTTTTCTTTCTCTTGTCCAAGAATCTTGTTATGCAGCCAAGCAGGCTCTCTGTATTTTATGGAGAAGTAAAGACCAGCCCCGACCTCTGAGATGCTAGTGTATATTATGACCACTTGCAAAGCAAAGACTTCTGATTAACAGAAAAAGTAAAACATATTTACATAATAATGTCAAGATTTTTCTCTTAAGGTGACCTATGAGGTTAAAAGCTGTTCTATTCAAGATTAGATCAACATTATTTGAAATGGAAATCTCTAGCCCAGAGGGAGATAGAAAGGGAAGAAAGACACTAGGCAGGGGATGAGAAAGGAAAACAGAGAGGGAAAGAGAAGTAAAAAAACAAACAAACAAACAAAAAAAAACAACAAGAGGAAGGGAGAAAAACAAAGCCCTGAGATGCTTAATCTGTTTTTCCTACTGGTATAGATTATACAGGCAGGGTAGGCAGTGTAATGAGTCAGTTCTTCACATCAGGTGGCCAAAGTATTGGAGCTTCAGCCTCAGCATTAGTCCTTCCAATGAATATTCAGGACTGATTTCCTGTAGGATTGACTGGTTTGATCTCCTTGCAGTCTCAGGGACTCTCAAGAGTCTCCTTCAACACCACAGTTAAAAAGCATTGGAAAAGACCCTAATGCTGGGAAAGATTGAAGGCAGGAGGAGAAGGGGATGAGATGGTTGGATGGCATTACCAACTCGATGGACATGAGTTTGAGTAAGCTTCGGGAGTTGGTGATGCACAGGGAAGCCTGGCGTGCTGCAGTTCATGGGGTCTCAAAGAGTTGGACACAACTGAGCGACTAAACTGAACTGAGTCAGTGTAATGGTATTTATGGGGCCTGTCCTTGTGGTGGTGGTGACTTTAAGATGTGAAATTGAATCATTGCCTTTGAGACTATCTGCTGCAGACCCTGTTCTGTGCCGGACATGGTGCGGGAAATTCTGTAGGAATATGTGGACACAAAGGCAGCCTTATTCCAGAAAGTCCTTGGAGGGCAATCTGAAAACACTCTCATCATGGAGATACGTATCATGGAAGTTAGGACTCTGGGCCAAGTTTAACATCCACATGCACTTTTTCAGGAAATAACAACAAATATTTGATGAACTACTAAGATATTGTCTATGCCTATTTCATACAAAGTCCCATTTGCTAATAAAAAAAGATACGAAAACTGTACTTCTGTTATTGAATGAACAAATGAATGAATTGACATTCCATATTTTTTATCCCATAAGTGGATATTAGACCTTGAGTTCCATGAGGCGGAATCCTTTCTCTCTCGGTGTATTTCCAGGGTCCCTCACTACTCAGAGACTGGTTTTCCAGTTCCAAAGCTGGGAATAATTGTTTATTCCCATTTCTCTAAATATATGGATCTTTAACTCAGAATTATAATTATACTCCGAAGATAGGAATAAATCAAAAGCTCCATTTTTAATGCATCTTTTTGGTCCTCAGCAGACTTAGTGTGAGAAGAAAATATCTCTAGCACAAAGAGAGAAGCAGGTATAAATCCTTCACCTTTCTGACAAGATTTAGTGCAGATTTGAGCAGACAGAGAGGAGGGAAGCACTATTTCTGAGGATCACCAATCCTGTTGCCGGATCTTAACAGACCGACAGGAATATGTGGAGCAGAGAGTATCCGATAACTTGGAGCCATCCTGGAGAGGGGTTGACAGGGTTCTTTCTGTGGGTCTAACCAGCTACAATCATGCCTCTTAGCTAGAGCAGCTGAGCATGCATAGACTGGCATCCTGCATGCAGGGGCAACTTAAGAGTTCTATCAAGTTCGGCTGCTAAGAGTCTCTACTCTCACACTGTAACTGCTTCTTCTGTCTGGGGCCCAGTGGCTGCATAGGACCCCAGGAGCAAGCAGGTACATCTACCCGCTTTTAATTTGAAGTCGAGCGGCTTCAACATATTTAGGGAGACAGTCCTGTGTAAGGCTTTTTAAACTTAGGTCCCATGTGAGTCACCTGAGAGCCTTTTTGAAAATACAGGTACCTAGTTTCCTCTCCAGCCAACTGAATCCTTAGAATGAGTAGAAATTAGCATTTTTAAAAAAGTTCTCTAAGTTGTTACTTGCCCCTATTATGGGAAGTACTATCGGTCAGCTTTGCAACTTTGCTATTTAAGTGAGGTCCAGAGGTGAATGATGTTGGCGTCTCCTAGAAGCATGTTAGAAATGCATAGTTTTGGGAGTCATGCTGAACCTATGGACCCAGAACCTACATTTTTACTTATTTCTCAGGTATTGAAAATGTATGCTGACACCCGAGGCTAAGGAGGGCTTATATTCTTACAAAATGGCATAGGCCAAAGAGTTTAGTGGCCTTCCCTGGTGGCTCAGATGGTAAAGTGTCTGTCTACAATGCGAGAGACCCGGGTTCAATCCCTGGGTTGGGAAGATCCCCTGGAGAAGGAAATGGCAATCCACTCCAGTATATTGCCTGGAAAATCCCATGGACAGAGAAGCCTGGAAGGCTACAGTTCATGGGGTCACAAAGAGTCAGACACGACTGAGTGACTTCAAAGAGTTTAGTACCCAAAGAGAAATTTCTGAGGCCCCTTACCAATACATTAGTTCAGTTCAGTTCAGTTCAGTTCAGTTGCTCAGTCATGTCCGCCTCTTTGCGACCCCGTGAACCGCAACACGCCAGGACTCCCTGTCCATCACCAACTCCCAGAGTTTACCCAAACTCATGGCCATTGAGTCGGTGATGCCATCCAGCAATCTCATCCTCTGTTGTCCCCTTCTCCTCCCGCCCTCAATCTTTCCCAGCATCAGGATCTTTTCAAGTGAGTCAGCTCTTCGAATCAGTTGGCCAAAGTATTGGACTTTCAGCTTCAGCATCAGTCCTTCCAATGACCACCCAGGACTGATTTCTTTTAGGATGGACTGGTTGGATCTCCCTGCAGTCCAAGGGACTCTCAAGAGTCTTCTCCAACACCACATTTCAAAAGCATCAATTCTTCGGCGCTCAGCTTTCTTTATAGTCCAACTCTCATGACTACTGGAAAAATGATAGCCTTGACTAGACAGACCTCTGTTGACAAAGTAATGTCTCGGCTTTTTAATATGCTGTCTAGGTTGGTCATAATTTTTCTTCCAATGAGTAAGTGTCTTTTAATTTCATGGCTGCAATCATCATCTGCAGTGATTTTGGAGCCCCCCTGAAAAATAAAGTTAGCTACTTTTTCCCAATCTATTTGCCATGTAGTGATGGGACCAGATTTTAGTTTTCTGAATGTTGAGGCTTAAGCCAACTTTTTCACTCTCCTCTTTCACTTTCATCAAGAGGCTCTTTAGTCCTTCTTCACTTTTTGCCATAAGGGTGGTGGCATCTGCATTTCTGAGGTTATTGATATTTCTCCCGGCAATCTTGATTCCAGCTTGTGCTTCATCCAGCCCAGCATTTCTCATGATGTACTCTGCATACAAGTTACATAAGCAGGGTGACAATATATAGCCTTGACATACTCCTTTTCCTATTTGGAACCAGTTTGTTGTTCCGTGTCCAGTTCTAACTGTTACTTCCTGACCCGCATACAGATTTCTCAAGAGGCAGGTCAGGTGGTCTGGTATTCCCATCTCTTTCAGAATTTTCCACAGCTTATTGTGATCCACACAGTCAAAGGCTTTGGCATAGTAATAGGTATCAATTAGGTATTTGCTGAATGAGTAGATTAATTCAAAATATTTTAAAAATGTGAAAGAATGTCAGGGAAAAAATGAGATGCTAAGTTTCACCCCACATATGTATGTGCAGATAGCAGAGCCTCCAGAATGAAGAGATGGATGGTTTTCTTGTTCAAAGGGCGTGTGTCAATTCATTTAGCATCAATTCAGTTATGGACATCCAGTTCCCAATGAGATAGATGGCTTGGAATAAAGGACACTATGTCTGAAGTCCTCATCAGGAGAAAAGTAAACCCTCTTACTCTGGCTCAAAGTTGACTTAGTTTGGGGGCTTTGCTTTCAGATTCCTGACTGGAGTCTTGGGTTTCTCTACTTATGTGCCATCGCTGAACTCAACAGGCTGTATGGTTCCCTTCTGAGTTCTTCTTCTGAGCTCAGGCACCTCTCTGTCCTCTCCCTGTCCCACCTTATGTGCAGTTGAGGTTCCACAGTGGTCTGGCCCCTCAGCACCTCGAGCTCCAGGCTTCCCCACTGGGTCCTGTCCTGGTGCAGAACCTCTGGTGACTTCACAAGAGATGGGGGCTGACATAGGACCATCTTCCCAAAGTTGACTCCCCCAGCCAATAAAATGAGTCAATAGCTGACTATTCTGAGTGTTAGTTGCTCATTTGTGCCTGACTCTTTGCAACCCCATGAACTGTAGCTTCTCTCCATGGTGTTCTCCAGGCAAGAATACTGGAGTGTGTTGCCATTCCCTTCTCCAGAGGGTCTTCCCAATCCAGGGATTGAACCCGGGTCTCCTGCACTACAAGCAGAGGCTTCCCTGGTGGCTCAGATATAAAGAATCCTCCTGCAATGCAGGAGACCTGGGTTTGATCCCTGGGTTGGAAATATCTCCTGGAGAAGGAAATGGCAATCCACTCTGGTATTCCTGCCTGAAGAATCGTGTGGATGGAGGATCCTGGCAGACTGCAGTCCTTGGGGTTGCAAAGAGTTGGACATGACTGAGCGACTTTCACACACACACATATTCTGGCGGTGGATCTTCTGCATCTCTCCTAGCAGACACTCGGCCTGTTCATAACAGCTTCTCTCCTTTAGTCTGTGGTCTCTTCTCGAGGCCTGATGTGTCTCCAATAAGGAAAAATGTAAATACCTAGAATAACACTTTCATGAGACAAACACCAACGTGACTTATTTTCACACCTCGGGATCAATAGCTGATGAAAAACAGTGCCGATTGGACTTCCACAGACAGGAAACAAGGGTGTGTTGAGAAAGGAGCAGGGTATCCTATAGAAGACAGGGCTCCGGGGGCCCCAACGGAGGAGACATTCAGCATGATGCCTGCACAGAGACGCCCCCGGGCTGTGAACGGCACCCATCTGAGGCTTCGTCTGCAAACATGAAATTATGGTATCTGCCTTAAGTGGAGGGTGAGCGCAGCAGCCAATTAAAGATTTTGTTTTTAATTGGAGGATAATTGCTTTGCAGTGTTGGTTAGTTTCAGCCGTACAACAACATGAATCAGCTGTAACTATATACATATCCCCTCCCTCTTGAATAAATATCCTTTCAAACATTTCATTTGGGGCTTATACTTCTTATTTTTAATTCTAACCATGCTTTCCAAATGTCAGGTAAATAACACAGCTTTAACCTCTCCAGCCCATTTTTAAGGGTTTACCATATGTTTCTTTATTGGTGAAATAGCCAGAGCCTGAGTTCTTGCCCTGGGGGACTTAGTCATTGTTAACTTTTACCAGGTTGCCATTTTTTCCTCCTTTAAAAAAAAAATTATTGAAGTGTAGATTTTCAATGTTCTGTTAATTTATTCTGTACAACAAAGTGACTCAGTTATATATATATACATATATATGTGTGTGTTCTTTTTCATATTCTTTTCCATTATGATTTTCACAAGATATTGAATATGGTTCTCTATGTTAAACAATACAACACGAATTGAGATATCTGGGTTGTCATGTTTCTTTGTCATGTTGGTATAAAAGAAAGTTTCCAAATTTCAGAGTACAGATATTCTCTGACTGAAGTCTAAAAATGAGTTTTCCGCCTGCATTTAGACTTGCTTGAAAAACTTTTAAAAATCTTTAGTCTTTTAAAAACTGTAGTCCGCTGGCAGATCACCTCAGAGCAGGTGATGATTGTATTTAAAAGGAGGCCCCCATACTAACCAGGGGGAACACTGGAATTGCATTTAAAAAAGGAGGCTCAGTGTATCTCCCAGATCACCGCACTTCCTTTTGCGGTGTGGGACACACCATTGGGTATGTATGATGCTACATGAGAAAAACAAGTGATGAACAGAAACAGACATAGTCTTTATTTTCTTGCATTCTCTGCAAAAGGAAAGATGCTAAAGATGGACCAGTTTATGTAGCATCCCTGCTCTGAGCATCTGTAGATACAAATGGCTCATCTGACTCAGCAAGCACAGGGGAAGGTCAAGGTCCCACAGCATCCTTCTTGGAAAGACAAATGGAAAGACAGACTTGGATATTTGTAATTTTAGAGTTACATCATCACCCTGGCACTCTCATTTAAATCCTCTTTAATAGAACATACATAATTCATACATACATATAGTATGTGGACACATACATATAGTTTCCTCATTTTAAAAAACTTACATACACGTAAGTAAATCACATATCCCCACAATAAGGCTAGAGTTATATGCTTTATTTATGGGTGAAGATTTCAAAGTGAAAGGCAAATTTTTTTGCCTTACAGCCTGTTTGACAGTATAACTGATTGAATTCATTGCAAGTGTGCAGCCTGACCTTTCTGATTCTGGTATTTGGAAGCGGTATTAGACTTACTCCATTGCCTTGTGGATTTGTTCTGTGTGGTTACCTTTGGTGGAACATAATTTGCCCTTTAGTTCATAAGCTAGCCTGTGTTTTATTATTCTGTGTTTATTTGTTTAACACGCTGAATCACTGCAATTGTTTTTACCCTAAAGTATTTTAAATGCTTTCTTGTTACAGAGGTATCATTCACCCATCCTTTCAACAAATATTTGTCAAACACGCACCAGGGGTGAGGCAGACCACTAACTGCAGTTTATACTAATCAAACATACAGCAGGTAAGTTCTGTCCTCAGGAAACAGCAGTGTCGGGGAGTAATCATTCATATAAACAAAGCACTATGATAGCAGGTAAAAGGTGCAGTAGGCAAGGTATAATAAGGTCCTGTGCACCTGGAGAGACGAAACTTATGCTAACAGATGAAACCACAGCAGGCTTCCAAGAGAAGGGTGTTGGGGCCGCTGCTGGCAGGGCTGGGGATAGCAGAGAGGAAAGAAGACTTAGGTGAACCTCGTTGACGCTGCTTGTCATTAGGGCATGCCCTGTTTCTCGAACCAGACCCCTCACCTTTGAGAGGCTCCATGGCTTAATGGTTAAGCTCACCAAGGCTAGATACACAGCCTTGGTTTGAATCCTGCCCCTCCCACTTCTAGGATGGGTGATCTTGAGTGAAGTCTTTGACCTCTCTGTATCTCGGCTTCCCTGTCTGCAGGTTGTGGATACTAGAAATACCACCTACCGCATCTGATGACAGTGAGTTCAAGGTGTTCAGCCTCATAAAGCAATTGGAGCACTGCCTGGCCCACAGTATGTTGTTGAAATGGTCAAATCTTTTTGCAAGATATTAGCAGATTTTCGAACATCCAGTTAATAAGCTTTCTGCCTTTCTTTCCTTCATCCTGAAGATAATCTCTAGCAACTGCCCAAGTACCAAATATTGCTCTAGAACCTGGAGATGCATGGATGACCTTGGAAACTGAACCTCCAGTTCCTGGCAGTCTCACAAGACATAGTGCTTCCTGGTCAGTCCATATTCAGGATAGAAAATGAATACATCATGAGAATAGAACTCTGAGAAAGAACAACTAGGGGAGAAGATTCGTAGTTCAGTTCAGTTCAGTCTCTTAGTCGTGTCCAACTCTTTGCGACCACTGTAGTAAGCCAGGCCTCTCTGTCCATCACCAACTCCTGGAGCCTACTCAACTCATGTCCATCGAGTCAGTGATGCCATCCAATTATCTCATCCTTTGTTGTCCCCTTTTCCTCCCGCCTTCAATCTTTCCCTGCATCAGGATCTTTTCCAATGAGTCACGTCTTCGCATCAGGTGGCTAAATTTTTGGAGTTTCAGCTTCAGCATCAATCCTTCCAATGAATATTCAGGACTGATTTCCTTTAGGATTGACTGGTTGGATCTCTTTGCAGTCCAAGGAACTTTGAAGAATCTCCTCCACATCATAATTCAAAAGCATCAATTCTTCAGTGCTCAGATTTCTTTGTAGTCCAAGATGGAGGGATAGGGCCACCCACCACAGACAGGTCTTGGTGGAGAGTTCTGGCAAAACGTGGTCCACTGGAGAAGGAAATGGCAAACCACTTCAGTATTCTTGCCTTGAGAACCCCATGAGCAGTACGAAAAGGCAAAAAGATAGGGCACTGAAAGATGAACTCTCCAGGTCGGTAGGTGCCCAATACTAGAGAACAATGGAGAAATAATACCAGAAAGAATGAAGAGATGGAGCCAAAGCAAAAATAACACTCAGTTGTGGATGTGACTGGTGATGGAAGTGAAGTCTGATGCTGTGAAGTACAGTATTGCATAGGAACCTGGAATGTTAGGTCCATGAATCAAGGCAAACTGGAAGTGGTCAAACAGGAGATGGCAAGACTGAATGTCGACATTTTAGGGATCAGTGAACTAAAATGGACTGGAATAGGTGAATTTAACTCTGACCATTGTATCTACTATTGTGGGCAAGAATCCCTTAGAAGAAATGGAGTAGCTCTCATGGTCAACAAAAGAGTTCAAAATGCAGTTCAGTTCAGTTCAGTTCAGTCGCTCAGTCGTGTCCGACTCTTTGCGACCCCATGAATCACAGCACGCCAGGCCTCCCTGTCCATCACCAACTCCTGGAATTCACTCAGACTCACGTCCATCAAGTTGATGATGCTACCCAGCCATCTCATCTTCTTGGGGGCAATCTCAAAACAACAGAATTGTCTCTTTTCATTTCCAAGGCAAGCCATTCAATATCACAGTAATCCAAGTCTATGCCCCAACCAGTAATGCTGAAGAAGCTGAAATTGAACGGTTCTATGAAGACCTACAAGACCTTCTAGAACTAACACCCAAAAAAGATGTCCTTCTCATAATGGGGACTGGAATACAAACTTAGGAAGTCAAGAGATATCTGGAGTAACAGACAAATTTGTCCTTGGAGTACAAAGCACTGCAAAGGCTAATAGAATTCTGCCAAGAAAATGCACTGATCATAGCAAACACCCTCTTCCAACAATACAAGAGAAGATTCTACACGTGGACATCACCAGATGGTCAATATCAAAATCACATTGATTATATTCTTTTAGCCAAAGATGGAGAAAATGTATACAGTCAGCAAAGCTTCTCAGGGGATGTGGCAATAAACGTCGGCTTTGAAATGTAAGTAGGAATCTACTAGACAGATAAGACACAAAGGAACAGATTTCAGAGCTAGGGGAAAATACAGCAAAAGACAAAGCCATGTGCTAGCCTGTCTGTGTTTCTAGTCAACTCATATTGATTAGAAGACAGTGGAGAACACATGTGGCCTTGAGGATGGAGAGAAAGGCCAGGACAGTGTTCAGAGGAGCTGGCTTCCAATGGAGTGTGAATGAGACAGAGGCAGAATAAAGGAAAGATTTGCCAATAATTCATAACACTTTGGTGAATGTAAACCCAGGGAATAAAGCTCAGCTTAAAATATTAAATGATAGATCTGGGCTACAAATTCAGGTAATTGATGTGAAACTCATTTTTCACAAATGCACAGCTCAGATATTGCTTCTTACTTGTTTCCTCTAATAACAGAGAACTCAAGAGAAAGATGCTTGGGATTAATGTGGTTGAAGAGCAGGTAGTTGAAATGAAATAATTATGACATATAAAGAAAATAAGTGATAATTGAGAAAAACAGAAGAGCTACACAAGTATGTGTTACTTTATTAATATTTTCCCTTAAAAAAAAAAACCCTATACAGTATTAGAAATTTCTTTTCAAATACAAGTCATAATCATGGAAAAATTTCAGAAGTGCACTTTGTATCATTCAGAATATCCTCCTCTCTCTGACCTCATTTATAATTTTGTCATTGCTTTGGTTGATATTTAAAAACTTTAGCAAGTAATGAAAACTTACCTGCAGGTCATGTACACTCCTTTCAAAACACTTGAGATGTGTAAATGTCAGCCCCATGGATGTAGGGATGGATGGACTGGTCTAGATGGCTGGGTTTCAGCCCTGGTAGGTAGGAGGCCCTTGATTGTGGCCTGTCACCCAAGTCAAATGTAGAGAAACAAGGACCTCACTGACTCAAGGAGGACATAACTTATGTGATGGTTAAAGGGTGGACACAAAGCACACAGGAGTTAGAAATCTACCCACATGATTTGAACTTGAGCTCTATGCAGGTTCCACCAGGAAATCAGCATCCATCCACCTAAAAATCCTCAAGTAAATATAATCCCTCAGTAATGTGATGTCTTCAAATGTCTGTGAACTTTCTTGTTGTTTTTCATTCTGTCAGATAGTCCGTTTAGATTCTCATTTCTCAAGGACCTTCTTCACTTCTGGGCAGCGCTGTTGCTATTTAAATACTGGATCAGATCATCTCAACACCAGAGGGCAGCGCCACCCCCCCTCCTCCTCACCCCGCCCCCCCGCATCCCCCCGCCCCGGAGATGCTTGAGGTCTGTAGTATTTGAGGGAGATTTTCATACTGAGTGAAAATTAATCTTTTTGAAAAATAGTTCAGTGCACAAGCTCAAGTAAACATGGGATATGCTAACCTTGTGTAACAAAGGCAACCATGCGCAGTTAGAGGGATGTTTCATTGGGTTGAAAATTATGTAGGGAAAGGAAATTGTAGGAGAGAAAACACAGAATTGCCTTTTGTTTCTTAGAAGTACGTTTCTGCCCCTTGAAAATGTGGGGGCATACTCCTCAACAGTTCTTCCAGAAACAAAACTATTTATTCCCCACCCCCACACAAGATCCTTATATGGTTGCATCAGGAAAACAATACATTGACTATGTTTACTATCAACTCTTTAAATATATGGGCAGAAAACTTTACATAAAGGTCCAGATAGTACATACTTTCAACGTCTCAAGACAGAAGACCTCTGTCCCCACTACACAATTATGTCTTGGGAAGAAGCTACAGGCGATACTTAGATGGTTGTACATGACTGGAGCTTAGCTGTTAGTTGTGACATTTGGTAAAGCATTTTCTAGATAAGGTCTTCAGGAATTGTTTTCCACACATCCCTTCCTATGAAGTAGATTTGAGCATTGATAAATAATATGGGTGGCACTTCTCTGGTGGTAAAGAATCTGCCTGCAAAGCTGGAGACCCTCTTTGATCCCTGGGTCAGGAAGATCCCCTGGAGAAGGTAATGGCTACAAACTCCATTATTCTTGCCTGGAGAATTCCATGGACAGAGGTGCCTGGCAGGCTACAGTCCACGGGGTGACAAAGAGTTGAACATGACTGAGCAACTAACACACACACACACACACACACACACACAATATGGGTTCTTCTATTTTCAGTAATAATTGACTGATGTGCTGTGCTTAGTTGCTCGGTCATGTCCAACTCTTTGTGATCCCATGGACTGTAGCCCACCAGGCACCTCTGTCCATGGAGGTTTTCCAGGCAAGAATACTGGAGTGGGTTGTCATGCCCTTCTCTTGGGAATCTTCCCAATCCAGGGATCGAACCCAGGTCTCCCACATTGTAGGCGAATTCTTTACCGCTAGTGCCGCCTGGAAAGCTCCAAATGCGGTCTATTAAATTTAAAAACTTGGTGCAGCACGTAGTGAGTCAACACTTTCAGTGTGTGGACCTAAGATCGGCCTATCCCACTGTTTTTAATGACAATCATGGCTGAAAAAGACACTTCACAGCAACGTGCAGGAAAGCTCCTTTTTTGTCCTTATAAAATTATGATCCTTAGTGTTAAAGCCCATATGCCAATTAAGTAAAAACTTGTGTTATAATCTGTCCTGCAATTTCCCATCCTTTATAATGTCAGTCAGTTGCTCCCCTTACTAATTGGAAGGTATTGCATTTAAAAAAAATACTATTAACAGATGGGTTAAAATCCCACTGAAACTCTTCATTTTAATTTTATAAAAAGTAAAAATTATATTCCCAAGTTTCTTAAAAACGCATGAATGAGGGTTTTTTTTCTTGTTTAAACAGGTGAATTACTTATATTATTTTTGGCAATGGAATCATATAATGATGGAAATATTTCTGAACACCTGTTTCTATAATGTTTTTACCAAATAGCATGGGATTCTTTAAAAGAAAACCCAGTTACTTCCGCATTCATCATAAAATGTCATCTTAATTGGAAGGAAGAAAGTCCATTTGCTTTTATGAGGGTGTCTGCTGGCAGCATGGAGCTGGCAGTCATTGGTATCCTCTGTAACCAGGTTCCATGAAGAGGTCCCAATAGAAGCAAAGGTCACAGCTCTGCCATTTTCTTGCGGTTCACATGTGCTTGCGGCAGTAGCATAATCCTAAATCTACTATTTCTCTGCAGAAATTTTCTATAATAATTGTCCTCTTGTAAGAATGTTCAGATGAGATTGGACAATGCCATCTGTGAATCCATAAACAAATAAGTTAAAGTCAATGACTCTGAATTTGCTGATGTTGGACAGCTGAGTGCAAGTGCTGCTGTAATGCCCAGCACACAACAGGGGTCCCCATACCTCCCTCAGGTACCTTCCCTGGAGTGCACGGTGCATGGCCTTCTGATGCGCGATCGAGTGAGGATGCCAGATCAATTCACCCAGTCATTATCCATAGGGCATACTGTCTTCCTTATTTGAAGATGGAGAAATGTAAAATAGCCATTTCAAAGTCTTCCCCTGGAGCCCCAGTGTACTAACCTGTGGGTCTTCTGAGGGCAGCACCCCACATTGGACATTAATGATCTTTTCCTCAGTGAGGATTAAGCTTTCCCCAATAGGCACTGTAACTGGTCCAAGCTGGGCATGAGCTAGCTTTACACTAGCCAATCAGAGCTTCTCAGCCAGACCCTTGAAGAGAAAATGGCCATATTTTATAGATTCCTTCCATCTGGATTCCTGGAATCACAAACTTCTTGGCTGCCCACTGTTTCATTCAGTTCTTAGTTGACCCCACATATATCCTTCCAGATAATTTGATTTTCCCATGAATTGCCAAGACTTGGTTCTTCCTGCAGACAAATGCAGGACCTTAAACAACATACATGCAAAATATAATCAAGTGATTGACCAAGAGTCCATAAATTATGTCCAGGATGTTAGAAAAAAATGTGACAGTATCATGATGGAAGTTAAGGAAGGAAAAAGCTAGTAAGTCACTTCTCCAGTGGAGCAGGAATAGAATGGATTTTATTTCTTCATTGATTGAAGATTCACTGTGACCTACTATCTAAGAATAAATAAAAGTTTCCAAGAACACAAAGACTACAACTCCATCATCTGCCATTCAAGGCCACCCAACACTCCTTCCCTCCATTGTCTATTGTTTCCCAAGGCGAACGTCCTAGAGATGAAGTAAGAATATGGCAAATAGTAAAAAGAGAAAAAGTTTGAGTACAGAAGAGAATATTCTTTTTCCACTGAGTTAGTTTTACAACTTTGTCAAAAATAATTTCTACGTGTTTCAGTTGATTTCTGGACTCTGTTCTTCTTCACGTGTCATCCTTTGTTCAATACTACACGGCCTCAATTACTCTAGATTTATAATAAATTTTTAATCTGGGCATGTGAGGCTGCCAACTTAGTTCATTTCTTCCAAAATTTTGATTTCTCTTCTTTTTAATACAAACTTGATGATGGATTGCCTTTATGATTTGTTATGTGAAAGCAGAGCTGTGTCCTCACTAGAGAAAGTATTTCCTACTCTTAAAGCTAGACACTGTGTACATTACCCAGTGCAGGCAAATCTGGAGGGCTTCCTGTCTGGCTTGGAGAACAGGACTGTGCTGGGTCCTCTGTGAGCCCTGGAAATTGTTTACCACTTCCAGGACCTCCATCCTTGGCTCTTTGTTCCTTTGTCCCAGGTCATGTGCTGACCTGGGCTCCTCAGAAATAAGAGGGCTTTCTACGGATATCCAGAGATATTCGTCTGTGTAGCTCTCCCTCATTCAACACTCTTGTTGAGAATACAGGCCACCCAGGGTCCCAGACTCTCAGCTCTGTCTTCTCATCTGGGGAGTCTGTGTGCCCTTCCCAGCTTCCCCTCCCTGCCCCTGGCCCTGGAACTGTCTCAAGGCTGCAAGCTGGTAATCCTAGGGTTCATAATTTTTGTTTCACATCTCTTCAGTTCAGTTCAGTTCATTTCAGTCGCTCAGTCATGTCCGATTCTTTGCAACCCCATGAATCGCAGCACGCCAGGCCTCCCTGTCCATCACCAACTCCCAGAGTTCACTCAGACTCCCATCCATCGAGTCAGTGATGCCATCCAGCCATCTCATCCTCGGTCGTCCTCTTCTTCTCCTGCTCCCAATCCCTCCCAGCATCAGAGTCTTTTCCAATGAGTCAACTCTTCTCATGAGGTGGCCAAAGTACTGGAGTTTCAGCTTTAGCATCATTCCTTCTAAAGAAATCGCAGGGCTGATCTCTTTCAGAATGGACTGGTTGGATCTCCTTGCAGGCCAAGGGACTCTCAAGAGTCTTCTCCAACACCACAGTTCAAAAGCATCAATTCTTCGGCGCTCAGCTTTCTTCACAGTCCAACTCTCACATCCATACATGACTACCGGAAAAACCATAGCCTTGACTAGGAGTCCCCAGTTTTTTTCTTTTTTTTGCTGTCTGATGGACAGGGTCCTCAAAACATTGTTTCATAAATAGTGTCCATCTTTCTTTTGTTCAGTTCAGTTCAGTCACTCAGTCATGTCCGACTCTTTGCGACCCCATGAATCACAGCATGCCAGGCCTCCCTATCTATCACCAACTCCCAGGTTCACTCAGACTCACGCCCATTGAGTCAGTGATGCCATCCAGCCATCTCATCCTCTGTTGTCCCCTTCTCCTCCTGCCCACAATCCCTCCCAGCATCAGAGTCTTCCAATGAGTCAACTCTTCACATGAGGTGGCCAGAGTACTACAGTTTCAGCTTCAGCATCATTCCCTGCAAAGAAATCCCAGGGCTGATCTCCTTCAGAATGGACTGGTTGGATGTCCTTGCAGTCCAAGGGACTCTCAAGAGTCTTCTCCAGCACCACAGTTCAAAAGCATCAATTCTTCAGCACTCAGCTTTCTTCACAGTCCAACTCTCACATCCATACATGACCACTGGAAAAAACATAGCCTTGAGTAGATGGACCTTTGTTGTCAAAGTAATGTCTCTGCTTTCGTCTTTTATTTATTTTGAATGACAGAGTAAATCTGATCCCTGGGGTTCCATCTTGGCTGAAAGGACAACTCTGCAGATTTTTCCCTTTTGTTTCAGCTTTCGATTTTCATGTGCACAGTTGCTTCAGTTGTGTCCTACTCTGTGCAAGCCCATGGACTGTAGCCCAGCAGGCTCCTCTGTTCACGGGATTCTCCAAGTAAAACTACTGGAACAGGTTGCCACTACCTTCTCCAAGGGATCTTCCCCACCCCAGGGACTGAACCCTCTTGCATAGTCTGCATTTCAGGTGAATTCTTTACCCTTGAGCCACTAGGGAAGCCCTTCAATAGTCATGTTTATATTCGATAAGTTCCAAATGTGTAATGTTATAAAGTAGACAATAAGTAAAAATTTAACTGAAGTGGTTTTTGTTTTCTTAGCGGTGCTCCAAAGCAGTGCTCCTTATAATAGGATTTCTCTTAAATTAGAGAAAAGAAAATAGTGCCATATCATAAGCCCAGGTTAAATGTCACCTCCTCTGCCAAGAAGCCTTTTCTCCTTTCCTAGTTACACCTAAGACCAGAACAAGTAGACGATATTTCAGAGGGATTGGAGAGAGTGAAGGAAAGAAGGAGAGAGGGCAGAAAACGAGGCAAAGGAAAAAAATCTGCTCTGGAAATCAAATATCTAAACTCCAGATTCTCGTTTTAAGTGATTGGTATGGTGCCCAAGCACAGGTCCCCATCTCCCAGGGCTCCTCTCTGTTCCTGTATCCACTCTGACCTACAGCACTCAGCTAGAGTTTCACATCCAGCGGCTAATTCGGGAAAAAAGAAATGCGAACTTATGAAGTATCCAGTCACTTGGAACTTGAGACCATGTTTACACTAGCTGTTTCAACTATTCTCCACCCATCTCAAGCAAACTTAACACAAGCATGAAAGCTAAGAAATAATTACTTGGAAAATCATTTTGAAGAATTTTTAGAACATTCAATGCAGGTCAATCCATTGTTTTTCAATGGCCCTTCAGTTAGCTTCATTTGGTAATACACTATTTGTCAATTCAAATAATCAAGTCTCCATGAGCACTTAAAATACATGTATATTTCATATACATACATAACTAATATACACTCACAGTCCTCTATAAATTAGAATTCCCACTTATCCATAACACTCTCCATATTTGAGTGATCCAGGGAGCTTTCACTGAACTTTTGGATTTTTCTTGATAATTAAGCAGCAATAACAGCTAACGTTTACTGCGTATCGACTTTGACGCTGTATTGACTCAGACGCTGTACTGAATCATTTAATCAGAACTATCAGTCCATTTTCTGATGAGAAACCTGAGGCACTGTTAAGACTCCTACAAATATTTGCACAGCTAAAAGTACAAAACCAGGATTTAGCAGAGCCCTCTGACTTTAGATACCATTTTCATCACCCCTAGATGATGGGACCTCTCGGGCTTTGTTTTCAATTTTAAATGTAATACAGATTATCCTGGAAACAAAAACTGAAAGTTTTGGTTTTTTTTTTTCCTTCTGAAACAATGAAGACATCTTTAACACCCAGCTCTAAGTCTCTTTAGGCTTCCCTGGTGGCTCAGCAGAAAAGAAAATGCCTCCCAATGCAGGAGACTCAGGTCTAATCCCTGATCCGGGAAGATCCCCTAAAGGAAGAAATGCCAACCCACTCCAATATTCTGGCCTGGGAAATCCCATGTTCAGAGAAGCCTGGCTGGCTACAGTCCATGGGGTCACAAAGAGTCAGACACAACTTAGCAGCTAAACAACAACAACAAATTCTCTTCAAGCCTGGTCGGAGGGGTGTACAGTTTGTGTGTTTGTATTTGAATATAAGTGAGCATACAGAAAACACTAGCTTGACCATTTTCACTGTTCTCTGCTTTTATAACCTGACTTTTCAGTCTTGTCTTCCCCTGTCTCTTTTTTTTTCCTTCTGAGTCTTTCTTTCCCTTGTTTTCAACCTGTCATGCTCATTCCCTAGTTGTGTCCAATTTGAAGCTCTTATGCAAAAATTAAAAAACAAAACAAAACAATAGTAACAATAGTGAAAATCAGTTTCAGGATTCTGGCCTTGCTATTGATGTGATCAGAATGAGGCTCTGATTTTTTTCATCCAGACCCTTCCCCTCCCCCGCCTGTCACCAGGCATAATGCTTAAGAACGCACATTCATTTCTCAGCTGGGGAAATATTGCCGCAGCTCAGGTACCCACTGGGCTTTTCTTTGCTCTTGACAGAAGTTATATACAGTTTATATTTAAAGAAAGAAAAATGAAAGGGTTTTCTGAATTTCTAACAGAAAATGGTGGGCCTTTTTCATGTCCTACTCACACCAGAGCTTCGTATAAGGCAACCTAGTGATATCCTTTGCAAACAAAGGGAGCTATCGGGAGAGCTCTTAATATGAAGGTCAAGGTTTTGTTTATATTCACGTTCAATTCAGAAAGAATAAAAAATCAATACCGATACGAAGCTGACATATATTGTCCGTAGGCCTTGGGATTTTCAAATGTAACACAGGAGCACACACAAAAGCGACCTTCTGCAGAATGTGGCCACTGTTCATACGTAACTGGGTAATCTGTTAGAAGGTCCTGAATGCAGAATTTGTTCTACTTATGCTTGGCCATTTTTGATACGCTTAAATGTAATGTTCATTCTCCCTGCTGAGTACGTTATATTAATATTCCTTACAAGTTAGAAGGGCTCCTAATACTGCTGCTTCTTTCTCAGGAGTTTCCTTGTTACAGAGGGCAGAAGATTTGTGCTGTGTGTATTTAATGGGACTGGCGAGATCCTCCCTGGATCAGGAGGCTCCATGGCTGCGCAGGCCAGTAACTGTGCCCGACAGAGGTAGATTCTGGCTCTAATCACGGTGGCAGAGAGGCCGAGGTCCCATCTCTGGTCACATGTTCTGTTGCAGAGACATCTTTCAGGCTATTACCTGAATGGTCCATTAAGCATATTGAAAATGAGATGGAATCCTTCAGCCAGACAGAATGCTTCATCCTCCTTTTATCCTTGGGGTTTTGCTACTACAAAGAACCTGTAAGGCTATGTAAGAGTCCCCTGTATGTCTATGGGTTTGTATTTTTCCTCTCTCTGCCACTAGCCTCAGAGAAATGTTATTTATTTAAACTGGCCGCGTTCCAGGCACAGAGCACTGTATACACAGGGGCAACGTGTCTACATCCTAAGATACCACGGCTGCTTTTCCTGAAGCAGTATTTAAGCTGTTGAGATGGATATATGTGTGGCTATATAAAAGTAACAAATGGTGGGAAATGAAGCTGTTTGCCATTTCTATGGCCATTCAAAACAAGAAGGACGGGATTTGTGACATGCGGGGTCAAAAATACAAAGATGTTGAAAGAGATGCTTTGGAGGAGCAGCCCATCAACTGCTGCCTTTCCCCAGGGAATGGGTCAGCAGACCAGGGGTGACTCTCCTTCCCTCGACTCTCCTCCCTGGGCTTCTGCCTTTCCTTCTGCCCCATCTTCTCCAAGCCCAGCCCCGAACCAAGCAGAGCCTCAAGGAGCCTCACTGCCTGGGTTCCCACGGCAAGCTCAGGGTAGCCAGACAGGTCAAGGTCACAGAATGTTCACACAAATACTTGGAAAAAAGGAATCAAGGTCTTTTTATCCAGGGTAATCCCCAGTGGGAAGAAAGCCAGAATTGGAGCAGAAAGTAAAATAAAGGAAGCCACCTAATCGTCCACATTCGTTGACACACATATGAATCATGGTCCTGAACTTTGGATGCTACTGGTAACCTCCCTGCAGGGAGTGTTATCAGGGTTGGGGCTTCAGCCTATTAAAAGCACAAATATAAAACACTGTTAAAATACTTCAAATGTGGTAAGATTTCTGAGCTCTTTTGAGTCTAATAAATATTAAAATAATTCTATGGCTAGTACACGCATACATGCTAAGTCACTTCAGTTCTGTCCAACTCTTTGCGACCTTATAGACGGTAGCCTGCCAGGCTCCTCTGTCCATGGGAATTTCCCAGGCAAGAATACTGGAGGGGATTGCCATTTCCTCCTCCAGGGGATCTTCCTGGCTCAGGGATTGAACTCACATCTCTTAAATCTCCTGCATTGGAGGACAGATTCTTTACCACTAGCGCCACTTGGGAAGACCATAAACATATTTATTCTTATTTTAAAATCAGCTTTTTTATTATAAAAATATGTAACAGAAAGTTTGAAGGCTACAAAATACACAGAGAAATAAAAGAATTTAATTCCATCATCTCAGTTTTCAAGAGAAAAATTACTGTAAACACATTGGTATAACTATATCTAGTTTCTTGTTTTTCACTCATCTGCTCATATGTAGGTCAATTTTGCTATAATTTAGGTCATACAGTTGTGCTATGCTTTTTGCACATAACATATTGTGAACAATTCCTCATACACTTTTTTCAACTTATCCTTCTCCTAACAGCCTGCCATTTTCACTGTATACACACATTTGCTCAACTGTGAATTGTTTTTTAATATTTATTTATTTGGCTGCACCAGGTCTTAGTTGCAGCATGTTGGATCACTGACCAGCTATCCAACCCACGCTCTCTGCATTAGGAGCGTAGAGTCTTAGCCATTGGGCTATTGGGGAAGTCCCTTAAATGTGAGTTCTTGAAAAAAGTCATTTGAAATTATGTATATATGCTTCCACCAATTTTCTAGAAATCCCTGGAAGAAAAGAAATGTTATTCTGTAGATGTGAATCATAAACTTATACAATAATTTTTTAACTTTTAATTCTCTTCTGGAGAAAAAATTAGAAATGTATAATTTTAGGGTTATAGGGATCTTGTATATCATTTGATTTGAAAGCTACCATCACCACCATACAATAAAATGTGACCGGGGGAAGATTATTGCACCTTCCTGCACTTCATTTGTCTTGCATATAAAAATGGCTACATATGGCATCCTTCGGAGGATCCTCCAGGGAATCTTCCCAACCCAGGGATCAGACTCATGCCTCTTACATCTCCTGCACTGGCAGGTGGGTTCCTTACAACTAGCAGAAATCAACCCTGAATATTCATTGGAAGGACTGATGCTGAAGTTCCAATAATTTGGCCCCCTAATGTGAAGAGCTAACACTTTGGAAAAGACTCTGATGCTGGGAAAGATTGAAGGCAGGAGAAAGGGACGGCAGAGGATGAGACGATTGGATGGCATCATTGACTTCAGTGGACATGAGCATGAGCAAAGTCCGGAAATAGTGAAGGACAGGGAAGCCTGGTGTGCTGCAGTCCATGAGGTTACAAAGAGCCAGATATGACTTAGTGACTGAACAACAACCACCTGGGAAGCCTCAGTCCCCTGTAAACCCTCCTGCTGCCTTTTACTGTACAACACTTTATGGTTTGAAAAACATTTATTTGTTTCCTGTTTATTTATCTTCTCAACAATTCTGTAGGATGAGTAGGAGAAGCGTTGTGATGCACTGACTGTGGTATGCTTGTGACAGTGGGGACATCTCCTTATGTTTGGGTGGGATATGGAAGCCCAGTTCTCTTTGCTGGTTCCCAGCTGCCCTGCCCCATGCTGCTTCCCTGCCCTAAATGCAGCCTAGGTGCCTAGCAGCCCTAAGGTAACCTACTGATTCTAAAGCCATAAGCTAGACCGCAGCCATGGAGGATGGTCATCTTCAGGGCAAAGCTCTTAAGGGAGAGGGGGGCTTCCAAGGTCAGCTGTTGCTAATTGCACTTCTCAGTGTCCCTAATCCAAGGAGCTAAAATATTGCTAAAATCCACTCCACTGCACAGCCCTGGCTGATTTGTTATGCAAGCTGGAAACAGAGAGACTTTTCTCTGAATCAATTAATGGCAATGAGGGGTCTTCTGATATTGATGGAACTTCTGGTATGGATCAGGGGTGTGAGTAAAAATCCCCTGCCTTCCTTCATGGTGGGAATTCTGGAAACATTCTCCTTACTCCCTGCCGTTTACTCTCCGACCTCATTAAAATTAATGACTATTCAAGTCAGATGGCAGGTGGACCCATGTCTTTGTAAGGTTTATGGACAATTTTCCTACTGTGCCTCTGATGGTAATTCTTTGGTTAAATAATTCATAGTGATATTAAGAAGATTTTTTCAACTATTATGAAAAAGGAAGAACATGTTTTAAAGTTCAAGAGAGAGGCCATCAATTCTTTCTTTTTTTTTTCTAAATAAAAAGTGATATGATTCACAGAAAATACTGAAATAATAAAAAAAATACAGTTTAAAAATTGGCTGCTAGATTGATATACTTCTTTATGTCAAATTAAGTAAGCTTATTATAATCATGTCGAGAATTTAGTTCCCAAAAGGAAAGATGCAAAACAGCACAAGTGAAATTTGGAGAAGAGGAAAGATATAACCATCTGAATGCAGAATTCCAAAGAATAGCAAGAAGAGATAAGAAAGCCTTCTTCAGCGATCAATGCAAAGAAATAGAGGAAAACAACAGAATGGGAAAGACTAGAGATCTCTTCAAGAAAATTAGAGGTATCAAGGGAACATTTCATGCAAAGATGGGCTCGATAAAGGAAAGAAATGGTATGGACCTAACAGAAGCAGAAGATGTTAAGAAGAGGTGGCAAGAATACACAGAAGAACTGTACAAAAAAGATCTTCACAACCCGGATAATCACGATGGTGTGATCATTCATCTAGAGCCAGACATCCTGGAATGTGAAGTCAAGTGGGCCTTAGGAAGCATCACTATGAACAAAGCTAGTGGAGGTGATGGCTTTCCAGTTGAGCTGTTTCAAATCCTGAAAGATGATTCTATGAAAGTACTGCACTCAATAGGCTAGCAAATTTGGAAAACTCAGCAGTGGCCACAGGACTGGAAAAGGTCAGTTTTCATTCCAATCCCAAAGAAAGGAAATGCCAAAGAATGCTCAAACTACTGCACAGTTGCACTCATCTCACATGCTAGTAAAGTAATTCTCAAAATTCTCCAAGCCAGGCTTCAGCAATACGTGAACTGTGAAATTCCTGATGTTCAAGCTGATTTTAGAAAAGGCAGAGGAACCAGAGATCAAATTGCCAACATCCGCTGGATCATGGAAAAAGCAAGAGAGTTCCAGAAAAACATCTATTCTGCTTTATTGACTATGCCAAAGCCTTTGACTGTGTGGATCACAATAAACTGTGGAAAATTCTGAAAGAGATGGGAATACCAGACCACCTGACCTCCCTCTTGAGAAATCTGTATGCAGGTCAGGAAGCAACAGTTAGAACTGGACGTGGAACAACAGACTGGTTCCAAATAGGAAAAGGAGTACATCAAGGCTGTATACTGTCACCCTGCTTATTTAACTTCTATGCAGAATACATCATGAAAACGCTGGACTGGAAGAAACACAAGCTGGAATCAAGATTGCTAGGAGAAATATCAATAACCTCAGATATGCAGATGACATCACCCTTATGGCAGAGAGTGAAGAGGAACTAAAAAACCTCTTGATGAAAGTGAAAGAGGAGAGTGAAAAAGTTGGCTTAAAGCTCAACATTCAGAAAATGAAGATCATGGCATCCAGTCCCATCACTTCATGGGAAATAGATGGGGAAACAGTGTAAACAGTGTCAGACTTTATTTTGGGGGACTCCAAAATCACTGCAGATAGTGATTGCAGCCATGAAATTAAAAGATGCTTACTCCTTGGAAGAAAAGTTATGACCAACCTGGATAGCATATTCAAAAGCAGAGACATTACTTTGCCGACTAAGGTCCGTCTAGTCAAGACTATGGTTTTTCCAGTAGTCATGTACAGATGTGAGAGTTGGACTGTGAAGAAGGCTGAGCGCCGAAGAATTGATGCTTTTGAACTGTGGTGTTGGAGAAGACTCTTGAGGGTCCCTTGGACTGCAAGGAGATCCAACCAGTCCATTCTGAGGGAGATCAGCCCTGGGTGTTCTTTGGAAGGAATGATGCTGAAGCTGAAACTCCAGTACTTTGGCCACCTCATGTGAAGAGTTGACTCATTGAAAAAGACTTTGATGCTGGGAGCGCAGGAAGTGAAAGGGACGACAGAGGATGAGATGGCTGGATGGCATCACTGACTCGATGGACGTGAATCTGAGTGAACTCCGGGAGTTGGTGATGGACAGGGAGGCCTGGCATGCTGCGATTCATGGAGTCGCAAAGAGTCGGAGATGACTGAGCGACTGAACTTAACTGATAGGGAAAGGGAATATTTCACTTAGGGGATGACACAAATTGGGGAAAACCAGGAAGAAAGGGCAGATTAGATCTGTGTTAAGTGTATCTAAAAAGGACTGACGTAGTCTAAGATCCATGATGTAGAATCAGGGTTGGGTCAATAATATTTGCCAATAATGCTGCCTGGCATGGGCTAATAATTTTGAAAGGCCTTTGCTACACACACTTCTATTTAACTCTTACAGTGATGCTATCCGGTGAGCTATTTTACTATTAGTATTCTGTCTTATGGAGCTTCCCAGGTGGTGCAATGGTAAAGAATCCACCAACCAATGCAGGAGATGCAAAAAATGTAGTTTTGTTCCTGGATCTCAAAGACCCCCTGGAGTAGGAAAAGGCAACCTGCCCCAGTATTCTTGCCTGAAAAATCTCATGGACAGAAGAGCCTGGGGGGCTACAGTGCATGGGGTCACAAAGAGTCAGACACAACTGAGCACACATAGATACACACACACATTCTGTTTTATAACCATGGAAACTGAGGCTCATAGAAGATAAGTAACTTTCCCAAATTCCAGAGCTTTTGGAAGAACCCAGACTAGATTACTGGTATTTTGTTTTGTTTTGTTTTTTTCCTCATAGAAGATTTTTTAAATTGAAGTATAGTTGATTTACAATGTTGTGATAGTTTCAGGAGTGCTATAAAGTGACTCACTTACACATACCTACCTATTTTTTTTCATATTCTTTTCCATTATAGCTTATTTCAAGGTACTCAATATAGTCTTCTGTGCTAAATTGTAGGTCCTTGTTGATCATCTATTTTATGTATAGCAGTGTGTATCTGTTAATCCCAATCTCTGATTTGTACCATCCCCACCTTTTTCCTTTGGCAACCATAAGCTTGTTTTCTGTGCCTGTAAGTTGTTTCTGATGGTAGTAAATAAATTCGTTTGTATCATTCTTTTAGAGAAGGAAATGGCAACCCACTCTAAAATTCTTGCCTGGAGAATCCCAGGGACAGAGGAGCCTGGTGGGCTGCCATCTATGGGGTCACACAGAGTTGGGCACGACTGAAGTGACTTAGCAGCAGCAGTTGGAGAAGGCAATGGCACCCCACTCCAATACTCTTGCCTGGAAAATCCCATGGACGGAGGAGCCTGGTAGGCTGCAGTCCATGGGGTCGTGAAGAGTTGGACACGACCGAGCGACTTCACTTTCACTTTTCACTTTCATGCATTGGAGAAGGAAATGGCAACCCACTCCAGTGTTCTTGCCTGGAGAATCCCAGGGACGGGGGAGCCTGGCGGGCTGCTGTCTATGGGGCCACACAGAGTCGGACACGACTGAAGCGACCTAGCAGCAGTAGCAGCAGCAGTATCATTCTTTTAGATTCCACATATAAGTGATATCATATATTTGTCTTTGTTTGACTTACTTTGCTTAGTATGATAATTTCCAAGTCTGTCCATATAACTACAAATGGCATTATTTCATTTTTTATGGCTGAGTAATAATCCACTGTATATATCAACACTCATCCCCTGCTACTCCATTCTTCCCCTGTCTTCAATCTTTCCCAGCATCCAGGTCTTTTGCAGTGAGTCAGCTCTTCACATCAGGTGACCAAAGTACTGGAGCTTCAGCTTCAGCATCAGTCCTTCCAGTGAATGTTCAGGGTCGAGGGCTGGCTGGTTTGATCTCCTTGCAGTCCAGGGTCTCTCAAGAGTCTTCTCCAGCACAGTCTGAAAGCATCAGTTCTTTGGTGCTCAGCCTTCTTTCAGGTCCAACTCTCACATCTATAAATGACTACTGGAATTGACTAGACGGACCTTTGTCAGGGAAATGATGTCTCTGCTTTCTAATATGCTTTCTAGGTTTGTCATAGCTTTTCTTCCAAGAAGCGTGCATCTTAATTTCATGGGTGCAGTCACTGTCTGCAGTGATTTTGGAGTCCAAAAAATATAGTATGTCACTGTTTCCATTTTCCCCTATCTATTTGCCATCTATTTTATATTTTACTCTAACTGAAAGTGGATTTTCCCTGAGAGTGTAAATAGAGGCTGCAGGTCCTCTTTCTTCCCAGCCCTGGGTCCCTCCCTTCTGCTTCACCCTCCAGTACCTCGGTGGGGATGCACCAGCCCTCAGCTCAGTCATTAGGGATCCCTGACTCTAGATGTTGCTGAATTCTGTAGTTCAGTTGTGTGCTGTCTTGGCATTCTTAATCTCAGCAGATCTCAACTGACCCATACTGTCTGCTTCTGTGTGGTGCAGAACTCAGTGACTTTAAGGAGACAGACAGAGGAAGAAAGGGCAGGTGGGCTCAACGAGATAAGACTCAAGCATGGTAAAGAGATGAAGACTCCTGTGCTGTAGCAGGTCAGAGCACTGTTGCTAATGCCTGCCGCTGTCCTCTAACTTTTCAGAAGGAGGCATTGTGAGCAAACCTTGTACAGCACAGCAGGCTGTCAGCTGGAATATCTTCCAGAAGTTGGAGTCTGGTCAAATCCACCCTGATATGTCTGTTACTATATACTCTATTCACTGTAATTCCATTTGCCATCAGTACATACGAGGATTTCTGCAGGCTCCAGAAGGACTCAGATGCTTCCAGTAAGACACATCTGTTGACGTTCTCAAGAAAGATGCTGACTGTTGTTAGGAATATTCCATGGGAAAATGGGTTTTCATTAAAATGATTTCTTTTTAGGTGAGGAAGGCACTTTAATCAGTGACCAGGGTAACATTTGTATAAATTTCCCAATTAATTACACTCAGCAGTTTTTTTTTCTTGTTAAAACAATTTAAAAATAAAACATATTTTTAAATAATTTAAAAAGTTTTATAGTTATAAAAATGGCAAACATAATACAGAGGCTTCCTATATATTAAAAATAGGACTTTCAAAAGATCCCGCAATCCCACTTCTGGATATACAGCCACAGTAAAGAAAGTCACTATATTGATGACAGAGCTGCCTCTCCACATTCACTGCAGCCTGCAGCTGAGACATGGAAACAACTTATGTGTCCACCAAAGATAAATCAATAAAGAAAATGTATATACACACAGGAATATCATTCACCAGTAAAAAAGAAGTTCTTTCTGTTTTGATAACATGGATAAACTTTTGGACATTATGATAAATAACCTTCCCAACCCAGGGATCGAACCCAGGTCTCCCACATTGCAAGCAGATTCTTTATTGTCTGAGCCACCCTGGAAGCCAGGAACTAAGTCAGACATAGAGAGATAAATGCTGTATGCTTTCACATACAGCCAAGAGGAGCCTAAGAAGACATGATGATTAAGTATAGGATCCTACTTAGGAATCTGGATCAGAAAAGAAAAATTGTAGGTGAAAGCTATGGAAATATGAGTAAGTATGGACTTCAGTTAATAATATTGGTTCAATATTGGTTCATTAGTTGTAACAAGAGTACCACACTAATATAGGATGTTGCTGACAGGGGAAACTGAGTATGGGATATATGGGACATTCGAGTTGTTCTGTTTGTCAAATGTTGCTTTGCAGAGAGAGCACTAGGAACATATTTCAGTCTCCTTCCCCATCCTCTCAATTTTAGCCCTGCTATCTCCTCTTTCAATACAGCTAAGGCTTGTGAAATGACCAGGCAGGTCACAAGTGGATGACAACCACCAACATATACTCTTGTCATTAGACTGTATGGCACCCCACTCCAGTACTCTTGCTTGGAAAATCCCGTGGATGGAGGAGCCTGGTGGGCTGCAGTCCATGGGATTGCTAAGAGTTGGACACAACTGAGCAACTTCACTTTCACTTTTCACTTTCATGCATTGGAGAAGGAAATGGCAACCCACTCCAGTGTTCTTGCCTGGAGAATCCCAGGGGCAGGGGAACCTGGTGGGCTGATGTCTATAGGGTCGCACAGAGTCAGACAGGACTGAAGCGACTTAGCAGCAGCAGCAGAAATGAAGACCAGACCTTAGTCACACAAAACCACTGAGATTTGGGGATGAAATTCAATGCCGTAGTTAAGCAACCTTGATTATATAAAAATACTTAAAAATGACTTGAGGTCCAGTCACTTGGGGTTAAATGACAGCCACCTCTGATCCATTCCCCATCACACCATCCTTCAGTCCCTTCATGATTGCCTCATTTTTCCCTGCCTTGGGTCAAGTCACGCTGCCTATGCTGGTCTCGAGGTCCTCAGAAGCTACAGCTTCTAACTGATAACCAGAAAATTCCCTGGACCATGATGCTCTTTCTGGAAATCTTTCTCTAATTCTTTATCCTGAATGATCCCTGTGTGTCCTTCAAGAAGCCCACTTTCCACAAAGTCCTGTGCTGATGATAGCTGGTCTTCTAATATCAAGCTTGATCAGAAGAAGCAAGTCTCCTTTGCTCACATTGCATTCCTTTGTTTTTGAAAAGAAATATTCAGTATTCTCTGATAAACCATAGTAGAAAAGAACATTTGTTTAAAAAAGAATGCATATATGTGTATAACTGACTCACTTTGCTGTACAACAGTTTGGCACAACATTGTACATCAAGCATGGAAAGTGAAACTGAAAGTCGCTCAATCATGTCCGACTCTTTGCCACCCCATGGACTATACAGTCCATGGAATTCTCCAGGCCAGAATACTGGAGTGGGTAGCCTATCCCTTCTCCATGGGATCTTCCCAACCCAGAGATCGAACCCAGGTCTCCTGCATTGCAGGTGGATTCTTTACCAACTGAGCCACAAGGGAAGCCCAAGAATACTGGAGTGGGTAGCCTATCCCTTCTCCAGGGCATCTTCCCAACTCAGGACTCATACCAGGGTTTCCTATATTGCAGGCAGATTCTTTACTAACTGAGCTATCACGGAAGACTACATTAACTATAATTTAACTTAAAAAAAAGAACTAGGCATTCAGGTATACCACCCTTGACTTTTCCTCATCATTATTGCCTTACCTCCAGGTCACTTTTCATACACAGAAGGTGGAAAACAACTGCTAAGGACACCATTGCCCACACAATCCTGGCATAATCTGAGTCACTTCATTATCCACACAAGTGAAATCTCCATGTTTTGGTCTCCTACATTCTTTAGTTTGTCACTATGATAGGCATTTTCCTCCTGCCCCAACTGACCCACTACACCACCTACAAACTGTTGGTGTCAAGCATCCTGCCTCTCGATCCCTACTCCCGGCCTTGACCATCCGCACACCACAGAACCTCCATGTGGACGATGACTCCCATTGTATTAGTCTGCTCAGGCCACCATGACTAAGTACCACAGACTGAGTGACTCACGCAACAGAAAGTTATTTCGCACAGTTGTTCAGGCCAGAAGTCCAAGATCAAGGCTTCTGCTGACTCAGGTCCTGGTGAGGGCTCTCTCCCTGTCTTGCAGGTAGCTGCCTTCCCGTTAGGGCATCACATGGCCTTTTCCTGGTGCATGGCCTCACTTCAATGGGAAAAGAAATGTTGGAACAGAAATTACCTGGGCTGAAAGCAAAGCACATTCTCTGCACTTAAAACTACTTTCTGTATTTTTACCGTTCACCCTTTGCTGGAAGGTAGCAGTGTTTGTTTGTTTGTTTGTTTGTTTGCTGCTTTTGTGGCTTGGTCCTAACCTGGGAGTATGCCTCTCTGATGGATAAGCATGGTTTCTTGTCAGTTAAACTTAAGACAAGCCTATCTGCAGGGACAAGACACTATCAGATCAGCAACCCTGCTCACATATGTGAGTTCCCAAGCCTGAGCAAGGTTACCAGGAGAAAGAATTTAACAAAATATAAAACTAGCCCTGTGTTCCTTAATCTACTTAGTGACGATACTGGGTTATGCAATAATGTGAGAAAAAAGAAAGTAAATGGAAAGCTTTCAGGATAGTCAAATAGTAGTAGTAAACAGTGGGGGTAAATCACATATACTAGAAACATTTGCACTTACTAGTAAAAAGGGGGAAAAATGCTAATATTCATTCATAGAGTGTGATAAACAAGTAGAAATTTATAACTACTGAGGTGGTACCTGGAATTGTATTTTGAGTGCATGGACATAGCAAATATTTATACCTATACAGATTCCAGCAAGAAGCAGACATGAGACTCAAGAATGTACATAACAGCAGACTAGAGAATCTGTTATAAAGCTTAGCATAAACATAAAGTGTATAGCTGGGTTAATGTGTTTTATCTAGGAAACACACAGAAAAACAATCTGCAAACCTTGGGCAGATGATCTCAAGGAGGAAGAGAAGTGCTTGACTTAATATATAATTAGTCAGTAAACCTCATCCATCCATCATAGTGATTAATATAGGCACCAATGATTCATACTTATTATACTTGTCTCCAATGTAGATTTGGAGATGAACTGAAGAGAGAAAAATTCTAACTTGCTATAAAAGGAATTTTCAAAACAGGGTAGACTCCTAAGGAATTAGCATTGTCATTAAGCATTAATGCTGGTTCTTCTCTCTCAACACTTACTGTATCTGACAGAATTTTGATCTTCTAGACATCTTTCTGTAATGGGTAGTTTTAGGAAGTTGAGGTTACAAAAAAGCTGAGTGATCTAAGACCCTTCATGTTCCTGGCACAAATTCAATTCTGGAATATCTAGTCTGGCCTTCACTTTCATTTCTGACACTTACTAATGCTAGGGCCTTTGAAGCATGATTTCATAAAATCCCTAAACTATATGTAATCACTTATAATCTATAAATATAATCCAGAAAGAGTATTTGCAAAGGTTCAACAATATGAACAACTCTATGCTTTGCAGGGAAAGAAGTAGGTATTATTGTTCTTTTTGTCATGTTGAATAGCTCTAAATCCAGCCAGGACTGTGAGATGCACACACACACACACAAATTAAGAAAAACTAAAGAAACATGAAATTTAACATTTAATTGAAAATCAGCAATGAGATATAGCAGAAAAGAACACACTTTATTTAACTCAGAAATCTCTAGATTCTAATTTTGCATTACTGCCTACAAAGTTTGTAACTGACTTCAGCTCAGAGTCTCAGGTTCTCCCACAGACAATAGGCCTATTTGACAGTAAAACGAGATGAACCATGTGAAATCTACTGGGTAGATCAGGATACACCTTGACACTACTGCGCTGTCTTAATCTTCCCCAAATTCTATATGGCATCTTCAGGCTTTAATGTCAGGATTTAATTCACAGCCCAGTTTGGAACCAAGTGAGAGATAGACACAGGAATCAGACAGTTGGGGCATTTATCACAGATAAAATCTAGGTGGAAAGATTTGGTTAACATATGACCAAATGGACTTGCCAGCATTCCCTGCCTGACACCCTTCCACAGAGTCAAATCCAGATCTTGAAATTGCCAGCTGAACAAACTCAGTGGGAAGATTTGGGTCTGAACAGACACACATATGGAGGAAGACTGTTTCCTAGGATCTCAGAGGGAAATGAAAGAGTCCAAACTCCACAGTGATAAATCTTTTAACAGAGTGACTTTATCCAATTCAGAAAAGTGGATCCAAACCTGTCACAACCAACCTGTTCTCTACGGGGAGGAATGAGTAAGATGCGGCGCAGAGGATGGGATGTTCACGCTTCTGGGCCTCCCTCTTCCTGGCAATGTGTAGAGCAAGAAATTAAGACTTTCACGCAGTAAGCTTCATCATTCTTCCTGTCACTTAAGCCAGAATTACTGGAACAGTAGTGATCATGGCCTGTCTTTATATCACATCTAGACCCAACTCTACCCTATAGTCATCTGTCCTGCCACCCCCATACTCTTCCTGTTCAGTTGCTAACTCATGTCTGACTATTTGTGACCCCATGGACTGCAGACTACCAGGCTTTCCTGTCCTTCACTGTTTCCCAGAGTTTGCTCAAATTCATATCCATTGAGTCCGGTGATGCCATCCAGCCATCTCATCCTCTGTCACCCCCTTCTCCTCCCGCCTTCAATCTTTCCCACCATCAGGGTCTTGTTCAATGAGTCAGCTTCTCGCAGCAGGTTGCCAAGCTATTGGAGATTCAGCTTCAGCATCAGTCCTTTCAAGGAATATTCAGGGTTGATTTCCTTTAGGATTGACTGGTTTGATCTCCTTGTAGTCCAAGGGATTCTCAAGAGTCTTCTCTAGCACCACATTTCAAAAGCGTCAATTCTTTGATGCTTAGCCATCTTTATGGTCCAACTCTCACACGCCCTACAGGACAACTAAACAGATTCGGATTTCTGTACATGGCACTTGCTCTCTTCCTTCCACTTTCTACTCATTTTTTGACCCACATAAATGCCATCCCACTTCCTCTTTTCTTCAGTTCAGTTCAGTTCAGTCACTCAGTCATGTCCGACTCTTTGCAACCCCATGAACTGTAGCACACCAGGCCTCCCTGTCCATCACCAACTTCCAGAGTTCACTCAAACTCACATCCATCGTGTCCGTGATACCATCCAGCCATCTGATCCTCTGTCGTCCCCTTCTCCTCCTGCCCCCAATCCCTCCCAGCATCAGAGTCTTTTCCAATGAGTCAACTCTTCGCATGAGGTAGGCAGAGTACTGGAGTTTCAGCTTCAGCATCATTCCTTCCAAAGAAATCCCAGGACTGATCTCCTTCAGAATGGACTGGTTGTATCTCCTTGCAGTCCAAGGCACTCTCAAGAGTCTTCCCCAACACCACAGTTCAAAAGCATCAATTCTTTTGTGCTCAGCTTTCTTCACAGTCCAACTCTCACATCCATACATGACTCCTGGAAAAACCATAGCCTTGACTCTTTTTTCTTAGTCTTTCTTCATTTCTGTGTCTCATCACAGTTCCTCCCTAGTTCCATCCCATAGCTCAGATTCAAAGTATCTTTGCCTCTTGTATTCTTTTGCTTCTCAGTAGAAATTGCTTACCATCCATGTCATGTCACAATTGCTCGTGAATAACAAGGACAGTAATAAGAGCTCAGGTTGTGAACAGTCATAATGTACCAAGCACTGCACTACAAATGTTATCATTGTTATAATCTCTTCTACTCTCCACAACCCCTGATGATTTCAGGGTGTGCTTTTAGGTCCATGTTGAGTTAGGTGAAGATTAGCAGTGTTGACTAGCCCAAGTCATAGAGGTGTGAGCCTAATGAGGCAGTCACAGTATTGGAGGACTTCTGGTCCATTTCCTCTTGATACTGATGAGGGACATTGTTTGGATGAACTTTGGCAGTGTTACCTGTCAGAACTGTGGTGAAATAAGCTTTGCTAATTTGGGGGTTAGAACCCAAACTTTCTGACTCTTGGGTCCCTGGGATATGCTTTGACATCAGAGAGACAGACAACATCTACGGTAAATAGCAAGCAGGAGGGTCTATGAACATGTAAGTGTGTTTCTCGGAGAAGTCTCAGCACCTGGATAATTTTCCATCTGCCACTAACACCTGTAAGAATTACCTTTAGTAACCTCTTACTCTCTTACAGATACATTATGAATTCTGTTCATTTTGAAAAACCAAATGTCTATGGTTTGTATTGTTTTGTTTTAAAGAATCAGTCTTAATTTCAGCTTCAGAATTTGTAGCTTCTGTATTTATCAAAAGATTGATTTTTGTTACTTAGGGTTTTTTGAATTATTTTGTTCCTCCCAAGAGTATTGGGCTTCCCTGGTGGCTAAGCTGGTAAAGAATCTGCCTGCAATGTGGGAGACCTTGGTTTGATCCCTGGGTTGGGAAGATCTCCTGGAGAAGGGAAAGGTTACCCACACCAGTGTTCTGGCCAGGAGAATTCCATGAACTCTGTACTCCATGGGGTTACAAAGAGTCGGACATGACTAAGCGACTTTCACTTTCCCGAGAATATTAAACAGATCAGATCTAGCCAGAACCAAAACAAGAAAGAAATAACAAAAATATACAAATGACTGTTAAAAACTAACACGTGTTTACTGAATGTCTGCTGCTGCTGCTAAGTCACTTCAGTCGTGTCCGACTCTGTGAGACCCCGTAGACGGCAGCCCACCAGGCTCCCCCATCCCTGGGATTCTCCAGGCAAGAACACTGGAGTGGGTTGTCATTTCCTTCTCCAATGCATGAAAGTGAAAAGTGAGAGTGAAGTCGCTCAGTTGTGTCCAACTCTTAGCGACCCCATGGACTGCAGCCCATCAGGCTCCCGCGTCCATGGGATTCTCCAGGCAAGAGTACTGGAGTGGGGTGCCATCGCCTTCTCCGACTGAACGTCTAGTGCACTAGAATTCTTTGAGAGTCAGGATGAGAGAGCGCAGCAGGCATGCAGCAATCTTGCTTCTGTGCATTTCCACACACTTCATTACATATAAGAGGAGACTAAATAAGGCATCATTAAAGACAGATTCTGGGCAGCTGCAAGATTTTGTTTTTTTTTCTGTACACTAATTTATGTAGCAAAGAGATAAGCGAATTAATCTTCATTATCAATCTACCAGATAGTAAGCATCAGACTGAAATGCCACTCTCTTAGTGCAGACAGGAGATGATCCACATGGCAGACTGCATTCTTTCTTTCGGGTCCAGGTGCAACCATGACAGATCCTGGCAAACAGAATGCTTTTCATCCCTAGACAGGCCTCCTGCTCCTTCTGCTTGCTTTTGCTCCCGCCTCTTGATGAGGGGCGATCGCAATTAGACGAATCACGTTGTCTATAATCTTGTCCTCTTCCCCTTAGCAGCCATGATTCATTCTGACAAGGAAAGTTTAAAAGCAACAAGTGAAATATGATAAAAAAATATCCATCATTGTATAAGGGAGTCAGGCTAAAAGCTTTCTGTCACTATTAATAATACTGTTTAGTTTTCGGCTTCCCCTTTGTGTTGCATTAGTGGCAAATGTGAGATTCTGTGAGCCACACAGGTTCGGAATGGACTACCTGTGAGATCCATGGCTTGGGAGGAAACTGTCCTCAGCAGTGGCTACCCTTCTTCCCCACCTCAGAGCTGCCCCTGAGATGGAGCTGAAGCCAGCACGGGGCAAGAGACGAAGGAGGCAGTCAAGACTCTGCACCTCAGTGCTCACTTATTTCTGACTCATGCTATGCAAAGCCTGTGTTCTAGAAGCTTTGAAGCTATTACAATGCAGTTGAAACGTAAAGCAAACATGGAGTAAAATATAGTCCTAGGTGACCTTTTAAAACATATTATTCTAATGAAATCACTCCTTTTTACACGAGAATGACCTAGTAAAGCAATAGTTAGTTGTTCTTTAGTCACTCGGTCGCATCTGACTGTTTTGCAACCCCATGGACTGTGGCCCACTAGCCTCCTCTGTCTAAGAATACTAGAGTGGGTTGTCATTTCCTTCCCCAGGGAATCTTCCCAACCCAGGGGTCAAACCTGCATCTCCTGCTTTGGCAGGCGAATTCATTACCACAGAGCCACCAGGGAAGCTGATAAAGTAATATCCCATCTGAAAAACAGAATCACAGATGCAACCATCTCTCAGCCAGCTCTCCAGTAGATGTGCTTGTCTGGGTACCCAGATCTCACTACTAAGATAATTGAGGCTGTAATTCTGAGACCACCTACTTGAAGTTTATTAAATGAAATTCTAAACTTGGTTTTTATTTCACGGTAACTCAATTCCTCTCAATCCACCATGTGCACAAGACCCATGCTTACTGTCAGTGGTATCAAGGTTTAACATATTTGACAGGAAGCAGCGAGAATACCTAAGCCCAGCCCACAGTTTCACAGTGATGTGGACACCATCTGTGCAACAGTCTGAGCACCCACTATTGAAACCCAGAGTGTTTAGTCATCTCTGAGTGCATCAGGAAGTGTTCTTGGGGAAGATGGCACAGATCAGGCTTTGAAGGATGAGCACAAAACTGCGGATATAGTAAAAAGAGGGAAGAGGCTAGTTAATTTCAGCACAATGCATGGAATCAGGATGTGGACATTCATGATTTCCTCAGGAGAGAGTAGTTTTCTGAGCTTACAACAGAGATTTTTAGAGACTGGGCAGGAGCTTGAGGATGTAGAAAAGGAAGATAAAATCTAAGCTGCAGATCACCTGTGAAAGACAGAAAGTGTGGATGCTAGAAGGCAGGTGATGAATAAAGGAAGCTTAGAGAATTCTCAACAGTATTCATTTAATTTTGAGATCAAGTCTCATGAGAAAGGTTTGCTTTGATTTGTAGAATCTGCTCACGTAAGCTGATCTAGATTGATCCACACATTTCTGGGAATTTATTGAACGATTTCCAGACAGAGGATTTAAGTGGGGCTGAGATCCATTGGTAAAAAAAAAAAAATCCCACAGTAAATTATCATTCTTTCTAATACCATCTTGAGTTTGTATATCATTTTTTTCTTACAAATTATTCAAAGCACTTCATATGTATCAATGCCTTTCTCCTAATGTTTTTGAGACATAATTAGGTACACATTACCACTGTGCCTGTTTTATAAATACTGACATCTGACATGTTGGTTGCAGAATCTGCTTCGGATAAAACGGTATCAAAATTGTCATCAATCTACATGTTATTATCAGTTATTTTTCATGGAAGTCACCATATAAATAAAAATGTTATAAGCATCTTTTTCTAACTGATTGCATACATTGAATATATTTACATTGATTTTACAATTTTAAGATAAATTGTACCAACACATTATACACATTTCCAGCACTACAGACATTAAAAGTTTAAAAAAAGACCATAGGAATGTAACAAATCTCATTATTCAGATTGTAAGAACATTCTTTGTACACTGTTCATGCAATTGTTATGGAATCATATTACTTCAGGGGCCAATAAGGTGAAATAAATACTGAATTAACTAGGTAAAAGACAAATGGGATGAGGTGGCTGAAAAGAATCAGAAATGGCAGACCCTCGCTAAATGCGCTGAGATGTGAGTTAAAACAACAGAGCGTTGTGTGAACCAAACAATTTACATCTGTAGTTAAATTTGGACAGTGCGTTTACAACTGCTGCTCATTTATGTCCATTTATATAGAAACAAGGTTAGATCAACAGAGAGATACAGAGATGGATAAACAAAAATACAGGGACAAACCATTTCATAAAAATGAGATCATGCTGTGTTATTTCATGAAATTTTTGAAAATTAGTTTTACTTTAACAGAACAAAAAACTTAATTTCATTTAAAAAAACACAAAATGGATCATAGACATAAAAGTCAAATTTTCAAAACTGTGAAACTGAAAGATAATATAAGAGAAAACCTAGGTGACCTTGGATATAGCAATGATTATTTAGATATAACATCAAAGATAATTCATAAAAGAAATAACTGATAAGCTGGACTTCATTGAAATTAGAAGCTCTGCTCTGTGAAAAACAGTGTCAAGAGAATTAGAAGACAAGACACAGACTAGGAGAAAATATTTGCAAAAACACATCGCATAAAGGACTGTTATCCAAAATATATGAAGAACTCTAAACTTCCAACAGTAAGGAAACAAACCATTCCATTACAAAACTGGAAAAAGACCTTAACGATCACCTCACCAAAAAAGACACACAGCCGGGAAATATGCTTATAAAAAGGTGTTCCACACAATGTGTCATTAGGGAATTGCAAATTAGAACAGACATTTGATACCATCACATATTTATTATAATGGCCAAAATCCAGACACTGACAACACAAAATACCAGTGAGGACGTGAAGCAACAGGAACTCTCTTATTCATTGCTGGTAGTAGTGCAAAATGGTATAGATCCTTTGGAAGACAGTTTGGCCTTTTTTTTTTTTTTCCCTAATTATTTTAACAAGACTAAGTATGCTCTTACCATACAAGGTAGCAACTAAACTTCTTGGCATTTATCAAAAGCAGCTGAAAATTTATGTCCACACAAAGCCTAGGCAAGGATGTTTATAGTCGCTTTATTCATAATTGCCAAAACTTGAAAGCAATCAAGATTTCCTCATTAGGTGACCAAGTAGACTGTGGTACATCCAGACAAAGGAGTATTATCCATCACTAAGAGGAACTGAGCTAGCAAGCCAAGACATGGAGGAAAACAATGTATACTACTAATTGAAAGAAGCTAACCTGAAAAGACTACAAATTATAAGATTCCAACCATAGGACATCCTGGAAAAGGCAAAAGTGTAAAGACGATAAAAAGGTGAGCAGTTTCCAGAAGTGAGGGTGGGAAAGTTGAATGGGCAGAGCACAGAGTATTTTTAGAACAAAAAATATTCTGTAAGTATAATGATGGATTAGATGGATACTGGCTTCTTCACATACAGTATGAAGAGTGAAGATTAATGTAAACTATGGTCTTTGGGTGATTATGGTGTCATAATGAGGCTCATCCTTGGTAAAATATGTACCATTCTAATAAGTGTCTTTGCAGGGACCATGCACGTGTGGGGCCAGGGGGTGTATGGGAAATCTCTATACCTCCCTCTCAGTTTTGTTGTAAACCTGAAACCTAAAACCTTAAAAAATGTAACTGAAAGAACTATAGACTTCCACCCTTTCTACATATTTGATTCCAAGAAAGATTCTAAAGGCAATAAGGTGATTCTGTAAAAAAAACCAGTCGTTGCCAATTTCACTTCAATTTAAATATTTATTTTTACACAAGGTTGGTTTATTGTAAGCTATATTAAATGAAGAAAATAGTGCTCTTACATTTCTCTTTCCTCATCTCTTGGTTTTGGAAATTATATTTTGTTTGCATTTTATTAAAATTATATTCAGTTATGTATCTATAATTGTTGCGTAGCACAACTTCTGTATCTAAGTTGATTCATAGCTGCTATGACCCGTTTTTCCCCCAACATCTTCATTCCCACAATTTCTTTGTTGATTTCTTGTTTGATGGGGTTTCATCGTCATTAAGAGCAAATGATTCTCTAACCTACCTGCTGACTTTGTACCTGAATGACATCTTAGGCAAGAATAGAAGCGCTGGGTCACAGATTCTTTTCTGCTGTTTTGCTGTCTCGCCCTGAGGACAGCACGCATTCTTTGTATCATTGCTTCTCTGTACAACAATTGAAGAATTAGTTATTTCATTAAGTAAACTTTTTTTTTTTAAGAACATATGGGGGTTATATTTCTTTTTTTCTTTCTTTCTTTTTAGTGTTTGAGGATGTCTTTCTGTTTCCTTTTTTACACTTAAAAAAAAATAACTGGGCATGTAATATTCTTGGCTCACATTTTCTTTCCCTAAGAAATTAGTAGATATTCCTCCACTGCCAGATTTCTGGCATTGACTACTGGTACTGAAACAAGGCTAATTTCATCACTTTTAGGAAGTGTAATTTTTCTGCTTGATTTTTTTTTTATTTTTTCCTTCTCTTTTTTCCTACCTTTCTTTCTTTTTTCCCTTCCCTCCCTTCTGCCCCCCCCCTTTCCTCTCTCCTTTTTCCTCCCTCTATCCTTCCTTTCCTCCTTCCTTCTTGGTTTCTGGATGTCAAGTGCCTATAATTGGATTATGGATTAATCATTTAGGTTCATGAAATACACATCAGTCCACATAGAGTTCACAATCATTGATTCAGCACATTACCTATTGAGAATCTTCTGATAAGTACTCGTGAACCTCCCATGAAAGAAAAGCAGGGACTTGCGTTCAACCATCACCTTGGGCACCCACGGGCGGCGATCTCGAGAGCATCTATATCCTTATCGTGGTGTTTGCCATCACACAGAGTTTGTATGACACGTGTTTCCATCTTAGTTGTTTTAATTTCTCCAAATATATTTTATGCTGCTTATAATCTTTTATAATCCTTTGCTCACTTAAAATTGTTGCCAAGATTTATCATATCTTGTATGTCATTGTTATTAGTTTATTTTGAGTCCAATGATATATATTATCAGACTCAAAATAAATTAATAACAATGGCATATAGTTTATTCACTATTTTCTTTTGAGTACTTTTAGATTGCTTCCAGATTTTTGTAGTCCTGAACTCTTGATATGAACACTCTTAATCATATATTTTTTAATATTCTTTTCATGAGAATAGGGATATAACTGTAATTCATGGAGGTGTTAAATTATATGCACTTGGCCTATAAGGGTTCTGATTATCTGTGTCTATTTGCTATTTGTGTTTCCTCTTCTATAGAACACCTGTTCATATATTCCCATTGTTCTGTTGAGCTTTATGTTTTTCTTAATGGTTTGTAAGAATATGTCTATGACTTTTGTGTTAATTTTAGTATATATTTAGAATATCTACATTTTGTAGCTTTACTTTTTAGACCTCTTGAAAAAAAAATTGAAAGGAATCAGTATGTTGATTTCATTCTTGGTGACTGAATTTAGCAAAGAAACAGATAAGCTCAAGAAAGAAATAGCCAGTTCATAAGCAAGAAAGAAAGGGGATAAAGAAACTATAGAAAGAAAAGCCTTATAGGTTGAAAAATCCGATGATTTATAACACTCCAAAATATTAAATGATATTTAAAATTACTTTAAGACATAAATACTCAGTCTTAGAAACTGCTGTCTGAGTTATAGTAACTCATCCCTTTGTTAAAGATTTGAGTATCAGTATAGTTCAGTTCAATCGCTCAGTCATGTCTGACTCTTTGCGACCCCATGGACCACAGCACGCCATGCCTCCCTGTCCATCACCAACTCCTGGAGTTTGTCCAAACTCACGTCCATCAAGTCGGTGATGCCATCCAACTATCTCATCCTCTGTCGTCCCTTTCTCCTCCTGCCTTTAATCTTGCCCAGCATCAGGGTCTTTTCAAATGAGTCAGCTCTTCGCATCAGGTGGCCAAAGTATTGGAATTTCAGCTTCAACATCAGTCCTTCCAATGAATACTCAGGACTGATCTCCTTTAGGATGGACCGGTTGGATCTTCTTGCAGTCCAAGGGACTCTCAAGAGTCTTCTCCAATACCGCAGTTAAAAAGTATCAATTCTTTGGTGCTCAACTTTCTTTATAGTCCAACTCTCATATCCATACATGACTACTGGAAAAACCATAGCCTTGACTAGATGGACCTTTGTTGGCAAAGTAATGTTTCTGCCTTTTTAATATGCTGCCTAGGTTGGTCATAACTTTCCTCCCAAGGAGTAAGTGTCTTTTAATTTTGTGGCTGCAATCACCATCTGCAGTGATTTGGGACATAGATGAACCTGAGATCACAAGGGGTGAAGCCTGATGTTGGACAGCAGGGTGGTGAGCATTGTGGAGATTTCTGAGTCTCACATTGATCTCCAGCAGGAAAGTCCTTGAACAGCCAGACCAACAAAGTGCCTTCACTAGAGGACATCAGCCAGCCTTCCTCATCTTCTACCCCGGAATGGGTAATGGGCACATAACAGAGTGACTGCGGTGGCAGTTGGAACCATGCAATGGCTTTGTTCCACAGCATGGAACAGGGTGGGACCAGCAGGGCCCCTGGGCCCCCGGACCTCTGCCATGACTCCACTGGACTCTGATGCTGTCTGGTGAGCTGGATGGCTATTTTGTTGAGTTGCTGGGATTTGAAGGTCAGTTGTCACAGTAGCTAGCATTACTTACTCTGACTAATAGGACTTATTTCTAAACTCTCTGGCATATTCCTTTATAGAGCACAAATATCTATAATTTCTAGTCAGCAAAAGATAACAAAACTTTGGAGCTTTGCTCTAAACGGGGAACTCCGTCTATTCCAAAGAGACATATGATCACTTCTCCATTCCTTTTTTCACAGGATATTAATTAACCCCCAAGGAATAAAACCATAAAGTGGCTTATAGCTGAGCTTAGCAGTACTTTTAATTTTTCTGTTGGCCAGAGAGCTGATTAATTTTTTAATTAGTTTTATGACTTCCTTCTTGAAACACATGTTACCAAACAGTAGTAACTACTAAGCATCAGCAAGGTGATGGAAAGTTTCGAAGGCTTCTGCTTTAAGACACGCAGCTCAGTGCCATGCAAAACTGTCGCCATCAGCTCCTAGCTGGTCACCTGGGCTCATCTCTGGGTGCTTTACTCTCAAATTACATTTCAGAAGATGGTTAGCTACCGTTACTGGCTCAATGAACATGAATTTGAGCAAACTCACAGAGATGGTGCAGAGAAGGCAGTGGCACCCCGCTCCAGCACCCTGGAAAATCCCATGGACGGAGGAGCCTGGTGGGCTGCAGTCCATGGGGTCGCTAAGAGTCGGGCATGTCTGAGCGACTTCACTTTCACTTTTCACTTTCATGCATTGGAGATGGAAATGGCAATCCACTCCAGTATTCTTGCCTGGAGAATCCCAGGGGCGGGGGAACCTGGTGGGTTGACATCTATGGGGTCGCACAGAGTCAGACACAGCTGAAGCGACTTAGCAGCAGCAGCAACAGAGATGGTGTAGGACAGGGAAGTCTGGTGTGTTGCAGTCCATGGGTTCGCAAAGAGTTGGACATGATTGAGCGACTGCACAATAGTATCAGTGTGGTGATAGTTCCTGAACGGCAGTTGATCTGCCTGGTGTTCAGTCTCCAAGTTATGTCCAACTCTTTGCAACCCCATGGACTACGACACACCAGGCTTCCCATCCTTCATCATCTCCTGAAGTTTGTCCACACTCATGTCCATTGACTCAGTGATGCCATCCAGCCATCTCACCCTCTGTCATCCCCTTCTCTTCCTGCCCTCAATCTTTCCCAGCATCAGGGTCTTTTCCAATGAGTTGGCTTTTCACATCATGTGGCCAAAGTATTGGAGCTTCAGCTTCAGCCTGCCTAGACTGTGTCTGCTCCTGGAATGAACTTTTCTCCTACTGGTAGCTGTTGCTGCTGCTAAGTCGCTTCAGCCATGTCCGACTCTGTGCTACCCCATAGACGGCAGCCCTCCAGGCTCCACCGTCCCTAGGATTCTCCAGGCAAGAACACTGGAGTGGGTTGCCATTGCTTTCTCCAGACCTTTACATAACTCTTAAAGAATGGATTCTTGTAAGTCACTGGCTTGTCTTCACTATGCAATAGATATCGGTTACTATTTTGTCATCATTTTATATGCAGGAGACCCAGTTTGATTCCTGGGTCAGGAAGATCTGCTGGAGAAGGGATAGGCTACCCACTCCAAAATTATTGGGCTTCCCTGCAATGAGGGAGACCTGAGTTGGGAAGATCCCCTGGAGAAGGGAAAGGCTACCCACTCCAGTATTCTGGCCTGAAGAATTCCATAGACTGTGCAGTCCATGGGGTCGCAAACAGTTGGACACGACCAAGCAACTTTCACTTTCACTATATGAATAAGATTTATTACATGTCTTGCAGCCAGACCTCCTTGTACCTTTATGTACGCTTCTCTTGCAAAGCATATTAAGGATTATATTTTCCGTTCCTATTTAAAACTATTATCAGATTATTCTATACAATTCAAGACATGGTATTGAGAGAGAGAGAGAAAGCATTTCTCCCAAGAAGAAATCAGTTCCAATTCCATCTCTGTCAATTACCAGAGTCAACCAAATGACTTTGAAAATGTAACTCACTATCTCTCAGGTGGGTTATTAGTTCCTGGTCATCTTCAGTGAGTAAGTGCCTATAAGGGTGGCTGAAACTGCAGGTGCTCGATCAGTATGCATGTCCAGTCCTTCTCTTTTCCTTTTTATGAAAACCCCCCTATTAATGTTGCTCCTCTATTTAAAATATATTTTTATTTTATGTCACAGAATATGCATAAAATCATCAGTCCAGTTGTTCTCAGCTGTTTCTATGTCACTTTATATATGCTCCAAACACTCCTCATGTATCCCCACTTTACTGATATCCTAACATACATGTGGGTGTGTGCTTAGTTGCTCAGTCATGCCTGACTCTTTGTGACCTGCCAGGCTCATCTGTCCATGGGATTTTCCAGGCAAGAGTACTAGAGTGGGTTGCCATTTCCTTTCCCGTCCCAAGGGACCTTTCTGACCCAGGGATTGAACCTGCATCTCCTATGTCTCCTGCTTTGGCAGGTGGGTTCTTTACTGGCTGAGCCATCGGGGAAGCTCCTTAACATACAAGCGCTCCCTCTTTGCTGCCTTGACTGAAGCCTTTTGCCTTGTGCTCTGCTTAGTCTCTCAGTCATGTATGAATCTTTGCGACCCCATGGATGCTGGCTCCTCTGTCCATGGGAATTCTCCAGGCAAGAATACTGGAATGGGTTGCCATTTCCTCCTTCAGGGGATCTTTCCAATCCAGGGATCAAACTGGGGTTTCCTACATTATGTGCAGATTCCTTACCATCTGAACCACTAGGGAAGCCATTTGCCTTATCAATTTCCAAACCTCCAAAGTTCAAATCTTACCTTTTCTTCCTGCTACAACTTAACAGTTCCCTTTCTCCTTGCCTTAGCAAATCTCTGTCATTCACCCGTGAAATATTTATCTGAGCATAATCTCTCTCCTGAAAGGGGCAATGCATTTATGGAGCCTCATTGTTCACGTCTTATATTAATTGCAATATACATCTTGACTTGCAGGTACAAAGAGAGAGGAAGCAAAAATCTCCATCCCGTTCATTTCCCAATCAGACCTTGTACATGGCAGGTGCTCAATGGATGATATCACTGAGTGAGAAACGTTGAAAGAGAGAGAGAGGTCAAGAATGTGGTTGATTTTAGCTCTTATTTGACTTGCCCAGCTTATAAGAACACATTTTAAATGTGAGCTTCACCTGGGAGGAAATCTAGTTCAGCAGGGAGCAATTCTTATCCACCTTACTGCTTTGCAAGTTTTCACCCCTCCCCCACATCCCTCCCCATCGCCCCCGCCGACACACGACACACGCACTACCCCGCATGCCCCTACCCAGGCTGAGATCTCTCTGTAGGCAATTTCATGTCAATACATATGCAGACGTCTAAGGACAACTCAGAGGAGAGGGGGGTTCATCCCCCTGGGAAAGCAGAGTGGGATGCCGAAATGTGTAAACATCTAAACCCTCTTTTATTATTATCCGAGAAAAATTTGCTGAGATATTTCAGATCATTTGAAATATTTCTTTGAGAAATTTTCTTTTAGCCTTGTGGTTTTCTGCTCTATGTCTTTTACTTTTATTATTTTATCCACATTTCATACATTGGTGATCATATTGTAGCCATAATAAGGAAATCTATTTATTTGGACCTGGAGGCAATATTCTGATTATATATTCATCTCTGGTAGACTCTAACCATATCGGCTTTTCCTAGAACTGGTTTTATTAGATTTCTTGGAAGAAAGCAGAAAAGATTTGCTGAATTACATCTCTCACTTGTGATCAGAGAGAGAGCAGTCACGGGTGCTTTCAGACCAGGCATGCAGGGAGCTCTCTCAACATATTTCCAGGGACTCATATGTACATTCTGCACGATTTTTAACTGATATCTGAAATGACATTTGTTTTCCTTATTCAAATAGAAAAACCTATGAATATCTTAGGCATTTATTTTTAATCTCTAAAATATTAAAAACATTACAGTATATGAGTATAGTCAGGTTTCACTCGTGCATGAAACTTTCAGTTTCCTCTGACAACCTGAAGAAGAAGTCTCCCAACATGTCACTTTCCCAGACTAACAGAGGTTCGCAGTGTCCAGTGACTCCTCCCATATTACAGCTAATTGGGGATGTACTACAAGTAGATCCTGATTCTGTGACTTTTAACCCACGGTCCTTCATGACACAGTCCAGAAAACCGTGTTAGGAACCAGGAAAAATCCGCTCTCCACACCGTTTTGTCCCAAGTACCCTCTCAAATAACTTGATCTAATAATAAAAGAGACATTAGTTTATGAGTTGTTAATCATGTAGATGTGACCTTGGTCTTTTTGAACACTGTTCATAGTGTGTTATTATATGATTATTGGTGTTATGTAGATTTTTAGATGTTTTGATTATTCTGAGACCAATGTATTAAAAATCCAAACTTCTCGTTGTCTCTTCAGTATTATTTGGCTTGGATTGGCTGCATCCTCTCCAGTCCCCCAACCCCACCCCAACTCATCTCTATGAAACATACACAAGACAGCTTGCCCTGCAGCCGCATCAGCCCCCTTGTGGTACCTGGCCCGCCTGGGCTCTTTATGTCTTTGTGTCTCATCAAGAAAACTTGAAACAGGAGAACCATAGCAATGCTTCTATTTCTGGTTGCCAATCCTGGGATCCCTCCACCAGCCACAAGGAAAGAGGAAAAGAAGCAAAGGGCCAGGGATCCACAGCAGTTTTCTCACTAAGGCTGCTTTAGAAGCTGCTTTCATGTCCTTTGTTTAAATCTCAGTTGCCTTTCTTTTATGCTCAGTTGCCCCTGATGTTGCTGTTGTTTATTCCCTCAGTTGTGTCTGACTTTTTGCTACTCCATGGACTGTAGCCCACCAGGCTCCCCTGTCCATAGGACTGCTCAGACAAGAGTCCTGGCGTGGGTTGCCTTTTCTTTCTCTAGGGGATCTTCAGGACCCAGGGATAGAATCCATGTCTCTTGCAGGTGGATTCTTTACTGCTGAACCACCAAGGAAGCCACATGAGCTTCAGGTAGTATGAATTAATTTTTGAGACTTTGGCTTCCATATTTTCAGGACCGCAAATGTGTGCTCAGTGACACAGGACTTAGAGTATTGCATTTTATAAACTGTCTCAGTATATCACTGAAACTCTATGCATTGCTGGTTGAATATAATAGAAAAAAATAGGAGACTAATAGAACACAAGAATTATGTTTATTTGTCACTTGGGTTGAAATGGAAGAATTTCGTGATATCTCGCTGTCAATAATTCAGGAACATGTATTGAAGACCTGCTGTGTAGGGAACACTCTATTAGCTACTGCAAATTGGCTCATTTACATATTTGTCAGAATTGAGAGTATTGTGCCCTTTTCTATTAGTAAGATAAATTATTTAATTCATGGCCTCACAGAGTCATCACTTCAAACCCTGACTATAGGAAGTCGGTTTGTATTTGTTAAATAAATAAGCTATGTTGCAACAGAATATGAAAGAACAAGAAAATGTTTCCCCTAAATGGCCTACAGCTTGAATTTCTGTGGAACAACTGGAGAGAATGTTAAAAAAAAAAAAAAAAGATATGCAGTTGAGTTTGTGAATTGCTTGGCACAGAAAAATGCTTTTGATATTTAGAAAATGAAAAATGCTTCTGTAGACAGGGGTCATCAAAAAGATTCATGGAAGAGGGGAGAAATCGAACCATCTTTTACTATGTTCCTACTGTGTGCCAGCTATTATGCTAGACAATTTAGGTACATTAGTGAGTTGCACATTTAATCGAATTATAATTATCTTATAAAATGAATATCCCATTTTTACAGGAAGTAAAACTAAGAGTCAGGAGATGTTTAAATAAATTTTCTGTTATTATTTAACTAGTAAGAAACTGTATCAGATTTGTCTATTTTTTTAATTTGATGACTATTTTCAATGCGCTTACTAAAGAGCCATTAGATTGAAAGCTAGAACCTCATGTTTGATGAACATGGAGAAGGTTGATGAACAATTTTTGTTTTTTAGTTAGCAAGGAGAGAAAATGCAATGATGGCTGAGTTTGAGCAATTCTGAAAATAAGATTCCATAGAAAGAATGAGGTCCATTGAGAGGAGGTTTCGGGCTCCAGACTAAGAAAAAAATTGGATTGGATGTCAGAAGCATTAGGAAATTGGAAGTTCTTAATCCAGAGAAATGATAAACTGACCTGGCCAAAGCAGTCAGACTTGTTGAGTCAGCACCCGTGGCTTGCTTCTCTATATAATAGAGGAGAAAAAAAAAAAAAAAAACTACTGAAGCCATCAGCTAAGTGTTTCCCGCTGGAAGTTACATAAGCCTAATTGGAAAAGATCACCAGTGTCATTAGTTTATGGTTCCTCCTACAGTTTCTTGATAATAGGAGTTTTACTTTCTTTTTTTACCCCTGGAATGAAAGATTTAATCTTTGATAGAAAAAAAATCAAGAGGAACTTCGCCTTCCAGTTTTAACAGCCCTGAGTTGGTGAACATTTACTGTTGGTAGGAGGGAGGCCGCTTTCACCAAGGGGCATTTCACAGGGACCCTCACGGGGGCTCAGCTTTCTCGGGTCGGGGAGAGCGCAGATCAGACTACAGGGGGTTCAGCAGGCTGAGCACAGCATTCTGGCCCAGCTGTCATCCTTGAGAAGGGCTGGGGTGAGGCACCAATATGTACCCAGAGAGTGAGCCTCCATCAGCCAGATGGAACTCCAAGCTGTTGCCAGAACTTGCTGTCTGCAACCTGCACTGTGAAATGATGCAATGCTAGACACAGAAATATGGATTGTCAGCAAACCCTTGAGAGTCGGACAGCCTGAGCTGACACCGTGCGACTCCATCCTCCAGAGGACCGTCGCCTTCCACAGGACAATTCGTGGTGTACTTCAGACCAAACACACACAAAACGTGGCAAGAATAGAACAAAAAATTCCTGGATAATGTTTGTATAGTTTACTCAAATGTTAACACATTTGCTTTTTGCTTTAGCCTTCTCTCTCTCTCTCTCACACACACACACTCACTCACTCAGTTATGTAGTTTTCTTTCAGAATGATTTCAAGATAAGTTGCAGACAAGATGTTTCTTTACCACTGACACGACAGTGTGAGTTTTCAAAAATAAAGAATTATTTCTCATAAACACATTCCAGCGATCAATATCATGCAATTAATGCTATAAACTATGATGCAATCAACAGAACTTACTCAGATTTCCCCAGTGGGAGAGCATAGGCCAGCGTTTTGTAAGATGTCTCCCAATTTGGCTTTGTCTAATGTTTCCTTATGATGACTCAGAATATTCCATTTTTGGCAGGAGTACAACAGAGGTGACGTCAGGTTTCTTCCCATGTGGACTCTGGGAGGTTCATGCTGGCAGTCAGTCTCGTTACTGGCAGCGCTAACTTTGAGGTTAGCACCAGACCCCTAGCCAGAAGGACAACTGAATAGCTATAGCTCAGACCTCAGGCTCCCAGAGCAAAACTCCTGGAAAATCCAGTCAAAGGCAGACACCTTCATTCTCAGTGTACAGATATTATCTTTGAAGGTAGCATGATCTGTCTTTTTTGTAGCTCTCCTCATTATCCAAAATTCTCTCTTTATATTGGAAACATCTCGTGTAGCTGACCACTGTGTCTGGAGTACCAGGAACCAGGCGCCCTTCAGGGCAGATGCTTGATCCATCATTTGGAACGAATGCCCTGGGCCACCCCACCCAGAGCATCCCTACCCAGGTTGATTTTTGCCCCTTCATCTCTGCACCTTGAGCCCTATTGATGCAGGTTTACCATCATCCTGGGAACATGGCGTGAAATTCATACCACCCCCTAGTTTAAAGTTACTGTGCTACCTGGAATGATATTCCTCATTTGGCTACTTGGCAAAGCCGCACTCACTTTTCAAGTTACAGTACAAATGTCAGTTCCTCTGTGAAGTCACCCCTGACTCCACAAGGGAGAATTAATTTCCCACATCTGTAACCCCATAACAGTTCATATATAATTACAGCATAGCGCGCTGCACACAACTCAGCGTATAATAGCTGTGTCTTCTGTGTCCTTAAGGCTGGGGTTTTTGTATGCCTCCAACTCCACACAAAATACAGCACATGGTTGCTGCTTTTTTCTTCTCTATTTTGTTGTTGTTGTTTGTTTGTTTGTTTCTAATGAAAGTTTTCACCCAGAAATTCAGCAAGAGGCTCGTCCGGCTTCTTGTCTGTGAATTCTTCATAGCAGCCAGGCTGACTCTCCACTTGGAATATCCGTTGGAATGAGAGGAGCATCTCTGCTCTCCACCCCAGCTCCACCCTCACCATACCTGCTCTTCTATTTGAGGACTAAACAGGAAATTCCAGATCAGTCATTTTGGGGCTTAAGATTTCAAAATGACTCTTGAGCCACACTTGTTTCTGAGTGCTGTTTATTTTGGGCTAAAGTGCTAATGGATTAAATAACACATTTGGCTTTGGGTGGGGGCCTAAATGCCTCAACCTCAAAGCAAAATGTAAAGGGGATGTTGTAGATGAGGGATGAGCTGCCTTAAAAAAAATAATAATAAAGGAAAATTAACCTCAAGGCATGCCACGAAGTCAGCCCTGGTTAGACTCAGGGATGCACAGATACTCATGTTAGGTCAGGCTCAGGTGGTAAAATATCTGCCTGCAGAGCAGGAGACCTGGGTTTGATCTTTGGGTCAAGAAGATCCCCTGGAGAAGGGAATGGCAACCCAGTCCAGTATTCTTGCCTGGAGAATTCCATGGACAGGGAAGCCTGGTGGGGTTGTAAAGAGTCACACACAACTGAGCAACTAACACTTTCACACTCACATGTTAGTTCACCCCACTCACTCTAATCACATGAAACACAGTAAAAAAAAAAAAATTCATGGAGGACACCAGTGTGGACTAGAAATAGTAAGTATTTATAGAGCACTTTGCACCTTGAAATATCCTGAGATCTTCTTTGACAGGGGTCAGGGGTGGTTCTAGATGAAGCCCATTTTTCTCCAGCAAGGACAAGGCAGGGCATGTATACATGTAGTCACAAGAACCACGGGAGGGTCATAAGCAGGATTGAGAAGACTGTATACCTGAGGAATGACCGTGTTTAGAGACAAGATATAGTTGACCCCAGAGTGTGCCAAAAAACTCCCAGTCTGTCTGCAACCATCCTGTAGCCATTCACCTACCGGACTGCAGGAGTCTGCTCTATGGGCCTTTGCATGTTGTGGTTCCTTACTTTGGAGCTCCTGGCATTTAGTTGCGTATTTGAAATGTATTTCCTTTCCGCGCTTTCATCATCAGCGTCTACTTGCCTTGCAAGCTAATGATGCGCTCCCTTCTCATAAGAGAGGAGAAAAAGTCATGGGTCTGCTGTCACGATGAACTCTGTCGACGGGCACAGGTGGACAAATATAGGGAGTGATCAGAGCCAGTGCAGGTAACTGTTTTCATTGTGATGGACATGGATTTGAACCTATTCCTGTTCACCCTCTTTGAAAAAAAAGGAAAGAAAGAAAATTATTGGAATAATGATCAATTATAGACAACTTGTGCTTACACTGGGGACCCAGTGCAGCACCCAAGGATGTTTTGATCATGAAAATGTGTGTTCTTTCTTGTCCAGTTATTATAGCTGAAGACAACAGAGCAGATTCTCCCTGATTCCATCAGCCTCATCTTCAGGAGCCATCAGACATCAGTAAAACCACTGCTAGAAACAGTGTTCAGTTCAGCCCAGCAAACCCTGATCGACGTCACGGCTGCTGCAGACAGTCAGGACCTGTCCCCCCACCCTGAGGAACTTCTCTTCTGGAAAAGGCCGCCTTCTGAGTAGAATTCCCTGCCTACCCCCATCTGTTTTGACAGGCTGCAGCCTAAAGTTCGTGGTTTACTTTGGAAGAAAAACGCAAAGTTTTGAAAAGTGAATTAAAAACTGGCTGTCAAAGAATCCTTGCCCTTGAGAAAATAATGTTGCGGTTGTTCAGTTGCTAACTCGTGTCTGACTCGGTGACCCCCAGGGACTGTGGCCTGCCAGGCTTCCTTGTCCTCCACTATTTCCTGGAGTTTGCTCAAATTCATTTCCATTGAGTCGGTGATGCTTTCCAACCGTCTCATCGTCTGTTGTCCCCGTCTCCTCCTGACCTCAGTCTGTCCCAACCTTAGGGTCTTTTCCAGTGAGTGTACTCTTCACCTCAAGTGGCCAAAGTATTGGAGTTTCAACTTCAGCATCAGTCCTTCCAATGAGTATTCAGAGTTGATTTTCTATAGGATGGACTGGTTTGATCTCCTTGCAGTCCAAGGAACACTCAAGAGCCTTCTCCAACACCACAGTTTGAAAGTATCAATTCTTCAGTGCTCAGCTTTCTTTATGGTCCAGCTCTCACATCCATACATGATTACTGGAAAAACCAGAGCTTTGACTATACGGAAATTTGTTGACCAAGGGATGTCTCTGCTTTTTAATACGCTTGCACATACATTCCTGTGAGCTACAAAACTACACTGAGGGAAGGGAGCATCCTGGTTGTGAACAAAAGAGCTGGACCTGAGGCTGTGCAAATGCTGGTGCAGGTGTGCACACACGTCAAGGTTCATGCTGCCAGGAAACGCCAAAGGCTCCTGTCCTGTGTTAGTGAGAAACACAGGGACAAACACCCCGGTGATCTTACATCCTTATGTGATGGCTCTTGTGCTCATTTGTGTGGAGAAGGTTGGAAGTGCAGGAAGCTGGGATCAGGTGCGCAGCTGTCTGGGAAGAGAGCTCGGCCACTGACTCAATGCACGTTATGTGCTCGGAAGTCAGTACCCCCTCCTCCCCTGCCTGTGTGCACAAGTCGGTTCTCTACATCAGTGTCTCTAATCCCTGCCCTGGAAACAGGCTCATTTGTACTGTTTTTCAAGGGTGGGGCCAACTGAGGGAATCGCTGACAGATATACACTACCGGGAGAAGGAAATGGCAACCCACTCCAATATTCTTGCCTGGAGAATCCCAGGGACAGGGGAGCCTGGTGGGCTGCTATTTATCGCGTCACGCAGATTCTGACACGACTGATGTGACTTAGCAGCAGCAGCAGCAGCAGCAGCAGCATATACACTATCATGAGTGAAATAGATAGTTGGTGGGAAGCTCCCTGTGTACAGGGAGCTCAGCTCAGTGCTCAGTGATGACCTAGGGGGTGGCGGGAGCTTGGGAGGGAGGCTCTAGAGGGAGGGGATATATGTACACTTATAGCTGGTTCACGTCATTGTTCGACAGAAACTAGCACAACATTGGAAAGCAATTACATGCCAATTAAATAAATAAAGTCAACACCACTCAGAGAAGGACCATTACCCCTGCTCTGGCTGATAAGGACCTAAGAGAGGCAACCGCCCCCTGGACTCCAAACAGGTCTGAAGGACCTGAGAGCAAGATAATATCTACAAGGGCAGGAGGATTCATTTTTATGAAAGAGTATTCATGATAGTGGCTTCCTTGGTGGCTCAGCGATGAAGAATCCACCTACAGGAGATGCAGGAGACACAGCTTCAGTCATCAGGTTGGGAAGATCCCCTGGAGAAGGCATGGCAACCCATGTCAGTATTCTTGCAAGAATTCCATGGACAGTGGAGCCTGGTGGGCTGCAGTCCATGGGGTCGTGAGAGTCAGACATGCCTTAGCAACCTAACAACAAGATTGATGGTAATGAGATGATACAAACCTGAACTTTTAAAATCGACTTTGTTCTTGCCTTTCTCAACAGTTTTGTTTCTTTGCACCCTGAGCTGGTGATTTATTATATCATTTCTTCACTCTCTCATGATCTATAATTCGCCTTCTCTCAACCTGTCATGAAAAAGTTCCCACACTAGTGACAGCTTATATGTATCATTCTTTTAGAAATACACATGCTGGTTTCTACAGCTATCTTGTAGTCAATGCCATTTCTCATATTATATATAAGATCACTAATTACAAACTATTTATTTAAAATTGCCATTACTGATTTTTGTTAGAGGCGATATGTGATGATAAATGACCCATTTTTCCTTAAAAGAGGTCAAGACTTCTCTCACAGAACCAGTGTCAGACTCACCTTGGGGTTTCTCCTTGCTCCCAATGTTGCATATTAAAACAACCAAAAGTTGACGTGTCTTACAGTGCTCTGTCATGAACATTCTAAACCCTTCCAGGTGAGAGGATGGCAAATCTCCTATAGATAATTAAATGCAGCATGAGATCTGGAATTTATCTGAAGCTAGGAAAGCATTGCAATAAAGGACTTTGTTGGGACAAATAACAGCATTTGATTTTAGATTGTGAATTAGATAGTAATTTCTCAATGGTGTTAAATTTTGTGATTTGGGTAATTGCACAGAAAGAAACATTCTTAGGAGAAACACACTGAAGCATTTAGAGGTAGAGACATGTTGTCTCCAACCTATTACAAATGGTTCAGGAAAAAAAATCTATAAATACATACACACACACACACACACACACACACACACTCACAGATAATTTGAGAATGCCATGGGCAAAATGTAGACAATTGGAGAATATGGGCAAAGGATATGACATTTTTGAACTATTCTTGCAACTCTTCTGTAAAGTAAAATTGTATCCAAAATATTCTTAAGAATATAAGAAGAAAATCTTGTTATTTATTGACTATTTTGATCATTACCAGTCTTTTTTCTTTTTGATATGTATTCTTTCTTTTTTTAATTACATTTCTAAATTGAATAAAAATATAATTAAAACTGTAAAGATGATGCTTTTGTAGTTTTTTTCTTTTAACTCCTACAAAGGTTGCATTTAGAAATAATATTCTTTTTAGAAACAGCCCTGCTTTGCAGAAATTTTAACTAAAATATTTAGAAAATAGGAGAAAACTAACATACTATTTTGTTCAAGAATACGCTTTGATTTTGGTCTTTTGTATCCATCCCACTCCCGCTCTGTTGGGTTGAAAACACATGACTTTGGTGTCTAGGCTGTTCACGATCACAAAGGATAAACAGAGTCTCTAATCTCTGGGTCTTGACTCCTCAGATATTTCCCTATTTTAAGTCATCCATAAACCCACTCACAATTAAATCAACCTTTAGCCATCCTCCCCTGGTGAAAAAGAAATATTACCTTGTCACAATTATTACAACCTCTAATAAAATTGTATGTTGCATGTTCAAAATATGTTTGTTAAGCAGGAAAGCACCCCAATGTAACCATTTTCCTCCTGTAGGAAAAGCAAGGATCAGGGTTCGCTATCTGTGAAATGACAACAATCAGATTCAAAAATGCAAAATGGTGTTATTTTTAAATGGGTCCTTGGCAGTTAGGGGTGGGGCGAGGCCCTGGAAGAGAAGAAAGGGCTGAATTCGTAGAGGGGATGGTTTTGCCTCAGATCACTTCAGCTTCCCTCCTTGGCTTCACCTTCCTGCTCACAGCAATCTGAGCTGCTTCATGGACACCTCTGCCAAGCAAAGGATCCCTCAGCCCATTCGGTGGATTAGCCTTAGGCTTTGGCAGAATCTCATGATCTATGTTATTTTGTCAGAATAATAAGTCAGCACCCTCCTCAGATTGGCGGACCAAACCGCCTTCTCCAGGCCTGACAGCCTCTTCCTGGTGCTGCGTCTCTATTTACTGTCTGTCCTCAAAAACTAAACTGTGTCTCGTGAGCAGCACAGGCCACAGCGAACCCCTTTAAGGACAGCTGGGGGGTGGCATCGACGATTGAACATGGAGAAAGAGTGGGGTTTTTCTTTCTTTTTTCTTTCCTTTCTATGTCCCTCCCCCTCCTCCTCGCCCAACCCCCCTCCCCCTCTCCCCTACCCTCCCTTTTTTAAAAATCCACCTTCCCTGCTCAAATTCCAAATCCTTTTAAAGTTCAGTGAAGGCTTCTCCCAGCACACCCTTCTGATTTCAAAGGGAGACCATCTTAAGTGAAAGAGAAAGTTTATTCAGGTGGCAGGAACCGAACAAGCCCCCAGTGATGCCCAGGGGGAGGGGGGCTGCAGACAGTCTCTCTCCCTCTCAGGGCCTCCATCCTAAAGAGGCCCAACAAAACCCCAGAAAAGCAGGCTGCCAGGAATCTTGCTGCCTGAGCCCAAAACAGGGGTGACGGCAAGCTGCCCTCTCATTATAGTCTGGGTCTCAAGGTTAGAATGAGACCCTGAGGGTAAGGAGCTGTCAATTAGAGATAACGCCAACCAATGTGGTCGGCGAGCTGGACTTATCTCCTAGCAACCCCTGCATTCAGGGCTCAGCCCCCCAGCCCACCCCCCGCCCCAGCTCCCCCTCCCCCAGCAGTTCGAGCCATCTTGAAGACAGTGAAATAACCTTTTCAATTTCAGCAGAGGCAGGAAGACTTCTGTGTCCTCCATCCTCCGTGGAATCTGGTGACATTTGACTAGAAATAGATTTGAATCTGGAAAGAATTAAGATTTTCTTGTTTTGCCAATTGCAGATGTTTCAAAGGGAAGACTGAATAGAAATATCTGGCCCAACAATCAGAAAAATCGCGATGCGGTCGGAGGCTGGACACCTTGGGCTTCCAGAGATGGGTCTGTCATGTTTATGTATCAGCGGACATTGTCTCCCGGAGCTGTCTGTTTTATGCTTAAGAGGAATTTGCCAAGAGTTGGGAGTGTTGGAGTGGCCGTGGTTACCAGGGGAACTCTGCCTGCCTTTATCCAGCATGGCAGGGCATATAGAAAGCGGACAAGCATAAATCCTATTAAGAAAAGCACAGGGTTACGCACCATTGATGCGGTGAACATCACAGAATTTACTACCAGAATATATACTTGGTGCAAAAAAAAAAAAAAGAAAGAAAATCGCATACATTCCTTAGTGCTGTCTATTCATTAGGTTTGGGAATCGTGTTGTTGATTTTTCTAATCTCGAGCAGAGTGAGGATGACAAAACATGGGGAGATTACTAGGGAGAGGGGAGAAAGCCAGCCTTTGATTTTCCATTGGTAACTGCAATAACAAAGGGCTACCTCAGAAATGTTGTAAAAATAGCAGATGCAAAATACCCAGCCTGAGGCAGGGTGTAAATTAGGCACTCCTCTTGGAATTAAAGATTTGGTTTAACAAAGCTCTTTTGTAGGATTGCAGCCTCCTGGGCTCCCGGTGCAAACCCAAGCCCTGGCCATGTGTTCAGAAAGCTCTTCACAGGGCCGTCTTCTCTGTAGCTCCCCCAAATCAATCCTGCCCCTGCTGTTGTGAGATGGTGGCCTCATTTACGGGGCCAGAGTCTGTGCATTTTATATCCACACCTGCATATGCTCTGCCCTTGATCAATGAGGCCAGTATCTTTGTGTGTGTATACTTAAATTATTAAGGGTATATTTGGGGACAGTAATCAGACAGCCAAGAAACAAACAAAATACATGTCAAGCTGGGTACCGAGGCTTCTTAGGTGGAGGAAAAAGCTGCTTCATGGGGAAAGTCAGTGATGGAGCAGAAGGTTGCAAAATAGATGTTCTGTTGGTGGCTGGGAGTTTATGGGCAAGGAGATCAGTTCTCTATTATGCAGCATGATAAATAAGAAATGTCTCTCCCCCACCACCACCACCTGAACAGTGCTAGCCTGGATTTATTTCCCTCCCTACTTCTCAGTGTGCAGATGAATTGCTCATTAAGCTCAAATGCACTGGTTTTCCTGTTACCTCTTGTCAACACCACAACACACAGAAAAGCTGTTTTTGAAAGAGAAAGGAGAAAGGCATAAGGAACTTTGAATCTTTTTGTGTGTGTGTCTGAAGGTGGGGTATCTACACAATTCTGCTTTGGTTTATTTTCAGAATCAAGATCCCATTTTTTTTTTAAAGCTGGCAAATATATCACAAAATATCCAATACCTTAAAATTTGTTTTGTGTAATTTACAGAAATTAACCTTTTCTCATTCTCAAAGAAGAAAGTGATATAGCTTTGTAAATGGTTTTAAATGGTGGGAACACCTTGCATGTAATTTCACATAAAATATTTAAAATAAGACGTAAATATACACACTATCAGAACATTTTTACAAATATTCCTGTTGCTTTTAAATCCCAAGTTTTTTCCAGTGTGAAGAATATCTCTGGGTTTGTACCATGGTAGGTGGCATTAACTTGCTTACAGTGACCAAAAAAAAAAAAAAAAGGCTCAAAAAAAGAATCATCCATAACCATCAACCTTTAGTTTATTAAACAGAAAACCAGTCATCGCCCAGCACTCTGCAGTGAACCATCAATTGGTTCCCTAGGAGATGACTGATGTTAACCTCTTCGCTGCTGCAGGAATTGAACACATTCTCCGAGCAGCATCGCAGGGCCCACGACCCGCCTGCAATTCATTAATCTGTGGCTGAGAGCTTCAGTTTCCAAAAGGCTTTTGGTCTGTAAAAAGGGTCAAAGATCAGGCTAGATCTAGATGTAAATCCCACTCCTCCTGGGCTTTCTGGGTACCTTGTGTCACTGTTTTTATTACTCTATGTTGCATATACAGGATCGTATCTCTTTACTCTCCAGTCTTATTGAAGAAACTGATGTCTGCTAACTTCCACAATGTACACGACCAGATTGTATTTCCAGAATTGGATTCCTGTACATTATTATTAAAAGTTCCACTTTGAAAAAATATGATTTGCTTTCTAACTATACGTTCATTCAGTTCAGTTACTCAGTCATGTCCAACTCTCTGTGACCCCATGGACTGCAGCACGCCAGGCTTCCCTGTCCATCACCAACTCCCGGACCTTGCTCAAACTCATGTCCATGAGTCAGTGATGCCATCCAACCATCTCATCCTCTTATATATATATATAATTATCCTAGCATAGAATTTCTTTATGTGCTTAGCCTACAGTTCTCATCAGCTATCCATTCAGTTATCTGTTGGGGAACGCCATTGCAAAGCATCAGTCCAGAAGTGAGAAGACCACATTTTTGTCCTGGCTCCATATTTGCTAAATGACCTTGACTAAGTCACAGCTTCTGAAGCCTCAGTCTCTGCAGATCAAGAAAGGGAGGACCCACTGAAGTATTTGAAAGTGAGTATGAGCTTCATGCATTGGAGAAGGAAATGGCAACCCACTCCAGTGTTGTTGCTTGGAGAATCCCAGGGACGGCAGAGCCTGATGGGCTGCCATCTATGGGGTCGCACAGAGTCGGACATGACTGAAGCAACTTAGCAGCAGCAGCAGCAGCATGAGCTTCAAACTCATGCAAACATAGGTCATTATTTCCATAATTTTATGTCAGCTTTGCAAGATACTAATATATATATATATATATATATATATAGATAGATAGATAGATATTAGTCAGTAGAATTGCCAATCTTCAAAAAGCACAAATAGCACTATTTAGTTGGTTTCACTGTTGACCAGTTTCCTTCTGGTTACTTACTTTTAAATAGCCCTTTCACAATCAGAAAAGCATTCCTTACTGACCACACTTCACTGAAGAAATTTGTAAATGTTAGTGTTCTATATGTTGGTGATTTCCCTTGTCTAAGGAAGGAAACAGATTATTCAGGGAGTGACACCTTAAGATCTAAAGATACTTTTTTTTCCAACAATAATTATAATATTTATTTAAAGTAATAACATACTTTTTTTATTTCACCACCTGACTTATGGAACTCTACCTTTTTTTTCCCCCCTTGCTCTTGTTTTTATAAATGTATGTGATTATTTTGACAAAATTTTGTAATCTTATAGGATATTCCCAGTCTGCAAAGCTATTCCTTCAGCCTGAAATAGCAGTTGGAGACTGAAAAATGTAATGAACCAGAGACCCATAACAAAGGAAGATATTTATTCCAGAAAAGGATCTGTGATAAGATGCACACCTCCACAACATGGGTGTCATCGTTATGTATTTAAATCAAATTTTGTTCCAGGTTCTAATTCCTAAGTTTTAGAAGAAAGTTCTGCTCTGGAACATTTTCTACTAGACAACGCCGTGAAGCCGTGAAAAATGCAGTCTAAAGAATTAGACCAGGTGAAATGACTGTTCTCTTTTGAAAAGCATACAAAGACTACATTACAAAGGTGCTGGCTGACCTGAAGTCATGATTTTATTCTTCTGCAGATTTCTATTGGAAAGAACCTGCAGTTAAAATGTGTATGTGTGTGTGTGTGTGTGTGTGTGTGTGTGTGTGTACAGGAATACACGGGTATGTTTATATGCACACAAGCACAGACACACACATACATGCACACAGTAAGAGCCAGCAGGTTAACAGAAATAGAACAAGAAAACTTACTTGGAAAACTTACATTTTCCACATTGAATTCTACTGTATTTATGTATTTCCACAGAGAAGGCAGCGTATTTTAATTTCTCCTTTCACCCTGTGTTCAAGCAGTAAGCTTTCCCTAAATACGCCCAAAGCAGGTACCGTGTTTCTGTGTTAAAGCCTTACCCATCCCTGTGATAGTGAGCAGGAGACAGAAAAGTTGACAAGCTGACTTTTTACCTAAACAATACCTAAGTTGATGAACCAATGCCATCAAGGAAAAGCTTTGCTGGTCACGTATTGCCCATGCTTTGAACTTACCAATCCCTTAGATATTTCAGAGATTTATTCATGAAAGGCAATCCTGGATTTGAGTTCAGAATGGACAAGGAGGGCTGCTGACTCAAGGGGCTGCAGGGACCCTGGGGGCCACTGCTAGGCAACAGCCCATCCTCAGCCCAGCAAACAGACAGACCACAAAATGAATGACCTCATCTACAAATCAGCTATTTGATATGCAGATCGGACCACAGGCCTCTTCAAAAACACAGCCCTTCTCAGGCAGCAGGTGCAGCGAAGGAGTGAGTGGCCTTCCGTCGTTTCAAAAGCTGGGCTGCCTCACTCTCTCCCTCTGGCCCTTAACAATTTCTGAAGCTCTATTATCTTCATTTTTTATTTAGACGGTCCATTTACAGAATCAGGGTTCATCCTCCACTCTCAGTTCAGAGGCCTAACCTTAAGCCAAGACATGAAGCAGGATTTAGAAGCCACAGGAACAATTGAAGGAAGGATAACATCACTCAGGCTCCTCTTCACAGATAAGAGAACAAAACAAAAACCCTGGCGAGTCCAGACACAGCGCATTTCTATATGCTCCCCCATCCCTCACAGTTCTAATGACACATGTCTCCTTGAAAACAATTACCGATGCCTATAGCAGAAACGGAGGTTGCTTTTCCATTTGTGCTGGATGAAGCCCTATAAGTTGAGGATGGAATGAAAATATCCCCCTCCATTCTTTATGAATAGTTTTCTTTTGTGGCCACAGTTGTCTTCAGCACAGTGGTATGGACGCCTCCGATCAGAATTATGGCTTACCGGGTCATGAGAGGAAAGCGTTTTTTTAGCCAACAAGCAAAAAAATAAACAGTTCTTTCCCTCACCCACCCCCTCCTCCTCAGACTTTACACCAGTGGTGAGCTCCTGGCTATGCTTCATACGGCTGTAAAGTGCGATGTAATATAATTTATATTGTCTGTGGTTGCAGGTTATATCCTGCAAGTCATAAACTATTACCATTTTATGGCTCTGCTGCAGCTATTAACTAAATGAAAGAGTTATTCATTTGAAATCTGGAATCCGTGCAGTGCCCAGGCTTAAATTCATCAAGATCCACTAGTATAAAATATGTGGAAATATTAAAGATAAAAGATCATACACAGTGAGGCTGGGGGTGGGGCAGGGGGTGTGCAGAGCACCTTGCAGAGCTAGAATTTTATCACACACGGAGGGTTTGTATCATTTCTACCTGCACACTTATTTCTAGAGAATCTCATTTCTTGAGTTGAATCACAATAGCTGGTTTGGATTGGTTTATGTACATGTTGGGGTTTGGATTGTTTTGTGCACATGTTGGGGTTTGGATTGGTTTGTGCACATGTTGGGGTTTGGATTGGTTTGTGCACATGTTGGGGTTTGGATTGGTTTGTGTACATGTTGAGGTTTGGATTGGTTTGTGTACATGTTGGGGTTTGGATTGGTTTGTGCACATGTTGGGGTTTGGATTGGTTTGTGTACATGTTGGGGTTTAGATTAGCCTGTGTATTTGTGAATCAAGCAAAAAGATTGCATACCTATTTTGACATATTTCACACATACTGGAGATACCTATATGTGTTTAGATATAGATGCAGAGAGAGATACCAAGAGGTAAAATAATGACTATTAGCTTTGGAATAAAAATTTGCACTGCTTTGTCATGACACAATTATTTTCAATTGCTTCTAAATTTATTTTCAGGGCCTATGATTTCATCTTTCTTTTTTTAAATTAAATACAAACCAGTCACACAAAATATAGCCATTCCACTGACTCTGGGGAAACCAGCACATAAGCAGTTTCCACTCAACACATCGACATCAGATCTATTTAAAAATATTTCTTAGTTTGGGAGAGATCTTTTCATCAAGATTTGAGTCATAGTGTCAACCACAATTTGGTGGCTTTTCTTTAACAGACAAGATTGGAGCTTGGAAAGAAGGCCAAATGGAAAGTAAGATCCTGCAGATGTTCAAAGGAACAAAAAGACGTACAGGAGTGTGCATCAACCCAAGAAGTGGTGAAAATGTTGCTTGAAACCCTACCCACATAAGGTCCTGGGAGGTTATTTTCAGATGATGACCATTATCCTTTATTACCAACTGAATGATTCTGTCTCCCAACCACTCAGATGCTGAAGCCCAACCTCCAGTGTGGTTTATTCAGAGATGGGGACTCTAGGAAAGTAAAGACAGCTAAGTGTGGCCTTAGTATGGGGCCCTGATCTGACAGGATTAGTGCCCTTATAAGAAGGACCATCTGGACCCTCACCCCCTCTCTCTCCACGGGCATATAGGCAAGCACAGCCCAGAAGGCATCCATCTGCTAGCAGGACTCACACCTGCTGGACCTTCATCTTGGACTTCCAGTCACCAGAATTCTGAGAAAATACATTTCTGCTGTTTAAGACCTCCCAGTCTGTAATGTTTCAGCATGACAACTCTAGAAGACTGATACATCCTATCATATTGAAATATTTTTTTCTAACATCTGAAAAACAAAATTTTAAAATTTATGTGTAAAATACAGCATGAGAACACATCTGAGTAGTGCAAAAATCAACAAATAAACTAAAACAAAATTGTGTTTTGTAGATTTTTTTTAAAGGCAAAATTCTGAACTGTTCTTGTCATATAGGTATTACTTTATGTGCCTGAAAGCTACTTAGAAACAATACTAATACTGGCATGTGTCCTGTTTACTCTGCCTATTAAGGCATCATTTTAAGATCATGGTGGTATAAAAGAAGAGTAGTGTCTTGAATCACAAGAACCTGCTCTCTGTTGAGTTAAAAAATATAAAAATAACTAAATAGAGACATGAGGCAAAGACTTTGAGTAGCACTGAATGCATGTAGATAGCTTCCCTGGTAGCTCAGATGGTAAAGAATCTGCCTGCAATGCAGGAGACCTGGGTTCAATCCCTGGGTTTGGAAGATCCCTTGGAGGAGGAAGTGGCAACCCATGACAGTATTCTTGCCTGCAGGATCCCAGGGACAGAGAAGTCTGGTGGGCTACAATCACCACTGAGCAACTTTCATCTTATTTAATCTCACCTGCAGTAACTCAGAAATAAGCACTGCTGGTCCCATTTTACAGGTGAAGAAATTTGAGGATCAGTGAGAGAAAATAATCCACCCAAAATTATCAGTAAATTTGGAGGATCCAAGATCCACAGCCAAGACTTCCTGAAATCAGCGTCTCACTACCAGGCTGTTAGCTGGTCCAGGTGTGCAGATGAAGGATGACTCAGCACTTTAAGAACTGGATGGGTCTAGAGAGGAGGAGCAAAGACACAGAGGAAGACAGAGGACATTCTGTGCAAGAAAAAAAAGTGAACAGAGATGCAGAGTTGGGAAGAGCACAGAGTGTGGACTCCATCACTTCGGTTGAATCATTAAAAAAAAAAAACAAAAAACAAAAAATGGAGAGATTTAACCCCAGATCATGAAGGTCCCAGCGACCAGGTCATAGAATCTACTCACCAAAGACTGGTGAGTCATTAGAATTTTTTGAAACAGAAATCCCTGGAAGAAGTATTATAACTTGTACTGATAAAAACAAATTACTTTCCTCAAGGTGACAGAGCACATGGCTTATAGAATGCTGCTTAAGAAAAGCATAAGGGGGAGAGCAGGCTGGAGAGCTTGTACTTTTGTTGTGCGTTCTGTTGGGCTTGATGTCCAGTGAGCAACGAAGGGCCATGGGAGGTGCTAAGTCATGGTCCACCTATCTGCTGTTCTTGTGTTTCTGAAGCCTCTTGAGTATGCACTGTGCATGCTCCAGGGGCAGGCGGGGGCTTCTCAAGGCACAGGCTCTGTAAACTGAGACCCGCCACGATGTTTGCCAAGCCACACAGTAGGTGCTCAGTGCAGAGCACCATGAGTGAGTAACTGAGAATTTGGGAAATTGGAGCAGGTGCAGAGTGCTGGGCACACAAACAGACTTCCTCTGATTTCAGAAATGGGACTTCAGCCTTGGAAATCTCAGGTCAGTGCTCTGAGGGCAGCGAGGGTGAAGAAATGAAGGATCAGCTCTCCCTGGACGGTGAGGACACAACTGACTTCTTTCCAACCCCAAATCGTGTTTATCTTTGACCACAAGGTTGTGCTTTCTTTGACCAAGAAAGCTGAGCACCGAAGAATCGATGCTTTTGACCTGTGGTACTGGAGAAGACTCTTGAGTCCCTTGGACTGCAAGGAGATCCAATCAGTTCATCCTAAAGGAAATCAGTCCTGAATATTCATTGGAAGGACTGATGCTGAAGCTGAAGCTCCAATATTTTGGCCACCTGATGCGAAGATCTGACTTATTGGAAAAGACCCTGATGCTAGGAAAGATTGAAGGCAGGAGGAGAAGGGGACGACAGAGGATGAGATGGTTGGATGGCATCACAGGCTTGATGGACATGAGTCTGAGCAAGCTCCAGGAATTGGTGATGGACAGGGAGGCCTGGCATGCTGCAGTCTACAGGGTCACAAAGAGTTAGACACAAGTGAGCAACTGAACTGAACTTGACCACACAGTACCAAAAAATGGATGTCAGTGAGTTCTAACCTGAAAGTCAGTGCACAGTTAACACAAAATCATATCTCCCTGTACATGTTTTATTTGAAATATAATAGATTCTTGAGCCCAGGACCAAAATATTTGGGAGAAGGATGTCTATTTAAATGAAGTCATTGTCCTGGTTAAAAGAGAGTGAAAGTAAGGCACATTTCCATATTCATGCACAACAGCAGAGAATATGAAAATGAAAAGTGAGATGGTGGACTCAACAAAAAGAATGTGATTGTGAACCGACATTCTAGGAGGATCTCACATCCTTTTTGCAGAAAAGACAGGTGCAGGCTCTTATTACACAGGTATGAGGTGTCCTATGTGCCAGGCACACCCCTTACTTGACTCCTGGTGGAGCTTATGCTGAAACTAAAAGGAAAGATGCCTCTACGTGCAAGCATTCAACGGAGTGCTGTGTGCTAAACAGCAACATCCTAGAGGAAGGGTCTTGTTTCTGAAACTGGCCAGGCCAACTCCAAACTAGTTTCTGCCAAAATGCCTGCATGTTCTCTGTGAGTTTTCTGGATCTACACCTACATTTCTTCTCTCTCATTTATCTAGGAGGATGAGAGAAATCTTTCTATACTTTCCCTAAGCTTATTTATTCAAATGTTTTCAAATTTGGCATCATCCCAAAGCGTATTTTTTTTTTTGCCAAAAATCTTCTATTTCTGCCCCCTTCCCTCCAAGCCCCATGTGTATTTTAAGCAAATTCTCACCCATATGGTACTCATTCCTGGGCTCTTAATTCATCTATATGCTGTTCTATTTATTATTCAATTATTCAATATCTTTTTAAGTTTCTGCGAAGGTTTGTATGCTTATTTGGGAATGGGGTTTTATATTAAGGTCTGTACACACTTGTTTGTTTCCAAAAAGGAAACCTTACTTAGACGTGATGGAAAATGGTGATGTATTAATGGGTTTGAACATCTCTCCATTTACAATCGACTCATGATACGAAGGTCAACAGGGCAGGTGATATGCAGCATCTCATTAGGTCCTCCCAGAGAGCTGTGAAAAAGGTCACTGCCCTCACTCTCAGTTGGACCCACAGAACAGAGCTTACCTGGGGCATGAGGCCATTCACAGGAGGATTGGCCCATTTAGACTACTCTGCCTCCCAAACCTGCAGGCTGCCCATTTACCCCACTGCCTGGTACCACATCTAATTTAGAAGTAAGGCAAGCATTTTTTAATGTAAGTTTGTTTATAGTCCAAATAAAACGTGCTACATTTTCTCTTGGGCTTCCTGGTGGATTCCAGGAAAAATCTTTGCTCCTTTATGGAAGACTCTATTTTTCTAATACCCTGGTTGGAAAGTCAGTTCCAGCATCTCCTTGGTCATTTTTCTCAGGAGACTCTCAGGTCCTCAATAAAGGACCACCCGTCATTTGATGCCTGGCTCAGTGGCTTCCCTGGTGGCTCAGATGGTAAAGCATCTGCCTCCAATGCGGGAGACCTGGGTTCGATCCCTGGGTTGGGAAGATCCCCTGGAGAAGGAAATGGTAACCCACTCCAGTACTCTTGCCTGTCCATGGACAGAGGAGTCTGGTAGGTTACAGTCCATGGGGTTGCAAAGAGTCAGACGTGATTGAGAGACTTCACTTTCACTTTCAGTGGAATCCTGGAGACACCTTGGAGCTGCAGGAAACTAGGCATACAGATTAGGTCCTCACCTCTCCTGCAATTGTTCTGCCATCTGTTAAACAAAACAAAAAAAAAAATCAACCAACCAAACAACAGAAACCTAAAAGCAGGGGTGATAGTAACGAGATGCTAAAGTAAGAGGTCGGTAAGAGTCACTGCCATAAACATTAAGAGAAGGCATGTTTTACACTTTATCCCACACTCTGTGGACAGCTTCTGTGCTCTGTTTTCTCAGTGTGTTTATCTGCTAAACAGGCATAATGATATGTGATAAGGATTCCAGTTCCCGATTCCAGCGTATGGAGGGTATTTCCACACCACCCGCCAAATCTTGGATATGAGCTGGGTGTCTTGACAATGGAGATAATGTCCAACCCCACAGGTTAAGGGCTCCTTCCTACAAGCCTGCCCACCACCCCTCCAACCTCCCCTCAGATGCCAGTTGCAAGTCCAAATAACTACCCACCCTTCTGACCAACTGGCTAGAAACAGAAGGTTCCAACTCCTCTTTGGGTTCTATTAACTGCTGACAGAACTCAGAGGAACCTTTCACTAACTAGATTAACTGCTTATTATAAGGAACAGCCAGGTGGAAATGATGTAGACAGCAAGCTGTGGCTACAGGGTGTGGTGCTTCCAGGCTCTCTGATCATGTGACTCTCCCCAAGTCTCCCCTCATTCATGAACCCAGAAGCTCTCCAAGCCCTCCACTTTGGGGTCTTTATGAAGACTTCATAACATAGGTGTTATTAATGAAATCATTGTCCATTGGTCACTGGTGCATACTCCAATTCCTCTTCCCTTTTCAGCGGCCAGGAGGAGGGCATTTAAGTGCCAGCCCTTCAAACACATGGTTGGTTCTCTAGGCAATCAGCAACCCCCACCCCCACCCCCTGCTCTGCCCTGACCTGAGGTGCTTTCCAAACATCCCCTCGTTAATGTAACAAAAGACATCGTTGACACTCTTTTCACTCAAGAAATCTCAAGGGTTTTCAGAACTCTGTACAGAAACAAAGACTATATATATTATATATGTAATATAAAACCACAGTATCACATGTGCCTTCTTTGCCAAGGAAAATGCGAGATCAACTCAGGTAGAACAAACGCCAAATGCTTCAATGGTTGATAGAATGAAGCACATGGCAATGGAGTTTCAGATGCTGCCTTGGAATTCTTAGTATCTCCTGGGCTTGTGGTTCTATAATGAGGTGTCCCTGGAAAGTCACCCTGGGGTCCTAAGCTATATGAATTTTTAGAGGGAGAAATATTTTCCCCAAATTTTTAAGGGCACCTAAGTATACAGCTCTTGCACATGGCACAACTTTGCCATAAGGACCTCTATTCCAAGGACCTTCTTATGAAGGCTGAAGGAAGTGTCCATTGTCCTGATGAAATCAAGGCTCAAGCCAGGAAAGTGACTTACAGTTTCCCACCATCAACTGGGGAGAGAGGCGCATGATCATGGCACACTGCAATGGATTGGTAAGTTCTGGAAAAGATAATGTGACCATAACTGGCTCCCCAGAATTATTTCACATATCATTTGGAAAATAAGAATAATGGCAGTAAAAAGCACGTATTGGCTTAAGCCATGTGAAAAGCAGTTTGCTAAATATTAATACTTTGCATAAGACATCTGAAGAATTCCTCCTGAAGAATTCCAATCCAATATGACTTGGGCTGTTCTTGCTCAATAACCCAGTTGTATCTGACTCTGCAACCCCATGGACTGCAGCACACTAGACTTTCCTGTCCTTCATCATCTCCCTGAGTTTGCTCAAACTCATGTCCATTGAGTGGGTAATGCCATCCAACCATCTCGTCCTCTGTCATTCCCTTCTCTTCCTGCTCTCAATCTTTCCCGACATCAGGGTCTACACCACTTGGGTAGACCAACTTTACTCATGGGAATGTGGGGCTTTGGTGGTAAAGCTTTCCTGGTCCCAGAGTCAGTGGGGGAACCAAGCTGAGACTCAAACTGGATGCCTTCCTGATTCCAGTATCCTGGTATTTGACAACTATGCCTCCAGCTCCTCAGGGATGAGAACTGGAGTTAGGGGTGGAGATATCATGCTATAGTCAGGAGCCAGGGAGATGCCTGCAGTGCTTAAGTTACTGCTGCGGCTGAATATTCCAATTACCCACTTGCTATATTTCAAACATGAAGATGATTTGTGTAGGTTGGTTTACATAGGAATGACATTCAATAAAGGAAATATATTCCTTGATCTTTGATTCGCTTAACAAGCAGCTTTCAACTTTCAGGTTTATTAATTGCTCTGAAAACCTACAATTTAGGTAAAACTAATTATATTTGATTTTACTCATTTGGTTAGTTCTCTTTTAATATAAGTGGGACTGAAAACAATCACTCTCCTCTGTCTGTGTCATGTAAGAAATGACAATAGGAAATGCCAGGCGATATCTCGCCACGCCTTCAAAACTAGATCTAACTTGATTTCTAATGAAAGGTTTGCTCTTGCAAGAAATTGCCTTGACAAGTCTTTTCTTTCTGAAATGGATTTTTTTTTTCCTTGTTTCTTTCTGAAAACCAAATTTTTAGCCTTCTGGTACCTTTTGTATCTTCTAGGACAAGGAATGAACAGTGTTATTCTTATTACAGGTGCATGCTCTGGAATCCACACTTTGATCATGAGGTATTTGTCACACTAGGGGGTGGGAGTAGGGAGAAGGACTTAATGGGCAGGGGAGGGTCTATGTTCAAAACAATAGCTCACTATGGGCTGTCATGCTGGGCCGGAGATTTTGAAGACAACAACAAGCTAACAGAAGTGGTACTGAACATCCTAATCTCTGTTAGAAGTGCAAATCAGAAATCCTAAATCCAAGAGTGTGGCCAAGACCTAAGATGTAAATAAGAAACCAGGTCTCGGATGCAGAGTAGGGGATCAGACTCAAGGGGCTCCACGCATCATCCCCGCACACCCATCAAATGATCACATACACCCTGATGGAAACAGAAGATGTTTCCCCAAGCCACACCTGTTTAGGAGCAAAACAAAATCATATTTTACAGGAGAAAAGAGTTTCGAGTTACCCATCATCCTAAAAAGTGGTGAGAACCCAACCTTACTCAAAATCATCTTACAGGAAGTTTTGGGAAACACGACACGAGGAAACAACGAGTCGTGACTACCATTATCGTCAACCCCATGACACGTCCTTTCAGGCTCTCTCTGCTTGATGGGGCATGCGAACTTTGGCAAGCTGGCTCATCTTTCCCAGATTTGTCTACTCCTTATTTAAATGGTAACAAACATCTCTCATGCAAGGCAGATGGATGGGTTTAAAGACAAGGTGTATGAAGACCCTGACATATGGCATATATCTGGATAGATTTCTTTCACTCCCTTTGTTTACTTTCATTCCAAAAAGTAGTTTACAATTCACCAGAAACAAAGAGAAGGGTATCCATCCTTTCTGTGCTGACCTCCTTCATCACACAGCATTTATGTTATTGCTGCTTGTACTTGAATCCATTTAGCATGGTTTAATCTCAGCTCCACCATTTACTTGCAAGTCACCAAAACTCTTTTTATTTTATAAGCAAAATGGGGATAAAAAGAGGGCCTAGTACATGGGATTATTGTAAGGATTAAGTATGATAACGTAATCATAGTATTTAGCTCAGTGGTTGGCCCATAGAAAGAACATAGCAAATTTTAAAACTATACTTAAATGATTGTGGAAAGGATCTGTTTAAGTATTGATCTCTGCTGATAAGTAAATTAAAAAGTAGCTGTGAAAATCGGTTGTTGAGTGGAGACATTGAACATGATGGGGAAGACATGAGGACACCCATTTCTGCAAATGCACTGAAATGCAGTTCCAGAAAAGGTACAGAGATGAATGAACATGCAGAGAAAACAAATAAGCAAGAACCATGGACAACAGGCACAAGTGCACACATCTCACATGCTAGCAAAGTAGGGCCCAAAATTCTGCAAGTAAGGCTTCAACAGTACGTGAACTAAGAACTTCCAGATGTTCAGGCTGGACTTAGAAAAGGCAGAGGAACCAGAGATCAAGTTGCCAATATCCACTGGATCATCAAAAATGCAAGAGAGTTCCATGAAATTAAAGGACACTTGCTCCTTGGAAGAAAAGCTATGACCAACCTAGATGCATATTAAAAATCAGAGACATAATTTTGCCAACAAAGGTCCATCTAATCAAGGCTATGGTTTTTCCAGTAGTCATGTATGGATGTGAGAGTTGGATCATAGAGAAAGCTGAGCACTGAAGAATTGATGCTTTTGAACTATGGTGTTGGAGAAGACTCTTGAAAGTCCCTTGGGCTGCAAGAAGACCCAACCAATCCATCCTAAAGGGAATCAGTCCTGAATACTAACTGGAAGGACTGATGCTGAATCTCCAATGCTTTGGCCACCTGATGGGAAGAGCTGACTCATTGGAAAAGACCCTGATGCTAGGAAAGATTGAAGGCAGGAGGAGAAGGGGACGACAGAGGATGAGATGGTTGGATGGCATCACAGACTTGACGGACATGAGTTTGAGCAAGCTCTGGAAGTTGGTGATGGACAGGGAAGCGGGCGTGCTGCAGTCCATGTGGTCGCAAAGAGTCAGACACGACTGAGCTACTGAACTGAACTGAACTGAACTGATGGACAACAGGGGCTTCCCTGCAGCTTAGCAGTAAAGAACCCACCTGTCAATTCAGGAGACCAGGTTCAATCCCGGGGTCAAGAAGATCCCCTGGAAGAGGGCATGGCACCCCCACTCCAGTATTCTTGCCGGAGAAATCCCATAGACAGAAGTCTGGCAGGTTATAGTACATGGGGTCACAAAAGAGTCAGACGGACATGACTGAGCCAACTAAACCACCACCACATGGACAATAGGGCTCCCTGAAAGACCATTTGGATCCTGGATGCTCAAGGGTCCCTCGGCTTCCATGAAGGTTCCCTGATTCTCTGCTCGTTTTCAGCATTCTCCAAGGGAGCAAGCATGCTCCAATCATGTCTGAAGCTCATAGAAAACCCCATTTACAGTCAACCTGCATAGAAAAGCCAAAGGAAAGAGTCAATGCAATTAACCCAGAGTGAAATCCTGCTTCGAAAAAAAAAATCCTCCCACTCTATTCTTGGATTTATAGCTCAAGGTTTTCACTGGAATGGCTCTTGTAAATTAATTGCAGACACAATTGTCTACGGGCATTCTCCGAAGAAGTGGCAAGCAGTTAATTGCACCCTGAATTAGCCAATTCTGCCCATAATTAACCATTTGAAGACAATTAATTGCATGCATAATATTTGCACCTGCAACTAATTGGAGACCCTTATATTGTTCCTGGAAGAAATAAATAAGTAACAACAACAACCACCACCAAAGAACAAGGGGCCACTCTCAAAATGGAGTCGTTTATAGACAAAGCTTCCCGGAGCCCAGGAAACACTGTGTCACAGCTGCATTGGTGGAGAAGCAATTTTAAACCGTCCAGGACCAGTGAGGTTTGCAGGACATTATTTGATTCCTTTTTTTTTAACAGTTTTTTTTTTGTTTGTTTGATTGTTCCTATTGTTAATGAGAACGAGCAGTACTTACACTTAATTTCTTCAACTATGCAAGCAAAATACATAAGACTACACAGGTTTGGGAAAATTAAAACATCCCATCCCATATCAAAATAATGGTGTTGTTTTAAAACAAAGACTCTTACCTTTGCTCCTGCTCTCGTTTCACTTTGGGGTGTGTTCATGTGTTCAGTCACGTCTGTCATGTCTGATTCTTTGCGACCCCATGGACTGTAACCAGCCAGGCTCCTCTGTCCATAGGATTCGCCAGGTAAGAATACTGGAGTGGGTTGCCATTTCCTCCTCCAGGGAATCTCCATGACCCAGGGATTGAACCCACGTCTCCTGAATTTCAGGCAGATTCTTTACCCCCTGAACCACCTAGGAAGCCCTGTTTCACCCATACACTGATTAAACATGCTTTTAGAAGGAGAAAAGAAATAAATGTTCCCCCAGACCTTGAGGGCCTGAGAAGAACACATATGTATCATGTTATACTTCTGCTGACGAGTGGGGTCTGTGGATGAGCACAATCTGTTTTCACTCTTTAAGAAAACAACTTGCTGTGATTAATAATAACAAGGACAATACTAACAACCATCACAACAATAACTGCAGTCATCATGTAGTAAACGCTTTGACCAATACTTCACTTAACCTCACTTAAATTGTTATCACAATTCAAAAGAGATATTTTATGCCCATTTTGCAGATGGGAAAATTGTTCATTGGAGCTGCCTAATTTTCCTAATTACAGAGGTATCAGTAAACTTGTGTAATTCAATTGACAGCAAGTGCTCAGCACAGCTCCTGAAATATAGTCAACAATCAACTAAGGTCAGCAAAGTGCCTGTAGCCCTGGTAATTACTAAGTTTACTCTCTTTTCATGGATATGTTGAGGATGGAATTGAAAACCTAAAAGGTGATACTGTCCTAAGTGGATCATATGAAATAAATTGATGCAAATTCAGCAACAAAGGCAAGAGAATAGTACCATTGTCAGCCTCATTTTACAGATGCTTAAACTGAGGCAGGGAAATGTTAAATAACCTGCTCAAGAATATACAACTGGTGAGATGAGAGAAAGGATTCAAATACTGACATTCTGACTCTAGTTTAGCTACTACACAATTTTGTCTCATAACCTAGACAGATGGATTTGTCTGTAAAAATGTGTGCATGTGTGTAAATCTGGATATGCTGGAGCTGTCAAAAATCAATACATATTTTGAACTTTCCTGTCAGTCCAGTGGTTAAGACTCCAAGATTTCGCTACAGAGGGCACCAGCTTAATCCCTGATCAGGGAACTAAGATCCCACATGCCATACAGCATGGCAAAAGAAAAAAAAATTAGAGAGCATATAAAAATTGGCCTAGATGCTAAATGTTTACTTTCTCAAATGATAGCAGAACCACTGTCCCTGGTTTAGGAAGAGCACTGGGAGAATATTCTTGTTCATGCCCACATCCAAAGCCCACTAACTGAAGGTCAGTCCCATCCTGCAAGGGCATGACCTCCATGACTCAAGAGGCAAATGGAGAGTTCTGGAGAGGAGGAGCTGGGAAGAGCAAGCAGGAGAAAGATGCAGAGCCAAGTGTGGGGGCCAGACCTCAGCAGACTGGAGGCAGAGAGCAAGGGCTAGGGATAGTGGTCCCGGATCACAGGATGGGTGGAGGCAACTGGAGAAATGGAGGAGCTGTGTGGGGCAGAAGAGACACCCCCACTCCAGGTCTTAGGACCCTGGAGTCTCACTGGAACCTTGAATGCAGCTGAACAGCTTTCTGGTAGGAGCCTTGTTTGTGAGGCTGAAACTACATGGTGATACAAGTGTCAAATCCTAAAAGTTGATCTTCTTTCTTCTGTATAAGAAGGCTTAGGAGCGCCCACTAAATATCTGATGAAGGATAAAGATAACAGTGTTCAGGCAAATGGAGCAGACGGAGCAGGGGCTCCCGGTGGCCCCCAGGCCCCCGTCAGCAAGAATCAGCACCAGAGCTGACACCCAACCCAGGCAGTCAGGGAAAGCAAGAAACACCAACTCTGAGGGTGTATAAGATTTATCATATGACAATGATATGCTTCCAAGACATCAGAAAATATATGTTCATTTTTTCCCTTATTTAATAGAAAAAAATCTAAAATACACACAGTCAACTTTATACTAATACAAGTTTTGAATTGGACAAACAAGGACTAGGTAGGATCCTTGCCACAGGTCTAGATCTCCTTATCATTTGGTGGACAGAAATTCATTCATCAAAATATCGAGAGAAAGGTTTTATCATCAGACACATATCCAAATGACTCTTCCTTTAACACTATTTCTTCAGCTTGTGCACAAGATAAGAGCGTGTTGCCAGCGTCCTGATGAATCAACCCTGCAGCCGTGTGTGCACATCTACACCGGCACACACTTACCTTCCTCCATTTCCCAGCATGGTGTTGTTATTCAGTCATGTCTGACTGTGACTTCATGGCCTGCAGCATGCCAGGCTTCCCTGCTCTTCACCGTCTTCCAGAGTTTGCTCAAACTCATGATAGTTCCTGATCAACAGAAAGAAGCATTAGTTTTCTAGGCGCTCTTAGAACAGCTGTTTTCTCCTAGTAAAGAAACACTTCGTTTCTTTCCTCCTTTGCATTCATTTGCTTCATTAAACATCCTTTGTTCCTGTTCAGTCACTCAGTTGTGTCTGACTTTTTGTGACTTTTTGTGACCCATGGACTGCAGCACGCCAGGCTTCCCTGTCCATCCGAGTGTGCGTGTGTTGCCACAGCTGAATGTGAAGTGTATAAGTCCATATTCTACTTCCCTTACCTCTTTAACATATGAGTACAGCTTGTATTGAACAATCTGATATTCACCAGGACCATTCAGAAATTGACAAAAGCCACTTTGTTATCTAATATGCAAGACCTTTGGGATCTAACAAGAGGGGACACCCAGTTCACTGTGTTGATGCTTCTTATTTACTCATTTCAGTTTGAGAGACAGATCCATTTTGCCTTATGGAATTACCCTCTCACAGAAGGGGGTTTACAATCCAGTGTGGAGGGAGGCAGCAACTAATATGTGTAATAATATGAGTTCAAAAAAATCCCTGTGGATGAGGAAACCACAGATAATGGGTGACTGCAGTTCTGGCATCTAGATATCTGTGAAAACTTCCCCGAATGCATACAACAACCACATGTAGCTAGAGCTACTTAGCAGGCTTGATGGGATGGGTCTCCTGATCAAGATAAGACAGTGTGAAGATAGAAAAGTTATTAAATAACTGTAGTCACCCATTATCTGCGGTTTCCTCATCCACAGGAATTTTTTTTTTTTAACTCATATTATTGCACACATTGGTTGCTGCCTCCCTGCACACTGGACTCTAACCTCCCTCTGTCTCCAGGAGAAGGTCAGCAGGTAATTCACGTGTGTGGGGGGCGCGGGGGATATCCGTCCCGGACTGACGCTGCGGCCACTGTTTCCTGTCCGACTCCCCCTCCCTCTCACCCACCAGAACGTCAATCTAAAGCTTCCTTAATAAAGCTGGCAAGCGCCCCTGCTACACATACGCTCTATGAAAGGAGACCAACAGCCTGCCGTCTTCTCTCTCCCCAAGTACGCAATTCCCCCGGGGAGAGGCTTCTGAGAGGAGGACAGAGCTGGGGGTGGAGAAACAGAGAGAGTAGAAAAATCAGGACTTTGCTCTGGGCAGGCTCCCAGAGCATCTATGCTTCCATACTGATGCTCATATTGGTCGCTGCTCCCTTGGGAACCCCTAGGGTACCACCCGGGTACCACTCTCTAGGCAACCCCCCCCACCCCTTCCCCTCCCCCTGCCCCCTCCCCCTCCCCAACGGAGGCACACAGCCAGGCTTCCCGGCGCCTCGAGGCCCAGTGAGCAGGGGCTCACCCAGGCAGAATTCAGACAGGCGCGCGTTGTCTGAGGGATGCCAGGGCACGCCAAGCCCGGTTGGCACGGGGCCGCGTGCCTTCGCAAATAACGCGAACATCCCCACAGTCTCCGAGCGGTGAGCCCCGAAGATCCAGCATCTCGGACCCCCGCGCCTCCGCTTTGGAGCGCCAGTTGCTGTAGAGCCTTTTCTCACGTTATTTGCAAGATGCTCACCTTCTTCAGTCTTCAAACACAACCTAATTGCCGCCTGCCAGGCAGGGGCGAGGTGTAAAGTGCGGTCCTATTCCAGGGGGCCGGGCAGATCCGAGCAGGTGGAAACAAGGAGAAGGAGGGGTCGGGGAGAATCAGAAATCAGCGTCTTGTTCATTAACCAGTGTGCCCAACCCCACCATGCATACGCCAAACAACAACAACAGCAACAAAAATCAGTTGCTTAAAAAACTGGAAAAGAACGAAAGCTCACAAAACCAGGAGCTACAGGCAGATGGATTCACACGGGCGGGGGTGAGGTGGGGGTTGGGGGTGGGCGACATCCTGATCTCAGAGTCGTCAGCCCTCCTTCCCCAGCCTGGCGGCCACTTCGCTCCATCCTCAAGGCTTCCATCAAGGCTGGCCTCTCAAGTGAGTCAGACACTGAGGGTCTGTTTCATCAAAACCACACCGTTCCTAGACCATGGTTCCTGGCAGTTCGGGCTTAGAGATGAAATATTAATGAAAAAGGGAGGAGACGGAGAAAGAAAGCCACTGAGTGGGTTTAATACTTTGTTCTGGGATCATCTCTGGGAGGGAAGAGAGAAGGAACGTTGGAGCAGGCCTGTGGGGTCCATTTTGCCTGAGAAAAAGGTTGGAGTTGAAAGCCCAGGTCTGGGCATTTTCTGACCTTGGTGAGATAGGTTATAATTTGTGCCTGGTTACACAAGCGCATTAAAAATACCCAGGAACAGATCTTGAGACTAAGCAAAAATTTTTTAGAAATACCAGCCAAAGCTCAATCTAGAAAAGAAAAATAATTGACAAATTGAACTTTGTCAAAATTAAGAGCTTCTGCTCTTTGAAAGACACTGTGATGAGAATGAAAAGACCAGTCACAGATCATTGACTGAAAATACTCATAAATAATGTGTCTGATAAAGAAGTTGGGTATGAAATATATAAGGAATTATCACAGCTCAATTATAAGGGGATGACAGTTAATGAGTACTGGGTTTCACTTTGAAATGAAATTGTTTGAAATTAGTGGTAATGATTGCACAGATATGGATGTATGTATGTATTTAGTATGTATGTATATAGTTAACTTATACATGCTAAAACTCACTAAATTTTTTACAGTTTAAATGGGTAAATTGTATGTGAATTATTTCTCAATAAAACTATTCCTTAAAAGCAAAAAACAAAAACAAAAAAAAAAATCATCCACGACCAAAAAAAAAAAAATCAAGCCTATTGGAGAGCCTCTGTATTATATTATTGCCCTTGTGGGATGAGAGTCAGCAGTAAATTCATGTCACAGCAGAATTCTGCCCACATCACCACGTGGAGACTCTTGTTCAGCAGCTCCAGCAGGCTGTGCAGAACTGCCTTTGATTTTCACTGGGCAATAGCAGAGAGTCCTGTGACTTCGATAAACTCACAGGGGCGTAGGTGGGCATGTGAGAACTTGCCAAAAGAAAGAAGCAGATATTTCACCTTTAGACATAAAGTGGTGCTCTGAAAAAAAAAAAAAATATATATATATATATATATCTTTTCAAAATTTCTTTTTCTTTCAGACTTCTACTGAAAATGTAGCTTTTTAATAAATATTATTGGTATAATTGACTATCTGTGAACAAAAAATTGTGTATGTTACTACTTTACAATGGAAATTGAAAGTCCCTTATAAGTTGAGTGACACAATTGCAGAAAGAAAACATCGAATATCATTGAAAAAATAGAATTTGCTTAAGATTTCAAGGCAGAATCCTTTTTTGTTTTGATTTGTTTTTTGCTTTTCTAATTTTTATTTTATATTCACCTTTTAAAATTTTCTTATTGTTTATAACAGTTTTAGTCTATCTATATATTGTCTGGGAAATAACTCTGCTTTTATTTTAACAACCAACATGTATTTGGCTAAAACATGCATATCCTTAACATGTCTAAAGGATGGGTTAAAATAATTACAAAGCAAGTACAATGTTTTATGTAGAGAAAGCTTAACTGAATTCAGTGACTGGCCTGTGCTAGAATCCTGCTCTGGGCACTTTGGGGACCTGAAATTCAGCATTCATTCCCTGGTCCCTCACACCCCATCACCTCCTCTCCTGGTGAAACCGTGAGCCAAGCTGCAGCCCAGTGGCATGTGGCATTTCCCTTTCTTTCGTCGGAAATCTATGTGAAACATCTATTGGTTTTACCAAGAGAGAAGCCTCAGGTAATGAAGATCAGGCACTTAAGCTCTTGTTTTCCAGATGCCTTTGAATTCTGCGTGCAGGTGAGTGCAAGAATCAGTCAAACATGCCTGAGGCTGCCCACTAAGGATGCTCTGTCCTGTCCAGGAAGCTCCTCTACCTGGCCCATGTCTGCCCACCCTCAGACTTGCAGAGATTAAGTGTTTGTCTGAATTAACCTTCAAGTAACTGTTTTCTGACTAATTATCATATCCTTCAAATGTTGGGGATAGAGTCATTTTTATTTCCTTAAATTTTACACGATGCCACGGACAAGAACTTTGGAAATTTAAAGCACTTGATCATGTTCTTAGTGGATTTTTTTAAAGCTATGTTTCAGGTATAGGAATTAGTCAGAGAAAGGTTAGATAATTGAATTTTCCTAAAGCTAGAAATGAAACAAACCTTACAAACATGCTCTTATGTGTAAAGGTCTCCCCACGTGGCTCAGATGGTAAAGAATCTGCTCGCAATGTGGGACACCTGGGTTTGATCCCTGGTTTGGGAAGATCCCCTGGTGGAGGGTATGGCAAACCATTCCAGTATTCTTGCATGAGAATCCCATGGACAGAGAAGCCTGGCAGTTACAGATCCAAAGGGTTGCAAAGAGTCAGACACGACTGAAGGGACTTACTTTACTTTTATCTAAAGAGCTTTGGTCTCACATAATGCAGGCTGCTTTGCTAGCAGTGTTCCAGGATAAACCATGGAGCTGATGTTTTCAAAAAATTTTTCATGTCATGGTGATTCCAGGGTGAGGGTAGAGTGGGTACATTTTGAGCCTGGAACACTGTTTTATACCAGAAAGTAGTAAAGTGCTCAAAACCAAGACAAGGATAAGTCACAGAGACACTGCAGCAAGGCTGGGGGATATCAAGATAATTAAACTGTAATGACCTTGAGTCCAAAATTCATACCAATAATGCATAAGAAACTGGGGACTAAGAGGGGGCTCTTATTTCTAGTAGAACTTCTAAGGCAAGCTACTAAATGTGAAAAGAATGTAGCAGAATGAAACCCATCATTTCTCAAACCTCACAGTAAATACTGATTCATGAAAAATATCATCCATTTATCCTAAATCAAGAGGGACATTCTGATGAAGAACAGACAAGTATTTATTTGCATGGCTTATCAGCTGCAAAGTAAAATTATAAACTGCAGTGCCAGAGAAATCAGAAAATCTTTTCATGGGGTGATTACAGCCGTGGATATCGTGGGCTTCTAGATCGAGTTCCTGGAGGAGGACACAGCATCTCCTAAGCCATGTTACAGCCAAAACATGAGCTGGTGTAACCACGGAGCAACAGCAGGCAAACCCCAGCTCAGAAACATGGTATTAAAATGGAAAGGCAGTGTATTCTCCAAAAGTGTCCATGTTGTAAAAGCTAAGGAAAGGTTATAGAAATGATCCAGACTGAAAGAGATGAGAGAGACAAAAGAAGTAAATGTAATATGAGATTCTAGACTGGACGTTGTACTGCTAAGAAAAAGAAAAAAGAAAATACTAGGTCCATTGACAAAAACTGCAATACAATGATAGGTTAGATAGAAGTGTTAGACCAATACTAATTTTACTACAGCTTATAACTGTACTATATGTATGTATGTACATATTAGTGTGTATAATGTGCGCTGAAGGATTTAGGATAGAGGGTTATAGTGCATAGGACTTACTCTCATACGATTCAGAAACAATCGCACATGTATGTGTGTGTGTGTGTGCATCTGTGTGTTTATTTTCTCAGTCGTGTCTGACTCTGTGACCCCATGAACTGTAGCCCGCCTGGCTCCTCTATCCATGGGATTTCCCAGGCAAGAATACTGGAATGAGTTGCCATTTCCTCCTCCAGGGGATCTTCTTGGCCCAAGGATTGAACTTGCATTTCCTGTGTGTCCTGCATTGCAGGTGGATTCTTAAACTGCTGAGCCATCAGAAAAGCTCCACGTATCTATATCTATATATCTCGATATTAATCTCAATCTCTATCTCTATATCTGTCTTTATCTGTATCATATCTGGAGAGAGAAAATACAAATGCAGTAAAAATTTCAAAACAAATCTATTAATGGGTCAAGAGTATATAGGTGTTCTTTATACTCTTATTTTTCATTCTTGCAACATTTTTATGAATTTGTAAGTTTTTCCAAATGCTTCTGGAGAGTTTGAGAGCATCGTTTATTTCACAGGAGGGAAAGCAGGAGCTGGATTAAGTAAACAGTGTATCCATGGTACCAAAGAGCTCCATGATGGAGCTGAGACTTCAGCCACGTTTCCCCAGAGCCCCCTTCCCCCTCGCCCCTCCCACTGACTGGTGCCCCTCACAGTGCCCCAGAGCCTCTCCCCTCTGGATGTGAAATCCCCTGTGACCTTTCTCTTCCCTTTCTCCATTGTGGGTTCAACTCATGAAAGGGTGGGGTGACCACCTTCCGCGGTGCAGTGTTTGCAACCTTAGACGTGGAAGCAAAGATTGACTGCCCGGCGGAAACTCTAGAGGAGCAGTTTCAGTTGTGCCCACACGTTCAGGCCTGAGAAGGAAGCTGCACACCTGCCGCAGGAAGGCCATTGCCCTGCTTTAAAGAGCTGCCGTTTCAGGAAGAATTGCTCTTTTGGTTTGTTTAGAAGAAGTGTCTGGGGATGAGCTAGGTGAACTTGGGAAACAGAAAGCCCTTTAGCTTAACAAAAAGAGGAAGACCAAATATCTATAAAATAGTATGGAATACAGAGAAAGCCTGACCTAGATTTCAAAACTAATAGGCACCTTGCTACTAATGAGTAGACTGGCCCTTCTGGGTCTAACAGCAGTTTATGCCCCTGAAACATGCTCATCTAGGAAAGCCCCACACCCCCATGGTGGACGCTGCTGTGAAAGGAAAGGGCTGAGAACTGAGGTCAGAGAGATTGTCCCAGACGGATCTGAGGACCAGATGAAGTATGAGAAGATGCTGGTGCCTCCTTGGGCCCTGAAGAAGGTTGCACATAAAGAGCCACACTTTTGAATGCTCCCACCCTTCCCCTGCCACCACAAGATACTTTCATTCTGTCTTCTTAGCAAGAGCAAGGAGTTCAAATCAGCCAGAAAGAATGGAATTGCTATTGATCGAAGTCTGTAAGAACTGATCTCATGAAAGAGCCTAATGTTAGCATTACACCAAATTATTTAGGTTCTACCCCATGGCCCAACCCTGGCAGGAAACTTTTGAAGAAATAAAGAAAATGTACCATTCTGGCTTTAATGCAGAAAATAAAGTTTTCACTCATTTTTTTCTTGAAAATCGACAGACCCTCTCCTACATCATAAGGGCGGGAAATATGCATTGCCAAGTTTAACTTCTGCCATCCAGTCACCAAGACTGAAGGCAAAAAGGAGACAAATTTCCGATAAATGGTGTTCTTTCTAAATGAAGGGTCTTTGTATTCACTGCTCACATAGATGCCTCCTGGGCCTCATGTTTTCAAAACTGTCTTTTACTTCATCCTGAATAATTTGGGGGTAATCTTACAGCCCAGCCCTGCCTTTCAGAGAAACACGTGTGGAATTTCTCTCTGTGTTCCTTTCAGGCAAGAAGATAATTCACATTTTTGAGAAGCTCCTGCTTTTTATTCTCTGCCTCAGCTATGAGCGGCCTAATAACTTCTAATTACTTGGCCTTGGGAAGGATGAGGAGTGGGTGGCTCTGCTTGGAGCTTGGAGCTCGACGTCTTTGTTCTGGGTCAGCTGGCATGCACCTCTCTGCTCACATTGGTAGAGAACAGAGAATAGATTCTAATTAAATCCCGTATTTCTCAGAAAACTCAATCGAGTAAACTGACAACAATGTTATCAGTGAGCCTGTTGTCATGTTTGATCAAGTTCTTTCCAGAGCTATATAATCTCTCATAAAACCTCCCTGAATTGTACTGTTCAGAGGACCCTTTGAGCAGACCTATTTTTCTCTTTTTTTCTAGAATCCATGGGCATAGAGGGGGTGAGGCAGTGATGTTTGTGAGGCTCATATCACTGACATGGAGTGATTCTTAGTTTCTGGGTTTGTTGTTTTTTTTTTAATTAACAACTTCCTCTCATCTTTGACTTTTACTGTTTTGCTATGAAACCCCACTCAGGACACACAATGATGTGTATTTTTCATTTATTACTAAAGTGGAAAGAATTCAGGTGCTTCAAAACTCAGTTCAGTTCAGTCGCTCAGTTGTGTCCTACTCTTTGCAACCCCATAGACTGTAGCACACCAGGCCTCCCTGTCTATCACCAACTGCTGGAGTTTACTCAAACTCATGTTCAATGAGATGGTGACGCCATCCAACCATCTTGTCCTCTACCGTCCCCTTTTCCTCCTGCCTTCAATCTTTCCCAGCATCAGGGTCTTTTTCAATGAGTCAGTTCTTCACATCAGGTGGCCAAAGTATTAGAGTTTCAGTTTCAGCATCAGTCCTTCCAATGAATATTCAGGACTTCTCAAAGCTGAAATACATCCAATATCTACTGTTTTCCAGGACCTGTACATGCATCTCCCATGCATTATCTTGTCTGAAGCCTAGAACAACCCAAGTTATTAATTGTACTTTGGAGAAAAGGAAACTGAAGTGCTATGCAAACTAAATATCGTGTTCAGGTCACAGAGTAAAGAAAGTATCTCAAAACTTGCAGAGTAGATGGGGAGCAGGAAGTAAAACATAAAACCACTCTGTGCTGGGCAATTAAGTTCTGATCTATGGGTCCACATCTGTTAGGGTTCTAACAGGAAATAGACCCTGAATAGGAGGATTTATAAAGTTTTATTTTTAAAGATGCTAATGACAGAGCTTGGGGTGGGTTGTAGGACTTTGGAGGCTGCCATCAATTGAGCTATTATAGCCCCCAGCACCAGTACCGGGGTGAGGGGATGGAAGAGCTCCGAGAGGCTTCCAGGAGATAAAAACAATAATGTACATGCAACCAGGTGCAAGGAGAGGGTCTCTGAAGACCCTCACTCGGGGAAACAGCCGGAGGCCACCCCTCAGGAACAGAGCTGAGACCTCCTTCTCCTGCTTCTCGCCCCCGCAGGGGAAGCCCTCCTGGAGTCCAGGGGGCATAGCAGTCCTGCCAGGGGAGGAGGAGAAAGGGGAGGGAGAGGTGCTGGAGGGAGGGGGGAGATGCAGGGTGCAGGCTCCATTCTCACTTCCCATCTGTGACCCTGTTTCTCCATTCTGCACCTGCCTCTTGCCTGGTGTCTGCTTCTCCATTTTGGACTCAATTAGAGGGATATGGATGACCCACAATGATGACAAAGGTGGCATCTTCATTTCCGGGATCAAACATAGGGGAGGTGAAGCTAGAGAAAAGCTTATAAACAGGGCAGGTGGAAGAAGGCTAGGCTGTGAGCTGACCTCCTTCCTAGGGTCCCCAGCCTGGGTCACCCTCTTCACCTAGTTGGTGATGGATCACTTGGCTGAAATCCAGACCCATTTATTCACGGTTTTGGCCATCAAACTTTATTCCCTTTAATTAGAACTCTTGCTGAGGGACATTCAGGAGATTGCCCCACACTCAGGGACCTCTCCATTTCTGCTTTATTTCATGCATTTGTTACCACCATTAATAAGCACATGTCATGAGCTTGCATTAAGTTACTGCGTGCTGGAGCAACAAAGATAATTAAAAGCTGCTCTGTCACTAAAGAATGTTCAAACTGGTAAGAGAATTTAAAAATTCCTACAAGAAACTTAAATTCACTTTTGGAAAGTGACAAAACCCATGTGGGGGGCGGGGGGGGGGGCAGATAGATCATGAGTATTAATTGCTGAGAGGAGGGAAGATTAGTTTTAATCTTTGAATCAGAAGCCCAAGGTTCAACTTCATCCCTAGAATCACCTTCCTAGAGACCTGGAATAATTCTGTCCCAGATTTGGGCTCGTACTCTGACCTCCTCCAGGAAGTGACACTGATCCACGCTGTACGGGAGCAGATGTATGTTGCTCAATCCTAACCCATGAATGGGTTTTCATGTTTAAATCTGTTCTCACCAACAAAATAGCCAACTTCTCAAAGACTTCCCTCTGTCTTCTGACTGCCTGTAGCGCTGGAGGTTTTCCAGTCAGCAAACAGTCAGTCAAAGACAGATGAATATTGGAAACAAAGAAATGAGCAATAATTCGAGTTACACAGCAGCCAAGGCTAAGAGGAGGCCACCTGGGCTCTGGTGCAATGCCCTGGCTCCATGACACCACCTGGTGTAAAACTCAGTAAGAGGAAGCTAGTCTTCCCTTGTATTTAGATGAGTCCATGGACACTCACAGGCTTCCAGACACATCTCCTCCCGTCTCTTCAGGACTCCAGGAAAATCCTGCCAGCATCTGAGAAATGTTTCTTTGTATGTCTTGATTCTTTACTCTCTTGTGAGCCCCTGAGGACCAGAATCTGTATCTTATTTGTTTTAGTATCTCTTGTACAAAACAGTTCCTGATGAGTGAAAGGCATCTGGTACTTGTTCTTTGAGAGGTTTCTCCCACTGTTGTCTCTTTTTTATTACTTTGTTGTTCAGGCAGTAAGTTGTGTCCAACTCTTTGCAACTCCATGGACTGCATCACACCAGGCTCCCCTGTCCTTCACTATCTCCCGGAGTTTGCTCAGACTCGTGTTTTTCCATTGAGTCAGTGGTGCCATCTAACCATCTCATCCTCTGTTGCTCCCTTCTGTTCTCAATCTTTCCCAGCAACAGGGTCTTTTCTGATGAGTCAGCTCTCTGCACCAGGTAGCTAAAGAATTAGAGCTTTAGCATCAGTTCTCCCAATTAATATTCAGGACTGATTTCTTTTAGGATTGACTGGTTTGATCTCCTTGCAGTCCAAAGGGACTCTACAGCAACACAGTTCAAAAGCATCAACTTTGGTGCTCAGCTTTCTTTATGGTCCAACTCTCACATCCATACCTGACTACTGACAAAACCATCGCTTTGACTATATGCACCTTTACCAGCAAAGTGATGTCTCTGTTTTTTTTAAATATGCTGTCTAGGTTGGTCACAGCTTGTCTTCCAAGAAGCAAGCATCTTTTGACTTTATGGCTTCAGTCACTGTCTGCAGTGATTTTTAGAGCCCAAGAAAATAAACCCTGTTACTGCTTCCACTTTTTCCCCATCTATTCACCATGAAGTGATGCAACTGGATTCCATGATCTTAGTTTTTTGAATGTTGTTTTAAGTCAGCTTTTTCATTCTCTTCTCTCACCTTCATCAGAGTCTCTTTAGTTCCTCTTCACTTTCTGCTTTTATGCATTTTGATAAATCTGTATTTCTCATGTGATTCTTGTCACAATGTCACATCAATCCCCATTCTACAGACAGGAACATGGAGGCTATCGCGGGTGGAAGAATAGTCCCTAACACCTCCTTCCTGAATCTGTGTCTGAGATGGCTCCAAGCACTTTATATGTTCTCATGAAAAGTCTGAGAAAGATGAAAGTAAGATGACTTCCTGGGGGGAAACTGAAGCACAGGTAGCAGAGGTAAGCCACTTGAGGTCTCAGAGATATTCAGTGGAGAAGCCGGGGTCAAGAATGCTTAGTGCTCAATTTCTTTTTTTTTTCACTTGGAGGAAAATTGTTTGATAACATTGTGTTATCTTCTGCCATACATGCATTATGGTATCACCGACTCAATGGACATGAGTTTGAGCAAGCTCCAGGAGTTGGTGATAGACAGGGAAGCCTGGAGTGCTGCAGTCCATGGGGTTGCATGGAGTTCACTCAGACATGACTGAGTGAACTGAACTGACTGACTGCCTTACATCAACATGAGTCAGTCATAAGTATACATATGTCCCCCCTTCTTGAATCTCCATCCCACCTCCAGCTCAAATTCTTAAGGACCCACCAGTTTGCCTTTCTTTAAAGACAGGTCAAGGGCATGTGTGCTAAGTTGCTTCAGTTCTGTCTGACTCTTTGTGACCCTATGGACCATAGTCTGCCAGGTTCCTCCGTCCATGGGATTCTCTAGCCAAGAATATTGAAGTGGGTTGCCGTGCCCTTCTCCAAGGGCGTGAAGATAGCCAAGGAAACACATCATGCCTCCTGTGAAGGATGAAGTCCGTGCTGCTGAGACTGTCTCCTTCTCTCCAGCCACAGCGTCTCCATCTTTGAGAACTCTTACTAACATCCATTTCACTCACACGAACTCCTTCTCCAACATCAGCCCTGTGGTGTGCTTTGAATGTTCTGCATAGGAAACATAGGTGTATCTGCCACTCTGGTTTTCAAAACACCAACATCTCTGACTGAATTATCTTCAACCTTTGTAAATATACCAAGGAAGTAAGTCCGTCACCTGTCCATGCCTGGACTCCCCCAAAAAACACATTTGAGAAAGAGCTAAAAATTTGAGATCTATCCCATAATATCTGTGTGACCTTGTCAGTCCTACACATGTACTCTTCCTCATCTGAAAAGTAATATTGTTTTATGATGTAAGAACAACTACAATAACCATGGTAATCAGCAATGGAGTATCATGAAGATAAACGAGAGTGGAAAACAGGTTTTAAGATTAATAGTGATCAATGAAATATAGGATCAGTATTAATTCAGATTCATTTAGTTCCACCCTATCAGAACTCAAACAGAAGCTCCGATAGTTTAGCTGAGTCAGTATCCCAGGCAGCAGGGTGGCAGTCTTCAGACTCCAGCTGTTCATTTATTGGCCAATGTGCATGCGTGGTGGGCTCTCCAAACCCATCAATGTTATAGAATAGAAAGGTCCTGTGGTTCTGGAACGAAACACACTTATGTGACCCTGGGCAAGCTATTTGCATTGCAACATATTTACACTTGCAAGAGTTATAATAACTCGCAGAGTTGTCTCAGGAATAAAAATTGATAGTAAACATACAGTCAGCTCAGGGTTAGAGTTGAAAAAAATGTCCCTTTTCTCCTCCTTTTTGGATAGAAGTATCTTTATAAAATGAAAAGAATTCACAAGCAAATTTAAAGTTTCTAGTTATCTAGTACTTTTATTAACAAATAAAGTTGCCAAGCCTTCTCTTTTCTCCTGTGCCAACTCTTTGATCATTTTATTGATTTCATACTCCATTTGTGATGAGAATGTCTCTTGAGAAATATCCCCAGCAGGAGGTTTGCTCACAAAGTAGAAGACAGTTTGTTTGATTAGAGGAGAGATTATTTTGTACTCGCTTTCTCTATATACTACAAAACTCTCTTCTTACAAAACACAAAATAATTGTGTGTCTCTGTTCATATCTTATATAAGAGCTACCTACTTACATGAAATAAAGGAAGAAAATTGGTTTGGTGAGTGAGAAGATTTGATTTTACTTTCAGTTCAACAATTTTATTTCTGATATCATGGGGAAAGCGTAATTTTATAAACCTCAGTCTACTTGTCTACAAAAAGGGAATTTTAATGAGGCAAAGTCTGTAAAAGTTCTGAACACAAACCTCTTACATAGTAGGATTGCTTGTCAATTTATATCCCCATCATCTTCTCTCATAAGGGTGTGATATGAATTTTAAGAATCTATGTAGAAGTTTCACAAAGAAGGGCAGTGTCTCCTGCACAAAAGACACTCTTGGTAAGTGTTTACATAATTACACTGATTTAAAAGATATAGAAGGCAAGAGAAGAAGACAACGGAAGATGGGGTAGTTGGATGGCATCGCCGACTCAATGGGCATGAGTTTGAGCAAGCTCTGGGAGAAAGTACAGGGAAGCCTGGCATGCTGCAGTCCACGGAGTCACCAAGAGCTGGCGCAACTGAGCAACTGAACAATGACAAAAAGATATAGATGATTCAAATTTGATAGGAATGCACTGATATTTTGTTATTAAAAAGCAATGCAGCACATAATATTTGCATATTTTGAATATGGATGTATTTGCAGCTCAAAATCCACTGTGTTCAAATCTTTTTCTGTTCGTTGATTTATTTTTCACAGATGATCTTGAGTGAGGTAGCAGTTTCACGGGAAGAGGCTTTATTAATAATTTGGAATCAGAGTTGATTTTAAACACTACTCATAAGCCACATGAAATTTGGAATTTGCATATTTTATTGACTTGAAGATGTATATGTAACGCTGATATGAAAGAAGATACTGCCACAAAGGCATAATTGCTAATGCATTAATTGTGAGATGGATCCTTATTTCAAAGATATTAAGGCAAAACGTAGGCCAGCAAAATAAATTATTTAACTTCTATGATCTTGAGTTTCTCCATTAGAAAAAGAAGGCCAATGATGACTCAGAGTATACTGAAAGAATAACATGAAAAGGGGATGAATATTCTTTTTAAACTCTAAAACACTCTACAAATATCTTTTTTAGACGAAGAGCTCCAAGAGTAAGACACTCAGATATGAGATAGGAAACATCTTTTGCCCTCTTGGCCTATTTTGGTACTAAATATTTCTTTTATTCTCTCTCCTGATGATGCTCTCACGGGATGCTTAGGAAATGTCATGATGAGAAAGTAACATATCCTATGTTTACTTCATAATATAATTATGGAGAGGCCCTGAATTTGAATGACTTAGGTTTAGGTGTGGACTTCTCAAAGGATTTACTTCAACTTTTAATTGTTTTTAGCAATTATCCAGATACAAAGTTGGAAGTTTAGTAATTAATGATGGAAAATTCTGTATCCCATTAAGATTATTCATGAAAGAGTTAACATCAAATTTCAGCCAAATCTAGAAAATACAAATAAGAAAGCCAGTCATTAAAAAAAAAAGAATCAAGAAAATCATACAGGCCTGTATGAAACAGTACAGAAAGAACTGTACTATTTAAATTTTTAAAAAATCAGAATTTTTTAATATATCTGGGATACCAGATATGAACACTTTCACAAAATTGTAAACAGATCCACTGGACTTCAAATTTGGGGATTGCAGAGAGAGAGAGAGAGTCATGCTTTCTAGGGTATCTGTTATACTGAGTCTCAGATAACACACCTAAAGGAGTACATGTCATTTGAAGGAAAAAGGTTAAATGTTGCATATTCATTGTCTCTTGGGCTTTTGCCAATACCTCTTGGTGTGATCAGCACCGGTGCCAAGAAACACGATGATTAATGTTTCACGAGTCCCTTCTGTGTTTCTGAGCTTGTTCTCCCCTCCTGTTGCCACTGGAAGAAGCTGTAACCGTTTGCTAAATTTGATTCATTCTGGTAAATTTCTATGAGCTGATGAAACTCAAATGTTTTGCAAGTTGCAAAGACTGTGGAAACCTATAGAATACCATGATGACAGTATTAATAAAGTTGAGATATTTGATAGGAATAGGTTTTAAAACACAAAAAAAGAGCCAGACCCTTATGAATATTTCCACATTGGCCATATGGATTCTTCCAGTCTTATCTCCTGAATAACTCAGATAATTCAGTCTGCATTAAAGTTGGATTTCTTCAAGCCTCTGATTAGGGTGTTTCCTTCACCTGGAATATTTTCTTCCCCACTTCTACCCTGTTGGAATTCTAGACAGGTTTCATATTTCAACTCTGTTCCCCCGTCTTCCATAAAATCCTAATCTTCATGCAATCTCTCTCCCATAAAGCATTTCAATTAACATATCCTTTATATATCCAGAGTAGCTCTTAATCTAGTTACTCAGGGATTTAGAGATGTCTGTGTCCCTTATAGAATTGAATTTCAATGTTTTAGTCATACTTAAAATGCCAGAGTTCAGGCATGTAATTACTCAATATGTGTTGGTGAAATTTTATTTTGAAGACTGGAGAAAAAAAGCACCTTTGTAATTTCTACGGGAAATGATATTAATTTAATGTCAAGAAATAATGATTGTCGCAGAATAAATGATACCACATGGTTGCTGCACTCCCATGCCCACTGTTTGCCACATTAAAATTACCTCCACCCCTTCACTCCCACTCAAGAACAACAGAGCTCAGCTTCAGTGCCATTCATCTTCTCTGAAACCCCTTACATTTCCTGTACTTTCCCAACCAAACAACCGGGATGAAGCTGTTTCTAGGAAGCGTAACAAATATAACAAGGTCCATTTAAGGTCTCCAAGCTAATCCCTAGGATGCCAACAAGAACGCTGGATTCTGGGTTCAAGAGCTTGTATATTGGTTTAGGAATTCAGAGGGCAGGTTGGATCTACTAATGACCCAGGTAAGAGCAGTTCTGCCAGAGGACTAGAAAAGCTGTGTGAAAGGATAAGTCCAGGGTATATCAGTTATCTCTGGCCTGTGACAAGTTACCACCAAAGCTTGGAAGTTCAGCATAACACACAGCTTCTTAGGGTCAGGAACAAACAAGGGTTCAGCTTAGCACAGTGCTCTGGCTCAGGGTATCCTGAAAGGTGATGGTCTAGCTATTGGGTAGGAGTGACAACCTCTGAAGGCTTGACTGTGAGCTTCCAAGGTGCTACCTCACGTGCCTGGAATCTGGAGGCATCAGTTCTTGGCATGTGAGCCCATCTACAAATCAATCAGATTCCCTCAAATCAAGTGATGGGACAGAGAGGAGAGTGTGTGAGACAGAGAGAGAGGGAGAGACAAAGATAAAGATAGAGGAGAAGGGCCCTCAAGAAGCTGCTGTAGATTTTATGACCTGGTCAGACACCATCATTTCCTCCTTATTCTGTGTCTTAGAAGCAAGTCTAGCCTACTCAAGGGGAATGCTGTTAAGCTCTCCTCTTAAAGGGAAAACAGAGGATGCTGGGGTCCTGGACTTCATGGGACACCTAGACCAGGGCAGGTGTAGAAGGCCATGGACACACAGCGTGATGTCATCTCAGGCTTCATGGCTCCTGTCCATGGGAAAGCAAGAGCAGCCCCAGGCCATCAGGACTTCCCCAGGCATGTGGGCCAATAACCAAGTGCTTTCTGCCTTGAAGATTCAGTGATATTTCAGGTTCCTGCGTATTCATTGTTTCCTCCCCTAAATTGTCTCCATGCCAGACTCAATCATCAGATAGTAAGAAAATGATTCAGGTTTTTCCCTCTCAGTTCTCATTAAATGACATGTGCCACTACAGACACAGCAACCAAGTGGGCTTTCCCCAGAACATCCACGTACAGCTGAGCTGTATTCATCCCCTCCCCCGATGCCCCCATGCCAGACTCACCCCTTCCAGGGCTGCCCTCTGCATCTGCAGCAGCTTATTGGTTCTGCTCCCCTGGGCCTAGAACAGCTGATGGACACGCAACATACATGGTAGGATGACACGCCTCCCAAATAAAACCCTATACCTCATTCAGATTTCTGGGATCTGGATGCTGAGCCAACACAGCATGAGCTTATCACCCCTCCCCCACCCTCAGGCTGGGGAAGGTAACCATTAGTTACCTGCAATTAGTAACCACTGCAGAGCATTTAAAGATGAAACATCTGAGATCGCTGGTCTCCATTATCATGGTTAATAACAAGAAAAGACACTTTGATGCTGTGGAGGAAGCTCTAGATTCTAGTCCAAAAGTCCTGTTCTGAGGAGACAGGCTCTGTGGCCACATTTCCAGATTCTTAGGATGGTGAGATGTGTACCTCCCTCTCCTTTACCACTTGTGGGCTGTAGATGCTGGTTCAGAACCAACCTCCCCACTGCCCATCCTCTCTCTGCAACTAGTCTTCCAACTCAACTAGTTTTTACTTCTGGCAGCAAGTTGGGAAGGAGGGTCTCCTTACTTAAACCTCCAGGATTTCATGATTTTTATTTTCGGGGTCCTCCATACTACCCTGGCTCTTAGTTGACAATATATTCTGCTAAAAATCATGAGACTGGAAGAAGGGCATTTGGACAATATTCCCATGTGCCTTTGTCAAAGTCTGTTCTATAGACTTGAGGTCACAGAACATCTATCTCAAATGCTTCCAGGAGGGTTCCTGGCTCACCTGGACTTCTGGTCAACCTGTTATTCATAGCTGTCTCTTAGGCATAGTAGATGCTCCTGCAGGTGGGGTTACTCTGTCAAGCGCCTCCAGACTGTCTCCTGGAAGCCACCAAAAAGGGTGGCAGAATATAAATGTGGCTTGTATTTGGCCTGTCTTCGTTCTACAAGAGAAAATGAAAATAAAGACAAAGTAGGAGTCACAGTGTTCAATTTGCCTCCTGTGTCCTGACACAACATTTCCCTTTTAAGCGGAGGTTTCTTAGAGTGTAGAAAAACATGTTTCAGCAAAGGAAGGCCAATTTTCAAAACCACTCATTTGGCAAATGCGCAAGTCCTCAAACTGGAAAGCCCTGCTTCTGGGTCCTCGCAGTTTACCTAATCCCAAAGCAGTGGCAATCATTTAAAAAAAATTTTTTTTTTTCCAGCTCTGCCAATAGCCTTGGGCTCTGCTTGCCACGGTAACGTACACAAAAGAGAGAGATGGTGATAAGAGGCTGCTTATGCAACTGAAATGTGCTGCCGTCTGTATAGAATGTGAGTCTGCATGAAGAGCTACCGGACACAAAATTTATGGCACTCTTTTTTTTTTTTTTTTTAGCAACTGCACCTCCCTCACTATAATGCTTTCATGGGATCAGCCAGTTTATTCCTTGGCTGATAACCCATCCAGTCAAGTCAGAATGTCTGAATCAAGAGCTCTATGAGATGGAGTATTTGACCAGAGGATAATCAATACATCACATTTTTCTATCATATTAACTGATATGGTAAAATTTTCACTATTGTATGGATCCAGTTCCCCAAAATAACAAATAACTTGGAAGAATTTAGCCCTTTTCAAAATCTGGCTGGCATTCAAAGTCTATAAAAATCTCTATAGGTCTGCTTCTCTACATTATAAAATAATGCATCTTCAGCATATTCTTCTTTTTCTTGATGTTGAATTGCCTGCACTTACTGGGATGGAATCAATGAGGGATAAAAATCCTACAAGGATATCTTGATAAAGCCATTCTGTTCTAAACCATTCATTTACAAAAGGCTGACTAATTCAATTATGCCATGGATTTTCCTTTTAGTAGGAAAAGGCAGATAACTAATCAGAGCCAACTAATAGAAACAGGCATTTGCACATTAGGATCCCAAATATTCTTATTTGTTTGTATTTGATGCCTAAGATGAAGTGCTGTCTTTTTCGAACCTCATGTCAAACATATGCTGAGCATAGGATGGTGCCTTAAGCAAATCCAGGGTCAGTGAGGCCAAAGGTTCTAATGGCTGCTGGTGGGGGGCACAGCTGTTGGAATAAAACACCACAAACTGGGAGACTCAGCACAAGACACAGTTATTGTTTTACAGTTTTGGAGAGGAGAACTCCAAAATCATGGTGTTGGCAGGACCATCCTCCCCCTGAAATCTATAGTCTTTCTTGCCACTTCCAGCTCTAGACTTAATACCAATCCTTGGCCTTCCTTGGTTAGCACGTGTCTGTCTTCACATGCCATTCTCCTATTTGTGTCTCTCCTCTTCTTTTAAGGACACCAATCATATTGGGTTTGGGGCCCACTGCAGTCCATCATAACCTCACGCTAACCAATTTTATCCTCAATGGCCCTGTTTTCACATAGGGTCACATCTGGAGACACTGGGAGTTGGGACTCTCACATATCTTTCTTGGGGACACAATTCAACCTATAATAGATTGCATACATCCCAATTGGTTTTGCAGCCTGTCCAGCAGCAAGAGCTGAAATACAGGATGTAACAATCAGATGGGTATCTTTGTAGGTGTTTTGCTGGAAAGAATAATGAACACAGATGTTTGTATCAGATCATATTAGGATTAACAAACCCCAGGGAAGCAAGGCCAATGGAACCAACCTTTCCCACTTACTTCAGTGTGCATAGGACTCCCCTGGGTGTCCTGGGGACACTTCAGTGGGTTCTAAGTAGATGTGGGAACTGGCACCACAGGTGACCATCCCATTTATTGATGTTGCTCAAATGAACTCAACATGCTTGGGGATGGGGGGTTGACCAGAAATCCACTCTTGTTTATACCCAGGAGAGATTTGCCTCAGGGGGATTAAATGATACTGACTCAGTTCTTAATGCCAGAATCATAATATCAGTATGTTCCTTTCTAGTGGGAAGGCTGTGTTGCACAGGCTGGAAAGTTCATTTCACTGTGAATGTGAATTTATTTTCTGCCAACTGAGCTATGAAAGAAGCAAAATCAGGAATTGTTTTAGTAAGAATGGGAACCAAACATGTGGAGTCAGTTGGATGATTCAAATGCTATGTTATCTATCAAAGTCTGGTACAGCTGTTTTCTCAAACATTTCATTTAAAAGTGGATAAAATAATAATGACTAAAGCTGATATTTATGACAAAGTTATCCTGTGTTATGCATTGTCCTAACACAACTATTCTATTTCTTTTACTTTCAATTCTTGTTTTCTCACCAACGTTATGGCATAGGTGGTGTTACTAATCTCATTTTTCAGATAAGAATGCAAAGAGGCTTGCCCAAGACTAGATAGTTAATATGTGGCAAATACAGGCCAAGAAATCTCATCAGCTTCTTTCCAAAAGGCAGACCCTTCCTCACCGTGCTATCCTACCCACAGGAAGTCTCTGCAGAGGCCAGTGGTAGATTCCTGCTCCTAGCTGTTGCTCGCTGCCTGACCTCTCCTTTTCAACAATATCTTCTGTCCTCCACTCAACATACGCATGCAAATTATTTACCATGCTGGCTCCAAAGAGAAATAATGCTCTTACTGTCTCTGGAATGGAAGACTCTTGATTTTTAATACATGTATATAAAACATGATATATAATATATAATGTATAAATATGTTATATATTTATATTGTGCATATTATAGATTATATAAATATATTATATATGACATATATTCCTGTATTATATATAATAATCACAAATGCATTGTATATATGTATTATTTTATGTACAGATATTTCTCTAATTATGACGGCATTATATAAACCTGATAAACCATAAAAATTTGCATATTGTTCACACTTAAACTATGTAAAAATAGATGATATATAACATATATTCCTATACTCTATTTAATGTATAAGTATAAATGTATTCTATGTATATGTATTATTTTACATACAGATCTTTCTCTACTTACCAGACTTATGTAAGTAGAGATTGATAAATGCATCAGAAGTTGAAAACATTGTAAGTAAAAAATGCATTTAATTTACCTAACACCTTACTGTAGCCTGCTGCTGCTAAGTCACTTCAGTCATGTCCGACCCTGTGTGATTCCATAGGTGGCAGCCCTCCAGGCTCCCCCGTCCCTGGAATTCTCCAGGCAAGAACACTGGAGTGGGTTGCCACTTCCTTCTCTAACGAATGAAAGTGAAAAGTGAAAGGGAAGTTTCTCAGTTGTGTCTGACTCTTAGCGACCCCATGGACTGCAGCCCACTAGGCTCCTCAGCCCATGGGATTTTTCCAGACAAGAGTACTGGAGTGAGGTGCCATTGACTACCTTAAACATCCTCAGAACACTGACATTAGTCCACAGTTGGGTAAAATCATCCAGAACAAAGCCTGTTTTATAACAGAGTGCTGAAAATCTCCTGTGATTTATTGAATACTGTGCTGGAAGTGTCATTTGGGTGCAGAACAGTTGTCAGGGTGGAAGCTATTTACCCTTTGGATCACATGGCTCACAGGAGCTGGGACTGTCCCTGCCCAGCCTCACCAGAGGGTTTCTCACAGCATGTCGCTTGCCTTGGAAAAGATTAGAATTCAAACTTCATGTGCCGCTAGTACTGCATGCATGTCATAATGTCAGAAAATAAGGTGAGCCATCCTAAGTCAGAAGAAATCCTTTCAAGAAGACTCAGTGTGTCCAGGAAGCAGGACCAGCCAGACAGAAGGCACACCGCCTGATGCAGGTGCTGGTGGAGCCCAGCAGGTGCTGTGTGAGTCTTCCTGACCGAGTGCTGGATGCGCCCCACCCTGAAACTGAAAGTGAAAGTCGCTCAGTCATGTCTGACTCTTTGCGACCCTATGGACTATACAGTCCATGGAATTCTCCAGGCCAGAATACTGGAGTGGGTAGACCCCCTTCTCCAGGGGATCTTCCCAACCCAGCAATTGAACCCAGGTTTCCTGCATTGCAGGCGGATTCTTTACCATCTGAGCCACCAGGGAAGACCATTCCCCACCCTGACCTTGGAAAATAATGTGTAGCAGTGACCACGGAGAGAAATTCCAGAATACGAAGGTGGCGCTTAGGTTCTGCTAAGCTCTAAACGTCCTGAATAGATTATTTAAAACCTGTCAGGGGAAGAGGATTAATCAAAGAACCCTAAAACCTACTCCAAAATGCTATTTAGATGCTGAGTGATATATGGAATTAGATCCCTCTGGAATACACATTCCATTCCTCATATAACTGCACAAATGCTCATGGCCAAGGTTTAAACATGGCAATATTTTGCATAATGTGAGAGGAGGGGGAAGTTAGGGCAGTAGCTGCTCTTGCCAAAAAGGCTGGACTTGAGGAAAAACAGTGTAGCAGAAACAAGTGGCATCTTGTATTTTGAGGAGGACTCCTGATCCTCTTTAGGAATCTTCTCTGCTTGTGCCAATTCCAGATTCTCTCTCGACCTCTGAATAACCATTGCATGCGTGGTCTCTTCAGTCGTGACTGACTGTTCGCGACCACATGGACCCTAGCCTGCCAGGCTCCTCTGACCATGGGATTCTCTAGGCAAGAACACTGGAGTGGGTTGCTATGCCCTCCTCCAGAGGATCTTCCGACCCAGGGATCAAACCTGTGTCTCCTGCAGCTCCTGCATTGCCAGATGGGTTCTTTACCACTGGCGCCACCTGGGAAGCCCCAATACCCATTGTACTTACAGGCAATTAAACAAGATGTATTACTTAGTTATGCTGCAGTTATTTCATGTCTGCATTATATCTACCCAAGTACTTTTTAAATCCCGGGAGAAGTGAGAAGTATAATTTTTCAGATGCCTTTCAGAACAGTGGAATATATTAATGTGTATTTAGATTAATACTATCTATGACAGATGTTGGAGAAGGAAATGGCAACCGACTCCAGTGTTCTTGCCTGGAGAATCCCAGGGATGGGGGAGCCTGGTGGGCTGCTGTCTATGGGGTTGCACAGAGTTGGACACGACTGAAATGACTTAGCAGCAGCATGACAGATGTTATTCTAAGTAGTTTCCATATATGAACTCATCTAATCCTCAAAACAAACAATGAGGATGGTGTGACGATTATTCACGTTTTTTAATAACAAAGAGGTTGAGTCATAGAAAGATTATGTCATTTGACCTGTGCTTGAAACTGAATATTTGTGTCCTCCCCGTATTCATATATTGAAGCCTTAACCCCAGATGTGATGTGTTAGGAGACAGGGCCTTTGGGAGCTGGGAGGGTCACGAGGGAGGAACCGCCATAAATGGGACTCATGTTCTTATAAACCTGAATGGCCTAGTGGTTTTCCCTACTTTCTTCAATTTGAGCCTGAATTTTTCAAGAAGGAAATGATGGTCTGAGCCAGAGTCAGCTCCCAGCCTTGTTGTTGCTGACTGTATAGAGCTTTTCCATCTTCAGCTGCAAAGAATATAATCAATCTGATTTCGGTGTTGACCACCTGGTGATGTCCATGTGTAGAGTCCTCCCTTGCATTGTTGGAAGAGAGTGTTTGCTATGTCCAATGTGTTCTTTTGGCAACACTCTCTTAGCCTTTGCCCTGCTTCATTCTGTACTCCAAAGCCAAACTTGCCTGTTCCTCCAGGTATCTCCTGACTTCCTACTTTGGCATTCCAGTCCCCTATGATGAAAAGGACATCTTTTTTTGGCGTTAATTCTAGGAGATCCTTATAAACAGGACACAGCGAGCTCCATCACCCCTTCCTCCATAAACGAGGTGTGAACTGTGAACCAGGAGGACCCTCACCAGAAAAGGACCCTGCTGGTGCCTCCATCTTAGACTTCTGGCCACCAGCATTGTGAAGGATAAATCTCTATTGCTTACCATCCACCCAGTCTGCGGGATTTTCTGACGGCGTTAGAACAAGCTAAGACACTAGCATGCAGACCCGAGCTGATCTCTAAGCAGTGCCCTTCCACTGAGAGGCTGCTGGGGGTGGCCAGCATCTGATGAGTGCTAAGCAAACAGCAGATGAAAACAGACTGTGTTACATTGCGCTTGAAAAGCCAGTAATCAAATGTCATAAGAGTGTATCTCAGTTAGGCTCAAAAGAACTGGACTTAGAGGGAAATGAGAGAGGAGGACACAATTATACAATGTAGATTGTATAATTTCATTACTCAGCTGCTCTGGGACCCAGGCAGCAGCTACACCCACACAGAAATGACCCTCTGGCCCTCCACACGGCTCAGAGAGCCTCCATGTGAATCCCACACCATTACTCAAATTCTTGACCTTGACCTATTAATTAATTCAGTATATGCCTATGAAGTAGTGTGATGTGTGCCGAACACCTTGACCACATCACTTATGCTTGCGGCTGTGGCTTCACTTGGGCCTGGAATTTCTATCTGTTTCTCACCCCTGGCCTTCAGGTTGTTCTTTCCTTCTCAGCTACAGTCCCAGTGTTTCTGTTAAGCCAGTTATTCTCAACCAGCCCACTGCCTCCCTAAGAAAGTAAATGAGATGATAAAGTGATTGAGAAATAGATTCAGTGTTCCAGCATCAAAACCTTTTTGATTTTCCATAAATGGTGAAGGAATTGCTGCCTGTACCTAAGAAAGTTATTTATATTTTGTGTGTAGAATAAATAATCTTAAGGAAAAACAAATGCACGCCAAACCTAAGATTTACAGGGAGATGCAGGGCAGACAGAACAGCCAAATAATCTTTAAAAAAAAGAACAAAGTTGAAGGACTCACACAGCTGGTACCACTCATTCCTAGAGGCCTCCTATCTTCCCTGACAGGTGGTCACCCCCATCTCAAAGCCAGAAATAAAGTATCCTCCTCACGTAAAATCTCCCTGCTCATACTTTGTTCTTGTTTACGTATTTGGTTTGCTCATCTTTATTCAGGATCAGGGGCTTCCCAGGCTACTCAGTGGTAAAGAATCTGTCTGCCAATGCAGGAAACTTGCAGGAGGTGGGGATTTGATCCCTGGGCTGGGAAGATCCCCTGGAGGATGAAATGGCAACACGCTCTAGTATTCTCGCCTGGAGAAGCCCAAGGACAGAGGAGCCTGGTGGGCTACAGTCCATGAGGTCACAAAGAGCTGGACACAACTGAGTACGCATACGTTCAGGATTAGGCTTGTCACCTATACGGGCTCATCTTTAGCTCAGTGTTTCCAGGACTCTCTACCTTAGGGCCGGCTCCGCTTTGTAATCCAATCTTATCATGGGAGTGATATCCCTTCTATTCACTGTCCTGAAGATTCCACCAGGTGTGTAAACCAGGTGGGCTTCTTATGCTTTTGTCAACCATGACCCTTGGTCTTTAACTCCTCCTGGCTTTATGCTGACTCTGCCCTGCTGTTCTCTTCAGGATTATTCTACAGATAATCTTGAATAGTATCACATGGCCTAACACAGGGCAGAAACTGGGGGGTGAACAAAAGCATTTCTGGGTAAAATGCCAAAGTTGAAAAAGTTGGTGGGTCCATGATGCCAGCCCTCAAGATCAGAGGTGCTGGAGTTCAATGCACTCATCCCTTTTCAGATGTGTTCTAAGAACAGTTCCAAATTCTAAAAGCTTTGAGGGGTGGTCCTAGATTGTCCTAGAAATCTCAGCCTTTTTTCCTCTATTTGGAAACTCAACACTCACAAGAGTTATGCATGTTTGTGCGTACGCAATGGAGAGAACATGTGTGTGGGTGAGAAAGACAGAGATGACTGACAGGAACATGGCTTTATTGCTGCTATTGCTTCAAGCCATTCTGCTCAAAAATGGGAAATAACATGAAAATCAATAGAACATAAAAGTCATCACTGAAGCGAAGAAGGCTGCAGAAAAGCAAGCGTGTCTCATGGAAAGCTGGCAATCTCCTGTCCTGTTTATTTCTCTCCTCCCCACCTTTTCAGATGGTGTGGATTTATCCACAATATGCCCAGATTCTGAAAATCCCAGGGGAGGGCTGAACCTTAATTGCAGCCACATGAAGCCTTGGAGGGCTTGGCTTATTGACATGGCCTCCCTGTGAGAGGCAGAAGGACAGGCCAAATGATGATAATTGACCCAGACAGCACGCGAGAACATTCTTGCTTTGCGAAGTGATTTCACTCCCCAGTCATGATAGAAGATAAAAACTATGATGCTATGATTTGTCTTTCAAGAAAGGGTCTTACTTATTTAGCAAATATGACCTTGGGCTTAATTTTCCCATCCATCATATGGGGATATAATATTTATCCGGATTTCTTGAAATGAAATATTGAGAGATGTGAATGGTTCAAAATGTGTTTACTTAGGTAAGACTCTGATTTTAATAAATCATATTTTTCTTTCACAAATTTAAAGAAATGTTTCTATCTGTCAGTTAGGAGACATTATGTTACATTGTGCAAACCCTAGGTTAACTCATAGAGATACATTTAATTTCCATTCCTTTACAGATCAGAAAACGGATGCTATCAAAACGGTGTTGTTACTTATGCGCACTAAGAACTAAGTGAATCCCAGGCTTTCAATTTGTATGTATGGCACCTGGACCATCTATATAGCATTTTGATCTCTGCTGCCCTTTGAGAAAATGACTCACTGCTTTCTCATAAACATTGTGAAGATAATGCTGCATTTTATCAAAGAAACTTTAAAACATTGTACTATTATACATCCTTTGTCTAGAGAACTCATTTTGAACTGAAGGTTGCTTTGGGTCATCATATAATAAAGAGTCCTAAATGCAGGGATTGAGTGAATTCCTAGAAAAATTATTCAACTAATTAAATATTATTTTTCTAAGAACTACCTCGGAGAGTTTTCAGATCAAGATTGGATATAAATAAATGTAACTGGATATACATTTTCCCTCATTTTTAGAGCCATTAAGCTAAGAACCAAGATGGACAAGTCTGTCGCTTTCTAAAAATGGTAGCTAGACTCATCCTTTTCAGAAATTGCTAAGAAGTAGTCAAAGGTGGTTCAGAGATAATCTATCATTCTTCTTTGAGCTTTAAATAAGGGGATACTAGAAATGAACCCTAGCTGGAGAGAGAAAAGGGAAGACAGGGCAGAGGGGCCCAGGATCACCACCAGGCTGGTGCAAGTGAGGTGTCTCAGGAGAGAATGGGTGCCATCCCAAGAAAAGACCAAGAGCCAGCCAGTTCCCCTATGCCAGCCTGGAAATAACTGCACCGCTCCCACAATCAGGAACAACCTCATGGGGACACCAGCCTCTTCCCAGGGGAAAAGGAGGGACTCTCAGGATGGGCCTGGATTCCACCTGGGTGAGTGGTGGACGCAGCATCACCTCCAGAGGTGAATGTAACCCCAACGGCAGACACCTCTGCTGTTGGAAAGATCTGTGTTGCTATAGGGATGTGTCTGCCTTTCCGCTGGAGACGAATGCTCTAACACTGGAAGGTGCTGGCATTTTCCTTTCAGGTAGCCCTACATCTCTTGTCAAGTTTCTTCATTTTCCTTGGGAGAGGTCTGTATTTCCCCGAGCAGGTGTGTACATCTGCAGATTTTGGAGAGCAAGAATTTGGGGTTTTCCTATAGGCAAGAAAAGACTCCCAGGAAAGCAACTGAACATCATCCATACTGATGCATTATGTCACTGCTTTCCCATAAACATTGACAATACCATATTTTGTCAAAAAAAAAAAAAACCTTTAAAACATTGTACTATTACACATCCTTCATCTAGAGAACTCATTTTGAACTAAAGGTATTTTGGGTCATGTGTAATACAGAGTCTGACATCAGATAATGCATTATCTGACACAATCCATGCATTATCTGATGCAATCAATGCATTATCTGACATAATCAGAAAAGAGTGAAATCATTATCAGAGGAGAGTGAAAAAGCTGGTTTAAAACTCAACATTCAGAAAACGAAGATCATGGCACCTGGTCCTATCAGTTCAGTTCAGTCGCTCAGTCATGTCCAGCTCTTTGGGACCCCATGGACTGCAGCACAACAGGCTATCCTGTTCCTTTTCATCTCCTGGAGTTCACCCTAGTTCATGTCCATTGAATCGGTGATGCTATCCAATCTTCTCATCCTCTGTTGGCCATCCAGTCCCATCACTTCATGGCAAATAGATGGGAAAACAATAGAAACAGTGACAGACTTTCTTTTCTTAGGCTCCAAAATCACTGCAGATGGTGAGTGCAGCCATGAAATTAAAAGACACTTGCTCCTTGGAAGAAAAGCTATGACCAACCTAGACAGCATATTGAAAAGCAGACACACTTTGCTGACAAAGATCTGTCTAGTCAAAGCTATCATTTTTCCAATAGTCACATATGGATGTGAGAGATGGATCATAAAGAAAGCTGAGAGCCAAAGAATTGATGCTTTTGAACTGCGGTGTTGGAGAAGACTCTTGAGCATCCCTTGGATTGCAAGGACATCAAACCAGTCCATCCTAAAGGAAATCAGTCTTGAACATTCATTGGAAGGACTGATGCTGAAGCTGAAACTCCAATACTTTGGCCACCTGATGTGAAGAACTGACTCTTTGGAAAAGACCCTGATGCTGGGAAAGATTGAAGGTGAGAGGAGAAGGGGACGACAAAGGATGAGATGATTGGATGGCATCACTGACTCAATGGGCAGGAGTTTGAGCAAGCTGCAGGAGTTGGTGATGGACAGGGAAGCTTGGCATGCTACAGTCCATGGGGTTGCAGGGTTGGACATGACTGAGTGACTGAACTGATCTGAATTGACATAGTCAATGCATTATTTGACAAAATCAATGCATTATCTGACACAATCAATGCGTTATCTGACATTAGCAGGGAGAACAAGGAGTACATGGAGCCAATTATACTTCAGTTAAACCCACAGCATTTGCTCCAGTGAGACTAACCAATGTTCTGGAATCCACACAGAGGTCCTTAAACACAGAGGACCTTATCCTTGCTCCTTCCTTAAGCATGTGTAAGACAGTAGAAAGTATAACTTGAGATGAAGAATCAGAGCAGATGACACCGTGCTTTCCTGTGGATGGCTGCAGAGCCTTATTCAGACCTGAATCCTGGGGTAGGAATCAATGGAAATATAGAAGTGAGATACAAATGCTGACTTAGACCACCTTGGAGGTTTTAATGACTGCAAATGAGTGTATTATAATACATTATTATGATGAAAATAGGGATGAGAACTAACCACTCAGAAATGAAGTAAAGAAGACCAATAAGGTAGGTTTAAAATGGGATAAAAATATAGTCTTAACTAGGCTCTGTCAAGTTCAGTGCATGTAGTATTGAAGTCATGCACGCGTGCAAATGTGTTTAAATATAGAATGATGCCTAGAAATAGTGTGTGAAGAGCATTGTCCTCGGAAGCCACCATCATTCATGTACACAGTCATGGGCAGTGTTACTTCCTTTCCTTCCATTCCCACCTTCTCTGCTCTTATTCACTCCTCTCTATTCAGTACAGAATAGTATTGTGCTTCTTCTATGTACTGAGTACTATACTATGAAATATATGAAAACGCAAAAGCATCTGTCTGCAGCAGATACAGTGAGAGCTCGGCTCCAAACAGAGATCACTTCATAAAAATATGACATATTAACTCTTATTAAATATTTCAAAGAGTTTATTTATAAGATGAAAAACATCAGATCTTCAAAATATTTTATATGTTACTAGACTTAAGAAGGGCTTCCCTAGTGGCTCAATGGTAAAGAATCTGCCTGCCAAGTAGGAGATGCAGGTTTGAACCCTGGGCCAGGAAGATCCCCTGGAGAAGGAAATGGAAACCCACTCCAGTATTCTTGCCTGGGAAATTTCATAGACAGAGGAGCCTGGTAGACTACAGCCTATGGGATGCAGAGTTGATATGACTTAGTGACTAAACAATGACAACAATACTTAAGACATATGTTTAAATGCATGGTCAGTTGGGTTGATATTGCAAAAAAAAAAAAAGGCTACTAAAGGACGAGAAAGGAAAAAGGAAAAATACATCATGGTCAATCCAGACTTGGTTAGAACCATGACGACCATTTTCACCAGAATAACAAATATCATTATTCCAGTAACGTTGGAAGAAAGGAGAGTATGTTGGCTGATATAATCCCAGTTCTGCATAAGCTGCCTATTTGATTTTGAGTAAGTCTTTTAACATCGCTGAGCCTACTTTCTCATCTGTAACCAGCAGCTGTAAGCCTAAGTGTACACTCCCGGATTTTCAATGTCAAGAAAGCAGTTTAATTTCCTGTTTTGCAATCTACATATTTTAATGCTTATGTTGGGTCTTTTCCATGACAATTCCAGGAGGTAAGCAAATGCACCCACATCCAGCCTCCGACTGCATCTTTTCCAAAAGATAAACTGGATTTGAGTGAACAGATGTTTGCTCATTATAGGAAGACAATGCTGTGAAATTCTGGCAGGTCGCTGCATTTATTTCCAAGCATGAGAGTTTTAGGGATCCTGAACATTTATAACGTGTCAGTGATTCAGGCTGGACAAGATGGAATCTTTGTCAATTATATCCTCTTCACACATGACCTGTCCATAGCAGTGGTCACTGAGGGAAAGGCAAACGCAACAGAGACTCTTTGAAGGGTACCTACCACACTCAAAAAACATGGCCATTTTTAATGAGGCATGATCTTTTCATTTGAAGTTGCGATCTACCAGCAGGGCAACGTTTTTCAGCTTGTTATGTTCTGAGTTCTGCAGGTTAGCTAGCTAAGCTCAAATGTGATTGGCATGCAAAGCCCCTTAAAACTGTCAGGCCACCTTGCAATTAGGCATAATGCCACCAGAACAGATGGCATGAATGATGGCATGCCAGACAGCCAATACACGTATCAGCACTGAGCATTCAGAGAGAATTTCCTCTCTCAGAATGCCAAAATATGAATCTGTGGCTTAGCTAGCATTAAAGTAATTTACATTGCACACACATTTTAGAAAGAATACTGCTAGTTTTTCACAGGTTGATATGGGACAAGATAATTATAGACTCATAGATCCTCAGGGTTAAGAGACACTTTAAAGTCAATGAATTTTGGTGATGCATATGATGCTTCCCTTCATTCATTCATCCCTCCAACAGACACTGAACCCCCGTGATGAGTTAGTCACCACCTGGCTCTCTGCCCAGCTATTTGGCCTTTCATCATTTACCTTGGACTTGACCACATTCACTGACAGGGAATTCACTATGGTCAACACTCTCTATCCATGCCATCCTCCACGGAGTAACTTGAATCTTGGCAACATCTTTTTAATGCATAACTTCCCGACTCAAATCCGGTATTATGTACACAGTGAGTTCTACAATGGCCTCAGTAGCTTTACACAGAATTGAAAAAATCATTTGCTACTTTTCCTTGATATATGAATAAGACCCATTCTTCATTGTATCTCCTCCTAACTTCATTCATGTTTTATAAAACACAGAAGGCCTTGCAAGACTAAGAGAGACAATGAAAAGACTGTGGTTTTGAGAATGTTGCCATGTGACTTCGTGAAGTGATGTGATGAACAGTGGTTTCAGTATCAGCCTTTTCATCACCTGTCCATGTTCTATGGAAAGCCGTCATAGGGATCATTAGACAAAACAAGGGTCTCTTCTTTGGTCATCCAATAGTCCAGGTCTGTGGGTCGTGCTCAACTGCCCAGCCAGGGGGATGTGTTAAAGAAAAATCTCAAGTGGACATTTCCCTGTGGTCTCCTGGGAGGGTGGAACATCCGAGATCAGAGCAGCACCACACCAGTGGTTGCGTGCACAGGTAATGTTATCCTTGGAGAGAATACCCAGCATGGAAGCTTCGTGCTTCATCAACAGTAACGGTGGTGCCTCCAACATGGGCCACGGGAGGCAGTGTCTTCCCCATCCTGGTGAGCATATCTGCTGGTCCTGGCACCAGATGGTGTCATGGGCTGAAACATGTACCTTGGGGAGCCACACGTCGAGGTCCTAACCCCCAGCACCTGGGCACGTGGCCTGATGTGTGTACTGTGCTGTTGTGGATGTGATTCATTAAGATGAGGCCAGGCAGGAGCAGGGCAGGCCATAATGCAGTTCTTATAAAAGGGGGATGCTTGGACACAACCTTGCACACATACACAACACCAGGGGAAGATGAAGCACAGACGGGGGAGGTTCATTGATAAACCAAGGGAGGCCAAAGATGCCAGCAAACCAGCAGCAGCTAGAAGAGGGGCCAGAGGCAGACGTCCCCCGTAGCCTTCTGAATCACCTCCATCTTGGACCTCTGGCTTCCAGAACTGTGACATGATGCATTTCTCTATTTGCTGTCTTTAGGCCACCTGACCTATGGTGTCTTGTTATAGGGGCTGGAGAAAACTAACACAGACGGGGGAAGGGCCAGGCCTCTGGTAGACCAAGTGGGGCCCGAGGAAAGAGGTGGGCAGTGGCTGCATCATGACAAAGGAGGACACTTCAGGGATGCGATGGCTGCGTTCACAGAATGGGAAGTGGAGGTCAGGGAGTGTGAAGAGCTGCTCTTCTCGGTAGGAGCATCGACGGAGCCAGAGAGAAGTAAATTAAACTGTGCTTTTTAACCTGATTTTACCGACTGGCTTGTCGGATCCTGACCCGGTGCATTTGAGGGCATCTGCTCTGGAGTGGTCCTGCAAGCCTCACTCACCTGCCCCTTCTCCCCCTCTGCCACAGCTAAGCAGTTTCCAAAGCTCTTAAAATCTGTCATCCTCTCAAATCTGGTTCCTGTCCTTCCTTCACTCCTGCTGAGTACTGCCTGCACAGTCACCATTGCTTGTTTTGATTTGCATGACTCTTTCAATGAAAGATTAAATCATCTTCAAAGTGTTACAACTGCAAGTGAATTGCCATCTAAAAAGACAGAATGAAACAACACAGAGTCTGCCTTGCAGCTCCGTGTGCTGACTGTTGGGTGAATGAACCGAGAGGTCCTGCCCGTGGGCATCCAGGCTGAGGTCTCACACATTCTGACACCCAGACGAGCGGCTCTTCTCCCCCCAGCACTGTAGTTCTTGCGTGATTCCTGAACCCCCTTCTCTCCCCGCACCCCGACACATTAGAGTGAGATTCTTGGTCCTTCTGGAGAGTAACTATCTAGGGGCTTGTTGGAGGAAGAATAGCTATGTCAAGGCCAAGGGCAAAGGCCCGCTTTTTGGCAAAGCATCAAGCTTAGTTTCCAGGGATACATTTAAAAATCAGATAGAGTGAGCAACCCACAGTTAATCTGCATTGAAAGCATGAAGTTCTGATTGGAATGCAATGGGACTGAAACCTTTATTCCACCAATGGATATAGATTTGATGGTTGCGAAGCTGTTTCTGTGAAAACCACCTTTGGATCTCAGAGTCAGACCTCAGAGTATTCAAAGCATCGTCTGCTACTCTGTGTAGATTACACTTCCGTCAAAAATAGTACGAGGGTGAAGACTGAATGAAAACCAGTTCTCCTCTGTGAATACTTCCCCACTTGGATCTGTTCATATATATATATATATATATATATATATATATATATATATTCATAAATATATATATATATTTATCTTTACTGGAAAAATATATATTTCCAGTATAGACAAATGGACCCCAGCTTTTGTTAAAATGTGTGTCTGGCTAGTAGCCTCAGAAATCAAACCTCTGACTATACCATGGGAGGATAGAATGCAATTTAAGATACATTTAGGAATTTAAGATACATTTACGACAACTGCCAGGCCAGTGGAACTAAGTGGATAATATTTTTTCATGTACTTGTGCCAAGCCTGTCTGAAGACAGATGAAAAGAGTCCTCTTCCCTGCTTCTCCTTTTCTCCATAATAGGGAAATTCCAAACTGGAACACTCAGGCTACCGCCTGGCTTCCAAAGTGCTGCTCTGTGAGCTTGTTACTGTCATATTCTCCCAACCAAATATTCCTCTTTATATAACCAGTTACATCCAGCAACTTTCAGGTGTGTGTATGTGAAGGGCTTTTGGGCTACAGCTTGCTGTTGTTCCGTAGTTAAGTTGTGTCCAGCTCTCTGCTACCCCATGGATGACAGCATGTTAGGCTTCCATGTCCTTTACCATTTCCTGGAGTTTGCTCAAACTCACGTCCATTGAGTCAGTGATGCCATCCAACCATCTCATCCTCTGTCACCCCCTTCTCCTCCTGCCCTCAATCTTTGCCAGCATCAGGATCTTTTCCAATGAACTGACGCTTCTCATCAGGTGGCCAAAATAACAGAGCTCCAGCTTCAGCAGTAACTAGTCCTTCCAGTGAATAGTCAGGGTTGATTTCCTTTAGAATTGGTTGACTGGTGTGATGCTATAGGCAGGGTAAATAAAAGAAATGGATGCAGAAAGATAGCAGAGGATCTGAATGCAACATGCTTGCCTTGTCTGCAAAGAGAGCCAAAAGCAGAATTCAAAACAGGGTGGGAAAGAATCGGGAGCCAGAATGACAAGAGAGGATGGGGACAGGTGTGGTCAGCACATCAAAAACAACCTTTTTTTAAGGATTTTCTGTTAAGGAAATCAAGTCCTTATCCATCCTTGCTTCATGTATTCACTTGACAAGTATTTATGGGACAGTTGCTAATTTCCAGGCATGTGTCAGGCAGTGGTGAATAACTCAGGAAATAACAAGGAGGGGTATTGCTCTCTGCAGTTTCAGTTCCAGAGAAAATATAGGAGAGGCCAGAACAAGCAAACCAGGAGGGAGGTAGAGTGTTCTCAGATAATGATATATACTTTTAAAATATATGGACACACGGACATCACCAGATGGTTAACACCGAAATCAGATTGATTATATTATTTGCAGCCAAAGATGGAGAAGCTCTATACAGTCAACAAAAACAAGACTGGGAGCTGACTGTAGCTCAGATCATGAACTCCTTATTGCCAAATTCAGACTTAAATTGAAGAAAGCAGGGAAAACCGCTAGACCATTCAGGTATGACCTAAATCAAATCCCTTATGATTATACAGTGGAAGTGAGAAATAGATTTAAGGGTCTAGATCTGAGAGATAGAGTGCCTGATGAACTATGGAATGAGGTTCGTGACATTGTACAAGAGACAGGGATCAAGACCATCCCCATGGAAAAGAAATGCAAAAAAGCAAAATGGCTATCTGGGGAGGCCTTACAAATAGCTGTGAGAAGCAGACAGGCAAAAAGCAAAGGAGAAAAGGAAAGATATAAGCATCTGAATGCGGAGTTCTAAAGAATAGCAAGAAGAGATAAGAAAGACTTATTCAGCAATCAATGCAAAGAAATAGAGGAAAACAACAGAATGGGAAAGACTAGAAATCTCTTCAAGAAAATTAGAGATAGCAAGGGAACATTTCATGCAAAGATGGGCTCAATAAAGGACGGAAATGGTCTGGACCTAACAGAAGCAGAAGATATTAAGAAGAGGTGGCAAGAATACATGGAAGAACTATACAAAAAAGATCTTCACCACCCAGATAATCATGATGATGTGATCACTTATCTAGAGCCAGACATCTTGGAATGTGAAGTCGAGTGGGCCTTAGAAAGCATCACTACGAACAAAGCTGGTGGAGGTGATGGAATTCCAGTTGAGCTGTTTCAAATCCTGAAAGATGATGCTGTGAAAGTGTTGCACTCAATATGCCAGCAAATGTGGAAAACTCAGCAGTGGCCACAGGACTGGAAAAGGTCAGTTTTTATTCCAATCCCAAAGGAAGGCAATGCAAAAGAATGCTCAAACTACTGCACAATTGCACTCATCTCACACGCTAGTAAAGTAATGCTCAAAATTCTCCAAGCCAGACTTCAGCAATACGTGAACCGTGAACTCCCTGATGTTCAAGCTGGTTTTAGAAAAGGCAGAGGAACCAGAGATCAAGTTGCCAACGTCCACTGGATCATGGAAAAAGCAAAAGAGTTCCAGAAAAACATCTATTTCTGCTTTATTGACTATGCCAAAGACTTTGACTGTGTGGATCACAAGAAACCATGGAAAATTCTTCAAGAGATGGGAATACCAGACCACCTGACCTGCCTCATGAGAAATCTGTACGCGGGTCAGGAAGCAACAGTTAGAACTGGACATGGAACAACAGACCGGTTCCAAATAGGAAAAGGAGTACATCAAGGCTGTATATAGTCACCCTGCTTATTTAACTTCTATGCAGAGTACATCATGAGAAATGCTGGACTGGAAGAAACACAAGCTGGAATCAAGATTGCTGGGAGAAATAGCAGTAACCTCAGATATGCAGATGACACCACCCTTATGGCAGAAAGTGAAGAGGAGCTAAAAAGCCTCTTGATGAAAGTGAAACAGAAGAGTGAAAAAGTTGGCTTAAAGTCCAACATTTAGAAAACGAAGATCATGGCATCTGGTCCCATCACTTCATGGGAAATAGATGGGGAAACAGTAGAAACAGTGTCAGACTTTATTTTTTGGGGCCCCAAAATCACTGCAGATGGTGACTGCAGCCATGAAATTAAAAGATGCTTACTCCTTGGAAGAAAAGTTATGACCAACCTAGATAGTATATTCAAAACCAGAGACATTACTTTGCCGACTAAGGTCCATCTAGTCAAGGCTATGGTTTTTCCTGTGGTCATATATGGGTGTCAGAGTTGGACTGTGAAGAAAGCTGAGCGCTGAAGAATTTATGCGTTTGAAATGTGGTGTTGGAGAAGACTCTTGAGGGTCCCTTGGACTGCAAGGAGATCCAACCAGTCCATTCTGAAGGAGATCAACCCCGGGATTTCTTTGGAAGGAATGATGCTAAAGCTGAAGCTCCAGTACTTTGGACACCTCATGCGACGAGTTGACTCATTGGAAAAGACTCTGATGCTGGGAGAGATTGTGGGCAGGAGGAGAAGGGGACTACCCAGGATGAGATGGCTGGATGGCATCACAGACTCGATGGACGTGAGTCTGAGTGAACTCCGGGAGATGGTGATGGACAAGGAGGCCTGGCGTGCTGTGATTCATGGGGTCACAAAGAGTCGGACACGACTGAGTGACTGAACTGAACTGAACTTTTAAAATATGAAATAGGGTGATGGGCTTAAGAGAGATATGGGAAACTCTTTAGTTCACATGATCAGAATCTGAGGAGGAAGCAAGACCTGAGTATTGAGATGGAGAAGGAGCCATGGGAAGATGGACTAATGGGAGCAAAGTTCCCCAGAAGGGCAAAATTCATACAGAGTTCCCGGGCTGGGGATGCAGTGAACAGTGCGAGATGCTATGCCATGTGAGACATCCATGTTTTGAAACACCCTAAAACATAAGGGAGCCCCCAAGTGCATATTAGATTGACACCCCCACTGATGCTGACAGTCTTTGAATTAAATGAATAAGGCAACTAGTGTTGCTTCAGTATTAAGAGAACGTAAGTTATTTCATGTTACCATTATTTCATAATAACCCAGGAGACCTGGGTTCTATCCCTCAGTTGAAAAGATCCCCTGGAGCAGGGCACGGCAACCCACTCCAGTATTCTTGCCTGGAAAATCTCCATGGACAGAGGAGCCTGGAGGGTTACAGTCCACAGGGAGGCAAAGAGTCAGACACGACTGAGTGACTAAGCACATATTATTTTATGACGTTGGATCTGGTGATTACCCTCTGACGAACCAAGACCCAATCCAAATGTTTTCTAAGGAGAATTAAAAATCATCTGAGCCAAACCTATCTTATTGAATTGGCCACAGTAGAACCTCTGCACAATGGATTTGGTTCATGATTACATTAGACGTTTTAAAGTAAACTATTGTTCAGTTGCTAAGTTGTGTTGGACTCTTCGCGACCCCAAGGACACCTGCACACCAGGCTTCCCTGTCCATCACCAGCTCCCAGGGTTTGCTCAAACTCATGTCCATTGAGTTGGTGATGCCATCCAACGATCTCATCCTCTGTCATCCCCTTCTCCTCCTGCTCTCAATCTTTCCCAGCATCAGGGTTTTTTTTTTTTCTAATGAGTTGGCTCTTCACATCTGGTGGCCAAAGTATCAAATAGTTTCAGCAAAAAATGTTTCCCCTTACTATATGGACATTCTCATAATTAGACCAAAGAAATGTATCTGCAAAAGTTTTTCTTTTATACATTACATATACTTAATTGCTTCCCTTGTGGCTCAGATGGTAAAGAATCTGCCCACAATATGGGAGACCCGGTTCAATCCCTGGGTAAGAAAGATCTCCTGGAGAAGGGAATGACAACCCACTCCAGTATTCTCGCCTGGAGAATCCCATGGACAGAGGAGCCTGGTACAGTATGATCATAAGCAGGAAAGGAAAACTATGCCTGTGTTCCGGTGATGATGGCTATGCGACAAACCGCCCCAAACTTAGTGGCTTAAAACAGAATCCACTTCTTTTACTTTCCCTCACAGCTCAGCCTCTGGGGCAGGTCTCCATGAGAACACCATCTCTCCCTGGGGGAGCCGATGTGGCCTGAGGCTGGCAGGTGAGCTCACTCACCCGCAGGTGCTGGGACCACACTGAGCTCCTGGGGTTTCCCTGCATCTAATCTTTGTCTCCAGCCTGGTGGCCTCAGCGTGAGCAGGCACACAGCATGGCCGTGCCGGGTTCCCCGGGTCACACCCCCAGGGAAGAACAGAGCCAGCGGGAAGCCCCACAGAGCCCAGCCTGGGAGAAGGTCAGGGAGCGTCCTACGTCTTCTTCCTGCTCTGTGAGTCCAGAGATCCAGTGCATGGTCAAGGGAGTCTGTGTAATCCCAGCTTGAGAATATTAAAAGACAAAATATGCAAAGGCAGCGCTGCTAGGCATCAATCCTGTCGTTGCTGTTGTGGTTGTTCAGTCCCTTAGCCATGTCCGACTCTTTTGTGATCCCATGGACTCTAATCCGTCAGGCTCCTCTGTCCATGGGATTTCCCAGGTAAGAATACTGGAGGAGGTTGCCTTTTCCTCCTCCAGGGGTATCTTCTAGAGCCAGGGATCAAACCCACGTCTCCTGCATTGGCAGGAAGATTCTTTATTACTGAGCCACCTGGGAAGCCCATTCTTTCATTGTACCTTTCACAATTTTCTCCAATAAACATATCTTTCAAAAAATAGTTAAAATTACGAATGAGATAACTATGTAAGCCTTTCTTCAACTCCTGCCTCTAATACTTTCCCACCATCATCTCTCTCTCTCTCTTCACAGGTTCTATTTCTTTACAGTCTCTTAATAATATGCAATCTCCAGGCAGTTTGATGTGAGCCCATAACACACCAGCATCAAGAAAAAACATGTGATGGGGAGAAGTGTTCCCACAGTCTCTCACGAGTACGTGAACTTCGGGAATCCCTCTAACTGCTTTGAGCTACCGATTCATTAAAAGGTGTTCAAAATGCTTCACTTATAGAAATACTGGGAGGATGGATCAGAGGATATTTGCAAAACTCTTTCAGAACACATCACACTACAAGAAGGTACTCAGGGAACACCGCCTGGATTTGAAGCCCTCCCAAGGAACACCCGGGCCAAGTGGCTTTTGCATCCCTCCGGGTGAAGGATCAGCAGAGTCACACGTTGGAAATTAACACAATCGTTTCTCTTCACTGAGAAGAAAACACAACACACACACCACACTTCAAAGAAGGCAAGAATAGTCACTGTGTAGACTGGAATTTCCAATTTCAGAGCGAAATGCTGTCCTTCCATCTGCAGAGAGAATGCCTGTCTCCTAATCACCGATTTCAAAAGGTGAAAATTAATACGTAGCTTGCAGTAAGCTTGAAGAGAGGAAAAGAAGCAATCAATTACTCTGTATGGGGCCAAGGTAGAACACGCCAGAAGCCACGGGTAGCAGGGTGTGCAAACTGCTAGGCAGAAGTCAGCTCATTCTCACTAATGACAGGGGAGCCCATTGTGAGTTAGCAAATTTCACAAATTAGCAAGTAAGAAAAAAAAACATAATTAAAAGAATTAGAGACACGGAATTGTGGCATGTGCAGTGTTCATTTATTTTGACAAGCATAATTTAATTTTACTTATTTAGGGTAATATTTCATAGTGTACTAATGAATGTACTCTTGTCTCCTTTGCAAAAGTAATGGAATATTAGTAACATGAGCCCTCACCGCTGTTCTCTGTTATTCAATAGCTCCTGACAGGTGAGGCAGACCACCAGGGGCTTGCATTCCAATGGCTGGGCTGGGGAATACAGCAGCATGAGAGTCAGAAAGAATTTACTCAGGGATAACGTGAAAGTTGCTCAGTGTTCTCCCATCAGTGAGCACATACACCTTAAAAGACACATATTAGGCTGTTTAGCCTCCTCCTGGTACAATCTAGGTTCTTCTCTAGGAAATCAGAAGCACCATTGAAAAATAAAGCATTTTGGAAGATCCCAGGAGGTCCAGTGGTTAGAACTCGTGGTTTCACTGCCAAGGGCCCAGGTTCAATCCCTGGTTGGGGAACTAAGATTTCACAAACTGGGCAGCATGGCCAAAAAAAAAAAAAAAAAAGAGTCATTAGATATATGTCAAAAACAATACTTCTGGATTTTCCTATTCCTACCTGTGAATCTCTCTTCTTTCAACACAAGAATGGAGAGAATCTGCAATTAGCCTTCATCTCAATTTCATTTCCTCTGTTCATATGTTGACAGAGTCTTCATGATTCTCTAATTTTCTCACATCCTGTAAGCCCAGCCCTTTTCACCTGAATTTTGCTATTGTCTCCAATCTCTACTTCCTGTCTTATCATCCTTTATCTTCCTGCAGCCTCATGCTCATTTACCTTAGATGGATCTTCTTAAATGTTCTTATGAACATGTCGGCACTCAGTACAAAAACTTCAGTGGCTCCGTGTTGAAACTAATGACGGTAATAAAGCGACGGCAATAAAGTTTGTATTCCTGCACTGGAATTCAGGACTATCCGCAAGAGCTGGCTGCCATCTTTCTAAGCATGCTTCTTCCAGTCCCTTATAGGAGCCCAGTTTTCAAGCCTGTAAGTGTGCTGGGTAAACACCCTTACTGGACTTCAATCTCTTCATCTACAGACGGAGGCAAATGAGCCTGAGGAACTCTCAGCTCCCCTTTCACCTTCATTACACGCTCTCTGCTTTGCTTAGTGTTTAATTCATCCTTTCATCCACTGACATCACTCATCTCATGTTCACCTGAGCCCTCGGATTTCCAAGTCCAGTGGGCAGGGGTCCCTTCTACATTGACTCAAGCTCTCCATGGCATCTCTCCTTCTAGCTTTGATGATTCTTCTCTTTTCTGGGTCTTCTCTTTCCTCCTGAGGCCCTGGCTCCCACTCTGCCTCTCCAGATTCTTTCTTTCCATTTTCTTTACATTGAATCATTCTCCAGAATTTTATAGTTTTCTTGTTGCTACCTGTAGTTTTATGGTTTACACACCTGGTTTATAACTGCTCTGGAAAGCTTCTGAGTTAGGAACCTATGTATATACCAGCCCAGATCTTTCTCTGGGGCTCTGGCCACTACTAGCCAGCTGGTCACCACATTTCCGCCTAGATGCCTCCTTGGTACCTCAAACCACAACTGACCAGCACTGGAAGCGTGCTGTCTTCTGTCCGCAGTCCCTGCTTTAACAAGCAGCATCCTCTCCACTCAAGGCAGCCAGACGGGACTCCAGCCCTCTTCACCCCAGCTGCGTGCTGCATCTGCCAACGAGCTCCTTCAGTAATTCTAGAATTGGTCACTGTCTCAGCCCCAAGCCCCAATGTCTCCCTTTCTTTGAAAGAGTCCCCCAGTTTGTTTGATTCCATTTTCTTCCCCAGTAAGTCCATCCTTGAACACCGCTGTCAATGCATGGATTTAACCTCAAGGTTTCCCTTGGAACTTCCCAGTTAAAATATTTCAACCAACCCTCAAGTCTTTTACCAAAAGCCTAGATTGTGAAATGTGTGGCCCTTTATGATGAGCTAGACCCTGCTTCCTCTCCTTCTTCGATTCACATCCTTCTTTGAACTGATTTTCATACAGTTCAAAGTCACCTTGTCTGATTTAACCCCTGCTTATGACAAAGATAATGGTCTGCCCCTCTCTTCCAAGCTCTCAGAACTCCTAAGACACCCTGTCTCAATCCCCACCACAGTGTCCCGCAATTGTCTGTCTTTCTTTCCCACCAGATCATGTACTTTGAGGGCAAAATCTCGTCTTACAAACCTTTGTAGCTCCAGTCTTTTTCCCAGTGTCCAGCACACAGTAGACACTCAATGTTTGCCCTGTGAATAAACAAATCAGCTGATGATGACAATTTTCTCTCTGCCACTGCAATACCAAGCTATGAGAATCTGCTGTCTCTCATCACATATCAGCTGGTTCCAAGTCTCACATTTGGATAGTGTCTCTGGCTCTAGATTGAACACACTAGCATCTCTAATCAGGCAGCCCCTGGCCAGACAGACAGGAAATAGAGCAAAGAAAAGCAGAAACATGAAACCCAGCTGGGGCTGGGCCTGCTCGGTGTTCGCTCCCTTTTGGATTCACCGTCCCACCGTTTAACACTTGAACTTTCAGCTGTTGGGATTTCAAGGGAAGGGGCTTAATTAGTCAACAAGACATGACAACACTCTGTTACAGCCAGATTACATACACCTATGAGGCGTGTGGAGACACAGTAAAACCCCACAACTTCAAAGACCTGAAAACCACGTTATCTTCCGACAGCACATGGGAGAATGTTCCAAGAGATAAAAGGCTCAAGACAAATGGTGTCTCTAATTGAAATGCAATGGAGGAATGGAGCCCATAGAATTCTAAATACGTTTTCCATTCCAATGTTCCTGTACTGATATGGTGAACTGGATTCACAAAGAATTGTGAATATTTTCAAGTCAGGAAAGAGCATACATTACTACGGCAGCACACTCCAGGGGCCGTACAAATCTACAGACACCACACCACTGTATTATAGTTTCTATTCTGTCTATAATTTATTATTGATTCCTTAGCGTGAATGCAAAATGTATATGTCTTTATTTGTTAAAGGCTGAGAAGGATGCTTAGAAACCACTGGGGGTTTGTCTCCATATAATTATGTTTCTCATTATGATAGTTCTCACGATATCACAGAAAAACCAAAACTCCCTGAGTTCTGGTTTAGGTTCCCATGGCCTTGAGAGTACACAGATAATCCTTGGTAGACCCGGTCCACACAGATTTGTTCTGTTTTGCTTATACTTTATGACCTTCATGTTATCGACTTCCTTCAAGGAGGCCCATGGAGGCTGCCTTCCTTAGGGAGGTCCACAGAAGTCAGTCTTTCTTCTGGCCAATGACAATTCTTTTGACTGTGATGTGGTTTGCCTATGTTGGTACGCAAAGCACTCTGTAAGGCGTACCCCTGCCATGGGCCACAGGCAGAGCAAAGCACCTTTGAACTGTAGCTTTCCCTCACTCACCGACTGTGCAAACCTGAGGAGACATACGTCCAGCCTCTCTCTGGGAGATAACAGCAAAGAAAGGAGGTGGGAGGGCTCTTTTATGTTAAGATTTCTCCTACGTCCAGACATACATACTATTCATCTCATTCTAATTATCTGCAAGGAGATCCAACCAGTCCATCCTAAAGGAAATCAGTCCTGAATATTCATTCATTGAAAGGACTGATGCTGAATACTTTTGCCACCTGATGCAAAGAACTGACTTATTGGAAAAGACCCTGATGCTGGGCGAGACTGAAGGCAGGAGGAGAAAGGGGATGACAGAGGATGAGGTGGTTGGATGGCGTCACTGACTCAATGGACAAGGGTTTGAGTAAACTCCAAGAGTTGGTGATGGACAGGGAGGCCTGGTGTGCTGCCAGGGGTCGCAAAGAGTCGGAGATGACTGAGCAACTGAACTGAACTGAATTATCTTCACTTCCGTGGTGACAGTTTTCATTTCTAAGAGTTTCATTTTATCTTTTTTCTCCAAAATCTACCTGACATCTTTGCAGTAGTCATTGTCTTCTCAATGACTTCACCTCCTCCTCTGATGTCTTTAAATCCTTCCAGCACCCTCATGCCACAGGGATTCTGCACTTGGCGATGCTAGGCTCCTCTCTGGTGGACCTGAGTTTTCTAGAGTGGCTTTGGGTTTGCTTTTGCCAGGTTGCCCCGACTTCACAGCTTTGATATCCTCCATTTGATTACCAACACCACACGAGGTAGGTCATAGCCACACATGTTCAGGGGAATTTGCCCCCACCCCCTCCTTTTACTTAAACCTTATCCCAGGTGGAATTAGCCCAGAAAACTTGTCAATTCACTGAGCTGATGAAGAGTTTTTCTTGTGTGATTTCCGCTAAGATGTACTCACCTAGTACCTGATTTTTATCCTATACGTAGGGCGGGAGGGGAGACTAAGATCTGCTCCAAGGCTTCCCTCGGCGTCTCCTCTGATGGTTACCCAGAAGCCTCGTGATATACAAAGTGGAGCGACCTTCCCGCCTCCCGCCCACCTGCCGTGCCAGCCCAGGGGTGCTAATACTTTGTTCCTTATTTCTGCTGCTCCTGACCTTCCATCCTTCTTTATAAATTCAGCCATACACATAAACCATGCTTGTAACTGAGTAATCAGAAGTACTGCTCAGTTTTAGAGGTACAGGTTTTTGGTACTTGGCCTAACACACTGTGGAAGTTGAAATATCAAGATATATTATTATAATCATTTTCTATAGTAATTCCTGCACTTTCCAGAGATAGAAATACATTAATCATATGCATTTCTCAAACTAAATAAAGCAGCCAGTATATTTCCCAATGGATTGTAGTATTTTTATTTACATATCATTATAGTTTAATAAACTAGTTACTCACATAAAAAAGCAATCTTCCATTTTCATGAGGAACATGGGGGTATTTATATTAATGATATAATTAATTGATTTTATTTTAACCCTAAGGACAATCCTTTGACATAAATTTTTTTTTCTAAGTGATAAACTGAAGGTCCAAAAATGAACACTTGTTTCAAAATTAGAAAGTTAATGAAAAGCAAAGATCAGCTGTGAACTTAAGTCTGTCTAAATGTAAAGTCAATTCTCCTTCTACCAGAAACTCTCTGAGTGGGATTCTTATCTGTTTATATCAAGTTATATATGTTGCTGCTGCTGTTGCTAAGTCGCTTCAGTCGTGTCCGACTCTGTGCAACCCCATAGATGGCAGCCCACCAGGCTCCCCTATCCCTGGGATTCTTCAGGCAAGAACACTGGAGTGGGTTGCCATTTCCTTCTCCAATGCATGAAAGTGAAAAGTGAAAGTGAAGTCGCTCAGTCGTGTCTGACTCTTAGTGACCCCATGGGACTCTCCAGGCAAGAGTACTGGAGTGGGGTGCCATATCTTAGATATGTATAATTTTTATTAACTAATTATATCTCAGGAAATCTGGAAAAGGTAAAGAATCATCTAGCATGCAAGGAATCCTGTGACTCAGTCACAATCTCTAGAGATAAGGCCAAGTACAGGTTTTGAAAGCCTCCCGGGTCCCTTTCCCACTACAGTTTGATGAACTTTGCACAATGTAGCGCTGCACTGATACTTGTGACTTAATCAGACCCCTTAATTGATGACTTCAAATGAGTGTGGGCAAAACCTCTGGGAAACTCAACTCTGATTATCACACATTATCTTGGTCAAGATGCAAAAAAACAATGTAAATTCAATATTACATAAAAGACACAGTGAGTCAGATGAAGCTGGGTCTATCTTCTGGCATAAAAACTGAGAGCCCACCAGGGGAATCCTTGGAAGCAGGGCTCCCTTCTGGTGGTCCATCCACCTCCATCAAAGCATCGCTTACATACCTGTCACCTCCTCGTACTTCTGGACTTTATAGGATCAGGGGACCCTGGTGCACTTCAGAGGAAGACCAGGTTACAGTGTGGGGCCGAGGCAAAGAGCAAGACTTCTGAGTAGCCAGAAAATGAGATAGAGGGGAGATCAGAGAGGAGAGGGGCCTGGGGGAGGAGAGAGACAGAGAAAGAGAAAGGGATGTGGGCCTCCCACAGAGTGGTCCAAGTCAGGAGAAACCAGGGTTTAACCACTGCCTTGAAAAATGCGCTACCCTTTCTGAATCTTTATTACCTCTTTGAATGATAGGATGGAAATCCCCTGCCCTGAGTAAGGAATGAATGGAAAGTACTTTGAAAAGAGCAAAGTAAAGGGTGACAGAGGATGAGATGGTTGGATGGCGTCACTGACTCAAATGACGTGAGTCTGAGCAAGTTCCAGAAAATGGTGAAGGACAGAGAAGCGTGGCGTGCTGCAGCCCATGGGGTCACAAAGAGTCAGATGTGACTTAGCGACTGAACAACAACCACACAGGTGCTGAGTCATCATGGACATAAGCACACAGCTTGCTAATGACTCAGCAAGGGTGCCGCCTTACAGGCAGACATTCACCTGAGCCTGGGATGAAGAAGCTAGTCAGGGGCTTCTTCTCAGCCCCTGAGACAGCAGAGAGGCTCCCAGAACCATTCCAGCGTCAGCGTCCACCTCGTATCACCTGGAGCCAATACGAGGCTGCAGCTGAGAGCGGGCAGAGCATCCAGAGTGGGAGGCAGATGGGTGGGCTCGAGATGAAACTTAAGACTTTAATTCATAAGGTCTGGTTGCATATTCCACCACATTATATCATATGACACCTACGGCATATGTCATACAATCCATGCCATATATCACATGGGATATACTGTACAGCATATGGAAATGGCAATCCACTCTGGTGTTCTTGCTGGAAAGGCCGATGGACAGAGGGGCCTGGCAGGCAACAGTCCATGGGGCCACAGTCATCCATGACTGAGAGAGTAACACTGATCTATCATCGGATGTATGCCAAATAGCATGTACTGCATGACATATGCCGCATAGCATAAACTGCAGGATATATTCTATATGGCATATAGGAGATAGCATACGCTCTATAGCATGTACCAAATGGCGCATACCACAGGGTGTATACTAGATGGTGTATACTAGATAGCATACATCACAGTCATGTATCTTGTAGCATATACCACATGGTATACATTAATACTATATGGCATATATAGATACGGTATACTATATAAGCATGGGGAAACAGTGGAAACAGTGTCAGACTTTATTTTTGGGGGCTCCAAAATCACTGCAGATGGTGACTACAGCCATGAAATTAAAAGACGCTTACTCCTTGGAAGGAAAGTTATGACCAACCTAGATAGCATATTCAAAAGCAGAGACATTACTTTGCCAACAAAGGTCCGTCTAGTCAAGGCTATGGTTTTTGCAGTGGTCATGTATAGATGTGAGAGTTGGACTGTGAAGAAGGCTGAGTGCCGAAGAATTGATGCTTTTGAACTGTGGTGTTGGAGAAGACTCTTGAGAGTACCTTGAACTGCAAGGAGATCCAACCAGTCCATTCTGAAGAGATCAACCTTGGGATTTCTTTGGAAGGAATGATGCTGAAGCTGAAACTCCAGTACTTTGGCCACCTCATGCGAAGAGTTGACTCATTAGAAAAGACTCTGATGCTGGGAGGGATTGGGGGCAGGAGGAGAAGGGGACGACAGAGGATGAGATGGCTGGATGGCATCACTAACTCGATGGATGTGAGTCTGAGTGAACTCCGGGAGTTGGTGATGGACAGGGAGGCCTGGCGTGCTGCGATTCATGGGGTCGCAAAGAGTTGGACACGACTGAGTGACTGAACTGAACTGTATATAAGCATATACTACATGACCTATGCCATGTGGAATATACCACGTGGTATATACAGTACAACATATGCTGCTACTGCTACTGCTAAGTCGCTTCAGTCGTGTCCGACTCTGTGTGACCCCATAGACGGCAGCCCACCAGGCTCCCCCGCCAGTGGGATTCTCCAGGCAAGAACACTGGAGTGGGTTGCCATTTCCTTCTCCAATGCATGAAAGTGAAAAGTGAAAGTGAAGTCGCTCAGTCGTGTCTGACTCTTCGCAAACCCATGGACTGCAGCCCACCAGGCTCCCCCGTCCATGGGATTCTCCAGGCAAGAGTACTGGAGTGGGGTGCCATTGCCTTCTCCGAGTATGACATATACTAGATAGCATATGTCACATGATATATACTGCATCAAGTATATCATATGGCATACAAGATAGCATATACCACATAGAGCATACCAGATAACTTATATCACATGGCATATACTGTACATCATATACCACATGGCATACACTGGAGAGCAAATACCATATGTTGTAGTATTATTATTATATAGCACAGATAGCATTTAAAGGTATCTTAAAACATGATTTATCATGCAAAGGGAGGGATGGTGTCATGTGTGGAGGGGCACAAGCAGAGCTGCCAGGCCCTGCACACAGCCTCTCGGGAAGAGGGTAGCCAGGAGCCTGCCCAGGTGCACAGAGTGATTGGGAGCTCTGTTGAAGAGACTCAAGTGTCAGGCTAAAGAGCTTATTCTCTAAGTGCTGGAAAATAAGTTTTCTATGCAAAAATAAGCTACAGCAGGTGGAATACCTATTGGAGGGTGAGGAGCAAACCAGAGACAGGAAACCATCAGGTGCCCTTGGATCCCTGTGGGCAGAGACTGAATTTAGGCACCAGCAGGGGTCACGGGAGGAAAGGGGGTCCAGAAACCTTCCCGCGTCAGAGGAAGCAAGACTCAGTAAGTCAATTAAAAGGGGGTGTGAAAGTGTGAAGGAAGGGATACATCTCCAGTCTAGGTTAACTACCCGAATGCCACTGATTCTACTGAGGTGAACTCCACGGAGAAGAAGCAGACAGTGAAGGACGAGGTCAGAGCAGAGACAGCCAAGACCCCTGGGTCGTTTGGACATTTGGGGGCATTGAGGAGCCCAGCAGGCTTTGAAGCTGTCGGTCCAGGATTCAGCAGAGAGATGTGAGCTGGATAGAAAGCACTATGAGCATAAACTTGGAAGGCAAAGTCTCCGTTGTCAGTGGGAACATTGAAGGGAAAGGTATAGCATCAAGCGAAGGTGGGGGGGGAGGCAAGAGAAAGCTTTGTGAAGAGTGGTGTACCTTGTACAATGGAAAGATTGAAAAGCTGCTCCAGGAAGGGGCACCCACAGGGGAGGAGGAGCCCTGGAATCATGGAGGTGTGTCCTGGGCACATCACTCACACCCATGGAGGTGGGCAGGGCTGGCACACTCAGGATCCTATAGGACAGTGGCCCAGGCTGCTGGACCCGAGAGGCACCCCTGAGCAAGACACAGCTCCTTCCCCAGAGAACACTCTGCCCCAACCCCTCTAACCTGGGAGAGTGTGTGTGTTCTCCTGTGCAAACTGTGAAACCAAATCCCTGACTTCAAACCATGTCCCACATAGAACTGCCCAGGCCTTAGCTGCAAACAAACAGACTCCACCCGAATATTAGCTCCCTCTCTGTCTCTACTCCTCTCCTCAATTCCATGAGCCATTATGTGCCATTTGAGAAGCCAGACTATTTTCCTGGCAGGTTTCTCTTTCTTTTCTTTCCCCAGCCATTCTGGGAGACAGTGGACACCTCTGTTAGTCTGTAAAGGAGAGATAATAATCATCAATCCACAGTCTCCAAATAGTTAATAAATGATGCTAAGGGCTTGCAATCTATTGGAAGTGCTAAAAATCATCAAGCATATTCAAACTGCAGATTTTCCTCAATACCTTCCATTGAATCATCATTTTGTTTTTACGGGTGGGTTTTTCTCAAAGCAGAATTGCGTTTAATTCTCCATTTTTCTTTAGGCAGCGGAGATAAATCAGAGCCTCGCAATCTTTTATCTGAATAATTACAAACATATAAAAAAAAAGAAAGAAAGAAAAAAAAAGAGCCCTCAGCTCCACAGACCCAGGGAGTACTGGGCTGATCACGGAAGAATGAAACAATGGGGAAACAATGGGGAAACAAGGGTGTTCCCAGAGGTCCTGAGCCTGCAGGGCAATGCACAGAGAAGCTCGAGGTCAAGGAGGATGGAAGGAGGCAGGGAGAGGGGTGTGCGTCCAGAAACCACATTGGCGAGGGAGGGGGCTGGTGGTCAGGGAACCCTGGAGAATGCCCAGGCACAGAGGATCAGCCAGCAGGAGCCAGTGTCTGATGGGTGAGCCCTCAGGGCCAGAAGGACCCAGGAGGACCTCAGATCCCAGGACGACCGCTTCCGAGGCTCCACTCACAGCTTCTAGGACACAGGCATCTTTCAAGACTGGCACCCCAGACGAGGAGTTCTGGATAAGGAGACCTGCAGTTTCTCTGCATCCTGCGCAAATCAATAAGGGCCCTCTCTTCCCTCTTCCTGGGACAGCCGTTCTCCCAGGAGGTATAAAGGGTGTGGTTTTGCTGAAGCCAGCGCTATAGACGGGCAGCTTGAACTGCAGTGGGGGCCAGGGTGGTGCCAGGCCTGGGCTGGGCTTGTGCCAGCCTCCCCTGCTGCTGGAGCCAGCAGGCACATATGGACAGGGAAGCAGCTCACGCAGGGCCTCTCCTGAAAATGCAAGAACATCTGTGAGAGAGGAGGGGAGGGGCCCTGAGCAATGCCTCAGCGCCATCCTGGCAACAGCAAGATTTCCAGGAGGGCAGACGGGCGCACTCCGCTGCCTCCTGGCTGGACATGGGGCCCTGCCCACTGCCCAGCCCACGTGAGTGGAACCCATTTGCAGAATGGAGTCAGCACCAAACCACCCGAAAAAAGCCACCACCACAGCGACACCAAACAGGACAGGGTCGTTCAGCAAACGGTGCACACACCCATGTCTCAGGCCCTGGTTGTTTACTGCTGCTGCAGAAAATAATTTTGCGAGAGGAAGATATTTTGTGTTTCAGCTTGCAGGCGCAGACGCAGCATTGGGCATGAAATGGAAATTAGGTCAATTAAGGGGACTCTGGCCTTCCTCCTTTGCCTAGGAATCTGGTAGTACTGTTTGCTATTCTCGGAATGAATGCTATTTACAGCTTTCTCCCTTTGATAAATGGAATCGCTTGGCTCACATACTTTTTAATATGGTTTTCATAGAATCTTTCAGAGCAAGAAAAAGAGAGAGAAAGAGCGAGTGAGCCCGTGGCCGCCTCACATGAACAATCCCAGGCAGAACTCAGGAAGGATGGCCTGAAGTCACGCTCTGGCTGCTCCAGCGGGCAGATGGAAGGCAGGTGCGTTTCAGCAGGATGTGCTGAAGAAGAGGGGCTTCATTAAAGAGCGTGCTCATGGCATCCAAAAGCGCCTGAATTGCCACCGTGTGGGCCTGCTTCTCCCGTCCTCAGAATCTTTCTTTTCACGGCGTGTCATTGTCCTCTCTACCGCCCAGAGCAATGAGACCCGGGCTGTTATTTCCCTTGTGGACAAATTGCAGGGCAGAGACAGTGTAAGGGCCCTTCCGCAGCAGCCCTGCAAAGGAAATGGCTCTCCGGGCCCAGGCCTCAGCTGCTGCCTGCTGGCCTGTCTCTAATTGTCTCCGGGGACTCAGCCTTCTGGTCACCTTCCGTCCCCGGCGTCTCCACCGGCTGCTTTCCCACCCGGCCCCCGCTGATGGGAATGTCTTTTGTTTCGCTAGGGACCCTCCTTCTGTGTCCCCACAGACGGTGGAGGGGGCTGTCCCTTCTGCTTCTGGGGGTCCGCTCCAGGGCGCGCCACCTGGATGACAAGTCCCTGCCAGCTCCAGCAGCCTCCTGGGTTCTCGTGGGAAATCCTGATGCCCCCGTGCTGGAGGAGCCCGGGATCTGCCCTCCACCTCTTAGAGGGAGTGGAACTCGAGGAGGTGAGCGAATTAGAGGCCCCAGCCAGAACCGGAGCTGAGGAGTGGCTGATTCCCGGTGGCAGGAAATGAGAGAGTGCCCCTGAGGCTCCGGAGAGACGGGGCCTCCGACCTCCCACTCAGCAGAGCAGAGCCCTGGAGGAGCAGGGTGGCCAGCAGGAGGAGGCCTGACATCAGAGCGGCCATGGGGTGGGGCAGAGGCTCAGCCTCCCTGCCTCTGAGGACCAGAAAGACCACTACCCACCACAACCTCCGGAAAGTGAGACATGAAAAGAAGGGCCGCAGTCTCCCAGGAGGAGAACCCAGAAGTGGATCTGCAGGCGTCCAGCTGGGGAGGTGGAGGTGCAAACCCACACATCCCTCCAGGAGACACACCAGAGGCGCCTATAGGAGGCACTGACTCTTTACGGTTATCTGTGACACAGCTGAAGTCCAGGGAGGTGACATGACCTGTCTAAGGCTACATAAGCTAACTCATGGCAGAGCTAAGACCCTCTTGTATTATCTCCTTACTGAAAGCTTTGCAAATATTTCAAATTTTCCCATTTCTGGCATTTTGTAAACCTCTGTTTTTAACCTGTAATGTACTTGCTTTAAATACATAAAAAGGCATTGTTGCTCAGCTGGTAAAGAATCCACCTGTGATGCGGAAGACCTAGGTTCTATCCCTGGGTTGGGAAGATCCCCTGGAGAAGGGAAAGGCCACGCATTCCCGTATTCTGGCCTGGAGAATTCCACGGACTATATAGTCCATGGGGTCCCAAAGAGTCTGACATGACTGAGCGCCTTTCATTTTCACTTTTCAAGGGCATTGCACTTTGATACACACCCACAGGCAAAGTAATATAATGCCTATTTATGTATTAAATGTCTGCTATGCACCGTGTGTTTTTCCTACGTGAACTATATACTCAATACTATGACCCAGCAGGGTAAGAATAGCTTCCTCTGTTCTGCAGGTAAGAAAACCCTCAGTAAGAGGGCTGGAGTGGCAGAGTCGATGGGAAGATCCCGTGTAGCAGACAGGGGAACCAGGACGCACACCATCTCTGCCCGACCCCGGAGCCAGTGTTGATAACTTTCCAAATATCTGAGGTCCCACTGAGTGAGGAGGCTTATTTTTAAATGAATAGAAACCCCGCAGGATCATTCCAATAGCTTTTTTCTCTTTTTAATCTAGGGAAAGAAGAGGGGGAAATATGAAACAAGGAACACATAGAAACAAAACTGGGGAGTGTTATGGAGCCAAGTTTTTCTTTCAGCCCCAACACTAATCCCACAACTGGGTTCCCATGTCGGCAGGTCCCATTGAAATGGAGGAGGAGGGCTGTTTGCCAGGTAAATGTGCACGACACTGGGTCTAGACTGACTCCAGGTACACAGCATGGATGGGAACATATGCACTCGTGTGTGTGTGTGTGGATGTGTGGGCACATCCACACACGCAGGCACACACACAGAGTCTTACACCAGAGATTCATTAGGCTACTAATCTAAACATCTCCCAAGTCTGACCTCATAGGAGCATTAAAGGAGCATTCATAAGACAGAACAATCTGATTTGCAGAAAGAAAAAGGCATCTGTTGTGTACTTCCTACCTTTCATAGCCATCTCTGTTTTCACTATTCTCTTCCACTCAGAACTTCATATTTATACATCTAAATTGAGTCAGAGGAAGACTTTTGGCTCAAGCTGTATGGTTTGACATTCCTTACATCATTCCAAGGAAGCATTTTGACTCATGACCCCTCACCTCATGAAAACACACAAAACAAGAGGAGTTCTTGCAGAACGGGGCTGTCCAGGTAGGCTGACGTGCGTGTGTCCATGCACACACACACACATGTACCCACACACCTACATGTACCCACAAGATGGCTGGTCTCCTATTTTGCCCTCAGGAATAAATATCAATGGTTCTCATGGTGATTTGACAGGAGATAAGGCTTACTCCTTGGAAGGAAAGTTATGACCAACCTAGATAGTATATTCAAAAGCAGAGACATTACTTTGCCGACTAAGGTCCGTCTAGTCAAGGCTATGGTTTTCCCAGTGGTCATGTATGGATGTGAGAGCTGGACTGTGAAGAAAGCTGAGCACTGAAGAATTAATGCTTTTGAACCGTGGTGTTGGAGAAGACTCTTGAGAGTCCCTTGGACTGCATGGAGATCCAACCAGTCCATTCTGAAGGAGATCAGCCCTGGGATTTCTTTGGAAGGAATGATGCTAAAGCTGAAACTCCAGTACTTTGGCCACCTCATGCGAAGAGTTGACTCACTGGAAAAGACTCTGATGCTGGGAGGGATTGGGGGCAGGAGGAGAAGGGGACGATAGAAGATGAGATGACTGGATGGCATCACCGACTCAATGGACATGAGTCTGAGTGAACTCCAGGAGTTGGTGATGGACAGGGAGGCCTGGCGTGCTGTGATTCATGAGGTCACAAAGAGTCGGACACAACTGAGTGACTGAACTGAACTGAACTGAAGGCTTTGCATTGCTGTGGTCATAAAAGTTGGTGTACACCTGCATATGTTGATAACCACTACTTCTTTCAGCAGCATGGACACTATTGAATTTCTCATTCATTTAACCTTCATTGAAGAGCAGCTCTCCCCTTGTAGTCCCTGAATTTTCATCACACATTCCTGCTGTTGCCCATACAGGTGTGATATGCGATCTTCGTTCTGTTTTGAGGATTTTGGCACTAAAAACATAACTCTATTGGGAAAACGTGAAAAAAAATCCATTTCCTCTAAGGTAAACCCACTGGGAAATAAAGAATAAAGTTTCTGCAGACTCAATTCTGTCTTTACAGCAAATGTCCTTTGTGAGGGGAAGCTTCAAGGATGGAAATGAGCTACCTCTATCCTGAGAAATCTTCTCAACCTCATTCTTCCAGAGGGATTGTCCATACGCTCTGGGATCGGCACCATGTGGACATGCACAGCTGGCTGGTGGCCTGCCTTCAATGCAGGGGCTTACAAAACCTCTCCTGGGGCTCCGAGGGAGACAGACCCTCCTAGGCCTGGAGAGAGGGAGGCCATGGGCCCAGGTCTGCTCAGAGAAGCATGAGAGACAGTGCATTCCCTGATGAAGACCCAGGAGCATTGAAAATGCAGACAATTTAACAACTGCATTTGTCCAATGGAAGGGAAAAGGAGACGACAAGAAACAGGAGGCCACAGGAGGTACCTGAATAGGACGGTTCCCTCCACTACTTCTCTACTCCGGGGGGCATCTTGGAAGCCCCCCTTCTCCAGACACCAGGGTGGCACCCATTGCCAATGACCCTTTGTTCCCAGAAAATAAGAACCCAGCAGCTAGCAGATGTCAAGTGAAAAAGAAAATGAACTGAGTAGGGGAAGAACCGGGAGGTACTGGTGGATGGGTGTCCACCACGAGCCCCAGGTGCCACCTCCAGCTCTGGAGGGTGGAGGGCAGCCCTTCTCTGCTTTGGACTTGCAGGCCGTCTCTCGGAGATCTGAACTGATTAGAGGCCACCTTTTGTGAAAGTGATGCCGTGGTTGTAATTTATGCAAAGAAATCCCAAGGCACACGATGATTAAATTAGATCATACAATGCAGGCCTTGGACAGCAGGCTCCCTTCTGGGTTTCTCACTTTTATCTACATTAAGATCAGGTCTGGGAAAACGTGGCACACATGGTTTTTGATCTGAGAAACAGAACATTTCCACATGTTTCTGTACAGCTTTGGAGCAGAGAGAGCAAGCCACCACATTCACATCCAGCTGAGTCAAAAGGCCAAGTCATCGTGGTTCCTTTCAAAGAGCAAAGCAGTCCCAAAGGACTTTTCCCGAGACATTCAGGGTGAAGCTGTGCAGGTGACTGTATCTGAAATAAAAGCCCTTGGAGTCAACATCCCAGACACTTGGAGACATCACCAGACAGGCTGACATGTGCTGAAAGGGTCTCAGAGTTTAAGAGAGGCTTTTCACCCAGACAGCATCCTGCCTTGCAGAGGCACCTGGAAAATGCCTCCCTGTCCAAGGTTGTCTCTGCAGACAGGACACTGCCCTTTGCATTGCTCTCCTTTGAGGAAGGATAAACCTCCATCCTCCTTCAGCTGAGTCAGGAGGAGAGGACGGGAGGGTATGCAGAGCACGCAAGTCCACAGAACCTATTTGAAAAGCAGCTGGGATGTTGCTGAGAAAGGAAGCTCCTATTTGGAGCTTTTAACAGCCCCTTTGTTACCTTGGTTCAGTTCAGTTCAGTTCAGTCACTCAGTCATGTCTGACTCTTTGAGACTCTATGGACTGCAGCACACCAGGCTTCCTTGTCCACCACCAACTCCCAGAGATTACCCAAACTCATGTCCATTGAGTCGGTGATGCCATCCAATCAGCTCATCCTCTGTCATCACCTTCTCCTCCTGCCTTTAATCTTGCCCAGTATCAGGGTCTTTTTCAATGAGTCAGTTCTTCACATCAGGTGGCCAAAGTATTGGAGCTTCAGCTTCAGCATCAGTCCTTCCAATGAGTATTCAGGACTGATTTCCTTTAGGATGGACTGGTTGGATCTCCTTGCTGTCCAAGGGACTCTCAAGAGTCTTCTCCAACACCACCGTTCAAAAGAATCAATCCTTTAGAGCTGAACTTTCTTTATGGTCCAACTCTCACATCCATGCATGACTACTTTGTTACCTGCTGTTGCTGTTGTTAAGTCGCTTCAGTCGTGTCCGACTCTGTGCGACCGCATAGACATCAGCCCACCAGGCTCCCCCGTCCCTGGGATTCTCCAGGCAAGAACACTGGAGTGGGTTGCCATTTCCTTCTCCAATGCATGAAAGTGAAAAGTGAAAGTGAAGTCACTCAGTCATGTCTGATTCTGTATGACCCCATGGACTGCAGCCCACCAGGTTCCTCCGTCCATGGGATTCTCCAGGCAAGTGTACTGGAATAGGGTGCCATCGTTCTTTTTGAATATATATGCTCTCCATGTGGGGCTGATGAACTTCCAAGCCAGCTGCCTTTCCCCAGGTCTCTCTCCAAATCTGTGATGCTTGTGATAAATCTGTGGGGCACCAGGCACTACGAGCAGAGGCCTCTGTGAGCCAAGGGTGCTCAGGCTGATGCCAGGCCATGAGCTAAGGGCTGCAGGCAGGTGGCTCCCCCGTGCAGCCACCACCATGAACACACCTGCCCTTGGACTTCTCACAAAAAAGATTTGCCCTCTGGATCCCTAACAGAAAGGTTTGCCTTCTGGCTGGCTGGGGAGATTGTGAGTTGTGAAGAGCCTGGGTAATTCTGAGGAGCGGTGCAGGCCACCCTGCTCCCCTGGGGCACTCAGGGTGATAGCCACCCAGGACTGATGCCTCCTCGTGCTCTGACCTTCCAGATGCTGGTTGGGCCTGAGGTCTGCCCCAGGGGGCAGGGGCCGGGGGCGGGGGGCAGGCAACAGAGGCATGTGTGTGTGTGTGTGTGTTTAAAGCTCATACATTCACTTAATCACTTGCGTGTAGAATCTAAAACAGAGATACAAATGAACTTTTCATTTACAAAACAGAAACAGACTCACATACATAGAAAACAACATTTTGGTTACCAAAGGGAAGAGATGAGGGTGAGGATGAATAAGTTAGTCATTTGGGATTAACATATATGCATTACTACATATAAAATAGATAACCAACGAGGACCTGCTCTATCGCACAGGGAACTCTACTCAATTTCCCTAAATGGGAAAAGTATTTGAAAAGGAACAGGTGCATGCATGCGGATAACTGAGTCACGTTGCTGTGCACCCGAAATGAGCACAGCAGCGGAAATCAACCACACTCCAGCACGAAAGAAAAATGTAAAACTCCTCATAAAAAACGAACACTAATTTACGCTGAAATCCTACGGAATATTTACCAGCCAGAAAGTGTTTATTCCTGACTAGCCCAACTTGGGAATCAATGAAATATTTGTGTAACTTGGTCTACTCTTGTACCACACACACACACCACACACACACACACACACACTGCACACACACCACATATATACACACACCACACACACATGCACACACCACAAACATACACATCACTCATATACACACACCGCACACACACATGAACACACCACAGCACACATATCACACACACACACTGCACACACACACATACACACCACACACACACCACCACTCACACACCACATATATACACACATGACTCATATACACACACCACACACATACACACACACATGCACACACACCACACACACACATACACACCACACACACCCTACCAGACACACCATGCACACACACACTACACACACACCACACACACCACATGTATACACACGTACACATAGCACACACACACCACACACACATACATCACACACACACATACCACACACACACACAGTGCATGCACACACACCACACACACACACACACAGACACACACCCTCCTCTCCTGCTGCACTTTCTCCTCCCCTCCCTCGCTGTCTCCACTGAAGATGCTGGCATAGCTTAAGCACAGCTGTGCTGGGGCCGGGTGGAGGGCACTCCCCGCTCCGCTCTCAGCACTGTGGCGGTGTGGGCCCTGTACCTCTCCGTCTCCTGAAGACAACTTCTGTTTCCCTGGAGATGAACACCAGGAGACAGGCCATCACTTCACCTTCTACCCCCTTCCCTCTGTGAGGGCCCGCAGGCCCGTTAGGCCTCAGAAGAGCTATCTGAGGCTATACGTGCCATTACTTCTCCAAGTTAAATAAAATCTGATCCAAATGCTTCTTCAACCTTCTCACTGCAAATGAGTCATATCTTTAGCCCTCCCTCCCAGACTTGAACAAAATTCCAGAAGGCTCTGTATAGTCCAACCGCTCAGGGATGCCTTTTCTGTTCTTCAGCCCTGAAGGCCCCAAGGATAAACTCCTGTCCAGTTCCTGTGCTCCCTTTGAGGTGGGCTACATCTGAGCTGAGTGTGGATACAGGGATTCTTTGTCCCTGTCCCCAAGGCCTGTGTCCATTATCCTTGTATCCCCCAGCATCTCGGATGTGAGCAGAGTCCTGGGGACTCCCCGGACCACAGTCACAATGATGTCAGTGACAGGAAGTTATCCCAAGCTCCACCCAAGCCTTCTGGGGCCTTTTCTTGGCCTCTCATCCCTGCATCCCCCACATCCCTGTGGCTTCCTCTGCTGGCCTGTCCAGCACGATTCCTCTTGGGAAGCCCAGGCTTTCACATACAAGGCCTTGAATGCCATCTAGCTGCCTCGACTCCTCTGCTCCGGGGCCTGTGGTGTGGAATATTAGTAATCCCAGAGGCAGGAGACCACACGGTCTTGCCTATTTTCTCAGAAAGAAAACCTATCCACAGAAGGGGGGGGCGGGAATACCAAGGAAACCTCAGTAACTTTTCCCGACAAACTCATCATTAGCACTGTTTCTATTGACATATTTAATCCATAGGCAAAGGGGCCAGGACAGCAGCAGAGGTCGCGTCTCATCTCTCTGCTGATGGGAGTGAATGCCTGTCAGCGAGGGTGACCTCAGCGAGTGGAGCTGCCCGGTGAAGGGTGGGCACCTAGAAGAATGAGGCCAGACTCTGCAGGGCTACAACTCCAGGGCTGTCCTTCTGTTCAAGGAAAGTCCTTGGGGACTCCGGGCTCCACCATGAACACCTGGTCATGGCTTTGCGAATGCTGGCCGTGTGGGGGCTGCTCCTGTGCTGCTCCCAGAAAGCATCTTAGGATTGATTCAGTCTCACTTATGACTGGAGGTCCCTGCTGATTTCCAGCCCATCCTAAAGCAAATCCACCCTGAATATTCATTGGAAGGACTGATGCTGAAGTTCCAATACTTTGGCCATCTGATGAGAAGAGCCAACTCATTGGAAAAGACGCTGATGCTGGGAAAGATTGAAGGTGGGAGAAGAAGGGGTTGACAGAGGATGAGGCAGTTGGATGGTATCATCAACTTAATGGACATGACTCTGAGCAAACTCGAGGAGACAGTGAAGGACAGGAAAGCCTAGTGTGCTGCAGTCCTTGGGGTTGCAAAGAGTCACACACGGCTGAGCGACTGAGCAACAACTGATCCTCGACTTATGACCCACGGATCCCAGAGCATCTGGAGCCGACAGAGCAGCAGAAGACGTACAATCGCAGGCTGCATCTCACGCACAGCATCACAGCCTGGGGATGCTGTCCCGACGGGGCCAGGCTGCTGGTGTCATGTTGGGGGTGCGATTACAGATCCAGCAAGGACTAGTTAGGAGAACACTGTAACCGAGACCCAGCAGAGCCCATCAACATCTCTGCAGCTGTTTTGTGCCCCAAGTTTCTTCTGTCTGAACCCTGTTCCAACTTCCCAAGCCCAAGCATCTGAGGTTAGAACCTAGTTAAAAGTATTTTTGGCACAGAGAAACCAGACAGGGGCCCTGCGTAGAGAACCAGGAATGCATAGACACCCCCACTGTGTCCACTGGAAACCAAAGTCTGGGAAAGCGACCAGTTAGTGGTCCCGGTCCATGGTGGCAGAGGGAGTCTAGAATCTGAGCCTTCTGACCCCTGGTCTTGAGTAGTTTCCATGACCCCAGCTGCTCTGGACCAGCCAGAGAGGGCAGGGCAATAGCCCAGGTGGGAGCAGACAGGGAAGGGGTGGGCTTCTCCACAATGGGAGGGGACCCCCACCATGAGTGAATGGTCACGTGGAAATGTGGCAGCGTCTGCAATGTGGTGCGGGTGTTCCCTCACAGGGCGTGGCTTCCAGGCAGTGTGTGTGTGGGGGGGTGGGACACATAGCTGCAGCCAGCAGCCCAGACGTCTGCAGGATCCCTAGTCTCATGGCCTCATAAGAACAGAAAGGTGCAGTGGCAAGTGAGGAGACGATGTCCCCCTTCCCGGAGCACTCAGCCTCAAGGGCTCTTCCACACCACAGTGCCTCCCCCAGCAGCCTGGGGCCCCCTGCGTTGGAGGCGGACTCACCCCACACACTGACTCAGGGCTGTGGTTGAAGCCAGGGAGTCCAGCTCAGCGAGTGATGGCTTTGTACCCAAAGTCCTAGAAACCCTGAGACAAGACCTCAGACTCTGGGATAGGTAGTGCACCACATCAGAAAGACCGGCTTAAACATGGCATCTGTTCTTTCCTTGGAGATTTATCCAAGGAGATCCCTCTGAAACCCAGCCGGCATCTCCAGGGACAGGAGCAGCGGTCAGCACAAGCACCAAGTCCTGCCTGAGGAGCTAGGTCCAAAGAGCTTGGGAGAGCCCAGAAAGCTGGGCAGGAACCCAGGATATGGGTGCCCGGGTGGAGTGTGTACCAAAGAGCGAAGGTGGAGGGTATAAGAGAAAGACACGCAACAGAATCCAGAAGGGACATCAGTTTTCAGAGCAGGGGTGGAACCATGTCGCCATGGAGACAGGAAGCCTCTGATACTTACAAGGAAGCTATTGTCAGGGCTTTCCTGAAATGCTTCTGTCCTGAAGGTGGACACCTGGCCGATCTGACCCGTAGGCTGTGGTGGGTGGAACTCTTTACTCATATAACCACTCAGGCTAGCAATGAAACCTCAAAAAAGATCAAAGAAGGAAAAGCTATGAACACAGTAAAGAGGTGAGTGGTTTCCAGGGACTGGGAGTCAGAATGAATGGACAGGGAACAGGGCGGTTTAGGGCAGTGAAATCATTCGGTGAGACCTGTAAAGGTGGGTGGAGACCTGTAAAGGTGGGTTCGTGTCATCACACACTGTCCAAACTCACAGAATGCACGACAGCCAGAGGGGACCCTCATGGAAACTGTGGACTCTGAGTGATCGTGACAGGTTAGGGCAGGTTCGTCAGGCATAACTGAGGTCCTGCTCTGGTGCGGGTGTTGATGATGGGGGTGCTGTGCGTCTATGGGATCTGGGGTGCACGGGAAGTCTCTGTGTGTTCCCTTGATGTTGCTGTGAACCTAAAGCTGCTCTAAAATAATAAAGTCTTTAAAAAATTAAAATTATGGAACCATTTATTTTTAAATGTGCCATCTGTAAAAGTTCTGATAATACGTAGTTAGATTTTGAGACATAAAGAGCCCAGATGGATGAGAAATTCGGAGCAGAGATTTGAGCCCCAAGCCGGTCCCTGAACCTGGCAAACCTGGATAAACACCTCCTTTTCCTAAGTCTGCCATTCCCTCTAGCAGGAAGGCTGGGGGCTGCTAGGGTTCCTCTTCCCTGGCAAAGTTCTAGGGCAAGGCTGATGAGAACAGAAATCAGAATTTCACCGGGAGCAGAGTCTCTACAAAACCACACCAGCGTGCTTTCGAAATGTGCAGCAAAGCACACGCAACAGCCGGGGGTCCGTCACTCGGCATCTGTGAAGTTCATGAGCGAATGTCATAGGAGCCAGGCTGACATCTGTTCTGGGGAACCCGGCAGAGGGAATCTGGACATTTGAGAAGGGGCTCGGCAGACTCTGCGGGGCGGGGTGTATGGTGGAAAGCTCCGCTGTGTTCCCCTAACTGTACACGTGTGCCCCTAGGGGCGGGGGCAGGGAGGCAGGACGGGGGCTCTGCTGAAACACAGCCTCTCCCCGGGAAGTCACCTGCGAACAAATCAGAGTGAAACCCAACCCCCACCCAGTGACAACAGCCTCCAGCCTGGTCTGTTCACACCACCCTTTCCCACCCCCGGCCACCAGGGGAAATGCCCCAGAAGAAATCACCACCTGGCCTGGTGCCTGCTGGCTCCGGAGCCCTGCCAAGTCCTGCTCCTGATGCCCCGCGGTGGGCCCATCCAAAGAACATTTGTCTCGTTTAAGATCAAAGCAGTGCTTTCTCCTTCTTAAAAAAAAAAATTAAAAAAACACAGTAGCTTGGAGAGATGAGATGTAGTTAAGTTCCTGCTTGCGCCTTAGGCAACTGAGTACTTCCCTCACGCCTACGGGGACTTCCTCAGCCGCGGGGAGGTGGTTCTTCCTTGCCTGGTCTGTCCCTGAACAGGAGCTCTGAGGGCAGGCGACCTGGTGCTGCCTTGGGTCTCTGACAGCAGAAACGAAACACAAGTGTGGGCTCCAACGGCTTTAAAGCGTGTCCACTGAGAAGGCGAGAAGGACTCAGGGAGGGGACTGAAGGTCAGGGGAGCTCGGGGGCTCATCACGGGGAACCCCGCCTCAGGCACGCGGGGCAAGACCCCATGGAGCTTCACCCCTGACTCTGGGCTGAGGTTTCACGAGTGCAAGGCCCAAGGATGTGGCTCAGGAGCTGTCTACAGCTCCAGGTCAGCCGGGCCCCTGCCAGCCCACCTTGTGACATCTCTGGGCAGGGTCTCGCCTGCCCACCCACTAAGAAGCCATCCAGGGAGGCGGCGGTCCTCAGCTCTTGCTTCGGGGTGAGGCCCACCCTGACTGAGGTACACATCTTCCTTCCAAGAGGCGTCCAGGCAAAGAGGTGCAGGAGCTCACACAGAGAGCCCACAGCAAATGCCAAAGGGGTATTCAGATGCCTGAGTGTGGACGGGCGTCTCTTCTGTTCTGTGATGTGAGCTCAGCCTCTCACAACCCTGCTGACTCTGTGCTCCAACCCTGTGGGGACCCTGTACACACGGTCTGGACCAAAAACGCTTACCGAGTGCACGCCGATGAGTGCACACTAGGCATGGATAACTTACACAGTAGACTATGCCTGTGTTGCTATTTGGCTTTGAACTTTACGACTTATGTTTTCAACTATTGGCCACTGTCCTCATTCGGGATAACTCTCGAGGTAAATGATAAGCTGAAACTTTGCGGGGCCGGGGGGGAGGAATGTTAATATCTGAGGGTCTTACTCCTGTTTCATTCTCCGTTTGAGTTTTCTATTATTTTTAAAAAAATTTTAAAATTCTCCGTTTCTCTTAAGTATCCATCCAGGTGTTGCTTTGCATCTTACAGATGATTTTTCAAAGACAGAGACGCGGGGACTTCCCTAGTGGCTCAGTGGTAAAGAATCTGCCTGCCAATGAAGGAGACACAGGGTCAATCCCTGATACAGGAAGATCCCACATGCTGCAGAGCAACTAAGCCTGTGCTCTAGAGCCCAGGAGTTGCAACTACTGAGTCCATCTGTTGCAACTACACAAGCCCAAGTGCCCTAGAGCCTGTGCTCAGCAACAAGAGAAGCCACTGCAATGAGAAGCCCATGGCCACAATTAGAGAGCAATCCCTGCTTGCCGCAGTCTTCCCTGAGAGCTCAGTTGATAAAGAATCTGCCTGCAATGTAGGAGACCCCAGTTCAATTCCTAGGCCAGGAAGATCCACTGGAGAATGGATAGGCTACCCACTCCAGAATTCTTGGGCTTCCCTGGTGGCTCAGCTAGTAAAGAATCCACCTGCAATGCTGGAGACCTGGGTTCGATCCCTTGGTTGAGAAGATTCCCTGGAGAAGGGATAGGCTACCCACTCCAGTAGCCTGGATTCTCCAGGCCAGAATATACAGTCCATGGACTCACAAAGAGTCAGACACGACTAAGCAACTTTTACTTCACCTGCTTGTTGCAGGTAGAGAAAAGCACAAAATGGAGATGGTAAAGAGCATCCATCAGCTGGGAAAGTCACCTACCGTCTCCTCACACTCTCTCCCTCACTGCTGGAGACCAACTCCATTGTCCCTGGGGTTTCTTTAGCTCTGACGGCTTCACCCCCTGCCCTGCCCTGCTGCCCAGGAACCCACCTATTGAAGCAGGTGCCTTTATTAGGTGGAGACCCAATGCTGCTCCCCACCCTCAGCGCCTTTTCAGATCACTTCTCCTGGGCAGAGTCAGGCGTTCCTTTCTCTGCTCCCAAAACCATCCTCGGATGTCTGTGTGTTTGTCCTGCCTAGGTTCCTATCCTCTGTCCCCTTGACGATAGCTGCTCACAGAAAGTCACTGTACCTTGTTCGATGCCCTGTGATCCCAGCTTTTAGAAGACATCGGTGGACAGTAAACTGCTAGAGAGACCTTGCCTTCAAGAAACTTGCAGTCTATCGAGAGATGAAGTCAAGGAGGGGCTTGCCCAAAGGGAACAGGGCGGTTCTGCTGACAGCCACTAGGGGGAGCGCCAGCCAAGGTCCCTGCCCACAGCTCATTTCAGATGGAACCCGGGGTCCCTTGGCTGTACTGGGGGTTTGAATTGTGCCTGGGATGAAGGAGGCTCGGGAAACCATCACTCATGAGGCGCTCACTAGAATCCACCGTGCTCTCGGCCTCACACACACACCCCCAGAGCTTTCTTCCCCAAGACCTCTGTTCCCAAGGAAATAAGCCCAGAGGGGAGGATGTGTTGTGACAAGACAGACAGGGAGCCATGGACACACAGATCCTCCAGAGCTGCCCTGGCCACTGGCTAGGTGGTGCCTGGGCCAAGCGTTTCATTCCTCCAACTGATAGACCCCTTGTCTGTTCACAGGGAAAATGAAACCCCTACTACCTCTGTGGTTTTTGTAAGAAATAGAAAATCCGGGTAAATAAAGAGCATCTGGGACGTAGAGTAAATATTCACTAGCCGTCAACTCCTTCTTCTATCCCTGCTATCATAAGCTCTACGACCACAGCCATTGTAGTGACCGCTGGTTCCAAACACCCAGAACCTGGCATCTAAACAGCCCGTCTCCCATCACCATCTCTATCTGAACAACTAGCTTTGTCTGCTGACACTGATGTGGAAGTCTCTACAGAACGTGCTTTGAGGGGGACGAAAAGGAAAATGCCGTCTCCCTGCTTCCCCTGAACCCCCTCCTGGAGGCCTCCCCACGTCCATCCTCGGGACGATGAAGGCAGGATGAGGACAATGGGGATGGTGAGAGGATGAAAGGACCAGTCACTGCCGCCTAACAATGCTGAATGTCCTCCTCCTCCTATGTGGGGCTCAGGTCAGCAGCGAACTTCAGCTGCACCGTCCTCCCATTGAATCGTCCCAGCTCTGGGTTTCTTTTTTTTTTTTTTTTTAATCATCACGATCCTTTGGACATGGGTTTATCAGGCCGAAAATGGAGCTTCAAGATGACTGAGGGACTGAGGACTGACTCAGCAGTCTGCTTTGGTCACGCTGTTGGGAGGCAGTGAGGCCCATTGGGAACCAGGTCTCCTGTCTTCACCTCATGCAACAAGGATGCGCTCCTTATTGGAGGAATGGTGGGGAGCCAGGTCAAGGGAGGCTGCTGAAGACACCCACCTTCTTCCCTCTGTGTCCCTGGAAGGACAGATTTCAGGCTGGGGGGTGCCCACGTCCACCCTTGGAAGAACACCAGGAGACCCAGCCTCCCCTGTGAAAGACCACGGGGTGACCCTGGACACACACAGGTCTTGCAAGAGCAGCCTGCAAGCGCATCCCCGGCACATGTTTGAAGGTGTCCTTCTTTCTTCCCCCAACCAGTAGACATTAAGTGAAAGTCGCTCAGTCATGTCCGACTCTTTGTGACCCCATGGACTACAGAGTCCATGGAATTCTCCAGGCCAGAATACCTGAGTGGGTCGCCTTTCCCTTCTCCAGGGATCTTTCCAACCCAGCGGTTGAACCTAGGTCTCCAGCATTGCAGGTGGATTCTTTACCAGCAGAGCCACCAGGGAAGCCCAAGAATTCTGGAGTGGGTAGCCAATCCCTTCTCCAGCGTATCTTCTGATCCAGGAATCAAACCGGGTCTCCGGGGTCTCCTGCACTGCAGGCGGATTCTTTGCCAACTGAGCTATCAGGGAAGCCCGACCAGCAGACTTGCCCTGTGATTATGCCCGAGCCGAAGTGCCCGTCTGTGAACTGTAGCCTCAGGGACACCTGGGCAGACTCCACGTTCACAGGTGGACCTCAAACCCCAGGTCAGGCAAGACGGTCCCTTTCCTTGGACACAGATGCTGGGGACTGTGTGGACACTCCTGCACCGAATGGGCACGGAGTCTGGGGGCCTCGGTCTGTGCTGGAAGCACGGGTCTGATCAGCAGAGCTCCCCTTGAGTCTGGATGTCATCACGTGCCGTCTGTGGTCCCGGGTGAGTTACTGCACCCCGCCATGTGCCCGACGGCTCTTGGCCTGTGTGTGCCGAAGGCAGTGTCCGAGTCCCAGATGAATGGACCTCAGCAGCACCACCCACATCCTAAATGTTCAGGGCATGGCCTTACAGAGCCTTCCTTCACCCTCAGACCAGACTCCCAGACAGACGGTGGAACCATGAGCGTTTCCAGAAAGGGAGCCCAGAGAATGAGGACGCGTGCACCCCTGTAGCGTAGTCCTTAGGTAACAAGAGCCGGATCCACATGACTCCAATCTGTCGATTGTAAACAAAGCACCTTCATATTTAAGAAATCATCGTATTTAATAAGGACGTTCCGCAAAGGACCTATGAAAGCGGGAGCAAAGCCTCCACTTTTGGCTACACTCTTCTGTTTTCAACCTTATCAGTTCATGCTCATCTCATTAAGCAGACTGCTTCATTACAAGCAACGCTAAGGTGCTAATTTAATTCCCGCCAGTGACTTTTTTTTTTTTCCTTCCAAGCTTGTTTACCTGGGAAGCCATGTGTAACTAAAGAAAATTCCCACAGGCTAGCAGGAGGAGCTGGGGGCGGGTTTTCTGTCATGTTTCTCCAAACCTGGAGTCCAAAATCTCTGGGCCCCAGAGGTTTAATTACCGGGTGCAACCTGCTGTTTGGGGGTGGGGCTGGGGTGGGGAGTGGAGGCCTCCAGCCCAAGCTGCGACAGGAGCCAGAAGGACGTCTGTGGCCCCCCCAGATGAAGAAGGGCCACAGTGTCTGACGGGGGTGGGGGGGTCTGCGTTCAAATTTGGAGCTTGAGGTGGAGCTTCCCACCTTTTCCAGTAATTTCGGTGTGTTGGCAAGATTGACCTTTCTCTCCACCCCTCCGGGCAGAGAAGGAAGAGGGGTCACCGGGTGGTTTTAGCACAGAGATGGAGGAAGCAGCCCTTTGGAACCTGGAGATTGGTTTTTGTTCTTTGACCAGCGTCTGCCACAAAAGGGGACGCCCCCTCCTCCCCAGCTTTCAATTAACCCTATGTGAGACAGGCAGGGGATTAAGAAGCCTGGCTCAGGCCCCATTCAGAAGGTTCCAGGGGGGCTTCTTCAGAAGATTCTTCGGAACAAAGGTTGCCAAACTAAGTAGCTTTTTTTTTGTTGTTGCTTAGCTCTGCCCTATTGTTACCGTAAAAGCGACCTTTTCCACTTAATTGGGGCTTTAGAATTTCGCCTCTATTGTGTTTGTCCTAAGAAACCCCTGGCAGAGGAGCCCTGTAAGCTTGTGAACACAGGCCTTTCTGCAGTGACTCCAAGGCTATTTGTGTATTTGGGTCCAGTGAGGTAGGTTATTCTAATAAAAATATTCCTCATAAAATGCTCATGGCGGCAATAATTAGGTTTCATACATTGAGTTTCTGTTATGGATCGAGTGCTGTGATCCACGCTTCAGGCATTTTGTTTCCAACGTCACAATTAGCACATTACAGACCAGAAGGGGAAAGTTCGGGTGGAAAGGAAACCCCCTCCCCCTTCCCAAGGCCAAGGCCCACTCTGTGGGCCACAGGATGTCATTTATAACAATTTTCGGTCCTGCATTTTTTGGTTCCACCCTAGATCTCCAGTGAGTCACACCCGAACAGACAAGAAACTAAAATACCCATCTGTTTGTGCGTGCGTACTCAATTGCATCTGACTCTTTGCAACCCTGCAACCTGTGGACTGTACCCGCTGGGCTCTGGTCCAAGCAACTTTTCAGGCAAGAATACTGGAGTGGGTTGCTATTCCCTCCTCCAGGGGATCTTCTGATCCAGGGATCGAACTTGTGTCTCTTGCATCTCCTGCCTTGACAGGCAGATTCTTTACCACTAGCGCCACCCAGGAGCCCCCTGTTTGTATACACAGCCTACCGTGCAGACGCCTATAGGGAACAGAGCGGAAGCACAGATGCAGGCCTGGGAGCTAGGGTAAGATACCAGGGAGTGGTAAGGCCTGAGGCAAACCAGAGCTGAAACTTCTTTTAAAGATGCTTTCATTCAAATTGATTCTGTTTCTGTATCTTCCAACCGCTAACCACTTCTAAGCCATTCTGGGTCTGGGTTTGGGGACTGGGCCTCCCAGTGGGAGGTGCCTCTGTTCTGTTGAGGGCACCAAGCAGATGTGGCAAACTTGGGGCCCTCAGACCCCTCCCTCCCACCAAGGTGTTTGGGTGCACCGGGGCTCTCACGGCCAGGATACGCCAAGTTCAGGTTCTGACTTCCCTGCAATGCTGGACCAGGGTCTTCAGCAAGTCAGCCCCAGGCAGGACAGGCACTCCCTGCTCCCCTGTACCTGGCCGGCATCACCCTTTCTTGCTGTCAGCCTCACCTGTGTGGCCACTTGAGTTTGTCAGCTCTGAGCTGAAGGAACCAGCCTTCCCAGGGACAACTTTTCTATGTCAGGTCCAGGGCAATAAGAGCCTTCAGTTTCACCTCCTGTCACAGAAATAGTCCGCACACCTAATTCACCAAGCAAGGGCCACAGAGTCTTGAACTCAGTAAGGAAGGTGTTGAGAGGCTCAAGGGCATCCAAGCACACGTCTCATAAATGTTAAGCCAAAGATAACCAAATAAAAATGATATCCAGCTACAGGGCGTTCAAGAAGATCCTGCTCATCTCCTGTGTTTATGTGGACAAATGTGCACATTTTATACAGAAAATATCTTGAAAATCGGGCTTCTCTGGTAACTCAGTGGTAAAGAATCTGCCTGCCAATGCAGGAGATGAGGTTCGACCCCTGGGTTGGGAAGGTCCCCTGGAGAAGGGAATGGCAGCCCTCTCAAGTGTTCTTGCCTGGGAAAATCCCATGGATAGAGGAGCCTGGCTGGCTATAGTCCATGGGATCACAAAGAGTCAGACATGACTGAGCCACACACACATGTCATGCAAACAGGTTGGTAACTGAGGGTCCTCTTTAGAGAGTGCCTTATGTTGTATATTTAAACTGAACTTAGAGAAAGGATTCTGTTTTTCGCCTTAAACTATCCAGAGAACTTTCATCAAAAGACCTGGATTGTCTCTCTGCCAAGGGAATCAAGGCTTTGTCTAGGATGGGGGCTGTGAACACCTGCCCTTCCCAGGGCCCCTTCAGTGACCCATCAAGGGGTTTAATGACTGACTGTTAGATCAATCGAGATTAATTGAGAACAATTAAATTGAGTTTGGACATTCCACACCATTTTACAGAGTGGAAAATTCATGTCACACCTGAAGTACTTACAGGAGATGGAAGTTAGACTCTGAGCAATCTCAGCCCATGGAATTCTCCAGGCCAGAGTGCTGGAGTGGATAGCCTTTCCCTTCTCCAGGGGATCTTCCTAACCCAGGGATCGAACCCAGGTCTCCCGCATTGCAAGTGGATTCTCTACTAGCTGAACCACCAGGGAAGCCCAAGAATACTGGAATGGGTAGCCTATCCCTTCTCCAACGGATCTTTCCAACCCAGGAATCAATCTTCTAACCCAGGGATCAAACCCAGGCCTCCCGCATTACAGGCAGATTCTTTACCAGCTGAGCCACCAGGGAAGCCCCTGAGCAATCTCACCGTTTAGTAAAATGGCCAATGTCCACAAAAGAAACAGAAAACCTCTTGCACTGATTTAGTCAGAATCTCAAAGCCTTGTTGTAAATGCCCCATCCTGACTATTATAAACAGAGCTGCACTGAACACTGAGGTGCATGTCTTTTTGAATTAAGGTTTTCTGAGGTGTATACCCAGTAGTGGGATTGCTGGATCATATTGTAGTTTTATCGCTAGTTTTTTTAAGGAATCTCCGTATTATTCTCCATCGTGGCTGCACCAATTCACGTTCCCACCAGCAATGTAAGAGGGCTCCCTTTTCTCCACACCCTCTCCAGCGTTTATTGCTGATAGATTTTTTCATAATGACCATTCTGAGTGGTGTGAGATGATACCTCCTAGTAGTTTTGATTTGCATTTCTCTAATAATGGGCGATGTTGAGCATCTTCTCATGTGTGTTTTGGCCGTCTGTATGTCTTCTTTGGAGAAATGTCTGTTGAGGTCTTTCACCCAATTTCTGATTGGGTTGTCTGTTTTTCTGATATTGAGCTGCATGTTTGTATATTTTGGAGATTAATCCCTTGTCACTTGATTTGTTTGAAAATATTATCTCCCATTCTGAGGGCTGTCTTTTCATCTCATTTTTGGTTTTCTTAGCCATGCGAAAAAGATGATCAGGATGGGGGGCATTGGAGGGATGTCCAAGAGGGAGGGGGTAAATAGACGTACGGCTGATTCACTTTGTTATGCAGCAGAAACCAGCACAACATGGTAAAGCAACTATATTCCAATTAAAAAAAAAACAAACACACAAAACAAAACCCCTTAGCTGTCTCCTCTGTCCACGGAGTTCTCCAGGCAAGAATACTGGAGTGGGTAGCCATTTCCTTCGCCAGGGCATCTTCCCCACCCAGGGACTGAATCCAGGTCCCCTGCACTATAGCAGATTCCTTACTGTCTGAGCCGTGAATGGAGAATGGAATTGGGAGCCAAATGAGGCCGCACAAAGGACACTGGGATTTCTCTTGAACTCTGGGGAAAGAGGTCTTCTGTCTTGGAGCTTACTAATTAGAACCATCAGAGGTAGCCTCTGCCCTGCCCTCTGGGCATTGTTTGCTTGTGAATGAAACCATCTCATTAAAAAAAGCAGAGCTGAGAGAGAGGTGGGGAAAACAACGAAACAAACACAAACACCCATGGATTTCTGTTGACGTCACTGAACCCCTAGACTCAGCTGGGAACAGGAGCAAAATCGTGTTTTGATCCCTTTGGTTACCTGACCCCCAAAATGTCCCTTCACGTCTAAACCAGTCTGAGATGTATTTGTCACAAGGCAGTTTCTGACTCACAGACACCGCTTGTCACCTGTGTGTTTTCATTTAACGTTCCCCTAGTGAGTTCTGTGCAAAGGGGTAGTCAGCGGCTTTTCCTCCATGTGCTTGGCTCCTGGGGCCAGGGGTCTGCCTGTGCACCCAGATTCCCAGGGCAGGAGTGGCCCCATTTCCTTCCACACCAGGGAGCCATGGATTTTGATCTGGGGACAAACTCACAGTCTCACAGGTCTCTCTGTGCAAATGCCCCCACATCACACTGCAATGCACGGTCCTGTGAGAGCCAGGTCATGCAAGTATGAACACTTGGGATAATGCAGCTTGACCATTACTGCCCACCCCAGCATTCCAACCTAGATTTGGTCTTTAGCTCCATGCCTCAGTGTCCCCGTCCAGGGTGAACCCAGGCTGGCAGTCATGGAGCCCTGTGGGAGGGTCTCAGTGTCCTGGTCCCGGTGAACCTTCCTGCTCAGCTTTCTGAGCCAGGGCCCCCCTGATGCCCCCAGTCCTGGTGCCTGGACTCTGCGTTCCTGTTTTAGTTCCCCGATCTTGTTGTTGGGTTCCCGTCCTGGGGAGAACCACAGAAATCTTGGAAGCCTCTGAAGCCTTTCCCAGAAGTGGACAGCCTTTCTTTCTACATGTGGTCAGACAGGGCTCTCTCTACTGCAGGTCGGGCTCTGAGTGCACCAGGATGCCCAAGTCACATCCCCCGTCCTCCAGCAGGGTGATTGCAATGCAATGGAATAGAAACAACACAGGATGCTTTCAGGGCAGGAAGAGAAGATCCTGAATGAGCCCCAGAGAGCTTGTTGGAGGAAGCTGCAGCTAAGCTTGGTCTTAAGCAAAGAATACAAGTGGTATAGGCTCCCAGCTACAGGCAGAGGGTCCCACGGAAACAGATGTGATGACAAGAGCACAAGAGAGCCAGCAGGAAAATACGAGCACAGAGCAGGCTCCGCGTGGAGCAGAGAGTCCGGAAATGAGACCAGAGGGCACAGGGGAGCAGGAGACAGGTCTCAGAGGCTGGAATCAGCCTGGTGGTCACAAGAGGAAGACTGAACACAGCCCTAAAGGCAGAAAGGAGGCTTGACAGTGTCAACCAAGAAAGGAACAGTCATACCTGCCTTTTCAAGAGTTCAGCTAGAGGTGCCCTTTGGAGGGCTTTTGTGGCGATCAAAAGCAGGTATTTGTCCAATTATGAATCCTGTTTGCCACGGGGCTTCCCAATGACAGGCCGCTCCCAGTGGGTCAGACATCTTGGAGACTGACACCAACGTGAGTATGGCTCAAGGTCATTGGAGCTTTTGGGCATTTGTAGCTAGGCTTCATGCAGACTGTCCCCCAAAGTCTCGGGCTCTTACCTCTTTCTGTCCCTGAGATCTGTCACCGGGATCTCACTTCACCCAAAGCGCAGGCCACCTGGGCTGGGGAACCAACCGGGTACCCCCATTAGCCTCACAGCTGTCAGATCTCAATTCATGGCAACATCACCACACAGGATTCTGCTCTGCTCCTTCTTTCTGCAAAGGATCTGAATGGCTAACTGGGTTCCCTGCGATGATAACCTAGGTGCCACGGCCTTTCCAAGTCCACACCCATGTTTTGTTGCTGTTTTCTGTTTTAAACCACTGTAATAGCTGGTGCGTAATTTCTAGGCACTCTGCTCACCAGATCCTGTGCCGAGGACTCAGGCCACAAAGGTAAACAGGACACAATTCTGACCCCAAGGAGCTCAAACCTGTCGCAGCAAATATTTAATCACGTTTTTCAGTGAAGAACTGAAATGCCAAGAGGTTACCTGATCTTTCCCGAGACCATGTAGCTCCCTGGTAACCACAGGATGGGTTCTGCGTTAGAAGTCAGCACCCCAGGTCCCCTGGCATATTGCATAGCCACCATCCTAGTATTAATCTGGGGGCGCCATGGAGAAGTCGCCTCTGGGGACGAGCTAATCCGACTCTGGTCTGCCGCTGACGCTGCTGAGAGCCTGAGCCAGAATCCCCCAGCTGCTGGATTCTCTAGGAAACCAGCTCCCTGATTTTAGAGGTGGCTTTCTGACCAAAGAGCATCGTCAGACTAGCTCACGCTTCTTAAAAAGGAATTAGAGAAAAGGCAACAGCACTCAGCCATCAATCTGCCTGATGGCAGCATCCAGTCCCAGCAGACTGACTTCCGCTCTCCTAACACGGCAGAGACAGGACCTCAAAGCCCGCAGCCGATCTCACCTGAGCTGGGTCTCAGCCCGGGCTCCCTTTGTCCCAGCAGCAATGGGCTCCAGCTGGGAGAAGTCCGTGCTCCAAAGTGGCTGGTCTGGGAATCATGGATGCAGCTTCTCGTTTCCCTTCTCCAGGCGATCGTCAAAGCCTCTTCCAAGCTGTGGAACGAAACCTAGATGTGGAAACCCTCTCCAGGGCTGCCTGGGTGCCTGGCATCGCTTGGCACACTCAGCCCCGTCCGGGCTCCAGCCAGACTGCTGACCTCGCACTGGCGCTGTGTGATATAACTCGCTCGCACGGGGAGGCATTAACTGTCTCGTCCCCAAGCTCTGAGCCCTCACGTGTCTCCAAGATGCAGGCTCCTGTGATGCCACTGCTCTGACGCCCGGTCTGCTCTCTGCCAGGACTCCAGCCATGCAAGGGTTCACAACCCATTCCCTGCAAAAGATGCCAGCCAAGAAATCATCTTGTTCAGCCGTGATTAATTTCAAGGCTTCTGTTAAAGTTCCTCCCCTTTATTTATGAAGCCAATAAAATGTGTTTTCAGCATTAAGGTATGTGTCAAGATTCTAGTGTTTTCCCATAAATACCTATTCATCGAAGTCATTTTAATCTTAAGAAAAAAATCCAGCAGTCATTCCTTCATTCCTGCATGTCATGTTCTCATTTGATTTATATGAGTTTAAACTCCATATGGAGAGGATATGGTTGACTGGGGAGACATGGGTATTTTTTAAAGTGAAACCACATAGGAAACTAATAATGCACATTAGAATAGGGATTGTCTTATTGGAGGAACGTGAGAGACACAGAAGAGGGGCATAGACCTGAGACCAGGGAGACCTGGGTCCCAGTGCCAGTTCTAATAGTCACTGAACTGCACAGATTCATGCCAGTGATGTGGTTCTCAGGCTGCACCATGCCCACAGGCTTGCAAGCAGTTAGGCTAGTGGGTTGCCAAAGTCCCTTCAGCGTCACCTTTATAATAGCTTTCCTTAAAAGCCATCTTCTTGTAGCTTTCAAGGCAGCATGGCCAACAGATGGGCAATCACTGGAGTTCCTGAAGACTCACAGATTTCAGGTCACTCACCCTTCTGAGCTCTGTGACTCCGCCAGAACTTGGAAGGCGTAGATGCATCAGCATCCTTATCTACATGACAGGAAAGCACTGCCTGACGCTGGGCTGATCCAGGTGCTGCATGAACTAAATGAGTTGACGCATGCAGAACCACCATGAACAGGATTCACTCCATGTCAATGTGACCTGTCTTTATTACTCTTCACAACAGTCAACCCGGCTCTTCCCCAGCTATCTTTACGGTTATTCAGTTACAAAATCACTTCTTATTCTTTGTGACCCCATGCACTCCAGCACACCAGGCCTCCCTGTCCTTCATCATCTCCTGGAGCCTGTTCAAACTCATGGCCATCCCGTTAGTGACGCCATCCAACCTCTCATCCTCTGCCGTCCCCTTCTCCTCCCACTTTCAATCATTCCCAGCATCAGGGTCTTTTCAAATGAGTCAGCTCTTCACATCATGTGGCCAAAGTATTGGAGCTTCAGAATCTGTCCTTCCAATGAATATTCAGGGTTGGTTTCCTTTAGGATGGACTCATTTGATCTTCTTGATATCCAATGGGCTCTCAAGAGTCTTCTCCAGAACCACAGTTTGAAGGCATCGACTCTTCAGAGCTCAGCTTTCTTTATGGTCCAACTCTCGCATCCATATATGACTACTGGAAAAACCATAGCTTTGACTAGATGGATCTTTGTTGGTAAAATAAATGTCTCTGCTTTTTAACATGCTGTTTAGGTTGGTCATAGCTTTTCTTCCAAGGAGCAAGCATCTTTTAATTTCATGGCTGCAGTCACCATCTGCAGTGATTTTGGAACTCCCAAAAAATAAAGCCTCTCACTATTTCCCCATCTATTTGCCATGAAGTGATGGGAACAGATGCCATGATCTTAGTTTTCTGAATGTTGAGTCTTCAGCCAACTTTTTCACTCTCCTCTGTCACTTTCATCAAGAGGATCTTTAGTTCTTCTTCAATTTCTGCCGTAAGGGTGGTGTCATCTGAGTATCTGAGGTTATTGATATTTCTCCCAGCAATCTTGATTCCAGCTTGTGCTTCTTCCAGTCCAGTGTTTCTCATGATGTGCTCTGCATATAAGTTAAACAAGCAGGATGAAAATACACAGCCTTGACATACTCTTTTCCCAATTTGGAACCAGTCTGTTGTTCCATGTCCAGTTCTAACTGTTGCTTCCTGACCTGCATACAGATTTCTCAGGAGGCAGGTCAGATGGTCTAGTACTCCCATCTCTTTCAGAATTTTCCACAGTTTGTTGTGATTCACATAGTCAAAGGCTTTGGCATAGTTAATAAAGCCAAAGTAGATGTTTTTCTGGAACTCTCTTTCTTTTTTGATGATCCAGTGGATGTTGGCAATTTAATCTCTGGTTCTTCTGCCATTTCTAAAAAAAGCTTGAACATCTGGAAGTTCACGGTTCACATACTGTTGAAGCCTAGCTTGTGGAATTTTAAGCATTACTTTGCTAGCCTGTGAGATGAGTGCAATCGTGCAGTAGTTTGAGCATTCTTTGGCATTGCCTTTCTTTGGGATTGGAATGAAAACCAACCTTTTCCAGTCCTGTGGCCACTGCTGAGTTTTGCAGATTTGCTGGCATATTGAGTGAAGCACTTTCACAGCATCATCTTTCAGGATTTGAAATAGCTCAACTAGAATTCCATCACCTCCACTAGCTTTGTTCATAGTGATGCTTCCTCAGGCCCACTTGACTTCACATTCAAGGATGTCTGGCTCTAGGTGAGTGATCACACCATTGTGATTATCTGAGTCATGTAGATCTTTTTTGTACAGTTCTTCTGTGTATTCTTGCCACCTCTTCTTAATATCTTCTGCTTCTGTTAGGTCCATACTATTTCTGTCTTTTATTGTGCCCATCTTTGCATGAAATGTTCCCTTGGTATCTCTAATTTTCCCGAAGAGATCTCTAGTATTCCCCATTCTAATATTTTCCTCTATTTCTTTGCGTTGATCATTGAGGAAGGCTTTCTTATCTCTCCCTGCTATTCTTTGGAACTCTGCATTCAAATGGGTATATCTTTCCTTTTCTCCTTTATATGTTAGTGAAGTGAAAGTCACTCAGTTGTGTCTGTGACCCCATGGACTTTACAGTCTATGGAATTCTCCAGGCCAGAATACTGGAATCGATAGCCTTTCCATTTTCCAGGGAATCTTCCCAACCCAGGGACTGAACCCCTGTCTCCCGCAGTACAGGGGGATTCTTTGTCAGCTGAGCCACAAGGGAAGCCAATGTGTTATCAATGTACTAAATACTTTCCTAGACTTGAATGAAGAGTTGCAGGAAAAATGTCTGTTCTCACGGCAGCTAGCAGACAAATAGAAAGACTTTCAAAAACACCTCCACACAAATATCTCATATATGCACAGGTAACAAAGGCAGTTGTCACCATGCACTGATTAATTCCTGTCGCAAGTAGCTATTGTTCTCGCTCTGTATTATACCCTATCACGCCTGGAGAGTGGATTAGGAAGCTACATAAAACACAGCTCAAGCCTTCGGGCAACGGTAGGATAAGAAAACGTAGTAAACAAGTGACTGCAGTGAAATACTATTTATGCGGAAAACATTTAGGCAGTGTGCTATATGCTCATAATTTGATATTGAGCAAAAATGATATCATCTCATGTAGCTAACATTCTAGAAAAGATGAGACACAAAATGAGAAAAGTAAGAATATCCTAGTGGCAGGAGGAAGACCAAGGGGTTCCAGGGTAGCTGTTCCTCCCTTATACAGAGGGACTATTTGTGATGATTTTAAAGATATGCTCCTAAGTCCTTTGGCACTCCACTCCTAACGTGCAGAGTCCAACTCACCTCCTTTTGAACACATGTCGGCGTTAGTAACTCACTTCTAATTGAATGTGACAGAGATGACATCATGCGACTCAAGAGACAAGCTCATGAAAAGCAGGACTGCTTTGCTTGGCCCTCTGAACCTTGAGACCCTGCCCTGGGAAACTGGGCACCATATTGTGGTGACGCTCAGGTGACCTGGCTAGACACCACACAGGGGTCCTGGTTGAAAGGCCCAGCTGAGGCTGTAGCCAGTGACCACATCAGTCACCAGACCTGAGTGGGTGAGCTTCTCAATGATGCCAGCCTTTAAGCAGCAAAGGAGCCTTACCTCCATCAAGTCTCACCCAAGTTTCAGGTCTGTGAATGGAATGGACGTGATCATTGTTTCAAGACACACAGCTCTGGGGTGATTTGTCACACAGCCAGAGTCACCTGAGCTGTATCAGGTGGGTTTGATCACTTTCTGCATGTTGACAGTGGCTATGAGAAATATCAACAACCTCAGATATACAATGATACCAGTCTAATGGTGGGAAGTGAAGAGGAACTAAAGAGTTTCTTGATGAGGGTGAAAAAGCTGGTGTGAAACTCAACATTCAAAAAATCTAAGATTGTGGCATTTGGTCCCATCATTTTATGGCAAATAGAAGGGGAGAAATGGAAACTGTGGCAAATTTTATTTTGTGGGGCTCCAGAATCACCGCAGATGGTGACTGCAGCCATGAAATTAAGAGACGCTTGCTCCTGGGAAGGAAAGCTATGACAAGCCTTTTGGTGGTGATGTTGTTCCGTCACGAAGTCACGTTTGACTCTGCAATCCCATGCACTGCTGCACTCCAGGCTTCCACTCTCTCCCAGAGTTTTCTCAAAGTTGTGTTTGTTAAGTTGGTGATGCTATTTAACCAGCCCCTCCTCTGACCCCCACTTCTCCTTTGCCTTCAACCTTTCCCAGCATCAGGATCTGTTCCATGAGTCAGTTCTTCACATCAGGTGGCCAAAATATTGGACTTTCAGTTTCATCAGGCCTTCCAGTGAATATTCAAGGTTGATTTTCTTTAGGATATGCTGGTCTGATCTCCTTGCAGTCCAAGGGACTCTCAAGAGTCTTCTTCAGAACCACAGTTCGAAAACATCAATTCTTTGGCTCTCAGCCTTCTTTATGGTCCAACTCTCACATCCGTACATGACTACTGGAAAAACCATAGCTTTGACTATGTGGACCTTTGTCAGCAAAGTGGCATCTCTAGAGTATTAGAAAGCAATGCTCCAGTGAACTGGGTGCCTCTGAAAAGTCTTCAGCCACCAGTTGATGATGCCTTTTTCACCCTCATCAAGAGACTCTTTAGTTTCTCTTCACTTCCTGCCATTAGACTGATGTAATTGCATATCTGATGTTGTTGATAGTTCTCCAGGTCCTTCTTCTCCAGAACCAGGCCACTTTCACCAAGCTGCACAGTCAGTGGGTCAAAGCATCCATCTTCCTCTTTCTCCTGGTTCATGCTTCCCCTGCTCTTCTCTATTCCTGTGACTTTGCCATGGAAGCAAAGGATGAAGAAGGGCACCCAATCATGCATAATTCAAAATCTGTGCTTTCATCATCGAGGTAACAGCAAGACACAAGAGTTATCAACCTCAGTCTGCCTTTACAAATTACTTTCTCTTTTTGGTCAGATATGCTATTATGCCTATCCCATGAGAATACTTTTTATAAGTAGGCTACATTGATATGTCTCTCAGTATCATTTAAGTAAAACCTCATATATAGCTAGAAAACACGTTTAAATCCCAGTTCTTCTATCAACTAATCATAGAGCCTTTGCCCTATTGCTTAACCTGTGTCAATCTCAGTTTCCTCATCTATTGAATGAAACACAGTAATATCCACCACTCAGGGCTGTTTGCCCAGGATCCATATGCTACAGAGAACACATACTTTGGGACCCGCCCCACACTTCCTTCCCTGATCTTAGTCAGTTTCCTTGCTGAAAATTGGGAAGGGACTCTTCTCCTGTAGCGCAAATATTATTTCAAGTCACTCTCTCACCAATTCTCTCTCAAAGGCAAAATGATCCTCCAACATGAATGAGATGAAACCGCCCTGGTGAACGACCTTTTTGATGTGTGAATCACTGTGCAATGCAAACTGTAAAGATCTTTAGTTGAGTAATTGGAGCACAAAGCATGTCACCACTCACGAGCTCTGGCCCCTATTTCACCATTATTTCTGACTGGAATCCATTAGGACAAGACATAAAGAAACCTCAAACAGGCAGCAAAAATATTTCACTTTGGTAGTTACCAGTTACTCTGCCTTTTATAGATACAAATGGTTTCTGTGTTGATGAGGTCATCTTTTTGAAGATAGAATCTGCTGATCTAGTCTTTTTGAGAAACGGTGGAGTTTGCAAGTGGGCTGCAGGAAAAGTCCTGTGTGCTTTCTAGGCATCTCTCCTTGTGATCTCAATCAGGGGCTCCTGGGGTGAGGTGCACTTCCCACCCACGTGAGAACACACAGAGCAGATTCTGGGTCTAAGTAGCCCAAGGCAGGCTTCTGGCTGGTGTGGCTCAGAAGCCAAGTCCTGCCCTTAAATTGACCTGCCTTTTTTCCAGCCTCCCTCATTCCTCATTCCATCATCGCCTGCTCTTCGATTGCCCACAACTAGCATCCAAGCATGTCCGTTAGCTCGGGGTAACCTTTCAAAGGACACAGGATGTGCTTTTTCCTCCAGAGTTACCAGGTAGATTCAGAGATGAATAGTACCCATGAATATTTAATGAACGGCTTAACGTACCAAAACAAGGAATGCTAGAATCTAGGGGTGAGGTCCCAACCAGCTGATTTTAATTTTTAGTGAGATGTTTTCCTTTCTGGCTTCCCCCAATCTGAAGTCAGATGCTGATTAAAAATATCACACACAGATCCTCTAGCCAGCTCTGCAGAAAGGATGCTGACATGAGCTATACAGTAACATTTTAACAAGAGTCTGTGAGGTGTATATATTGTGGATGAGCAAATCCAGATCCAAAGAGTTGGGGTAAATTGCCTGATGTTACACAGCTAATAAATGAAAGAACTAGGATGGAAACCCATATTATCTGCCTTAGAAACCAAGCTGTAAGCCTGTAAGTGGACAGACTTGTAAGGTATTGCGTATTCTGTGCATAACCTATTTAAAATTGAAATTGCTTTTAGTTTGCCCCTTAATTAGTTCATAACCATTGACCTAATGTGCTGTCTCATTTCCTGCTCTGAATTGGAAATGAGAAGAAATTGAAACAACCCATTATTACTCATTTTTACTATTCTATCATGGTCCTTGCAAATTTTCAATTACCCAAATCATGTCATTTCTTTAACTGCACAAGCCAATGTCAAAAGGACCTGGGTGGCATGGTGCCTCGTGTAAAGCCATCCCCATGCTTTCCTGTTTCAGAAAAGGGCTCTCACAATGAGACTGTTTCCATATAACTTTAAAGACCTTGTTTTGAATCCTCTCAGGCTCAAAGGTCCTTCATGTGAAGTAAAGGTTTTGAATTCCATCCAAGTAGAGAGCACACCTGTTCACACCTGCACTGGGGGGTGGTCTGCTGAATGGGGAGCCCATTTGCAAAACACCTCCTGACTGGTGGGTGCAGCCCGCCCTTGTTCCTGTCCAGATTCAAGATGTTTTCTTACTGCCCACTTTATGATGTTTTTCTTTACTTCTAGTCTTTCGTGCTAGGATTTAAATGTTTCCACTAGAGAAGTAAGAATATTCTATTTGTCGCTGTCATATCCCTGTGAAGGAGAACATTTGTCCTTGATGTTCATTCATTTCACAGTCAGACAAGGAGCCGCCACTGGTGGGCAGGCTCTTGGAGCCCAGGTGCCCCTGAAACGTCACCCATGCATCCTGGGGAGAGGGAGCAGTGATCAGCCTGTGTCCACAGCCCCCAGATCCTTCCTCCACGACCCCGCACAGTTGTTCCCTTCTTTACCTCGGGTGCAACTGAGCAGAACACGATGAGTGCCTCACGAGGCCCATCTCTCAAGGCGGGATAAAGAGACCGCAAGTCGAGGCTGTGTCACTCTCCCTTTCTGAAAATGCACAAGGTCCCATTCATTCAAGTCTTTGTTCTTTCCTTCAAGAGCTATCGCGTGTTTATTCTCTGTGAGGACTGCTGCTGCTGCTGCTGCTAAGTTGCTTCAGTCGTGTCTGACTCTGCTGGTGCCTAAATCACACGGTCTCCGTGCTCAGAGAATGAAGGAGAAGGAGGAATGATGAGGGGAGGAAGGAGGGAGGAGGGGAGGGAAGCGGAGGAGGGGAAGGAGGAGGGAAGAGGGAGGGAGGAGGGAGGAGGGGAGGGAGGACAGAGAAGGGGAAGGAGGAGGGAAGAGAGGGAAGGAGGAGGGGAGGGAGGAAGGAGGAGGGGAGGGAAGAGGGAGGAGAGGCAGGCGGATACAGCTTGAATCACCAGTGCTTTGAGTGCCAGGCCTGGGGAGCATGCCCACAGCAGAAGCCCCAGGAAATCAGAAAGGTGGGAAGTCTGCTCTCAAAGTGGTTGGGAGGCAATCTCATCAAGGTCAGGGAAAGGAAGAGAAGAGAACGTCAGAGACTAAAATGATGAAGAGGAAAGTGGTATGACCCCAGTTCGGGGTGTCTGCAGCAGGATGCACTTTGCATTGAAAAGATGGAAGAGTAACTGGGTTCTGAGGAAGAAACAAGGAGCATGCTTAACCCATTCAAGGAGTCTGGATTGAATTGTGTCCCCCAGAAAGAGAGTCCTCACCCTCAGCACCTGTGAATGTGATCTGATTTGAAAATAGAGTCTTAGCAGATGGAATTAGGCTAAGACGAAGCCATTCGGGCGGTGCTCAGCCAAGATGACTCGTAAGAGGAGGGAAGTGTGGCCCCAGAGCTACAGGAGAAACCTGTGTGATGATGAGGCAGGGCTCGGAGGGGGCGGCTGCAAACCAGGGGGTGCTCAGGATGGCTGGCAGTCAGCAGAGCTGGGGGAGGCAGGGAACAGGTCTCCCCATGTCTGCTCAGGCAGCCAGGACAAAGCACCACCAGCTGATGGCTTTGGTAATGGGCAGTTATTGTCTCACAGTTCTGGAGGAGAAAGTCTGGAATCGAGATGCTGGGGGCCCATGGTCCCTCTGGAGGTCCTCAGGGAGGAGAAGGGCCAGTCCCTGCCCTCTCCCGACGTGGGTGGTTTGCTGACACTGTCTGGTATTCCCTCTAGATGCATGACTCCGCTCTCTGGCTTCATCCTCACTTGCTATTCTCCCTGGGCTTCTGCTGTATCGCCTTGCCCCCCTTTCACAAAGACACTAGTTGGATTGGAGTGGGGCCACTCTACTCTAGTATGACCTCATCTTAGCTAATTACCTCTACAATCAACCTATTTCCAAATTAAGTCACAAAGTCACATTCCAAGGAACTGGACATTAGGACTTCAGTCTGTGAATTTGGGGGAACAGAATTCAACACGTGCCATTTTTCTAAAATTTGTGAGGGGAGCACAACCTTACAAGCATCTCAGTTTGGGGCTTCTAGCTTCCAAAACGGAAAGAAAATAAATTGCTGCTGTTTTAGGCCAAATGCTTTGTAAACCATGGTTAAGACAACCCTAGGAAGTGAATACAACTATTAAAGTAAAAGGAAAGATAAGATGATAATTCAAGTAGAGGGTATTTGAAGGAAAAGGATTATTTCAAAGCAGCTAAGCAAGGGAATGAGGGCTTCCCAGGTGGCACGGTGGTAGAGAGTCTGTCTGCCAAGGCATGAGACACAAGAGGCGTGAGTTTGATCCCTGGTTTGGGAAGGTCCCCTGGAGAAGGAAATGGCAACCCACTCCAGTATTATTGCCTGGGAAATCCCATGGACAGAGGAGCCTAGAGGGCTCCATGGGGTCTCAAGAGTCAGACACAACTGAGAGACCAAATATACAAATACCCAAGCAAGGGAATGGAGGAATTTGAATGAGATGGAGATGGAGATGGAGAATCAGGGCCTGTGACCCAGGGGGAAAGGATCCTGAATGAATGCATTTCAGGCTGGCATGGCATGGTGCAAAGAGGAGGATGGAAGAGCAAGGAGAGTGTTTGGGGCATTCATACAGTCATTTGTCTGTCCACAGATGGGCGAGGCTAAGACAGGATGGACATGACGGTGAATCTGGAGGCCTGGGCTTGGGGGCAGGGACCGCAGAGGAATCAGGGCCTTCGGGGGCTGCTTTCTCAGGGAGTCCTTCGTGCAAGAAACAAGGGAAGTCCTTCTAGTTTCTTTCTTTCTTTATCCTCCCTGACCCTGCATCCCCAATCTGGATCTACCACCACAAAGCCGTACTTTAAATTAAAAGTAGTATCCCAAAGTGGCGTGAACCAAGGCAAGTTTCTAATTCAATTATGTCATCAGTGTGAGGATCACTTGCCATCTGGCATATTCCTTTTTCATCAGCGGTAAGAGAAGGCTTCAGTCTGTTCATTGAAATCCCCAGGAAGAGATCCCCTACTCACTATTTCACCTTCTCTCCTCCCAGCCTGACTCCCAGGCTCAGCCTTGCTCCCTCAGCCCCTGTTCCCCTCCCAGCCTTGGCTGCCTCCCACCCCACCCTCACTTTCCCCAGCAGAACCGTCTGGAAAGCTGATGGCTCAATCGTGGCAAAGGTCCTGCATGGTTTTTCTCTTCTTTAATTATTTTAGTCACACTGCATGTGCTCTGACTCATATTACAAATAAGGCTTGGATGACCCATCGGTCAGAGACGTTTTTACATCCCTTCATTAGCTTTCGAAATATATCAAGCCAAGTCATGTTTTTAGAAGATGTCGTTTCAGTGTACATTTCAGCTAAAAATCACTACACGGTTTCAGTTTAAGTGGCTGGTTTTGCAAATTAATATGGTTCCATTCAGTTTGGGGTTCATTCATGGTTCGGGTCAGGTCATGACCCCAAAAGCATTCCTAGATAAGGTGGGTGATATTAATTTCTTAAAATAATAGTGCTGAAGACAGACATGAAAATAACCCTTTGTCTGTGACCCCACGGTCCTCACAAAAATATAAGTAAAAGAGTGCTGCATGGTTTACTTAAATCAGCACAAGGCCAGAGCTTCTGTGGATGGGAGCTATGATGTGTGTGGATACCAGGTCCAAAGTTAGGCACATTTGTGGTCCTTCATGGATGACACTTCTGCAGTTTTCTTTCAGAGAAAGCTGGCATTTAATATTCAGGTGGCTTATCTAGACTGACTCATTTTTTGGAAAAGGTATTTCAAGTCCTAGTAGGTATTGTGCCACATGGGAGTCCTGAAAACCTGAAACTCTTATTGCATGCTAAGTTACTTCAGTCGTGTCCGACTCTTTGCAACCCGATGGACTGTAGCCCACCAGGCTCCTCTGTCCATGTGATTTTTCCAGGCAAGAATACTGGAGTGCATTTCTATGACCTCCTCCAGGGCATCTTCCTGACCCAGGAACTGAATCCCCATATCTTGTGTCTCCTACATTGGCAGGCAGGTTCTTTACCACTAGCACCACCTGCAAGAAGACTCTTGAGATTCCCCTGGACAGCAAAGAGATCAAACCAGTCAACCCAAAAGGAAATCAACCCTGAATGTTCATAGGAAGGACTGATGCTAAAGCTGAAGCTCCAATACTTTGACCACCTGATGCAAAGAACCAATTCATTGGAAAAGACCCTGATGCCAGAAAAGACTGAAGGCAGGAGAAGGGGATGACTGAGGATGAGATGGCTGGATGGCATCACCAACTCAGTGGACATGAGCTTGAGCAAACTCCGGGAGACAGTGAAGGACGGGGAAGCCTGGCGTGCTGCCATCCACGGGGTCCCAAAGAACTGGACACGACTTAGCAGCTGAACAACAATGTTTGTGTAAACCACAGAGTCTTTCTGATACTCCTCAGAAAGGTCTCTTCCCACGTGGCTAGAAGTCAAGAAGGTCTCCACCTCTTCCTCCGCTCCCAGCATGGAGATGCTCATCATCTGACCCTCCGGTTCCGCCTTTTCTCTTGTCTCCATCTCTCTGCTTTTCTACTTGAGAGGATAATTCTCCTGACAAGGAAAAACCAAGAGTGTCACCCGCTCTGTATCCCCCCCTCCCTCGGGACACACACTAACACACATTCAGACGGGCAGTGCCCGCACTAACCACAACACCCGGACTGCCAGTGTGAGAATTTCCGCCCCGAGCCTGGCCACAGATGCCTCCGCAAGGACTCCAGCCAGGTCACAAAGCCCTGGTGTCACTCGCTGGCTACTGAACACAGCTGTTTATAATCCACGCAGCCCCCACCCAGGGCAGCCTGGAAAACCCCTGTAATCTTAAACAGGCTTTGTCCCCAAGCCATTCCTGAGCACCCCCTGCTTCCCCGCCTTGCCACTCTGCCTCAGCTGCAAGGTAGAGACATGATTCAGCCCAACCCAGGCAATCCCACCAGAAACAGCTGAGGGGCTGGGGTTGGTAGGGTGGGGGGTTGCTGACCACTGGAGGACTCTGATTCTGAGTTCTGGAGTCTCAGGCCCAGGAGAGGGAGAGAAGGAGGGTGCTCCTTGGGACCGCTCCAAGCTAGATCAACCCTTTCCCTCTCGGCTTGGAGATTAAAAACCTTAAGTGTCATTCCAGCACTCAGGGCCCAGGAATGTCCCCACACAGCTGTCAGGTTTTGGCTTCCATTTAAAAAGTGTGGGACTGCTGGCTGGCAGACCCACCCCTGCGGTGGTGTCTCAAATGCCAAGAAAGTCCTGGAAATGAATGAATGAAATAGCCACCGTCCCAGCCTGCAACCTCACCCTGAGAGTTACTCAGAGCCTCCACTTAGCAGATCCGGTTGTGTGGGTGAGAGTAATCCCTTCTATTTACATGGCACTTTTTAGTGTCCAGGGCGCTTTCAAGTCCATCAGCGCCTGTGATCCTGGGGACAGCCCTGCACGGCGGCAGAGGGGCTATTCTTAGCATCTCCGCACCCTGCTGCCCTCATTCCTGCCACATACCTTAGCGCAAACACTCCTTGGTCTGCTCTCTCATGACTTGCTCACACTGTGTTACCGTGGGGGGGACGAGGGGCCTAGAATCCCACAGACCTGTGTGTGACGTTTGGCTCCGCTGCTTGCAGATCTTGAGTCAAGGGTCCCCTCTCTCTCAGTCTGTTTTCTCATTTGTAAGAGGGGAGCCAAGAGGTCTCTGATCTCACCTGGTTGTGCTCAGAACCAAAAAAAATAGAACGCATGTGAAAGTGCCAAGCCCAGTGTCTAGAAGGGGGTCAGGGTTTGATACATGCTGGGTTTTTGCCTCCCCGGGGAGAATACCAGCGACTTGAAGGCTGTGTGTATGCTCAGTCTATCAGTCATGTCTGACACTTTTGGGAACTCCTCCCCCCCCACCATGGACTGACTGTAGCCCACCGGGCTCCTCTGTCCATGGGATTTCCCAGATAAGAATCCTGGAGTCAGTTGCCATTTCCTACTCCAAGGGATCTTCCCAACCTAGGGACTGAACCTAGTCTCCAGCATCTCCTGCGTTGGCAGGTGGATTCTTTACCACTGAGTCACCTGGAAAACCAACTTGAAGGCTAGCCCCACACTTTTTTTTTTTTTTAATCCCTTGAGCTTAGCACAGGATTTGGTACATGGCTGCATTGTTTAAAAACAAGAAAGAGCACAAGTGCTGTGTGAATGAACAGATCCTATTTTATAAGCAAGTAAACAGAAGCGCAAAGCGGCTCTGTGTTCCATCTAATCGGAAACTGGATTTCTGATTCCTTTCTGGGCTGTTCTTCCCATATCCCATTTCTCAAAACTCCATTGTTCAGTCTTGTTAGTTAATTCTATTTCTTCTCCAAACACAGTCTTTGTTCAGACACCTCTCTGTGTCTCCTGGCTTTTTCCCAATGACTTTAACTTTTCAAGGAAATCAAAGAAGCTCTTCTGCACAAAATGGCCAGGAAACCCCAATATGTAGCATCCACTAGGTCTAAGACATCATGTGCTAATTAGCCCAACCACTGATATGCCAAGCGGGCACCTACCAGTGGAGATTTTCTGAGAATTATCTACTAAGATAGTGTAAAAGAGACTTGTTGTTCAGTTCCTAAGTCATGTCTGACTCTCTGTGACCCCATGGACTGCAGCATGCCAGGCTTTCCTGTCCTTCACTATCTCCCAGAGTCTGCTCAAATTCATGTCCATTGAGTTGGTGATACTAACTAACTATCTCACCTACTGCCATTCCCTTCTCCTTTTGCCTTCAATCTTTCTCAGCATCAGGGTCTTTTCCAGTGAGTTGGTTCTTTGCATCAGATGGCCAAAGTATTGGAGTTTCAGCTTCAGCATCAGTCCTTCCAATGAATATTCAGGGTTGATTTCCTTTAGGATTGACTGGTTTGATCTCCTGGCTATTGATACAAAGAATATTTCAGTTTGGTTTTTTCTGGGTAAGTGGATGCCAAATTGATGCTTTCAAATTCAACTCCAATTTTGTTAACCTTCAGCTTAGAAACCAGTGTCTTCCTCCACCCTTTAGGATCAACACCTGATCTCTGAGTCTGTGAGCAGCTCCTGCACTAGGGAAGGTCCATCACTTCTCTCCACCTTTCTACTCTGGACCACTGGCCTCTATCTAGGCTTTTTTTTTTTTTTAATGTCACAATTTCCCCTTGGGCTTAGCTGTTCCATCTCTCATGTTCCCCTTTCCCATGTTAAATTCTCTTACTCCAGATTTTGGCTCAAATATCACCTCCTCCATGAATCCTTCCCTGACTATCCAGTCTGACTCAGACTCTTTGGTAATGAGGTACGTAAAATCATGTTCTTTTCCTTCCAACTGGGTCTATGCACTCTCATGGGTGTCCTTTTGATTCTGGTTCTTTGAGTGACATTTGGTCCTCGAAACTGTCACCTCCATGGGAACTGAGATTATGCCTGTTTTTCTCACTTTGTGCCCTCGGTACTGGGCTCATAGCACATTCTGAGTATCTGTTGAACAGAACTTCACTAAATAGAAGAATGTTGATCTGAATGACTCACAGAGCTGTTCTGTACCCTGGAAGCAGGGTAGAAGTACAATCCAAGGAGTCATGTTTGCTAGGTGTTTTGAAGCCAGGGAACTTTCACTGATTAATAGCCTCAGAGCTAAATGAAAATTTAGACATCATCCAACTCCAAACTCCATCTCTTCACAAACCCACTAGGGCATGTATTCTGCTTGGTAAATGACTTCAGGCTTTGCATGGGTTCATTCTGTGTAAGAGGTCTCCATTAATAGATGTTAGGGTTGCATCACCTGAGAAAGTCCTTTGAGAACCGTGTGAGGACAGATAAAGAGTAAAATTGCCCAGACGAAATGGATCCGCGTTCTAGAATAAGCTATTTTAAATCTAATAAACAAACAGAAATATACATAGGACATTATAGAAACAAACCAATCTAATTGCTGTGTTTTGGTATTAAGTTTCCATTCCTCCCATCTGGGGGGAGGGGGGTGAATCTATCCTTGAACCAAGGTCATCTATACAAATGCCTCTCTCTCCTAGTTTGCTCCAAAAACTCTTCTGTTGCCCTGGAGCCATGCCAGATCTCTGGGATCAGCTGAGACGTGACCAACTGGCCTGAGCATGTCTTGCTTTTAGTATAGATACTCTAGCCACCAAACTCTCTCAATATCTCTCTCACTTGCTTAAAGCTGAGCACCTAAAACATAAAATCGTCCTGCTTAAATTACAAAGGGGTCTGCGTGTGCGTTTCTGTTACATTTGCAGAACTCCTGTGTTTCATTAATTTCCACATGTCTAGAATCTGGTGCTGGGATATGATTGGGTTTCACTGAATCATTCTCTTTCTGGGTCTAATTTCTGCAAGGAGACCCAGAAACAGGGAAAATCTGTGTTTCCTGGGCTCAGAATTGCAGGAAAGTAGCCTTCCTCCAAGGACAGCCCCCTCAGCTATTTGTGCATGTCCTCAACCACCATAGTCTTCAAAAACAATTGTTTTCAGGCTAAATGTAGCCTAGAAGGTACTACTTTCACATTTCTCTATTGCTCATTTCTCTATTTTTCTTTTTCCCCTTATTCTTTGCTACACAAGTCCCTTGACAGTGTCCCCGTGTTACAAATGCATGCTTACCCCCAGGCCTTGAGTGAATTCACTGTCTGTTTAATGCCTACTCCATATGGGACAGATTAACACAAAAAGCTTTAGCCTTGTACAACACTCAGATGCTTTCATGTAATGGCTGTGAGGATGGGGGTGGACACGAGCACGTAAGTGGGTGCATGTACCAAGAACAGAAATCCATTGAGTTCCCCCAGACCAGACGTCTACATTCTCGAGCACTCTCAGCAGCCAATAAATTTGACTTGCACTTTTTTTATTTCATGCATTCTGCTGTTAAAGCAAACCCTTCTTTCTAAACTAAGTATAATTGCAAGATACTATTCCGAGTGCCAAAAACGTCAACTGTAAGTTGCAAACATGGACACATTTAAACAGAACCATATGTTAGATTGAAAGGAAAAATCAGAAAGGAACCAACCATCCTACCTTTTGCTTCAGAGATAAATTGCAGGGAGGCCACCATGTCAGAAAAGAATTATGGAACCAGTGACCGTTAGGCAATACGGTACTCATATATTTTCATCAAAAATTGTTATCAGTGATCTGTGAACACCATCAGCCATATAAAAACCCAGTGCTTTGGAAACAGAAGCATGATTTCAGGGAAGTTTATTCAACATCTAATTAGCTTATTTCATTCGGCACCAAGGTCATTGAATGGAGAGTTAGGAAAGTTGGATTTTGTTCATGCTCTGTCAACTACCCCTGTATTATGATGACACTGTGACCTTGGGTGGTGGTCTCTTCTGTCACTCCGAATTATATTCACTGTCTTGATCAGGTCACATGTCATCGGTCACTGTCACCCCTCCCACTAACTTTCCTCCTTGCTTTGGAATATCCTATGAGCTAGGATGCTGATTAAACTCAGGTCCCACATATGACAAAACTGAGGCTCAAGGATTTTAAGTGACTTTTCCAAAGAGGTAGAAGTAAGAAATTGCAGAATAAAGATCATGAAATTTATTTTTAAGACTGATTTTTAATTGGGTTGTGGGATAATCTATGTTTTTATTTTAATAAGCTCATTCTGCTTTCACTGGCCCATGTGTACCAGGAGAAGTTTGAATTATACCTCTGTTCAACTTGTAGTATATTTTTAGAGAAAAACATAAACCATTTTTTAGATCATCATAGATACACTTTAGGAAAAAGTAGTTACACACGCATATGTGTGTATGTTTGCTTTGAAAAACATAACATTAGGTTATTAAAGCCAGGATTTAATGGATATTGTTGTTTCAAATATTTGGTATCTGAAGCTAATACTAAATACTTGAAAAAGTGTAAAACAATGAAGTGAGTAATGCCAAATAAACCTTCCAGCTCTAATAATTCAGGAATCACTGATTTTTCCTTCACTAGAAAGAAAACATATATATTTTTTTTTTGCTTGTGTGCTCAGTCATGTCAGATGCTGTGACCCCACAGACTATGTAGCCTGCCAGGCTCCTCCGGCCATGGGATTTTCCGGGCAAGAATACTGAAGTGGTTTGCTATTTCCTTCTCCAGGAGATCTTCCCAAACCAGGAGTCAAACCCACATCTCCTGCATCTTCTGCACTGGCAGGCAGATTCTTTACCACTGAGCCATCTGGGAAGTCCATATATTTTTTTATGTAACCCAAATGTAGACTAACTGAATGATGGGAAGACAGGAAACCACTCATATGTAATCATCAAAATAATAATGTGGTGGGGATTAACATTGAGGTTTAGAGAATCTCAATCAACTTATTTTGTAGAATACACTCATCTTGTCATAGTGACCCTTTCTCTCCATATGAGGATCCTCAGCTGTCACAGAATGGCCTTCAGAACGCGTCTCCCTTAGTCACTGTGCAACTCAGGCCCAAAGTCCAACTTTGCTTATCCGGGATGATCTTGAGTTCATGCGGCATCTTTCTCACTGAGGATTAGCTGGTTCTGAGGCATGAAGTTATGATAAAGAGAAGTCGAGAAGGTTATTGACAAATATACTACCTTTTCAGGAAAAAGTGGCTTTCTAATCTCTTTTAAAATACCCACATAAATAATGTTGACTCCATTTAATGAAGCGTGCAAACTAATCTTAGTGCAGCTCATAAAAATTAGGTGCTTTAGAGCATTTAAATTCTCTATTAATAACAGAATGAAAATGTTCTCTTTAGGCAGGATGTGAATGAACAGAATAAGACTGACTATGCAGGAAAATAAAGGTCCAACCACTCAACATATGGTAGAAAATAGATCCCCATCCCCGAGATTCATTTTCTTCACTCAGATTTCTCTATATCACCATCATCATCATCATTATCATTATCTATTTCTATACATCATCTATCAATCATCTGTCATCTATCTACCCATCTTTCTATCCACACACACAGACAGGATCACTACATAATTTATAAGACTGCAGCACAGAATAAAAATATTGAATTCTTTTTCAAAAATTATGAGAATTTCAAGGTGGTGCTCTCAGAGCTTTGAACCAATGGTGGGACCCTGCTGAGGCATGGGCCTGGTGTAACAACACAGATTACAAACGTGTGAACCTGGCTCTGTATATAGAGGTGTGTTTTATGATCCTCGTTGTTCCTATAAAACTCTGAAAGCTCAAAAATCTTACTTCATGTGTTTTGGGTCATATTTTATCCCACATGTGTGAATAAATGACCCAGTCGAAGCATCTTGTGAAAGAAGCAGTCAGAGGAACTCCTCATATATAAAGTCTCTTTTTTTCTTTGAGTCTAGATTATAGCAGACAAAAATTTTTTATACCCAAAGGTCCATGTCCCATTTTTATTTTGCCACAGAACAATGCAAATTGCTTCCTACTGTTGTTGTTCAGTGGCTCAGTTGTATTCGACTCTTTACCACCGTATGGACTGTAGCCCACCTGGCTCTTCTGTCCCTGGGATTTCCCAGGCAAGAATACTGGAGTGGGTCACCATTTCCTCCTCCAATTGCTTGCTATGTACGATAATAAATGCATTTCACTGAGCTATTTGCCAAAGTGCCTTTGTATTTATTGGCCAGTCTGAGCTTCTGCATGGTCAGTTTGCCTCCAACCAGCGTAAGTAACTTGGGGCCTCTATGTTTCTCTGAAACACAAGTGGAGATACCCATGGGAAGCGGTTAGGAATGCAAACTCATGGACACACAACTAACCAGCCACAGTAGTCTGCTGGGGTTCCTCGAGTCAATTTGGCCCTCTCTGGGCCTGGCCACAATGACTTCAGAGTTCCAGATCTTTCCTTGCTCATACCTACACCACATACTCTGGAGTTCTGGCCTCAGTTTCCAGCTCCTTTTCAGAATTTCTCCACCCTTCTCAATATGAAGTCAACCCAGCTCCGGTTCTAGGTCCTGGTTTCTGACTGAGCTGTGCCCACAGAAAAGCACTTCTCTGAGGACAGTAAGATGTGTTTGGTTCTCTTGAACTAATTATCTTATGCTTCTAAAGACCTGAGGTAAAGAATTGGGAAGATCCCCTGGATCTTCTCCAGATTTCCTGGAGGAGGAAATGACAATTCACTCCAGTACTCTTACCTGGGAAATCCCATGGACAGAAGAGCCCGGTGGACTACAGTCCACGGGGTCGCAAAGAGTTGGACATAACTGAGCACGAGCTACTTAAAGAATTGTCTTCAAGATGTTTAGGAAAGGCTAGAGAGTGGGCAAAATGGTTGAAGAGTGTCAAAGCGTATAAGCATCCAGTTATAAAATTCGTGAGCCTGGGTGACGTCATGTACAGCATGCTGACTACAGATATTAACACTGTACTTCACACTTGAAAGTTGCTGAGAAAATACATCTTAAAAGTTTTCTTCATGAGAAAAAATATCTGTAAATATGATGGTGGTAAAGAGTAGACTTTTTGCAGTGACCATTTCTTAGTGTACAAATATAGCAAATCATTATGTTGACACTTGAAACTGATATCATGTTATGTGTCAATTATAAATCAACAAAAAAGAGAAAACAAATAAAAAGAGAGTTAGGAAAGAAAACTAAATGAACAGGCCAAGGTGATAATTGTGTTTACTTGATACCCTTGTCTTAGAGAAGGCTGACCCAGTGAGGCGAACACTTTCCAAAGGGCTGTCCATGTGGAGTAAGCCAGTCCAGCCCTAGATCATAGAGAAAGGATAATAAAGAGACCTTAGGGGTCACCTTGGACTCTAACCTTTTGGCTTCACATGTGAGGAACCGAGGCTGGGGGAGATTCTATCTTTACAACACACAAGCAGGATTGAATTGCCCACAGGATATATTCATAAACATCTCAGCCTGGCCAATCGACGTGTCCATTAAGTCTCAGCCTAATCTTCAAAGCTTCTTCTAATTTCCCCTCAACCTGACTTTCTGACATTCCTGAGCCATATTGAACTAATCACAGTTCTTAATCATAAAAAGCACATTACTTTCCTCTCATATTTATTCGTACTTTTCTTTTTCTAATGTTATTTCTTTTCCTCTATGTCTTCCCAGCCCTGGTTAATTCATTTCCTATTTCCCATACATATCTCTTGCATTGCAATTTAGTCTATCAGTATTCTTTAAGACTTTTGTTAATAAGTTTTATCTAAATCTACTTTCTATACACTGACTGTGATTTTTATAATGTGCTGTCTGTTAGGCTGGGTCTTAGGCATATAGAGAGGGACACAAACTACTATCTTCAAGGAATTCAATGTGCAGAAAATTGATATAATTGAAAGGACCTAAACACGATGGCATGTGGGGTGCAAAGGCTGGTGTGCACCAGGGCGGTACAGAGAAGAGGTGTCTAACCAAAGCTCAGGACTCCAGGCAGGCCTTCTCCTGGAGCAGGCCAGGCCTGAGTAGAGTTCTACAAGCCACTAGAAATTCTCTAGATCAGAAAGTTTGAATTATATTATCAACAAACAGAAAGAAGAACCCTTAAAGTAATATATTTCAAAATTCATTAATATTCCAAGAATTTATTCTAATACTAGCACAGTTCCGGGTGATTCAATGGTAAGGAACGCTCTATTGCACATGATTGCAGTTCCTTATTTCCAAAACAAGAAAGAGAGCTTTAAGCAAGCCTATGTTCCCCGGTTAACAACTGGCAAAGTAACTTGAAAGAAAAAAAATGTGTATTGCCAAATGTAAGCAAGATGTTCTAAGTGTTCTGTGAATAACCTTCATTGCATTCCATGCACAAGGATCAGCAAGTCACCTTCTCAGGGAAAATCAATACAGTATTAGAAAAATATTAATATTATTACCATTCTTATGGGCTTCGCTGCTGGCTCAGTAAAAAATTGACCTGTAATACAGGAGGCCCCAGGTTCCATCCCTGGGTCAGAAAGAGCCCCGGAGAAGGCAATGGCAACCCACTCCAGTATTCTTGCCTGGAGAATCTCATAGGCAGAGGAACCTGATGGGTTATAGTCCACGGGGTTGCAAAAGAGTCAGACACAATTGAGCAACTAACACACACACACACACACACACACACATACTATAGTGTGGTCCTATCAGGTGGCTCAAAGCAGGAGACTGCCTGTCAATGCTGGAGACTCAAAAAATGCAGGTTTGATCCCTGGGTTGGGAAGATCCCCCGGAGGAGGAAATGGCAACCCACTCCAGTATTCTTGCCTGGAGAATCCCATGGACAGAGGAACCTGGTGGGCTACAGTCCATGGGGTTGCAAAAGAGTCAGACACGACCGAGTGACTAACACTTTATAGACTACCTATACCAATTTCTTTTCTTTGACAAGCCTGTGAGGTCAAGGAAAGAGAAGTGATTTTTCATATATCACCAAGAACCATAAACCCAGAGTCAGAAACAGCCAATTGTCCTAGCATCCACCATATTACTTTCTTCCTCTTCCTGGAAACACACTTAGAAGGTGAAATTCAAGAGCATTATTTAGTCCATTCAGTTTAGTCGCTCAGTCGTGTCCGACTCTGCGACCCCATGAATTGCAGCACACCAGGCCTCCTTGTCCATCACCAACTCCTGGAGTTCATCCAAACTCTTGTCCATCAAGTTGGTGATGTCATCCAGCCATCTCATCCTCTATTTTCCCCTTCTCCTCCTGCCCCCAATCCCTCCCAGCATCAGAGTCTTTTCCAATGAGTTAACTCTTCACATGAGTTGACCATAGTACTGGAGTTTCAGCTTCAGCATCATTCCTTCCAAAGAACACCCAGGACTGATCTCCTTTAGAATGGACTGGTTGGATCTCCTTGCAGTCCAAGGGACTCTCAAGAGTCTTCTCCAACACCACAGTTCAAAAGCATCAATTATTTGGTGCTCAGCTTTCTTCACAGTCCAACTTCCACATCCATACATGACCACTGGAAAAACCATTACCTAATGATAATGGACTACTGAACTTCCCTGGTGGCTCAATGGTAAAGAATCCACCTGAAATGCAGAAGACACAGGAGACTCACGTTCGATCCCTGGGTCAGGAAGATCCACTGGAAGAGGACATGGCAACCCTCTCTAGTATTCTTGTCTGGAGAATCCCATGGACAGAGGATCATGGTGGGCTTCAGTCCATAGAGTTGCAAAGAGTTGGGAAGTGACTGAGCACAGCACAAAAAACACTCTTAAGGCCAATTAATGATAAATGTGCCAGTATCTTATGGAAAAACAGAAGCAGCATGTGTTGGCTTTAGTGATCAGGGCAAGAAATAATAGATAAAAGTCGAATATGATCTTTCCATTCATTTAAGGTGAGGAAAGGATATTGTGAAAATTGTGATAAAACATAAATATATGGACAGTGGGAGTGAACTCACTCTGCATAGTTTTGCCGAGCAACCAGAGTGAAAACATGACGAGTCTGCTCTACTGATTACATGCACATGGGAAGCATGAGCCAGCTGTTTGCTGTATGTGGGAGCAAGGGAGAGATTCAGCAAGGATCTGAAGCCTAATGGAAGCACTCGTGCTGTCTGGATGGCTAATTTGCTGGTATGTTTCAAACATGGCAGGCATGGATTTTCTGAAATGAAGTAGAAATACCGTAATAATTCAGCTGGTAGCATTTTTATAAGGCTTTGGAAGGCACTCTCAGGAATTGCTATTTCTTTTCCTCTAAAATCCCTGAAAGGTTATCTTTTCATCAATAGGATACTCATACTTCATTGTTTTTCGAAGGTCTCTGATGCTTATAGAAGGATTGAAATAACCTAAGTCCAGAAAAATATGCCTTAAAAACCATGGTGACAGTTTTTGGCAGATAATTGACAATTTCCTACATTTGGTTTCCCTCTGATGGTAATTAGTTAACAGTGTCTGACTTGGTTCAACCTTTGAGGAGGTTGTCAAGATAATGTAGCTCTATTGTCTTTTAATTATTTTGATCATTAAAACATTGTGCTGATACATTCCCATTCTGTGGGAGTTGAAGCTTGTAAACACAGAGAGGGAAGCCAATTTGAAGCTGACAGAGGAAGAGCAGTAAAATTGTTAGTTAATTGAACAAACCCTGACGGAGCCCCCACCATGTGCCAGGCTCTGTGCTTGCAGCTGGGAGTTGGAAAGAGAAATTAACCACAGTTAATGCCCTCCAGAGGCTTAGAGACACATATAACTAACTATAAACCATTTGACAAGTGATCCAATAGTGCTATAAACAAAGCATTTTGAGGATGCAGAGAAGGGAGTCATCCATTCTGCCTGGTATGGTTGGCAAAGCATGTCAGTTAATGTGTTATCCATGGAAAACAGCCAAAAACACAACCCAAATTGCCTTAAAGAATGAGAGAGTATCTATGGAGTAGGGATGCTAATACTTGTTCCAGGGAGGATTGGGTTGAGGAACTCGGTTGGCTTTACCAGACTCTTATTTTTCTCTGCTGAGTCCATTCAGCAGGTGGGAGGGGGCTACATTTTCAAATCACATGTCAGGGCATGATGTCTGCATCAGCTCCAGTACTACATTTCTTCCAGGCTCAAGGACACCAGGCATAATGTTAACTTGCATGTTTTCAGGAGGATCCAGCAGAAGTCTTTTGTATCTTACTGGTCAAAGCTCTTGTTTTCCCAGTAGTCATCTATGGATGTGTGAGTTGGACCGTAAAGAAGGCTGAGCACTGAAGAATTGATGCTTTTAAACTGTGGTGCTGGAGTAGACTCTTGAGAGTCCCTTGGACTGCAAGGAGATCCAACCAGTCCATTCTAAAGGAGATCAGTCCTGGGTGTTCATTAGAAGGACTGATGTTGAAGTTGAAGCTCCAATACTTTGGCCACCTGTTGCGAAGAGCCAACTCATTGGATAAGACCCTGATTCTGGGAAGGATTGAAGGCAAAAGGAGAAAGGGGCAGCAGAGGATGAGATGGTTGGAAAGCATCATCAACTCAATGGACATGAGTTTGTGTAAACTCCGTTAGATGGTGAAGGACAGGGAAGCCTGGCATGCTGCAATCCATGGGTCGCAAAGAGTCATGCATAACTTAGTGACTAAACAACAACAAATTAAGGTGAATGTTTTATTTTGAGTGGGCCAGTCAGTGTTCACCCATCACAATGCTTGGAGGTGAAGCCAGATCCATCCAATCCTCATAGGTTAAGAGCCTTGAAAAAAGAACACCTCTCAAAAAAAAAAAAAAAAGACTATTGTTTTAGCAGAAGAAATTTGAATGGACATTGGTTGGCAAGAATAAGTGATATGTGAGCTGGATGTAGAAGCTTGAAGATAGGAAATGAAGCTAAGCATGTACAGCCGTCTGCCAGGCAGGCAGCACTCAGAAAGGAATGCAGACACAAAGGTGTGAAGACAAGGGTTTTCAGGAAGCAGCAAATGTTTGGCAAATGAGCAGTGAGTCATCAAAAATGACCTAAATGCCAACCACATGATTAATGGCTGTACCACTGTCTATATTACTTATTTCTAAGGGCTTGTTTTTGTTTTTTGTTTTTTCTCCTTTATTTTTTTTAATTTTTTGTTTTTTTTTACTTTATTTTACTTTACAATACTGTATTGGTTTTGCCATACATTGAGTCTGTATGCTGTCTCTTACGAGAAAGGTATACACGACTTGGTGATTTAGATCTGAGAGAGACACCCTAGGAAACATATGTACAGGAGACCTGGAGAGGAAGATGGGAAAAGGGAAAAATTGGTGGGAAGCCCTCTGTCTGTTTATATATAAGAATCCCAAAGCATCCTAAAAGGCATGCTACCTTCATCTTCTTTCTCTCTGTCCATTCATCATGAGACAAGAGAACTGACAAATTAGAAAGTGTGAAATCGGTATGCATTGAGAATTATTGTATCCAGAATAGAAAATTGTTTCTTGCCCATATAAACTCTGTTCTACTTTCAGACTTCATGGCATGGAAATCATTGAAAAATCATGCTTGTTTTGCCCTCTCTTTGGTCAAGACCCAAAGAATAAATTACCTGGACTCAATGTATATGGCTGTGGCCAATTAGACTAGATCTTAAAATTATAAATTAAATCTCGGTAATTTATTCTTTGGGTCTTTTAAAAGTTTTTATTCTAGAAGCAGAGGGAACAGAGCCATATTACACCCCTCACCCAGACTTGCATACACTTAAACATACCCCTTCGAGTCTGAGATGGCTTTGACATTTAGAATTTGGCCTTCATGGTGATTCTAAATACAGTCAAAAGCACCCTACTCTCTTTCAGTAAATGAACTTTCAATTTACCAATAAGAAAACCACATTATTGGACTGTGCTAAACCTGACTCAACTTCGAATCTGTTGTATAATTAATATCGAATATGCATTGATTTTGCTCTTTTGACTAATGGAGTAATTTTAAAAGAAAAGCTTGTTTCAATAATTAAGCAGATTAAAACAGACAACATATATTTCTTGTTTAATCAGTCTGATAATTGAGTTCCACTAGTTTAAATTCACATCTACTCCCTGTGTAATCAAAGTTAAATGCTATGTTTGTCCTAAAACTAAAACAATGTACGGAAAGGACATTTAACCCAGAGAATCACATTTCTAAATTCACCATGGGTAAAGACGTGTTATTCTTATGCAGGGTTCAACAGGAAACAGACTTTCTCTGAAAGTGTTGTATGTACTGAGGTTGTTTCTGAAGCCACACTAAGAAGAACAACATCCCTGGGATTACATAAGTGTATCCTGGTGGTTCAGATGGTAAAGAATCTGCCTGCAATGTGGGAGACCTGTGTTCCATCCCTGAGTTGGGAAGATTCCCTGGAGAAGGGAATGGAAAACCACTCCAGTATTCTTGCCTGGAAAATTCCATGCACAGAGGAGCCTGGCAGGCTACAGTTCATGGGGTCACACAGAGTCAGACACAACTGAGCAAATAACACTTTCACTTTTCACTATAGTACTGTGGCCTCAACATGTAAGTAAAGTGACCACAGCAATATAAACAATGGCCCAAGCACAGGAGTGCGTTAACAACTGTACAACTCAGCTCACAGTAGTGATGTAGGTCAAAACAACAGCATGGCTAAGACAGAAACCTAATTTACACAATTTTCACTCTTAAAAGCCTCAAAAGGGGTGAATTCCCTGGCAGTCCAGTCGTTAAGACTTTGCCTTCCAATGCAGAGGGTACAGATCTGATACCTGGTTGGGGAGCTAAGATCAGACATGCTACAAAACCAAAACATAAAAAGAAGAAGTAATATTGTAATAAATTCAATAAAGAATTTATAAACTGTTCACATCAAAATAAATAAATAAATAATGTTTTAAATAATGTAAAAGAGATTTAAAGCTCATAGACTGAGGGAATGGGAGAGATCCCATGGGTTTCCAGAGGCAATATTCTTTCAACCATAGAGAAAGCTATGACCAAGAATATCCAACCTAATATTGGAGAAGAAGAAAGTTGGAAAACTGACATTATCTGACTTCAAGACTTACTATAAAGCGATAGTAATCAAGAGAGCCTGGTATTAGTGAAAGGATAGAAAAAATAGATCAATGAGATGAACAGAGAGTCCAAAAATAGACTTACACAAATAGTCAACTGATCTTTGATGCACGGACAAAGGCAACACAAAGGAGCAAAGACAGTTTTTTCAACAAACAGTGCTGGAGCATCTAGGTGCTCAAAAGCAAAAGAAAAAAAAAAAAAAGAATATAGACACAGACCTTACACACTTCACAAATATCATGTCAAAATAGATCTCAGATCCAAATATAAAACACAAAACTATAAAAATCACAGAAGATAGCACAGCAGAAAACCTAAATGGCATTAGGTAAGGTAATTATTTTTTTAGATGCAACACCAAAGGCACCATCCATGAAATAAATAATTGACAAGCTGGACTTCAATAAAATTCAAAGCTCCTGTTCTGCAAAAAAACAATATCAAGAGAACTACAAGACAAGCCACCAATTGGGAGCAGATATTTGCAAAAGGCACATCCACTAAAAGACTGTTATCTAAAGTACACAAAGTGCTCTTAAAACTCAACCATCAGAAAAGGAACAAACAAATTTGAAAAATGGGCCAAAGACCTCAGCAGATAAATCACCAGAAAAGATGTACAGATTGTAAACAAGCATAGGAAAAGAAGGCAATATCATCTCTCACCAGGAAATGCAAATTAAAACAATAATTGCATACCACTACACCCCTTTGGTGCTAATGGTAAAGAACCCTCCTGCTAACACAGGAGATGCAGGAGCCGCAGGTTCAATCCCTGGGCCAGCAAGATCCCCTGGAGTAGCAGACAGCAACTCACTCTAGTATTCTTGACTGGTAAATTCCATGGACTGAGGAGCCTGGCAGGCTATAGTCCATGGGTTCGTGAAGAGTTGGATACAACTGAGCACACATCTTAGAAGGACCTACCATATAACACAGGGAACTCTACTCAACACTCTGTAATGAACTATATGGGAAAAGAATCTTTAAAAAAGTGGATATATGTATACATATAACTGAGTCGCTTTTCTGTATACCTAAAACTAACACAACATTGCAAATCAACTTTACTCCAATAAAAATTAATGTAAGAAACCCAAATAATTGCTATTGTTTTGAGCCACTGAATTTGGGGAGACAGCAGAAGCAGGGAATCAAAAGATGAGGACTGGATTTCAAATCAGCCAGCAATTCATCTTGGGGAATTATTTACTTGCTTTAACTTTCAGCTGAATTCTTCATTAAGCCACACACTCCTTTAAAAGGGATTCCCTGGTGGCTTAGTTGGTAAAGAACCTGCCTGCAATGAAGAGACTGAAGTGTATGAGACATAGGTTGAATCCCTGGGTCAGGAAGATCCCCTGGAGAAGGAAACGGCAACCCACTGGAGTATTCTTGCCTGTGAAATCCCATGGACAGAGGCGACTACAGTACAGAACATGGGCTCAAAAGTGTCGGACACAACTTAGAGACTAAAACCACCACCACAGACTCCTTTGGTTCTCAGATCACCAACTATCACTAGTTTCAAATATCTTCCTTAAAAATACAAGCCTGCCTTGTGGAGAGGCTCCTGCCTAAAATATTTTGCTCTTCTCCATAGGTATATATGAAGTACAGGCATAAATAAATACGGGAACAGATTTTTTATCCAGGAAACTCAGAGCTTTACATAGTAATAAACATTTTGCTTCCTGCTTAAAATGCTTCCTGGAGAACTCACAGAGATGGTGTATGAGTGCATTCGACTTAATTGTTCTCAAACTCATCTGTTGTGTATGAGAGACAGATCGGCATCCGGAGCTGCCTTCCTGAGGGAGCCTCCACTTTCCTGAAGCTACATACGCGAGAAGTCTGCCTGGTACACTGCAATCTCCCAGCCATCTGGAGAGACCTGAAGCCTTTTCTCCAGACTGGTTCTCACCCCACAGCCACTGAGCTTGTCCTAAAGGACACAGCTCCACTGAAGAAACAGGAAGGCAATGGTAGCAACTTATTGGGAAGAAGTGTGGTTTTTCCAGTAGTCATGTATGGATGTGAGAGCTGGACGGTGAAGAAAGCTGAGCGCCGAAGAACTGATGCTTTTGAACTGTGGTGTTAGAGAAGACTCTTGAGAGCCCCTTGGAGTGAAAGAAGATCCAAACCAGTCCATCCTAAAGGAGATAAGTCTTGGGTGTTTATTGGAGGGACTGATGTTGAAGCTGAAAATCCAATACTTTGGCCACCTCGTACGAAGAGTTGACTCGTTGGAAAAGACCCTGATGCTGGGAAGGATTTGGGGCAGGAGGAGAAGGGGATGACAGAGGATGAGATGGCTGGATGGCATCACCGACTCGATGGATGTGAATCTGAGTGAACTCCGGGAGTTGGTGATGGACAGGGAGGCCTGGCGTGCTGCGATTCATGGGGTCGCAAAGAGTTGGACACGACTGAGCCACTGAACTGAACTGAACTGAATGTCACATTTGGGTGAGGGACTGGGTTCCCTGGTGGCTCAGCTGGTAAAGAATCCACCTGCAATGCAGGAGACCCAGTTTCAATCTCTAGTGGGGAAGATCCCCTGGTGAAGGAAATGGCAACCCACTCTAGGACTCTTGCCTGCAAAATTTCATGGACAGAGGAGCCTGACAGGCTATAGTCCATAGGGTTGCGAAGAGTCAGATATGACTTAGCAACTAAACCACCACCATTTCCTCTCTTAGTCTCCTGATATATTAATGAAAGGAGGATATCAAGTCTACCTTTATGATCATATTCAAGGAGTGACATAAAATTAAAGGATTAGAAGTCCTTCAACTTTGCCCCCTGAATCACCAACTTTATGAGTTTACTATGCAATCAAGCCATTCTCAGATTTTCTCACAGAGACTGTTTGTCTGGCCATTGACCTTGAAAGATGTTGCTCTGAGGGGCTATTTGGGAATCTGCACAATTTGAGCTATAGCCCTAAATGCTTGGGTGCCTTCCCCTAGAAGAATGATGTAGTAACAGCAGTGTAAGATTTAGCCTTGGAAGAATGGTGGCATTGGAATTATCTTTAATGCTGGTGATTCAGAGATTTGATTCTGAAAAAAATGCTGCTGCTTTTTCTGCAAAGATAAAGCTGATAGTTGCTTTATTTCAGTATCATTGCATGATCAAGAGCTTTTCTCATATGGGAGAAGGAAGAAATAGCAGCATCAGGTAATACTTGCTCTTTTAGCCTAACCAGAGGGACCAACACCCTCTCTGACCATTTAGACACACCCTTTGCTGGACTGATGTTAAAAGAAAATGGGTTGATATGTACAAGGTCAGTTGAGTGACAGCCTTTGGGAAGGCTGTCAGGGGGAGCTCCTGTCAGGGGGCATCTCCTCCCTTTTTCACAGACCACTGAGTGGCCTCCGTGCCATACTCCCCTTTCTGATCATGCTGCACAGCACCCCATGCAAGATAAGCTTGCTGCAAAAGCACTAATATCATCACTCTCTTGTTCCAGGTGTGTCCCTTCTTTCCTTAGTGCCTTCAGAACACAGAGCTCCTCTGCTGATGGCCTCCTGGACCATCCCCTGATGCAATGATATTTCCCCAAAGCCCACCTTGCCCATGCTTCCCTCCTCCTATCAGTGACATATAGGTTTTCCATATATTTCTATGCACACCATCTCCTTTACCTGACTTTTACTCTTTCGCCACCTGGACTGCCTTTTCTCTCTATCTACTTGTCCAGAACTTTTAAGACGACGTCAGTTGTCACTTTCTTCATGCTGCCTCCTCTGACAGAAATTAAACATATCATCGTTTGACTACACTTGAATTTCTTTTTAAATTAAAAACAAATAAACTTCATATAATCTTCACAAGGGCTTCCTTGGTTGCTCAGTGGTAAAGAACCAGCCTGCTAATGTAAGAGACGTGGATTCTATCCCTGGATCAGGAAGATCCCCTAGAATAGGAAATGGCAACCCACTCCAGTATTCTTGCCTGTAAAATCCCATGGACAGAGGACCTGAAAGGCTACAGTTCATGGGGTTGCAAAAAGGTGAATATGACTTATTGACTAAATAACAACAACAACAATGTTCACAAAGCCTTTTGAGGAAAACTAGCTGGATGTGGGATCACTAGGTCCTATGGTTCTGTTCTGTTGTTGTTTGATTGTGTTCAACTCTTTGGGACCCCCTGGACTATAGCCCACCAGGCTCCTCTGTCCATGGGATTTCCCAGGTAGGAAAACTGGAGTGGGTCGCCATTTCTTTCTCCAGAGGATTTATGGTATTATGGGTTAAACTGTGGCCCCTAAAAAGATGTTGATGTTTTAACTTCCAGTACGAGTGAGTGGATGGGACCAATTTGGAAATAAGGTTTTTGTAGATGATCAAATTAACATCAGGTCTTTAGGGTGAGCTCTAATCTAATACGGCTGGATTGCTATAAAAAGGGGGACTTTGGGCACCAGGAGGATACCAGGTGAAGAAGAAGGCAGATGTGGTAGTGATGCGTCTCTGAGCCAAGGAATACAGGATATTGTCAGCCAAACACCGCAAGTCAGCGAACTGGCCTGGAACCGTTCCTCGCTCCTGGCCAACACCATGACTTCAGGCTTGTAGCCTCCAGAAGAGTGAGCTAATCCATTTCTGCTGTTTCAATGTAACCAGTGTAACTTTCTTCAAAGAAGATGTCCCAGATTCATAGAAACTGGGCACAGAAGACAAAGTTGAGAACAATATAAATGCATGCAACTTTTAAGACCATACAAAACAAAACTTTGACAGTAAAACCCTCAAAGTGACTGCAAGTCCATGTGTCCAAGAGGATCTGGAGGGAACTTGCTTAAATCCATAGGGTGGAGTGACCTGCAAATAAATGTTTCCCACAGCACTTAAAAATAGCTCAATCTATTAAGTTGCCTTAAAAGTGACCCTGAAATCATTCTTACTCTTTCGCCATAAAAGAATGGTCTCAAGCTTACTTCTTTAAGCAATTTACAAACTCAGAGTTAGGGGAGTCTGGTTGATTAAGTTTGTTTTCCACAACAAAATCTCTACTAACATGTGTGAAGGTTGGAGATGGTAGCTGGGCTGCTCGTGGTCAAGCCAGGTGATGTGCAGTGTGCACCTTCCAGGGAGTGTTTATTTTACAGACGAATATGTACCTTTGCAGAGGAACTTCACCAATGTTTGGAAGTGTGTAATATCCACAAAGCAAACGTTGCCTGATTTACTGACACTCTTTTTGTAGAGTGTCCCACACTATTACTCACCTACAAAAAACCAACTTTAACTCTTGGGCTATAAGACCAATCATAGTCATTCTCCAAACAGAATATTGTTTAGTGATCAGAATATGGTTTTCCAAACAGAATATTGTTTAGAAGCTTTTATTTTGAGAACTCTAGGGAGGTAAATATTTGACTTTAAAGAGTTAAGGCTGGCCAAGGATTTTTCATATGTCTACTTGAGTCAGCTAATATTTATTTTGGCCACACACACACACTCTATCACCCAGAAAAGTCGTTTTTTTGTATTTCTTGTTTATTTACTCCCAACTTCTTTTTTTTCTTTATTTCATGGGAGGGCATTTTACTTTAAATATAGCACTGTGTACACATGTTACTGTCAACCTCGAACTCTTAATCTATCCCTCCCCTCACTGGTGAACGTGAATTCATTCTCTTAATCTGTGAGTTTGTTCCTGTTTTGCAAATAAATTCATTTGTGTCTTTTTTTAAAGATTCTATGCATAAGTGATATCATATGATATTTGTCTTCCTCTGTCTGACTTACCACTTAACATGATAATCTCCAGGTCCATCCGTGTTTTTGCAAGTGATATTATTTCATTCTTTTTCATAGCTGAGTAATCATCCATTGTATGACCAATGGACATTTCGGTTGCTTCCATGTCTTAGCTATTGTAAACAGTGCTGCAATGAACATTGGTGTGCATGTATCCAATTTAAAATTAGTTATAGAAAATTATTTTATAATTGAGTTCTAACAGGTTTTTTTTTTTCACACTTTATATATAGTAACACAGAGAGAGACTTACAGAAAAAGAATTTTTAAATCCATGTTTCCAGGACAAAACCTAGCACTTTCTGCAACTGTGGCTCATGGTTCTCCCCTTCCTTCTCCTCTCTGCACACTTGGAATCTGTCCACCTTTCAGAAGAGGACCTGCAGAGACTCCCGATTCTTCTGGGGTACCATGTTCCTCCCTGGGAAGCCCCGCCTCCCTCTAACCATCCAAGCAGCCTGAGGTCCCTGCTGCCTCGAGCCCCATCCCTTGTCATGTTAAATGTTGATTTTATGTAACTGTGTACACATTTGCATGGTGTTCTCTCCTGGTGTCTGGGATTCCTGCGGCAGGCTCCCTGCTGTTGCTGCTCTAAGCTCCTTCTCATGAGATTCCCCAAGAGTGACCTCAACCAAACAGCATCTCAATGCATAGTGTTAATTGCCCAATCTTGCCCAACTCTTTGTGACCCTATGTACTGTAACTCACCAGGTTCCTCTGTCCATGGGATTCTCCAGACAAAATACTGGAGGGCTACCATGCCCTCCTCCAGGGGATCTTCCCCACCCAGGGATTGATCCCAGGTCTCCTGAATTACAGGTGAATTCTTTACAGTCTGAGCCACCAGGGGAGCCCATTTCAGTGCATATGAACCAATTATAGAGTCACAACTATGTTGACCCATTCAAAGATGGCAGGGTTAGAAAGCATATTCCATATTAACAAGTGCGTTTAGGAAGTGGTCTGTGTCCGCATATTTCTCTTCAAAACTCTGTATAAAATTGCTTCAGCCTTTACTCTGAATCATTTTTTACACTGCATTTTTTCCATTTTCCATTAAAAGCAGAAGAACTCTTATGACAAGAGTGAGAAGAAGAGTGAAGGAGACATCTGAGTGGAACTGGCTCTAATCCTTGTATGTCGGCAGGAAGCTGGAGCTAATCACACACACAGAGCCCATCACACATGTAAGTGTGGCAACTCGGAAAGTAGGCTGGGCTCAGAAATGCTCTTCCGGACACTTGGCTCCTTGGGCAGGATCATCACCCCTCAGCACAGTGTACCTCTTCCCTGCACCCCAACTGCATTTTGCAGCGACACATTGTAGGACAAAAGTGAGCTGTTTCTTGTAGCTCCTTGGGAATGACTCTTCTTGAACTCAGTTCAGACTTTTTCTCTGTGGCAAAGCTTGTTTGTCATCTTCCACACAATTCTTACCTGGTGGGTTTTCAACCAGATTCTATCAGTTATGCTATCTTACATCCCCATTATGATCTTGAGTGCTGAGTGCTCAATCATGCCCTACTCTTTGCAACCTCATGGATTGTAGCCCACCAGCCTCCTCTGTCCATGGGACCTCCCAGGCAAGAATACTGGAGACTGGGTAGTCATTCCCCTCTCCAGGGGATTTTCCTGACACAGGGATTGAACCCACATCTTCTATAGAATCTTTATCACTGTGTGACAAATAATGAACTATTTACTCACCCAATGACTCACTTGAAAAGGTTCCCAATGACCAGAAAACATGAAAAGAGATTTAAAGACCAACTAGAAATGTGATTCACAACCCATCCTTTTTAATAAACTCCTGACAAACACACCTTGGTCCTCCTAGACTGTCCTCTGTGTTCTGATCACTCCCAGTCTGAAAAGGCATGGGCATTTTGCAGATAGTCAAGTGATTTCATAATCATTTCCATCACAGAGCTGTGGTTTACACTGCTTTGACAGGAGAACTGTCGCCTTTGCAATGTCAAATTCCATCACAAGGAGAATTCTCAGCCCTCTCTCCTATCCTTCCTGCCTTGGTTACATTGTGCATCTGGAATCTCACACAGATATGAAACCTTGTTCCAAGTTTCTCTTTGAATGGGCTGTCAGAAACAGAGTGTCTTCGCACCCTAGCACAGAGATCATCACCATTTATGAAGGGCATACTCCATGTCGGCCCCTGAGCTGAGCCTCTCCTCTCAACTAAATCTTCTCAACAACAGACTTAAAGGTGAAGAAACTGCAGATCGGGGCACATAAGTGCCGTGCCTGACATCATCCATCTATTCAATGACACCTCTGGATCCGTACTTGCCTCTCCTAGAATCACAACTCTGGGTTCGCTCAGCTTGCCTCTACCCCTTATGAAGCTTATTATGCAAAACACACTACATGTACTGTTCTTGTTATCATAGAATTGCTTTAAGAAAATAGAATCTGATTTCCTAAAGTGCAGTGCAAGTGTTTTGGGTTTTTTTTGTTGTTACAACAGCCACTTAATTTGACAGAATACCCGTAAACATTTTAGTTGTCTTTTACAGCTTTAAACGGAAATAAAAACTGCACATAAAAATGCATTTTGCTAGTTTTCTGCAATGAAGAGGTATTATTTTTAAAATCAGAGAAGAGAAAGCATGGTTTTAAAATACCCATATTTGGATTCAACAAATATGTAAAAGATATCAGTGATATTCTAGTAGAGCATTGATCACCTATGTATATTTAATCTAGTTTATTTTAAACTGCAACTTGAGGTAGTAGTGTTTTTCTTTTCCTTTCTTTCTTTTTTTTTCATGAAGAGGCTGAAATGACTTGTGCAAACAGCTGCTGTGTATGAAGCTAGGACTTACACAGCAGCCCTGCCCTCTCCACGCAGCTTTAACCCAACAACCTACCCCACTTTCAGAGCTGCTCATGCTTAGGAATGACCTGAGAGCCTTGTGACATTGCAGATTCTAATTCAGTAGATCTGGGCCTGGGGCAGGGCCTGAGAATTCGAATGTCCACTGGGTTCCCAGGCAGTGCTGCTGGCCTCAAACCACACTTTAAGTATCATGGTACTATGCCATTTACCAAAGCAAACTTTTCAGAAATTTAAGCATCTCTTCATTCTTGATTTTCTGGTAGTCATTTCTAGCCCTCTAGCGTATTATCTATAATTTCACGGAGCCATTACAGTACTTATTTTATTGTTTAGGCAAGTGAAACCCATCCAGTGAAAGTGAGTTTTCTAAGTTCCCATCGCCAGAAGAAGGTAGTAACACAGAGAGTCAGATACAATTCTTGTATTCCAAAGATTTAAGCAGTTTGCTTCAAATTACCACTGGTGTGCCAGACAGTGCTTCTCGGAGAATTAATTGAAATAGTGCAAATCAAAGTCTCAGAACTCTTCTTACCACATAAGAAACAGTTAATAATAATCACTTTGCTACTGATGTTGTGATGAACTAGAAACAATGAACTAAAGTTGGTGAAACTGGCGCTGTCCAAGTTACAGAGGGTGACAGAGCATAAATAGCTCAATATTTCATTACAAATAACGCTACGCAAGTCAATGGTGCAACCCAGCTGCCCAGACACAAAAGCAACCTTGGGTTCCATTAAAAGGAGCAGGTCATTCTGGGCACTGGTCAGGAGCCAGATCCCAAAGTTGTTACTTGTTGACAAAGTTAACACATGAAGCTTGTTTTCTCTAGCCCCAAAGAGCTCATCTTAGCATATTCATCTTTCAAGCAATATAAGGAAGTCTTATTGCAGCTATTCCAGTTAGTTGAATTATGAAACAAGTAAACACCCATTGAAATAAATTCAGTCAATAAAGATGAGTCTAAACACATAGTAACACCCTGTGCTAATTTTGATATGTTTGGTCAACAATGTTGATAGCTTCCTATTTTAAGGAAGAAATTTGGTAGCTGAGATTATCCAGCAATGACTGTTTTTGAAGCAGTGTGTTGTTTTCTGCCACTGAGAACTGTCCAAGAGTACTTAAATTGAAGGAGATAATGGCATTAAGTTGGAAGTTAGAAATTAATGCACAAAAAGGTCCTTTAAGGTCTAAGATTCCTGCTATACACTTTTATTACAGCTACCTGCAAAAGGCAATTCTACAGGTCCTGAAGCTAACTGAATCTCTTATACAAAAGCATTGTCCACAGGTGTTTGAAAGGAATTAGGAGCTGTTTGGGAAGGTCTCTTAAAGCAGTGGTGCACAGGTCAGGGACCTTGAGGAAGGAACTACTAAAACATGTAGAAAGAGTTTTATAGTTATTCTGAAGAACTCAAGCTCTACATTTGATCATCTGCTTCCAGGTAACGTCTCAACTTCCGTGATCACTTTTGAATGAAAATAGAAGTCAGAACCACTTGGAACTGTGTTTTGGAGTAGGATAACTTCCATCAGGGGTTATCACAAACACCTATCAAGTGAGGCATGAGCCAAGGACGTTTTGTGCTTGTGCATTTTGCTGCGCTCTTTTAAATTCTTCTTGTGTAACATGGAAGAGAGGGAAACATCATCTAGCTTTCAATCTCCCAAAATATTTTGCGGAAAATTTACTCTGCATGCATGCTCAGTTGCTCAGTCATGTCCCACGCTTTGCAACCCAATGGACACTAGCCCTCGGGGCTCCTCTGTCTATGGGACTTCCCAGGCAAGAATACTGGGTCGGGTTGCCATTTCCTGCTCCAGAGGATCTTCCTGACACAGCCCGCGCCTCTAGTCTCTCCTGCATTGGCAGGTGGATTCTTTACCACTGAGCCATCTGGGAAGCCCCTAAATTTACTCTAACCATTAATAATTAACAGCCAAGCACTTTGTTGTAGAGACCTTTGGATTTATTTTTGTCAGTTTTGAATGAATATTTGTCATGTGCCTAAAAGGACATGTGTAAATGGTTGTTAAAGTTTTGTTCTTTTCAATTAAAAAAGGAACAAAGAACTGGAAATGAGGGTGATTACCACTGCATTTCATTCTCATTAGAACTGAACAGCCTTAATAAGAACGTGCACTAAAAATGTCCCATTCCTAATATTTGTGAAGTCCAGGTCTTGAATTGTACCCAAAGGCTTTTTAAGTAATACAAAACTGTTTAACATTCATAGCATGGTTTTCTTTTTTTGGCTAGGACAAAATAAGTAACTGTGTTGAAGCCCACACAGTAGAATACCTTTTACATGCTCCATATGAAATCCTCTCAAATTTATGGCTCTACCCCACCAAACAGTAAATTTAATACTCTGTAAATTGGTGAAATACAGACCCTTGGATCTGACTCACTCTGATTGCTTTTGAAAATTGAGCATTCAAGAAGAAATTATGGGTAAAACATGACTTACACTTTGCATTATAGAATTGTGAAAAAAAAGACAAGGGTTTTGTTTGTGGTTTGGAGTTCCATTTTTTAGCACTGGATGAAATATTTTGGGATTTGCTATACAGGTGTTTCAGGAATGTGCTTATTTTTTGACAATTCTGAAAGAGTGTACTTTTATCCATTTCGCACATGTGACTTCCTTTGGCTAATCCACAATCCTCTGTCAATGATTGTCTTTATGACTTGCATCCTTAGAGCTTAGCTTAGTGTGTTGCTGACATACTTTCAAACATCCCTGAGCATATGGTAAGGTTTGAAATTCATAGTGATAAAGCCGTTATCGCAATGTCATTGACTTGAAGCCTGCAACTCAGAGGTCAGGGGTGTTAAGGCAGCAAACGTGGCCCTTGGTGAGCTGGCAAGGTCATCTCCCTCGCCCCTCTCCTCCAGCAGCACTCACCTGTTTGCTGATCTGCCCCTTCTCACTCTTCTGTCTTTTTCTTCCACTTTTTCATTCCCTGAGTCACGTATCTCCTCTCTCATGTCTCAGTTACAGAGTTGTCTGCAGGAATCCCAGAACCCAGCTTCTGTTAACACCACACCACTTCCTCTGCTGATGTCCTGCATCTCTCCCTACAGGCTCTGTGCATCCTACGACCTTATTGTACAGAACACATTGAAATCACCAAATATTAGGCACTCCTTTCTCATCTGTGAGCAGCTGGATGACAGGTGCAAGTCAAATGAGTACCCCCAGGGACTGCTAGCTACATAGTTAGGTGTTTTGTTTTAAAACACAGAGAGTTAGCAACATTCTGGCCATATTTGCTCCTGTGCAAAATTATCAGTTTGGCCAGTATTCTACTAGGATGTCATAAGAATGAAATAGGTGACATTTTTTGAGATCTCATTTAAACATGCTTTTGATAATGGTCTTGATATCTTCACCAGCTCTTTTATATGAATTAAAGACATTTCTTTATAATGTCTTATGGTTCATAATTCACAATTATTTAAAATCTGAGATAAGTATAACATGTTTCAAGTATTATTTAATTAGCCTTGACTATATATTGGGCATTTCTGTTTGAAAAAAATGGACATATATGTTATTATATATTTAACCAGTCCATCTTAAAGGAAATCAGTCCTGAATATTCATTGGAAGGACTGATGCTGAAGCTGAAACTCCAATACTTTGGCCACCTGATGCGAAGAACTGGCTCATTGGAAAAGACTCTGATGCTGGGAAAGATTGAAAGTGGATGGAAAAGGGGACAACAAGGGATGAGATGGTTGGATGGCATCACCAGCTCGATGGACATGAGTTTGAGTAAACTCTGGGAGTTAGTGATGGACAGGGATGCCTGGCGTGCTGCAGTTCATGGGGCTGCAAAGGGTCGGACATGACTGAGTGACTGAACTGAACTGATATATGTACATATTATACATTGGAGTAGGAAATGGCAACCCATTCCAGCATTCTTGCCTGGGAAATCCCATGGACAGAGGAGCCTGGTGGTCCACAGTCTGTGGGGTCACAGAGTCAGACACAACTGAGCACACACAAACACACATAAGATGGATATGTATTATGTGTAACTGTATATAATATTAATATATCCAATATACATTCATTCATCTACTGAATCTCCACTAGGTACCAAGAAGTACACGACATGCCCATGGGCCTCCAAGCTTCCTGTAGAAGAATCAGAGAACACCCCAAGCCCCTCCCCCAAGCGCTGGTCCTGCCGCAGCCCCAGTATCTACAATCACTCAAGCGGGATACAGCCCATCACCTCACAATCCTTCTTCCCCACGCCTGCTTGCTAGTCAACTGGATCAGTAATGCTTGGTGAAGACAAACTCTCCTTTCCCTTGACAAAGTGGCAGAGTACAATTTTGACAATTCACGTAGTGTATTTTTGGAACTGCTTTTTGTAAAGGAGATAAATCTTGTGAAATATGTTGCTCCGTGCATGTATAAAATAAGAAGTCCTGTGAGAAAAACCTTTTGCTAATACCATCCTGATCAACTTTGCTACAGATGTTAGAAACTATGTTCTCTTTCAACTTATTCCTTGTTCTGCTAAAGAAAAGGACTATGTTGATGCACAAAGGCTTCAGGCAGAAAATGAACCAATTGTGGAGATACTAGAAGACCCACAAACTGCAAGACACATGAAGCCAATCACAGATGCCAGATGCTGGCCCCTAATTGGCTGGCAGGCGTGTTTAAAAGCAGGGATGTTTCCATGCAGGGTGCTGCCCTGGTGGCTTGGTAAAGAATCCGCCTGCCAACACAGAAGATGCAGATTCAATCCCTGGGTCGTGAAGATCTCCTGGAGTAGGAAATGGTGACCCACTCCAGCAGTCTTGCCTGGGAAATTCCATGGCAGAGGAGCCTGGGGGGCTACAGTCCATGAGGTCACAAAACAGTCGGACGTGACTGAGTAACTAAACTAGGCAGCCAGGATTTCAGCATGAATGTGACATTATACGCAAGCAGAGAAGTATCTCCAAATGTGTTCTGAGATAATCTGGCCTCTGGAGTTTGTTTTTGCTTGGTTTTGATAGAAACATTCTTTTTTAAAAAGTCAACTTTATTGAGATATAATTTGCATAATTTACATAGTAGGCACATGTTTGAGTATATAGTTTGACGAGTTTTGACAAACGCGTACATGTGCATTTGTGATCTCTCCAAAAAAAAAAAAAAACATAAAATATTTCCATCACTCTGGAAGTTCCGTCTTGCTCCTTTGCAGTCAGCCCTTCCTTTCCTTATAAAAGCAGGGATCAGATTCCTATCACTCTCCTGATTAGATTTTGATTTTGCCCATTTTAGAATTTCATATTAATGGAACCGTAATATATGAACTCTCATTCCTGACTTTTTTCACACAATAGATTTTAGAGACATATCTGTGTTGTTGCTGTTGCTGCTGTTCAGTCGATTCAGTCCTGTTTGACTCTGTGCAACCCCATGGACGGTAGCCTGCTAGGCTCCTATGTCCATGGGATTGTCCTGGCAGGAATACTGGAGTGGGTTGCCATTCCCTTTTCCAGGGGATCTTCCCAACCCAGGGATTGAACATGAGTCTCCTGCTTGGTAGGCAGATATTTGTAACCACTGAGCCATCAGTGGTTGTAGCATATATCATTTTTTTTTTCCTCCTTACATTAGTGAGTCGTGACTAAACTACAGATTGTTTATTAAACTGCTGGTGGAGTGGTTTATTTCAGTTTTGAATTATTATGAATAAGGTTAGTATCAGCATATCCTTACCAGTATTTTTGTGAACGTATGTTTTTACTGATCTGAGGAACCCTTCACAGTGGAATTGTTGGGTTATATGGAAAGTATGGCATATAGGATTCTTAAGTCTGCCCCCCAGATTCCCTGCGTCCTTAGCGTACCTGCTCTTGTAATCCGTTCCTCTGAGTACAGTCAGGACCTGTGAGTGATGGGTGTCATTCCCATGACTAGAGTCAGGGTGCAGCGATTGGCAGCAGTGATTAAAATGTCTCATCAGTTGCCTTTAAGTTAATTAACAGGGAGATTTCCTGGGGGGGAGGGGTGTCTAACCTAATCTGGTGAAACTTTTGTAAAAGGCTCTAGAATGAGAGATTGCTGGCCTCAAAGAACAAGCCACTCCTGCAAGGAAATCAATCCCTGGAAACAAACAGGTGAACTTGGAAGTGGGGCTCTAGCTTCAGGTGAGACCTCAGCCCTGGGTGACATCGTTTTAAGAGCCTTATTAGCAGTGGACCCAAGCTAAGCACTGCCTGCACTCCTAATCTGTGGAAATCCTGAGACAGTAAATTTTAAGCTGCTAAATTTGTGGTACTTTGTTATATAGAAGTAGAAAATAAAAACAAAAAGATAAACTAATAAGATAAATGTATGTAAAATCAAACTTTTTTCCCCTTAGTATTGAGTTGTACAAATTATTTACATGATTCAGATAAGAACCCTTCCAGTCATAGAGACTGAGAATGTTTTCTCACAGTCAATGACTTTTTCTTTTCTTAATTGTGAACTCTTTAAAGAGTAGAAGTTTTTATCTTTGAGGAACATAAATGCATATATTTTACTGATTTTTGCTTTGTTGGTCCTCTCTAAGAATTCTTTTCTTACCTCAGAATTGCAGGATTTTTCTTCTATGGTTTTTGCTAGAATTCTTAGAGTTTTAGCCTCCCCATTTTAGGCCCATGGCACAAGTCTTTAGATCATATTTTCAACTCTCATAATATTTTGGATATTTTTCAGATTTTGAATTTCCATATCAGTTTTTAAAACAGCCCAACAGTTGCTTCAAAAACAGCATGCATAGAATTTTATAGGATCATATTGAAGCTATAGAAAGTTTGGAGAAAATATATACTTTAACCAGTTCAGTTCAGTCACTCAGTTATGTCTGATTCTTTGCAATCCCATGGACTGCAGCACGCCAGGCTTCCCTGTCCATCACTAAGTTCTGGAGCTTGCTCAGACTTATGTCCATCGAGTCAGTGATGCCATCCAACCATCTCATCCTCTATCATCCCCTTCTCCTCCTGCCTTCAATCTTTCCCAGCATCAGAGTCTTTTCCAATGAGCCAGTTCTTCGCATCAGGTGGCCAAAGTATTGGAGTTTCAGCTTCAGCATCAGTCCTTCCAATGAATATTCAGGACTGATTTCCTTTAAGATAGACTGGTTTGATCTCCTTATAGTCTTAATAGTTTTAAGTATTTCATTTATTACCTTATATTTATAAGCTTTTATTTTATTTTTTATTTTATTTATGTCTTATATTTATAGCTTCTAATGTTTCTTTTTTATAAACTCAGACTACCTCTACATATTTAGACATTTTCTGTCTTCTCTCTATAATATTTTGTGCTTATTTTTGCACAGGTCTTAAATAGTTTTAATAAAATGTATTCCTAAGTATTACTGAGTCTACCTCGTGAGATACACCATAACTTCCCACTTGTAAGATGGGTACAAGGTTCCGACTGACTTCAGTACAACCCCAAATTGTAGAAATGTTACTGCGAGATAATTCTTGCCTCTTAGATGTGGGTGAGCTAGTTGGCTTTCATGGGAACAGCCAGATCCAGAGACTAATCCAAAAAGCAGCACAGAAAGTGGCCAAAGGGGAAAAAAAATCTGTACTGGAACTCTCACCCTGAACACTGACAGCTGTTCAGTGGCTGCACACGGGAACATGGGCACTATGGGATGGCGGGAGTGCTGTGCCCCATGGCTCACTCTTGAGCAGATCTAAGAAAGAGCAACCCTCAAGGATGACAGATAAATCTCTTCAGTGTGTAGGCTGACCAGACGGGAATGTCTTAAACATCCTACTCCTCCCAACATGTATCTTCCAAACAGACCAATGACAGGGAAAGGATTAGAAAGATGATACAATGTTGTAGCCCCAATGACCTCTAGAGACCCTGTAGTCCAACCTCCTCCCGGTAGAGATGAGAACATGGCCTCCAAAGGTGAGGATAACGGACCTGAGTTTAGAAGTCACAGAAGCAAAAATGACTCTATGAACCAGAAGTTGAAATCCATTGAGGTCACGTGGCTTTGTTTTGTTTCCAAGGCTGCAGAAAATCTGAAACCACCTGTGTTATTAAAATTTGTGACTCGGTGGATGGAGAAGCACATGTATTGTCCAACTGTTCAGGAGCTAAGGTGAAAGAAGGTGTGTGTGTGAAGAAGAAGAGGTGGCCAGCAGTGAGGAAGTATGATGTTCCAGCCCATATTAAGAATTGTCTGGGCTCTGGGCTCTGCTTTTCTTTATCTCAAAACACTACTCCTCTCCAGGCTTGATCTTCTATCTTTAAAATGTAATGAAGCAAAGAGTTATAGCTACATTCCCTCCACACTTAAAACTTCTCATCTCTTCAGTGAAATAGACAAGAATGTAGAAGAAATAAGGAACGGAAAAAGAGACAGCGTGCAAAGGAGAGAGGAGCAGAGAGATTCTCGTCATCAGCAGCCACCCAGGTTCATGTTGCCCTCTTTCTCTGAAAACCAAGAGACCCTCCAGTGACATCCCCACAGGCACCACGCCTGGGAATTTTGCAGGGATCATGAGCAATTAAAGGATACATAGTTTTCCATTTCTAGCAGGCAGCTTGCAGGACGATCCCCGGAAGGACTGGGTGACACCACTGCAAGAATGCAGCCCCACCCTTCCTAGAAGGAGTGTCCGGGCCTGGGCAGCAGCTGTGTCCTGGACCCATCCTCTCTAAGTCCCTCTACATGGTCTCATGGCCTTGGGACCTACTGGACATTCCTGGGTGTGGGCACAGGCCTCTGACTATGACCCAGCAAGAGGTCTTAGGGATGAGTGTCCCTCTGTATTTAGAGCAGCCCCCAGATGGCTGGATGGCATCACTGATGCGATGGACGTGAGTCTGAGTGAACTCCGGGAGTTGGTGATGGACAGGGAGGCCTGGCGTGCTGTGATTCATGGGGTCGCAGAGTCAGACACGACTGAGCAACTGAACTGAACTGAACTGAACTGTTACTCTGTTGGCTCCTTGCGCTGAAAAAAAGTTTCCATTGCAGCACAGCTCAGGGTCCTAATATTCTTCCCAGCTGAGGCCCCAGGAAAGAAAGTTCCCTGGGTATCTCCACCTGCTTTCACTGCAGGTACAGATGTTTTTAGCCATTCCCATCACATGGGCAGGTGAGGAGACAGGTCTCTCTCCATGCTCACCCACCATGAGAGCCAACTCTGTGGCATTAGGACCATCTGGAGGAGCTGTTCTTATGGTCTGCATCCCACCCCCATCTATCACCTTCTGGTCAACCAGGGCAGTCCACCCACTTGTAGAGTCGAGAGCAGCTCCCCTTTTCTCAGAAGTTGGCTGAGTCGGAGCCCTAGGAGTCTACATTTCTGTTGTTTAGAGATGGTTCCATCAGGTCCAGGCTCCAACTGGTAACTGCAAAGACTCAAAGGACGACCCAGCCTTTTTATTAGGTTGGGCACTCCAGGAGTCAGGCACCGGAGTCCAGAGACAGCCCTACGGGTTCTGCTACTCACAGGCTGTCTTCCAGAGAACATTCCCCTCACCAAACCTCAATGCTGAGGAAGAGCTGGGCTATTGTTCTGACTGCCGAGCCTGATGACTAGCTTCTAGAACCGGGGGAAGCACAGTGATTTGGTCCTTAGTTTCTTCATTTATAAAATGAAAGAAATTCTGATTAGATGATTCCATAATCCCTTTTAGGGTAAAAAGCCTATGATTCAATAATATCAGCATATATAATGTGTAAGTTGTTGGAGTAGGAAATAGCAATCCACTTCAGTATTCTTGCCTGGAAAATTCCTTGGACAGAGGAACCTGGGGGGCTACAGGCCATGGGGTGGCAAAGAGCCTGACATGACTGAGCGACCGGGCATGCATGCACAACGTGCAATTGCTATAAATGATGGAGGGAGCAAAGCTAATTTTCTTAAGAGAACATAACAGTGTGACAGTTCTGGATTTTAAACTGGCCGTGTTCAGAGCTGATGGAGATTTTAGCTTTACGGCTTTCAGCAGTTGCAAACAATTTGTCTTTGAATCCAGAGTCACTGAAAATGGTGACGATTGTTGTGCTTCTATGTGACGGACCAAGAAAAGCTTTTGGAAAAGCGTCCATGATGGAACAGTTATAGCTGAGAGACATTCTTGGCATTGTCTGTTCTGAGCAGATCTCTAAGGTTATAATCTACCAGCTTCAGGCACCGAGGGAGGGGGCACTGGCATTACAGGGCTGGCCCCGCTAACGGACTTCCCCACGTGTTTGCATGGCCACCGTTCTGGAGGCATCACACAGAGGTCCCAGAAAGAGGTGAGGGAAAGGAAACTTCATGAAGCCTGACACCCAGAAGCTAGACGAGAAGCTGAGCACCTGGGGAAACTGGTTTTATGACAAAGCTTAGTACACAAAGGCTCTGTTTATCTAGAGAGACTTGTGCCTTAACTGGCTTTTTGGTTCCATCAGCCCAGCCAGTTCTCTCACTTTGGGGTGTCAGTCCCACTGTGTCTGTACCTTCGGGTCTCTGTGAATCAGAGGAGGGGCAGGTCCACCTCCACTCCGCCTCCAGCTCTCCTCGGACTGGTCCAGGGGCAGCTCCCTCCTCACTGGCTTCCCAGGAGGGAGACCTCCTCGGGGCTGCAGGACCAGGGAAGAGCTGAGCAGCAGCCAGAACACACGCCTGTTAGATTCCAGCTTTTTTCCACGGCTGGTGCCGCCCACACAAGCCCCTGAGCAAGGCTTGGAGGCGGGCATCTGCAGCTGCCATCCTGCTGGGACAGCATCCTACCAGCACGGAGGCAAATGGTCTCATCACATCTTCAAAGGGAGGCTGTTTCCTGACCCTGAGCTTCGGAGGGGAGAAGATAAAAGGAAGGCTATGCTGTATGAATTGTGATGCCTCGGGCATGCATGCTGGCCTTCCGGGGGCTGGGGACCTGGGCGTGGTTGACTGCCACACAGATCACCATCCTTAGTCTACAGATTTGTACGCAAGGCTGGGTCACCACATCTGCCACTTCAGAAAGTCTGAGCAGTGACGGAGAGGCTCATGATAGAAAATGCACAGAGAACCATGACGCCTCCACTTGCTCACTCAGTTTCTCCCACTGCCGGTTTTCAGAATCAACCAAAGCAGCAGGATGGATCAAATTTGATCAGATTCCCGAATGTGGGAGACAGGAATCTTCCTGATCATGGTCCTGCCTCCCTCTCCCTTCTGTCCTCTGCTACCACCCTGACCTTGGCACAGCAGCAGAGTCTTCTTCCAGTTCTGAGCATCCAGATGCTGTCAGGCCTCAGCGACTTTGTGTCACTGGTCCAGGATGAGCTCCACCAGGAGGGGAGGCTGGACTGTCCTCCAGCGTCTCTCCAGCTTCTGCTGGTTCCTGGTGTTCCTTGGAATCCGGTAGCTGCATGACCCCGGCCGCATGACCGTCTTTTCTCTGTGTCTGTACGTTGTCTTCTTCCCTCTAAGAATGTCTGACCCTGTATCCGAATTTCCCCATTTTATAAGGACACCGGAGATATCGGATGAGGACCTACCCTAGTGACAAGACTCTAACTCAGTTACCTCTGTCACCAGGATTCCAAATAAAGTCACATCCTGAGGTCCTGGGGGATGGGGACCATGGCATCTTGCTGAGAGGATATGGTTCAATCTAGAAAACGATTGCTCAAGCACTTTGTATAAATGATTCCCTGTAAATGAGGCTTATCTGCTGTGAGTTTGAGGTCACTGTCTGCACTTTGAATAAGAGGAAACCAGCCCTCAGGAAGGTCAAAAAGCCCTCAAGCTGAAGCTCTTGGAGAAGGAGGGCTTGCAGCCCAGGTCACTGTGACCTGAATGCACACCCTTTGCCCATCATTCCTCACTTTCTGGCACAGACCTATCATTCAAGACAGGATTCACGAGCAATCATTTCCTCCAGAAACCGTGCTCTGAAGTCTACAATTAATAACCGGCATATCTGTTAGCTAACCTTTTTCCCCCAGTTACACGTTATTAGCTCACATTTCTCACCTTCAAGAATGATCCTCCTTAGACCAAAATCCAATCCTTGCTCCTTGTACATATGCTAGAGACCACGATGTTATAATCTATGCATTTGTATAACTTACTCATTATAGAAAAGAAACTGCCTTTTTTATATTAAACAAAATTCAGCAAAGGATGCATTTTCAAGGTGAAACAGTATTTTATTTCTGCAATCAGCCTGATTTCTTCTTCCTGCTGCTATGTAAACATAACACATTTGATAAGAAAAATGTGGTACATATTAAGATAAAAATTAGAATGCCATCTGCAATGTACATTCTCTTCCTTGGACCCCTCATCATTAATGTATTCTGGCCTCCACCTTGAAATACAAACAAACAAAAATATGTCCTGAAATAAGAACATTCCTATATAAGAACAAAAGTAGGAATGCTCAATTCCAGGTATTAGTGAGGGTTGATTCCAAGCAAAATGACATTGGGCTAATATGGATCTCTGAGCCATTCAAATGTTTAGGGAATGAGCTCCATACTGTCCCCTCCAATGTAGAAGTTCTGAGGCTCAGTGAAATATAAAATAAATTTGTTGGCTCCACAATATCACTACTCAGAATCAGCCAGTATGACTTTTTGTGAGAAAGAAATGTTATGTACCTAGAAGAAAATATGCATTCAACAAACATGTATGCGTCATGTAAAGTATAGGTATTATGTAGGTTGGACTGAATGGTGGGTTAGCCGTGGTTTCAACCATCAAGATGCTGTGATCCAAAAGGGATGCTACACATGGGGACAGTCTGATAAGTGCAAGCAGTGCTCTGAGCACTACCCCGTGGAGTGAGGAATTGTGATGGTTCACTGCTCAGGAGGAACTGGAGGAGTGAGGCCAGCTCCACAGGAGAAGAGACCCTTGGTTGAATCTTAGCAAGCAGGAATCAGCTTGGTCCCTCAGTTGAGAAGATTCCCTGGAGAAGGAAATGGCAACCTGCTCCAGTATTCCTGCCTGGGAAATTCCTTGCACAACAACCCAGGTGCACGTTGCTAAGACTCTGCATTCATAAAGTAGTGAGTGAAGTCACTCAGTCGTGTCCAATTCTTTGCGACCCCATGGACTGTAGTCCACTGGGCTCCTCCATCCATGGAATTTTCTAGGCAAGAGTACTGTAGTGGGTTGCCATTTCCTTCTCCAGGGGATCTTCTTGACCCAGGGATCGAATCCCGATCTCTTGCATTGCAGGCAGACACTTTACTGTCTGAGCCACCAGGGAATCCCATAGAGTAGAGCAGGGTGAAAAAGTAGGAATGCTTAGTCCCAGATACGAGTGAGGGTTGATTCCAAGCAAAATGGCATTGGACTGATATGCATCTCTGGGACATTCAAATGTTTGGGGAATGAGCTCCATACTGTCCCCTCTGATGTAGAAGTTCTGAGGCTCAGTGAAATACAAAATAAAACTGTTTGGGCACTCTAGATCCAGGAAAGAAAGGGCTCATGTCTGACCTCCTGGAACAGAAGTCACAACATTCCTTTAAGCCCTCCAAGGTACGAAGTGAGGGGAGTCTACTTCAGAGACACAGAGCTCAGAAATGCCACTCACCAAATTTGAAAAAAAGAAACAAAAAACCAGATATGTTGGGCCTTTGCAGTTCTGTGGAGTTTCCCTTTCTTCCTCTCCTCTATTCTATAACTTTAATTTTCTTAAACCTATTATATTTTTTCTACATTTATTCATTTGCTTGCCTTTCCTACTGCTCTTTTTTTCCCTTACATTTAATCTTCAATGTATATAAATCTTCTTCATCTACCTCTAACTTTGCATAACTAGTCTTTCTTTTCTTTCTTTCCTTTCCTTGCAACATATTTGTTAGTCTTATTTTCATTGCTTTATTCCCCAATTGGCACTGTGTTTTAGTTTTGTTTTCCAGTTTTCACTTTAGTTAGTTTTGTTCTGGTAGATGTAATTTTAGATTTCCTTTGTTCGCTGGGTTAGTCTACTGTATTTTTGTTGGACTGTTTTGATTTTGCTAATGGATGTGTGTGTGTATATATATATATATATATATATATATGTATATTCAGTCATAATTTCTATTGTTGTTATAAACCTCTGCATCTGGGCAGAGGTTGGGCTTTTGCAGTTCTGTGGAGTTTTCCTTGTTTTTTTCCTTTGTTCTTCCATCTTTTTTTTCTCTTTTTTATACTTTAACTTTTAATTTTTTAAACCTATTATATTTTTCCACATGTATTCCTTTAGTTGACTCTCCTATTGTTCTTTTCCCCTTGCAGTTAATCTTTAATATACATAAATCTTCTTCATCTACCTCTATTTAACTTTGCATATCTATTCTTCTTTCTCTTCTTTCTTTCCTTTCCTCTCAACGTATTTGTTAGTTTTGTTTTCTTTGCTTTATCCCCCACTTGGCACCTTGCTTTAGTTTCACTTTCCAGTTTGTGCTTTAGTTGTTTTATTCTTAACTGGTAAATATAATTTTTTATTTCCTTTGTTCCCTGCGTCAATCTATTGTACTTTATTTTTGTTGGACTATTTTAACTTTGTTCAAGGGTGTATAGGTATAAGTGTATATTCCATCATTTTAATTATTATTTGCCTGATTTTGTAACTACCATTTGTCTGGGGTTCATCTTTGTTTTCTCATTTTTGGATATTTGTTTTAATTTCACTTAATGCCATGACAAACCACTTGTGGAATCTTCGTTCCTGACCAGAGATCAAGCCCTGAGCATTTGGAGTGTGAGTACTGACTCCATGACCCTACACTACCAGAGAACTAACCCTGCTGAGTCACTTCAGTCGTGTCTGACTGTGCGACCCCATAGACGGCAGCTCACCAGGCTCTGGCGTCTCTGGGATTCTCCAGGCAAGAACACTGGAGTGGGTTGCCAGTCCCTTCTCCAGTGCATGAAAGTGAAAAGTGAAAGTAAAGTCGCTCAGTCGTGTCTGACTCTTCGCAACCCCATGGACTGCAGCCCACCAGGCTCCTCTGCCCATGGGATTTTCCAGGCAAGAGTACTGGAGTGGGTTGCCATTGCCTTCTCCAGAACTAACCCTAGGGGATATCAAATAGTGAGAACTCACATAAAGGAAACCACTTGAATACAAGACCTGGCATCACCCAACCACCAATAGCATGCTGTGCAGGACACCTCATCTAAACAACAAACAAAACAAAAATACAAACCCAATCATCAGTAGACAGGATTTCCACCTCAGTCACCTTTGCCCATCAGAGGAAAAACAAGCAAACAAACAAAACCTCAGAACAAATCTCACCCTATAAGAAGCTTACACAAACCACTGGACCAACCTTAGAGGGCAGAAACCAAAAGGAAGAAAAAAATCAACCTTGAAGCCTGGGAAAAGGAGATCTCAAACACAATAAGTTAAAAAATAATAATAATGAAAATGCAGAGAAATACTGTACAAATGAAAGAACAAAATAGAAACACAGAAGTCCAAATAAATGAAGAGGAAATAGGAAAACTACCTGAAAAAGAATTCAGAATAATGATAGTAAAGATGATCAAAAACCTTGAAAGGAAAATGGAGAAAATGCAAGAATCAATTAACAAAGACCTAGAAGAATTAAAGAATAAACATGTAGAGACAAACACAATTACTGAAATTAAAAATACTCTGGAAGAATCAATAGCAGAATAGCTGAAGCAGAAGAAGGAATCAGTGAGCTGGAAGACAAAATGGTGAAAATAGCTTCTGAAGAGCAGAATAAAGTAAAAAGAATGAAAAGAACTGAAGATTGTCTCAGAGACCTCTAAGACAATATCACATGCACCAAACTTTGAATTATAGGGGTCCAAGAGGAAGAAGAGAAAAAGAAAGGGTTTGAGAAAATTTTTGAAGAGATTATAGTTGAAAATTTCCCCATCATGGGAAAGGAAATAGTCAATCCCCTCAAGAGGCACAAAGAGTCCCATACAAGATAAACCCAAGGAGAAACACACCAAGACACATATTAATCAAATTAACAAAGACTAAACACAAAGAAAGAATATTAAAAGCAGCAAGGGAGAAGCAACAAGTAACATATAAGGGAAACCCCATACACTTAACAGCTGATTTTTTAACAGAAACTCTGGGGGCCAGAAGGAAATAGCAGGATATATTTAAAGTACTGAAAGGGAAAAATCTACAACCAAGATTACTGTACCTGGCAAGGATCTCATTCAAAATTGATGGAGAAATCAAAAGCTTTTCAGACAAGCAAAAGTTAAGAGAATTCAGTACCATCAAACCAGCTTTACAACAAATGTTAAATGGACTTATATAGTCAAGAAATACAAGAGAAGAAAAAAGATTTATAAAATCAACCTCAAACAATTAAGAAAATGGCAATAGGAACATATATATCAATAATTACTTTAAATGTAAATGGATTAAATGCTCCAACCAAAAGACACAGACTGGCTGAACGGATACAAAAACAAGACCCATATATGCTGTCTACAGGAATCCCACTTTAGCCCTCAAGACACATATAGACTGAAAGTGAGAGGATGGGAAAGTACATTCCATGCAAATGGAAAGCAAAAGAATGCTAGAGTAGCAATCCTCATATTAGACAAAATAGACCTTAAAATAAAGATTATAAGAGATAAGGAAGGACACTCCATAATGATCAAGGGATCAATCAAAGAGGAAGGCATAACAAATGTAAATATCTATGCACCCAACATTGGAGCACCTCAATACATAAGACAAACACTAACAGACATAAAAGGGGAAATTGACAGTAACACAATAATAGTAGGAGACTTTAACATGTCACTCACATCAATGGACAGATCAACAAAACAGAAAATTAATAAGGAAACACAATTCTTAAGTGATACTTCAGATGAGATGGATCTCACTGATATGTTCAGGACATTCCATCCAAATGCAGAAGAATACACTTTCTTCTCAAGTGTACATGGAACATTCTCGAGGATAGACCACATCTTGGGTCACAAATCAAACCTCATTAAATTTAAGAAAACTGAAACCATATCAAGCCATCTTCTTTGACCACAACACTATGAGACTAGATATCAATTACAAGAAAAAAAAAACTGTAAGAAACACAAACACATGGAGATTAAACAACACATTTCTAAATAATCACCAGGTTACTGAGGAAATCAAAAGGGGAATCAAAAACTTCTAGAAACAAATGACAATGAAAACACGACAACTCAAAACCCATGGGATGCAGCAAAAGCGGCCCTAAGAGGGAAGCTTATAGCAATACAATCCTACCTCAAGAAACAAGAAAAACATCAAATAGACAGCCTAACTTTACACCTAAAGCAACTGGAAAAAGAAGAACAAAAAACCCCAAAATTAGTAGAAGGAAAGAAATCATAAAGATCTGAGCAGAAATAAATGAAAAAGAAATGAAAGAAACAACAGTAAAGATGAATAAAACTAAAAGCTGGTTCTTTGAGAAGATAAACAAAATTGACAAACCTTTAGCCAGACTCATCAAGAAATAATGAGAGAATCAAATCAATCAACAAAGTTAGAAATGAAAAAGGAGAGGTTACAACAGACAATGCAGAAATATAAAGGATTATGAGACTATTATGAACAACTATGTGGCAATAAAATGGATAACCTGGAAGAAATGGACAGATTCTTAGAAAAGTTCAGTCTTCCAAGACTGAACCTGAAAGAAATAGAAATTATGAACAACCCAATTATGAGCACTGAAATTGAAGCTGTGATCAAAAATCTCTCAAAAAACAAAAGCCCAGGACCAGATGGCTTCACAGAAGAATTCTATCAAACATTTAGAGAAGAGCTAATGCCTATCCTTCTAAAACTCTTTCAAAAAATTGCAGAGGAAGGAACACTTCCAAACCCATTCTACAAGGCCACCATCACCCTGATACGAAAACCAAATAAAGACAACACACAAAAGGAAAACTATGGGCCAATATCACTGACGAATATAAGTGCAAAAATCCTCAACACAATTTTAGCAAACAGATTTCAGCAACAATCAAAAAGCTCATACACCATGATCAAGTTAGATTTATTCCAGGAATGCAAGGATTCTTCAATTTATGCAAATCAATCAATGTGATATACCATATTGACAAATTGAAAAATAAAAAGTATATGATAGTCTCAATAGATGCAGACAAAGCCTTTGACAAAATTCAGCACTCATTTATGGTTAAAACTCTTCAAAATTGGACATAGAAGGAACCTACCTCAACATAGTAAAGGCCATATATGATAAGAATACAGCAAACATTAGTCTCAATGGTGAGAAACTGAAAATATTCCCCCTAAGATCAGGAACAAGATAAGGGTGCCCACTTTCACCACTATTATTCAACATAGTTCTGAAAATCCTAGCTACAACAATCAAAGAAGAAAAAGAAATAAAAGGAATACAGATTGGAAAAGAAGTAAAGCTCTCTGTGTTTACAGATGACATGACACTGTACATGTGAATGTGAAATCACTCAGTCGTGTCTGACTCTTTGCGACCCCATGGACTATAGCCTACCAGGCTCCTCTGTCCATGGGACTTTCCAGGCAATAGTACTGGAGTGGATAGCCATTTAGAAAACCCTAAAGATAGTATCAGAAAATTACTAGAGCTAATCAGTGAATTTAGCAAAGTAGCAGGATACAAAATCAATACACACAAATCACTTGCATTTCTATATATTAACAATAAAAAATCAAAAAGAGAAATTAAGGAATCAATCCCATTCACCACTCCAACAAACAGAATTAAATATCTAGGAATAAACTTACCTAAGGAGACAAAAGAACTGTAAACAGAAAATGATAAGGCACTAATGAAAAGATCAAAGATGACATAAACAGATTGAGAGATATTCCATGTTGTTCCTGGATAGGAAGAATCATTATTGTGAAAATTACTATAACTAAATGCAATCTACAGATTCAGCACAATTCCTATCAAATTACCAATGTCATTTTTCACAGAACTAGAACAAAAAATTTCACAATTCATGTGGAAACACAAAAGACCTCGAATAGCCAAAGCAGTCTTGAGAAGAAGAATGGAGCTGGAGACATCAAACTTCCTGACTTCAGATTATACTACAAAGCTACAGTCATCAAGACAGTATGGTACTGGCACAAAAACAGAAATACAGGCCAATGGAACAAGATAGAAAGTCCATAAATAAGCCCATGCACCTATGGGTACCTTAATTTTGACAAAAGAGGCAAGAATATACAATGGGGCAAAGACAGCCTCTCCAATAAATGGTGCTGGGAAAACTGGACAGCTGCATGTAAAAAAATGAAATTAGAACATTTCTTAACACCATACACAAAAATAAACTCAAAATGGATTAAAGACCTAAATGTAAGACCAGAAACTATAAAACTATTAGAGGAAAACATAGGTAGAACACTCGACGACATAAATCAAAGAAAGACCCTTTATGACCCACCTCCTAGAGTAATGGAAATAAAAACAAAAGTAAAGAAGTGGATGCTGATTAGGCTTAAAAGCTTTTGCACTGCAAAGGAAATTATCAGTTCAGTTCAGTTCAGTTCAGTCGCTCAGTCGTGTCTGACTCTTTGCGATCCCATGAATCACAGCATGCCAGGCCTCCCTGTCCATCACCAACTCCCAGAGTTCACCTAGACTCACGTCCGTAGAGTCAGTGATGCCATCCAGCCATCTCATCCTCTGTCTTCCCCTTCTCCTCCTGCTCCCAATCCCTCACAGCATCAGAGTCTTTTCCAATGAGTCAACTCTTCGCATGAGGTGGCCAAAGTACTGGAGTTTCAGCTTTAGCATCATTCCTTCCAATGAACACCCAGGGCTGATCTCCTTCAGAATGGACTGGTTGGATCTCCTTGTAGTCCAAGGGACTCTCAAGAGTCTTCTCCAACACCACAGTTCAAAAGCATCAATTCTTTGGCACTCAGCCTGCTTCACAGTCCAACTCTCACATCCATACATGACCACAGGAAAAACCATAGCCTTGACTAGATGGACCTTAGTCGGCAAAGTAATGTCTCTGCTTTTGAATATGCTATCTAGGTTGATAACTTTCCCTCCAAGGAGTAAGAGTCTTTTAATTTCATGGCTCCAATCACCATCTGCAGTGCTTTTGGAGCCCGAAAAAATAAAGTCTGACACTGTTTCCCCATCTATTTCCCATGAAGTGATGGGACCAGATGCCATGATCTTCATTTTCTGAATGTTGAACCTTAAGCCAACGTTTTCACTCTCCTCTTTCACTTTCATCAAGAGGCTTTTTAGTTCCTCTTCACTTTCTGCCATAAGAGTGGTGTCATCTGCATATCTGAGGTTATTGCTATTTCTCCCGGCAATCTTGATTCCAGCTTGTGCTTCTTCCAGTCCAGCGTTTGTCATGATGTACTCTGCATAGAAGTTAAATAAGCAGGTGATAATATACAGCCTTGACATACTCCTTTTCCTATTTGGAACCAGTCCATTTTTCCATGTCCAGTTCTAACTGTTGCTTCCTGACCTGCATACAGGTTTCTCAAGAGGCAGGTCAAGTGGTCTGGTATTCCCCATCTCTTGAAGAATTTTCCACAGTTTATTGTAATCCCACAGTCAAAGGCTTTGGCATAGTCAATAAAGCAGAAATAGATGTTTTTCTGGAACTCTCTTGCGTTTTCCATGATCCAGCAGATGTTGGCAACTTGATCTCTGGTTCCTCTGCCTTTTCTGAAACCAGCTTGAACATATGGAAGTTCATAGTTCACATATTGCTGAAGCCTGAGTTGGAGAATTTTGAGCATCACTTTCTTAGTATGTGAGATGAGTGCAATTGTGCGGTAGTTTGAGCATTCTTTGGCATTGCCTTTCTTTGGGATTGGAATGAAAACTGACTTTTTCCAGTGCTGTGGCCACTGCTGAGTTTTCCAAATTTGCTGGCACATTGAGTGCAGCACTTTCACAGCATCATCTTTCAGGATTTGAAATAGCTCCACTGGAATTCCATCACCTCCACTAGCTTTGTCCATAGTGATGCTTTCTAAGGCCCACTTGACTTCACCTTCCAGGATGTCTGGCTCTAGGTGAGTGATCACACCATTGTGATTACCATATGTAAAATAGAGAGCCAACAGGAATTTGCTGTATGGCTCAGGAAACTCAAATGGGGACTCTGTATCAACCTAGGGAGGTGGGATGGGGAGGGAGATAGGATGGGGAGGGAGATAGGAGGGAGGTTCAAAAAGGAGGGGATATGTGTATACCTATGGCTGATTCATGTTGAGGTTTGACAGAAAACAGCAAAATTCTTTAAAGCAATTATCCTTTGATAAAAAATAATAAATTAAAAAACAAGTCTGACTGTAAAGCATTAATATGACTATCATTTTGAAATTCTAACTGCAGGCAATACTGTCAAGCACAGACACCTAATTTAGTTTACTATGGTGACATTTCTACATCTATATTTGCCAAGATGCTATATGGCAAGACCAAAGTGCTGCCCATTCCCTTTGAGTACCACCTTTAACATACACACACACACAATGACAGACATACACATAGACATACTTTTCTATTTCACTTCTGACCTGGTTAATTCTGACACTTTGAATTAAAAAAAATTTTGGTATTTTCTAAATGTCATAAGAGCCTGGATAAAAGATATCCATAAAGGCAGTCTTCTTCAAGAAATATAACCTAAATTCTCGGAAATTTCTAAGCAAAGAAATCAGTGTCCCACTGAATTCAGAGAACAGTGCCTATTTGCCTGAGTTTCCTGGGGGGCTTTCCTTACTTGCCTTTCCCAGAAGACACACTTCTTCTTGGGGAGGCATGCAGCACCCCAGAAAGTGGCTTACAGATGCCCCATTGTACCGAGCACCCATATCCTCTGTCATTGCTTGCCTCTGCTTCACTCACCCACAACGGTCTGGATAGAGCAGCCCTTCCCAGGATCTCTGGTGCTCACTACTGTTTCATGAATCTTAGGCTGGAGGATGGATGATTATGAAGCCAGCAAGCTTGTGGCACACATCCACGTTTCTCACCTCCTTTGTAAACATTGCATCCGTCAGATTCTCCATTTCTTTACAGGATGTGCTCATTGTCTTCAAAAGACAGGTTTGCGAAGTGTTCAGTGTACTCATCTGTCCTTGTAACCCCATGCACACACCTGTTCTTAGGGTTTCCCTGTAGTAGCATGCTTTCTGTGAATTGTGACTAGAATGTGTCTAATCATGCACAGAGATTCCAGAATCCAGGCTCTGAGGTGCACTTGCTGCTTCAGGGTAAAGTATTAAGGTGGCTGCCTCTGCTGGACTCCTTCATGAGTTCTGATGCCTTTTATTAATACTTTACTAACCACTATGAGAGTTGGGCCATAAAGAAGGCTGAGTACCAAAGAATTTATGTTTCTGAACTGTGGTGTTGGAGAAGACCCTTGAGAGTTCTGTGGACTGCAAGGAGATGAAATCAGTTCATCCTAAAGGAAATCAGTCCTGAATATTCATTGGAAGGACTGATGCTTAAGCTGAAACTCCAATACATTGGCTGTCTGATGTGAAGAGCTGCCTCACTGGAAAAGATCTTGATACTGGTAAAGATTGAAGACAGAAGAAGAAGGGGGTAGCAGAGGATGAGATGGTTAGAGCGCATCACCAAGTCAATGGACATGAATTTGAGCCAGCTCTGGGAGAAGTTGGCTACAGAGGAGCCTGGCATGCTTTAGTCCATGTGGTCGCTAACAGCTGGACACAGCTTAGTGACTGAACAGCAACAACAGCAACAACACAATCTGACACAACCCCAAATACTGAGATCTCAGAGAAATTTCATCCATCACGAAACCTTTTTATTTTATATTTTATTTTCACCCAACATGTGAACTAGATCTAGGTCCTGGAGAGTGGACCATGCCCTTTTCACTTTCACCTTCCAGAGCGTTGCCTGCCTGGGTCATGGTGGTCATCATTTGGGAAATGCATGTCAGAACCTCCTGACACTTTTCAAGGACACAGATGCCCAGGTGACCCCCAAGCCTATACTGTTAGGAGGCTTTGGCACGGGACGCTGGCATCTGTAGTTGTAAAGCTCTGAGGACTGACACTGGCCACTCTGCAGCATCACACAGACCGCCTGGCCCTCCGTGTCCAGGCCAGCACCTCTGGTCAGCAGCCTCCAGGAACGGGCCTATGGTCTGCAGCCCACACCTCCCATGCTTCAGTTGCCCCGAGCTCTTCCAGGGTCTCTGGACAGGCAGAGGATTCACTGTCTGATGACTGCATATGCACTGCTCCTTTTAAGAATATTCTTTTTCTGTTCTTCCTAGGAATTCCCCACCCCCGACATCCCTCCAAACCAGCTCCAGGCTCTGGGAGGTGCCTTCAACTCACTGCATCTTACTTGTTGTTCCTCACAAGCCAGGAGTCACGTTTGGAGCCCCTGGGTTTCTGTTGACATGTCTGCCCCCACCGTGCATCCTTCAGCTCCTGCTGTTGCCAAAGTGCTCCCCACCGTGGTGTCGGCTCCGACAGTCTAGGAGGAGACTCATTCTTGAGTGAGCAGAGTCCCTGCCCTTTGGATTCTAGAATCAGCAGCTGCAACTTCAGACATACAGTTCATTTTTGTTGTTGTTCAGTCACTAAATTGTGTCTGACTCTGCGACACCATGGACTACAGCGTGCCAGGCTCCTCTGTCCTTCCCCACCTCCCAGAGTTTGCTCAGATTCATGTCTGTTGACTCGGTGATGCTATCCAACCATCTCATCCTCTGCTACTCTCTTCTCTAACTATTTCATCCTCTGCTACCCTCTTCTCCTCCTGCCTTCAATCTTTCCCAGAATCAGAGTCTTTCCAGTGAGTCAGCTCTTTGCATCAGGAGGGTTCATACTATTTCACTATTGGAGCCTTCCACCAGGGATGGGGATATTCAGAACAGTCAGTTTGGCCCCACCGGGGGCTGTCAGAAGCTGAACCCTCTCCTTAAGGGCTGGAGCAGAAAGATTTGGGCTGAGGACTCTGTGCTGACTCTGAGACCCAGAGCTGAAACTGCCTCCAGGGACCACATGCATGGGGTCAAGCAAGCTGGGTCCCGCAAGCTGGGTCCCAAGGGCAAACTCATGTAGAAAGAATGCAAGTGGTCCACGCTCAGGATACACTCGGGGAGAAATCAAACCCTGGGGCAGAGGTACTTATAAACCACATCAAACAGTTTGCACAGGGGTCCTACAAGCAGCAGAAAGCCACTGAGGTGCTCTGAGCAGGGGAGAGACAGCCTCGAAATTTCTGACTGGCAGCTCTCCTGGCAACACTGCAGGAGACAGCGGGTGGCTTCAGTATCTGTGTCTTAGAAGAAGGGGTGCGGTAGAAAGCGACTATTTCATCCTGGAGGTGACTACAGTGCCCAGCCACATTTGGGTTCAGGAAATATGCCAAATTCTGCTCCCCTTATAAACTGGCCTCCATGCTTGTCATCGCCGGCCTTCACAGCAGCATCAGAAGACAGGTACGTCCATCCTAGCTAAATAGTGCTGTGGTGAGGTCCCGAGCCTCCCTCCCAAGCTGCCCTCTGCCTCCAGCAGTCGGTCTGCTCCAGACACTGAAGGTTCCTCACCATCTTCCTGGGAGGCTCTGCTCACATCCAGCCCTGCTCATGAGTCCCCTCTCGCCTGCTGGCACAGACAGAGTACAAAGGCAAGAGCTGGCATTTAGGTTGACTTTCCTGGAAGAGGTCTGCCCCTCCCCAGAGGAGAGGAGGCTGCCCCTCTGTGCGCCCACATCTCTGGACCCAGGCCCTTCGGGTGACAACCATCATTAATTAAACTCACTGTCTGCATCAGGACCAGTTTGTAGGAGGAATGTCAGACACAGCCTGAGCTAGCTCAGTGTGTAAGCCCTGTCTGGATGACAGATCAGCGCCATTTCCTTCTCCAGGAGATCTTCCCAACCCAGGGATTGAACCCAGTCTCCCGAATTGTAGGCAGACGCTTTACCATCTGAGCCACCAGGGATGTCTCTGACCTCAGGCTCCTGCCAAACCATATGAGCGTGGCAGAGCTTCTCCTCGCTTTAAAGATATGATTGTAGGAATTGAAAAATAGAGCCCACACCTAAATATTTTGCCTCAAACCACACCTCTCTTCTTGGGTTCCAACATTACTTGTTATTTCCCTAGAAGTTTTCTGTCCCCCTTAAACGGTTAACTAATCTCAGATACTAAAATAGAGCAGGTGACCAAGAGCAGTTAGCTGAATGAATATATGTTTTGTCATTTTTTAAAAAATCATTCTTTTGAAAATACATATATGTAACATACATCTCACAGCAATTTCTAATAAAAGGTCAGAAAGTATTTGTTTCTGCATAAAACAATTGTTATTTTTGCTCCTCACTGATGATTTTCTTCTAGAAAACATGGTACAAGTATCCTCCCACAGTAAACATTCCCTGCAAGCACTTATTAATTTTAGAAGTCTTTTCACTCCAGAGCCCTTCCAGCCTGGACCAAATACCTCATCACCTGGCACTGTCTTGTCTGTACGTCCCTCCATGTTTACAGAGTACCAAAGCAGTAGGGTGGAGGGCATTCTGGTCCAGTTGGAGGAGAAACCTGAAGACGGAGGGCAGTAAACTCAGGGGCTTCATTTTACTAAAGAAAATGGGTTCAGTGTGCACATGAGTGAATCTGTGCAAATGAACAAGCAATCCTTAGAGCTACTCTGAGTGGTGGTGATGTTTACTAAGCCTTTTTCATCTGCCTCTTTCTTACCTTCCTAATATCTGTAGGAATACAGCAACACCCAAAGGACCTATCTTTTCAGAACAATTACCCTGAACAGTGGGGGTTGGCTAGTTTAAGGGAAAAATGGAAAGATGAACTAGACGGAATGTTTATTGTTGTTCAGTAGCTCAGTCATGTCTGACTCTTTGAGACCCCATGGACTGCAGCACGCCAGGCTCTTTTTTCCTCCACTGTCTCCCAGAGTTTCCTCAAATTCACATCTATTGAATCAGTGATGCTATGCAACCATCTCATCCTCTGTCATCCCCTTCTCCTCCCACCTTCAATCTTTTCCAGCATCAGGGTCTTTTCAAATGAGTCAGCTCTTCGCATTAGGTGGCCAAAGTATTGGAGCTTCAACTTCAGCATCAGTCCTTCCAATGAATATTCAGGCTTGATTTCCGTCAGGATTGACTGGTTTGATCTCCTTGGTGTCCAAGGGACTCTTAACAGTCTTCTCCAGCAGCACAGTTCGAAAGCAACAATTCTTCAGCATTCAGCCTTCTTCATGGTTCAACTCTCACAACCATATGTGACTACTGGAAATGCTGATTAAAAATAAAACACACACATACACAAGCAGGAGCACCCATCTGGAAGAAGAAGGACGTTGTCTCTTACACCTCTGTGTCCTTCACTCAGGCCTGCATCTGTGCCCGAGATGGGGGTCAATGCAGAGATTTTTCTGAGGCACCCAGAGCGGTCTGCTCTGTGCCCTGTTACCACACTTCAGAAACTGCCGGACCAAGGCTAGAGGGCCTGGAATGCCTTCTACCACAATTCCACCGTGGCTTAGGACCTTGCTGTTCCCATAGGAAGCTAATGAGAAGGACAGAGAGCCCATGGTGGACTTCTGCTTCTCAAACATCCCCATCTGATCGAAGCACATGTCAGCTCCACTTAGAATCCACTGGAGACCTAGTCAGTCACCCACAGCAGCAAGTCACGCTGGGAAAACAGTTACTGGTGCCTCACACACAGTGTCCAATGGTTGAATAGGATTAAATAAAAGAATAACGCTCAGGCATAGGCTTTGAAAAGCAGAAATCACATTTAACATGTTCAACCTTCTGTTGAGAAAAAACGAAGGTGTCAGGCGTTTGAAATGTTCGATCGTTTTTATTCTTGTAACAATTTTCCATGTCTAAACCGTGCATCCCCATTTATAAAGCATCTTTTTCTATATCTTTTTTTTTCTTCATTTATTGAGTGTGTTGGGGGAAGCTGCTTTGTAGATTTCCAAATCTGAACGTCTGTGATTTCTTAAACCCACAAAAGGACCCAGGTATCTGATCAGAGCACTGGGATCACAGAAAAGCCAAGTGGCACAGATTCTTTGGCAGTGGAATATGAAGAAAAGGAGGAGATGAAAGAAAAAAAGGGGGAGAAAATATGTAATTATTAAGCCTGGGAATCCATGGAGACGGGGAAAAAAATGTGCCGCTGAGGGATTTCGGTGAATTGGCATTACTATTGAAACCACGCATTATCTGTTAGGACTTTAAATATTGAAGTCCTGAAAAAAATGTCATTTTTATTCTTTTTAGCAAATAGGAAACGGTTTTAGGGTCTCTTTAAGTGGCATAAATAGCGGGAGGAACCCCGGAGAAAATCCACTATAAATGGACGGGCCCCTTAATGAGGGGAAAGCGGGCTCCCCACCAGCGTTTCCAAGGCAACGCTGATAGCCAAGCAGCACTGCTCTCTGCTCCTGGGGACAGGGTGCCCCTCCCGCCCTGAGGGCGATGGAGCGAGGCCGTGGGGACTCGGTCCAGGACAGCCGGCGGGGATTGCAGGGCTCGGCACTTTCACTGGGTCCCTGGGCGGCACCCCCAACACCCCAGACCTGCGGACACGCGGCGGCCTGTACCACACAAAGTTCCACGTTTCCTGCAGCCCGGATAGAAATCTGCTTTGGTCTTCCCGAGAGAGAGAGAGGGCGGTTCCTTTCACCGTTTATGAATCCTGTGATGACAGCGTTTTTCATATTATTGAAGTATAATAGTTGTACAATGTAGTGTTAGTTTTAATGTATACGTACATATGCGTGTGTGTATGTACATATGTGTGTGTGTGTCTGTATACACATATATGCTTTTCCAGATTCTTTTCCCTTGAAGATTATTACAAGGCTTTCCCTGTGGCTCAGCTGGTAAAGAATCTGCTTGCAGTGTTGCAGACCTGTGTTCAATCCCTGGGTTGGGAAGGTCCCCTGGAAGAGCGAATGGCTACCCACTCCAGTATTCTGGCCTGGAGAACTCCATGGACTGTATAGCATTCCATGGACATATAGAGAGATTTATATATATGTACATATATATATATGTACGTGTGTGTATATATGTGTGTGTGTACACATATATGCTTTTTCAGATTATTTTCCCTTAAAGATTATTATAAGATATTGAATAGAGCTTCCTGTGTTATATAGTAAGTCTTTGTTAGTTAGCTATTTTATATATAGTCATAAATATATTTTAATCTCAAACTCCTAATTCATGTCTCCTCCCATCTTTCCCCTTTGGTAGCCATAAGTTTGTTTTCTATGTCTGTGAGTCTCTTTAAGTTCATGTGCATAGTTTTTTAGATTCCACAATAAGTGATATCCTATGATATTTGTCTTCCTCTGTGACAGCACTTTTTATGTTTGCAAGTGACATCATACATCATCATTTGTGACCTTTCCAAGGGCATAAGAGCCGAGGGAGCTGAGGTGTCTTGGTTTGGATGGCTTTTTGAGCTTCTGCAAGAATGCAGACATAAGACCCTGAGCCCTTTTCCCTTCTGAGACTGGAGTTTAGAGACAGAATATTGGGAATAGAAACAAATGGACTGAGAATCCAATGCTAAACAGAATTTAAGCAGCAGGTTCTATGTAGAGCCTGGAAGGTCCAGGCGCATTGTTGTGGCATCCAGGACTGAAAGATGCTTCCAGCAAGCAGAGGGCCTTGCTGAGTGATTAAACGTCAAAACACAGTCAGGTTGTCTGTGTGTGGTGGGGGTATTTTAACCCACAAAACGATGCACTACCCAAGATGTTTTCTTCTGTTTTTTCAGAAGAAGCAAATGACTTTGGATTTAAAAAATTAATAATACATTTTATCAGCTTATGTAGGGGGACAAGCATGCCAAATGGTCAGGCTATGTTTTCGCCCCTCTTTTTTTTAACAGTCATTTTTTAAATATACTTAATATTTGACATCCAGTACATATAAGATTTTGCTAATTAAAACTTGAAATAATATTTAAATAGAAGAGAGGAAGGGAGATCTGAGAATTCTACCTTTTGTGACAGCATTGGATGGAAAATACATCTGCTGTAGGCGTCCAGCCTCCCTGAGTGATACTCGGCCTCATTTAGCCACAAAAGAATCAGCTCTGAAAAAAAAACCAAGAGACTATGTTTTCCGATCACTGGAGGAGGGAGATTGACGCTTAATCAATCAAATCACTGACAGGGTGAGTGATTAAAAGGTAGTAATAATTATCAAGAAAAAGAAAAAAAAAGTGTCAGGAACATAAAATAAGAGAAGACGTAAAATGTAGAAGATCCAGCCACAGTGAGAAAACTGCAGAGGTCTAATAGACCACGTAAGGGTATCATCTTTTCGTGTCTGTTGAGAATCGTACTCTTTTTTTAAAAAAGTTTAAAACTGATCATCAAAGGCCTGATTGCAGAAGTAATGTGATGTAACTAATAACTTTGCATAATGAATAACCTTGGTATCAACCAGCAGGAAGCTGGCTTTGGAGAAAAAGTCTTTCAGTTCTCAAATATGTGGGGCCTTGACTTCTGATTCCAACCACCCCCACCCCCGAGCATCTCAAAGAAGCCTGGAGTCACAGAAGAGATTCCCGGAAGTGGATAGAGATCCCATATTTGCATGAAGCTTAGCTGTCTCATTATCTGGTCATCCCACTTGGCACAGTATTGTGAAATTTCAACCCATGTGCCATCTGTATCTTGTATCTTTTTTTTCTCTTGAACATCTTTTCATGCAAAGATTTTTTCCTGAAGTTCCAGCCAGTCAAAATGCCAACATAGACACAACCATTCAAAACAGAAAAGTAGGAAGATGGTCAAGGGCTTGACATGCCAGGAATTTTCAAATTTCTGTAAAAAGAAAGAAGGAAAGTTACAGAAAAAGGGATCGCATGGGTTGAATGTATGTGTCTCCCATCCACCCATCTGTGGAGTTTGCTACTTGGGAAATTTCAGTGGCAGAGAAGCCACAAGTGAGAAGTCATTGCTGCTGGACTGTTTGCCTTGACCACGTGTCACGTGTCAAGGTCCAGAGGCTGGACCTCCAGACTGAAGGAGAGGGTCCAGTCAGGAAGTCTTTGCCTCTCACGTCCTGTAAAAAAGATGAAGATTTCTTCGAGGAGCAGCAGCCAAAACCCAGGAAATGTTTGATACCAAAGATTCTCAAATTCTTATGTCTAAACCGGTTGCCTTTCTTTCAGTCTGGCATTTTGGCACACTTGCTTTCCTAAATCTCCAGAAATGCTGTCTTTAACCAGTGTTTCCTTTCCCCCTTGTTGGAACTCGCTGGCACACTGTCAGGTTGTCTGTGTGTGGTGGGGGTATTTTAACCCACAAAACGATGCACTACCCAAGATGTTTTCTTCTGTTTTTTCAGAAGAAGCAAATGACTTTGGATTTAAAAAATTAATAATACATTTTATCAGCTTATGTAGGGGGACAAGCATGCCAAATGGTCAGGCTATATTTTCACCCCTCTATTTTTTAACAGTCATTTTTTAAATATACTTAATATTTGACATCCAGTACACATAAGATTTTGCTAATTAAAACTTGAAATAATATTTAAATAGAAGAGAGGAAGGGAGATCTGAGAATTCTACCTTTTGTGACAGCATTGGATGGAAAATATGTCTGCTTTAGGCGTCCAGCCTCCCTGAGTGATACTCGGCCTCATTTAGCCACAAAAGAATCAGCTCTGAATGAAAACCAAGAGACTATGTTTTCCGATCACTGGAGGAGGGAGATTGACGTTTAAAATGGCTGCTCTGATGTTAATGTTGTTAAACTCCCTTCCTCTGTAAGTGACCTGTTTGAATGCAGCGTCTATCAGTCTGTTTCATCTTCTCCTGCCAACATTTATCTTGTCAGAGCTCATAGGAGCTGGCAGAATTGACACCGTGAGGGACAGGTAATTGAGCACCAAGGACAGGGCTCTGTGGAGGGGCTGCATGTCTGTCCTGAGACCAGCCTGGCCCCAGAGGTTGCCAGAGCCCAGGGCTAGGATTTCTAATGAAGGCTGCTGCTGGCACCTCAGCCACTGGCCTCTGCAAACCAGTCAGAGCCAGCAAAAATTCAGAATCATGGCGTCCAAAATCATTATTCCATTTTAGCCCCTTGGGAACAATAAACTTACACCTTGAGTTTTCTAAGGCAGTGATGATTTTATGGTTTTTCTTTTTAGTAAATATATCACTTGCATTGTGCTTAGTCACTCAGTCCTGTCCAACTCTTTGTGACTCCATGCACGGACTGCACCTCGCCAGGCTCCTCTGTTCATGGGATTCTCCAGGCAAGAATACTGTAGTGGGTTGCCATGCCCTTCTCCAAGGGATCGATATTCCTGACCCAGGAATCAAACCAGGGTCTTCTGTACTGCAGGAGGGTTCTTTACCAGTTGAGCTACCAGGGAAGCCCAAACGTAACATTTAATGTAACTTAATTTTTGGCCCCGTTTGTGTCTTTATTTCTAACTGCTTATTATGTTTTCCATTACAAAATATCCAGTACAGTAAATTTGAAAAATAAAGAAATGCAGGAAAAAGAAACTTTTGAATCACTTGAAGTTATTTACTTAGAAACAATAACTTTTGGCATTTTTGTGTATCATTCTGTTGTGTATATGGATTTATTGGTACTTAATATGGATGTCATCATGCTCTGAGTTTGCCTTCTTGTAGTTTTATTTTTTATTATAAATTCTTCTATAGTATTACTGCAACCTCATTATAAACATTATTTTAATGACTGTATAGTTATTTCCCATAATTTACTTAGTTATTACCCTACTGTTGGACATTCAGATGGTTCTAGATTCTTCACTATTACACACAATACTGCCATAAGCACTTGTCATCAAGCAAATTCAGTTCTTTGGATTATTTCTTAGAATGAATTACTAGCAGTAATTAAATAAAAGTGTTTAAAATTTTCAGCACACAATTGAGATACACAGCCAAATTGCCTTCCATAAAGATTGCGTGAACAATTGATATTTATCAATGCAATTTCTACCTTTAACATATATTATGTATATATTTATAGTGTCAAAATATACACATGTATGTAATTTTATATATATATAGATAGATAGATAGATACATATATATGTTCAGCAATGATATATAGACTGGAGGAGGATTTTACTTTTTATCATACCAGCTGGAAAGCATGCTTCTTTTTAAACAAAATTGGTGTTAGTTTATATATAGTCAAATATGTATCCTGATTTTTTTATGGTTTGGGGAGAGTTTTTTTAGTTTATTTTTTCCAAAGCAAGCAACTTTTTATTGAAAATGTAGTTCATTAACAATGTGGCGTTAATTTCAGGTGTACTTCAAAATGATTTAGTTATACATATACAAATATATGTATAAATATGTATATGTATTATATATCCTTTCTCAGTTTCTTTTCCATTATAGTTTATTACAAGATATTGACTATAGTTCCCTGTGTTATTCAGTACGTTCTTGTTGTTTATCTGTTTTATATGTAGAAGAATGTATCTATTCATCCCAGTCTCCTAATTTATCCCTATTCGTTTCATTAATTGAACCTACATTTTGGCTTTTCTAAAGAAACTATTTTCAATTAAGGCAGAAATGTTTTAGTAGGGGAAGAGGTATCCAGGTTTCATTGGTTTTGTTGGAGACATAACCAGACACCTGACCTGGCTATTTCCAGCGGCTCTTGTTAAAGAGAGCATCCCACTTCCTGAAGCCATCCGTCCATCAGTTCACTGCTCCCTCTGTTCATTTGTTCTCCGTGCTCCGACACCAGGAAGGAAGGAAGCGCTCCTGTCCACCAGTGCCGTGGACAAATGACAGCAGAGCCCTCCACTACAGCCGCTCCACAGATGTTTGCGGAATGAAGAGATGAGTGAGTATGGATGGTCCTAGTGAGAGAGGGGTGACTCCCCACAGAGGGGCCCTGTCGTGCTAGGGCCGTGTAGAGGAGGGTGAGGATCACAGACAGAGAGAAAGGGAAAGCTGTGAACGTTAGAGGTGTGAGTCCTCTGTGCCTGGGTTTCGGGTGAAGGATCAAAGGGCAGAGGGGCTCTTCCTGGCCCAGATCTCTCCTTCCTGACACCAAGCGATGATGCTCTAACGTGAGAGTGCAGCTCCTCTCCTTCTTCTCCATAATTTCTCTATCACTCTGCTATAAGTAGTCGAACATCCGTACATCACTTGTTAGCAATATACTCTCTAGACACAGACATGTAGGAGACAAGTGAGGGCAGGGTCAGTACCAAAGAGAGGATGATTAAGTGACAACTGAAATACCAACCAATGAGATTTTATCCTTGTCTCAAACCTACTGCTATCCAGCATAATATACTCAGTGAGGGTATAATCTCTCTCAAGGAGAAATGGACCAATCTGGACGAAACAACACAGAGACCTCACTGTTGATAGCTTCTCTGTGAAACAACTCCCTACCCCCCAGGGCAGAGCAAAATTTGCCATTCATCACCCAACGATCCCAACCATAAAACAGAGCTTCCAGTCACCTTCTTAGTGCCTTATTCTTACAAATTTGCAGCTAATGTTCCGCCTAAAATTTGATGATAACAAGTCCTTTGCACAGAATCATAAATTGCTGAAGTCTGAGTTTCTTAAAAACAGCATAGAAGCTAGAAGACAACGGATGGATGTCTTTAAAATCGTGTTGGGGGAACCACTTCCAACACAGAATTCTTTACTCAAGTGTGAATCTTAATGCAAGCTAAGAAAGTGAGCCAATGAAGAGTCAGGCAGCACACAGGAGGAGATCCAGGAGAGTGGAGTGAGGGCTGCTGGTCCAGCGTGATGCTCACCAGGTGAGCAGAGCAGACATCCAAGGGGGTGACTGTGTCTCTGTACCATCAGGAAGGGGATGGTCCCACCGAAAAGAGAATGATGACAGAATCCCAATGTGGTCAAATGGCTTTAGAAGTGTATAGCCGAATTAATAACTGGCACATAAACAACCAAGCAAAAGAAAGGAAAAGGGGAAATTATTTGTTCCAGGGGAAGGACATCATAAAAATGTGACTACAATACATAGCTATAAATAATACAGATATCTTCATGCAAACACTGAATATTGACATTTGCCTTTTACGTATATTGGGGAAAGGGAATCACCTGGGAAAGCGGACAGGAAAGCCGCCAGAGCCTCCACTTTGATTCCAGGTTGTTGTTGTTCAGTTGCTTGCTCAGTCCTGTCCGACTCTTTGCAACCCCACGGACTGCAGCATGCCAGGCTTCCCGTCCTCCACTATCTTCCATTGTTTGCTCATGTCCATTGAGTCAATGATGCCATCTAACCACCTCACCTCTGTTTTCACCCCCTTCTTCTCCTGCCCTCAATCTTCCCCAGCCTCAGAGTCTTTTCCAATCAGTCAGTCTTTTTCAGTCAAGTGGCCAAAGTATTGGAGTTTCAGCATCAGTCCTTCCAATGAATGTTCAGAGTTGATTTCCTTAGGATTGACTGGTTTAAAGACACCAAGTGACACTTAAAATATAACAAAAAGCATAAGCATGACATTTTAGAAATACTGAATGTAAATATTGAAATAAAAAGCAAAATGTTAGAGTTTTTGGAAAGCTGAAATTGGAAGTTGGGTGGGCCTGACAATAGCATTTTTTTTAACACTATGTGTGAAATTTTGAGAAAGTAAAAATTAATCACTCACCTAAAAAATAGTTAATATTAATTAATCACAAAATAAAAGAGGATTAGAGTAAGAAAGAGTAGAAAAAATACTGTGAAATATCACTGGGTTTTAGTTATGATCCTAAATATGTAATAAAGGAGATGGAGGCAGATACAGAGATGAAAACATCCATGTACACCTACCTCTGCTTCAAGCTTCCTGTCTGACAACCTCCCAAAACAAGCTTTGTAGAATGAGATGCCATCACTGCAGTCTAGTCTGGCTGCTCCATCATCTGCCCTCAGAGACAGGGGCCCTCACCCACCCAGAGAAGTGCAGGAAGCTGCCTGTGCAATGTCCAGGGGAACAGAAGGTTCCAGAAGGCTAGGAAAAGGAGCTACTCAAAGAAACATCTGTTGGAATTTTATTTAAAGAAGCAGGATGATAGGTCATCAGGTGATGGAGCTGACCTACCAGACATGTTAAGAGTCCTCATAAAAGACTGCTGCTGCTGCTGCTGCTGCTAAGTTTCTTCAGTCGTGTCCGACTCTGTCCGACCCCACAGACGGCAGCCCACCAGGCTCCCCCGTCCCTGGGATTCTCCAGGCAAGAACATTGGAGTGGGTTGCCATTTCCTTCTCCAATGAATGAAAGTGAAACGTGAAAGTGAAGTCGCTCAGTCGTGTCCGACTCTTGGCGACCCCATGGACTGCAGCCTTCCAGGCTAGAGAATCGTAATTCTGAAGGGGGCTCCCCGCTTCTGTGGGTAAGAAAACCAGCCCCCACAGGCTCAGGGCTGCCCAAGAACACTTAGCAGCACAGGCTGCAGGAGAGAGAGCCCAGACTTTCGGAGCCCTGGGCTGGCTGCGCTAAAGTGCCTTAAACTTCTCCTCAGCAGAAACCATTAAGCACACAAGTCAAAACTCTGGGAAGTGACATTTGGGGATTTATAGGGCAAAGGAAAATGAGGGAAATGGTCAGATGTGAGGCAGAGGAACATGGGCACTCATTTAAAGGCATCTGATTCAACAAAGACCTACTATCCTCGAAATCCTGCTGACTGTTCTGGAAACTCCATGGTCAGGCTCAGCCCTGGGATCATGTGATCCTCTGTCACTCAGAGTCTCTACATGAGAGAAAACAGATTAAGTACGACCTGTTGGAAAATGTTCTATGTTGAAAGGATAATATATGAGAGCAGCTTGCCATTTTTAGGGAATTCTGTGCATGTGTGTGTGTGTGAATTAGGCTATATTCTTCTCTTAATTAAATGCAACTTTTTCTAAATTTAGGATAAAAACATTTTTAATATCATTGGTAAAATGTCATTCAGACTTTTTTAAAAGCAAAACGTTTGGCAGGAAATTTACTCCATTTTCTTTCTCAATAGAACCAACAGTAGGGATCACTCTGAGCAGACAGTAGCTTGCCTTCTCAGCCTGCCTGCTCCTTCCAGACCTGTTTGCCAAGAGAAGAGTTTTATGTCCTCCCTAGTGTAACTGGCCTTATATTCTGACACTCTGTGTCCGTGGTCTGAGACAGTGGTCTATCTGTGATTTTAGCTCCCTCCTAGAGTCCATTTCCCTGCCCATTTTCTGAACCTTGTTTCCTTGGCCCTTTCATGAGCTCCCAGAAAACATTCACAGCATATTCTGTCCATCAGATATTTTCAGTTTCTATTGGATGCCATCAAGTGATTTTCTAAATACAGACATCTGTAAGCACCAAGGGAGTTTATGGATAATAGATGCAAGGAAATCAAAGAAATTGAGAATTGGTGTTTGGACCTATTGTGGTCCCATGGCAAACATTCAGCTGGTGTTAAGGCTTCAGGCACAGTATTGTGAAGCGCTTCATAAAATGCCTAACTGTAGTCACCCAGAATGAAATGCACCTTCCAGCCAAGACTGTGGGGACACAGCGGTCATTGTCACAGGCTATTAGAGAGCATGTGGGTTCCACATCCTCTCAGGATGCCCAGAGACTTAAAATGGCCCTAGTTACCCCCACTTGAGAAAGTGAGAAGTTCAAATGTGTAAATACTTTGGCCAAGGTGTGGGCTGAGCACCGGGGACTTTTAACAACCATGTGAAAGAGCCATTGTCCAGCACAGCTGCAGGGCTGTGTTAGGTACAAACCAAAACACTTTAATCTTCAGGTGGCTGGTTTACTTTACTCTGAGTTTATATTGACATGAAGTCTCTTACCCACAAGTTAGGGCATTAACTAGGAAAACATGGGACTCTAAGAGTTGGATGAAGTCACACAAGAGAATGTGAAAAACTCTTTACCCTTTCAACTGTCCTAGGACTCTCTTGCCAACTGAGATACATCCTCCTATTCCTTGTAGGGTCTCTTCCCCCTCTAGATTGAAGCCCCTCAAAACATCTCATCTGAGAGTGGTTTTTTGCAAAGAGACACTCAGTCTCATATTGCAACTTTGCTTGTACTAGTTACAAATCTAGGAAGAGTCAGACCTTGACCTGCTCGAGGGCAGGGCTGCTATAAACTCAAGTTCTACAGGAGAATCTTTAGAACTAACATAATTGCAAGCCCTTGCTAATAGATTTTGATAACAACTGAAGCAAAGCTTGCCAGAATGTCATCTAAGAGGCTTAGAGGACAAGCCATTGAATACTGACCTTTGGCCCACACTGACCAAGTGCCTGGTAACGTAAATAAAGTTTTATCTGAACACAGCTATGTCATTGACGTATATGCCACAGCTACAACTTCTACTAAAATAGCAGAGTTGAGTGGCTGTGACAGAACTCACATGGCCTGCAGCCCTCAAATATTTTCTCTCTGACCCTTTATGGTGAGCGCTTGCCAGCCCCTTGCTCAGACTAGTGAGAGCGGCGTGTAATTGCTGCTAGGCTGCCATCATCACATAGGTGCAATAGTAACAGTGAAGTTCTGCTTTCAATGTGCTGCCTTCCTTCTGACTTAAATTTGTATGTAACATCAGTTCAGTCGCTCAGTCATGTCTGACTCTTTGCCACCCCATGAACCACAGCATGCCAGGCTTCCCTGTCCATCACCAACTCCCATATACATACATACATATAATATATAAATATACATTGGAGTAGGAAATGGCAACCCACTCCAGCATTCTTGCCTGGAAAATTCCATGGACAGAGGAGCCTTGCGGGCTACAGTTCATGGAGTCACAAAGAGTTGGACACAACTGAGCATACACACATAAATATGTATATATTTATATTATATATATATATATATATGAAGTTTCAGTGGGCTCAAATAATAACAGTCATGACTGCTTTTCCTGGTGTATAGAGGGTTTAATACTATCCTGTTAGGTGACTTAACATTAAAAAATCTACTCCTCAGCCAGCTGTAAAGCAACAAGTTAATGCCCATGAAACTTACTCCTATTACTGAATACCCCATGCTGAGTGGCAGTTGCTTTTCTAAGCTGGAATAAACTGTTGCAATTGTAAACCTTGTGAGGGTGGAGAGTGTCTGTTACACAACAATACAGCTGTTTTTCCCACAGCGGGACCGGAGCACGCAATTCTAGGAAAGAAGGTGGACATGAGAATGAAGCTTTCATTAGGACATTCCGTGATGAACCGTCCACATAAATGTGATTCCTCACTCTGGCATTCTAGATTCTGCTGAGTCCAAGGTTTTAGCACCCATGGAAGGAAGGTTTCCACAAAGAAAAACAATAATACCTGAAATGAACGTTTGGCTAGGTCATTTAGGGCTCCTTGGATGAATCAGCCAAAGCTCCAGGGTACACGCGCTGGCTGTCAGCTCAGATGCTCTGTAGAGTCCTCTCCCTAGGCGGCTTCTCTGCTCACACCTTTTCCAATGGCCCAGCACTGCTCGTTAAACCACAGGCAACTAGAAATGACAATGAAAATGCATGATTTTACAACATGTTATACCCTAAATGTCAATAGAAAGCATGTTTTTATAAACCGAACTCTGTCTGGTCTTAGTTTTGTGTTTTCCATCTTTACCTTACGCCAGCATCCCACAGCCGCATTTATCTCTTTCTTCACTGAAGTACATGACTTTTTTTCCTGCTTTACTTCTAAGCCCTTTCCTCTTACTTGTATCTTTCAAATCAATTCCCCTAATCAACTGATTATGTAAACAGAGTTTTAAATTCTCTCTGTGTACATTGATTTCTTTATTTCCATCTTCAGCCTATCGATCATACCATTTGATCAATTGAATAAAGGAGCAGCGTCATGTGGCATATTCCACACTTGGGTACTTTTGCTTGAAGGAGAAGAATGCAGATGTTTGTTTTTATTTTCTAAATGATTATAGCCTTAAATGCCGCATTGGATATGCACATCGATAAACCTTACAAAGTCTTTGCTATCTCTTTTCTAGGCTGTCTTCAGGGCCCCCGAGGCCCAACCAGCCTGAAAACTCAATGGAAATAATTTGCTACTAACACAGAGCCTTTCCTTTGGTAAGGAGCCGGCTCAGCCCTTAACCCTTTATCTGCCTCCACTGTAGCACTCGCCACAAGGTACTACATGCTTGCCTTTCTATCCCCTTATCCTGTGAGCCCTTTAAGATGTTCAGCAAATGTTATAGAGTGAATGATGCATAAAAAAGAAAGAAGGGAGAAATGTGGAGAGGAAGCAATGGAAAGAGGATGGAAGAATTTATCTTAAGAAATACATGGCATATATGGGCCCCTATTACATTCCACACCTGAGCCAGGAATAGGATACAATAAAACGTATAAGGTCCAGGCTCTGTCCCGACTTCCCTGGTGGCTCAGATGGTAAAGCATCTGTCTATGATGAGGGAGATCCAGGTTCGATCCCTGAGTCGGGAAGATACCCTGGAGAAGGAAATGGCAACCCACTCCAGTACTATCGCCTGGAAAATCCCGTGAATGGAGGAGCCTGATAGACTACAGTCCATGGGGTCGCAAAGAGTCGGACATGACTGAGCAACTTCACTCACTCACTCTGTTCCAAAGGAAGTGACTGTCTGATGGTGGGGGGGTGGGACAGACATGCTAACGGATAAGAACATCCTAACATGCATCCTGTATTAATGTGCCCAGAGTGTCGGGGGAGCTAAGAGGAGGTACCCTTCAGTTGGCCCCCTCTGCTCTCCTTTGAATGCACAAAGAATGATCTAGACTGCAGGTAGGGTCAGGAATTCTGAGTTCTTTTAGAGCTGTATTTTCCAGACTTTAGCCTTGATCCAATGGGCCATGAGGTCAATTTACTGAGTCACAACCAGGGTTCCTTCAAAATTAAATAAAACAGAGCATGATAGAAGGGAGGGAAAGAAAATAGAAACTAGGAGAATGGATCACAAAGAGTGTGTGGGGGTGAAACATTTGTTGCCAAAAACGTGCAATGAGTTAAAATGTAGAATTGTTCTTGCTCTGGGTCTCCATCAAAATATGTGTCTAATCCAATGTTCTTGAGAACAAGGTGGTTGAGCAGGAAGCTCAAACATGGTGAAGAGGCAGTCAGACCTCAGAGATCAGCCCATTCTTCTCTGGGGCTTCAGAACAGACAGGAAAACAACAGATGTGGCCGGAGTTGCCTAAGAAGGCTCCTCTCCACCCTCCCTCCTCCTCCCCTTCCTCCCAGTACCCTCAGGCTCCCATTTCAGCCATGATGCAGCCTGGAAGCACAGGGCATCACCTCACCCTTTCAGAAATCCCTCAAGGTGCCATACTCCGGGGGTCAGCTCTTGGCCGCTAAGGATGACACATTGAGACAAAGCTTATCTATCAGGACCTAGAGGAGAGGACATTGTGTGAAGTTCAAGGTGCAAGATGCCGGTGATGGGGCAGGATGGCATGGTCTTCTGAGTGCTGGCTACAGGCTCCTGGAGGGGGTGGGATGGACGGACACTCTTAGATACCCAGACACAGAATAAAGGTCAGAAATCTTGCTGGGGTCTTTCTTGTGGTTATTACTTGGCAAACACACAGGTATTCTTAGCTTTTCAAAAGTTTAATCTATACCACTTTGCTTTTAAGAAAGACCTACATTAGAACCTGGTTTCACTAACTGAAAGAAAGCCAAACAGAATTTTCACTTTTACAAAAAATGACAAAACAGAATGATAGCATCCAGCGTGCGTTTTGCAGGGAGCACTGTGAAGCCAGTGAGCACCAAGCAGGGAGGAGGCAACATCAGGCTTCTTCCTGGGAACCACGCTCAGCATCTCAGCATCCAGCCACCGGGACTGTGAACTGTGTCTTGAGCATCGGTGCTTCCTCTCGATTTTCTGTGCATCCCGTAGCAAAACACGTCCGCAGGTAATCGCTTCTTGACTTTATGCTATTTTGGCCCAAAAGATCTCATAGGAAAGCTCTATTTTCCAAGAGTAGTATGTGTGCATGTTAAGTCCCTTCAGTCATGTCCCACTCATGTGTGACCCCACGGACTGTAGCCCACCAGGCTCCTCTGTCTATGGGATTCTCCAAGGAAGAATATTGGAGTGGGTTGCCATTTCCTCCTCCAGGGGATCTTTCCAACACCAGGATCAGACCCAAGTCTCCTGAATTGGGGGCAGATTCTTTACCAGTGAACCACTAGGGATAATGACTTCATCCAAATTGGAATCCTGAGTGTCCCCTTCCTGTTATGCTCCCGCCTCATTTCTTCTCATGATCCTACCTTCCTCGCACACACCTTCTCCTAATGGGCTGCTTCTTCTCTTTCTCTCCTTCCAGACCCAGTTCATAGCTTCTCTTCTCCAGAAAGACTTCCTTTATTTTCCCACATTGGACCTTGTGCTCAGAGACGTTTACATCGTTTCATTCTCTAAAGGGGCTGTCAGATGTCCATGCCGTGGCCGGCCTTCCCTGTAGCGCGGTGTCTCCTTGAAAACCGGGGCCAAATCTGACTTCTCCTGGGCTCCTGCTCTCATGACTACTACACTGAGCACACAGTGGGGACTGAGCACTGATTGCTGTGCACCTGAACGAACTTCACAAGTGCGTTCATTTGTCTTTGAACACACTATGTAATATAGAAACAAAATGCGATCAAATCACTAGAGTTGCCTTAAACATAAAAAGGAGACAGGGCCACTGCTTCTATATGTCACGCCAGCTTGGCCTAGATGGACCCTGAAATTTGTTCTGAATCTGCCGTGCTGCAGTCCATGGGGTCTCAAAGAGTTGGACACAACTGAGCAACTAAATTACAACAATAGTTGATTCAGAGTGTGGGGCTCCTTCCTTTGTTTTTTAATGCTATGAAATTGGATTTCTTATTATTTTTAATAGAACCAAAGATTCTGCCTTATTTATCAGCTTACTGAGTTGGCCAGAGCATTTTAAACTATAGAAAACAACACCAGACAATTTATTCTCTTGTGGTATAAAAATTGCAACCTTATCTGTGTTATACACTTTTGCAATTACAGTTTTTTAATTAACTGTGTTTGCAGTTTAACTTCTAAAATATCACACTGACAAAAAGAACACATAACACACATTGTTTAAGAATAAATAAGTGAAAAATAAACACCTGAGCTCAAGAAACACCTGCACAAGCTTGGAAAGAAGGAATCTGGCCAGTGATTCCGAAGCATCCCTTTGCCTCTTTCCCTCAGAGAAGGGATGACATCTTATTCATTATATTCTAAATCTCCTGCTTTCCTGCTTAATTTTATTATGTGTTGGCTATCTATCTTCTCAGTTGCTATGTTCATTTTTCATTTTCTTAAGTGGATTGTGCTGTTGTACCTGTTTTCACTCCACCCACGCTGACGTGTGTAGCTGGGGTCCACTCAGTTTTATTGATGGACACAGTGTTCCTGGCATGTGGCTGTCTCACAAGGCATGCATATAACATTCTATCACGTGCTTCTGTGAACATCGCTGTGTCTGTTTCCTTGGACATGAACACCAGAGTTTGAGCAGGTCCCCAGAAAGGGGTTACCTCTCTCAGCTTTCTAGGCAGTCATGCCGGTGTGCACCCAGCCGGCTGGCAAGACAGACATCCGCTGCTCTAAGATGTCTGCAGTACTGGCTTCAGTACTGGCTTCTGTTAGAATCGTTCTCTTTCCACCCTGGTGCTTTCATTGTGGTTTTAATTTGCACGTGGCTGCTGACCAGTGAGGTTGAACACCCTGCCCCGTGATGGCACAGGACTGGGACCTAGCCAAGTCAGCGACCTGGGTCTGAGAACCCGTGTGCTTCCCCATCCACCTGAACAGGCGGGAGGATTTGGATTAAAGGAAGTGGACACGAGTGTGCGCTGACTCTGCCTCTCACTGGAAGTATAATCTCAGCAAAGCCCTGCGCACTTCCAAGAGGGAGGAATTATAGAATGAGGGCAATGATCCCAAATCTCTCTTGAGGAGGAGACCGGATGCTCTACATAAAGCCCGTGGTGCTAACTGCTTCTGGTTGTCACCATAGTTTAGTGAAAGTGAAGTTGCTCAGTCGTGTCTGACTCTTTGCAACCCCATGGATTGTAGCCCACAGAGTTTTCCAGGCAAGAGTACTGGAGTGAGTTGCCATTTCCTTCTCCAGGGGATCTTCCTGACCCAGCGATCAAACCCGGGTGTCCCGCATTGCAGGCAGAGTCTTTACCTCCGAGCCACCAGGGAATAGTTTACATGTCCCTCTTGTCTTACCTCACAGACTGGCTGGATGTCTGAGACACATGTTTAAAAGGTTTTAGCATCTACCCAACACTGTTGGAAATGTCACCATTTAGAGCATCAGCGGTTCATTCTCAAGCTGGGAACCATTTCTAAGTTAACTTTCTTGGACAAGCAAATCCTTTTTTTTTTTTTTTTTACTTTTTATTTGGTATTGGGGTATAGCCAATCAACTGTATTGTGATACTTTTAGGAGAATGGTAAAGGGACTCAGTCATATATATCCAAGTATCCATTCTCCTCCAAAATCTCCTCCCATCCAAGCTGTATGTAACATTGAGCAGAGTTCCCTGTGCTCTACAGTACATCCTTGGAACTCTTAAGCTGCTGTCCATCTCTCACCTAGCTCTCAGAACACAGATCAGAGAGAAATGGAGAGAAGGAAAGGCTAGTGACCCAGGAGGAAGAGTGATCTCCAAGGTCTCATCTAGCTGAGACACAGGTGAGGCCCCCGCTGGTAGAAGGAAAGCAAAGATGAAGATGGGGTTGGGGGATCCCAAGCCTCATGGAAAGTATGGGCGGATGTTAAATCCAGGAAGTTAAACAAAGCTGAAGGTAGAGGCTCACGGGCAATGCTGGGGTGGGTGAGATGCTGAGTCAACACAAGAAAAAAGCAAATCCACCCAGGGGCTGGCTGGAGAGTCTGTTCCTCAGAGTTAGCAAGGTCTGACAAGGGGCAAAGCAGTCCGGAAATATTCTCTGAATCTCAACTATGTGTCGAGTGCCTTCTTAGGTCCTGGGAATCTGAAAGCATTCCTGATCCCCACCTCCTGGGGCTTAGAGGATGACAGTGAAATTGACTGCTGGGCAAACAATGACAAATAGGGTAGAAGAAATTTACAACTGTGTAAAGTGATCAAATAAACTAGAAGATTCCTCAAGAATATGGAAGAGAGGTACTTGATCTAGTGAAGACCTTTCTAAGAATGAATAGGAAGAAGTCAAGTGAGGAGAAGCATTCTAGGAAGCAGACAGCAGGCTTGGTAAAGGAACTGAAAACAGTGGAGGATGAGAGAAAAAGGGAGCATAATGTTTGGTGAGGCTGGGAGGTAGCCAAGGCCAGCTCACACAGAGCTTCATGGGCAGGTTTTGGGCAGCAGACTTTGGGCTTCCCTCCAAGAGAGGTAGGAAATCACTGGTGATTCTGAAATAGAGATATCTCATACTGTGGCCTGGAGGTTTAGGAGAACCCCTCTGCTTAAGTGCAATGACCCTCTGAAAGGTGGCTGTCACCTGAAAAATGATAAATCACATGGAAAAAGTATGCCAAAATTTTAGATCGTTCAGAAAAGTTCTTAAGAGTGCACATTGCATTATTTTGCCACTTAAGCGCTTGTAATATAATAAAAAAAATGAAGAAACAAATAACTTATATTTAGGTGTTTTAAGCAAATCTTATTTGTATGTATATATGAAAAAAAAAATTGAGAGAAGAGAAAAAAGAACAGAATGGTGGGGACAGGGTATTGGCCTGGTTTGGAGGACAAATGCTTTTCTGTCCCAACTCCGTCATTCATATTCTTTGTAACTTTAGGTCCTTAGCATGCTGTGCCCTGGTTCTTCTTGTATGAAATAATGGGCATGAAACTGGGAAGAGGGAAGTGTGAGAATGGTGTGTGAGGGCCATCATTTGTAGTGGCAATGGGATTAAACAAGGAGGGAATGGGATTAAATAAGGAGGCACTGGCTGAACAGAGGAACATGTAAGTCCTGGTGGAAAATGAGAAGACTGTGCACTGCTGGTGGGCAAAAATGCATTCTCCTAGGAATTAAAGGTGGGGAAAGCATTGGCACCCCACTCCAGTACTGTTGCCTGGAAAATCCCATGGACAGAAGAGCCTGGTAGGCTGCAGTCCATGGAGTCGCTAAGAGTCAGGCACGACTGAGCGACTTCACTTTCACTTTCATGCATTGGAGAAGGAAATGGCAACCCACTCCAGTGTTCTTGCCTGGAGAATCCCAGGGATGGGGGAGCCTGGTGGGCTGCCGTCTCTGGGGTCGCACAGAGTCGGACACGACTGAAGCGGCTTAGCAGCAGTAGCAGCAGCAGCAGGAATTAAAGGAGCATTCATCTACATAAAAATGAACACTAAAGACAGACAAACACAGCATGGGGAAGAACTGTACTGACTGAATCTGAGCAGCTCCAAAGAAAACGTCTGTATATTCTGCTTTCCTCCCTAAAATTGCTCTGATGATAAAATTATACAGCTATAGATATAAATACCAATATATGTATGCATAGATATAAATATATAGAAAAGGCTTCATATGCTATAGAACATGACATACCTGTAAAAGTACTATGCTCAACTTCCCCTTATACAGATGACCATACTTCCTCCTCCTGCATTAAATTAAACCATTACCACAGGCATCATGGTCATTTACATTCGCACTTGACACTGCATGTGTTTTTTTAATCCAATCGCACCTGGCCAACGTATCAGGGCTCTATTTGCAATAAAGACAACTGCCTGGGGAAGAACTCATTTCAGCAAGATGAGTTGAGTTTATAAACTTTGTATGAGAAAGATGCCCAGGATGGAAGAGAGGAGTAATTCTGAGGCAAACTCAGTAGCTACCTTCCATGCTTTTCAGGTCTGTATGCCATGAACTCATATCTGGATCCTTAGGAAAGGAACTGCGTGCTAAACACTGAAAAACAATGGGGTAAAATCTCTGAGGTTAAAGATCAAACCATTAAAGACATAAGGCAGGCCTGCATAGTAGACTGTGAGGGGGCAGAGAAAGGTGACGTCCCACCCAGGGTCACTGGGAGAGTCTGATGGTCACAGAAGTGCCATGACTACTTGAGTGTTGGGCCAGCAGAAACCTAGAAGGCAGAGGACAGGTAACAGGGAGGAATGAATCTGAATGTTAATCTGTTTCTTTTATTTAACCTTTGTATGCTATTGCTTTGAGTTAAGAATGATGTCTATAAGCTGAAATATACAGGATAGCTCACTCTCAGAGGCTCTGACCTGTAAAAAATGTAACCCTCTTCCATTCATATTAAAATAAAAAGTGGCAGAACACAATCTATGTTCAATACAGGATACAGGATGCTTGGGGCTGGTGCACGGGGATGATCCAGAGAGATGATATGGGCTGGGAGGTGAGAGGGAGGTTCAAGATTGGGAACTCATGGACACCCGTGGCTGATTCATGTCAATGTATGGCAAAACCAATACAGTATTGTAAAGCAACATAAAGTAAAAATAATTTATTTTAAAAAAAAGGAAACTGCAGAGAAAAGGTTAAAAAAAAAAGTGGCAGAACAGCGGATAACATTTGTCTTGCTGAAGATTTACAAGAACATCATGACCAGATCAACCTGGACAGTTGCAAGAACAAAGGATTCCACCCCCCAAGAAGTTTGCAACAACCAAACACACTCCCTCCCCTTTTAGTACGAAACGAAACGAAACAAGCTTGAATTCATGGGAAATAGATGGGGAAACAGTGGAAACAGTGTCAGACTTTATTTTGGGGGGCTCCAAAATCACTGCAGATGCTGACTGCAGCCATTAAATTAAAAGACACTTAATCCTTGAAAGAAAAGTTATGACCAACCTAGCTAGCATATTCAAAAGCAGAGACATTACTTTGCTGACTAAGGTTCATCTAGTCAAGGCTATGGTTTTTCCTGTGGTCATGTATGGATGTGAGAGTTGGACTGTGAAGAAGGCTGAGCAACGAAGAATTGATGCTTTTGAACTGGGGTGTTGGAGAAGACTCTTGAGAGTCCCTTGGACTGCAAGGAGATCCAACCAGTCCATTCTGAAGGAGATCAGCCGTAGGTGTTCTTTGGAGGGAATGATGCTAAAACTGAAGCTCCAGTACTTTGGCCACCTCATGAGAAGAGTTGACTCATTGGAAAAGACTATGATGCTGGGAGGGATTGGGGGCAGGAGGAGAAGGGGACAACAGAGGATGAGATGGCTGGATGGCATCACGGACTCAATGGACGTGAGTCTGAGTGAACTCCGGGAGTTAGTGATGGACAGGGAGGCCTGGCGTATGCAATTCATTGGGTCGCAAAGAGTCGGACACGACTGAGTGACCGAACTGAACTGAAGCTTGAACTCTGACTCAGGTAAGATGGTTCTTTGAGACACTAGTCTACCATCTTCTCAGTCTCTGACTTGCCAGATAAAGTTGTCATCTCTTGCCCCAACACCTCATCTCCTGATTTATTGCCCTATGGTGAGCAGAATGAGCTTGGACATCATAATAGAAAGAGTACCTGAGAGGTCAGCTGGCAGATACCAGCCCGGAGGTAGCATCAGCTGTCCCCTCCCTGATCTTTGGATGCCTTCGGCCAGCATGGATAGTGGCCCCACAGTACGGGAGGCCGACCTGGGAGGAGGAGAAGATGGATGTCCTGTGAGGACCACACTTCCCAGGTCAAGGAGAACAGGAAACCACGCTGGGCCTCTCAGCCTTCGGTGATGGCAGTGTTGAGGGTCAAGTGGAGTTCCAGCCTAACCCAAAGGGTGCCAGGGACTTCGGCTCTGGGATTCTTGCTTTGACTCTCCAGGCTGAAATGGTTATTAAATCATTATGTGTACTTGGCACCCAGTGCTGTCCTGATTTTATAAGCCTGAGGTCGGTCCTTCTTTCTGCCCATTCATATTTATGCATTCAGACTAATCATGTTAGCTCAGTTACAACGCCCCTGGCTCACTTCAGTGCTGGTCTTGGCTCCTCTCTCAGCTCAGTTTAAGCTCTGTTTTGATCAGTGCTCAGATGTGTGTCATCCACACACAGAGGAGGTTACTACTGCCTGTTTTCCTTCTGATTCATCCTTGCTGTTGCCAGACCTTCTCACAGGGCATTAATCTGTTTCTTCCTGGTCCTCTCTGGACCAGACACCTCTTTCTCACGCCCTCCCCACTGACCAGGATGGGGTGTTCAGGATCTTCCACGTCTCTGTCTAAGTTCATGCACTCCAAGCACCAGCTGATTCATCAACCTCACCTCTGGGGAGGCATCCTGCCTGCCCTGCTCTCTCCTCTCAGCTGAATCTCTTCCTTCTGTGGCCCCATATCATCTTTAGCCAAGAATTCCATTCTTTCACTTAATCTTTCCTTCTTTCATCCACTTAAGCACATATTTACTGAGCACCTAACTGCTAGGCTGTGGATACAGTGCAGGAAGTAGGCTGAATCCTACCTCTCATGGATTTCATAGTCCACGTATTCATTGGATAAATATTTGTTGAGCACTTAAATTGTGTCCTTGCCTCTCAGGCTATAACAGTGAATAATACATTCTGCCTTCATTGACTGGAGAGAGAGGTTAATCAAACACTCCTAGTAAGAAATAAGTGATTATCTTTCACACAGATAAATGCTCTGAAGAAAAATAAACTTTCTATGAGATCTTCTGACATGCAACCTAGGAAGTCTAAGACGTACTTTGTTGAGAAAAGGACACTTGAGATGCAGTCTGAAGATGTTGTTGTTTAGTTGCTAAGTTGTGTCTGACTCTTGCTAGTCCATGGACTGTAGCCCATCTGGCTCCTCTGTCTATGGGATTTTCCAAGTAAGAATACTGGAATGGCTTGCCATTTCCTTCTCCGGGGGATCTTTCTGACCCAGGGATTGAACGCACATTTCTTGCATTAATAGGTTGATTCTTTACTGCTGAGACATCTGGGAAACCCATGTCTGAAGATGAAGTAGAGTTAACTGGACAAAGCAGTTGATCAAGATCATCCCCCAAAGTGAGAATGACATGTACAAAGTCCCTGCATGAGAAGGACCCAGTCCATCAGCAGAGCTGAAAGGAGCCCAGAGTAGCAGGCAGAGAGGGAAGAAAGTAGAGAATGGACTCTGAAGGAAGAGTCAGCAACAGAGTCAGCAGGGCCATCCAGGCTGTTAATAAATTTGATTTCTTCACTAAAAGTAGTGGGAAGACCCTGAAGACTTTCCATGCTGCAACACAGAAAATGAATTAGAGGGAACCATGCTAAGATGCTGATAGTCTCATTATGATATAAATATAGTTGACAAGTGATAAATTTTATCAGGGCATTGATGGTTCAGTTCAGTTCAGTCGCTCAGTCGTGTCCGATTCTTTGCAACCCCATGAACCGCAGCACGCCAGGCCTCCCTGTCCATCACCAACTCCCAGGGTCTTACCCAAACCCATGTCCATCGAGTCAGTGATGCCGTCCAACCATCTCATCCTCTGTCATCCCCTTCTCCTCCTGCCCCCAATCTTCCCAAACATCAAGGTCTTTTCAAATGAGTCAGCTCTTCGCATTAGGTGGCCAAAGTATTGGAGTTTCAGCTTTAGCATCAGTCCTTCCAATGAACACCCAGGACTGATCTCCTTTAGGATGGACTGGTTGGATCTCCTTGAAGTCCAAGGGACTCTCAAGGGTCTTCTCCAATACCACAGTTCAGAAGTATCAATTCTTCAGTGCTCAGCCTTCTTCACAGTCCAACTCTCACATCCATACATGACCACTGGAAAAACCATAGCCTTGACTAGATGGACCTTTGTTGTCAAAGTAATGTCTCTGCTTTTTGATATGCTGTCTAGGTTGGTCATAACTTTCCTTCCAAGGAGTAAGCGTCTTTTAATTTCACGGCTGAAATCACCATCTGCAGTGATTTTGGAGTCCAGAAAAATAAAATCAGCCATTGTTTCCACTGTTTCCCCATTCATTTGCCATGAAGTGGTGGGGCCAGATGCCATGATTTTAGTTTTCTGAATGTTGAGCTTTAAGCCAACTTTTTCACTCTCCTCTTTCAAGAGGCTCTTTAGTTCTTCACTTTCTGCCATAAGGGTGGTGTCATTTGCATATCTGAGGTTATTGATATTTCTCCCAGAAATCTTGATTCCAGCTTGTGCTTCTTCCAGCCCAGGGTTTCTCATGATGTACTCTGCATAGAAGTTAAATAAGCAGAGTGACAATGTACAGCCTTGACATACTCCTTTTCCTATTTTGAACCAGTCCATTGTTCCATGTCCAGTTCTAACTGTTGCTTCCTGAACTGCATACAGGTTTCTCAAGAGGCAGGTCAGTTGGTCTGGTATTCCCATCTCTTTCAGAATTTTTCACAGTGTATTGTGATCCACACAATCAAAGGCTTTGGCATAGTCAATAAAGCAGAAATAGATGTTTTCTGGAACTCTCTTGCTTTTTCAATGATCCAGTAGATGTTGACAATTTTATCTCTGGTTCCTCTTCCTTTTCTAAAACCAGCTTGAACATCTGGAAGTTCACAGTTCACGTATTGCTGAAGCCTGCCTTGGGGAACTTTAAGCATTACTTTACTAGCGTGTGAGATGAGTGCAATTGTGTGGTAGTTTGAGCATTCTTTGGCATTGCCTTTCTTTGGGATTGGAGTGAAAACTGACCTTTTCCAGTCCAGTGGCCATTGCTGAGTTTTCCAAATTTGCTGGCACATTTGAGTATGATTTGGAATTAAATTAGGAATATTCTTTTATGATTAAATATGGATGAATAGTAATCAAAATATTTCAAGAATAATTCCTAGATGCCTAATTTTTTACAACTGGGAGATGTTGTCTCTATCATGAAGAAGGGAAAACTATAAGGGAACCAAGTTTGGAAGAGATTGTAGGTGTGATATTGAGTATGTTGAGTCTGAGATGTCCTTGAGAGATCCAAGTGTGAATAGGTAGTTGGGTTGTAGAGCTGCTGCTTTCCTTTTGCAGGAAAGATTTAGGCTGAATATATATATGTGAGAGTCAATGGTGTACAGATACTATTATGAGTTGTTTGTAAAGATATTTCCTAGAAATTATTACTTTATCTCCTCCACTAACGTCTCCACCTATCTGCAATTAAGAATCCAGTTTTATTCTTCTTTGAATACTCATCTTCTATCATATTACTCATTATACATTGAATACTGAATTACTAAAAGAAATACAGATAACACTATCATAAAACAGTATCACATCAAGCATTTTACAAACAATCCTTAAAACAAGCCCAGGTTAAAACAATGCTAACTGGAACATTTTTTTTTTTTCCTAATGAGGAAATAGGTGAAGAAAATGTCAGCAATTTGCCCAGGGTTAATTCCTAGGAAACAGCCAAATTGGAACTCAAAAATAAGGTCTATCCACTAGCAGACTCCATGCCACAATTTTTTCTTTCTAGGGTTTCTGTCCTGAATGACAGCGAGTCAGGAAAGGAAAGGAAAAACAGGGGTACACTTTCCATGGACTAAGGTACATCTGTTAGCACGCCATAAAGAAAGCCTAAGTTGAATTCTGTGCATCACAAAAGCAGACCGAGCAGCGCCCGTATTGGCCACAGTCTATTAAATATAAAGCTCATTTGCTCTCAGTGAACTGATCACCAGGTGCTGATTTCATCTTCAAGAGATTCGAGGAAAGTCAATCATGTTTATGAATGCTTAGAAACAACCAGTTTTATGGGCTCTTTCTTTAAACTTCCACTGTTACTAAAGAACTTTAATTCCGTGTTGGCTTTAGGATAGGTTTAATATAACAGAACTATAACGAGACTCTCTTTCTGGGCACAGATGGAAGATACCATCACCCTTTTCCCTCATTCTGGTCATGACCTTGCTCCAGATAGATCCTCAACTGGTTGGTTATTTGATGTCATCTTTCTTTCATCCTTGCTCTTAATACACTCTTTTATTTAGTAGTCTATTGGACACATTCATTAGCTCATGGAAAAGTTGGATGGAATCCAAGGGAACGTCTCTGAATTGAGTTCTGGATTTCAATCCAACTCACTTCTTACGAATTGAATGTCCTGGGTGAATTTAATTAAATCCCCTTCTTTTCTGATTCTTCATCTGCAATGGAAAAGAAAATATATATATAAATAAGAAAGCTGAATGTCCAGAGGACTGCATACAATATGTGTAAATCAGCTAAGACAGCATTTGACTTATCATAGCAATTCAGTAACTGATAGCTGTTTATATTATCCTGTCCTAGGATTGGCCTTCTTGGAAATTGCTACAGTGGAGTATATTATTTTCCCCCCAAAATCTTCAAAGCTAAAGATGTTTCAAGCAGATGTTATGATTACTCTTGTAATAAGAATCTGGATAAAAGATACACAGAAAATGATTATTTCTTGTAAGTAGAAATTGTAGTTGAACATATGCATACCTATTTTTGTCTTTTCCTGTTTCTCCTCTAAGTCTACTTTTAAATATATATATATTTTAAAAGGCATAAATCCACAAAATTGGGGCAAATGAGAGAGAAGAGACGTCTACATTTTGATAGCTGGAAGGCAAATAGATGAGAAATAACTGACTTAGCAGATCCAAGAAAGCAACTCCTGAGACTGCAGCTGGGAAAGATAGAAACTAAATTAATCTGCACCAAGAATCCTCAAAAGACTCAATAACTCACAGCACCCTGTACTCCCCTCCTCATACCCCTGAGCAACTGCCCTTATTTTCTCATGGAAACTTGGAGGATTTTCCTCTCTGAAGAGGGTAAATGAGAGGATCTTGAGTTGACAGAGGCAACTTTACAAAACAAGAATACGATGTGGAGAGAACCCCACTGAACACAACCTTCCAAGACTCCCAGCTCCCCCTCTAAGACTGGGCTCCCTTGGGAGCTGGACCTCCCTCTCCAGCCAGAAGATTCTGTCTTCTCACAAATATCCCATCAGCCTAAGAAGAAATACTTAGAAATACTAACACTAAGAGTTTTACAAGAAATGCACAGCCACAGCAGTTATAAATCCTGCTCAAGTACCCAATGTTTGCACCCAGGTGAAAATCAGAATGACTTCAGATTCCCCAAAAGGGACCTAGATCCCCACACAGAAGAAATGATAAATAACACCTTTAAATTTCTGAAGGAAAACTATTCTTAACCTAGATTTTACACAAAGTCATTTCCAGACGAGCTAAGTCTTGAACAATTTATTCACCATTAGCTGCTTCCTCTGGAAATTGCTGTAGAAAGCAAAACAGGGGAATGAAATGAGAAAAGGGGACTCAGGATGCAGAAAAGAGGAAGTCCAACCTAGGGAAGACAGGTGGCTCTCCAGGACGATGCTGATGGGAGATCTCAAGACAATGCCTGTTCTCAGGCTTCAGAGGCAGTCATACCTTTAACCTGATAAAGCAGCCAGAGAGCATATCCAAAAAAGTAAAGGAGACAGGAAACAAAAGTAGACATCAGATGCAGAACTCAGGAATCCAACTTAAGAGAAGGGAAATTCCATGGATGACTACGATGGGAAGCCCAGGACAAGAGCTGTGCAGCTGTTCTGAAGAGCAGATAGCCCTGAAAACAAGAGAATGCAGCTCTTGGATGGCATCAGCTACTTGATGGACATGAGTTTGGGTAAGCTCCGGAAGTTGGTGATGGAGAGGGAAGGCTGGCATGCTGCAGTCCATGCAAAGAGTCAGACGTGACTAAGTGACTGAGCTCAACTGAACAGCTCTTCCAGAGTGACTCCTAGAGACAAAATGTGAACTCATAAATTCCTTGATGGAGCTGACCTTGCAGAAGTGGTATAAAGGGGAAGATAGGAAGATATGGAAAGAATGAGCAAGGTGAACGATAATCTAAAGAAATAATAAACAGTTGATAACTTCAGGAAAAACATAAAGGAGACATAATCACAATGCACTACAATGATCCTTTATGAATAATATTAATATTTGCTTAGCCCAGTGAGGATACTGAATATTCATTAAACAAAGTTTTCAAAACTTCAGTTTGAGATGACTGGGGAGAGAAAAGGAGGGAATGATACAAGAGAATAAAATGGTATCAAATTAAATTCTCATCTGCCATAATAGGAATTAGATAACATCAAAGATAGATTAATCAAAATATAGTAGGCATGTAAAATTTTGCTGAAGTTTCAGAAAAAGCTAAAAACTGGAAAACTTGTCTCTAAAGATGAGATCAGGTGAAATAAGGCGTGAGTAACCTATACTTTAACAGAAAACTTTGGCATTTTCAGTAAAATGCTATTTAATTATAAAACTTTTTTTTTTAATGGCAAAGATTCCAGTTCTGTAATTCAAAGTCACATGAGACATAGGGTAGTGAATCAATATTCAGCCCAGAAATGTCATTTAGCTTCTGAATGCTGACTTAGCTGTGGAGTCTGTGAGCTCTGTGTCTTATTTGATAATCATCTCATAGCTAAGGCAACAGCAAGACTGATGCTAGAATCTCCTCCTCATTCTCCAGGGCAGAGGCTGGGTCCCACTATGCTGCCGCTGCACAGACTTGTTAAAATGAACGGTCCAGAACCCAGCCTGAGAGCAGGCACACTCACTGTTGGTTTTGGAGTGGTCAACAAGGGCCTGCAGTCATGTTTTTCACCTCTGGATTGAGCCCTGCAGACTCATGGGGCCTCAGAAATTCACACTAATCCCCAACAGCTGCTTTGCAAAAGTATCATGGGTTATTTATTAATTCTTATGCAACAAGCGATGATTGAGCACCTGCTACTTTCCAGGCATTTTACTATGAGTTGGGAATTTCAAAAAAAGAAACAGTTTGGTTGCAGGGAAAAGTGGATGGTTCTCTGTGAGAGTTGGGGAAAGCTTCTTGAAATTGATACCCCCATGTTCAATTAACAAAATGCTTTTACATTTGCTATTTCATCTGATTTTCACAGGAAAAAAAAAAGAGACTGTACAGTGTATATTTTCTGCCTTCCTTTGACCAACAAGAGGAAGATAAAGTGACTATTAATTTGTAGAGTTCACATAGGATAGATTTGAATCTTTGAATTCATCTACTCTGAGACGAACTCCAGGAGTCTTTATGACATCATACTATATTTGAAAATAACTTACCCTCCTCATTCAGCAGATCAGAAAACAGAACTGATGTAGACTGGCCACATGAATGGCTCAGAAATCAAAATCCAGCTGTTGAGTGACTATAGCATCTCCTGATTCCTGTTATCTATGCCCATTGATGGCATCAGTGACCTTCACAGGTTAAGCCTGAGTGAAGCACAGGCTCTAAAATGCCATCACAGCCCACTGTGGCCAGCCTGGTGATCGTTCCCTAAGTTAGGGTAATGATGATAGTATTGGCTTTGACTGGACACTACCCTGTTCTTCCCCAAGGAACTTAACATGACTGACGGGCAAATCTGTGACCCAAAGTGGAAAATTCATGTTGTGATTAGATGCATGCTTGCCCTATGGATGGTTGGGCACACTCATTTCAATGTTCCCCTAAAGTATTAAGTTCCTGTCCATTGGATTTTATAGCTCTGCCTGCCAGGCCTAGAAGACTTGCTGAATTCAAGACAAATTCATTCCTCATCTTGGCTCTAGGAGTTCATGATCTAGAATGAAGGACGGACAAGCAAGCTGAACACACTGTGCTGAGATCTATGCTAAGACATGAAAAGGGTTTCATTTACACATGGCGTTGACAACATGGAGATGACAAAGCCGAAAGGAAGGAAGGTCCATTTTGCCCAGTTGTTTCCAGCTGATTTGAAAATTGCTTCTGAAGACTTCCGCATTCATTTTTAGAGTCAATCATTCTAAGCTCCAATACTTTGGCCACTTGATGTGAAGAGCCAACTCACTGGAAAACACTCCGACTCTGGGAAAGACTGAGGGCCAAAGGAGAAGGGGGCGGCCGAGGATGAGATGGTTGGATGGCATCACTGGCTCAATGCATATGAGTTTGAGCAAGCTCCTGGAGACAGTGAAAGACAGCAAAGACTGGCGTGCTGCAGTTCATGCGGTGGCAAAGAGTTGGACATGACTTAGCAGCTGAACAACAACAAAATTCCTTTCATAGCATTTTTATCATAACTTCATGTATATTTGCATTTTATTTAATGTCTTTCTTTTATACTAAATAGCTACACAAAGGCAAGAATTTTGCCTATTTTATCATCCACTGTACTTAATTCAAAGGCTTGTTCAATGCCCGGCACTTAAGATTGATGCTTGATACATGTTTGTTGAATGAGCAAGTGAATGATTAAGAATGACTATGTGTGTTTATTCTTTCTCCTGAAAAAGCACCTTTTCAAGCCGCAGGATTTTGAATCTAATTATTAGGATTATGAGTTAAATATTTCAATCCCATCAAGTTACTTTATCAGAAGATAATCATGATACAATGATTCATGAGGCTGCAAACATCACAAGCCTCAAAACTTCATTTTCAGTTAATTAAATGTCTAATTCCGTCTCTAAATGCAGAAAATTATTGTGTGCATAGTCAGCTATGCATGTTAGTTGACATTGTATTTGCTCTGCTGACATCCCTCCAGTGTCAAATGATAAAAGTTGGCAGAAGCAATTAAATGGCATCCCCAAGATTACTCTTTACCCCCCTTGTATACAGGTTGATTTTTATTTAATGATCATGACTATTTCAGAGGAATACATTACTTTCCCAAATTCAAGGGAGCACTTACCTAAAATTCTCAAAGTTTCCTTGCTCACTCCCTCAACAATCTTCAGAAATCAACAAAATTAGAGCAAACTGGTCTCAGTTCAGTCCCCATTTTCACAAAATAAGAAAGGAGTAACACTATGCTTCAGGAAACTGGTGAACCTGATCAGAGTCTACTTGGATATCTCAGAGTGAAATCTAGTTTGCCGTGAGGTGGACAGGTCCTTTATAGAGGGAAATCATGGTGGGAATTCCACTGGGGCCTGTTTCCCACCAGCCACACCCCTGTACCAGACTGAAGTGACAGGAAGGGAGAGATGGTCATTGGTGATGAGATGTCCTGGACCACCTTTACCCTAAGTTTCTGCCCCAGGGGAATTTCAGTCCCTCCCAGTGTGAACACTTAACTCTTTTGAAGCCTTGGTCTGACTCGAAGGGGTGTTGTGGGGGTGGGGTGGGTGGGGATCACTTCTATAGGAATGTGATTGAAGCTAAGCCTCCTTTCCAGAACTTGGGAAAACAAGGAGGAAAAGATGCTAAAAACAAAAAGATTTTTGAGGGGCTGCGGAGCCTAATTCTGATTCTGAGAGACTGTCCACTGAAACTAAGCCTCTGGGCTTGTGTTCACTGAAATTCAACAACAAATATTTGAGATGCCAACAGTGAAGAAGAAAACTTCAGGAAGGAGGGGACACAGACTCCAGTAAGAATGGCTCTCTGGCTCTGCAGGAGCACCAGCCCAGCAGTGGGTCTCAGGCCACAGGCGACCACAACCCACTGGTCACTGCTAAGGAGAGAGGCAGGCGACACTGGTGACTCAGAGGGACAAGTGTTGACCAGGATGTGAACCAGGGAGGTGTGGTTCCCAGTAAGAGCAAGCAGCACCAGGACACCACTGCTGCTGCGGCTAAGTCACTTCAGTCGTGTCCGACTCTGTGCGACCCCATAGATGGCAGCCCACCAGGCTCCCCCACCCCTGGGATTCTCCAGGCAAGAACACTGGAGTGGGTTGCCATTTCCTTCTCCACTGGTCTTTTGTTATTCAACCAAGACAGCTGCTAAGGACCTTTCTGTGCCCTGACTGAGATGGTGCAGAGAAAGGGAAGCAGAAAAACAGAATCACAGTTCCTGCTCATAGTGGGGACATTTCTAGTCAAAAACAAATGACATGGAAAGGAAGACCCTCCAAGCATTGAAAGAACAGACGTCAGCTGAAGGACATAGGTGCCAGCTCCTAGAAAAGTCACAAGGAAACTGCTGCTGCCCCAGACACACCAATTCCCAGGGCTCCCAACTCAGGGGATGCATTTCCAGGGCTGCAGGACATGAACAGCACTCAATTTGTTGAGAGCATTAAAGAGTCTGCGGCCATTCTGCACATTCTAAGGCCCGTGGAGAGAGGCGCCCAGAGGCTGCCTGGCCCAATGCTCAGTCACCTGGCCCTTCACATCTCCCACTGTGGGTTTATACAGCACTGGAGACCCACATGCTTCATTATATCCAATGCTTTGAAGCCTATTCACAAATCTTTCTTCCCAAAGATGAAGTTGAGACTCAGAGTTGTTAAGGAAAATTTACAGTATCATACCCATGTTTAGTGGCAAAGTCAAAATTCAAATCCAGAACTAGTTCAGTTCAGTTCAGTTGCTCAGTCGTGTCTGACTCTTTGTGACCCCATGGACTGCAACACACCAGGCTTCCCTCTCCATCACAAACTACCAGAACTTTCTCAAATCCGTGTCCATCTAGTAAGTGATGCCATCTAACTATCTTATCCTCTGTCATCCCCTTCTCCTCTTGCCTTCAATCTTTCCCAGCTTCAGCCTCAACTTTCCAGTGAGTCAGTTCGTTGTATCAGGTGGCCAGAGTATTAGAGTTTCAGCTTCAGCATCAGTCCTTCCAATGAATATTCAGGACTGATTTCATTTAGAATGGATTGGCTTGATGTCCTTGCAGTCCAAGTGACTCTCAAGAGTCTTCTCCAGCACCACAGTTCAAAAGCGTCAGTTCTTCAGTGCTCAGCTTTCTTTACAAACTCGCACATCCATACACGACTACTAGAAAAACCATATTTTGAATAGACAGACCTTTGTTGGCAAAGTAATATCTCTGCTAAATCCAGAATTGCATAATTCAAAGTCTTATGTTTTCAAATTAATTTTTCCCACTAAAACTGTGTATCTAACACCTACAAGCACATCAGTCTTTGCAGTTTTATTTGAAATTTTACTGACCCTATGAATTGTTAAAAGGTATTCTCCTTTTGGCACTTTGCAGGTGGTGTTAATAGTAAAGACCTGCCTGCCAATGCAGATATAAGAGATACAATTTTGACCCCTGGGTCAGGAAGATCCCCTGGAGGAAGGCACAGCAATCCACGCTAGTGTTCTTACCTGTAGAAACCCATGGACAGAGGAGCCTGGTGGGCTATGGTCCACAAGGTCGCAGAGATGGACATGACTGAAGCAACTTAGCCCATATGCACTACAGCATAGCAGCACAGCTGAGAGAGAATATTCTTTGATCCTTATTTTCATCTTTGTTTATTCCAGAGTTAAAACACTGATCACATGAAAGAACAAAACTCCAGTGACTGAAAAGGAGAAAGCGCACGTGTACTAAGTCACTTCAGTTGTGTCTGACTCTCTGACTCTCCGGGCAATAGCCTCCCAGGCTCCTCTGTCCATGGGATTCTCCAGGCAGGAAGACTGGCATGGATTGCTGTGCCCTCTTCCAGGGGGTCTTCTCAACCCAGGGACTGAACTCAGGTCTCTTACATCTCCTGCATTGGCAGGCAATTCTTAACCACTTGCGCCACCTGGAAAGCCTGTAGACAGTACTTAAGAGTAGACAGTAGCCTGTAGACAGTACTGCAATTATAATTCTAAATCTAGAAACCAAGTTACAGGTTATGTGAACACTGTGAAACTGACTACTTCATGTCAATGAAACAAACAGGAGATGGAGGAAAGAATGAAAATAGGGAAATCAGGTTTTGCCACATTTGAGCATCTAAAGCCTGAACTTACTGTTAGGCAAACTTGCTGTTTCAAATGTTTGACTAGTGTGTCTTATTACATGGAGTCTTGACTTTCTTTCCAATTTTCTAAAGCAGGAAAAGACACCCTACTTTCCAATGACTCCTGGTCAGCCAAAGAGCAAACACTGACTCATGCTGTTTTACTTTAAGGGTTTTCTGAAGACATTTTCAGCATCATTATTTTTTTTTTTTTTAATTTCACAAGGCTTAAAAATCTATAGCTCCCTCCTTGATGTAATGGTATACAATACTTTTGGTGAGATTAAGCATTCCAGTTTAGGGCAATGGAGAGGCTTTTGGCAAATTACTCCTATGTGCGGACAAAAATGTTTTAGCCTATTAAAAAGGTAAATTTTTCACAGCAGTGCAAAAACAACCTCCTACTCACCTCAACAGGCAGTGCTTCCAGGGGAGCAGCATTTCTTGTCACTGTTGTTTGTTATCAATTGGTCACAGTCTGAAACTGGGCTCCTGTTGAAACATAAAGTGGTCTGGCAACCTTGGTCTGGTGGCAATTGACTGCCCTTTTAGGAGGAACTTGGGACCTTTCGTTGTCCTCAATCTTGGCTCTTCTCCATTGCCTTATACTCAGCTAGCTTCTTCATTTATCTAACCCACATGGTCCTGACACAAAAAGAGGCTGCACTATCAGTGTCTGGGGCAGCAGTTGGAAGGCAGAAGGAAACCAGGAGAGAAGACTGGTTCCCAAATGTGGGATGCAAGTCCCAGAAGACTTCATGCAGAAAGGTGAGATCGTGGGATAAACTGTGGGCAGAGGGTGCAGATAAAAATCCGCCTGCAATGTGGGAGACTTGGGTTCAATCCCTGGCTTGGGGAGATCCCCAGGAGAAGGGAAAGGCTACCCACTCCAGTATTCTGGCTTGGAGAATTCTATGGACTGTATAGTCCATGGGGTCACAGACTCGGACATGACTGAGCAACATTCACTTTCACTTCATTTCACTTTAGAGGGTGCAGATGAGCACATAGGAGGCAAAAGCCCATGAAATCTGGATCACAAAAATATTCCTGAGTGCTGACCACGTGACCAGCACCATGCTAGGTGTATCCTGGGAAGGAATGATCTATCAGCTATTGACCACCTCCAGCAATAAGGAACTCATACCCTATCAAACCCCCTCTTCCACTTATAAACATTTAACATTGTGAAAAATGAAAAATGCACCCGACTACTTAGCATGGAGTAAGATAATACTAAGAGTTTAGCGTACTGCTTGATTTCAGTTTTGACAGTTATCATATAAGGTAAATGCTTTTGTAAAAAGATCTTATATGGAAAATGGGCCTACCTTAATTGCTCAGCAGTAAAGAATCTACCTGTCAATGCAAGAGGATTCGGTTTGATCCCTGGATCAGGATGATCCCCTGGAGGAGAGCACAACAACCCACTCCAGTATTCTTGCCTGGAGAATCCCATGGACAGAGGAGCCTGGCAGGCTACAGCCCACGGGGATGCAAAAGAATCAGATGTGATACAGCGACTGAGCAACATCCACAATACGGAAGATGGGGAGGCTTAGAGAGGCTAAGTGATGTGACCAAATCACAGCAAATAAGTGTGAGCATGAGCACTTCCTGCCTGTCTAACTCCAAAGTCTGAAGCTCATGGCCCCATAATTTCCTCAGAGAAGTAGTAGGTAACCAGTGTGCTAATTTCTAACAGGCCAATATGCATGAGAGCAGTAAGAATCGGAAGCAATTTATTGGGTCACCCACTGAAGTACTGAAAGAGGAGGGCTGCTGGACTCACTGGGCTTTACACACAAAAGGATGTGTCTCTGGGAGGGAGGGTTTTTGGGTTGGGGCCATGCTTGGTCTGCATCGGTAGATCAGATCTCACCCCACAGAGTCCGCTCTCTCTAACCACTAACTGTATCCACTTCTGGGCACAAACGGCTACCCCTTCCAGGTCCGTTCCTTTTGTGTTAAATGAGGAAACTGTACTTGATTTTCCCCAGGAAGACATGCAGGTCAGTATCTACACAACTGCAAGAGTGGGAGAAGAGGGTGTAAAGGATATGGTGATACATGTGCTCACACTAGGGCTGGGACACAGTGAGCGTGCACGGAGCGGCACGTACAGATATTAGTATGAGATGAGAAAAGAAGCCCCAAAATGTAGATTTGGGCTAGAAACACAAAGGTCTAGTCCAAGTGGAGTTCTACATCTCAACAGCTGCTTGGTAAGGCTCCCCAAAGAGAAATCTGCCGCCATCCCCAAAGCACAACGAAAATATGTACATGCCCCCTCCTGTCATTTCTACCATCTTTGCATCAGGTGGTGGCATGTGAGTAGGAACAAACGTGCCATGCCTGAGGAAGGATGTACACGCAGAGAAATACACACATGCACGTGCTCTGCACACTCCAGCTCAGTATCCACACAACCATTTACGGGACTTCTATGAAGTAAGTGGTAGATGAGGTGGTGGAGTCTACACAAGGGATCTGCACAGAAATAATTGAAACCAGATTCGTCATTTGGGAAATCAAATGCAACATTCCACTAGGCTCTGCCTGCCCGCGACCTGGCTGATGGACTCCATTTCCGTCTAATACCCAGGCTACACCACCTATATCAGCAGAGAGCCAGCTCTGCTCAGAGCAGGAGTCCAAGGTCTCTGAAGTCCCACTGGTGCTGACAGTCACAGCCAGCTGGCTATCAGACAAGGGTGCCGTTGCAAATATTTAAGGAGCCCACTCACACTTTCTAGGGAGGGTCTGAATGGGGGTAATTGATCCCAACAGCCTGGCTAGTTAGTTAAGCACTGCGTACTGGTCCCTCCTAGACAGAGTTTTGAGGGCTCTACCTAAGTGTCACCTCCTCTAAGAGGCCTTCCAGGGTCACCCTATCTGATATAGCATTCCCTTTAGCAAAGAAAGATAAGAAAGCCTTCCTCAGTGATCAATGCAAAGAAATAGAGGAAAACAATAGAATGGGAAAGACAGAGATCTCTTCAAGAAAATTAGAGTATCAAGGGAAGATTTCATGCAAAGATGGTCTCAATAAAGGACAGAAATATCAAGAACCTAGCAGAAGCAGAAGATATCAAGAAGAGGTGGCAAGAATACACAGAAAAACTACGCAAAAAAGATCTTCATGGCCCAGATAACCACAATGATATGATCACTCACCTAGAGCCAGTCATCCTGGAGTGCAAAGTCAAGTGGGCATCACTACGAACAAAGCTAGTGGAGGTGATGGAATTCCAGCTGAGCCATTTTGAATCCTAAAAGACGATGCTGTTAAAGAGTTGCACTCAATATGCCAGTAAATATGGAAAACTCAGCAGTGGCCACAGGACTGGAAAAGGTCAGTTTTCATTCCAGTCCCAAAGAAAGGCAATGCCAAAGAATGTACAAACTACCGCACAATTGCACTCTTCTCATACACTAGCAAAGTTCAAAATTTTCCAAGTGAGGCTTCAACAGTACATGAACCAAGAAATTCCAGACGTTCAAGCTGGATTTAGAAAAGGTAGAGGAACCAGAGATCAAGTTTCCAACATCCGCTGGATCATCAAAAAAGCCAGATTGCAGGAAAAACATCTGCTCCTTCTTCATTGACTACGCTGAAGCCTTTGACTGTGTGGATCACAACAAACTGTGGAAAATTTTTCAACCGATGGGAATACCAGATCACCTTACCTGCCTCCTGAAAAATCTGTATGCAGGTTAAGGAGCAACAGTTTAAACTGGACACGGAACAACAGACTGGTTCCAAATTGGGAAAGGAGTGTGTCAGGGCTGTATATTATCACCCTGCTTATTTAACTTATATGCAGAGTACATCACGCAAAATGCTGGGCTGGATGAAGCATGAACTGGAATCAAGACTGCCAGGAGAAATATCAATAACCTCAGATATGCAGAATACACCAACCTCATGGTAGAAAGTGAAGAGGAACTAAAGAGCTCTTGATGAAAGTGAAAGAGGAGAGTGAAAAAGTTGGCTTGAAACTCAAAACTCAAAAAACTAAGATTATGGCATCCAGTCCCAACACTTCGTGGCAAGTAGATGGGGAAAAACATAGAAACAGTGACAGACTTTATTTTCTTGGGCTCCAAAATCACTGCAGATGGTGAATGCAGCCATGAATTTAAAAGAGGTTTGCTCCTTGGAAGAAAAGCTATGACCAACCTAGACAGCATATTATAGAGCAGAGACATTACTTTGGTAATGTCTGTATAGTCAAAGCTATGGTTTTTCCAGTAGTTATGTATGGATGTGAGAGTTAGACCATAAAGAAAGGTGAGCACTGAAGAACTGATGCTTTTGAACTGTGGTGTTGGAGAAGACTCTTGAGAGTCCCTTGGACTGCATGGAGACCAAACCAGTGAATCCTAAAGGAAATAAATCCTGAATATTCATTGGAAGGACTGAAGCTAAAGCTGAAGCTCTAATAATTTGGTCACCTGATGGGAAGAGCTGACTCACCAGAAAAGATCCTGATGCTGGGAAAGATTGAAGGCAGGAGAAGGGGATGACAGAAGATGACATTTTTGGATGGCATCACCAACCCAAAGGACATGAGTCTGAGCAAGCTCTGGGGGTTGGTGATGGACAGGGAAGCCTGGCATACTACAGTCCATGGGGGTCAAGGAGTCAGACAGGACTGAGCAGCCAAACTGAACTGAACTGCTTTAATTTTACTTTCAATATATCAGTGTTCCTATCAAAAATCAAATTTTAAGAAAAATGCCAGGTGACTTCTCCTTTTTTCCCATTTTTATCCCGATTTTTGTTTAAAAGAGCACTAGTCATTAAGAGCAGTATCAGACATGGTAAAAGTCAGAAACCATAATATTATGAACACCTGGTGTCCTACCCTCAGAATGAGACACAAAACATTGCAGACGAAGTTGAAGGCTGTTGTTTAATTGAGAGGATTCTGCTTCTGTCTAACTTTCTGCCACACGTCCCAACTACAGCACATTCGATGTTCGCCTTTGCCATGTATCCCACTCTGTTTTAACCATACGTATGCTTCCCAGGTGGCACTAGTGGTAAAGAACTCGCCTGCCAGTGCAGGAGACGTAATGGTCATGGGTTCAATCCTTGGGTCAAGAAGATCCCCTGAAGGAGGACACGCATCCCGCTTCTGTTTTCTTGTCTGGAGAAGCCCATGGACAGAGAAGCCTGGAGGGCTACAGTCCCTATGGTCACACAGAGTTGGACACGATTGAAGCAACTTAGCACACACACACAAATGTACAAATGGGCTTCCCCAGTGGCTCAGCGGTAAAGAATCCACCTGTCATAGCATGAAATGTGGTTTTAATCCCTGGGTCATAAAGATCCCCTAGAGAAGGAAATGGCACCCCACTCCAGTAATCTTGACAGAAAAAACCCATGGACAGGAGCCCCCAACACATCAGAATGTGGCTATTAGGAGATGTGGGCCTTTAAATTAAGGTAATTATGTTCAACTGAGGCCAGTAGGGTAGAGAACTTGAAGAGACACTTAGATACTAGGTATCCAGCTTTGAAAAGATTCCCCTTAACTGTTTAATCTCTGGATTAAAGGAGAGTAGACACATTTGTCTTGAAGATTTCTAGTGTCATTCATTGAAATTATTGATCACTTTTTAAAATTTCTTGAGATATCATTAGTTGACTAATTTTTGTTATAATTTTGTACACGCCCCATTAGTATTAAAAAAGAAAGAAATATACTTTTTATGGAGTAGTGTTCACTTCTCCATCTTTTATCTGTGTCTCTATTAATATTCATATCAGATTGGCATCCCATATGAAATAATTTCATGACACATATCCAAATATATCCAAATATATGACTGATATATATGTGTCTATATATTATATACATATACATGATTCAAATATTAACATGGATTAAAAAGTCAAGGGTGTTGAATTCATTAATCAAATCTCCTGTAGTTGTAGTGAATTATTACCTACATGGTTGGTTTCTGAGCTAAATTGTATCTCTAGTAATGTGCTTACTACATTTTGAAGCTATAACATTAGTAATATAAAGTTTATATATATTTTAACTTTCCAAGTTAATATTATCCTTTGTTCCATTTAATGAGTTTTAGATGGAATTCTCTTTTAGCTACATTACCTATGCCAGTTGTATTTTTATTAGCATTGGTCTAGCATATCTTTTGGAGAAGGCAATGGCAACCCACTCTTGCCTAGAGAATCCCATAGGCAGAGGAGCTAGTGGGCTGCTGTCCATAGCGTCACACAGAGTGGGGCACGACTGAGCGACTTCACTCTCACTTTTCACTTTCATGCATTGGAGAAGGAAATGGCAACCCACTCCAGTGTTCTTGCCTGGAGAATCCCAGGGACAGGGGAGCCTGGTGGGCAGCCGTCTATGGGGTCGCACAGAGTCAAACACGACTGAAGCAACTTAGCAGCAGCAGCTGCAGTGTATCTTTTTCCCTACTCTTCAATTTCAAACATTTTTGAACATTTGTTTTAGATATTTCTTTTTGACTTTCATATGACTTTAATCCTTTCGTATTTATCATGGTTCTTAAATAAGGACTTATTTTTGAAAACTTTGTGTTTTTTGTTTGTCATGCTTATTCTTTTTTTTTTCTTTTTTTGGTCCTATTTTCTTTTGTTCCATTTTTTCTTCCTCTGTAGGTTTGATATAATAACCTGTATTTCTATTTTTTCTAGTTGTTGCTCTTAACATTTCACTGAAAATTTTAATCTGTTTGATGACAATTATCTCTACCTTACTACTGCTGCCAACATAGCAGTATCAGTCTTTTAAAGTGCAGTAGGATCTGTTCCCCTCTAATAGTAATTTTTCCCCTCTATTATGTTTCTATTAGAATTTTTTTCTTGTGGTGCCTATTCTAGTTTTTATAACTCCATTCTTCTTTCATGGATATCTCTTTATTTCTCCAATAATGTCAGATTCACTTGTTTTCAGCCACATTTCATATTTCTCTTTTGTTTGAGTTTTTGTTTGTTCACTGAGTATGTTTTTTTTTTTCTCTCTAATGATGTTGGCTTTCATCATATATTCCTGCTGATTAGGGGTCTAGGTGGGAAATTTCTACATCCTGACACCAAAAGTCTCCTCTAGCCGACACTTAAGAGCTGCAGTTTAACTATCAGTAACAAATAAACACATTAAAAGAAAAATGAGAAGAGTAAGTGTGAAAACTGTAAACAAAATGCTGGTGTTCTTTTTTTTTGCCTGAAAATTATATTATCAACAAAAAAGTGTCTTTTAAAAAAAGATTATGAGTTTGGGCTATAAAAATGTATCATGATATGTTGTACTACTTCCTGTTGTAAAAATAATTCTGAAGCATCTTACCACCTAATAAGAGGAAAATTCAGATTCATCATATTTTGATTATGATATAGAAGACAGAGGCAGGAGATGTTATAAACATGTTATCATTGGTTGAATGCATGTTTATATATTATGACATATCCCATTATTTGGCAAGCTACAATGTCACATCTACAGTATCTCGGATAATTAGTGGCTTTTTTCTAATCAAGAGAATGTGATATCATCCCAGTTTTAAAGATGCAATACTCAAGTACAAATAATTAATTTGGTCAAGGTTACACAGAAAGAACCAGAATTTGAAATGAAGAGGTCAGACCACAGAGCCCTTTTATTTTCTCCATGTGGGAGGTCATTTAACCTTTGCAAGGAAGGTTAACATGTTTGATTTCTTTGTAGAAGAGAAGTAGAAAACATCTGGGAATGTGAAGGTTAATTTTTATTTCACTTTACTGATTACCCCCAAATTGAGTCAACTGTCCCTTTTAAAGCTTCCAAAACCCCGCATTGTCCACTTTTGTAGGTCTTCCTAAGGAAAAAAAAAAATCCAACAAAAACAGCTATATAATTGTTGCCTGTTTATTTGTTTCCCTTTGATGTTGTTCTATCATCTTATTGGGGAATGAGGTAATTGCTGCATTTTTAGTATCAAGTACAGTATCTAACATATAAGAAAATAATAAATATGTATGTAATGAACTAATTCAATATGTTGCAAGATGGGACTTAGGAAAGCAAAAACACAAAGATGGCTAGAGTCAGGAAACTTGTGTCCTTGTATTAGAGCTTCTGCAAACTTAACATTTGTGGCTTAAGTAAAAAGTAAATCTAGAAGACCGTACTTTTTTTTTTTTTTTTTTTTTTGGCCCTGCTGCATGGCATGTGGATCTTAGTTCCCTGACCCAGGATCAAACTCATGCCCTCTGCAGTGGGAACATGAAATCTTAACCACTGGACCACCAGAGAATTCCCAGGATATTGTATTAAATGCTGTCAAAGACCCCTTCCAGCTATTACAGTAAGCGATATTAAAAATCAGATCTTTTTTCATTGGTAAAATTAGAAATCTCTCTTCCCCCAAGCCTATCTTATACTAATGGGGAGAAAACGGTGCAAGAAAGAGATGCGATTACAAACTTCATGATCATCTACTTTGTTCTCTTCATGAACATTAATCAAACTGATAGATGAAACAGAAACCACAGTCACACTTAAATACGTCAACATGCATGCATGCTAAGTCACATCAGCTGTGTCTGACTCTTTGCGGCCCTATGGACTATAGACTGCCAAGCTCCTCTGTCCATGGGATTCTCCAGGCAAGAATACTGCAGTGAGTTGGCATGCCTTCCTCCAGGGGGTCTTTCTGACCCAGGGACTAAACCCTCATCTCTTATGTCTCCTGCATTGGGGGGCAGGTTCTTTACCACTAGCACTACCTGGGAGGCCCAAACATGTCAATAGAATACCACAAACATAACCATCACAGGATTTCTAAGGGCATGGTTGGCACAAGCTTGGCAAGTAATTTGACCCTTGGAAGGACCCATTTAGGGTGGAACTGAATGTATTCACATCATGGTTCTTACACCGAAGGGACAAGATCCAGGAAGGTTACCTTCCTCACCCTCTCTTGACACATCCAGTGAAGGGAACTTCTGAGGTCATTCAATACCTTTGCTGGCTTCCAGGCACTATTTCCACAGATTATTCCTCTTCTCCTTAAGTATTTACCAGACTCTTTCTTTTGGTCTGCTTAATACACATAATTGTTACTCTACAGAACATAATATGCCTCTTAGGGGCTAACATGCTATAGGAAAAATGCTTAAGTACTCAGATTTCAGACTTTTCTAATGACTGGAAAGATTAAAGAGGGAAAATGAAGTCACATAAGAGAATAAAAAACACTCAAAGAAAGCACAGACTGTCCTTGCAGAGAAAAATGATCCAAGCGATTGAAACAGGATCCCAGTCGATGGAGTAGTTTTGTACTCAGATTAGAATCTCATGTGTGTGAATGCCACTTTGCCTGGAAGGTAAAAGTTATAAAACAGGAAAATCTTGCTTAACCAGCAATGTAGCTAATTGGAAACCCCAAATAAGCTCCCAGGGACAGCTCTCTACTCTGCTGCCGCTGCGTCACTTCATTCATGTCTGACTCTGTGCGACCCCATAGATGGCAGCCCACCAGGCTCCCCCGTCCATGGGATTCTCCAGGCAAGAACACTGGAGTGGGCTGCCATTTCCTTCTCCATGCATGAAAGTGAAAAGTGAAAGTGAAGTCGCTCAGTCGTGCCCGACTCTTCGCGACCCCATTGACTGCAGCCCACCAGGCTCCTCCGTCTATGGGAATCTCCAGGTAAGAGTATTGGAGTGGGTTGCCACTGCCCTCTCCTAGAAGGAAGGAAGTCATGAGAAAAAGTCCACATATACAGAATGGGCTGGCTCAGTCAGGCACAAGCCTGTGCTCACTCCCTTCCACACACAGCCCTATGTCCTGATACTCTTCTTGATACTACAGAGCCCGTGGACTGGAGCCCGCTCGGCTCCTCTGTGCATGGGATTTCCCAGGTAAGAACACTGGAGGGGGTAACCATTCCCTTCTCCAGGGAATCTTCCCCACCCAGGGATCAAACCTGGGTCTCCTGCATTGCAGGCAGAGTCTTTACCACTGAGCCACAATGGGATTTTTTAAAGAAGTCCTGGCACCTTTTAAATTTTGTCTCTGTCCAAAGATTTACTATGTTCTTTAGAGTCAAAGTATTTGGGAGGAATGTAGACTTGGTAAGAAACTTCTTTTAAGTTCAAGCACTTAATGATTTTTTGTGAATCCTTAATTAACCCCCCAAAAAAGATGTCCCAGAATCCTCTTTATTTCCCCCCATGCACATGCATGAGATGGAGAAAAGGTGTCAGGACATCTTTATAAAATCCCATTGGCTCCTTGGTAGCTCAGTTGGCAGAGAATCCACCTGCAATGCCGGAGACACTGATTCGATCCCTGGGTCAGGAAGATCCCCTGGAGGAAGGCATGGCAATCTACTCTTATTGTTGCCTGAAGAATCCCCATGGACAAAGGAACCTGGAGGGCTACAGTCCATGGGGTCACAGAAAGTCGGACACGACTGAGCGACTGAGCATACCTCAGCTCAGCAAGCATGCGCATGCTGAGTCGCTTCAGTCATGTCAGAGTCTTTTAAACCCTACAGACAGTAGCCCGCCAGGCTTCCCTGTCCATGGGATTCTCCAAGCAACAATACTGGAGTAACTTGCTGTGCCCTCCTCCAGGGGATCTTCCTGACCCAGGCACTGAACTCACGTCTCTTACCTCTCCTGCATTGGCAGGCAGAGTCTTTACCACTAGTGCCACCTGGGAGGCCCCCTTATTTTCCCCCAAGGGATCTTTATTTTAACCCCAGATGTAGTGAAAATAAGAAGAAACCAGGATAAATGTAAGTAACAGGTCAATAATGCTTTAATTATGGAGTTTATATTAAAAATTGATATTTCGAACTAGCAAAACTCAGTAATAAAAAAATAACCAGATTAAATATGAACTAAGGGCTTAAATAAACATTTCTCAAAAGAAGACATACAAACGGCCAACATGAAAAAATGTTCAACATCACTAATCATCAGGAAATGCCAATCAGAACCCCAGTGAGATACCAACTCACACCTGTCAGGGTGGCTATTAGCAAAAAACAGAAGACCACAAATGTTGGGGAGGAGGTGGAGAAACGGGAATCCTTGTACACTGTCAGTGGGGATATGAGATGGTGCGGTCACTGTGGAAAGCAGCATAGAGGGTCCTCAAAACAGAGGACGAGCCCACGATCCAGCAATTCCACAGCTGGGTATTTATCCAAAAAGAACTGAAGCCAGGATCTCCAAGAACTATGAGCATTCCCACGTTCATTGCAGCACTGCTTACAAATCCACTCTTTGAGATGTCCTTTCCCACATCCTTGTTTTTATCACCTTTACAACATTCAAATGAAATAATGAGGGCAAGGATCATAACTCCATAGACAAGATGCTGAGGCGCAGAGCCCACGATCTTTTCCATTAAAGCATCTTATCTTGAGGAACCTCTTTGTGAAGAATTCTGTGCAGCACCTCACTCCCACGTGTATGTTGGCAATTTTCCTGAGGTACTGTATAACCGGAGAAGACACATTTTGAAATGTTTATGAGTAACCAGAAAACTTCTAAAAAGACAAAAAAAAAAAAATGAGGATGCTAATATTCAAATCTGAAACTTGAAAACCAAAACCTGTGAAATATTATGCTGACTCTGAAATGCATGGAATCTTCCTCCCGCCTGAAGCCCTCATCCTGCCTCCTGCAGAGCTTCTGCTCCAGCTGCCAAGTAGATAGAATTTACCGTCAGGGTGGGGGCCAGAAGGAAAAATGTTGGGAGGTATCGATTGCAATTAACTTTGCCACTGATTGGTGGGGCACTCCAGGTGAGCCCAGCTCTTTAGTCAATGGGAAGACTCAGAGATTAATGGAGCTTGTCAATTGGGTTTGTGGGCTCAGACCCAGAGGGTCGCATAACTCCATTTTTCCCACTTTGAAACTGAAATGATCGGGGCATCAGGGAGAGACATTATGAGAGTGAACAGAATGATCAATGCCACTGATCATATTCCTTCCCCTAATCACTGTGGCTGAGCTTGGAGACACAGAGCTCCTTTTATTGATGATCAAAAGTGCAGGGCCTGGGTGCCTTTCGCAATTAAATATAATTGCAGGACCTGGTTTGCTTCCTTCCGATGCTCTCATTTCTGGCTGCTGTTGATGGAGGCACAGGCTACCCTCTGTCACTGTCATCTTTTCACTAAATACTTTTGTACGGATGTCACAGGACTGTTTGAAGCTGCTTGAAGATGCTTGCTCCCTGAAAAGAAAGCTATGACAAACCTAGATAGCATATTAAAAAACAGTGACATTATTTTGCTGACAAAGTTCCATCTAGTCAAAGCTATCGTTTTTCCAGTAGTCATGTATGTGAGAGCTGGACCGTCAAGAAAGCTGAGGGCCAAAGAATTGATTCTTTTGAATTGTGGTGCTGGAGAAGACTCTTGAGAGTCTCTTGGATAACAAGGAGATAAACCAGTCAATCCTAAAAGAAATCAGCCCTGAATACTCACTGGAAGGACTATTGCTGAAGCTCCAATTCTTTGGCCAACTGATGTGAAGAGCCAACTCATTGGAAAAGACCCTGACGCTGGGAAAGGTTGAGGGCAGGAGAAGAAGGGGGCGAGGGGGATGTGATGGTTGGATGGGATCACTGACTCAGTGGACATGAAACTGAGCAAACTCCAGGAGATAGTGGAGGACAGGGAAGCCTGGTGTGCTGCAGTCCATGGGGTTGCAAAAAGTCAGACATGACTTAGCGACTGAACAACAACAACCCAGAGCTGACGAAATAACTGCCCCAAACAGAGGGACAATGTACCTGAGAAGGCCCCCCCACCAGCTGTTTATGTCACCTCCTGGGTGTGCCTGTGAGACAGGGAGGTTGGTCCCCTTAGAATCGATTGGAAGTCATCTTTCCTGAGACTCAGACAGAATCGGGAGATGGCAGATAACTGTGTGTGCTTCTCAAGCCCGCGTTTCTACATCACTTGGTAACAGACATCTCCTATCGATTAGCTCTGGGAAAGGCCCCTGAGATAAATGCTGGAATTCTCTGAGCTGGTTGAAGAGTAAAGGGAATCAGGGGAGCAATAGCGATGATAAAATTTAAAAGCACAGGTTCCACAGGTGGAACTCATGCAGAATAACAGAGCAGCAGAAAAATCCTAGGAAATAAAGTTTTTTGGCAGGTTGATGAATTCACCTTCACTTTAGTCCCATCACCTGGGCCTCCCTTAACGGGCCTTTGTAACAGGGACGCCAGCTCCCTAAATCAATATGTTTTCTCAGGGACTATGGTGCCCTCATAAATCATCATTTGTGTGACATATTTGTGATAATAAATCTACCTTGAAGGGAGAGAGAGAAAGGAAGGTGGTTAACAATAAACCACAGTTCTAAGCCATGGGGAGAATAATATAAAACCTGGGTTTCTATGGACACACAAATTTGTGTGGCTGCAGTCAAATTAAACGTGCTTTCTCCCCTGGGTGGCTATGGGCCTGAGTTGGTCCAGAATGAGCTGGTGCAATGACCCTTCGCTTTGGGGACAGGGGACTGAGGCTTTTCAGGTGAGGGAAGATGACCTGGAAGAGAAGCTGTAAGAGAGATGACTGTGAGTTTGTTTGTCTTAGATCTTCTCAACTGCTTTTCCTAACAGGAGAAAATGGAACGAGTTTGTTTAGTGGTTTGGATAGAAAAGGAAGTAACGGGTTATTCAACAAACTAAAAATTTTCTCTTGACCCTCCAATGAAGGCTCAAGCAACAGGAACATTCTTACTGTGTCTGCATTTGGTTAAGAAGAAGCCAAATGGACACAAGATTTAATGATGATTAAAACATCTCCATAGTTCACCAATCTTATTTGCTGTTTTGTGGAATCATAGTTTTATCCTTCCATCGAACTGTGTCCCATCAAATGAAGAGAATTATTGAAGATACTAAAGGAAAAAATGTGGGCTGTGGAGCCCCACAAACTTGAGTCAGAATATTTATTCCATCTTTTCTTTAATGTATGCATTAGTTTTCTAGTCTCTATCATAGGGAAGAGAGCAACCTCTTTCTTTGCCTGGTTTATTGTGAAGCTGAATTGAAATAATATGTGTTAATTAAAAAAAAAATACACGAAGCAATGACAATACCTAGCTCAGAACCAGACACATGCTCTGTATTCAAAAATGTAAAAATGTTCATTTTCCATTCCATTTTTTGATAAAGTCATCTTCACTTTTTCCTTTTTTAAATTTTGTTCCCAGTTTTTTATTCATCTTATTTTTATTTATTTTCTATTTTTTAATTATTATTATTTTTGGCCACATCCCATGGCATGGGGGATCTTAGTTCCCCAACCAGGGATCACACCTGGGTTCCCTAAAGCAGACACTCAGAGCCTTAACCACTGGAGTGCTCAGGAAATCCCTTCTTTCCTTTTTAAATCAGAGGTCATAGGGCTAGAAGGGACTCGAAAATTCATCTATTCCTCCATTCCTCATTTTGAGAATGGCTAAAAGGCTTTCTCAGAAACTTTAGAGACTTACCCAAGGTTATAAGTAGTTAACACCCCAGAAAGAAAAGGATAAAGAACTGAATTTCTAATCCATGCTTTGCTCACACAGCAAATCTTTCCTTTAAAGAGGAGTTGTTGATTTACTTTTCTGTTTACCCAAGGAAAACTGGTCCATAGTTAAACATTTTAAAAATTGAAAAAATAAAGGCACATAAAAATAGCAAAATTCTGGGGACTTTCCTGGCAGTCCGGTGGTTCAGACTGCACTTCCAATACAAGAAACTCAGGTTTGATTCCTGCTCAGGGAATTAAGATCCCATATGCCATGTGGCATGGCCAAAAAAAAAAAAAAAAGAGAAAGAAATTAAAAAATAAAATGTAAAATTAAATTGTTTTTTAAAAAAAATAAAAATAACAAAAATCACCATAACACCTGCATCCAAAGATAAATGCTATTTTTGCTTTAGTAGAAGAAATTTAGGATTACCCAGCATGAGTTCTAAGAAAAGAAATCCTCAGAAAAGAAATGGACTTCTTCACATGTGGAAAAAAAGCCAAACCAAAGGACTTTTTCATTTTCGGATGAAGGGCCTTCTGCCTTCTATCTCATCCCTTTTTGACAAGGCATCTCTTAAAAATCATTACCTTTTTTAACACGTGAAAATAAAAGCAGCTGTTTCTACTATCTTCTTTTCCCACCAGCCAGCCAGAAAGCAAAGGCCACTGTTGGTGCAAATGCACCACCAGACAGACTGTGCTCAAGTTGGAATTAATAAAAAACTGAGAGATTACTTTATTACATGGTGGAAAATATGCATTGATTCAATTGCCCAAATGTTTAAATTGTTTGGCCTCATGAAAAGCCAAGTTTAAAATGGGAATTTTTGGCAAGAAAGAATCTCCTGATAAAAAGCATGTGTTGAAAAGAAAACAAAAATATAGCAGGAGTGTTTGCTTTCATCCTGGGCTGGAGGACTCTTAATTTATCTCAATCTATGTGATAAATCAAGCCCCTCTATTGCAGTCTTTATGTAAAGAATACTTCAGCCTGATTTTAGAAAATTTTAAGATTAAATCATACAATTGTATATGTATATGTGGGTGTTTTCATGGAAGTGCATGCAGTTAACTTGGATGCGTGCAAATATATATATATGAACACTGTATGGTTGTGTTAAATTTGACTCCAAGCTGAAAAATGACATTGAAAGCTAAGGCACTGTCTGCAGCTATTAACATAAGGGATCTAGGCAGTTGGTACTATGGTGCCATTGATTGTGGTCTAGACACTGCTCTACTTTATACGTGTACTATCCCTGGTCTTCACAGAAACAGCGTCCTTTGGTGTCAGCTCTACATGTCTCACATGGACCCCACACTTGTACTTATGTTTCCTAAACTGTTTTTTGCTAATTATTTTAGATCTCTGCATTGCTTGTATTTGCCAAGAGGCTTCTTTGCTTAATTAGGAAAACAGGTTTGAGAAATAGAATTGCAGGGTTTGAGGAAAATTGTCTGTTCATCCGTCACCCTGGCTCCCTACCTCTGGCAGCCCCCTGCTAATACGTGTCCTCTGGAAAGAATATTTTCAAAGACAGCAGGTAATTAAGGCATTTGGCATTGAGTTCCAAACAGTTTTTCATAGGACAATGGGCTTGAAAGCTTCCCATGTGGCCTAAGTATCATCCACGACTGTCAAGTAAACTTGAAGATCAAGTTAAAATTGATCTTGAAGAATAGCATCTTATAGTTAGACACCATAACAATTTAGCTCAATGTCTTCATTTTACAGATGAGAAAACTGAGGTGCAGAGGGGTTACCTGACCCTAAAGAACCAGCCAGTGTCAGAGAGAGCAAAACCAGATGCCAGGTATCCTGAGGCCAGCTATTTGTCTATTTATGGAAAAAGAATAAAATATGCTTGTCTTTTATTTCCCAGTTATAAAAAGGTTTGTATTCAAAATGAACTTAAACTTGTTTAAGAAAAAACATTTGAATTATGAGCATAACTATACTTATGAAAATCATTACACAGCATCAACCTAATAGATTTAAACAATAGCAAACTAGCTTAACAATAAATAAAAAGCAACTTAAAAATAAGGAATCCAAAGGAAGAGGAGAAGCTGTGAGGAATGTGTAAGCATGCCATTCATTCATGATTTGCTTTGTTTTTTTAAAAAAAATTATTGAAGTATACCTGATTTATAATGTTTTGTTAATTTTTACTGTATAGCAATGTGATTCAGTTATATGCATATATATCTTTTTTCATATTATTTTCCATCATGGTTTATCACAGGATATTGAATACCCTGTGCCCCACAGTAGGGCCTTATTGTTTATCCATCCTATGTATACTAGGATCCTATATATATGCTTCTGCTAACCCCAAGTTCCCAGGCCTTCCCGCCCACGTCTCCCCTCCCCTTTGGTCACCACACTTCTGTTCTCTATGTCTGTGAGTCTGCGTCTGTTTTGTAGATAAGCTCATTTGTGATATATTATAGATTCCACATTTAAGTGATATCACAACAAACTGTGGTAAATTCTTCAAGAGATGGGAATACCAGACCACCTTACCTGCCTGTTGAGAAACCTATATGCAGGTCAAGAAGCAACACTTAGAATTGGACATGGAACAACAGACTGGTTCCAAATAGGAAAAGGAGTATGTCAAGGCTGTATACTGTCACCCTGCTTATTTAGCTTATATGCAGAGTACATCATGAGAAATGCTGGGCTGGGTGAAGCACAAGCTGGAATCAAAATTGCAAGGAAAATACCAATAACCTCAGATATTCAGATGACACCACCCTTATGGCAGAAAGTGAAGAGGAACTAAAGAGCCTCTTGATGAAGGTGAAAGAAGGGAGTGAAACAGCTGGCTTAAAACACAACATTCAAAAAACTAAGATCATGGAGTCCCATTGTTTCATGGCAAATGGATGGGGAAAGAATGGAAACAGTGACAAAATTTATTTTCTTGGGCTCCAAAATCACTGCAGATGGTGACTGCAGCCATGAAATTAAAAAAACACTTGCTCCTTGGAAGAAAAGCTATGACCAACCTAGACAACATATTAAAAAGCAGAGACATTACTTTGTTGACAAAGATCCATCTAGTCAAGGCTATGGTTTTTCCAGTGGTCATGTATGGATGTGAGAGATGGACCATAAAGAAAGCTGAGTGCCAAAGAATTGATGCTTTTGAGCTGTGGTGTTGGAGAAGGCTCTTGAGATTCCCTTGGATTGCAAGGAGATCCAACCAGTCCATCCTAAAGGAAATCAGTCCTGAATATTCATTAGAAGGTCTGATGCTGAATCTGAAGCTCCAATACTTTGTCACCTGATGCAAAGAGCTGACTCATTGGAAAAGACCTGATGCTGGGAAAGATTGACGGCAGGAGGAGAAGGGGATGACAGAGGATGGGATGGTTGGATGGCATCACCAACTCAATGGACATGGGTTTGACCAAGCTCCAGGAGTTGGTGATGGACAGGGAAGTCTGGTGTGCTACAGTCCATGGAGTGGCAAAGAGCTGGACACGACTGAGCAACTGAACAACAACAGTAGCAACATATGGTGTTTGTCTTTCTGTGTCTGACTTGCTTCACTTGGTATGAACGTCTCTAGGTCCCTCCGTGTTGCTGCAGGAGGCATTATTTCATCTTTTATGGCTGAGTAATATTTCATTTATGTATGTTCCTCATCTTCTTTATCCATTCCTCTGTCGATGAACATTTATTTCCATGTCATAGCTATTGTTAATAGTGTTGCTATGAACATAGCAGCCATTCATTACTTATTGACTCAGCTACAAGAACCTTCGGTTTGTTGACAATAGCATGAGGATAAATAAAACTATTCTAAGTCTCTTTGCGCCCTTCAGCATTTCTCCCTACATGTAGCCCTGCATTTGCTGTATGCCTTGTCCTTTTAGGGTATAAGATCCACTCAGGCAGGGTTTTATGTTTTGTCAACTATGGAATCCCCAGAGCCTCTTGGGTGCATCAGACAGTAGATGCTCAATGGACATGTGCTGAATCTCACCGGTGATGATGGAATTGAGCCCTACAGGTGATCCACATGTGAAATTGATAGAGTCCAATCGCTCACAGTTGGTTGACCTTCGATTACAGTTGACCCTTGAACAACGCAGGAGTTACAGGCACCCACTCCCCTACACATCCAAAACTCAAGGATAACTTTTGACTTCTCCCAAACAAAAACTCATAATCTACTCTTGACCCAAATCCTTATGAAGACATAAACAATCGCTTAACACATATTTCGTATGTTATATGTATAACTACACATATTTTATGCATTTACAACATACCTAACTTTTTCTTTTTTTTGCTATTTCTAGGCTATGCAGTTCATTTACAAGGTTTTTCAAATTGTAGCAAATCTCAAAAACCATTTCCAATTCATTTATTGAAAATAAAAACCCACATATATATGGAGCCACACAGTTCAGACCCATGTTGTTCAAAAGTCTGCTGGACATTGCCCTGTGACTCTCCTTAAGAACTCTGTTAGGGAGTTCTTAGCCCTGGGTGGGTCCTTGGCAGACCCACAACTGGAATTCAGGTCTTCTGGCTCTAGGATTTGGTTCAGCGTTCTGGATTCAGGATTTATCTGGTTCCAGCAATCCTGCCCTAGTTGACATTGCCAAGGTAGCTCAGCTAATTACCTAGTGGCAGAGCCCCTGGTGCAGTTTCTTTCATGGTGGCCCTGGCTCACAGCTTCCCAAGTAGGCTCAGGACTCCTCAGGCCAAAATCAGCAGGATAAGTAAAATTTTCCAGAAAATACCCTAGTGAGACAGCACGAGGTCAAAGGAGGCGTTGTTTGAAGTGAGTTGTTGGCGATGGCCCCCCAGCTGCATGCATACCACTATGTTAAATATCATTTATTACTAACAGGTAATATCAAGATGTGAAGCTGAGGAAGCAGGTGCCACAGACAGTTGCTGAGATGTGTTTTTGTTTGCTTGTGTTTTTCATCTTCTAAACAAATCCCCAGTTGTAGAATCTGACTTGGCTGAGTGACTCCACCTGGCCGGCAGCTACCCCAACCTGCTCTGCCAAATGTCTTCCCAAACCAGGTTTTCCATCCCAGGGAGGGTGGGTGGCAAGTTATTTAAAAGAAAATCTTCACTGTGTCGGTTTTCCCTTTGCTGACTTCACATAAACTGCCTCTCTCCTTTGCCTCCAGTCTTTTGAGCAAGCAAGATAAGAGCGCTCAATATAGATTATTTTGCATTTGAATTTATAGGGTGATTGATTGGGATGAAAGGATGTGTATAATTCCTATCCGGACTGCACTCCTCTTTGGATACCCTCAGATACAAGATGTTACATCTCAAGGAGATTCTCTTCCGAAAATCCGTTAATAAATTTTTGTAAACAGTCATGTTATATAGGCTTGCATGGTCTTTTTATAGTTTGCTGTAAAAGATTTTAGTTGTCTCTTCAATCTTTTCCCTGGTCTTCCCATTTCTAATTTCAAGGTTTAAAAGTTACTTCTGAGAGCCAAAAGAAAACACAGTTAAGTCGAGGATGAAAGAAAGGGAGAGATATGGTCCCGTAAATATAAGTGATTTCCAGATTAGGTCTGAAAGAGCTGTTTTCTCTTGCAGAGGCGTTTTACAGTCTTGCTGAATAGAGACACTGCAGAGCATGCCCCCTGCACTTGTGTTTTTATGGGCTCTTGCACGGCAAGCAGGTAAACTTTCCATGCTTTCTGGGAAGCAAGAAAGCCTGCGGCCACCCTAAGCTGCTCACAGCAGTCAGGGGGAGTGTGCCCAGAGGAAACGGCAGGAGTGAATTGGATAAAGCCGCCCCAGATCAGTGTCTCTCTGCAACCCTGCCCAGAAAGAGGAGCAGACAAGAGCTCAGGAAGGTGGTCCCAAGGCAAGGACAGCAGCCCCTTCGCATCCAGCCACCCTCAGCCTCTGCAGAAAGAGAACCCCTGGGAGGAAATTCAGGGGCCTGGAGAGAGCAGGCCCTGCCCTCCTTCTGAAATCTGTAAGCCATCTGTCTGGAGGCGTCCGCAGGCTGGCACCCCCATTCTTTCCAAGAGCCTGAGCAGAGCCCCTGCCCCAGGCATCCTCTGTGGCCAGGTGGCCTCACGCTGGGGACATTTCATGCTGATGCTTATTATGTTTCCTCTGCCTACTTCACAGATGTGACAGTGGGCCTGCGGAGTCGCTGCCCACCTTACAAACAGACAGGGTGGGGCAGGGTGGGGGTGAGAGGGGCTGGGCAGGGAAGAACGCAGTGGTAGTGTCTGAGCAGGGCTGGCTGAGGCCAAACCTGGAGCCTGGCAATTCCCTTTGCAGTGCGCAAGGAGGATGGAGAACGCTGATGAGCGGTCAGTGAACTTGGAGGCCATCTTCTCTTTTCTGGATAAAAAAATTTACTCTGAGGTTGACTCTAAGACAGCACTTGATGGGGGGGTGGGGGGCTGGTGGAGGGCGGCGTGGAGAAAGCTGGGAGAGCCCAGGCACCCCACTCCTAGCCTACTGCCCCTCCCACCACTTTGCTGCTTCTAAAAGATGGCAGTCTCCCCTGCACCTCGGGAACTGTCTTAGGTGTCCCCAGATATACCGTGCAGCAGAGCCTGCATACAGCAGGTGCTCAATAAATGCTTAGCACATGCATGAATACATAAAAGGGTGAATGGACGGATAACTATAAATGTAAATGAAATGGGATCTTAAAGGGATTGGAGTGAATTCGATAAAGAACGATTCTTATCGTTCTTTGCGGTCACTTCTCAAATAAGCGAAAATAAGTCCCTCTCCTCCCTCGCGATCCACCTGGAACAAGCGGGTAGCCGCGATACAGATGGCATCGCCTTCATCGACGTGCGGCCAGCCCTGGTCCTTCGCTCACCAGCACATGAAACATAGAGAAGCAGAAGCCATGGGTAAAGCGCCGCAAAAGGAGGAAAACGAGAGGATGGTGAGGTTCTACGCGCTCGGTTCGTCGTGGGGACACACGAGACGCTCTGGACTGCCTGCAGCTCCAGTTCTTCCCAGCCAGATTGAGAGCGCGTTCAAACCAGATACAAGCGCATGCCAGCACCGGACATCAGCGCGTCTCCCGCGCGCTGCGCCTGCGCGTTTCCTACCTCGGAGCGTCTCGGGGAACCCATCTCCTCTGGTCTGCGTCGGCCAGTGCCTTCATGAAGCTGAGACGATGGTATCAGCTGGAACCTGTCTGGAAACCTGTCTGTAACCTGTTCCAGAAGACCCTCTAAAACCCCACTTGATCCCGTCCCTGTCTTATTCAGAACCCTTCTGCAAGTGCCGGCAAGAGCACTATAGAATGTGTGCAGAGAGTAGGAATTACCAGAGACACTTCTGCTTGTGTTCATTTCTGTTCAAGAGGCAATAAAACACTAGCATCCAGATGGTGAGGCCGCCCGGCCTGATTTCCAACCCCTGTCCTGCTGCTCACAGCGATGTGGTCTCAGGAATGTCACCTGTCTCCACCTGGAGAACAGGGCAGGTGGAGGGGATGCTGTGTCCACACCCGGAAGGGATCAAGCACTGGACCAGCATGAGTGGGAGCGCCGCTGTCATCATCCCAGTCAAGAGAGCTTCATTTCTCTGAGTCACCTTAGCCAGGTGACAGGGTTCCCCGTCCCAGTGATCCCTGGGACTCCCTGCTGCGGCCCAGGGCTCTGTGAAGATGCTGAAATTGTGCATCTGACAGAGTGGCGGCTCACTGGCTCAGGGCTACAGGTGCCCTTGATGTGCTGGGAGATCCATCCTGCCGGGCTGTGAGCCCCCCTTCCCTACCCCGGAATCTTCTTTCCCTTGGCCTCTAGTCCACACTGCCTCTCCAGCCAGGTTCATTCTGCTCCCTGGGAGGCTGGAAGGGGACAAGGCTGACCATTTGTGCAGGACATACAGGGCCCTGGGCCTAAAGTTAGTACTTGGTTTTGCTTAAAAGCCTTTTAGACTCAAACACCTATTAGCCTTCATGGGAAACTCTGGTACAAACTGGGAGAGTTCTCTCATTATTTCAGATTTTTTCTGTGGCTATAAAAAGAGAATACAAACTGGTATCTCTGGTCCTGTAAAAATCACCTGGATTAGACCCCAGCCACTTCCTCCAGGGCACACCCACTACACCACTTTCCTGCCCTTCCCGAACACCAGGCACCTGTACTATCACACCTGTGACACTTCCCACCTTCTCTTCGCTGAGCAGTGAACTCCTGCCCATCCTTCAAAACCCTTTGCAAATGGCCCACCCGCTGACATTTCTTCCCAAAGAATGATTTCCTTTCTTCCTCCTAGACTTTCCTCCAAAATTATGGGTAGCCAAAGCAAAAGGTAAGTTCCACAAGTCGTACAACTCTCTTTGTCCAGACAAAATCACTGAGCCTCTGAGAGCAGCATTCTCCTGTCTGCAGAGGCCCAAGCTTCTCAGACACCTCTGCACCCAGCATGGACTAGAGCAGGAGCCAGTATTTCTGTTCCCTCTGTTCGGAATTTTTATCTAACTAATGTACACCCCTGGCCTCATAAGGCAACTAAAATTGCTGAGGAATTGTCTCTTTTTGTTGCTGCAGATAGCCAAACATTCAATTTTCACAGTGGTGATATTTGCATTCTAAGAAAGGTGACTTCTTCCCCTGGTGTAGTTGATGGATTCTGAGGCCTGGAAAGACTCCCTTAGCCCCACCCCTCCTGGATGCTCTGAGCCAAGCTACCTGAGACAATTCACAGGGAGGCAGGTAGGAAGCCTTCTGCAAATGTTTGCATCCCTCCCCTCCCTCTGGCCAAACAGCAGGGCCACCCTCGCCTCCGGCATCCCGGGATCGCCCAGCACTGCGGTGTTCAGGGCCAGGGTGGCTTTATCTGTTAACAGCCCTAATAAAGAAGACCAGGTCCAGGCAGGACTCACGGGAGGGGGAGGTGGTGGTTTTGCCCTGGAGCTCCTGGCCCATCCCAGGCAGGCTTGTTCTGGCTGCTCTCCAGCTGCCTCAACTTGAAAGGAACTTGATGACTTGATGGCTTTTTCTCATCCTGAGGCTCTCATTCCAGCTCAGGAGCAGTCAGGCTTCAGGAAAACAACAGGGTGATCCAAAAGGGTCTTCTGTTTGTGAATCTTTGTTTCCAGCAGACTAGTAAATAAATGACCCTTCAACAGCTAGACTAAGAACAGTCTCCCCGTTTTTATGCCAAAATAACCATTTACACCAGGCTCTGAATCCCACTTTCTCCCTTAATCCTCGCCATGACCCTGCGAGCCAGCTAAGGAAGTGTGCCCATTTCAGAGAGAGGGAAACTGAGGCACTATTTGGTCAGGTGATTTGTTCAAGGTGACAGTATTCATGGAAAAGCTGGCAGGAATAGGTCTAACAGTTCCTGATTTTTTTCTAAGTGCACCATGCTGAAATGAGAACAGCTGTCATCCAGTCTATATAAAGCTGTTTTCTGAAAACGTGTTGTAATGGTCATAGTGATAAGTAGTATAAGGTCCTGTTACAAACAGAGTATGTCTTTTACATGGCATCTCTTCCTCAGAAGCATTCTAGAAAGTGGATATTAAAACCTTGTAATAACCTACGATAGAAGGAAATGTGAAAACAGTATGTGTGTGTTGTATAACTGCATCACTTTGCTGTGCACGTAAAACTAACACGACACTGTAAGCCAACTATATTTTAAGAACAAATCAAATCAGATCTGTAGGACTTTGAATCTCAGAGAAGTAAAATGACCTGTTGAAGTCAGACCTTGGCGAGGGCAGTGTTCTTTACAACAGCCAAAAGGTGGAGGCATCAGCAGGCGATGGGTAAACACAATGTGCCTGATACACACAATGGAGTGTTGTTTGACCTTAAAAAGGAAGGAAGTTCTGACAAACGCTATAGCAGGGATGAACCTTGACAACATTAGGCTAATGAAGTAAACCAGACGCAAAAAGACAGATACTGCATGATTCCACTCCTGTGAGCTTCCTAGAGTCAGCCGTCTGTTCACAGGGACGGGAGGTATGATGGTGCGGAAGCTGCAAGAGCGGAAATGAGGAATTTTTGTTTAATGAGAACAGAGCTCCTGTTCTGCAAGATGAAAAAGGTTTAGAACACGAATGGAGTGATTGTTTGCACAACTGTGTGAATACATCCTTTGCCCCTGAACCGTACATTTCAACTGTAAAAACAGTTGAAATGGTAATTTCTACATTATATATGTTTTACCACAATAATTAATGTTGACATTTTAGAGCATTTTAGACCAGCTCTTCTATGGCCTGAGCGTTTTCACATGTCTTTGCTCCTGGAAATCCCTATTCTCTGTCACCTGGTTTCCCAGGCTCACTTCCTTTTCAGCACTCAGTTGAAACACTGCCTCCTCTCAAAACCTTTCCTGATGCCCCAGGGTAATCTTTTCTGAACTTGAACCTGAGTTACTGTATGCCACGCTCCTGCCTTTTTCCGTCCTATGTCCCTGATTTCCCCAGATCAAGTTCTTGAGGGTGAAGCCAAATCTGTAACAGTTTCTAACCTGCAGTGCCCAGCACAGGACCCAGAGGTAGAAGGTCCTGGATGTCCCACACAGCAAGGGATCCAGGAGCAGTTGTTGGTTCATCGTTATGTCCTTTTCCACCATTAACCCTTGGACCATCCCAGCCGGGGCTCCTGCATTGGAAGGCAGATTCTTAACTGCTAAACTGCCAGGGAAGTCCCCAAGTTATTTTTAAATGTCAAGGAGTAAGAAGTCTCAAAATGACCTCCCCCTTGCGGCAAAAACAAATGTCTAAAGCTAGAGAGTGTGAAATGCTTGGTTTGAAGCCTGGCAGCCAACCTTGTGAGTCAAAAGCTGAGAGCTGGAGCAATTTCAAACCGTGTTTGTGGGGAGGGGCCCCCCAAGCCAAGAATGTTGATGGGGCTGGCATGTGTAGGAGTAAAGAGAGACCCACAGAGCAGCTGGAGCAGGGTCGTCCGACAGGCCAACCGGGGAAGTACCAGCCTCCAGGCCGAGAGCCGAGCCCTGCTTTGCAGAGGACCTGGTGAGCCGCCAGGACAGCAGGACAGGCTTGCCTGGCTCTGCCCAACCAGCGAGCACGAGAGCGGGCCTCCGGAACCATCCAGGGAGTGGGGCTTGCCCCGGATGGGTGCTCATCACTTGGTGAATGAGGTGGCTTTCACTAGTGGACCAAAGGCCGTTACTGAGGTTTCTAGTGAAGCAAAGAAAAGGGGCCCCGAGAAGACTTCACCCGGCTGGAGGCAGACTCTTCCTCAGACAGAGCATACGCTGCGATTCTGTCGGAAAACCTTCAGCATGTTCAGGGTCCAGCTTTGCCACTGGTCCAGGTCCATGAGGGGAGCCCGTTCACCACTGGGCTCCTTCAGATGGTATGGAAATGCCTTCGTGAATCCATCCCACAAATGTTAACCAGACACCTAACAGGCGTCAAACCCGAATCTGGGCTCTGGGAACAACAGACACAGAAATCCAGGTAGCTGTGGAGTTTACAAACCAGTGGGAGAAAATAAACAAGCAAATCAGAGGGTAAACAGGGATGGAAAGTGCTGGTGAAAATAAAGCAAAGAGAACAGAGTCCAAGTAGGAAGGGGCAGCTTTAAATGAGGCCTTCGGGTGGAATGTGGTCAGACCTGAAGAGGGGGGAGGGGCATGAGATGCCTGGGGAGTGTGTCCCAGGCAGAAGGGGTTGGGGGTGTGTGAGATGCCTGGAGAGTGTGTCCCAGGCAGAAGGCATAGATAGGAAAAGGCCCCCGAGCAGTCCACGTGGCCAGCACAGTCAGGAAGTACAGAACACAGAGGCTGGTGAGGCCCGAGCCCCCAGCACACGGGCAGCACCATCACACGTGAGGTCTGAGATTTACAGGGCAGGTTGTTGGGCCGAGGGCTTTTCCAGAAGGGATGACATTCGAACAAAACGGTGACTTGATGCACCTTGTTTGTTTTTTATAACTATTTATTCATGGCTGCTCTGGGTCTTCGTTGCTGCATCAGCTGTCTCTGGTTGCAGTGAGTGTGGTGGCTCCTCTCCGGTTGCAGTGCCAGGGTTTGTTATTGCAGTGGCCCTTCTTGTTGCAGAGCACGGGCTTCAGTAGTTGCGGTGCGTGGGCTTGGTAGTTATGGCTCCTGGGCTTAGTTGCTCCGCAGCACGTGAGATCTTCCCTCATCAGGAATTGAACTCGAGTCTCCTGCACTGGCAGGCAGAGCCTTTATCACAGAGCCACCAGGGAGGCCCGCAGCTTGGGTGTTGTCAGATCACTATAGCTGCCCGCCATGCGAGGCCTGGTCAAGGGGCTCTGGGGGTGATCCAGGCAAGGATAACTGTGATTTGGACTAAATAATAGGGGTTGGAGTTTCCAAATACACATTGAAAGCGCAGCCAGTGGGACTGGCCCACGGACTGCGTGAGAAAATGAGAACTCCAGCATTCAGCTTTGACTTGACCGGCTCCATAGAGGGAGCTGCAGGTCCATGAGATGCCGCCAACAATGCAGACTGGAACCGTGGAAAGCGAGGAATCCAGATCTGAACGTGTTAAGTCTGAGATGTTTGTCTGGAGTCCAAGGGGAGAGATCAAGTCTGGGGAGGAATGTATAGACATGAATTCCAGGGGAAAGTGGAGCTGGACATGGAAATCTGGGTGTTAGCAATAGATAAGCGCTTCCCTGGTGGCTCAGAAGATGAAGAATCTGCCTGCAGTGTAGGAGACCTGGGTTCGATCCCTGGGTTGGCAAGATCCCCTGGAGAAGGAAATGACAACCCACTCCAGTATTCTTGCCTGGAGAATCCCATGGACCAAGGAGCCTTGTAGTTAATAGTCCATGGGTCACAAAGAGTCGGATGTGACTAAGTGACTAACAATAGATAGATGGGATTTTAAACAGATGGCAAGAGATAAGATGACCGAAGGACCAGTCATGAAACAGGGTAGAGAGGTCCAAGGATTAGTTCCAGTCACTCCAAGACTCAGGAATTAAGGGGGTGGGAGAAGGCAGAAAAGATCCTGATATTCATTGAGCACGGGGTCCCAGAAGTCGAGGGGGGACCAAAGTGTTCCTGGAACAAAGTGACTGGCTGGGTCATTATTCTCCAAGGATGTAAAGACAAAGCTGGTGAGCCAACCCCTGGGTCCACCATGAAGGGGACTTTGTGAGTGGGAGAAGTTCAGGGGTGGCAGAGACGATGAAGCTGGATGTCTGGGAGGAGGTGCTGGGGTTGGAAGAAAAGACAGGAGATGGTTGTCTAGAAGGGCAGAGCCACTGGCTGACGTGCACCCTGGGCCGCTAGGGGTGCCCACTAGAGGTTAAAACTCATAAATGTAACTGGATCTAATGCAGGTCAGCTGCCCAAGCAAAAGAGTATCCAAGAAAAAAACCAATTGATAGAGGTCAGTCCATCTCATAAGATCAAGGATGGATGGAAAAGGATGAAGAAGGCTAGACCTTTTGAAAAAGATGAACCTTGATGCTGGGCTTGGCTGTTCACACACATGGACTCTGACTTCATTTTACATGTGATGGACTTCATGATAGGAAGCCCGTCTCAAAATTGACACCAAAAAGAAAAGCCTTAAAACGTACATTTTCTAGGATAAACCTAGAGGACAAAATATCAAGTGGACTGCATGAAGACTGTGCCTTTCGTTGTGGGTCTGTCCCTCCAGGGCCTTCCCTGGTGGCTCAGCAGTGAAGAATCCACCTGCCAGTGCAGGACATGCGGGTTCAATCCCTGGGTCGGGAAGATCCCCGCGAGGAAGAAATGGCAACTCACTGCAGGATTCTTGCCTGGAGAACCCCATGGATGGAGGAGCCTGGCGGGCTACAGTCCATGGGGTCATGAGAGTCAGATCAAGCAACAGCAGCTGTCCCTCCAGAGCAGGGCTGCCTCAAATGATCCATCTGGCATCTCTGAATCTCAGCACCTTGTCCGAAAAGGAGAATCCACATGTCAGGTAACCAGATCAGCCATCTCTCTGTCCCCAGGGACCATCCTGGCTTTACCACCAGCCTGGCATGGTGGGTCACTCGACTCCGAGAGTTTGACTGAGAGCAAAACCAGGGCTGGTGAGTGGGTGGGGGTCCACAAGCCCTCAAAAAGTGCTCCTTCAGCTCCTCCACGGTTATTGTGTGCCAGGCCTGCCCGCCCTTCAATGCTTCCTTTCAAACATCTCCTCACTGTGGTTCCCAAACATTCAATGAAACACAGAAAGTATCTTCGGTTTTTCTCCGAGTGAAATGCATTCTATTTATATGACAATCTACCTTCCGATTTCAGAGCAAAAGCGCCTTTCTTTTACGAAAAGATGATCGTTTCTTCACTGTCCCTTATGTGACAGAGTGTGGACGTGTTCAGATCTGAGCCCTGACTTCTTCTGGACATGTGACTGTCCCTTGAGACTCAGAGGTGGAAGCCCTGCCCTGGGGACAGTCAGGCAGCTTGGAATCTGTGCTGCCCATCTGCTGGCCCCCAGGGCAGCCCAGCCTGCCTCCAAAAGCCCTCAATCAGGCTAAGGTTTGGTCTCTTAAGGAGCTCCCTGTGGCTCGGCTGGGCTTTTGAACCTTGAGGAGGGTGGGTCAGGTCTGTTTCCATAAAAAGACTTATTGCTTTGAAATTCTGTCTTCTTACAGACCTGGCAAGGGCACATTTACTGGAGTTCATCAGAAGCTTTTAGATCGGGTCCTTTGTCCTATGCTTTTATGTTTTTATGTTTGATTTTTGTTTGTGTGTTTTATTGTTGTTGTTGTTTTTTGCACTTGTGTTAGAAAAGTTTGTTAAGTAAATCAAAAAGTATGTTAATTTCTGCGTTTAAATAACTGTGAGGTCAGACTAAGGGGAGGAGCCCTCTGAATTCCAGGGGACACTCTTGGGAAGACACAGTCCTCTCTCCTCAGCAGCCTTCCAGGACAGCAGAGGAGCAAAAGGGGCTCCCTCGCCCCGGGTACGGACCAGAGGCCGCACGGGCCCACGGTCCGCACTGAACCTTTTCTTCAGTTTTCAGGTTGGAAGTGCAAGCCAGGCATCTCAGTCTTCTCATCCAGATGAAGGTCAGGGTATATCAGCAACGTGCTCAGGGTCACACAGGTAATAAATGGCTGAGATGTGAAACCAATGAAATCAAGCCCTTCCCGCACAGGGGCTTCTCCTGTGATCCGAGACACATCTTCACCTGGTGGGCTTCCCTGTCCCCTGACATCTGGGTTTATCTCAGGATTTGTTCTTCTCTCAAAGCAAACAGGATGGATGCCAAGCACTCTGGGGGTGGCCAGGGATCAGAGAACACCCTTTCCTTTTTAAAATGTCCTCTAGCGGAACTTACCTTGTGGTCCAGTGGTTAAGACTTCACCTTCCGATGCAAGGGTTACAGGTTTGATCCCTGATTAGGGAGCTAAGATTCTACATGACTAGTGGCCAAGACAAAACAAAAACAATATTGTAAGAAACTCAATAAAGACCTTAAAAATGGTCCACTTCTCCCATTCTCCCCACCTCTCAAAATAGAAAAATGTCCCATGGTTTCTCCCATCCAAGTACTAGCCAGGCCCGACCCTGCTTAGCTTCCGAGATTAGATGAGATCAGGCGTGTTCAGGGTGGTATGGCTGTAGACTTGTCTGGCTTCTGATGTGTTCAGAACCCCAGGAGAAAGCATTTCATGTCCAGCCAGTATTTAGGAAGCACACTAGAGTGGCATCCACGGAATGGAGTGGCATCTACAAAGGCAAGACTTTGAGGAGGTTTAGGTGAGTTGTTTTGCAGACACCATGGTCTACGAACTCTAAAACACCATCCATACTATAGATCATCTCATCGATTGCAAGTCCACCTAAGAAGGGTCCAACTCTAGTCTGAAAAACGAATTGACCTGAATAGAGGTCAATAAGGAGGGCACCAAGTCTGCGATCGCTGCTTTTCCTTAGCCCTCATGCTAACCCTCCCCCTACTATAACCTGGTTTCTGACCTGTCCTGTCCTGGAAGCAGCTGCGTGCCCAGATCACCTCCTGCTATAAACACCGTAACTGTTATTCTGCCGACCCCCAGCGACCATCCTTCACCCTCTCTGTGCCTGGGCTGAGCCCTCTTCTGGGGACCCCGTGAGGGCACTGGCCTGTGTCGCCCTCATTCTAACCGTCAGAGGCCGGGACTCTCATGCCACACATTTTATAGATGAGAAAACAGAGGCTGGGAATGGTTTGCTGAAGCACCCAGAGCCCAGGCTTTGAGCTCAGGGGTTTCTCCCCAAAGCCCACTGGTCAGCCTGCTCGCCTACGTGGAGACCCTTCTCCTCCAGACATTCTGATGGCCACAGTCCTGCACGTGGCCCTCTCCGTCAACAGTGAGCTCGACACAGCCCCTGGGCATCGTGGGTGCTGGTGGTCTTCCCTTACCCCTTCCTCATTCCATCCTTCGATCCCCTATACTGGTCTCTGCACAATCCCACGTCTATGTCCAACTCAAATGTCTTTCCGTGTTTCAGAGACTCGCTCCCCACAGGCTTCCCAGCCCCTTCTGCAGCCTTCTTATCCTCTTTCATGACATTCCTCTTTCTTGAAGCTTCTCCTTGGCTTGGGCTGCAGTGATGAACATTTACGCAGTCTCCCAGAGGGCCCAGGAGACTACAGAGGAACAAGGTTAGAGAAAGGGAGGTAATCAGGTGAGGCTCAGCCCTACGTGTGCGGGCATGCTAAGTCACTTCAAGTCGTGTCCAACTCTGAGGCTCTGTGGACAGTATCCAGCCAGGCTCTTCTGTCCATGAGATTCTCCAGGCAAGAATACTGGAGTGGGTTGCCATGCTTACCCCTAGGGGATCATCCAGATCCATGGAATCAAACCTGTGTCTTTTGTGTCTCCCGCATTGCGGGCCGGTTCTTTCCCATTAGCGCCCCCTAGGACGCCCGCTCATCCCTTGGAAGGTCAGAAAGTGGGCTGTGCACCTTCCCTATGGGGGTGATTGAAGGGTGCTTGTGAGATGCGTCCTCAGAGTTATAGGGCAGGGACTGGACGTCAGTGTGGGGCCTTGACACACTCTGGCTCCCTCTGTGTCCTCACAGTGGAGCCCTGCCTGGGGTCAGGAAGCTTGTTCTTAACAAGTAGATCGGGTGAAGCTGATGAAGTTGGGGCCACATCACAGTTTCTGAAATACGCAGGCCCTGGTCCCTTAGAGCTCTGGAAACAGCAGCTCAGAATGATCGGACAGCCTGAACAGGTCCCCAGAGCAGGTGCTTCTTAGGCAGTGTGAGTGAGAGTGGGGGCCGGTCGAGAGGGGGAAGTTGAAGCCGGCTGTCTCAGGCGTCCGGCACTGGAGTCAGGTCCCCGAGCCCTGATTTTCTCATCTGTGGGGCATACGCCACATCCGTCTTGGCAAGTCAGTCACGAACCTGAGAAAGCTTTGCAACCCTCTTGCACCCGACCTGCCACAGACAAGGCCCTTTCAACCTTCCACTAAAAGAGTGCGAAAGCTCCAATGCTCCATACATGGTATCTTTGTGAATCAAACTTAAATGATTGATTACGGAGGTCTTTTTGGTTAATAATGTGAGCGGACATTGAAATGTGTGTACGTCTGGATTTGAGAAATAAAATAGGAAAGCCCGTTAGAGGAAAGAAGTAAAGCTTTGTGTTATATGACAATGAGAGAAACAAGAAAAAGCAATGTTTTGCCAAAATCTCTCATACATGTGAGAAGCCAGGCAGAAGGCCCAAATTGCCATAAAGAATGGGCTTCTCTGGGCGTGTCTGCATACCAAGGGTCTAAGCGCTGCAGGAGCTTGGCCCTGTCAGAGAGGAAGGAGAAAAATCCCTCATCTTGTTTTGGCTTGTGCAACCAGGGAGGGTTGGGAGTTTGGAAAGAAAGACTGTATTTATGTGTGACCTTAACTTGATTTACTGACACTGACAAGCCAGCTTGAGACCGGGAGCCCTGTCTCCCCAGGAGCCCCAGCTCGCCTCTCCTGCTCTGCAGGGACTAAAAAGCCGCACAGCCCTTCACCCACCCTTGAAGCAGGTGGGAGCCCAGCCCGGTGGCTTCACAGGGCTTCCTGCATGCGGGCAAAGGTGCTCTGCCATCAGGGGAGGCGGCCAAGTGGCAGCCGGGGAACCACAGACATGCCGGCTGCCACCCGGATCTCTCTTCTGAGAAAGTTCAGGAAGTGTGCTTTCCAGGCATGGCCACGAGCGTCACCTCCATCTGAGGAAGGGACTCTGAACTTGGAAAGACGAGAGACTGGGGAGAGGGTGTCTCTCTCCCCTCCCCCACTTCAGTTCACAGTGTCAGAACCTGCCCTGCCGGGACCTGTCACTGCAACACGAGAGGGAATTTTCAGATCTTCGCCTCCTCGTTTCCTGTCGTTTCTGCTGCCACACGGTTCTCTGGAAAAAAAAAAAAAATGAGTCTTTTGTTCACCTATGCATGCACTTAATCAGAGGTGGATGTGTTCACCCACTCACCTATTTACATAAACTGGGCCAGGTCTGTGCAGGGCGTGGGGAGTGCAGTGTGAACCAGAAGGCGTCGGTCTGCTCCCCCAGGCTCCTCCTTGGCTCAGGGGGTGGCGTCTGGATGGGCAGTGCGCCCCAGAGTTTCACAGGAACCCGCAAAACCAAGCCCAGGTGCTGGAGAAAGTGAAAAGCAGACAGCGGCCAGCCCCAGGCGAGGATGGGGCAGCCTGGAGCATCTCTGGACAAATAATAGAAGGCTGGGAGGACGAGCGTGCATTAGGTGTTAGCCCCTTTGTAGATAAGGAAAACAAGCAAATTCTCGGTCTTCAGTTTTTGAGTTACTAAACAGATTTGCCCTCGGGGGAGCAAGGCTGCTGATGGACATAAAGCCCGGAAAGTAGCCCGACTGCAAGGACACAGACTCATCAATTTCGGGAAGAAGTTTGGACCCAAGGGATAACCAGCTGGGGAACAGCCTGAGACGTGCATTTACAGGCGGCTCGGTGGCTCTGCAGAGCCGGGGGGAGGCGGGGGTGGGATGGAGGCAGGGTGTGCTTGTCACGTCTCGGGTATCTGTGACCTGACCCAGGACAGGGGTGATGTTGCGCAAAGAAAGAGGAGGAAGGGGAAACCGGCGAGAGGGCAAGAGGACCCCCTGATGGGGCCTGCCACGTCGGGGAGGAAGGAGATGCCGAGTGTTTCTAAGGAGCCTTGGCTATGCTAGTGGAGAGACTTGACAGAGAGGAACCCCCCGGGGAGCTCTGCTGGGAACCACACGGCTGGGCGACCCAGGGAGAGAGTGGCCAGGCACACACACAGTGCTCCCCTCAAGACCTGGCAGCTGGGTGACCTGTAACCACATTCCAGGCAGAGGATGCTCCCTAAGGGAGACCTGAGTGTGAAGCTTCCTTCCAAGGCCACCCTCATGACTCAGGCCCATCCTCAAGCATCAGGGGACGAAGGGGGGCCACGTGGGGAGGTTGAGAGCAGTCATGGAAAGTCAGGCTTTTCAGGGGACAGAGAAGCTGGTGATGAGCTCTACGTTGAACACAGTGCTTTTAGGGGGTGCCTTTGAGAAGTGCTGGAGGAGGGGCCAGGAGAGCCCTGCTTCTAGAACCCAGAGGACAGGGATGTCCAGACTGGGAAGAGGTCCAGGGAGCGGTCAGCACTGTGGGTGTGAGATGGGGATCGCCATGGGGGAATGCGCACAGTGAGGAGAGGAGAGAACCCCGGGGTAGAGTTGTAAGCACAATTGCCTTTAAAGAGTGAGCAGAAAACAAAGAAGCAAATAAAGAGGGCTTGAGGAGGAGAAATTACCAGATCAGAAAATACAGCCAGGAAAAAAGCACTATCAAAGGAGGCAAAAGAAACTCTAGATATTGCAAAATCGGTCCAGCGATCAGAGCAGCCAAGAAAAACGAGGCTTTAAAAGCCCCTGTTGGGTTTAGATACACAGAGAAACCTCTACCAATTTGGCAAGGATGGAGTCGGTGTGTGGAGAGAAGGGAAGCCCATGAGTGAAGACTAGGGGAGCAGTCAGAGCAGAGTGCAGGACACCACGTAAAAATGCAAGAAAAGGAACCAGAGAGCGGTACCCATGAGGTCCAGAGAGGGCTTTTTCCCCTTTCAAGTTTGCAGAGACTTGAGATATCTGCTAACGGCAGGAAGAGCCAGTGTACAGGAGAAGTCGGAGATTTTGGAAAAGGAACATAAGGAAGAGTGAGGCCACGGAGGCATGCACGCAGGAGGAGGGGTGCAGACCCCGATGGAGAGCCCTCCTCAGCCAGGAGCAGACAGGAAAGACGGACGCTTGCGGGGAATCACACTGTCGGAGTTTGGAGAAAAGAGGTGAACAGAATTTTTACCTCTGGTCTCCAAGCTCTGAGAAGTAGGCAAAGTGATCTGCTGACGGTGTGGGTGACAGGCGGCCGGGTCTGCTAGCTGATGAAATGGAGACGTTTTCGCACAGTTGTGAGTAAGTGCAGGAGGGGAGCCATCCAGGGAAGCCTGGGAGATGAGCAGCAGCCGTGGACACCAGGAGGATAGCAACCCAGCCTCTGTCTACACTGCAGGCCTGAGACGTGCCCGTGACTGTGCTCTGTGACCACGCTCCTTTCAGTAGTCGTGAAAACTTCAAAAATGCCGAACTCTGCAGGTTATCGTAAAACCTACTATTCAAGTTTGTTACCCTTTCCTCCCCTCCTACAAAAAGGGGTATGCTGCTATGCTTGTGAGCTAGTAGTAGAAGATGGTCTTGAAACTGGCTAAGCTACCTTTCAGCTCTTCTAAGGAAATATCAGTGAGATTTTTGAAGCCCTTTGATAACACATATTGGAAGCCCTACGCTGGAATCTTCCCAGTTTCCAAACCAGCCACTTGGTTAACTCCCTCTTAGCACCACACATGGCAGACCCACCACGACCATGACTCTTGGTCCCTTAGTCAACCTAACTTGTATGCGTGACCTCTAAGACAGGTCACGGCCTCTGAGCCCCGTGGAAGGGGGCAGTGCTTTAGGGAGGGCACCTCCCACGTGAAGAGATGCTGTAGATTCATGCTCGTGCTAAGTCATGTCTGACTCTGTGCGACCCCATGGACTGTGGCCCACCAGGCTCCTCTGTCCATGGAATTCCCCAGGCAAGAATACCGGAGTGGTTGCCTTGCCCTCCTCCAGGGGATCTTCCAAACCCAGGTATTGAACCCTCCTCTTCTGCACTGGCAGGAGAATTCTTTTACCACTGAGCCTCCTGGGAAGCCCACTGTAGAATAAGGAATATCATTTAAAGGAATTGAGCCAAAAAATTCTTTACATTTTGCATTTCACTTGTGAAGCATTCCATGTGATTTATTATAGACTCTGAACTTTCAAAACCTATTATTTGTTCTGACTAACATGCTACTAAATGCAAATTTTCTCCAAGTTTTTTTTTTTAATAGTACAAAGTCTTGATATTGCTGTTAGAATATTGAATAGTGGATTATGCAGGGATGTTATTTGAGAACACCTCAGCACAGGATTTCCTTCTATGTTGCAGTAAAAGCAATATTTCAGAGCAACGAGTGCTGATACTTGGTGCTCTCCCTGAAAGAAAGAAAGCTGTCTGTTTTAGAACCAAGTTGAGATCAGTCACTAACAAGTGTCATTTCCTTTAATGTGATTGTTATGTTTGGCTTCTTTTTGTGGTCATTTTCTATTCATCCAAGAAGGTGGTGCGAGTGTATAGTCGGGGTAACAGGAGGTTTTTTTCTTTTTTTTTTAGGACTCGGGAACTTATTAGAAGGGTCAGAGAAAGGAATAGAAAGAAAAAGAAAGTTTTTATTGATTGATGTAGAATGTTCCACAAGGAATCAATAGACACCCCTGGAAATGCGTGTGTGGTGCAACACAGGACTCCTGGGTGTCCGCTCCCAATCAGTCTGCACCACGGCCGTGGAGGCGGGCTGTCCCCCCCCTTACAGATGGGGAGACCAAGGCTCATCCAGCTGGGCTGAACAGCATGTAGGGGCAGAACCCAGGCTCTCTCTGACACCATAGACTGTGATTTTTCTGGAATAGCTGCTGCCTCCTGCTATTTGTTTCCCTGCTCATTTAATCCCCGATAACCTTGCCAACTAAGAATGACTCCCACTTTTGCAGAAGTGGCCTGAAAAATTCCTTCTCAGTCTTTGATGCTGAGTTAAATCACAACCTTCTGTGGATACCTTCCTTGGGTGCCTCAGCCTTTCCAGGTTAGGTAGCCTTCATCTTGTATGCGTCAGCCTTAGCCGTGCTGTGTGGAATCCCTAAGCATCTGTGTTGGCCTGTTTTCTACTGTGGGCTGGGTGCTTCCTATGGACACTTGCGCACTTAAAGATTGATGAATGGATGCATTTATTTTAATATAAATATACAAAACACACAAAATTAAGAATTTGACAAAATTTCTTTATAGATGAATTACTGGAGACCACTACGGGAATGGTTTGTTTAATTATGGCTGAAAAGCACCACAAGAATGACTCTTGGGGTGTCATTTATTCATAAATGCTTCCTCAAGCAAATTCCAGAGTACTCTGGCACTTTAGTAATGGGCCCAGTACTTATGATTAGCCTTAGTAGGTTACTTTAGGGACTTGGCAGGTTTTATAAGGTGAATCTGAGTAAGCAAAGAACCTATTTCTCATTCCTAAATCATGATAACTTTATTCAGATATGGCTTTCTCTGAAAATCTATATTGTTTTATGAATGTTATTTAATTGTGCAGGGCATTCTTATGCTCTGAGAAAACCTGGGTCATTACCTTGAGTAAATCTCCAGTTCAGTTCAGTTCAATTCAGTCACTCAGTTGTGTCCAACTCTTTGCGACCCCATGAATTGCAGCACACCAGCCCTCCCTGTCCATCACCAACTCCCGGAGTTCACTCAGACTCACGTCCATCGAGTCAGTGATGCCATCCAGCCATCTCATCCTCTGTCGTCCCCTTCTCCTCCTGCCCCCAATGCCTCCCAGCATCAGAGTCCTTTCCAATGAGTCAACTCTTCGCATGAGGTGGCCAAAGTACTGAGTTTCAGCTTTAGCATCATTACTTCCAAAGAAATCCCGGGGTTGATCTCCTTCAGAATGGACTGGTTGGATGTCCTTGCAGTCCAAGGGACTCTCCAGAGTCTTCTCCAACACCACAGTTCAAAAGTATCAATTCTTCGGCACTCAACCTTCTTCACAATCCAACTCTCACATCCATAAACGACCACTGGAAAAACCATAGCCTTGACTAGACGGACCTTAGTTGGCAAAGTACTGTCTCTGCTTTTCAATATGCTATCTAGGTTGGTCATAACTTCTCTTCCAAGGAGTAAGCATCTTTTAATTTCATGGCTGCAATCACCATCTGCAGTGATTTTGGAGCCCAGAAAAATAAAGTCTGCCACTGTTTCCACTGTTCCCCCATCTATTTCCCATGAAGTGATGGGACCAGATACCATGATCTTCGTTTTCTGAATGTTGAGCTTTAAGCCAACTTTTTCACTCTCCTCTTTCACTTTCATCAAGAGGCTTTTTAGCTCCTCTTCGCTTTCTGCCATGAGGGTGGTGTCATCTGCATATCTGAGGTTATTGATATTTCTCCCGGCAATCTTGATTCCAGCATACCTGCCAAAAATATCTAAAGGAGGCAAAAAGATGCACCCAATTTTTTAAGACAAAATTCAAAAGAAGTCTGTTCTTCCTTTATCTGTCAAAATTGGCCACCAGGACAATAAAATGCCCCCACCTACCATGTTTGTATTAAATTGAGGAAGTCGAATCAAAGGAAAGACCTGGTGAATCTCCCGCTGGTCTTGGTTTAGCGTGTGTTACACATGCCCCACTGCCTCCAGATCAAGCCATTCCTGAAGGTACCCTTGGTTCTGGTTCACCTTCCAGGCTCGTCTGCTCCTCTCCTCCAGGCCTCCTTTGCCAACCTTAGTTTAGTGCCTATTATGAGGATACAATATCAAGCCTTTAAAGGTCTGAGGAACAGATTCTGGATTCTCCCAAGTAGGTGCCTGTGCCCTTGGGCTCTGACTTCTCTGTAGCGCTTACTCTACATTGCGTGTGTGGAGAGACCATATGACCCTTCTGGTGTTTACCTGTTTCTGGAAAACAAACTTCCCTTTTACAGAACTCTCTTAGTTTCAACATCAAGTATTAAAGCAATACCTACAAATGAGCAGTAATGGCTCGTCATCCTGACATGAGAGCTCTTTGACAAAGATGATGACAGCAGATTGGGGTTTCCCTCTCTCCCCTTTTCTGTCTCTCTCTGTCTCTGTGTCCCCCACCCTCTCTCTCTCCACCTCTGTCTTTTTAATCAAGATAATGTTTCACAATTTCCACAAGAAACAAACAGATGCTTCCCTTGTTTTTGCAAAGCAATCACTAAAACAAGCAAGAAGAAAGGAAATAAAGGGATTTATTTCACATTCCCTAGGCGTTCACCAATAAGATGGACATCAGCACAGTTAAGAAAAACAGTTTTTTTAAGCAGGCTTGTTAAACACACGGGCTTCCCTGATGGCTCAGCAGCAAAGAACCCACCTGCAATGCAGGAGACATGGGTTTGATCCCTGGGTCAGGAAGATCCCCTTGAGAAGGACATGGCAACTGACTCCAGTATCCTGGCCTGGAGAATCCCATGGGTTACAGTCCGTAGGGTTGCAAAGGGTCAGACACGACTTATCAACTAATAACAACGACAAAGGACACACAAACACAAGAAATGAAAAGCGCTCCTGCTCAGCAGTGGGCGTTTTGGCCTAAGATGTGCTGTGAAACACCACCGCTCTGGTTGTCCCGGCAAAGGCTTTAGAGAATCCTAACTAAAATTCCTCCGGAGGCTCAGCTCTGGATTTTCACGGAGAGACTGGACAACCCGTTGGGAGCACTGCCACGGCCAGGAAGGCAACACCGAGCTTGGTAACAAGATTTTAGCTGCTCCAGTTTCCCAGGACAACAGCCCAGGCCTTCCAGTGGCTGCATCGATTTCCAAAGTGTTCACCCTAGTTATGAAGTTCACTAGGACTCCATGAAATTGCACCGAGTCAAAGCCATCCTCTTATTTTATGACAGTCTCCATTCACCAGTGGAAAAGAAATGAAAAAATAGTGAATAAAAGAAAATGCAAAATCCACACAAGATGGAGAGAGAACCCACTGCCTAAGACAACATCTCCTGGGTCTCCAGTCCAGGGCACTTACATGTTCTTTCACTGGGTCTTGCTTTGGGGGCTCACCAAGAAGCACAGCACCTGTTCCTTGTGGGCAGTGAGCACTGAGTTTCTCTTGGCCCTCTCAGAGGCCCTCTGCTGATTGGAATTGATGGTATTGGAGTTGTATTTACAACTGGGTCAAGTGACTGCAATGAAGTGAACACAAAGTACAGAGCTATTTGCACTCCGATAAAACCCGGGTCATCAGCATACATCAGCCTGCCCTCCAAGAGGAAGATCCACATGGAAACACGGGTGGCATAGCTGACATGACAGCCCAGACTCAGGTCCGGGAGATTGCCGCAACTTGTTGTGTGGTTGATCCCTGGCATAGCTGGGCGGGGTCCCTTCCAGCAGACCCCGGTTAACACTTGGTCCCAGAGCCTGGGTCCCTGCTGCAGGCTCCGGGCCAAACTGTCCTTTGTAACAGCTGACAAGCAGCAAGGTCCTCCCTCCTCCAGGGCTGGCTGGAGGAGTAGGCCTTGTTAGCCCACAGCAGAGCATTCTAGAGCTCCGGGGGTCTCAGGCTGGGAGTCGGAGGGCGAAGGTCAGCACAAGAATAAGTCCAGCAGGGTCATTACAGAAGCAGAAGCACTGGGTTCCCATGGACCTGCCTGTGGCTTAGACTTCACGCCTTTCCCCTCCGCTTACCCCTTCCCACATTCATGTGCCCTGTGAAAGGCTTGCAGAAGACTCCCCATCGCTGTAGGATACTCCATTTGGTTTTTCCTCTCACCTTCTTGAGACCTGCTTACAGATCAACACGGGCTTCCCATGGCCTCCCAGATCAAGCCGTTCCTGAAGGTGCCTCAGCTGTGGTCCACCTTCTGGGGTCATCTGGTTCTCTCTTCCATGCCAGAGCCGCGCTGAGCCTAAAACCTCTCGCTTGATCTGCCTGCCCATCCTACCACGGAGGTCCTCCTGCTGAGAGCATTCTTTCCCCTCACCCTCCAGAGAATGTCCCCTCTTTCGGGGATCCAGCACTCCTTGTATCAAATCGCTAAGACTGCAGTAATGAAGCACCCAGACTAGGAGGCTTAAACCTCTGGAAACTAAGGCCTGAGATCTATTGCCTGAGGTGGAGCCGATGTCATAATATAGAAATAAAGTGCACAATAAACGCAATGCACTTGAATCATCCCAAAGCCATGCCCACCCCCACCCTCCCACCACGGGAAAATTGTCTTCCATGAATCCAGTCCCTGGTGCCCGAAAGGTTGGGGACCTCTGCTTAAACAGCAGGGATGTGCTGTCTTGTGGTTTGAAGATTGGAAGTCTGAGATCAAGGTGTAGGGAGGCTGGTTCGTTCTGAAGCTGTGATGAGGGTTCTGACTCATCTCCCTCTTCTGGCTCCTGGTGGTTTGCTGCCAATCCCTATATTCCTTGACTGGTAGAAGCATCACCTGACTCTGCCGTCATCCTCACCTTCTCCCCACGTGCCTGTATCCAAACCCCCCTCTTTTTTATAAAGACAGCCATATTGAGTGAAGCCCGCCCTAATGATCTCATTCTAACCTGATCGTCTGTAGGGATTCTCTTTTTAAATAAATTCAGTCATGTATATTGGATGAGGGGGAGGGAAGGGGTAGGTAGGATTTTCACACATCATTCTGGGGACACAACCAGCCCATTAACCCCCTCTCTGCATTTCACTCCCTGCCCCCATCCCAACCAGAGCCCCTCCTTGCTGTGGCCTGCGGACCCCCATATATACTTCAGCTAAACCTAGGCTCTCAGAAGGTGGGGTTATCGCACTTCCTGATTCCTGCCCCACTTTTCTGAGTTCCTTGAGGACAGAAGGGTGAGGATGTCTTTAGTCTGAGACCTGCACTGGGCAGGGACCAAAAAAAAAAAAAAAGTTGTCAGCTTGACAAGCTGTTCCAAGTCCTCCTAATCTTCAAATAGGTGAGTGCGGGCTCTGCTCTGAGGTTGTGAATTTCCCTGTGCATGGAGACTCCCTGTCCCTTGCGTCTTTCTCTCAATGGGGCCTGGAGGAAGCCGGGAATACCGGCTTAACCCCATCAGGATGCCCACAAGGATGCTGGCTCTGCCTGGATGCTTGGTCAGGAGGGGCACTCGGAGGGGACAGGCCTGATGGTTTCAGGACCACATCTGCACCTTTCAGAGGAAGAGACAGAGGCCTGGTTTCTCCCTAAATCCAATCACCTCTGAGAATAGAATTTTCCTTTCTGGAGCCTCCTATTAAGTGTCATTTGAGAACGCACAGTTGGTATTTCTCTAAATATATGTGGGCTGCTAATCTCTTGATCCTCAAAGGGAGTCTTTTAGTAAATATTTTTAGCATTTAAATGAAAGTAGTAAGTGTCATTAACTAATTTTAGGCCATCCCTCACGAATAAAGCACAGAACTCTTTGGAGAACAGAGTTTCCTGACTGTCTTGAAGGAGCTGATTCTTTTTAACCACAACTGGTTTCAAGTTTCAAGGTGTGCTGGGGACCACTGCAAAGCAAACATCCAGCATTGTATCCCTGTAGCAGCACCTTCTAATCGCCTAGACAGGACACAAAGGAAGCAATCTCTCTCCTTATCAGGAGAGGAAGACGCCACAAACATGCAGGCCCTGCTTCTGCGGTCACCGTGGCTTAGGAATCTTCCCTCCGGGTCACGGAAGACTTGATTTCCTGTCCACTGTGCCTGCACCTTTCCTGGGGCTAAACTCTCCTGGGAAAAGAGAGGCCTGGGAAAGAAAAAAAAGGCTGAGATTCCCTCTGTGATTGTTGTTGTTTTCAAGTAGAAGCTTTATTGAGGTGTAATTAACATACCTTAGCGTCCTGAAATGTACAAGTCAGTGGTTTCCACAGAGCTGTGCCAATATCATCCCTGCCTAATTCCAGCACATGTTCATCCCCTCCAGAAGAAATCCCATCAGCAGTCACCCCATCCCCATCCCTGGCAACCACTTTCTACTTTCTGTGGATAAAGAGGAAGATTAGCTTTGGGGATCAGCTTGTATATTTAATGCTTTGCTCAGTGAGCAAGGGCAAAATGCAAAGAGCCAACAGTAACTCGGTTTAATTTTCTAGGGAGCTTGTTCTATGTCATTAAAAGAAAAATTGTGACTTTTCATTAGGAGAGATGGATTTATTGAGTCTGCGTCCCGGTGAGACAGAAAGGAGGGACGGAGGTAGCAGGAAGCTTGGACTCACCCTCCTCACTCTGTCGGGGTGTGATCTGGCCTCGTGCAGCTGGGACCTCGTAGAAGTTGGGAGAATCCAAGACTGACCAGAAATGAGCACTCAGGACATCTCGGATCTCATGCCCAGAGCCATCAAGTTACCAAGAGACTCTGCAGATTGTGGGGTGGCTCTGAGTCCGCAGCTCCTCCATCAAACATCCCAGGCTCTGAGCCCAGCTGATTCCCAGCATAGGGATAACAGAGCTTGGGGTGGACCAGTCCCAAGGGGTGAGCTGGAGGCCAGACCTGAATGTCTAGCTTCTTTGGGCATCCCTCCCTGCTTTTATGGGCTTCCCAGGTGGCCCTAGTGGTAAAGAACCCACCTGCCAAGGCAGAAGACCTAAGAGAAGAGGGTTCAGTCCCTGGATTGGGAAGAGCCCCTGGAGGAGGGCATGGCAACCCACTCCAATATTCTTGCCTGGAGCATCCCACGGACAGAGGAGCCTTGCAGGCTATGGCCCACAGTGTTGCAAAGCGTCAGACACAACTGAAGTGACTTAGGATGCATGCATGCCCCCATTTTGTGTTGAATGAAGTCAGTCACTGAATAAATGCTTTCTGACAATGGCCTTGGCGGATAAATCCATCACTCAGAGGGGCTGGATTGAGTGCAGACACTCACAAACCCACGTGTTTACTCAGCATACGTTGACGATTGTCATGGAAATCATATCCACACCAATCTCTGAAAGAGGAGACTCCCCTGGACGTTGGATGCTAGGCGCGCTCCTCAGCAGTTCAGGGTCACTTTGGAATACGTGCCGAGGGGCAGGAAGAGAGGGCACACACGTTAGGAGTGAAATCTGACGCATCCAGGAACCGAGGACGGAAGGAAGAACAGGCTTGGAGCAGGAATAAATTGTTTCTACTGAGCTGTTGAGCTCTGTAGCTATCTACCCCTAGCCATACATGTATGTGCAAGCACACACACACACACACACGTGCACACTTGTGGCTACACATACACCCTAATGAGAAAACTTCTCGATCACTGAGCACTCACTCTGGGTCAGGTGCTCTTCTCACAGTTTTATGTCCGTCTTTCCCTTTGTCTTTCCATAACTCAGCAAGATATAGATGTAGTTAGCCCCCTTTTCCTCCAGGAAATGAAGAAGTTTCAAATATTATGGTGTGTGTTAGTTGCTTCAGTTGTGTCTGACTCTTTGCGACCCCACTGACTGTAGCCCTCGGGCTCCTCTGTCCACGGAGATTCTCCAGGCAAGAATACTGGGAGGGGATTTCCTTGCCCTCCTTTAGGGAATCTTCCCCACCCAGGAATCGAACCTGCGTCTTAGGTCTCCTGCATTGGCAGGCAGGTTCTCTACCATTAGCGCCACCTGGGAAGCCCCTGGACTACCACAGAGCCTGGGAAATTAGAAAGCAGGGATCCCCTGATGCTGAGCTTGGGTTCCCATCCAGGAAGCCAGGTCGGGGCCCTGGAGCCAGCTTTCGGCACAGAGGGTGGTCGGACAGGTGACCGTGAGAAGGATGTTCAGCCAGGTGGGAGGGACAGAGGGAACAGGGCCAGGGGTGGGGCCGGGGGTGGTGGGACAGGAAGGGGAGGCAGCGCATGGCAGGGCGCGACTTCCGGCCCAGATCTGTTCACACAAAGGCCTTGGGCTTAAATCCCACAGTACTTCCTACAAGCTGCAGAAACTGTACAGTTCTCATCTCTCGGAGGCCTTTATAGGATTCGGCACATCAAAGGCTTTGAAAACCCAGCAATCCCCAGGCAGGGGGATAGACAGGGCTTCCCTGCGGTGGCCAGGAGCTAATCCTCCTGTAAGACAGGCACATCCCAGGGCCCTTGTCCAGAGGAGCTCCGTGCCCACGACCGGGGCGTCGGGGGGAGGAGCGGGGGTGGGGCAGCCCTGGGCTGGCTCAGGGAACCTGGACTGAGACCTGGGAGGGAGTGAGTCAGTCTGCCTCGGAGCTCAAGCTGGAGGAAAGCAAGATGAGAGTCTTCAAGGAATAAAAGAGCACTTGTGGGGGGATTGCAGCTGGATCAAGCAATTTCTAAAGAAGAGGAAAAATTGGCAGAAAGCAGCAATTTTTTTTCCATTTGCTCCTTGGAAGGAAAGCGATGACAGACCTAGATAGTGCAATAAAAAGCAGAGATATCACTTTGACGACAAAGGTCCAAATAGTTTTTCCAGTAGTTATGTACAGATGTGAGAATTGGACCATAGAGAAGGGTGAGTTCTGAAGAACTGATGGTTTCAAACTGTGGTGCTGGAGAAGACTCTTGAGAGTTCCGTGGACTGCAAGAAGGTCAAACCAGTCAATCCTAAAGGAAATCAACCCTGAATATTCATTGGAAGGACTGATGTGAAACTCCAATACTTTGGCCACCTGATGTGAAGGCCCAGCTCATTGGAAAAGACCCTGATGATGGGAAAGACTGAAGGCAGGAGGAGAAGGGGACGACAGAGGATGAGATGATTGGATGGTATCACCAACTCAGTGGACATGAATTTGAACAAACTCTAGGAGATAGTGAAGGACAGGGAAGCCTGGCGTGCTGCAGTTCACAGGGTTACAAAGAGTCAGACACAACTTAGTGACTGAAAAACAACAAAAAACACTTTAAAAAATCCAGTCTGCTGCTAACTTCAACCAGTATCCTTAGGGGTGCGCAGCTAAAGGCAGGGACTTTGGACCCAAAAGTTTGGCTTTGAGTTTTCACATCACTGCTCACCGGTTGTGTGACTCTGGCAAAGTTAACAAACCTCTCTGAGCTTCAGTTTTCTCACCTGTCGCACGTGGTTGATGCCAACAGTGTTGTGAGCCTCCAAAACCTTACATGCGTGAAGTGAGGACCACGGTCCAGAAGGTGTAGGGAGCCCCCGCAGAGACTAGTTCTCCTTCCGTAGCCACGGTTGCCTCCCAGGGTGCCCAGCAAAGCTCCCCCAGCTGCTCACATACCCAGGGATCTTAAAACAGGAGGTGATTCTTCAAGGGACAGGTGAAAGGGTGTCAATAAATGTGGGAAAACTGGGTAGTTTTTAGGAGTTTCTCAGTGTGAATCCCGGAGAAGGCAATGGCAACCCACTCCAGTACTCTTGCCTGGAAAATCCCATGGAAGGAGGAGCCTGGTAGGCTGCAGTCCATGGGGTCACTAAGAGTTGGACATGACTGAGTGACTTCATTTTCACTTTTCACTTTAATGCATTGGAGAAGGAAATGGCAACCCACTCCAGTGTTCTTGCTTAGAGAATCCCAGGGATGGGGGAGCCTCGTGGGCTGCCGTCTATGGGGTCACACAGAGTCGGACACAACTGAAGCGATTTAGCAGCAGCAGCAGTGTGAATCTATGGAAGGGAGTGCACCCTGGAGACAGCTTCTGAGACACTGACCCTCTGAAACCCATGTCAAACGAGCAATACCGAACTGCTCCTCCAAAGGGAGCGCAGAGCGCAGGACGAGCACCACCACTCAGGTCACTGTTAATAAGAAAGGATATATACGTGCTATGTCACTTCTGACTCTTTACGACTCCACGGACTGTAGCCCACCAGGCTCCTCTGTCCACGGGATTCTGCAGGCAACAACATTGGAGTGGGTTGCTGTGCCCTCCTGCAGGGGATCTTCCCAACCTAGGGATCAAACCTGCGTCTCTTATGTTTTCTTTATTGGCAGGCAGGTTCTACAGATCTAGTGCCACCTGGGAAGCCCAAGAAGAAAGGTACCCGTCCTCTAACTGGTCTGTCCCTCATCATCCTTTCGCAGATTCTACAGATGATGTTGAAGCCAGTAGTCACATGTGCCTGAGGCTGTGATTATAAAAGAAGGAGCATCTGGACGCCTTTTTTTTTTTTTTTTTAGCCACATATAGTCTTACAAGTCCTTCCTGGTGACTTCCTGGTGACTCCTGGTAAAGAATCTGCCTGCAACGCAGGAGACCCAGGTTAGATCCCTGGGTCGGGAAGATCCCCTGGAGGAGGGAATGGCAACCCACTCCAGTATTCTTGCCTGGAGAGTCTCACAGACAGAGGAGCCTGGTGGGCTATGGTCCATGGGATTATAAAGAGTCAGACAGGACTGAGCGACTATTACACACAGTCTTACAGGGGAGAGTCTACATCACTGTTAACAGTAATTGACAAGAAGAGATTTAACGTAATTGACAAGAAAATGAAATCACCACCTTTGTGTATTCTTCTCCAAAATGTTTAACTTGAATCCCTCAGGAGTTTAGTTAGATGGAGATAAGCACTGCCCACCCGAAACACCCCGCCCCTCCCACCAGATAGTGCAGGAGAAGAGGGGGTGCTCTGCACTCCAGGAGACTGGGGGCAACCAGGCTACCCTGGTGTTTCTGGACGGAGGCCGCTGGGCTCACACTGAGACAATGGGGGAACAGTCAGGACTAGGTACCCAGTTTAATTCCAGCCCCTAAAGCCATGTCATACAATGTGCATTTCAAGTCAGCAGAATGAAACCTGACTTAAAATACTGTCTGAGCAGTGTGGGGAGTTGGCCCCAAGAGTTGAGAGGAGAGAAAGGATGGGGAGGAGACAGAACAGATGAGGCATCAGCTGACTTGAGGAGGTCAGTGGGAGCTGGTATGTGAGCAGGGCCTGGGGGGTGGCTGGGTCCCGTCCAGAGGAGGATTTCATTCAGCTTGAACGCAGTTGAGTGAAAGGTCCTGAGCCCAACATCCATGGGCAGGATTGTTTAGGGGGAAACCACCAAGTACAGTGGCCAGCAGGTAAGAACGGGTAAAACATAGAGGGTCACTCATGACCAAATCTGCTTTTTCCCTTCATCAAAAATACTCCACCAGAGAGAAACGAAGCCAGATAACCTAATGGCTATGAGCACACACTCTGGTTTGCAAACACCTGCTTTTGAATCTCTTTTCTGGCACCCACTGCAGAGTAATCTTGGGGGAGTTCCTTACCCTTTCTGTGCCTCAGTTTACTTGAGTAAAAACCGTAAGTGATAATAGCAATGCTTAGGTAATTAGGTTGCTGTATTATATGACTTGGGCTCCCAGGTGGCTCAGTGGGAAAAGAACCTACCTGCAATGCAGGAGATGCTGAAGATATGGGTTCTATTCCTGGGTCAGGAAGATTTCCCTGGAGGAGCATATGGCAACCCACTCCAGTATTCTTGCCTGGAGAATCCCACGGACAGAGGATGGGCTACAGTCCGTAGGTGTCGAAGTGTCAAACGCAACTGAAGCAACTGAACACAGTGTAGCATCACATGACTTACTCTTTGCAGAGCTTAGAACAGTCCTGGAGACACATAAATTCTAAAGTAACCTGTAAAAGCCTTGGGTTTAAAATAAATTTTAAAAAATCACACAGGCTGTAACTTCAAACTCATGTAAATACTTAAAAGCAGTCCCGTGTTTAAGACTCTGCACTTCCAATGTAAGGGGTGAGGGCTAAATCTCTGATGGGGGAAATAAGATCTCACATGCTGCTTGTGCACAAGATAAAAAAATACAAAGGGATAGACAGTATATTTATAATGGCTAAATCTGGACTGTGGAATCACATGAAAATATTTTCAACTCTTTTTTATGCTTGTATATGCTTTCCACAAATCATTTGCTGCAATTAAGAAGTGGGTTTCTACAACAGAAGCAAAGCAATGCAAATGATATTAGAATCTTTAACTATGAGGAATAACACATTCTTTGCTTATGTAGTATTTAAAGACTTCGAAGCAATGTGCATATAATCTCTTATGTGATTCTCCCTGTCATTATCCTCATTATGACAAAGGAAACAGTGAGCTAAGGGTCTGAAGGGTTAAATTACTTTCCGAGGTCTTGGAGTCAGCGTTAGAGTCAGCCTCCGGCTCCACAGACAAAAGCTTTCTCCCCTTTGCTTCTTATTTGCAATGAAAAATAGAGAAACACAACCGACAGGCCTTCTTAGCGATATTTCAGAGCTCCTTGTCGCTACCTGCAGTATGCCATTATCTGCAGGAACACTTGGAATTCATAAGCCCCTATTCTAGGAGGAGTGTTTTGGAGGAAGCCAGCCCAGTCCTCCGCTTTCTTATGCACGCTTCCTCCCTGACTCTGAAAGCCATGACAAAGCAGGCAGGGCCTGGGCTGGCAGGGGTCCTCTGGGCCCATTCAAATGCCTCCAGCCTGGTTTTCAGGTTTTCATCTCAGAAGGTCAGCACTGTGTGGGGAAAAGGCCCGGATCACAAGGGGGCAACTCCTCCAAGGTGAACTCCACCCATCCCACAACCTGGTCCCAAGAAGCCGTGTTTTCTTTCTCTGAAGCTGCTTTGTGTTCTGAGGCTGCCTCTCCCTGGCTTTAGGAGAGAAGCTGGAAGAGGGCTTGGTTAATGAGTGGCAGCTGCTCCATCAGGCGCTCTGGCACCCACCTTGATGAGTTGGAGCAACTCTGCTGGTGGTGACACAGCCCGCATTGCCCAGAGGAGAGGCTCAGACCCACTGACCCCTTTGATTCTGGCGGGGTGACCCTGCTGCCCTCCATTTCCCTTGAAGTTTTGCTGGTTTGATACACTTTCCCCCTAAACTGTTGCTTTCTGCCTAGCATCCCTTGATTGACTTGATTGTTGCATATTGCGAGTGTGGAATTTCTCTGGATATTTGCAGCAGGGTGGGACAGAAGCTACAAAAAAAAATGAAAAGACTGAAGACTCCTGGGGAGAAGAGTGATTTCTAAGACTTTTAAACATATCATCAACACAAAGACATTGTTAAAATGGAGTGGGGAGGGAGGTAAAACTATAACCAAACAATTTGTTTTCTCCCCAAATCACAGGAATACTCTTTCCCACTCTCTGCCAGGCTGTTTGGAGAAGGCAATGGCAATCCACTCCAGTACTCTTGCCTGAAAATCCCATGGATGGAGGAGCCTGGTAGGCTGCAGTCCGTGGGGTCGCTAAGAGTCGGGCACGACTGAGCGACTTCACTTTCACTTTTCACTTTCATGCATTAGAGAAGGAAATGGCAACCCACTCCAGTGTTCTTGCCTGGAGAATCCCAGGGATGGGGGAGCCTGGTGGGCTGCCGTCTGTGGGGTCGCACAGAGTCGGACACGACTGAAGCGACTTAGCAGCAGCAGCAGCAGCAGCAGCCAGGCTGTGGGATTACTTCCACCACTCAGCTTCTCCAGCACCAACCCCATCACTGCAGGACCATGGGCTGATGAAACTGTAGCAAACCTGAGGCCAGGGAGAAAGGTCTTTTCATTTACATTAACCCTTTTCTCTTTTAGGACTGAGCAAAGAACCCACCTGCCAATCAGGAGACACAAGAAGTGCAGGTTTGATCCCTGGGTCGGGAACATTCCCTGGAGGAGGAAATGGCAACCTGCTCCGGTATTCTTGCCTGAAAACTCCCATGGACAGCAGAGCCTGGTGGACTAAAGTCCAAAGTCAGGCACAACTGAGCAACTAAGCAGGCACTACCGGGCATCAGGCTATTTAAATGCTTTGCATTATTATCTTCTTTAATCCCTGTAAGAAGCTTTGACATGAGGACCATTACTCTCTTTTCACAGATAAAGAAAATGAGTCAGGGGGCCAGTCCGTACAGCCTGAATGCAAGCCAGATTCAGATTCTTAAGTGTCAGAGCCCTTATTCTAAGTCCTGACACCACATAGAACCACAGGAGACCGTGGGGCCAGAGCGGTTGGGGGATCACATGGTGGGAGAGTGGTTGACCGAGCAGCAGAACTCAGGCCCCCCAAGTGCAGCATAACACCATTCGCCTGCATGCGGTGCACCCGTGCACTCTGTCTCTCTCTCTCTCTCTCTCTCTCTCTCACACACACACACACACACACACACACACACTCATTCACCAAATCCATTCCTTCATTGGACTCAATGCGTAATCAACACTACTTGTTCAAAGTTCATCGGATCATTGTTAATAACCATTTGACCAGAACCTACACAAGTCCGTGCGATGTAGACGGATGTGTTGACGGGCTAGAAGAAGTGGGAGGGATGCAGGAATCCAGTGCTGAGCTCCAGTCCTCTGGGAGGCCTGATGCACAGTGCTGAGCATGCTAGGTGAGTGACACAGCCGTAAACACAGGGGACACGAACCCATAATCAATGGAAGCCAATGTATAAACACATGAGCACCACTGATAAATGCAGTTCGGAGGGGCAAAGTCCACAGGGTAACAGTCCCCCAGAGGGCACACGGGCTGGCCACAGGGGTCAGCAGGGAGCCATCCGGATGAGCTATCACAGCAGGACTGCTGGTGGCTGGGTGGTCTGCCCAGCAGGCCGGTGAGGGGTGGAGGGGTACACCTTGAGGGCCAGGAGCCCCAAGGCGTGGGCCTCGCCTGGGGCCTGGGCACAGTGCAGTCAGAACAGGATGGGCAGGGCCTCTAGGAGGCAGCTGATGTCACAGCTGGGTAGCAGCCTCTAGAGTCAGAGCTCACACCAGCCACGCATCCTGCTTGCCTGTAATAAACATCACGGAAAGGTGACTTTACAGGACCATTCTCAGAGTTGACTCAATCAGATACCCTCAATTATAGATTCATATATAAGAGTGGAGTCAGGGGTTTCCAAGGTAGCACTAGAGATAAAGAATCTATCTGCCAATGCAGGAAACATGGGTTCAATCCCTGGGTTGGGAAGTTCTCCTGAAGAAGGAAATGTCAACCTGCTCCAGTACTCTTGCCTGGAAAACCCCAAGGACAGAGGAGCCTGGTGGGCTACAGTTCATGGGCCTGCAGAGGCCCATGACCTCTGCAGAGGTGGACACAACTGACCACATCTAAGAGGGCTGTCTATGTGTTTAATGAACAGGAGAGAAGGCACAGGGAAAGAAGCAAGGCCAGAGACAGCTGTTTGTGAAGAGTCACTTAGTAGCTGAGTTTCTTCAAACTAGCTGCTTAACTTTTCTGTTCCTTGATTTCTTTCCTTACTTAAGATGGGAATATTCATGTTACCCTCACAGAAGAACATTGTGGGGCAACATGAGACAGTGTAACTTTTACAGAATGATTAGCCTGTAAGAGGTACTGAAGATATATTCTAATATAATAAATTAGGTATATTAATAAAAATCTAATAAATATGTATCTAATCAATAATATATATAAATCTGAAATTCAATAAACTTTTACAAAACAATTATTTTAAAGTGGTAACTGTTATGTTTTATCTAATAAAGTCACTTCAAGTAATTTTTTTTCCCTTTTGGGATCTTCAAATTCCATGTAAATTTCATGAGACATCCCCATGGTAGGAAGGGGGATTTAAAGAGGTAATGGTTTGTAAAGGCGATTTAATTCAGCATACCCATAAGTATAAAACCACCTTGTCTATTTGGCTTCAAAAGCTATGGTTTTTCCAGAAGTCATATACAGATGTGACAGTTGGACCATAAGGAAGGCTGAGAGCTGGAAAATTAGTGCTTTTGAATAGTGGTGCTGAAGAAGACTCTTGAGACTCTCTTGGACTGCAATGAGATCAAACCAGTCAATCCTAAAGGAAATTAATCCTGAATAGTCATTGGAAGGACTGACATTGAAGCTGAAGCTCCAATATTTTGCTCACCTGATGCAAAGAGCCAAATCACTGAAAAAGACCCTGATGCTGGCAAAGATTGAAAGCAAAAGGAGATGGGGGTGGCAGAGGATGAGATGGTTAAATAGCATCACTGAATCAATGGACATTGATTTCAACAAACTCTGGGAGATAGTGGAGGTCAGAGGAACTGGCATGCTGAATTCCATGGGGTCACAAAGAACTGGACACAACTTAATGACTGAATAACAACAATATTATGTGCACCAGTGATTTAAACAATATATAATAGAAAATTTCCAACATATAGAAAAAGAGATACAACAAACCTTATGTTTCCGCTTTAATAATACATAATTCATAGCCACTCTTTTCATTAATAACTCGTGTAATAGATTATTATTTTATTGAATTGCAGTTGCTTTACAATGTTGTGTTGCTGCTGCTGCTGCTGCTAAGTCGCTTCAGTCATGTCCGACTCTGTGAGACCCCATAGACGGCAGCCCACCAGGCTTCCCCGTCCCTGGGATTCTCCAGGCAAGAACACTGGAGTGGGCTGCCATTTCCTTCTCCAACGCATGAAAGTGAAAAGTGAAAGTTAAGTCGTTCAGTCGTGTCCAACTCCTAGCGACCCCATGGACTGAAGCCTACCAGGCTCCTCCATCCATGGATTTTCCAGGCAAGAGTACTGGAGTGGGTTGCCTTTGCCTTCTCCGACAATGTTGTGTTAGTTCCTGCTATATAGCAAAGTGATTCAGCTATATATATATACACATGTAGATAATACATATCAGTCAGTTCAGTCGCTAAGTCACGTCCAACTCTTTGTGTCCCCATGGAATGCAGCAAGCCAGGCTTTCCTGTCCATCACCGACTCTTGGAGTTTGCTCAAACTCATGTCCATAGAATTGGTGACACCATCCAACCATCTCATCCTCTGTTGTCCACTTCTCGTCCTGCCTTCAATCTTTCCCAGCATCAGGGTCTTCTCAAATGAGTCAGTTCTTCACATCAGGTAGCTAAAGTACTGGAGTTTCAGCTTCAGCACCAGTCCTTCCAATGAATATTCAGGACAGATCCCACTTTAATAATCCATTATTCAGAGCCATTTTTTTCATTAATAACTCATCTAATAGATTATCATTTTATTGAATTACAGTTGATTTACAATGTTGTTAGTTCCTGCTATATAGCAAAGTGATTCAGTTATACATATATACATGTAGATAATATATGTATATAGAGATATTCTTTTTCAGTTTTCCATTACAGTTTATTATAATTTTGAATATGGTTTCCTGTGCTATACACTAGGACCTTGTTGTTTATCTACTAGATTATTTGGAAGCAAATCCCAACATTATATCATTCCTGTGATTTTTAATTGTTTCTTTTTATATGTTTCTAGGCACCCCACTCCAGTACTCTTGCTTGGAAAATCCCATGGACGGAGGAGCCTGGTAGGCTACGGTCCATGGGGTTGCTAAGAGTCAGGCACGACTGAGCAACTTTGCTTTTACTTTTCACTTTTATGCACTGGAGAAGGAAATGGCAACCCACTCCAGTATTCTTGCCTGGAGAATCCCAGAGACAGGAGCCTAGTGGGCTGCTGTCTATGGGGTCACACAGAGTCAGACACGACTGAAGCGACTTAGCAGCAGCAGCAGCAGCAGTATAATAAAAGACTATTATAACTAGTGATTTTCTGGAATTAATTTACATTCCGTTACATTATGAAGCACAGATTTGATACGATTTCCCATCTATCCACAAGATGGATCACCAGCAGCCCTCCTCCCATTACTCACTAATGAATTAATAGTAGTATATTAATAGCAGTAATGAGGACTATTATTTATTGAATATCCATTCTATACCAGCACTGGTCCACACCAAATACTTTCCAGAAGAATAAAACCTAGACAGATGAACTACTTTGCCCCATCTTAGGGAACCGGTCGCTGTCTAAAGGGGCTTCACAGATGGCCCTAGTGGTGAAGAATCCACCTGCCAGTACAGAGGACATAGACTGGGTCCCTGGGTTGGGAAGAGCCTCTGGAGGAGGAAATAACACCCCGCTCCAGAATTCTTGCCTAGGGAAGGAATCCCATGGGCAGAAGAGGCTGGAAGACTGCAGTCCCTGGGTACACAGAGTCAGACACCACTGAGGAACTGAGCAGAAGCGTGGGCTTGAGAGCTGTCTGAATGGAGATTTGATCTCAGGTCTTTAGAAATCTAAGCTTGCAGTTGTCTCATTGGGAAAACTATTACTGAGACTGTGTGTTTCCTTAGATGCATCTCCATGTGTGTCTTGATAATATTTAAAATGTGAATCAGTGCAGTGTTACCATGCCTTTTGACCTCATCATCCTTTCCATTCAAATGAGACATGAACTTTCACAGGTAAGTTGTTATGATAGAAACGGGAAGAAAGAACACAAGCAGTGAGTCCCGGGCTTCTGGGTGTAAAGGGAATGTGTGAACACTTGCAGGGTTAATATGCACTGTAAGCCACTCACCAACACCCAGCCCCTGATTGATAAGAGACTGGGGTGAGTAAGTTGCAACATTTCCTTGTAACCCCCCAGGGAGCTGTGAGCCCATGGAGAAGTGGAGCTGAGCAGAGAGGTTGCCATCCCCTCCAGTTCATCGGAAGAAGAAGCCGGTGCCTCTCTTTCACATAGCAAGAATGATGCATGACCCAAAAGATAGGACCCAGATGAAGGCGCCTGCCTTGCAGTGATTTCCAACTGCTCAGACATTCAGGACCTGAAGAAAGAGAATAATACACACTTGGGAAAAATGCCCACATGGTCAGATGTGGTGACTGGAGGAATCACATCCCTTTGCCAGAGAAGCCAGTTCTTTGTTGTAATTTCTACAAAACACTGAACTAAATAAGCATCTATGTGACTAAATTGACCCTAATTGTCTAATAGTAAGTTTCTGCCTTTGGGCCAAGTAGAGGCTCGATAAAGAAATTGTGCTGTTACAGAAAACAAAGAAAATGATAATGTTTGCATAAAACGAGTGTCCGATATAATCTCACCTGCTTATTAGTAAGTAATACCTGACGTAGGTTTGAATCACAACCTTTCATTTCATGAAACTGACGTTACCTAAGTGGTGTATTCATCACGAGTGTTTCTCAGTCCATATGTGTGGCTTTGCACCCTCTGATCACAGACTTGCATTTCCTCAATTTCAGGCTTGAATGGGACCATGTGACCAGTTTCAGCCAACGATGCTCAAGGAGACTTGACAGAGGGCATTCCTGGGCAGGCGTACCTGCTGCTGCTCCAAACTCTGGAATGATCAGAGATACTTCGAGTAGTGGCCTGGGTTCTGGAGTGACGTGTGGCTTTGTGGTCCTGACTGATGGAAATACTGCAGGACGTGAGCCAGAGACACCGTTTTTCTTTTCTGTCATCACACCATAAAGTGGCTCAGCTGGTAAAGAATCCGCCCCAAGTGTGGGAGACCTGGGTTCGATCCCCAGGTTGAGAAGATCCCCCAGAGAAGGGAAAGGCTATTCACGCCAGTATTCTGGCCTGGAGAGTTCCATGGACTCCCCCATGAGTCCATGGGGTCACAAAGAGTCAGACATGACTGAGTGACATTCACTTTCACCATAACTTATCCTGAATGATTCAGATTAATTTTCTGAGATGAAGAAATTAGGCTTTTTTCTCAAGCCTACTTTCTTGGCTTTTTCCTGAAAATTCCGTGTGGCAAACTTGGGAACTAACATCCAAAAGGAACTGAGGAGTACTTCTTTTATTTCACTTCACTTAATATTTAAAGTATACCACCCTTATGGCAGAAAGCGAAGAGGAACTAACTCAAGAGCCTCTTGATGAGGGTGAAAAGAGGAGAGTGAAAAATCTAGCTTAAAACTCAACATTCAAAAAACTAAGATCATGGCATCCAGTCCCATCACTTCATGGCAAATAGATGGGGAAACAATGGAAACAGTTACACACTTTATTTTCTCGGGCTCCAAAAGCACTGGAGATGGTAACTGCAGCCATGAAATTACAAGATGCTTGCTCCTTGGAAGAAAAGCTATAACCAACCAAAGCAGCATATTAAAAAGCAGAAACATTACTTTGCTGACAAACGTCTGTATAGTCAAAGGTATGGTTTTTCCAGTAGTCATGTATGAATGTGAGACTTGGACCATAAAGAAAGCTGAGCACTGAAGAACTGATGCTTTGGAACTGTACTGTTGGAGAAGACTCTTGAGAGTCCTTTAGATTGCAAGGAGATCAAACCAGTCAATCTTAAAGGAAATCAGCCCTGAATATTCATTGGAAGGACTGATGATGAAGCTGAAGCTTCAATACTTTGGCCACCTGATGTGAAGAACCAATTTATTAGAAAAGATCCAGATTCTGGGAAAGATTGAAGGCAGGAGGAGAAGAGGACAACAGAGGATGAGATGGTTGAATGGCATCACCAACTCAATGGACATGAGTTTGAGCAAGCTCCAGGAGATGATGAAGGACAGGGAAGCCCAGCGTGCTGCAGTCCATGCGGTCGCAAAGAGTCAGATACAACTGAGTAATTGAACAAAAACAACAAATATTTAAATATATCTATAAATGTTTTAAATAAACTTTTTTAAAGCTCGCATATTTAAAAAATTGCTGCCTTCATTTCCACAAGAAAAAAAAAAAAACAACCTCTGGCCACACTGACTCAGATAATATCGTAAATACTGTAACATAAGAGATGCTATAAAGTTGCCACTCTTCACTTTGGGAAATGATTTGTTTGTCGTGCAGACCCTGCTTCTCTTCTGGGTGATGTCAAGTCTCCCACAGGCGGTGTTTGGGGAGTGGCAGCACATGATCCTCTTCCGTTCTGTCTCACATGCTGTCTCTCATCCCCACGGTGTAGACGAATAAGCCCCTTAAGATGGTGGAGCTGTGACTGCAGAGACAGCACCTACAGGGGATGTAGAATGGCAAGTGGCAGGAGGGGTGGCTTTCCTACTCCTGGTTCCTGGCGTCATTCAGTTGCTGTGCCTGAAGCCGCTTCCCGGGTATGACAGGTGTGACTATGTGCCACCATTTGCACGTGACATGTCTCTGCCAAGCACGCTCCCCCACTTCCCAAGCCCAGGCCGTATTCCCAGGAGCACTCTCTGTGGTGAGCCAGGGGCCCCAGGACAGAGGACGCTCTCCTCTGCACCTTCCCCTGCTGTTCTCTCCTCATGGCTTCATTTCACCAGAGCTCCATGCTGGCTTCCCCAAAATATAGAGTCTATGACCCACTAACGCACATCCCCCTGATGTTCTTAGCGTAATTGTGGATGTCCTTCCCAGATAGCTCAGTTGGTAAAGAATCCCCCTGCAATGTAGGAGACCCTGGTTTGATTCCTGGTTCGGGAAGATCCTCTGGAGAAGGGATAGGCTACCCACTCCAGTATTCCTGGGCTTCCCTTGTGGCTCAGGTGGGAAAGAATCCGCCTGCAACGTGGGAGACCTGGGTTCAATCCCTGGGTTGGGAAGATCCCTTGAGAAGAGAAAGGCTACCCACTTCAGTATTCTGGCCTGGAGGATTCCATGGACTACAGTCCATGGTGTGGCAAAGAGTCGGACACGACTGAGCAACTTTCACTTTCACTTTCCGAAATAAATATTAATTTGTCACTTCTGTGCAGTGTGCAAGAAAGAGGAGTCAAGGATCCGAACCTATGGAGTTGGAAGTGTGCTGTGATTAGAGCAAATGGCAGGTAAGACAGTAAAGGTACTGTGTGAGCTTGCTTGGGCTGCCGGGACACAGTACTGAACACCAGGCAGCTTAAATGACAAGCTTGTTGTCTCCTAGCTCTGGAGCCAGAAGTCTGAGGTCAAGGTGTTGGCAGGGTCGGTCCCATCTGAGGCTGAGAGCGAGGTCAGTTCCAGCTTCTCTCCTTCCCTCAGGGGCTTTGCTGACAGTCTTCGACGTGTCTTGACTTACAGATGCTTTATACTAAGTTCTGACTTTACCTTCACATGACTTCACTTTGCGTATGTCCATGTTCAAACTTCCCCGCTTATAAGGACATGAGTCATACTGGGGCTTCTGGCTCAGGTGGTAAAAAAAACTGCCTGCAGTGCAGGAGACCAGGGTTCGATCCCTGGGTCGGGAAGATTCCCCTGGGGAAGGGAGAAGGGAACTGTGGTATCCTTGCCTGGAGAATCCCAAGAACAGAGGAGCCTGGTGGGCTACAGTACATGAGGTCACAAAGTAGGACACAACGGAGCACACACAGTATCCCATTGTACATGTGTACTATATCTTCTTTATCCATTCATCTCTCAGCATTTCCCTGTTTCTTCATCAAGATACAGACTTACGTCTTTTTCTCTACGGCAAGGAGGTGAACCCTGGGGAGGTGATGACACTGAATGATCCATCTCTTTAGTCCCAAAATCTAGCGTAGCATCTCACATGTACTTAGGGCTAACTGATGCTTTTAGAATCAAAACAAATTGAGTGCTGAATATAAACCTAAACTCATATTAGCACATCAGCTTTATCATATAGACAGCAACTAATCATAGCATGAGGTTCAATGCAGTCCTTCAGAGGGACAGGACGGGTGGGATGGTGAAGACTGACTCTAAGTGACGCTAAATACCTACCCTTACTAGGTTCTGATGTCTGCATTTGACAGTTCTTCTGTCTCTTTCCTCAAAGCCTTTTTTTTTGCTCATCTTCCTTTACAGCCACATCCTACCCCCTAATGTGTTATTTTCCAGTCTGGAGAACTATCCTCGCTCTTCCTCAGGTACGTCAAATGCATTTCCACTTCAGAGCCTTTGCAATCACTGCACCCTCCCCCCCCACCCCCCCACACCCCCCACCGGCTCTTTCATCAACTCTCTTCACCACCCTCCACTCAGTCTCAGCACCAGTGTCATCTAGACACAGGGACCTTCCCGGCCATCCTGTGGTCCTTTGTTCTATAGCAAAGCCTTCCCGTTTTCGTAGAAACCCTCTCTATACCCTCAGCCCACATAAGTGCCCTTCACTGATGGACTTAACGCGTATTTGTTAATGTAGTGTCTCCCCTCCTTGTTCCATGAAAAGAAGGACTTTGTTGTGTCCCCTGCTACTTCCCAGAAGCCAACTTGGCACTTGTTACAGGCAGGTCCACAGTGACATGTGGGCTGAAGGAGACCTGCAAGGCTGTGTGCCTTTGGCCAGGATTAGACTAAATATTCATGAGAACTGAAGAAGCCTTTCACAAGCCCCAGTCATAAGGGCAGGCTTTGCATTCTCCGTTTGGACCTGCCAGAGGCTTTGGCAGGCCAAGAACTGGCCCCTGACACTCTCTCTGCAGGTTCTGGGTCACTCTGAAGCACTGAGGTGAGAGGAATAACCTCCCAGGCAGAGGAGTGTCAGTGACTGCAGTTATCAATGTAAGCCCCTCTTCAGTCCGCGTCTGCTCTTTATAAGCACCTCACACACACACACATCAAGAAGCACAGGTGTGTCTGACTGAACAGTGCACAGCCAGTTGTTTTCCGGGTCTGCAGAGGTCCAGTTTGTGACTTCTGGTTCTTCACACACTGGTGTGGCTGCAGAATTGCGTCCTGACCGAGCAGACTGCCAGCCTCTGATCCCACATCTGGACCCAACGCTGGCACCAAACTGTCAAGGTCCCCAAATCCGTGGGCTTTCCTCAAGGTCACCACAGATGCATACCATGGCTTTCTCGGCACCCTCTTTTTACAGAGATCACAGAGATGTTCAGGGTCTTATTGGGGGGCTGCTGGGGCAGAAGTGGAATGTAAGGCAAATTTTAACACATATAGGATTGATTGCACCCCAGGGAGCCTCTCCCAGCGCCTGGATGGAGCAGAGTTAGTTCTCCTTTAGAGCCTGGGAACGCACGTGCTCCTCTTGGAGTTTTCTTACCATAAACATAGCCCATCAGTCATTTTCAGAGCTACAAAATGAATACCTGTCCTCCCCACGTAGACTGTACCTTCTCAGTTAGGTCAGTGGCTCAGTTGTGTCTAACTGTTTGCAACCCCATGGACTGCAGCAAGCCAGGACTTCCTATCCAAAACCAACTCCCAGAGCTTACTGAAACTCATGTCCATTGAGTTGGTGATGCCCTGCAACCATCTCATCCTCGGTTGTCCCCTTCTCCTCTCACCTTCAATCTTTGCCAGCATGAGGGTCTTTTCCAATGAGTCAGCTCTTCGCATCAGGTGGCCAAAGTATTGGAGTTTCAGCTTCAGCATCAGTCCTTCCAATGACTAATGGAAGTCTTTCTATTCATCCTTTTTTATTGCTGTACTCCTCCTGACTTTGTCAGTGAATTAAATAAATATTTTGATCAATAATACATTAAACAGAATCCACGTCAGCTGCAAAAGTCTGAGTGGGCTACAGGAAGCTTTAGGTGATTGGCAAGGATACAGTGCCTTTGGGGACTGGGGGACTCAGACCCTGCTTTGATGAGCATCCCGCAGTCATTCTGGTGGAATCTCATGGAGGAGAAACATTTAAAAAGACCTTTTTGTCAAAACTATTGCTTAGTGATAGGGGAAATGTTAGCAAAATCTGGGAGTAAACATATTATTTGAGAAATATAAATGACCTCAGATACGCAGATGACACCACCTTTATGGCAGAAAGTGAAGAGAAACTAAAGAGCCTCTTGGTGAAAGTGAAAGAAGAGAGTGAAAAAGTTGGCTTAAAACTCAATATTCAAAACACTAAGATCATGGCATCCGGTCCCAACACTTCATGGCAAATAGATGGGGAAACAATGGAAGCAGTGATAGACTTTATTTTGGGGGGCTCCAAAATCACTGCAGATGGTGACTGAACTGACTGAGGTTGGTCATAGCTTTTCTTCCAAGAAGAGTTGACCTATAAAGAAAACTGAGTGCCAAAGAATTGATGCTTTTGAACTGTGGTGTTGGAGAAGACTCTTGGGAGTCCCTTGGACTGCAAGGAGATCCAACCAGCCCATCCTGAAGGAGATCAGTCCTGGGTGTTCATTGGAGGGACTGATGCTGAAGCTTAAGGTTTGATACTTTGGCCACCTGATGTGAAGAGCAGACTCATTGGAAAAGACCCTGATTCTGGGAAAGATTGAAGGCAGGAGGAGAAGGGGGACGAAAGAGGATGAGATGGCTGAATGGCATCACCAACTCAATGGACATGAGTTTGAGCAAGCTCTAGGAGTTGGTGGTGGATAGGGAAGCCTGGTGTGTTGCAGTCCTGGGGTTGCAAAGAATCAGACAGGACTGAGCTACTGAAATGAACTGACTGAAACATATTATGCTAATCTTTTAAAATCTTTCTCGAAAAAAGTTAACATCGAAAGCCTACTCTACAGTATTAGGTGATTAAAAGGAAGGGATGCAAAACAATATTCAGCTTAGTGCTAATTTTGTAAAATACTATGTATGTGTGTGTGTTTGGGTGTGTGTGTTTGGATGTATGAATGAGTATTTGGGTGTGCGTATATGTATTTGGGTGTGCAGAGAGAAAGAGCATGATGCACCAATATTTAACAGTGGTTGATACTGAGAGTGTACTTGTGCTTTTTATATTTATGATCTCCCATATTCCAGAAGTCTCTATCATGGAAGTATACAAAAGGGTTCAAAATAAACGGTTTGCTTCTATTTGCTTCCTTTCAAATCACTGCAAATAGTAAAGGACTTTCATGGGAGATTTCTGGTGCTAGTTAAACACTATCAGACTATTCAGAAAGAATGCCCAGGTTCTTTTTACAGGAAGAGAAAAAAAAAACTGATATAAGAAAACTGGCAGGTCTGGATGGGAGGAGAGTGGGGGTGGAGAAAGGATACATGTATACATATGGCTGAGTCATTTCACTTTGCGCCTGAAACTATCACAACAGTATTAATTGGCTATACTCAATACAAAATAAAAAGTTCAAAAAAAAAATTGGCAAATGATAGGACAAATCATATATCTTATTAATCTCCTGTATCTGTGTGTGTGTTTGTGCAGACATGCACACACAAATGTCTATATTGGATTCTCCCCGCATCAGTCTTCCTCCCATCTTCAGGAAATTTCCTACCTTATAAATATTGCTGTCTCTCACTCTAGAAGCTGAGAAAGACCAAGACAAGAATTCCCAGCCAGCTAGATGCACTGGCTCAGAACTTGGAATCATGGACATGGAGCCAGGCCCCGGATGTCAGTGATGGAGCATTTCTGGGGGTGTCACAGCTGTGGGGACTGTGGAATTGTCCCCCCCCCCCCGGGCTGCTGACACAGAGGCCACTGGATAGCTTTTGGGGCGTGGATTTTGGGCTCGTGCTAGCTGCTACCCAGCCTTCCTTGCTTTTCTGTTTGCAAACTGGGTTCTGCAGCTTTTCAGAAGATTCTACTGTTCAGTACACTTGTCTATTTTTATTTGTTGGCCAGAGCTGATTTCTACTGCTTGCACCTAAGAGCCCTGGCTCTTTGCTCTATGTGCTATATGACAGTGCTTTGGGTTCAGGGCCAAATGTGACCTTGAAAAGCACATGAGAAAATAGTTCAGAAAACACTGCTGACATTCTACAGGAGGGGTTCTGATTTAGATGCTAAAGGAACATAACTTTCCGTTTAGGAAGCCTGAGTCCATTAGTGAACTCCACTAATAGGTCACAAAAAGTAATAGCTAGTAAATATTTTATTAGCATTTTTTTGTATCTTGCTAATGGGGAAGTCAACAATTTCAAAAGTAGCAAGAATCACATTTGGCACCAGGCCATTATTCAATGCTTAGTGTCTGCTGTTTCTTAGGATATTTTGTGGAATAATTAGAGACGCTCAAATAGAATTATGTGGGCAACCACAAATGTTTTTATTTTTATATTGTAAACCATCATATTTTCTTACCTACATTATGTATTCAATACTAATTTTCTATCTATGGCATAGTAAATTTATGGCTATGTTAATATGCTAATATTTCTCCATCTAGAAAATGAAATGAATGATTTTTATATGCTTTGTTTGTGAAATATTAACAGCAAAAATTCATTAAATATAATAATAAGACTCATTACATAGTATCTTTCATCCTGAAGATTATTAGAAACCTTTACAAACCAAAAGAAAAATAACCAACAGCAAAGAAAAAGAAAAAAAAAACACCCAAAGCTAACAGAACCACCATCCATCACTGAAATAGAGCTATGCAATTGTTTGCTTTGCTTAATCTATTTGAAGTCTTTGCTGTTGTTGTTCAATTGCTCAAGTCATGTCCGACTCTATGACCACATGAACTGCAGCACACCAGGCTTCCCTGTCCTTCACTATCTCCCGGACTTTGCTCAAACTCATGTCCATTGATTCGGTGAGGTGATGCCATGCAATCATTTCATTCTATGTCACCCCCTTCACCTCCTGCCTTCAATCTTTCCCAGCATCAGGGTCTTTTCCAATGAGTCTGCTCTTCACATCAGGTGGCCAAAGTATCAAAGCTTCAGCTTCAGCATCAGTCCCTCTAGTGAGTTGATTTCCATTAGGATTGACTGGTTTGATCACCTTGTTGTCCAAGGGACTCTCAAGAGTCTTCTCCAGCACCACAGTTTGAAAGCATCAATTCTTTGGCACTCAGCCTTTTTTATGGTCCAACTCTTATATCTGTACACGGCTACTGGAAAAAATATAATTGTCTTACCTGTCAGGAGAAAAAAAATCAAGCTTAAACTGCTAAAAAGAAAATTGCCACCTAAAAATTAATATGATCTCCTGATTCCCTTAAATTATTGTGCTTTGTTTTCAGGAATGGAATTAGTTAGAAGTGAGAGAAAATTACTATGGGTGTTAGGATTTGGAAATAGGACTGGAGGTCTATATTAGTCCAGGCTCTTCAATAGGATTCATAGAGATGTGCAAGAGGGAATTTAATATGGTGACTGGGGCCTCGATAATCATGGAGGCTAAGAATGCCATGATCTGCCATTTGCAAACTGGAGACCCAGGAAACCTGGTGGTCTAATTCTTTCTAAGGCCAAAGGCCTGAGAAACAGGGAAGCTGCTAGTGTTAGTTCGCCAAATCCAAAGGCCAAAGATCCAGGGGCTCCAATGTCTGAGGGCAGGAAAAGGTGGACACCCAGAACAAAGTCAGCAGAGAGCAAACCCAACCTTCCCGTGAGTTTCTGTTCTACTGGGGTCCTCACAGGATTAGTGAAGGTGATTGTTCTTCACTCTGTTGACTGGTTCAAATGCTCATTTCTTCCCATAACATCCTTGCACACACCACAAAATAAGGTTTTATCAGCTATTTGGGCATCCCTTAGCCCAGTCACATATTCATGGACATTAACAATCCCAGGGGCCACTCTGGACTCCCCAACATTTTCTCTAAAAGCTTTTGACTGGCCTTTCCTATTAAAGTGCTGTGGCCCCCAGCTATCAGCATAGTGACTAGTCACTTAGCCAGGCATACTCCTTCAGCAGTTAACTAAGTCATTCCATGTCTCCTCAACTCTAAACCAACCCCAAGCCGCATCTCCCCTGCATGTCCTTTTTGCTTGTGTCTTTGTTAGCTCTTGTAGAACATCTCCATCTCCTGTTTCATTTTGTATGTAAAAGTGTATAACAAACTATCTGTCCCAACTCAGATTTCTTTCCTTTTCTTTTCTCTCCTTGAGTACCCAGTCCCAAGGCTTTGTATCACTGGACCTGGGTGTCAGTTTTAATGTCCATTAATTTAAGTCGGTAGGCCTCCAAAAGCTTTACAAATGTTAATTAAGCAAGAGAACACCCTCATGAAACAAGGATTATGGTCCTCATTTCACAGGTAAAAATCCAAACACACAAAGCTTGAGTGACACTGATGCCTGCCCATCGTTTGAGAACCGCCATTGATTTCATGGGAAGGACTGATGTTGAAGCTGAAACTCCAATACTTTGGCCACCTGATGCGAAGAGCTGACTCATTTGAAAAGACCTGGATGCTAGGAAAGATTGAAGGCAGGAGGAGAAGGGGACGACAGAGGATGAGATGTTTGGATGGCATCACCGACTCAATGGAGATGGAGTTTGGGTGCTGTCTATGAGGTAGTGCAGAGTCGGACACAACTGAGCAACTGAAATGAACTGAACTGTTGATTTCACTGCTGGGCATCACAATGTTGATGGCTGGGCATGTGTCAGAGCCACTGCCCCACTATCCAGAAGATAAAAAGAGACGAGCGATTAGGACAGTGTCTGAACCGTGTTAAACGCTGAGACTGCTCATTATTTACAGGCCTGCAGGACATCCCATTTTCCTTTATTTTCTCACCGTCCCTTCCCATGGCAGCCACTCAGTGAACAAGCAAAGAAAAGTCAAGGTGTGGCAAGACAAGGGTGTGTTTATTCTCATTACTTGGTCCTGAGACGCTGGTTTGGGGCAAAATAAATTTTTGTTTTGTATGATTCTCTCTCAGATTTAGGGCCCTGGGTCTCAGAAGCTGGTCTGTGGCCCCACAGCCTCAGAATCACCTGGATACAAGGGTTAAATGTACAGTTTCCAGGTCTCACTTCAAAGACACCAAATCAGTATTTTGGAAAGTGGGCCCAGAAGTCTGTTATTTTGACTGTGTGATTTTGTCATTTATTTCTTGCGTTTGAAAACCAGAATCGTGTTTTGTGAAATGTTACCTGCTTTAATGCTGTAATATGCTTGTGGTTTTGCAGTTAAGGATGTTCATCAGCTGAAATAAAAATGATGTTTTTAAAAACACTTCTATCCACCAGCATGGAGTTTCCTTTAAAAACTAAAAATACAATTACCACATGATCCATCAATCCCACTCCCAGAATATATCAGGAAAAGACGAGATCTCTAATTTGAAAGTATGCATGCCCCCCAGTGTGCATTGCAACACTATTTACAGTAGTCAAGACATGAAAACAAGTTAAACATACATTGGCAGATGAATGGATAAAGATGGACTACTACTCAGTCATAAAAAAGAATGAAATAGCCATCTGCAGAAACATCAGTGGAGGCAGAGATTGTCACACTAAGTGAAGTAAGCCAGACAGAGAAAGACAAATACCATACGATGTCACTTATATGTGAAATCTTTAAAAAAATGATACAAATGAACTCATTTACAAAACAGAAATAGACTCACAGACATAGAAAACAAAGTGATGGGTACAAACGAGAAATGGAGGGGGATGGATAAATGGGGAACTAGGATTAACAGATGCATACTTACATCGTTGTTCAGCCACTACGTCATGCTGACCTATATAAAAAACAAATAACAAGGACCCACTACGTAACCCAGGGAACAATATTCAATACATTGTAGTAACCGATAATGGAAAATAATCTGAAAAACAATATATATATATATACAATAACTCATTTTTCTACACACCTGAAACTAACACATTGTAAATCTACTATACTTCAATGAGAAAATAAACAAAAAATATAACTTGAGTTTGAGAATTTCCTTATCTCAAAAATAATTAACTTCTCTCCTCTCTTTTAAAGTGCAACACAGACCCGCCCCCAAACAACAGAATGAAACTCAGGGCCGAGGGCCCTTTAGTTTGGACCACTGATGTCATCAGTGCGGCCTTGTCTCTCCAGCTTCCACTGGCCACGGGGTGTCTGGTTGTCCTCCTTATTTGTTCCTTTACAGGACCTGCAGACTCTGAAAGCACGAATTTATACCAATGCCTCCAAACAGGCCCTCTCTGAGTAAATAAATGTTGGCTGCTTAGACCTTTCAGGTCTAAGTTAGTTCTAAGACCTTTCAGGCCTAAGATAGTTCTGCTGCTGCTGCTGCTAAGTCGCTTCAGTCGTGTCCGACTCTGTGCGACCCCATAGACGGCCTCCTACCACGCTCCCCTGTCCCTGGCATTCTCCAGGCAAGAACACTGGAGTGGGTTGCCATTTCCTTCTCCAATGCAGGAAAGTGAAAAGTGAAAGGGAAGTTGCTCAGTCGTGTCTGACTCTTAGCAACCTCATGGACTACAGCCCACCAGGCTCCTCCGTCCATGGGATTTTCCAGGCAAGACTACTGGAGTGGGGTGCCATTGCCTAACAACTATCATTTAGTTGTTAGACCTGAAGGGAATCTCAAATATGATCTAGTTCAACCACCAGTTTATGCATGAAGACACAAGGAACCAGAGAGGCAGAGCAAGTAATTTAAGGTGGCACAGCTGAACAGGAGACTGGACAGAATTGGAAACCACTTCCCTATTTCTTCATCTACTGTTCCTTGCAGGAGAGCACACTATCTCTGTATTCCAGTACAGACAGAGGCTTCTATTCTTGTCACGTCCTTCAGTCCTGGCTATTAAATTTTTTGAACAATCACCCTCAATGTAAGTATTATTTTCCAAATTATATACATGTGCCACCGTCAATCTAATCAGTAAATGCTATGAAAGGATAATATCATTTCCATAAACTAGAAAAGAAATATAAACAAAGCACAACTATTTTCCACTGTCATCCTTCAGAGGATGCTAAGCAACCTCTTTCGGAGATCGTTGCATCAGGACCTGAATTCACCTTCTCAAAGAAGAGCGATAAGTACTTAAAGAGCTCACAGAAAAATGATTTCTAAGTGATAATTGCCGGCTTTATTACCTTTAGAGACCACTGAACTACTTTAAAATGACAATGTATCAAAAAATCATTTCTCACTCTTATTCTTCGCCTCCTTGATGGATGCAAAGCTGAGATCTCTATTTAATGCGTGGTTTTTCTCACCTATGGAGTAATCCAAGGTGACCAACCGTCCTGACACCACCTCACTAGTCAGGAATTACAAATGACTGTCGTCCCAGTAAGACTGTGTTGCTATTTAAATTGCTTCTCTGCTGTATTTTTAAGAGAGTGCCTCCGAGGTAGCTGGGGATGACCTCCTTCAGGTGTGGCAGCAGGAAGCTCCAGCTGAGAATGCAGCGTGGGAAAGTTCTCCTGAAACATCAGTGAGCTGCCTTGCACCCTCTTCCCCAGGAAAGGAAGAGAACCCTGGCGGGCATGTTAGTGGCCAGTCTCCTTTCTGGAACTGACCAGGCTTCTGCTCCGACACTGGCCGACTCACCGTGGGGCCTCTTCTCCACTCACAGGGTCGGCCACCTGTGCTCCCCGGTGAGTCCCCAGAGCCCCAGCCCGGAGATCTCCGGTACAGCCTCACTTCTGACTTACTCCTGCAGCACACAAGAGAGGAAGTGCCAGGTTCTGGGAACTCAGGACCCCACAAGGCAGCAGGGTCCCTGCCCTTGCAGGGTGACACCCTGAGGCATTGCCTGCGATGACTGAACTCTTTCTAGGAGCCAAGGACCACGTGGTGTCCTGACGACCACATGTGCGCCCGAGCGCTGCTGTACCACTCGGAGCAAGGCCAGGCACGTGGCACGGTGACCCCCACTCCAGGGATGCATGGCATAAAGACAGGAAACCGCGCACTCCAGGCTGCAGGGTGGGGGTTCCCACGGACACGGTGAGTCCCTTCTGCTCCGGTTTCATCTTTGGGGGGGTGGGCGGGACAGAGAAGCAGGGTGACCACGTGGAATTACTATCCACATAGAAACTGGAAGAGAAAGGGCAGGAATCCCAACCAGACCTCTGGGCCACCTGGGATCACCCCTGGGCCAGCTCTTGACTTCAAGGACCTTTCTCTGCATATGTTTTTACAACAACTAAAATATGAAATGTCCCCAAGAGTGCCCCTGGCCTTCCTCCCCCTTCTCCACTCCCATTAATGTCACACCAACCAAGCGAAAAATCAGATTTACAGACTCTACTGTTTCTCTTCCCGGACTCTTTTTTTTTTTTTTTTTCCTTCCCTTTAATCCAAACACAACCAGATTCCTTTATTCCTCATGCTGTATTCATCTTCCCGCTTCCTCACCCTCGGAGGTCACCTCCCCTCTGCCAGCTGCCTCCCTCTCCCAACTCAGGGTCCCCAGCCTCCTGGGTCATTCTGGGCTTTTCAGGGTGACTGGCCATCTGGTCTACCCCAAGGCTCTGCTCCAAGGACTCTCCAATTTGCTTTGCTTCTGGCTACACTTACTTGGCCAGGCCTCCTCTCCTCCCCCTCACCCACCCTGCCCCTCACGCAGCCCAGAGGCCTTCCTCCACATCTCTGGATCGTACAGACTTGGACCGAAAAGTGGCATCTTAGCCTCCTAACCCAAGCCTCTCCACTGGGGGCCACGCAGAGCTCTCTTTTGGTCTCTCCAGCTTGCCTGTGTGGCCCCCGCCCCCAAGCAAAGGCTCTTTACGTGTATTAACTAACTCCTGCTAGATTTTGTTCCGAAAAGACTTTTTTTTTTTTTTTTTTTCAATAAAACACTAGCACGTGGAAAGGGCTTAGGCAGAAGTGAATCTTCTAGAACCTTCTGGTTTGATTTAAAATGACGTTGAGTAGAAATATTTAAGACATGATCTCATACTCCCCAGCCTTGTTAAATAGGTCACAAATGAGCACCGTTTAAACACGTTTTTCATGGCTCACTGTCACTATTATAAACACTGATTTTTGTAATGTGATAGAACACAGTGACACATTCAGAATCACCTGAGTGCAGCTGTTTATACTCTCACGAGGGGACCCCAGAGCTTTGAGCTATTAATATGTGTGTGTCTTTATAGATTCCTTATTAATCTGTCTTCTCTCCCTCCCACTTCTTTCTTCTCCTCCTCCCCCTCCTTCTCCTTCACTTCTGCTTCTTTAGGGCCTGAATTCACTCCACTAAGCTTGTGACTTTTACCATTCGACAAGTTAGAAAATCAAATTTTTACCTATAAGGGACAAAATAGGAATGAATACCATTTGAGGACCCCTTCGTTTTGAGATGACATCTACCAACTGAAATAAGCCCTGATTTAACACGACAGTGGGGAAGGCTGTGCTGGGGACCAGGGTCCCTGCAGAGTTATTTCTTGGCAAAGGAGTCTTGACACATGTGAGAGCTGAAGATGAATGTGGGATGCTGTGCCATCCTAAAGCTGTAAGTATCTACAAATGCAAAGTCGTTCTCAAACAAATCTTTGATGTAGATGTTTCTTAAAGATGAATCTAAAATTTCAGAGGGTAAAGCCAATGTCCTGTGTGACTGTGGAAATGCTTGACATTTCTTTCTTTCCCTCTTTGCCATTTTTGAAAACTTATTTTACTTTTGTGCATTTGACCAAACTCTTTCATTTTCCAATATTTAACATGCTACCCTCACTCTGGCTATCTGGACTGCTTTTGGTTGTTCTCACTGGGTTAAAAGAAACACAGACACTCTCAAATAATCCCAAAGAAATAGGGGTTTATTTGGTTTCGGTTTGGCCACATTTAAGAGAAAATCTGTGTAACCACCACCTACTCAAACCTGAGCTCTGGTTGGGGTGATCTGGCAGGCTGGTCAAGGACTCTGGAATTCCATTTCCCTCTGCTTCAGGCTCATACCTGTGGCTCCAGCCATCACATTTACATCCCAAATGGAAGGAGCCTTTGCAGAATGGCATGTGACCACCCCATATGCCTTCCTGTAAAGGTGTTTTCCTGGAGGTCTCACTGAGCTGGCCGGAGCAACATCTCCCTGCTCAGAACCATGTCACAGAGCACCTCTCTGCAAGGGACGCTACCTTTCCAGCTGGTCTTATTGTGATTCAAACCAAAGTGTGCATTTTAGTAAAGAAAAGTGGACAATCAACTATTGAGTAGTCTGCCAGCGTCCACTGATTTCTGTGGTTAACCCCACTGAACTGGGCCTGCAGCCACCAGGACACCTCCTCCAGGCAGTGGAGTTCCATCTAAGGGGTCACAGGATTCTCCCTCGGGATTTCTCTGCCTCCCATTTCTGCTTCTCAGTTTCCCCTTGTAGAAGGCCTCCTTCTAGCTACAATGCCTACTCCAGCCATGCAAGACCTTCCCCACCTCTATCCAAATCCTGCAGAGAAGTCAGCAGATCTATGCATTTTTCAAGCCCAAATTTGAGGAGGATTCTATTAGTTCAGCTTAACTCTTGAGAGAGACCAGAATGAGTTCCAGGTTTGAAGCAAGCCTTTCATCCATGAGTGATCTGTTTTTTTTTTTTGGGGGGGGGGGGAGGGCGGGGAGGTTTGCTTGTGTTTTGTCTGTTTGTCAAGCTGCTTGGTGGCTTATGGGATCCCCAATGAGGGATTGAACCTGGGCCTCAGCAGTGAAAGCATAGTCCTAACCACTGGACTGCCAAGGAAGTCCCCATGAGCTATCCTTTAGTTTGAGGACCTCTAGGCCAAATTAACCTCAGTAAGGGGCCCTGGGAAAGACAGGGTCTTTAGGTCCAGCTGAAAAGGGGAATATGCTCAAGCTAGCAGAAGTAGCTAATGATGGGTACTCCAAACGATTGGCACCTATGATGTGTAAACTCAAGCTAAATATACACTGGTGATTATTTCATATAAAGAGACATCAAAAAGGTGAATCTTATCCCTCCTCATTTTTTTCAGTCTACTCAGTGTATGAGAGACTATGATGAGATCTAGCTTTCTGTCTGGGCACAGAGGGAACAGTCTGTAGCTATGCAATTGTTCTGTGAGATGACAAAAATGTAAAGCGATAGGACCTCCCCTGCTAAGGCCGTATTCCATACCCACGAGTTTCAAAAGATCAAAGTGCATCGCATTTTTAATGAAGTTATATGGGCTTGACCTAATGTCAAAATCCGGATTCAGTGATGGCCCATTCACCAGCTATACATATCATAAAAGTATTTCCTTTCAAGTAGAATCAGCGTAGCTTCCAACAAGAATGTCATTCATCCTTGAGTCCAGGGTTACTCTTTCTACTGTCCTTCACAGATAAGCCATCACCGAGGTAGGGGATATCTCCTCTTCCTTTCACTCCTGGCTAGATTTAAGGGGACACGCGCCAAGCCAGAGTTTTCACATTTTATGCTTTCCTACCAGTGATATTTTAGCCATAGATGTCTCTTCAATAATTTAACTGCTTAATTATTTTTTTCCTGTTTTTATGAAACCCACATCTTGAAAGTCAAGGAGTATAACAAACAGCACAAGGAGGAATTTGAAGCACATTCAGGATCCTTTAGTAATTACTTGCAAGGAATGTTTATGCCAGGTATCATTCACACAGGGTCTATTTTGTTTGTTTGTTTCCTTTAAAATATAAGTAAACTAAAATTCTACCAAAGTGAAAAACCTCCTAGGATATTCATGAAGTGAACACATTGACTATATTTTCTAATGATGAGACTGAGTTGTCCTTTGGTTTGTACTGAAAACTGGTGGAACTAAGCACTTACGTGTGATTGTGTTAGATGTGCACTTGAAAATTTGTTACAATACAACACAAAACATTTCTACAAAAGCAAATTTAATATACAACAAACACTCACCATGTAAACACATCTTTTAAAAAATCTGGTAATAGTTCCAAGGATCACTTACAGGCTTCCATAAAAGTATTTTATATCAAGAATCTCAATACAGAATGATTTCTATGTCAAAATACATTTACGCTGTAAATTGTTATAGAAAAGAAAAAGACAGAGAAACGGAGTTTGCTGGTATTGAATTCAACAGCAGCAACTGCCCCTGATAATCTTCCTTCATTTTCTACTTCAAGCATTTCTGACAACACATGTCCATCTACCCTTCTATAGTCTATGCTTCGACTCACTCAGTTGACCAGTTAAAAATCTCAAGACATTACTATCATGCTTATTCGCAACATCAGCAGCTCTCAAACCTGCCCAAAGCATTTCTGGGGGCCTGTTCCTCTCCAGGCTGACACTCAGAACTTTCCAGAACCTGTCCACAGTATCAGTATGGAGGACCACACATTGGAAACTCAGCAGTAGTTATCAAGATGCAAAACAGGAAAAAAGCCACATGAAAACCACAAGTGCAGATCAATCACACGATTTTATTAGAGTCTTTTGAACAAATGTATTCCTCTGTGAAAAACTCTTGAAAAGAGACATTGGGGTATACTATTTTCAACCCTGAGCAATAGCGCTGCATACCAAGGGGGTGGGGCGAGAAGCTGGTTCCATTGAAACACCAAGCACAGCCACTGATATGCTCTATGTGATCAGGTTTTTACAAAAAAATACATAGTTTTCAATAAATAATGCTTAATTTTACAACTTTGATACAGCAATGTCATACACCGTTTTAACACACGAAACTGCATGCTAGACAGGGTACAGAAGACAAGACTTCGCCATGCATTTTCTTTTCCCCTTAGTGCTATCAGACATCATCCTCCAGCGCCCGGCCTCAGGGAGCAGTCCCCTCTGTTTCACAGCCTCTGGTCGTGCGCTGGCATGCAAACTCTAAAAAAGGTCCCCCCCCCTCCGCAAACCACTCAGACTTCTAAACAAAAGGGTTTTTTTTAACTTTCCTGCTCCCAAACCTGGAGTGGCTCTGAAAATACAGACTTGGGCAGCGTCCTGCTGGAAACTGCTCTGGGTGTCAGGTGGCCCCGTCCTGGTGGCCTCCAGGGAGCGCTGTTACGCCACCACCGCTAGGAGCCCCACATTGGAACAGCAGGCTCCTTCCTAAAACAGTCCGTTCCAGAAAAGGGTGTCATGGAACAAATGCCAAAGACTCTTAAACCCACCACATATGTACAAGAGTAAAAACAGACAAAATGGGAAATTAAGGGTAATGGCATAGAATGTTTTGCCCGATGTGATCCAAGGGCACTGTGTTTCTGAATAGAAGCTGGATGAAGAAATGCGTGTCAAGAGGGCCCTTTGTCAATATCTATTTGATCAAAATTCTTTAGGTTGCATATTAGCAATATTTCCAGTGGCTTTTTTTTTTATAACGAGGAAATATAATAGGTCTAATAAAATAAGGTCAGCGTCAAAGTCACTTCAACGACCCTAGAGTGAATTTTGTTTTTATGCATTTTCCAACAGCTTGTCATACTGCTCTGCTGTGTCATTTTCACAGCAGAGAAAATCCACGTCTATGTGACTAAGTAAAAGAAGCTTGATCAAACATTGAGAAGGAAGCCTCACGTCTGCCCATCCAGGTTGTCTCAATTCACCAATCGCTCATGTCAAAACACATCTCCACTTGACCATATTGCTGTTAGTGGTTTGTTTTCTCTACAGAGAAGTGATCCATTTGCAACAGAAGTTCCCGGGTCATGTAAAACAGTCCTGTCTGTGCACTGGCAGAGGTATTGAATCTTCTCGGAGTATCTCTACCCAATAAAAGTATTACTTTTATACACGGAACATTATGAACTTATGTTTCCCTTTGTAAGCCATTGTATACTTTCTGCACTTTTGTGCTTTTACTGAGTATAAAAATAGGTCTCCTTTAAACTTCTGTTTAAGTTCACTAAAAAACTACTTGTTTGTGAAATTCTCTTAAAAACTCACTGCATCCACATGGAAGAGATAAAACTAATTAGGCAGCTAGTTGATATAGGTAGTGTTAAAAAAAAATAACTACAGTGAAAAAAGGAAGAAAAAAAAGCTATGTTAGGATTCAAGAAAACAGCCAGTAGCAAGGTAAAATGGAAGAGAACTGAGTTTAAGAAATTGCGTTTAATCTTTATTGTGATTGAAAATGAGGGCCCCACAGAGAGGGAAGAAAAAGGAGTTATCAAAGAGCAGACTTTGCCAGATCATCAGATGAAAGGGGGTGTGGCAGAAAAAATCCAATAAATGAACAGTGAGAAAGGACCAATGATTAAACTAGCCAGATGGCTGAAAAGCATGTCTAAGAGTCATTACATGGAGACGGTTACTTTGGGAGCTTGTGAATTCCCGTGTTAGATACATAAGGCTCAGTCTTGGTATTCTTACAGGCCTAGGCTATACAAAGGGTATTTGAAACTGACATTCCTAATGAAATTTTATAAAATTTGGCCCTTACAATAACTGAGAAATATCCTGAAAAATCTTCCCTGAAGCTGTAATAAAGAAAGTTTCTTATCTACTGATAAAATTGACAACTCAGTAAACTATTTTCGCTGGTCATCCTACATAAGAAAAAAGCACAAATATATTGGCCTCAGAAATCTGTTAAAAGCAGGGGACCACAGTAAAAGAGTATAAAGATTCTATAAATGGGAGAGTCCAAGAAAACCTCTCTATAAAGTGTTCACAAGGATACATATGCCCATTAGAAGAAAAAGTAAGAATATACATATTATTAATCATATCAGAGAATAAAAAAGTTAAGATTGATATAATATATTTATATTGAATGACTACTTTAAAAAAGAGCAACTTATTTGCTTTATTTCTCAGATTACTTTCAAAAGTCATTTAAATTCTGAAGAGAAAAACAAGCGTAAGTTTATCAAAGTGTACCAATAGCAAATGACTCTGGTTCCAACTCCCAGACAAGGGAAAAACAAGTCTTGCTGTTTGAGTCTTTTTCTTTCTCAAAGAAAAAAAAAAAAAAAGAACCCTAAGTGATCCTGACTGCTATCTACATGCATATTTAAATCACTTCCTCTCAATTAACATTAAAATGAAACATCTCTGCTCAAAATGGTTTTAATGATTTTCCCCCCCAAAGGATCTAACAAATAATTTGCCCTGTGACCGTAGTCATTCATAACATACATAATATTTGCAAAGCACAGTTTAAATACACTGCCTTCATTAGCATTATATATTTTTAATAAAAGGATGCATATCAGAGTGTAAAAACTGGAAGATTATTTCCACAGTTTAAAGAATAAGAGAATGCTGGTTCAAGTTCTTTAAGATGGAAATCTTAGTAAAATGCCATCCTAAATCTGTGAACAACTTACAAACAGCAGGATACCCACTGACTAAGCTGCAGTGCACTAGGCATCCCTCCCCCCTCCCCCCTTACTATTTAAAAATATTCTGTCAATGCTTAGTTCAAAATAAGACTTACTTAAGAGACCAAAAAAATGCAATTAAACTTTTATTGAAGACTATCCAGTGGCAAGAATACCTTGTGTATTATATTATGTTTTAGACATTCAATAAAGAATTAAGAATGATTTTCACAATGCATTCATCAAAACAGCCTTAAATATTGTTAAAAGCGCATTCAAGCGCCTGTCCTGAGTTCTAACAGGTTTTTAATTTTAGATCGCCGATCTCTATTTTTCTTTCTTCTATCAAGAACTTAGGCTACATAACTTTTTGAAAATTTTCATCCAGACTATGCTTTTCCATTCTGAAGCCAAATCATTACATGTTACTACTGCAAAGTTTCTACCTCACCACAGAAAATGTCCGATTCATCTATGATTGAAACATAAAATACATGCAAAGTTTTCAGGTTTTCCAAGTACATCGACTCAATTTTATGAATGGGTTTGTGTTTTCAACAAGTTTTAGAACTGCAGCAGAGGGCCACCATGTAAAATTCCCAGCACAGAGAAGCGTCAATTGTAAACCGCTGGTTCAATTACTCGTGGCTAAAATAAATGTCCCACCAACGACTACATCAGACTTATCATTTGGGAGGGGGGGTGGGGGGGGAGGTAAACAATTCCAGAGATCCAGTTCTAATGTTGAGAACCTTGTTATTTAACACCCTCAGCCCTTTCTCCTCCCAAGTGTTCTACGGAAACCTGATGATTCCTAGAAATGAACAGCCACAGAAAAGAAATGTGTCCATCTACGGCCAAAGCTTGCTGGCTTCGCATCCCAGGGGGTAGGGGCCGGGGTGGAGACTCGCCGAGAAGAGGAGGGAGGCCGGGGGAGGCCAAACAGGCAGGGACGGGGCCCTAGAGGCAGGGGAGAAGGAAGCCAGGCTGGAAGGGTGCCCGCGCGCCCCTGGCCTAGCAGCTCCCGGCAATGCGTGGAGCATTCATCTCGCCAGCATCTCGATAAAAACGGAGACCAAACCTTGGTAAATCATTGCAGTAGGTGACCCAAGAGAGTAGTGGTGATTTTGCACCTAGTTTCAATGAGCCACTGCAAACCTCCCCCACTGCAGGCGCCCGCTCTCTCGGAGGCAGAGCTTGAGGTTGGCGCTCGGGCCCCGGCCCGGCCTCCGCGCAGCCTCCCTGCCTCCCTCGGCGCGGCCCCCGGGGAAAGACGGGTCGAAGGCACCGAAAGGGCGCGGGGCCAGGGGCGCGCGTGCCGGGCGGCGCTTGCCAGCCGGGCCCGCCGCGAAGACTCCGTGACCCGAAGGCGGCCGGGTCTGGGGAAACGAGAGTGGGGGAGCGGGAGTCAACGGGCCAGGCAAACCATGCCCCTCACGGAGAACTCGGCAAGGGCCGAACCACCTAGGAGCCCCCCCGCCCCCGGCCATCTCCAGGACGGCCCTGGAGCCGGCGCGCGGCCCTGGAGCCGGGAGCCCGGGTGGGCTTTCCCTCTCATCCCTGCAGCTCGGCGGCCTCGCGGCGCCGGCGCGGGTCTTCTCGCGCGTCTCCAGGCCCCAGGGCGCGGCGCCGAGGCGCGCGCGTCGTCCGCGGGGAGAAAGCCAGGCGCCCAGGACCCGGGGCCCTGTCTTTGGGGTCCCCGGCCGCCGCCCAGGCGCCCTTGGTTACACGCACCACCCGCATCCCGCCCCCGCCCCTCCCCCGGCCAGCTCCTCCCGCACAGACTCTCCGGTGGCCGTGCCCCGTTCCTCCCGCCGCCCTAGGCCAGCATTCCGCGCGCTCCTTCCCCAGCCTCGGGCCCACCGCGCCCCGCTCTCCCGGCGACGCCGAAAAGAGACTCAACACCGACCACCACGCCCCAGCGCCGGTCACCGCTCGCGGTCCAGAACTGTAGCAGCGCTTCCCACCAGCGCACAGGCGGACATGCAGCGTCGAGGAAAAAAAAAAAAAATTCAAAATTGGAAACGGCTGTCCCCCGCCTCTAAGGAGGGAGAACAGCGAGCATCCGCGCGCGCCCAGCGCTGGCCACCCAAGGGCGCGGGTTACCGCGACGCGCAGCCCCGACGCGGCCCCTCGCCGAAAAGGCTGACCCCCGCCCGGCCCGGTGCCCGCGCCACCCGCCCGCCGTCCGGATGGGCAGGGAGAGAAGGGTGGGACTCGCGGAGGAGGAGGTGAGAAAGGAAATGGGGTTGCAAAGGGGGAAGTGAAAGGAAGGCCGAGAGAAAAGAATCCTCCGCCCCGGGTTTGCCTAACCAGCCACCGAAAAAGAGAAGCGAGGAATTGGCCAGCCATTTAGCACTTCCAGTCGAAGCCCGGAGAATATGGGAAGGGTGCCACCTTCCCACCCGCGCGTACAAGGGCCTTGTCTCTGAATGCCCTGCGACACCACCGCCAGTAGGACTTCCATAGAGACCATGGGCGATGCGAGTTTCTATCAGTTCCAGCTGATTTATTAAAATTGTCAAGATACAGACTTCCAGCACCAAAAAAAAAAAAACAAAAAAAAACAGGCAATGATGTAGACAGTGCATTGAGTCTGCTTTGCCACCATTTGCTACAAAATATGCAGATGGTCTGTACTTTATTTAGATTATATTGCACAAAATGAGAAACTTTTTAAACTATGTGCCTTTTTCTTTTTGCTAAAAATCGAGAATCCAGTTTCAAACCTTCCATCTGGGGCCCCATCCACATATCACAGCGTATGAGATACATAAAGTCCTACTATAGTACAGTACATATACAATCTTTAAACTAAGATAACAGCTCTGAGGTCTATATCACCGTTTTCAATAAATCTTTACCTACAAATATTGAACAAATCTCTACTATAGCTGTACAAAAAAAGTTTGCTTTTTTTTTTTAACCACAAGGCCTTTAGATGCAAGGATTATTTTAAAATTTTAATCCTTTTTAAACCAGGACATAACGTACCAACATACTTGCATGCTAAAAAAAAAAAAAAATAAGAGGAAAAAAAGAAATCAAAAGGGAAGAAGTGCCTGAAAGTCTTACTGAAAAAACACAGCAAGAATGTTCCCTTTTCACTGTACAAAAATACGCCTGAAAATATATTAATTTTTAAAAAAGACTGAGGTCTGTTATGTATCAAAAATGTTTCAATACCTTTTGTACTGAGGTCTAGGCTGCCTGGTATTCAATCAAGGAGGTATAAGGGAACAAGTTACCAAAAAAAAGTTGGCAAGTAGAAATCACATTTGTAAAACCATAAACAATTTGATCTGAAAAGTAAACTCTGATCTTAAGTCAGTTCACAGTTTTTTTTTTTTGTAAGCGTTTGTACAGTCTGCATTTTTTCAAGCTCCCTGCAGTTTTGTTAAGAATCGGATGCATAGAAGACATCAGTTTTCTCCCTCCAAAAAAATAAAATTAAATTAAAAAATTTGCCATGGTCCCTTTTTTGTTTTTGTGTTTGTATTTTTTTAAAAAAAATTCACCAGTTCTTAAGATCTCTTAAGAAAAAAATAAAATAAAATAAAATAAATCTCCAACCAACTCCCCAGTTGTGCTGCCAAAGGGTCCTCTGCAGGCGTCTTCCAGACTTCAAAGACCAACAAGCTTCAAACAGCGCCTTCCGGAGCGGGTCCTCGTTCCCCTCCCCCGCCCCGTCCCCTCCGCCTTTGTTGCCATCGCGAATTTCAGGGAAAAAAAGAAACAGTAATTACAAAAACACATTTGAGGGGGGAAAAAAAATCACAACTCCAGACTAGGTATGCAACTACCTTGAGACACGATCGAGGAAGGGAGAGGAGGTTGGGGGGGGGGGGACAAAAAAAGGACAGGTAAAATGTTTCAAAAACTACTCATTTCACTTTAACTCCACCAAAATTTTCAGCATCTTTCCAATTTCTTTGTGTCACGACATCATATCAACATCAGCATCTTCTCGCCCCTCCACCCTACCGCCATCACCATCGACACCAAAACCTTGTATCATCACCAGCATCATCACGACCACCACGACTTCCTCCCAAGGAACCCTGCTCTGCACCCGCCAGAGAAAAAAGAGCGAGAACGGGGCGCCCCCACCCCACCCCTCCTCTCAATACGTGAACACCAGGTCGGAGAAGTTCGCCTCCAGCCAGTCCCCCGCGATCATCTCGCTCAGCTCGGGCGTGCAGTAGTCGGGGAACTCGAAGTGGGAGCCCAGGCTGCCCTCGCTGAACGAATCCAAATCCTTATCCACCAGCGACAGGGACAGGTTCCCGGCCGCCGCGCCGCCCCCCAGCTGTTGGTCGCCGGCGCCGTGCGCGCTTTGGGAGAAATTCAAGCTCAGGTCGAACATCAGGTCGTCGGCGTCCTCGCCGCCGCTGCTGCTGCTGCTGCCGCCGCCGCCGCCGCCGCCGCTGGACGAGGAGGACGAAGAGGAGGTGGACACGGAGCGCGCGGACGCGGGCGACAGCGCGGGCTGCGCCAGCGGCGGCGGGTGCTGCTTGGTGATGTTCTTGAAGCTGTAGTAGAGGCGGCTGCCGCCCCCCGCGCCGGAGGCCGCGCCGGCCCGCACCTCGTCGTACAGGCTCGCGCCCTCGGGGGACTCGGCCGCGCTGCTCAACGTGGGGCTGGCGGGCACTTTCGCGACGCTGTAGCGTCTCAGCAGCGGCGGCGGCGGCGGCTGCTGGCCCGGCGGCTGCAGGAGCTGCGCGTGCGGCGGCGGCTCGTCGTCGTCCTCGTCCACCTCCTGCTTGATCCGCAGCTGCAGCTCGTCCTCGTCGTCCTCGTCGTCCTCGTCGTCGTCCAGGAATACGCACTTGACCGTCTTGCCCGCGCCGCTCACGCGCAGGCTGCCCAGCACGTAGTCGTCGCCCGCGCCGCCGCCGTCCCCGGGCTGCGCCGCCTTGCCCGCGCCCGCCTTGGCGCCGCCGGCCGCCGGGGCCGCGGGGGCCTTGAGCTTGCCGCATTTCTTGCTCGAGCCCTTGGAGGTCTTGGCGCCGCCGCCCGCGCCCGCGCCCGCGCTCCCGCCGCCGCCGCCGCCCGCCGCGCTCTTCTCCGGGCTCTGGCCCGCGCTGGGCTTGGCCGACGGGTCCATCTTGGGCTTTTTCCGGGGCCGGTACTTGTAGTCGGGGTAGTCGGCCATGTGCTTGAGCCGCAGCCGCTCCGCCTCCCGGATGAACGGGATCTTCTCGCTGTCCTTCAGCATTTTCCAGCGCTTGCCCAGCCTCTTGGAGATCTCGGCGTTGTGCATGTCCGGCGACTGCTCCATGATCTTCCTGCGCTCTATCTTGGACCACACCATGAACGCGTTCATAGGCCGCTTGATGTGGCCCGACGCCGTCTTGCACCAGTCCGGGTCGCTCTCGTCCAGGGCCACCGGGCTGCAAGCCATGAATTCGCCCTCCTCCGTGTCCAGCGCCTCCCGGGGCAGGTTGCTCTCCGCTTCCAAGCTCTCGGCCTGCTGCACCATGATCCGCGGCGGGACTGGGCGCTCCCACCCGGGCCGCTCGGTCTCGTGCGGGGCTCCCCCTCCCCCGCTCGGCCCTCCACCTTCCCGGGCAAGTTGCAAAGTCCTGGGCACCCCGCGTCCGCGGCTCCCCCCCTCCCCCCCGCCCCCCCTTCCAGTCTGCACACAGTGGCTGCGGAGACTCGGGGCCGCCCGCGCGCGGGGCAGCTGCGGCCCGCGACGCGAGAGGAGGCGGCGGCGGCGGCGGCGGCGGCGGTGGTCGGAGCAGCCCGGGGACCCCCTCTCTCTTTCTCTCCGGCTCCTGGCTCCCGCCGCGGGCGCCGGACCCCACGCAACTCCCAGGCGCGCGCGCGCTCCTTCTGCAAAAAGTTGAGGGCTCTCTCCCAACTAGTTATCAGGGTGTCATCGGGGTGACGTCACCCCGCGGGCCAGCCAATGGCCGATGCCGGCTCCGCCCCGCAGCCTTGATTAACTCGGCAGCCCCGCCCCGTCCCCGCCCCCGGGCTGCAAAGATGGGGTGGGGGAGGGGGAGGAGGAGGAGGCAGGTCTCGAAAAGTGTTCTTTAAAAAAAAAAAAAATTCGTGTGTGTGCACCGAGACGCCCCTCTCCCCGGTAAGCTCTAGAGCCGCGCCCGTCCCGGCGGGAGGGCCGAACCGAGCCAGTCCCAGCGTCGGAGCGAACCGAGCACACCGGGTCCGGGGAGGGGCCCGGCGCCCCTTCGTGCCCAGTCCCCCACCACCCGCCCACCCCGGAGGCCGGTCGGGGTGAGCCGGCCAGGCGCGCTCCCTCCCCGCGGGGGCACGCCCGGGCACGCGCACAGCCGGAGCAGGCGGGGGCAGGGGCGAGGATCGGCGGTCTGGCCCCGGGAGGATCGGCGGTCTGGCCCCAGCGCCGCTGCTGCTGCTCCCCCGAGGGGCGCGGGGAGCCCGCCGAGCCCCCCGGCCGACGGCAGGTGGCGCTTGGACACAATCGCCTTCCCCGGGCACGTGGGCGCTCCCCTCCTTTCTCTCCCTTTCTCCAAGGCCAAGACATCCCTTTAAAGCCCGGCCGGCGGGAGCCCCTCGCCCCGGTTGGCGCTTTCAGTTTGGCCCTTTTCCCGCGGCTGTCTCCCCTCCTCCCCGCGTTGGGACGCGCCGCACGGTGCGCGTTTGGCGGCGCCGGGCCCCTCTGCGCCCCGGCCCCCCATGGAGGCCGGAGTAACGGTCCGTGGGGCTCGGCCCGGCCAGTCCTTTGGCCGGCGATCGGGCCCCTTCCCCGGGCTGGTTCCAAACCCGGTCCGGACGCAGAGCTGCGTCTCAGCCCTGCGGCGCGCCCCGCGCCCTCCCATCCCCCCTTCCTTTGTCCCCTTCCCCCTGTCTCGACCCCCTACCTCCCAGCGCGCCCCCCCCCCCCGCCCCCAGAGCAGCCTCGTCCTGAAATCGAGCAAGGAGCTAGCACGCCTTCTGGATCACTCGCTAGTGTAGCTGAACAACCCAGACCCAAGAGAAAACGGGAGCACCCCAAGTTTCAAGTTGAAATATTCCCTCTTTTCCCATGAAAAGGTGGGACCGACCGCCCGGAGGACCGGAACGCGGCGTGCAGGCCAAGCTGATGTCCCAGCCCCGCGCCCCGTCTGTCTCGCGCCGCTCCTTCCGAAGCCGTGTTTCTTTGTGTGTGTATCTGTGTTTGGTCCCTGTTAACCATCCTTGGATATTCTGGGGGCAATTAAGAGGACACCGCCGCCTTCTTTTCCAGTCTCTGTCGTCATCCCGGTCTTCACACCCTCCAGGCGTTGGGAGCTGGCAACTTTGAACAGCTCCCGAGATACTGCCCTGAGGATTTCACAAGAAAAGTCAGCTGCTTAGGACTAGTAAAATTAGCCAAACCTGCTTCCTTTCAGGTGCTCTGTCTGCGAGAAGAAGACTGCATTACCTAAGCATTGCAGCTTGTCTGACGTCCTTAGTAGCAGGGTACCATTTTTTCACAGATGCTTTTTTTTTTTTAATCTTCGTGGCCATACCCTCCCCCCTTCGTCCATCCTAAAGAAAAAAAAAAAAACAAACACATTGCATCAAATACTTGTGATATTCAGGCCAATAAAACTGGCAGTTTATTTCTTAAAGGGCCAGAGGGACCGAAAGAACTGACAGTCTTTCTTATGGGTTAACCTGAAATCTGGAGACGTCTGAAACCCAAAGCAGTGTGTGGAAATTCATCTCCCCGCCCCCCTCACTGCATCTTGTGTTTCTCTAGCCTCACAGGTTTCCCAGCTATTCCAGTCGTTGGGAGCACCACAGGAGGGTGGGGTGGCCTGGGTTGCGACCCTACCCCAGCTGCAACCCCACACTTCAGCTGAAGGGCTTGAAATAATTTAGCTCCTTGCGATATTTTCAGGCAAATTAGGAGGGCACCTAGCATTTTAGAAAGAGAATGAATTTGAAAAATCTTTGCAAATTCAATATTTATGTACATTTTTCATTAAATAGCGAAAAATCAGGTTTAACTTCTTACGTGAAAACATTTTGGGCTTTTATTTTCTCATTTCTCTTTGCCTTTGTTACAGAGACTCCTAAAATCTATCCCTGGGAATATAACAAGTAAGCCGCATTCATATTCTTAAAGCATCTATTTTTTTTCAATTTTTAAAAATTAGGTTTAATCTTAGAATGAGAATTATGTGAGGGCTGTAAAATAATAGGATTTATTCTTACAATGTGGTGATCTTCTTAGAGGAAATATAAGGTAAAATTTACTCTTTCAAATAAGAAGTGTAATTTCTGTGCAAAGATGGCCATTTTGGGGGAAGATAAAGCTTGAGGAAGGGGGCTGGTTATTAGGCAAAAAGGACTGGGAAGGATAAGTAGAGATGAGTGGGTGAGAGAAAGCCCTGTGATTTGAGGAGTCTTTCAGTAAACAGACATGGGGAGGGGGGCGTTGCTGGTGTGCACAGGAATGTGGAAGAGCAGATTTCACCCTCCCTGCCATAGGCAAGGCAAGACAGTTTTCAGGAGGATTAACTAGATTGCTGTTTTGTAACATGGATCCACCCTACACGTTCAATGTTAGCTAATTTACTGAGGACTAGGATCGAGGAAAAGAAAAGAAAATTAAATAACTTCTCTCTATGCTTTCTGTTGGTTTCTTAAATAAGTATATCATTAAAAAAAAAAAAAGAAAGAAATGGGAACATGTTTGAGACTCGTACATTTCTCGCAGGAAGAGTATTTACTCATGAAAAACGGAGGTTTGCAACACCAGCTGTACCCAAGTATTTAGAAGAGTTTTAGGCTAACAAAAACTGTGGCCTTCTCTAATGATACACCTCTTGGAAGTCTAATTTGGTAAAACGGAAATGTATCTGCTGTTTTTATAAAACAATGAATTTACCTCAAGATTAGATGCATCTGTGTTCTCTTTTAATAGTGAATATGCATGTCCTATTTGTTTGTACATCCACCTATGTATGCACTTGTTTAGAAGTGAGGGATGCAGTCTTCTTACTAAGAATAAACATTGCTGGGTATATACTTAATGCTCAGAGACTTAAGATTTATTTTTGATCATCAGAGCTACAAATGACGATTTTCTGTGGTTATTGCATCTTTATCAAAAAATGTATAAGAATTGTTGCTTAAGAGGGTAAAGTATGCTACAGAATCTCTCAACATAACTAAAACGCAATTAGGACGAATATGACATGTTCCTCTTTCCTTTGAAGAAGAAACATTTTGCTAAGTAAATAACACACTAAAAATATCACTGCGTGAATACCCGACTCACTGAAAGGAACATGCCATTTTTAGACATATCCCACTCCATGCTTGTCTCCATTGCTGAGAGCATGCTGCGCAGAACGGCTCTTCCCTTCTCTGCCTGGACCTGCTCTCTCCCAAGGTGAGTCCTTGGCTCTTCTGATTCATCTACATCAGACTTAAATCCTGAGTTTGGATCTGAATATCTTCCATTTACGGGGCCTCCCTTTTGTGTGTCCCTCAGACATGGTGTGCGCGAGTGCACTAAGTCACTTCGGTCCTGTCAGATTCTGTGCAACCCCAAGGACCATAGCCCACCAGGCTCCTCTGTCCATGGGATTCTCCAGGCAAGGGTACTAGAATGGGTTGCCATTCCCATTGGCATTCAAACATTCCCTCCAGAGGAATCTTACCAACCCAGGGATCAAACCCACATCTCTTATGTCTCCTGCATTGGCAGGCTGGTTCTTTACCACTAGTGCCACCTGGGAAGCTGGGTATAAATTGAACTCACCCTAATTTCCAGGTGCGCACACATACACACACACACACACACACACACACACACACACACACTCTGCTCTTCACTGCCACTTTTCATGTATTTCCTACCTTGGTGAAACTTACCCCAACATCATATTTAGTCTCTCAGTCGTGTCCGACTCTTTGCGACCCTATGGACAATAGCCCAACAGACTCCTCTGTCCATGGAATTCTCCAGGCAAGAATACTGGAGTAGGTAGCTGTTCCCTTTTCCAGGAGAACTTCCCGACCGAGGGATCTAACCCAGGCCTCCTGCATTACAGGCGGATTCTTTACCATCTGAGCCACAAAGGAAGCCCCTGGTGGAATGTTGGTTGCCAGGACATACGCATTCACTAAAATAGAATGTGGACACCATCTCAGAATCATTACTAGATACACTTACTTAAATACTGAGGTCTTTATAAGGTGACGACTTCTGTCTCAAAGAATTCCACAAGTCGGCACGATCGGACTCCTGCCTCGCTCTCCAAATCACCTCATTCTTCTCATGACGCTTTGCCCTGGCATTGTCCTACCCACCTGAAACTTTTCCATCACCAGATTTCTGCATGTGGAGGGCATTCACAACATTCAGACCTCAGGTGCAGTGCCCCTCACCCAGGAAACAGGCTGCCAAGGACTTGTCAATACCCTGCTTGGCCCATCACACCTCTAAAGTTAAGATTTTCTTGCATTCTCACTTGTTTATTCCCTGAATCACCCAGCCAGAGAGTACACTCCATTAAAGCAGGAGCAGTCCCGGCAGGGTTGGCATAGGACGGGAACTCTGAAACTTACAAAACTGGATTTTACATAGTGGCCAGTACATATCTTACAGAAACCAAGGTGTCAATATCAAATATTGATGTCAAATCACTCCCTCTCCTTAGTTCAGGCTATTTCTTTAAGCAATGTTAGCTAAAACCCACCAAATTCACCTATTAGGGCTGTGCTTTTGGAGTTTATAAAACACTGACTTTTTGAGAGCTAATGCTCAGAATATTCTGTCTTGGATGGAATATTCTGGTTCCAGCATCTTTTTTTAAACTGATGGATCTCATCATGTAGTTCCCTGAGTTTTATTTAATAATAGCAAAAGAATTATATAAACTGCTTTTGAAATTAATGTATTTTTTATTAATCATAGGAGCTGTGTATTATTTTTTTTAATAGACTATTTTTTGAGAGCAGTTTTAGCTTTACAGCAAAATAGAGTGGAGAGTACAAAGGATTCTCCAGTATTCCATGTCCCCACACATGCACAGCCTCCCCTACTATGGACATCCCCCACCAGATAAAGTGATGGACCTGCCCTGACACATTACAATCACCTGAAGTACATAGTTTACATTAGAGTTTGCTCTTGGAGTCATATTTCCTTAGGTTTTAACAAAGAGATAATGACATGTGTCCATATTACAGTATCTGGCAGAAGTTTCACTGTAAAAACCTTCCTCATTCTCCTCCCTCCAGCCCTCGGCAACTGCTGTCTTTTTACTGGTTTCATAGGTTTTGTTTTCCAGAATATTGTATAGTTGGAATCATATGGTAGGTAACCATTTCCATTTCAGAATGGACTCTTTTTAGTGACAGGCGTATGAAGTTCCTCCATGTCTTTTCATGACTTGACAGCTTATTCATTTTTATTTGTGACTAAATATTTCATTGTATGGATGTACCACAGTGTATTTATCCATTCACTTACTTAAGGTTAGCTTGGTTGCTTCCAAGTTTTGGTAATTATGACTAAAACTGATATAAAAATTCATAGGGGCTTCCCTGGTGGCTCAGTGGTAAAGAATCTGCCTGCAATGCAAGAGATGGAGATGCACGTTCAGTCCCTGGGTTGGGAAGATCTCCCAGAGGAGAGCAGTATTCTTGCCTGGAGAATCCCATGGACAGAGGAGCCTGGCAGGCTACAGTCCATAGGGTTGCAAAGAGTCAGACACAAATGAAGCAATTTATCAAGCTTGCACACAAAAGTGTCCAGAGAGGTTTGTGTGGACATAAGTCTTTGCTTCTTTTGAGTAAGTGCCAATGGTCATGACTGCTGGATCAAATAGTAAGAATATGTTTAAAACGGCTACCATTTTGCATTCCCATGAGCCATGAATGAGAGTTGCTGTTTCTCCACATCCTCACCAGCATTTGATGTTGCCAGTGTTTTGGATTTTAGCAGATCTCATAGGTGTGTGGTGGTATCTCGTTGTTGTTTTAATTTGCATTTATCTGATGACATCTGGTCCAATCACTTCACGGCAAATAGATGGGGAAAGAATGGAAACAGTGACAGAGTTTATTTTCTTGGGATCCAAAATCACTGAAGATGATGACTGCAGCCGTGAAATTAAAAGATGCTTGCTCCTTGGAAGAAAAGCTAAGGCAGACCTAAATAGCACATTAACAAGCAGAGACATTACTTTGCCAACAAAGGTCCGTCTAGTCAAAGCTATGGTTTTTCCAGTAGTCCTGTATGATGTGAGAGTTGGACCATAAAGAAAGCTGAGTGCCGAAGAACTGATGCTTTTGAACTGTGATGTTGGAGAAGACTCTTGAGAATCCCTTGGACTACAAGGAGATCAAATCAGTCAATCCTAAAGGAAATCAGTCCTGGATGTTCATTGAAAGGACTGATGCTGAAGTTGAAACTACAATACTTTGGCCATCTGATGCGAAGACCTGACTCATTGGAAAAGACCCTGATGCTAGGAAAGATTAAAAGCAGATGGAGAAGGGGAAAACAGAGGATGAGATGGTTGGATGGCATCACCGACTCAATGGGCATGAGTTTGAGCAAACTCAGGGAGTAGGTGATGGACAGGGAAGCCTGGCGTGCTGCAGAATATGGGGTCGCAAGGAGTCAGACATGACTGAACTGACTAAACTGATGACATATGATATGGAGCAATTTTTCAGATGCTTAATTGACATCAGGATGTCTTCTCCGATGAGGTGTCCTTTCAGAGCTCATGCTCATTGTTGAATCAAGTTGTTCATTTTCTTATCGTTGAGTTTTAAGAGTGCTTTGTATGTCTTAGACAGCAATCGTTTTTCATGTGTCTTTTGCAGACATTTCCCCCAAGTCTGTGGCTTGTCTTCTCATTCACTTGAGAGTGTTTTTTCACTAAGTTACTTCACCCCTCCGGGACTTCAGTTTCCTCAATTATGAAATGGGATACTAGTAGCCACCTTACAGAAGTGTTGTGATTATCAAACACAAGAGTCTAGAACAGAGCCTGTGCCCTTAGTGTTATTATGGTCATTATTCTAACATTTTATACTCCAATATCTGAAAGAGTTCCTGGAATGTTATTCTATGAATGTCCACTGAGTGGATGAGTTTTCATACGTGTTCGCATACACTGGTAAGCTCGGTTTTCACTCTAAATCTCTTCTGAATCTGTTCCATCGTGCGCATTTCTCCCATCACTGTGCCCATGTAGGCTCTTCTCCACACTCCAGTGGAACTTTATCACAGACTCCTAACCCCCGGCCCCCCTGTTCCTGCACTGCAGCCAGGCCTTTCCTTCTGGCACAAAACTTGGACACAGGACTTTCCCAACTTCATGTGCCGGAAGCCCTTCACCCTTGAGCAAAGTCCCCTCCCCCTTGAATGAAGTCCCCTCCCCTCTGCGATTCGACTAAGGCCTGTGAGTGTCTTCTTCTGCCTCTCCAGCTTCATCTGTTTCACAGTTAACGTGATCACAGAGAGGTGCTAGGGTGGTCAGCACAGGGCAGTGGCTTCCAGTTGCGTCTGGACAAGGACCTGCTGTATGAAATACTTTTTACACTGCAACTCGGCACACTCTGCGCAAATACAAGTGACTCTTAACTACGGGAGGGATGTTTGTGGTTCCAGATAAAGTATTTTCACATGTTTGCATGGGTCCTATTAACCAGACATTTGCTAGAAGTTGATTTCTTTGGCAATTTAAACAAACTTTATTTTCATTTAAAGTATATTAATCAAACTGTTTTTCTTTCTTTTTCGAGAACCTGCTCTGGAAAAGGCATTCAACTGGGTACCCCAGGGATTTTATAAAGAAGGTGAATAACTGTTTCCTAAAAGCACGTGTTTTTAGTGTCAGCAGAACTGCCCTGTTACACTGACTGCTCTCAGTGGCGGGTCTTCTCCAGCTGCAGACACGGAGCTCCAGGAAGGGAAACACAGAGGTGGGGAGGGGGCAGGAAGATGGCTTCTGCACATTATGCTGATCCTTTACGGTCTGAACAAAAGAGAGAGATAGGAGCGCGGCACACACGCCTGAGTGCCTGCCTGGAGTTGGGGTCTGAAAGGAGAGGAGAAAGGACCACTGTCTGCCCTCTGCTACTCTCCTAGACTGACTCCACTCCCTTTTGTATCAGTATCCTTGTCTTTCATCCTCAGGAAGATCATGTATATGGTTGTATGTGCACATGTTTATAGGAGTGTAAAATAAAGTGTAAAAAAATACAATGGATGGATAATTTTGAAAGGACTGTTTTAAAATTCCTCCAATCTGATTTCTTCACACGTGAATACTGCCTTGGGTGATGTGCCTTAATCTCGTCTTAGAGAAAACATCCGTGTCCAGCTATGCTGTGTCATTACTTTTGGCGATGTCTCCCCGGGGGAAGGGACAGAGCCAATGGCTGTCTTGCAGGTGAGCATCCTGTCCATTTCCAGGAAGCGGCCGGTGCCGCTGCAGAGGGAGACGCCTGCAGGGGCCGACTGGGGAGGGGAGATCATCAGTTGTGTCAGATGCCACACCTCTGTTCTCCAGTCTGGATGTGGTGAGGTGATGTCCAGCATGACTCTCTGACTATGCAACTTAGCTGTGGCCTGCGCGGCATCTCCCTCCCTCCACGAGCCCCGTAATCAGCTAAATCTTTCCTTAATTGACTCCTGAACTCTATGGCTGTTTTCTTTTCTGGCCCTTGCTGAATAGATTGCTCTCTCCGTCTCACTGTCTCTCCAGGCGCTGCTGCGTGCTTTCTGTCTCTCTCACAGTCTCTCTCTCTCCTTTTCTGTCTCATCTTTTTTCCTTTGCTATACCTGAGATTCTTTTCTTTGGCCTTGAAACGTTCATAGTGTTGGTGTGATCTCCGTGATATAGGCAGGCTTCCCTGGTGGCTCAGATGATAAAGAATCTGCCTGCAGTGGCAGGAGACACGGGTTCAATGTCTGGGTTGGGAAGATCCCTTGGAGAAAGGAATGGCAACACACTCCTGTATTCTTGCCCGGAAAACTCCATGGACAGAGGAGCCTGGTGGGCTACAATTCATGGGGTTGCAAAGAGTCAGACACGACTGAGCGACTAACATACACACGTGGGATAGGCAGAGCTGCAGGCAGTACAAATTTTCAATAATCATAGCACAGACAAGAAGTGGAGTGAGACAACTGGAGAGGAGGGGATGGCTTTAGTCCCTCTCCTTGAAAAGTGCTTCCAGGAACCCACCTGCCTCTGCTCATCATCACCGGAGCTGTCTGCTGCAGAAATGGAATAGCGGCTGTCTCCTGGCAAGGGTGGTGGAGGATGGGCAGTGAGAGGACTGGCATGTCTCCTTGCTTTGGAGAGACACCTGTGGGGGCCGAGCATGGGGGCTGCATCCCGGATCAGGGGGAGCTGCCTCTCCATCACTGGCAGTGATGACCTGTGTGACCTCCAGGCCGGTTGGCACCACCCTGGATATTGGTTCCTCATGCACCGGACAAGTCAGACCGGATGACTTCCTGCCTGCTTCTTACCACTTAATAGTTTATACATGACTAAGCTCATCATTCTCACAGAATTCGTAAACTAGGGGACATTATTTGGGTTTTATTCTCTTAAATCACGTTTCTGATACTTGCAGACTCATTGTATTTTAAATATGTTCACTTCATTGTGACTCCAGTACTTTATGGTATTTATTGTTTTTTTCTTCTTTCATTTAAAGGTAACGCATACGGGCCTATCCTTGTTTTATTGCACTTCACAGATTAAGTGTGTTTTTCACAAACGGAAGATTTGTAGCAATCCTGCATGGAGCTCGTCTATCAGTGCCATTTTCCCAGCAGCATTATTTTTCAATTAAGGTCTGCACATAAAGAAGACTGAGCATTGAAAACTTGACGCTTTTGAACTGTGGTGCTAGAGAAGACTCTTGAGAGTCCCTTGGACTGCAAGGAGATCAAACCAGTCAATCCTAAAGGAAATCAATCCTGAATATTCATTGGAAGGACTGACACTGAAGCTGAAGCTCCAATACTTTGGCCACCTGATGCGAAGAACCAACTCATTGGAAAAGACCCTGATGCTTGGAAAGATTGAAGGTGGGAGAAGAAGGGGAAAACAGAGGATGAGATGGTTGGATGGCATCACTGACTCAATGGACATGAGTTTGAGCAAGCTCCAGAAGTTGGTGATGGACAGGGAAGCCTGGCGTGCTGCAGTCCTTGGGGTGGAAAAGAGTCAGACATGACTGAGTGACTGAACAATGAACAGCACTTTTTTTAGACATAATGTTATTGCACACTTAATAGACAACAGTATAGTGTAAACAAAGCAAAGGAGAAAAGGAAAGATATAAGCATCTGAATGCAGAGTTCCAAAGAATAGCAAGAAGAGATAAGAAAGCCTTCTTCAGCAATCAATGCAAAGAAATAGAGGAAAACAACAGAATGGGAAAGACTAGAGATCTCTTCAAGAAAATTAGAAATACCAAGGGCACATTTCATGCAAATATGGACTCGATAAAGGACAGAAATGGTATGGACCTAACAGAAGCAGAAGATATTAAGAAGAGGTGGCAAGAATACACAGAAGAACTGTACAAAAAAGAACTTCACGACCCAGATAATCATGATGGTGTGATCACTCATCTAGAGCCAGACATCCTGGAATGTAAAGTCAAGTGGGCCTTAGAAAGCATCACTACAAACAAAGCTAGTGGAGGTGATGGAATTCCAGTTGAGCTACTTCAAATCCTGAAAGATAATGCTGTGAAAGTACTGCACTCACTATGCCAGCAAATTTGGAAAACTCAGCAGTGGCCATAGGACTGGAAAAGGTCAGTTTTCATTCCAATTCCAAAGAAAGGCAATGCCAAAGAATGCTCAAACTACCGAACAATTGCACTCATCTCACAAGCTAGTAAAGTAATGCTCAAAATTCTCCAAGCCAGGCTTTAACAATATGCGAACCATGAACTTCCTGATGTTCAAGCTGGTCTTAGAAAAGGCAGAGGAACCAGAGATCAAATTGTCAACATCCGCTGGATCATCAAAAAAGCAAGAGAGTTCCAGAAAAATATCTATTTCTGCTTTATTGACTATGCCAAAGCCTTTGACTCTCTGGATCACAATAAACTGAGGAAAATTCTGAAAGAGATGGAAATACCAGACCACCTGACCTCCCTCTTGAGAAATCTGTATGCAGGTCAGGAAGCAACAGTTAGAACTGGGCATGAAACAACAGACTGGTTCCAAAGAGGAAAAGGATTACGTCAAGGCTGTATGTTGTCACCCTGCTTATTTAACTTATATGCAGAGTATATCATGAGAAACGCTGGACTGAAAGAAACACAAGCTGGAATCAAGATTGCTGGGAGAAATATCAATAACCTCAGATATGCAGATGACACCACCCTTATGGCAGAAAGTGAAGAGGAACTAAAAATCCTCTTGATAAAAGTGAAAGAGGAGAGTGAAAAAGTTGGCTTAAAGCTCAACATTCAGACAACGAAGACCGTGGCATCTGGTCCCATCCCTTCATGGGAAATAGATGGGGAAACGGTGGAAACAGTGTCAGACTTTATTTTTTTGGGCTCCGAAATCACTGCAGATGGTGACTGCAGCCATGAAATTAAAAGGTGCTTACTCTTTGGAAGGAAAATTATGACAACCTAAATAGCATATTCAAAAGCAGAGACATTACTTTGCCAACTAAGGTCTGTCTAGTCAAGTCTATGGTTTTTCCTGTGGTCATGTATGGATGTGAAGAAGGCTGAGCGCCGAAGAATTGATGCTTTTGAATTGTGGTGATGGAGAAGACTCTGGAGAGTCCCTTGGACTGCAAGGAGATCCAACCAGTCCATTCTGAAGGAGATCAACCCTGGGCTTTCTTTGGAAGGAATGATGCTAAAGCTGAAACTCCAGTACTTTGGCTACCTGATGCGAAGAGTTGACTCACTGGAAAAGACTGATGCTGGGAGGGATTGGGGGCAGGAGGAGAAGGGGACAACAGAGGATGAGATGGCTGGATGGCATCACTGACTCGATGAACATGAGTCTGAGTGAACTCCGGGATTTGGTGATGGACACGGAGGCCTGGCGTGCTGCGATTCATGGGGTCACAAAGAATCGGACATGACTGAGTGACTGAACTGAACTGAACTGAACTGATAGTGTAAACATAGCTTTTAAAATCAATTATTACTTTATTTTGTTTTTAAAAAAACTATGGTATATACATATCATGGAGATACTATACAACCAATAAAGATAATAGAGATATGTATTTATTGACATGGAAAAGTATCAATATAAATACATACATTCATGTATACATGTAAACTTACATATAGGTACACATATAAAGGGAAATAAATAGCAATGAAAAATGTGTAATTTTTAAAAATTTTTAATTGGTTTATAATGGATTTATAATGTTGTGTTGGTTTCAGGCACACAGCAAAGTCATTCAGTTATACATATATGTATATTCATTCTTTTGCAGATTCTTTTCTTTTACGATTTATTTTTGGCAGTGCTGGGTCTTCTTTGCTGCATGGGATTTTCTCTACTTTCAGCGAGCAGGGGCTACTGTCTAGCTGTGCTGCTCGGGCTCCTCATTGCTGTGGCTTCTCTTGTTGCAGAGCATGGGCTCCAGGGTGTGTAGGCTTCGGTAGGTGCAGCAGACGGGCTCGACACTCCCAGGCTCTGAGCACATTCTTCCAGAGCTGTGTTGCACTGGCTTAGCTGCTGCGCAGCATATAGGATCTTCCCAGGCCAGGGATTGAACCTATGTCTCCTCCATTGTGGAGGGTGGATTCTTTACCATTGAGCCACCAGGGAAGCCCTTTTTTTCAGATTCTTTCCCATGTAAGTTACCAAAGGGGAGATGTGAGGCGGAGGATAAATTAGCAGTTTAGGATTAACACACACTCACTACTATATACAGAATAGATAATCCTCAAGGACCTACTGTATAGCACAGGGAACTCTACACAATATTCTACAATAACCTATAAAGATAACTATTATATGCACTGAAAGTGAAGTCAAGGTATGTCGAGTCCAACTCTTTGTGACCCCAAGGACTATAGCCTGCCAGGCTCCTCTGTGTATGAAATTCTCCAGGCAAGAATACTGGAGGTGGGTTTCCAGTTCCTTCTCCAGGGGATCTTCCTGACCCAGGGATTGAACCCAGGTCTCCCTCATTGCAGGCAGATTTTTACCATCTGAGATACCAGGGAAGCCCCCAAATGTGTGTGACTTTGCAAAACTTGCTTTATTCTGATGGTCTGGAAGCAAACACACCACATCTTCAAGGTGTAGGAATGTGGAATTATAGAAAAGCAGATAAAGAGATCAAAGTCACCTGCCAATACCCAGGGTTAACCCTTGGGTGCCTCTCCTTCAATCTGGGTGATGCTCCTTTCGCCTGCTCCAGGGTCTGGTCCTCAGGACCCTTTGCAGAGACCACATCCTCTTCCTGGCAGCCTGGCAGCATTCTCTCCTGTGTGATGCCCTCCCCCGATCTCTGGTGTCCCTTCGCCACTGTTCTCTGCTGGAGAAACCATGAGCACAGCCTTGTCCGAGCCGGTCCTTTCAGGGAAGCCCCAGCCATCCTCCTTCTTCCACCTCCTCTGACCCATGGATGCATCCAGAGGGCTCACCTCCCTCCACCCAGACACTGAGCACATTCCTCCTGAGCACATTCACACTGAGTGTGCTGTGTTAAGTCATTTCAGCTGCGTCCGACTCTTTGTGACCCTATGAACGACAGCCTGCCAGGCTCCTCTGTCTTTGGGATTCTCCAGGTAAGAATATTGGAGAGAGTTGTCTTGCCCTTCTCCAGGGGATCTTCCTGAGTCAGGGATCCAACCTGTGTCTCTTATGTCTCCTGCATTGGTAGGCAGATTCTTTACCACTAGCGCCACCTGGGAAGCCAGCCAGACACTGGGAGACCCCAAGTAGCTATGGCCTCGGTTTCTCCTGAATTCCCTCCCAAGCTGGGGATGTCAGGCATGATGCTGGCCAGCTTCTGCTCCCAGACACAGTCCCCAAAGGATGGCAAAAGTAAAATGATGGCCCTGCCGGATTAGCTGAGGACAAATCATCAGGGTAAAGAGGATCCTTCTCGAACCTTAGAACTGAATAGGACTGTGCATGCTGGAATTTTGGCTAAGTTGGGCCTGTTACCCCTATTTTCCTTCTGGCTTCTCCTTTTTTGGAATGAGGATGTCTACTCCATGCCTATTCCATCTCGGTTTGCTAAGCAGATCACTTGTCTGGTTTCCCAGGTTCACAGCTGGAAAAGGATTTGCATCAGGATGAATCATAAATACAATCTCCTTCATACCTGATTTGTTGCTGTTGTTCAGTCACTAAGTCATGTCTGACTCTGCAACCCCATGGACTGCAGCACACCAGGCTTCCCTATCCTTCACCATCTCCCGGAGTTTGCTCAAAGTACTGTCCATTGAGTCAGCAATTTACCTGATACTTAGTAGAGATTTTGGGCTTAGAGTTAATGCAGGAATGTACACAGATTTGGTGGGGGAGGGGTGTTGGGACTGAGTGAATGTATTTCACATGTGAAATTTTTAATGACATTTTTAATGGCTAGAGAATTAACTGTTAGGAGTTCAATTGTGGTCCCCAAACTCATATACTGAAGTGCTAACCCTCAGGACCTCAGAGTGTGACCGAATCTGGAGAAAGGGTGTTTGCATTTGACCAAGTTAAAATGCGGCCATTGGGATAGGCCCCAGCTGTGGACAGTAACTGCAGCCATGAAATTAAAGGACGCTTGCTCTTTGAAAGGAAATCTATGATAAACCTAGACAGAGTATTAAAAACCAGAAACATCACTTTGCCGACAAAGGTCTGTAGAGTCAAAGCTATGGTTTCTCCAGTAGTTATGTATGAATATGAGAGTTGGACCATAAAGAAGACTGAGCACCAATAAATTGATGTTTTTGAACTATGGTGTTGGAGGAGACTGTTGAGAGTCCCTTGGACAGCAAGAGATCAAACCAGTCAATCTTAAAGGAAATCAACCCTGAATATTCATTGGAAGGACTGATGCTGAAGTTCTAATACTTTGGCCAATTGATGGGATGGCTGAGCCACTGGAAAAGACCCTGATAGGAAAGATTGAGGGCAGGGGAGGAAGGGGGCAACAGAGGATGGGATGTTTGGATTGCATCAACTCAAAGGACATGAGTTTGAGCAAACTCCAGGAGATAGTGAAGGACAGGGAAGCCTGGCGTGCTGCAGTCCATGGGGTGGCAAAGAGTGAGACATGAGAGTGAGTGAACAGCAACAACAACCCAGTGTGACTGGCGCTTGTAGAGGAATGGAGGAGCTTGAACACAGACACTCACAGGGGGAAGATAAGGTGAAGACACAGAGAGAAGTACACCATTCCCAAGCCAAAGAGAGATGTTGGAACAGACTACCAATCTTGACTTTCAGAAGAAATCCACCCTGCCCACACCTTGATTTCAGATCTCAAACTTCAGGCCTCTGGAACTGGATGTCCACACAGGTCCATGGCTTCCAGACACTCTGTATGAGTGGTGTTTTCTTAGGGCAACCCCAGGAAACTTGGCTTCCCTGGTGGCTCAGTGGTAAAGAATCCACATTCCAACACAGAAGACACAGGATGCAGATTCAATCTTTGGTTTGGGAAGATCCCCTGGAGAAGGAAATGGCAACCCACTCTAGTATTCTTGCCTGGAGAATCCCATGGATAGAGGAGCCTGGTGGGCTACAGTCCTTGGGGTCACAAAGAGTCCGACACAACTTAGAGACTAAATGACAACAGAAACCAGGAAACTAAGAGAAAGGGAACAGGAAAAACACAGAACTCACTTCTCTTACATGTTCCATTGAAAGACACTCCCCCTTTACTGAGTTTCTAATTCACTCAAGTCTGTTTGGAACTGTAAACTTTTGCAAAGGCGATGATCCCCGTTCTTCCCTTGGAGGATGGCAGGAAGGAAGCATCAGCGAGGTACAGAGTGCCAGGTGAGCCAGGGTGAGTATATCCCTCATCGTTGCCAGCCCTGGAACTCCTCGAGCACACTTTCACGACTGTGTCAATCACATTTACACCCCAATCTTCCTGGGACAATGGTTCCGTAAGGGCAGAGGTCTCATGACCACACCCAGGCGGCTGGAAGATGAGACGCTACTGAACAGGGACCTTCTTCTACCCAGTTTCCCAAGTGTACTTTGTAGATGGGAAATGCTGACAAATATAAGAATATTGCTGCACATTTTATTTGAAAGATGTCACCATCATGCTGTGTGTTACAGGTGGAAAAACAAAAGCAATACTGTGGCTGAAGGAGAAACCTTTCCCATGTGGCCACAAGCCCCCTTCAAGTGGTTAACAAGGTGCTTGCAGAGTGGGGTTCCATATACTCCCTTGGAAAGAACAAACGGACAACTGAGGAAGGAAGTCCAGAGGTCACAATGGCTTTGAGAGGGCGGCCAGAGAAAGAAAAACCAAGAACAACATGAACCCCCTCCTCCAGATCATTGTTGTTTCTGATTCACCGGGTGACCCTGCTTAAGGTCCGGGCCACTGCCCCCGATGTTCTTTCCCATGATATTCTTCACCCTGAACTTGTCTGTTATTTCCCCGTCCATGCAGCTCAGTGCTGTCAATATCTTATCAACATATTAGCACAGTCACTCTCTCAGTTCTTTGGTTTTTCCCCCTCTTGCGTGAATGCACAGGGGGTGGCCCAAAGAACACCTTTTTCAGACACGTGCTTTTTATTCTGTTAATTCGTGTGTTTTTCCAACAGTTTTCCTACGGAAACTTCAGCTCCCAGGAATGACTTTTCTGGGCAGATTTCTTCCTGTTTCAGGAAACAAGACTCCCAGGGACACTTGCAAATTGTAAAGATCTACACAACTTCATGTATTACAGGTCACTATACAATTGGAGGGAATTTCTTGAGCTTAGAAAGTGGACCATTAGAAGACATCTCACAGCACAGGGGAGAAATAAGTCCAGTGAATATAGGATCCTGATGCCCACCCACCCTCCCCACGCTGTGTTGCAAGGAGCCCGCAAGCGCGGAAACCACTCATCTGATTCAGGCTGGAAATCTTAACTTACAGAGCTGATAGCAGTAATCCCACAGTGTTTGAAAGAGCTCTCTCTGTCTTTGCCTTCACTTCCCTCACTCCGCTTCTTGGAGCAATGACACGGTTTATCCTGTGTCTTTGGTATTTTTCCCAGGTCTTAGCTCTGTTATGTCTATGCTGGTGTTGGGTCTCTGTTTACCTTCTTATAAACAGAGAGCAAGGCGATAGTTAATGGTATTTGGGTCGAATACATGGCAACAGGAGTGAGATACTGCTGTGTGTATTTTTGGTCCTGGCAGTGAAGAATAGGATCTGTGGCATAAAAGGAAAGATATTTATAGTATTTCCTGGTCATGCATTTACTTGCCCAGCCACCTCAGCTGTAGCTTGTTTATTGTGTTAATGCTAATTACAGCCATGTGACAGAATCCTATTACATCTTGTACAAAAATGGTTAGTCGTTCTATATGACACATTCAAGACCATATACATGATCGACATAAAACCCCCCACTTCACAAACATAAATCGAGTCTAAATTTCATCATGTTTTCCAGAAGTGAAATACGAGAATCAGGCAAGCATCCCTCCACTCCAACCCCAAACACACACAGAGGTGATCTGCCTTAAGTCCAAAGACAGTGTATGGAATCCAGGTTGCCTGTTTAAGAGAGGAGCAGACTACAAATTCCCTTTACAACGATATTCGTTAGCAGCTGATTGGAACTCCTGATGGCAAATTTCACTGCTGTGTGTTCTGCAGTGTTTAGAAGTGACACTGCTTCTCTGGGTGTAAGAAGCTCCTTTCCACACACACTGCACACAGAGTATGTAGCACACACGATTTTGAATCAGAACTTTTGATTTTATGGCTTAGAATCTTCATTTACTTAATTGATGTGCTTAACCTGTGTAGAGCTCCCTGGTGGCTCATTGGTAAAGAATCTGCCTGCCAATGCAGGAGACTCTGGCTCAATACCTGGATCGAGAAGATCCCCTGGAGAAGGAAATGGCAACCCACTCCAATATTCTTGCCTGGGAAATCCCATGGACAGAGGAACCTGGTGGGCTACAGTCCATGGTGTCTCAAAAGAGTCAGACACGGCTGAGCATAAGCATGCAGTTCTTGTTGAAGTCACTCTGATCAAAATTGTTGGTATTGGTTCAAGTGTCTGGGTTATTTTGGCTATGGAAACATATTCCTCATTAAACAAGTAAAAAGAGAAATTTGTCTTATATATTACAAACCTGGGCTTCCCTTGTGGCTCAGCTGGTAAAGTATCTACCTGCAATGCAAGAGACCTGGGTTTGATCCCTGGGTTGGGAAGAGCCCCTGGAGAAGGGAAAGGTTGCCCACTCCAGTATTCTGGCCTGGAAAATTACAGGAACTGTATGGTCCATGGGGTAGCAAGGAGTTGGACACGACTGGGTGACTTTCACTTTCACTTCATTTTACACCTCAGTATTTTCTGTTCAGTTCAGTTCAGTCACTCAGTCGTGTCTGACTCTTTGTGACCCCATGAATCACAGCACGCCAGGCCTCCCTGTCCATCACCAACTCCCAGAGTTCACTCAGACTCATGGCCATCGATTGGTGATGCCATCCAGCCATCTCATCCTCTGTCATCCCCTTCTCCTCCTGCCCCCAATCCCTCCCAGCATCAGAGTCTTTTCCAATGAGTCAGCTCTTCGCATCAGGTAGCCAAAGTACTGGAGTTTCAGCTTTAGCATCATTTCTTCCAAAGAACTCCCAGGACTGATCTTCTTCAGAATGGACTGGTTGGATCTCCTTGCAGTCTAAGGGACTCTCAGGAGTCTTCTCCAACACCGCAGTTCAAAAGCATCAATTCTTCAGCGCTCAGCTTTCTTCATAGTCCAACTCTCACATCCATACATGACTACTGGAAAAACCATAGTCTTGACTAGACGGACCTTTGTTGTCAAAGTAATGTCTCTGCTTCTCAATATGCTATCTAGGTTGGTCATAACTTTCCTTCCAAGGAGCAAGCGTCTTTTAATTTCATGGCTGCAGTCACCATCTGCAGTGATTTTGGAGCCCCCCAAAATAAATTCTGACACTGTTTCCACTGTTTCCCCATGTGTTTCCCATGAAGTGATGGGACCGGATGCCATGATCTTAGTTTTCTGAATGTTGAGCTTTAAGCCAACTTTCTCACTCTCCTCTTTCACTTTCATCAAGAGGCTTTTTAATTCCTCTTCACTTTCTGCCATAAGGGTGGTGTCATCTGCATATCTGTTAGTGAGTATCAATATTCTTTATTCATTCACATATTTATATATTTAATTACTATTCATTAAGCACCATAAGCCTTTCTTATCCTTCTCCTTCAGAGGGCAGACAGACTGAAAACCACAATCAGAGAAAACTAACCAATCTGATCACATGGACCATAGCCTTGTCTAACTCAATAAAACGATGAGCCGTGCTGTGTAGGGCCACCCAAGACGGATGGGTCATGGTGGAAGTTCTGACAAAATGTGGTCCACCGGAGAAGGGGATGGCAAACCGTTTCAGTATTCTTGCCTTGAGAACCCCATGAACAGTATGAAAAGCCAAAAAGATAGGACACTGAAAGATGAACTCCCCAGGTTGGTAGGTGCCCACTATGCTACTGGAGATCAGTGGAGAAATAACTCCAGAAAGAATGAAGAGACAGAGCAAAGCAAAAACAACACCTAGTAATGGATATGACTGGTGATGGAAGGAAAATCTGATGCTGTAAACAGCAACATTGTATAGGAACCTGGAATGTTAGGTACATAAACCACGGCAAATTGGAAGTGGTCAAACAGGAGATGGCAAGAATGGACATCAACAGTTTACAAATTAGTGAACTAAATGGACTGGAATGGGTGAATTTAACTCAGATGACCACAGTATCAACCACTGGGGGCAAGAATCTCTTAGAAGAAATGGAGTAGCCATCATAGTCAACAGAAAAATCTGAAATGCAGTACTTGGATACAGTCTCAAAAACGACAGAATGATCTCAGTTTGTTTCCAAGGCAAACCATTCAACAACACAGTAATCCAAGTCTGTGCCCTGACCAGCAATGCTGAAGAAGCTGAAGTTGAATTGTTCTATGAAGACCAACAAGACCTTCTATAACTAACACCCAAAAAAGATGTCCTTTTAATTATAAGAAACTGGAAGGCAAAAGTAGGAAGTCAAGAAACAGCTGGAGTAACAGGCAAATTTGGCCTTGGAATACGGAATGAAGCAGGGCAAAGACTAATAGAGTTCTGCCAAGAGAACGCACTAGTCATAGCAAACACCCTCTTCCAACAACACAAGAGAAGACTCTACACGTGGACATCACCAGATGGTCGACACTGAAATCAGATTGATTATATTCTTTGCAGCCAAAGATGGAGAAGCTCTATACAGTCAGCAAAAACAAGACCGGGAGCTGACTGTGGCTCAGATCATGAACTCCTTATTGTCAAATTCAGACTGAAATTGAAGAAAGTAAGGAAAACCACTAGACCATTCAGTTCAGTTCAATTCAGTCTCTCAGTCATGTCTGACTCTTTGTGACCCCATGAATCACAGCACGCCAGGTCTCCTTGTCCATCACCAACTCCTGCAGTTTATCCAAACTCATGTCCATCGAGCTGGTGATGCCATCCAGCCATCTCATCCTCTGTCATCCCCTTCTCCTCCTGCCCCTAATCCCTCCCAGCATCAGGCTTTTCCAGTGAGTCAGTTCTCTGCATTAGGTGGCCAAAGTATTGGAGTTTCAGCTTCAACATCAGTCCTTCCAATGAACACCCAGGACTGATCTCCTTTAGGATGGACTGGTTGGATCTCTTTGCAGTCCAAGGGACTCTCAAGAGTCTTCTCCAACACCACAGTTCAAAAGCATCAATTCTTTGGTGCTCAGCTTTCTTCACAGTCCAACTCTCACATCCATACATGACCATCAGGTATGACCTAAATCAAATCCTTTATGACTATACAGTGGAAGTGAGAAATAGATTAAAGGGACTAGATCTGATAGACAGAGTGCCTGATTAACTATGGGTGGAGGTTCAAGACATTGTACAGGAGGCAGGGATCAAAACCATTCCCAAGAAAAAGAAATGCAAAAAAGGAAAAATGGTTGTCTGACGAGGACTTAAAAATAGCTATGAAAAGAAGAGAAGTAAAAGGCAAAGGAGAAAAGGAAAGATATACCCATTCTAATGTAGAGTTCCAAAGAGTAGCAAGGAGAGATAAGAAAGCCCTCCTTAGTGATCAGTGCAAAGAAATAGAGAAAAACAATAGAATGGGAAAGACTAGAGATCTCTTCAAAAAAAATTAGAGATACCAAGGGAATATTTCATGCAAAGATGGGCTCCATAAAGGACAGAAATGCTATGGACCTAACAGAAGCACAAGATATCAATAAGAGGTGGCAAGAGTACGAGAAGAACTATACAAAAAAGATCTTCATGACCCAGATAATCACGATGGTGTGGTCACTCACCTAGAGCCAGACTTCCTGGAATGTGAACTCAAGTGGGTCTTAGGAAGCATCACTATGAACAAAATTGTAGAGTTGGTGGAATGCCAGTTGAGCTATTTCAAATCCTAAAAGATGATGCTGTGAAAGTGTTGCACTCAATATGCCAGCAACTTTGGAACACTCAGCAGTGGCCACAGGACTGGAAAAGGTCAGTTTTCATTCCAATCCCAAAGAAAGGCAATGCCAAAGAATACTCAAACTACTGCACAATTGCACTTATCTCACACACTAGCAAAACAGTGCTCAAAATTCTCCAAGCCAGGCTTCAGCAGTACCTGAAATGTGAACTTCCATATGTTCAAGCTGGATTTAGAAAAGGCAGAGGAACCAGAGGTCAAATTGCCAGCATCTCTTCAATCATCGGAAAAGCAAGAGGGTTCCAGAGAAACATCTACTTCTGCTTTGTTGACTATGCCAAAGCCTTCGACTGTGTGGATCATAACAAACTATGGGAAATTCTTCAAGAGATGGGAATAGCAGACCACCTGACCTGCCTCCTGAGAAATCTGTATGCAGATCAAGAAGCAACAGTTAGAATCTGACATGGAACAACAGACTGGTTCCAAATCAGGAAAGGAGTACATCAAGGCTGTATACTGTCACCCTTATTCAGCTTATATGCAGAGTACATCATGATGAAATGCCGGACTGGATGAAGCACAAGCTGGAATTAAGATTGCCAGGAGAAATATCAATAACTTCAGATATGCAGATGACACCACCCTTATGGCAGAAAGTGAAGAACTAAAGAGCCTCTTGATGAAAGTGAAAGAAAAGAGTGAAAAAGTTGGCTTAAAACTCAACATTCAGAAAACTAAGATCATGGCATCTCGTCTCATCACTTCATGGCAAATAAGATGGGGAAACAGTGGAAATAGTGGCAGACTTTATTTTTTTGAGCCCCAAAATCACTGTAGATGGTGACTGCAGCCATGAAATTAAAAGACACTTGCTTCTTGGAAGAAAAATTATGACCAACCTAGACAGCATATTAAAAAGCAGAGACATTAGTTTGCCAACATAAGTGTGTCTAGTCAAAGCTATGGTTTTTCCAGTAGTCATGTATGGATGTGAGAGTTGAACTATAAAGAAAGATGAGTGCTGAAGAATTGATGCTTTTGTGCTGTGATGTTGGAGAAGGCTCTTGAGAGTCCCTTTGAATGCAAGGAGATCCTACCAATCCATCCTAAAGGAAATCAGTCCTGAATATTCATTGGAAGGACTGATGTTGAAGCTGAAACTGCAATCCTTTGGCCACCTGATGCAAAAAACTAACTCCTTGGAAAAGACCCTGATGCTGGGAAGGATGGAAGGCAAGAGGAGAAGGGGATGACAGAGGATGAGAGGGGTGGATGGCATCACTGACTCGACGGACATGAATTTGAATAACCTCTGGGAGTTGGGTGATGGACAGAGAAGCCTGGCGTGCTGCGGTCCATGGGGTCGCAAAGAGTCAGACACCGCTGAGTGAGTGAACTGAACTGAACTAAGCATCAATTCTGTCTGGGCCATCATATTCAAATCATTAATGAAGACTGCACCTTTTGCTTCATCTGAAAGTGTATTTAATGTGCACCTGTAATGCACCAGACGTTGGTTTGAGTGTTAGAAATGCAAAGGAAAAACCCTAGTCCTATGGGGGAAGCACAGTCACACTCAGGATTTTAGTGCCATGTTGTTAAACAAAGAGATGCCTGTCTGGGTAGACATCTTTGGATAATAGCTTTCTTCCAAGAATCACCTTAGGATATTTTCCACTGTGTGAGGCAAAGAGCTTGATTCATTTTGGAAGGGAATGTCTGGGTAGTCCTTCCCTTCTGGAAGTACAGTCATTAAGAAGACTGGGGAGCAGAGTCTGTTTGAAAGAATCAGGCCTTGAAATCTAGAAAACAGGGAGCAACTCCAGGCGCTACTCATCCATACAGTGTCTCCTGAAATTCTGAGCCCAAGTCACAGAAGCATGCTGGGAGCAGAGTAGCCTTCTCCCCTGTCATTACCTCTTGCTGGAAGTTGACCTTGGGAAGATCATATAATTTCCTGTAGACTCTCCTTATCCACTGGCTGGAAGTGATATCATCTTCCTTGTCCATCTCCAGATTTGTTTACAGATGAAGGTTATCACTGCTTGCAACAGGATCATAAAGTATAACCTGGCATAGAAAATGAAAATTATTTTCTTTCTTTTTTGTCAAACCATCCTTTTTATGCTAAGGTATTAAAGTATATAGATAGATAGATAGTATCACCAACTCAATGAACATGAATTTGAGCAAACTCAGGGAGATAGCGGAGGACAGAGGAGCCTGGTGTGCTGCAATCCATGGGGTGGTAAAGAGTCAGACACCATATAGTGATGAGCAACCACAACAATATAATCAGCATGCATATGCGTCTATGTTTCCAAATGAGCTCCAAGAGAGTTAAGACCTCTGACAGGAGGCTTCTGTGCCTATGTAAGATCTATCTTTATTTCAGGTAATTTTTTTTCAATTGAAGTATAATTAATATAATATTGTGTTAGTTTATGTTATAGAGTAGAGTGACCGCCACACACACACACACACACACACACACACACACACATATATTCTTTCTCAGAGTCTTTTCTATTATAGCTTATTACAAGATATTCAATACAGTTACCTATGCTATACAGTTGGTCTTTGTTGTTTCTCTTATATATAGTAGTTTGTATCTGCTAATCCCAAACTCCTAATTTATATCTCCCCTTCCCCTTTGGTAACCATAAGCTGATTTTCTATGTGTGTGAGTCGATTTCTATTTTATAAATAAGTTCATTTGTATCATTTTTTAAGATTCCATATTTATATAAGTGATATCACATGGTATTTTTCTTTCTTTCTAATTAATTTCATTTAGTGTGACAATCTCTAGTTCCATCCATATTGTTGTAAAAGGCATGACTTTACTCTTTTTCGTGGCTCAGTAATATTCCACTGTATATGTGTGCCATCTCTTTTATCCATTGCTGTGTCAATAGACATGTAGGTTGCTTCCATGTCTTGGCTACCATAAATAGTGCTGCTTTATTCACAAGCTTTTTAAAAATTTGGACTAATTCTTCAGTACATAAGAGTACATCAGGCCAATTTTTGAACAACAATGTTTTTTTTTTTTTAACTCTTAACATACCAATAATTAGTAAATTTTTTCCTGCCCCCTTTGGTGCATGTGTTCCCAGGCTGCTGAGTCATTCTGCTCTCTCCTGAAAATTTTAACAGAAACATCTGAGTTAAGACCTGGCAGAGTTGTCCCAGAGAAGAGGTGAGTGGGGCTCAGGTCTGCAACATGAGTGCTTCTCTGTGACCTAAGTCGAGAGACTTACACTGTGTCCAGCTCTGTCAGATTCATCTTTGAACTTTGTCCGTCTTCTGCAGGATCACCAAACTGGCTTCTTCCCACTACTCTGCTACATACGCTTTTGGCTAAAGCATAAAATTCACCCTTCATCTCAGTGTTTTGCCCAACTGACTCAAATAGAGCAAGCAAAACCTTTTTCTGATATTGGAGACATTTCTTTTTCAGAGAGGAACACTAATTGAAAGAGTCAGTAGCACAGACACATTGGTGTTAATGTGGCATTCAGTGCAATTCAGTTCAGTTCAGTGCAGTTCAGTGCAGTTCAGTTCAGTGCAGTTCAGTTCAGTTCAGTGCAGTTCAGTGCAGTTCAGTTCAGTCACTCAGTCATGTCCGACTCTTCGCCACCCCATGAATTGTAGCACGCCAGGCCTCCCTGTCCATCACCAACTCCTGGAGTTCACTCAAACTCATGTCCATCGAGTCGGTGATGCCATCCAGCTGTCTCATCCTCTGTCATCCCCTTCTCCTCCTGCCCCCAATCCTTCCCAGCATTAGGGTCTTTTCCAATGAATCAACTCTTCGCATGAAGTGGCCAAAGTATAAATCTCAGGTATTTCTCTCCCAGCATTAAAGCAGGTCCTTCAACTAGGGGCAGCCTGGCCTGATGGCTTGTGGGAAAGGACAGTAAGTAGTCATGAGATTAAATCTCAGGTGACATTTCCATGGGATTTTTAACAAATATTTAATGTTTGAGCAATGCATGACTAAAAATGTATACAGTGTTTTTTTAGTGTCGGAAAATAGTGCTGGATAAGAATATAACTAACTGTACCTGATGAAACTTGGAAATATGAAGGCTGAGTGCCGAAAAATTAATACTTTCTAATTGTGGAGCTGGAGAAGACTCTTGAGAGTCCCTTGGAAAGCGAGGAGATCAAACCAATCAATCCTAAAGGAAATGAATCCTGAATATTCATTGGCGGGACTGATGCTGAACCTGAAGCTCCAGTACTTTGGCAACCTGATGTGAAGAACTGACTCACTGGAAAAGGCCCTGATGCTGGGAAAGATCGAGGGCAGGAGGAGAAAGGGGTGACAGAGGACAAGATGCCTGGATAGCATCATGGACATGAAGTTGGGCAAATTCCAGGAGATACTGAAGGATGGGGAAGCCTGACATGTTGCAGTCCATGGGGTCACAAAGATTGGACATGACATAGTAGCTAAACAACAATAAGAATATGCCCATGTAGGCATGTAAATTACTTACCACTGGGAATTACTGCCTGAGTATAGATTTTATGCTAATAATCCCACAGATCACTCAGGATGACTCAGTGTGGAATGAATGGCTTTAAAAATCACAGATTTTGGTGGCTTAAATGAATATAGGACAAAAAGGACATCTAAATGAGACTTCACTAAAATGAGAAAAGCTTGGCTTTTTAACAGCTCTTAAAAAAACAAACTTACTTCACAGCGTAGAACAGGCTCTAGGCTCATCCATCTCACTAGAACTGACTCAAAATTGTTCTTTTTCTGTGGCTATGTGATGACCTAGGGGTAAGATGGGGGGAGGGAAGGGAGGCCCAAAAGGAAGGGAATATGCATATAATTATGGCTGATTCACCTGGTTGTATGGGCTTCCCTGGTGGCTCAGCGGTCAAGAATTCATCTGCAATTCAGGGGACTGAGGAGATACTGGTTCAGTCCCTGGGGCAGGAAAATCCCCTGGAGGAGGGCATGGCCAGCCACTTCAGTATTCTTGCCTGGAGAAACCCATGGACAGAGGAGCCTGGCCGGCTACAGTCCATGGGGTGGCAGAGAGTCAGACACGACTGTAATGAATGAGCACACACCTTGTCGTATGACAGAAACCAACACAACATTGTAAAGCAATTTTCCTCTAATTAAAAAATAAAATAAAAATTAAAGTAAAACAAACAAAAGATAATCTAAAATACAATCCTTTTCTCTGTCCCCTGCAAAGAAAAGCAAATTCCATTTCAGTTTGACTGTTAGGATGTTTGCTTTAGAAAAGGTCAGGGTGCCTTTTGAGAGTTACACCTTCCTGGAGCCTTTCTTTGCCAGCCTTGCTCCGCCCCTGGCCCGACCCTCCGCCCAGGGCTGGGCTCCAGGCTGGGCCGAGATCATTCCGTTTGATCAAGCACCATCCTCCCCACCAGCTGCCCCTTCACCTCACCTCCCTCTTCTCCGCAAGGACTTGCCGGCTCCCCAGACACCTGCCTGAACAACATCTCTCCCGGGAGACCCTCTTTCATAAAACTGGCTGGCACCGTATGCTTTTCCTTCTGCCAGCTGCCCCGTCTCCAGACTCCCGGAGCGATGACTCCCTCTGCACATCCCGAGCCACTGCGGTGCCACCCTCCCTGGAGCCTGCGTGCCCGGCTGGGCAGGTGTTCAGCTGTGGGAGCTGCAGTTGCAGGTGGAGAGGCGCCAGGTGCTTGGCGAGTGTCAGCGCCTCTGGGTGCCAGAGGAGCTGGTGGGGAGCGGGTGGGGGCACACTGGGTGGCCGAGCTGGCCACCTGCCATGCTCCTGGACCCCGGCACAGAACCTGGCCTGGCCACCATGGGCCATTGACCAAGGGTGCAGTGTCCTGAGTGCTCCATTTCCCCCACCCCTCCCCTCCCACTGCCATGATTGATCACTTCTGTCTGGTCACTTCCTGGCTCAGGCTAAGCCCTTGCTATTAAAATCTGGTCCCCAGTCAGCAAGGTTGACTTCATCTGGAAGCTTAGAAATGCAGGCCTCAGGCTCACCGCAGGCCTCAGGCTCATTGCAGCCCTGACCCAGAAGCTGCATTTTCACATGCAGCCAAGTGATGGTTGCCCCACCAGCTACCTGGAGTCCCACTATCCCATAGAAGGAGATGGGGTTGCTGACCTGATGTCTAACCTGTCATTTCCCTGCTCAAAACCTTTCAGAAATTCCCACTGTTCCTTGAAAAGGGGACAACATCCTCTGCCGCCCCAGGCATCCTAAGGATGCCAACCTGTTCCTTTTCCTGCAATGGCAACCCACTCCAGTGCTCTTGCCTGGAGAATGCCAGGGATGGGGGAGCCTGGCGGGCTGCCGTCTATGGGGTCGCACAGAGTTGGACACGACTGAAGTGACTTAACTTAGCTTAGCTTCACTGCCTCCTAGCTAAACCCTGATCTTCAGGAGGACACACCACCCAAAGTGGTGCTGGAGTGAGAGACGTGCACATCTATACTTACTCCAAATAAAGTTTAGGCAATTTACAAAAATGTACACATTCTCTAGCGGCTCAGTGGTAAAGAATACACCTGCCAATGCCAGAGATGTGGGTTGGATCTCCTGGAGAAGGCAACAGCAACCCACTTCAGTAGTCTTGCTTGGAAAATTCCATGGACAGAGGAGCCTGGTTGGGTACAGTCTATGAGGTCATAAAAGAGTCAGACCTGACTTAGCAATTAAAGAACAACAGATATAAAACAATAGAGAAAAATCAAATATGAGAATTCTAGACCAAAGAAAGCCCTGGTTAGAGAAGCCAGTAGAACAGTAATCAGGCTTAATCCCCTTAATGCATCCCACAGGGTTCAGGATTTCTGAGAGCTAAATATTCAGCTTCCTTGGTTCCTTCACATAAAACAAACCAGGTACTTTTCCAGAATACATTATTCTTAGTACTGAAAGTTGGATGCATTGTTTTCCTGTGAAATCTCATGGTGAAAGGATGTTTTTGTGAAGAGAAGCTTCTGCAATATTTCCACAAACTAAATCCAACACTGGGTCCTCTTTTCCTTCCACCGAACCTTCAGTGTGAAGTGTGAGCCCCAGGACAATCCTCACGCCCAAGAGTTAAAGCCAAACCTGAGAGGTCAGATGGTGGGATTGAGGAGCAGCCCCATGGATAGAGCAATGTTGCCATGGGCCACACTCCGCGGGTATCCTGTCTCCCGGGATGCTTACATGATTGCCCGGTTTCGGCTGAACTCTGCAGAAAGGGCCAGGACTGTGGAGTTTGAAAACTGGTGATTAAGGGCAGATCTCATCAATTGATGGGAATACATCTCAACTTTCAAACCATGCTTGACAGTCCAGTCTCCTCTTCTTGTTAAATTAGGTGTATTCACCTAATTGGGTAGATTATTTGCTCAGTGGAGAAGTCAACTATCCTAAAAGTAGACCTCATTGACCCTCCAAAGCAAGTCTGTGCTTTTGTCCACTGTGCCAACAATCATGGCCAGGAATCAGACGGGCCATGGAACCAGTAACTCCTTCAGATGGGCCAGTACATTTATCCTGTGGTCACTTAAACTCTTTCTAACCTTCCTGGTGTTAGAGAAGGAGAATTATTTCCAGTAAGACATTAAAATGCAATCCCTTTGAAAGATGGATGCTTTGATTTGATTATGGTGTCAATTAACATTTAGACCTTCCTGAGCTGTACAAGATAGGAATGAGTCAAGAAAAAGAAAACTAGCCAAGATACAGAAACGATCTGAATGTCCTTCAGGGGATAAATAGATATAGAAGACGAATATATATATATATATACACATACATACACACACACATATATATACACTTATATACACAATGGATAACACACACACAGTGGAATATCATTCAGCTATGAGAAAGAAGAGGATTCTGTCATTTGCAACAAATGGATAGACTTTGTCCCAGGTGGCTTAGTGGTAAAGAATTCACCTGCCACTGCAGGAGATATAAGAGGCACGTGTTCCATCCCTGGGTCAGGAAGATGCCCTGGAGGAGGGCACGGCAACCCACTCCAGTATTCTTGCCTGGAGAATCCCATGGACAGAGGAGCCTGGTGGGCTACAGTCCATAGGGTCACAAAGAGTCAGCCACGTCCGAAGCGACTTAGCATGGTTGTGGTTTATTCAGAAGTACAGAAGGAACATCTGAGTTCATCATATCACGTTGTCAGAAATCAGTGACTATTTTCATGAAAGCCCTTTGTCTGGAAGGAATTCTTGGAGGACAGGGGCTCCGTCTCATTTTCCTTGTGCCAACAATGCCTGGGGGCTGCAGGCTCATTTTCTTCCCTTGATCATCTTTCGTTTCTGGAAGACAGCTCAGAGCCTGCTGTAGAAAGTGAGTGCAAATCTGAATCAACCTGAAGTTTGGTAAGACTTTAGGTTGTCTCACAAATCTTTGTACTACATACGTTTTAGAGGTGAAGTGGTTCGTGAGCTTTCCTGTTTAATAATTGTAATGAAGTGAGCTTAAGTACACGTTGTTTTTTTTCCTCAATGACTGAGTGTAGGTCAAGATTCTAAAAGTGCAGAGTTCTGATTAAATGATACATCCAAGATTTTAGTGTGAAGACAGTCATATCTCTACCCCCAAGAATACGTTCAAATGAGGTTTGCTGGTGTTCTTTCTTATTTTCTAAATTTTTAAAAATTGTTAAAATTGGAGTATTGTTGATTTGTAATGTTGTGCTATTTTCAGATTGATTCAGATATATATGTATGGCCTTCCCAGGTGGCTCAGTGGTAAAGAACATGCCTGCCAAACAGGAGACATGAGTTCTATCCCTGGATCAGGAAGATCCCCTGAAGAATAAAATGGCAACCCACTCCAGTATTCTTGCCTGGGGAATCCTATGGACAGAGGAGCCTTGCAGCTACAGTCCATGGGGCATGGGGGTCACAAAAGAGTTGGATGCAACTTGGCAACTGAACAACTATATACACACATATGAATCTGAAAAATATATATACAATTTTTTTCAGATTTTTTTCCTTTATAGGCTATTATGAGACATTAAATAGAGTTCCCTGTGCTATACAGAAGGTCCTTGTTTATCTATTTTATATATAATAATGTGTGTAAATTAATCCCAAACTCCTAATTTATTTCTCCCCTGTCCTTTCCCTTTGGTAACCCTAAATTTGTCTTCTGTGCCTGTGAGTCTCTTCCTGTTTTGTAGATAAGCTCATTTGCAACATTTCTTTTAGATCCCACACATAAGTGATATCATTTGTCTTTCTCTTTCTGACTTCAGTTGGTATGATCATCTCTAGCATCTATGCTGCTGCAGATGCTTTTTAACAATCCATTATTTCCTCTCCTTATTGTGTCCCAGCCCACGCTTGCTTTGTGGTCCTTTTGTTTTGTCATTAAAGTGCAGTCTTTGTAGACTTTTTCTTCCTCTGATACACGAGAGACTGTAGTAACAAGGGTCTTCATTAACTGAGGTTTGTTGTTGTTGTTCAGCTGCTCAGTTGAGTCTGACTCTTCGTGACCCCATGGACTGAAGCACACCAGGCCTCCTTGTCCTTCACCATCTCCCAGAGCTTACTCAGACTCATGTCCACTGAGTCAGTGATGCCATCCAACCATCTCGTCCTCTATCCTCCCCTTCTCCTCCTGCCTTCAATCTTCCCCAGCATCAGGGTCTTTTCCAATGAGTCAGCTTCTTGCATCATGTGGCCAAAGTATTGGAGCTTCAGCTTCAACATCAGTCCTTCCAATGAATATTCAGGACTGATTTCCTTTAGGATTGACTGGTTTGATCTCCTTGCAGTCCAAGGGACTCTCAAGAGTCTTCTCCAACATCACAGTTCAAAAGCATCAATTCTTCAGCACTTATAATTGAGGTTATGGGATAGCAAACTATGGAAAAGAGCTATGTTTTCGATCATATGTTGAGCATTCAGATGTGTATATACTTTAGCACTTTCATCTGTGAATGTGAGTGGTCAGAATTTTACTTACATAAGACTGCAGTGGTCTAAGGACCCAGGAGCTCGTGCCCTGCGGTCCTGCAACCCATTCTCATGTAAATATCCGTATGGATAAACCATGCGGTTTATCCACCTGACTACTGTTCAGGTGGCCACAACACTCCAATGGGGAGTTGAATGCTGTGTAAAGATAAACACAAACTGAATACTTGGATCCAAGTTTGCACACACAACTCAGCTAAGTTCACTTGTAAAGATGGACAGTTTGATGTCATCTTCAGAGCAGACGGATGGATTCATGACTCCCTTCTTCTTTCCTTCCTTCCTTCTTTCCTCTTCCCTCTCCACCCCATCCCTCCTCCTTCTCTTCCTCCCTTTCCTATCAGAGTCTTAAGAGTCCTGCTTTCTCAAGGTAGGTTTGGCCTCTCTTCACCAGCCTCCTTTCCCCTGCATCACTGGGGTGTCCTCTCGGCCAAGAACATGGTTCTCAGAATTCCCCTCTTCCCTACAACTTAGCCCTGTGCAGACCCAGACTTCTGGCAGCATGTTGGGAGGGGTGGCAGTTTAATGATATTCAGGCCTTGGAGCAGAGAGCAGCTGCCCTGCAGGTGGTCTTCTGGAACCGCTCCCCCGCACCCAGCAGGAAGCTGGGTAAGTTTAATTCGGTGAAGCAAATTTAATCATTTGCCTCTTTGTAAATGGGGACACAGGAAGAAACAAAAAAGATATTCTTGGTAGAGTTCTAACAAAGCAGCTGCTCCTAATAGCACAAATGTCTAATTTTTTCTTTCATGGGATTTGCAGAATTGCAAGATATTCCAGGAGCTGTCAAGTCTGTGAGCTTCTGCCATCTGGGAGAAGGCGGGGGTATCCCCTCTAAATCTTGGTAATCGCCCCTTGCATGCAGTTCTGAAAGTACCATCCACACTTATTTAAAGGAAATGAAATGGATTCAAAACCTTTGGCCCAAGCCAGAGACTTCCTCGACTTTAGGCCATCTTCCCCTTTACTAATTAGGAGCAGCCCTGATTCATTACATATGAATGCATTTATAGATTTTCAATTGATGTCTGCCTTTTGTCTCAGCAAACCGTCTGTAAATTAAATCTACAACAGAAAATCTGCCAACCCAGAAAACCTTTTAGTACTAATTATTACGTGAGGGTAGAAGAGTTGGAGCAATCTTTCATTATCACTATCAGAATTTATCTCTGGTTTTATGACAGCACCGACAAGTAAATCATGCTGATACGCAGCTATCTTTATAACTGTTCCGTGCTTGTCCTGGGTACTTACACATCTGTCAGGCCTTCCTTTGCAAAGAAAGTTTTTTTTTAAAGAGTGTTAAAATTGTCAGATAAAATTCTCTAAGAGTAAAATGAGATGCTCCAGAAAAAGGTCTTGGTCATTATTTATTGTTTTTGTTGCTATTAATTGATTTTATTCTTTCGGTGGATAAACTGGGGCAAAAATATGAGATACTTGGGTGTATCTGGTAAATTGGATTTAATTTTTCTTTCAAAGAGAATGGATGACCTTCTGTGTCCAGGCTTGAGTGTGTTTATTCTGGGTGAAGGTAAAAGTGTTAGTCACTCAGTCGTGTCCAACTGCGACCCCAAGGAGCCTGCCTGGCTCCTCTGTCCATAAAATTCTTTAGGCAAGAATACTGGAATGGGTTGCCAGTTCCTTCTCCAGGGGATCTTCCTGACCCCAGGATCAAACCTGGGTCTCCTGGTGGATTCTTGACCATCTGAGCCAACAGGGAAGCCCTTATTCTGGTTAATTCTTGAATTTTAGCAGCAAGCAGAGCTGAAGAGGAACTAACTAGCATCTGTATTCTCCATCAGTCTGACCATGACCGTGGTCGTCACTACCAGCATTATTGTCATGTATAATTAATTTTTTGCAAACGCTATGCAGATGGTGGCAGGCTGGCTACAGGCAAGTATGTTGCCTGGGGAGACCCAGGGGACCCATCACTTGTCAAAAGAGACGGACACAAGTGTTGCCCAAAGTTTGGGGGTTTCTTCTCTGCAGGCAGAGTGGGCTCACAGCTGCCTCATGGTAGGGCCGGGGTCCCCAGGGCGCCTCTGGAGGGTCTTTCGCCCCTGGGGCCCTAAGCACATAGTGACCGTGACAATGGCTCAGTGTAAGATGGCATGTTGACCAGTGTTTCATGCAGGAGGATCTGGCTTCCCCCTTGGTGAGTCTCTGAGCACAGAAGTGAAGCTGACCAGGGGCACTGAGAGCCCGAGGGCAGGGAGAAGGAATGGATGCCCACTGCTGTGATGCTGCGGCTGCCAGACCGATAGCAGCAGCGGGACCCCAGATCTCATCTTCCGAGTTGTGACAGTGCATTTCATGTGTCAGCTTGGCTAAAGAATGGTGCCCAGATGTGGGGACACGCGCTCGTCTGGTCTATCTCTCTCCTGGACGCATATATTCTCCAGGACGCCCCAGTTCCCTGTCTGCCTGCCTTGCCGGCTGCCCACTCCGTCGGCCAAGCCCTGCTTCATCCCCCTGTTCCTGGGATGCTCATTGCTGACACATGCGCTTCACCCCAGCTCCATCTCAGCAGCTGCTTGTGAAGATGCCCCAAGATACCTGAGGGCCCTCTCCCTATCTTCTCTTATGTCTTACCCCACATGGAAGCACAGAGCAACCGCCAGAGGTTCACCAGCAAAGTGTCATCTCTTCTGTGAAGGATTTGGACCCTCCAAAGGAGCATTTATGAGTTTTAAAAATTTATTTTTATTATTATTTTTTAATTTTGGGATAGAGAAAAGACTTTAAACTTAAGATTTTTCCAATTCTTTAGAATTTTCCAATAAGGGGGTAATACCAATATATCTTAGTCCATAACTCAGAAGCCACATAAATTTAATTTTCTTTCTGTTTTTCTATAATCAGGCATCATTTTTCTTTTTCTTTCTTTCTTTTTTTTTTTTTGGAGTCTCCAGTCAACCAAGCTGGCAGAGACTTCCTCTTAGATGTTTAGGGATAATTCTATCTCCGGGAGGAGTAAATGGGCTTCCATTGTAAGACTTTTCTCCGTTGAGCTGTCTGTTTTCAGGCCCGTGGAGCTAGTCACGGTGTCACTGAGGCCTCAGGGGTTCACCTTGCCCTCTTGGAAGGTCATTGTTCCTCGGGGCGGGTGTCTTGCAGCAGGGTCTTCCCGAGTCTGTGTGTCACCCTGGGGCGGACACTTCGAGTAAACACCATGCAAAGTCTTGTCTTTCCAGATTCACTTCTCGCTTGTCTTAGCTTTTCTGCCTCCTCGGCTTTCCGGCCTCAAATCAGAAAGCTGGACCCTCCACCACCTACAGCTCCACCCTCAACATTTTTCTTTCCTTCCTGAGAGTTTGGAGAATCTTCATAACAATGAGGGTGTGGCAGGGTCAGGAGGAAAAGGAACTTTCCTCTTAATCTCTCATTTCCTTCGACATTGTGTCTGGAATCACCCGTGTCCTCCTAAGGCAGAGACTTTTAGGTCTCCAAGTCAGGAGATGGGCAGGTGATTTCCTCCTCCTAATGCTGACCCCTTCTTCTGGGAGGCCAGGTGCCCAGGGCATTTCATCTGTGACGGGATTAGAAGCAGGGTGGGGAGGAGAGACTGTGAACCATAGTGATCATAATTTTACATCAGTAAATACTTGTAATGCTTAATACCACCACAAAGCCAAGAGAAATTCACATTCCAGGGGTGACTGGGAGCTCTAATGGTTTAGGGCATCCCTTTTTAAAGATTGTGTTTAATCGATTAATATAGCCTGACAGTTTTATCCCATGCTTGTAGGAGCTACATCTTATTTCTCTGACTCTCTTGCCTCCTGCCCTTTCTTCTCTGGGTCCAGCATAGTGCTTGATACACTGGAAGGGCACATGTTTATTTGTTAAGTAAGTGAGTGGATGATTTTCAGAGTTCAGAAACCAAAACCCTCTTCCTCAAATGGTCTCTTGCGTATGTCTCTTTGTTTGGGTTTAATGGTATAAAGCGTAGACTTGGATTGCTCTGACACATTATCATGGGCGGGTATCGGCGGTATAAAGATGCAGGCAAACAGATGCTACTGTGCACGCCGCAAATGGTTGTCTGCAAGGAGTATGTATAAATCAGACTGTTCAGTCTGGAGTCAGTTCGGTACATGCATATCACACTATTGAAGATCTGCTGATTAAATCACCCAAGCCGAAAAGAGTTACAGTAATTCCTGACTCAAATTGGATTCCAGTGTCAAGGCAAATCATTTGTAAAAGCTGAGCTCATTTAAGCCTGGGAAGTAAACATCACAGGAAAACTGTTTGCCTTCCCCCGACTCTGCTCCTCGGTCTTTGCATTCGTCACTATGTGTAGCAAATCACACATCAAAATGCCATTAAATAATGTCATTGAATAGGTTTTCTTCTTCTGCACAATTGACTATAATGTGACCTAATAGGTTGTGTTAATACTTCCATGGAAATTTATAGACTCTGAAGAGTGATCTCCAAATCCTCTTTATTTTTCTTTTATTTCAGGAGAGGTGGTTGCTGAGGACGGTTGTGAAATATTATTTCTAAATGTGGACCTAAATGAAAGTTGAAAACTCACTGGATAGCAGACAGTAAATCTGAAAGATGACAGGGAAACCCAGTGTATACGTATTGAGGGCCATGTCTTCAGGGGGGCCCATTACTCAAGGTAAAACAACAAATTTGGTGTCAAGGAAATTGGGCTCCAGACCTAATGTTTCTGGATTTTCTCATAATTGTGAAGCCAGCAATTGGTAACTAGTTTCTATGAATTATGAACAAGAATTGCAAGATTATGAGCTTTTTTTTTTTTTTTTGGCTCAATGGCTTTTAAGCTGGGAATACAAGAAAGTAATTTGTGATACGAATTTTGAAAATCACTTGGCCCTTGAAATTAGTAAAAGATATTGGAAAGAGTTTAAGTTTTGTATAACAATCAGACAGAGTTAGCTTGATTTCTGAAATTGCCCTTCACTAGTGGTGATGCTAATGGTAAAGAACCAGCCTGACAATGCAGGAGACATAAGATACATGGGCTCGATCCCTGCGTCAGGAAGATCCTCTGGAGAAGGGAATGGCAACCCATTCCAGTATTCTTGCCTGGAGAATTCCATGAACAGAGGAGTCTGGCAGGCTACCGTCCATGGGGGTCACAAAGATTCGGACACAGCACTCATGCACACTGATTTTATGATATTTTTAAAGTTACTTAGAGACTTTGGTCGCCATAATTTCATTTTTTTTTCAATTTATATGCCACCATGAGATGCTGCTATAAATACTCGATGTTGTTGTAAGTCATGGCTGTTTGGAACATTTGGCAGAGAGAAGAAGAAATGATTTATTCTGGTAGGTGCAGGGAGCAGGAAGACCTTCAAGGAGGAGAAGGCATGTGTGCTGGGTTCAGAACAGCGGGATGGAGGTGATAAACAGGCTGCAGGACCCAGTGATGCGGCAGCCACTGGTGGCTCCACGGAACAGTCCAGCGCAGCTCCGTGGCTCCTGTGTTGGGATCTGCTTGGGATAGCAGGAGGACCCTGTCTCACACCCAGGGACACCTTCCTATAGTCCAATTTGGTTTTAAAAGATTTTCTCCAATGACTTGAGCAAGAAATAAGTTCTTGGAATAAAGGATGCTTACCATTGTTGTCAGTAACATTGAATATATTTCTCTTGTGAACAGTCTCATTTTTTTCCCATCTTTAGAAGGAGCATGGTTTTTGACTTTATGTGACATTGGACTCATCTGGAGGCTTAGTTTCCTCGTCAGTAAAATAAGGATATTAATTTTGGACTCAGAGAGTTGGCATCTGGCCAAGCGGGATGCTACCGGCTAGGGAGCACACCGTGTGGGTGGGGGTGGAGTATGGGGGTGCTCAGTCCCCAAGCCCTGGGACTGCAGGAAAATCAAGCTTCTTCTGAGTGACACCTGACTGGTCCTTATGGGGACAGGGATGAGTGTCAATGTGAGTGAACATTGGTTTTTAATTTCATCTTTACATTTATGTGACAAGCATTTTAAGCATCTGTTTGGCGCAGATTAGACAGCCTCTCTTCTGTGTGTAATCTTTAGCTCCTGAATACTTGGAGGGTAAGATATCTTGGAAGAGGCTCTTGGTTACATGTGGTGTGGTGTGGTGCTCGGGCGATTTTGAAACCCCATACACAGCAGTGAGAAACAACTCATATTTGAAATTCTTGTTGTGAGGCAGTGCGGACTCCACGCTGGTGGGGGGGCTACAGATGAGTGATATCTGGGCTCCTAAATACCATGGAGCTCACACCCATCATCCCACGCACAGGGAGTCATACAGCCCAGCGGTACCCAGACCAGAAATAGTTTGAGGATCTAAATTCCTTCATGGTACTTAGAAGCAACAGTTGTGGGAAAAAAGGTCATGGCAATATTGTTTCATCGATATTTTCCTTGCTCCTTCTATGACGGTCACTTAAAATATTTATTTTTCTCCTTTTCTTACTAAACAAGCAATGGAATTTAGATGATACAGAAAAAAAAATTAAAATAAAAAACAAAATTACCCATCATCTCACTGTCCAGGGAAAAACATTGGTAATATGTTGGTTTCATAAGCTTTCAATCTGTTTTCTATTCATATAAATATTTTAAAATGAAAGAAACTTGCAGCATCCAGGGCAGACCAAATAAGGGTCAGTTTTCCTCATGTTAAAAGATGCTTTTTCCTTGGAAGCAAAGCTATGACCAACCTAGACAGCATATTAAAAAGCAGAGACATCACTTTGCTGACAAAGGTCCGACTAGACAAAGCTATGGTTTTTCCAGTGGTCATGTATGGATGTGAGAGTTGGACCATAAAGAAAGCTGAGTGCCAAAGAACTGATGCTTTTGAACTGTGGTGTTGGAGAAGACGCTTGAGAGTCCCTTGGACTGCAATCCTAAAGAAACTCAGCCCTGAATATTCACTGGAAGGACTGATGCTGAAGCTGAAGCTCCAAAACTTTGGCCACCTGCTTCAAAGAACTGACTCCTTTGAAAAGACCCTGATGCTGGGAAAGATTGAAGGCGGGAGGAGAAGGGGATGACAGAGGATGGGATGGTTGGATGGCATCACTGGCCCAATGGACATGAATCTGAGCAAACTCCAGGGGACCGTGAAGGACAGGGAAGCCTGGCGTGCTGCTGTCCATGGCATCACAAAAAAGTCAGACACAACTGAGTCACTGAACAGCAACAACAGAACAAAGGGAAACTTTCTGTTTTTCTTTGACTTCAAATCATCATTCTGTCTATATAGCATTCCATCTGGTGGACGTAGAACAGTTGATTTTTCTATATGATAATGTTGCACACTTAGGCTGTTTCCAACCTGTGAGTATGACCAACAGTTGTGTGACTAGGGTTCCTGTAGCTGAAGGCTTCTGTTGTGTATCTGATGATTTCCTCGGGTCCCTGTTTCGGTGAAGACTCAGGAAGGGGAGTGAGTGGTCTAGGTCCGGGCTTAGGTGTGGACTGACAAACTGCCCCCCACACCGTCCCCATGACATACCTGTTCCCCAGCAGACTAAAAGTGCCCAGAGTTCCGTGGGTTTGAAAAGTGTCATTATTTCAAACCATCTTTGTCAGTTTTATAGACAAGTGATGCTGTCCTCTTCTTGCTATAAATGAGTATGTCTTTGATGATTCTTCACAGATGAATGAACGGAGACCCAGTAAATCTGAGTGAGTTATTTCGGGGGCATGGATGACAAATGTAGAAAGTGTTGGATTCCAGTTCACTTGCTGAGTCACTACGTTTGTAATATTCAAGTCTCTGTGAGCCGGGTGCAGTGCGAAGCTCTAGAAATTGGGAGTCCCAGAAGACAGCGGTCCTGCCTGGGGGCGCTCCCTGCTGGGAGGCGGGGGTGCAGCCATGAGCTTCCCTGGATGCTGATGGAGCCTCGCAGGGGCCTGGGAGGGAAGCCCCAGGAAGAGTTCATAGTTGAAATTCCCGAAGACAGGAGGGGGCAGGCAGAAAACATACACAGGGGAGGGGAAGAAAGGGGAAGGCAAGAGAGGGGAGGAGACCCTGGGAGGAGGGAGGGCCCAGAGTTGGGGGAACAGGCCCCGATGGTCAGACGACACAGGTGCAGCGGCCCCTTCGAGGTCCAGGGACCCGCGAGCTCCAACGGGAGAAACACCCGACACGTGAACGTTACCTGTGCCGCGATGACCTTGCATCACCTAGGCGCGGGGTGGGGAGGTGAGGGATGATGGCCGGAAGAGAAAGCCACCTCTCTGCTGGCCTGGACTCCTCGGCCTGTCCAGTCCTCCACCGAGGCTGTGGATCCGGGCCCTGCCGGCCGGCTGGGCAGGTGAGGGGAGGGGAGGGGGGGGCGTGAAGGGGCCCTCGGTTCCTCCGCTCTGGTCTGTGGATGTGAAAGGCAGAGTGTTGTCCGCACGGTTCAGCCAGGCCGTGGGAGCTCAGAGCGCCCAGCAAAGGATGCAGGGCCTCTTGGGGCTGAGTCCTCCCTGAGACGTGAGGGCTGTTGGAGGGAGAGAGGCAAGGAGACGGGCAGACCCCCAGCACCAGGCAGCTGTCAGCCTAGGAGGGAAGGATATACTATTTCTTGAGCCTTCCTGGCCCCAAACTTTTCTTTTCAGGGATGCAGCTCAGTAACCTGGCCCCAAACTTTTCTTTTCAGGGATGCAGCTCAGTAACCTGGCTCCGCTGAGGTGGAAGGCAGAAGGGACCAGGGTTCCCAACCCCAGGCATGCTGCCAAGCTCTTACTTGCTCCAACCATGGTGAGGACCCGGGGAAGGCGGCGGTGGTGGGCCTCTCCAAGTTTGGAGATGTCTATCCTCTGCTGAGGGGGAAGTCTTCAGGGAACTAGGAAGAGAAGTTTGATGCCTCGGAGGAGACTCTTTAACTCCGTGCTAAAACAGTCCATTAAAATATGCAGTGCATGTTTTGAATGTCACCCAGCCCTGCAGAGCTATGTCTCCCGTGAGGGTGAGGGGTCAGGACTGACTTCAGATCATTCTGTAGTGAGCTGGTGTCCACATGGGACCAGCGGAGTGAAGATAGGCTGGCATTTCCTGCTAGGACAGAAACTACTAGAATAGATTTCTGGGCTTGAAAATTTGTTTTGTTTTGTTTTAAGGGTGGAGGTTGTTCCCTATTTTACCCCCAGCACTTAGCTATTTCTAGCTAATCACGTGCATGCGTACATGCTAAGTCGCTTCGTCATGTCCAACTCTTTTTGACAATATGGACTATAACCCACCAGGCTTCTCTGTCCATGGGATTCTCCAAGCAAGAATACTGCAGCGGATTGTCATGCCCTCCTCCAGGGGAATCTTCCTACCTAGAGACTGAACCCACGTCTCTTGTGTCTCCTGCACTGGGAGAGGGGTGGTCGTTAAATGCTTGTGGATGTAATGACTGATGCATCTGTGTGGTCCTACCACAGACGGGTGTCACGACTCCTCTTTGCTGTGAGTCTGATCGGAAACATGGAAATTCTCCATCCAGCAGGTCTCACATCACTAATAGTGAAAAGCTGAGCTGGCTCACCTGTAACCACCAGCTGCCAGCTTAGGAAAGGAGGAGAAGACTGTGGTGTGGAGTTTTCCCTGAAGCAAGAGCTCTGAAGAATCCTAAAGGATGCAGATGGAAACTCTGGGTTAGGAGTGCTTACATCTGTGTGAACTATCCATCTGGGGAGAGAAGATAGAGAAGGAAACCTTTACAGACTCTGAGAGAAGCCAAAGTGGGCCCTGGGGCTGGTGTTAGGAGAGAGGAGGTACTGGGGATGCCATCTAAGGAGGGGCTGAGGAATGTCCCCAGGGACAGTCACTTGTTATCTAAGAAACGTGGCAGCCATGATCATGCAATGTCCACCAAAAAGGGTGAATCTTGTAGAAACTGCACACAATTGCACCAACTTGACCTTCTGGGAACTAAAGCAAAAAGCATAGCAGCTGGAGCAGAGCAGGAATCCTGTAGAGCCAGCAGGTGGTTGGCTGGACTTGAACTTGGGTTTGTGAAGGTGTGGGGGTGGTTCTGTCTCTGGTCAGTGGGTAAGGGTGCTGAGACTAAGGATGGGAAGCCTCTTCCCTGAAGACCTAGATTTTAATCCATTTCTAATTCCTTCCAGTCATGTTATTCTTGACTCGCATTTTACATCTAACTTAAAGAAGCTTAAGCTTAAGCTTTCTCTTAACTTTAGAGACTGTTACTATTATTTTCACATGTTTATGAATTGATGCTTTCGAACTGTGGTGCTGGGGAGGACTCTCAAGGGTCCCTTGGTCAGCAAGGAGATCAAACCAATGGATCCTGGAAGAAATCAACCCTGAATATTCATTGGAAGGACTGACGCTGAAGCCGAAGCTCCAACACTTTGGCCACCTGATGCGAAGAGCTGACTCATTGGAAAAGACCCTGATGCTGGGAAAGATTGAAGGCAGGAGGAGAAGGGGACGACAGAGGATGAGATGATGGGATGGCATCACGGACTCAATGGATATGAGTTTGAGCAAGCTCCAGAAGATGGTGAAGGACAGGGAAGCCTGGCATGCTGCAGTCCATGGGATTGAAATGAGTTGGACGTGACTTAACAACTGAACAACACAAACGATGGCTCTTTTAATGTTCACCCTTCTTCTGGCCTAATTACATCCTTTTCTGAGGATCTCCTCTTGGCAAGCTCTCTTAGTTTTGCTTATCTAAAAATGTCTCTATTCTGCCCTATTCTTAAAAGGTATTTCCCTAGAAATTCTAAGTTAGTGTTTACCTTCAGCACATCGAAGTTGTGTCTAGTTGTGTTTGTATTTCTTTTTTTAATTTTCTGTCTCTGCTTCTTAGAGCTAGTCATGACAATTTCAAGTCCAGGTTTATTTTTGCTTATTCCTTATTATCTTGTGTGTTCCTTGATCCTTTCAGGAACATTTTCCCTCCTCTCTCATCCAGCATTTCTTGATGATTTCAGCAGTGTTGGTATCAATAACCAAGGATACTTTTCTATTAGAAAAGTGCAGCTTCTTAGAAAATTACAGTTAGTTTTTACTCTTCAATCCTAACTATCTGAAGGATTTGGTATAACTGGTTTGTCTCTTTAGCCAACTAAGGAGCAAATCTATTCCAGAAATAGCTGATCTATTTTTGTAAAGCTATCCTATGTTAAAGGAAATTTAACATGTCCCCCAGTATGTTTGCAAAGTCCTGTAGGTACCTGCAGTCTTCCTGGATCCTCCTAAATGCCGGGGACCATCAATGAGTTTAAAAAATGAAGTTATTTTAAGTGATTGTCTTAAACATTTCCTGCACCCTGAAAATATTTCCAAAGTGTGTCTCTGACCCATAATTGTTACTGATTCTATTTCAAGTGTGGGAGTTCAGGGGAAGATGTGAGATTGTGGGTTTAGGTGGATAACCCCTCACTCCCATCTGGCGATGGGATGGATGCCTGACCCCACCCCAGGTAGCCCAGTGCTCACAGGGCATGATCAGTCTCTCACAGGATTCTCTGGGGCATCAGAGAAGAGGGGAACCATGCATGTGTTTTGTCAGTGGAGTTTCTGTACATGTTCTGATGTTTTCAGAACTGTTAACATACACAATAAACAAAGGCGATGACATCCACTTTTCACGTCTCCCCCATTTGGTGGGCTTCAGGAGAACAACATTTAGAGGAGACCCTTCCTCCAAGGTAAGGAGCAGAGGCTGCGCTTCGCTGGAGCAGCCATGAAGAGATACCCCATGCCCAAGGTAAGAGAAACTGAAGTAAGATGGTAGGTGTTGCAAGAGGGCATCAGAGAGCAGACACACTGAAACCATACTCACAGAAAACTAGTCAATCTAATCACACTAGGACCACAGCCTTGTCCAATTCAATGAAACTAAGCCATGCCCGTGGGGCAACCCAAGACGGGTGGGTCATGGTGGAGAGGTCTGACAGAATGTTGTCCACTGGAGAAGGGAATGGCAAACCACTTCAGTATTCTTGCCTTGAGGACCCCATGAACAGTATGAAAAGGCAAAATGATAGGATACTGAAAGAGGAACTCCCCAGGTCAGTAGGTGCCCAACACGCTACTGGAGATCAGTGGAGAAATAACTCCAGAAAGAATGAAGGGATGGAGCCAAAGCAAAAACAACACCCAGCTGTAGATGAGACTGGTGATAGAAGCAAGGTCCGATGCTGTAAAGAGCAATCTTGCATAGGAATCTGGAATGTCAGGTCCATGAATCAAGGCAAATTGGAAGTGGTCAAACAAGAAATGGCAAGAGTGAACGACAACATTCTAGGAATTAGCAAACTTAAATGGACTGGATGACCATTATATCTACTACTGCGGGCAGGAATCCCTCAGAAGAAATGGAGTAGCCATCATGGTCAACAAAAGAGTCCGAAATGCAGTACTTGGATGCAATCTCAAAAATGACAGAATGATCTCTGTTTGTTTCCAAGGCAAACCATTCAATATCACAGTAATCCAAGTCTATGCCCCAATGCTGAAGTCTATGCAGTAACGCTGAAGAAGCTGAAGTTGAATGGTTCTATGAAGACCTACAAGACCTTTTAGAACTAACACCCAAAAAAGATGTCCTTTTCATTATAGAGGACTGGAATGCAAAATTAGGAAGTCAAGAAACACCTGGAGTAACAGGCAGATTTGGCCTTGGAATGCAGAATGAAGCAAGGCAAAGACTAATAGACTTTTGCCAAGAAAATGCACTGGTCATAGCAAACACCCTCTTCCAACAACACAAGAGAAGACTCTACATATGGACATCACCAGATGGTCAACACCGAAATCAGATTGATTATATTATTTGCAGCCAAAGATGGAGAAGCTCTATACAGTCAACAAAAACAAGACCAGGAGCTGACTGTGGCTCAGATCATGAAATCCTTATTACCAAATTCAGACTCAAATTGAAGAAAGTAGGGAAAACCGCTAGACCATTCAGGTATGACCTAAATCAAATCCCTTATGATTATACAGTGGAAGTGAGAAATAGATTTAAGGGCCTAGATCTGATAGATAGAGTGCCTGATGAACTATGGAATGAGGTTCATGACATTGTACAGGAGACAGGGATCAAGACCATCCCCATGGAAAAGAAATGCAAAAAAGCAAAATGGCTGTCTGGGGAGGCCTTACAAATAGCTGTGAAAAGAAGGGAAGCGAAAAGCAAAGGAGAAAAGGAAAGATACAAGCATCTGAATGCAGAGTTCCAAAGAATAGCAAGAAGAGATAAGAAAGCCTTCTTCAGTGATCAATGCAAAGAAATAGAGGAAAACAACAGAATGGGAAAGACTAGAGATCTCTTCAAGAAAATTAGAGATACCAAGGGAATATTTCATGCAAAGATGGGCTCGATAAAGGACAGAAATGGTATGGAACTAACAGAAGCAGAAGATATTAAGAAGAGGTGGCAAGAATACACAGAAGAACTGTACAAAAAATATCTTCATGACCCAGATAATCATGATGGTGTGATTACTCATCTAGAGCCAGACATCCTGGAATGTGAAGTCAAGTGGGCCTTAGAAAGCATTACTACGAACAAAGCTAGTGGAGGTGATGAAATTCCAGTGGAGCTACTTCAAATCGTGAAAGATGATGCTGTGAAAGTGCTGCACTCAATATGCCAGCAAATTTGGAAAACTCAGCAGTGGCCACAGGACTGGAAAAGGTCAGTTTTCATTCCAATCCCAAAGAAAGGCAATGCCAAAGAATGCTCCAACTACCGCACAATTGCACACATCTCACATGCTAGTAAAGTAATGCTTAAAAATCTTCAAGCCAGGCTTCAGCAATACATGAACCGTGAACTTCCTGATGTTCAGGCTGGTTTTAGAAAAGGCAGAGGAACCAGAGATCAAATTGCCAACATCTGCTGGATCATGGAAAAAGCAAGAGAGTTCCAGAAAAACATCTATTTCTGCTTTATTGACTATGCCAAAGCCTTTGACTGTGTGGATCACAAGAAACTGTGGAAAATTCTGAAAGAGATGGGCATACCAGACCACCTAACCTGCCTCTTGAGAAATCTGTATGCAGGTCAGGAAGCAACAGTTAGAACTGGACATGGAACAACAGACTGTTTCCAAATAGGAAAAGGAGTACGTCAAGGCTGTATATTGTCACCCTGCTTATTTAACTTCTATGCAAAGTACATCATGAGAAACGCTGAACTGGAAGAAACACAAGCTGGAATCAAGATTGCTGGGAGAAATATCAATAACCTCAGATATGCAGATGACACCAACCTTATGGCAGAAAGTGTTCAGTTCAGTCGCTCAGTCATGTCCGACTCTTTGCAACCCCATGAACTGCAACACGCCAGGCCTCCCTGTCCATCACCAATTCCCGGAGTTCACTCAGATTCACGACCGTCGAGTCAGTGATACCATCCAGCCATCTCAACCTCTCTCCTCCCCTTCTCCTCCTGCCCCTAATCCCTCCCAGCATCAAAGTCTTTTCCAATGAGTCAACTCTTTGCATGAGGTGACCAAAGTACTGGAATTTCAGCTTTAGCATCATTCCTTCCAAAGACATCCCAGGGTGATCTCCTTCAGAATGGTTTGGTTGGATCTCCTTGCAGTCCAAGGGACTCTCAAGAGTCTTCTCCAACACCACAGTTCAAAAGCATCAATTCTTCAGCGCAGAAAGTGAAGAGGAACTAAAAAGCCTTTTGATGAAAGTGAAAGAGGAGAGTGAAAAAGTTGGCTTAAAGCTCAACATTCAGAAAACGAAGATCATGGCATCCGGTCCCATCACTTCATGGCAAATAGATGGGGAAACAGTGGAAACAGTGTCAGACTTTATTTTTGGGGGCTCCAAATCACTGAAGATGGTCATTGCAGCCATGAAATTAAAAGACGCTTACTCCTTGGAATAAAAGGTATGACCAAACTAGTTAGCATATTCAAAAGCAGAGACATTACTTTGCCGACTAAGGGCCATCTAGTCAAGGCTATGGTTTTTCCAGTAGTCATGTATGGATGTGAGAGTTGGACTGTGAAGAAGGCTGAGCGCCAAAGAATTGATGCTTTTGAACTGTGGTGTTGGAGAAGACTCTTGAGAGTCCCTTGGACTGCAAGGAGATCCAACCAGTCCATTCTGAAGGAGATCAGCCCTGGGATTTCTTTGGAAGGAATGATGCTGAAGCTGAAACTCTAGCACTTTGGCCACCTCATGCAAAGAGTTGACTCATTGGAAAAGACTCTGATGCTGGGAGGGATTGGGGACAGGAGGAGAAGGGGACAACAGAGGATGAGATGGCTGGATGGCATCACTGACTCGATGGACGTGAATCTGAGTGAACTCTGGGAGTTGGTGATGGACAGGAAGGCCTGGCGTGCTGCGATTCATGGGGTCGCAAAGAGTTGGACACGACTGAGCGACTGAACTGAACGCAGTGTTGTACAAAACCTGTTTGTAAAGAGAAAGCTCAAGCCCCCATAGAACCTTTTACATCCGCACCATCCACATCCATCGCTCGTCTCAGACTTTGGCAGGCACTCCCTGTTTTCCCAGAAGTTCTTGAATAATGAAGCCATTCCTCTGTTGAGCAGATTTTATTTGGTTCTTTTCGAGCTCTGGGTCCCTGAATGCTTGTGCATTGAGGATGTGGCTTGCAGTCTCTGGGGCTCCGGGAGAGCCCAGGAGAAAACCCCTCAAGACAGCATGTTTCCTTTGCTTCCTGTAGTTGACCTTGTACTAGGCAGTGAAAAGGGTGCAGAAAACCCAAGGGGGAACAGAGAGAGGAGGGATAAATTGGGAGTTTGGGATTGACAGATACACACTGGAAAATGCAGGAGGAGGAGGTGGCCAGTGCCAGGTGAGCTGACGACAAAGATAAGCCTCTGGATGTGTTTGAGGGTGGAGCCAAGAGAATTTCTTGACACGTTTGGTGTGGGATGTATGGGAGTCAGGAGGGAGGCAGAAAAGGCCCTGATCAGGGATGGATATTAGTGCTGTGACTTGGGAAACCAGCACAGAAAGGTTCCACTACCCAGGACGAGACAGGTAAAGGTGAAGTAGGTGTGCAGATTATTGGGAGCTTGCTTTCAGGAATGATGATTTTTAGATGTCTATTTGACATCCAAGGAGAAATGCCAAACAGTCCATTGGAAATAGGAGGATTCTGCCTTATCAAGGCACTTTATTCAGACAGTTGTAAACATTTCAGTCAATTCTGTTTCCCAAAGCAGATATAAGTCCTTTGAAGGTGATAAACTGACATCAGTTTCAGATAAGCAATCAGATAAGAGAAACATTTTCAAATAAGTTTTACACAAGGTTCCCTTCATAGCTTCCACTTATTTTGAGTTACAGTTAGTTTCTCCCTGGCTGTTAAATAACCGCTTTACTTGACAACTTAGATTAGTTGCATGCATGTGTTTCAACATGCGTTACATAATGTACTTTTATAAGCTACATGTCATTACAGAAAAAGCTAAGCAAATTTTGTATGCTCATCTTTTTGTAAGAGAAAGACACAAACTTTATTTTAAATTACACCATTATTTAGTTTGTCAGGAGAAAATCAGCTAATTGCTATACAGAAAAAAACTTCATGTCACCATCTTTTTCTTAATATACATTATTTTTATTCAACAATCTCATCATTGACTGTCTATTTATTTATTTTTGATGTGGACCATTTTCAAGTGTTTATTGAATTTGTTACAATATTGCTTCTGCTTTATGTTTTGTTTTTTTGGCCACAGGTATGTTGGCTCTTAGCTCCATGATCGGGGATTGAACCCATATCCCCTGCATTGGATGATGAAGTCTTAAAGCCACTGGACTCCCAAGGAAGTCCCTTCATCACTGTTTATTATATCTTTCTCTTTAGTAGCTGCTAAAACAATTCCTGGAACAAAGTCTAGAAAATTCCACAAGTTGAATCCTGGAAGATATGCTAATACTTTTCAAGCAACCTCTATTCAAGCTCTTACACTGTGTTATTTAATTTAACACTAATTTCTTTACACATCTAGCAATATTTTCTACATACCATCTAATAGTAGGCAACACCAGAGAAATATATTTCCATTTGATAGTGTATTTTCCTTTGATCTATGCATTTAGTTTGTTGTTATATTTTCTCAGGTGCTATTTCTTCTGTTTGTATCAAAATAATAAGATTTTGTAAGTAACAAAGTTTTCTCTGAATGGGAGGCATATTTTTGTCTTTTATCATTTGAAAAGACCTCACAAAAGAAATTTTAAAATTTTACTATAAAGTTTAATTAAATCTGTAAAGTAGTTGCTTAAGTTTCACATGACTTTAAGCTTGAGTAACCAAACTGTGTATTTTCTGAATATCATCATCAAATTTAAATCTGAAATTCAAATATACACTTAGGAGGAGGTTCTGTTGATAACAGTAGATATAATCGATTTTCCAAAATGTTTTCCTCAGAGTTTAGAATTTGGGACCGACATTGTTTTAAGCTGTTATGTGGCTGACAAAAGCATATATGACAAATTAAAGAAATAAAAATAAAGCTCTAATATTTTCTTGTTCAACATTAGTTTGCATTCTCATGTTTTGTTTAATTTGCTATTTCTTTGCAGGAAACTTTTTATGCCACTTAACCTTGCATTGAATTTGGTTCAAAGTAGACAAGTTGATTCTTAAGTGCACTTAACCAGGCTGGATGAGTTACCCTCCCTAAGCTGCAAAGAAAATAGTGCATGGGAAGCCCAGATCAACTCCCGAGCTATGCAATGACCACGTTTCTGCCAGAAAACCACCCTCTTACTGGATGTGAAAATCCTTACAGTAAAAATAACTGAGTTGCTCTGCATGTACAGTATTACTGACATATATTTCTCTGTTTTTTAAGACACTAGAAATTAAAATTCTAACATTTTACTTCCAGATCCAATACATTAGTTTTTATAGCCTACTTCCCGTATCTTTGGTCCCACGAATGAGGTAAGTCCTTCTTGCCTTTTGGTCTATCCTGGGGCTTTAGTTCTCTTAGGATTCTGGAATGAGAGAAACTCCGTCATCCACCAACTACTGATGACCCGGGAGCCATTTGGTCTTTGAAGAATCACCAGCATCAGAAGTTGCTGAAATGAATGTCTGGGTTCCATTCTTTTCTGCTCTGGGTTAGCCTGAGCAGAGGTCTTTGGGGCTTGAATCACAAGGAGGAAATGCTTCCACATGAATTCAAAAACATATCTATCCCTGATGACAGCTATACATTCTTAACTCCAAGAACAACCCTGTCTCCTCAATTAGGGGTTCCGGTTGACAAATACCAGAATAACAGTGCTGGAAAACAAGTGTATGGACATGACTTAAATATCAAAGGCCAGTTGCTTTTTTTCTTTTTTTAAAATGGCTTTAAAAAATTAAGTATGGTTCTGACTGTCTCCTACACAAAGGCAACCTGGAATTTGCAACCTGTGTAAATGTTATAATTAAAACCCTGTTTTAACATGGATTCTTTATGTTAAATTTTCCACTAATTACTGGCAATTTCTTTAATGTGCACATGAAGGGGACATGAGGATATGATTAGCGGGAGTTAAGAGTGTAAGCAGTAACGAGCATAGTACGGGGTTTTCCTCTGGCTTTCTTTGGTCACTGTAAGTTTTTTGACAAGAACGTCAGCCTTTTTATAAGTTTGCTGCATTACATGATTTTCTGTGAGTAAACACGTATAAGGTAAAAATGACAATATTCATATCTACTTGTTGAATGGCGTTGCTCCCCTTTACGTGAACTTCCTAGTTGCAGGTACAGTAACTGATTGAAATGCAGAAATACTTCCCACATACAGGAATTTGTATTTTGAAAATCTCTGTGCTAGGACACAGAGCTGTCGAGGAACTGAAGATTTGGAAAAGGGAGGTAAAACAAACAAAAAAACAAACAAACAAGAATCTATTAGGCATTTTGCACATCTTAATGTGCCGAGTTCTCTGGAGTTTATTTCCAATGAGCACTGCTTTTCTGGAAGAATCTCCCCAGGTTCTCTTTTCTTGACAGCTCCACCAAATGTTTGCACATGCATTTTTCTTCCTTGCAGTTAATATGCCCATTAAAAGACATATTTCCTTTGCTTTGTTTCTACTGAGTCTGAGTTTTCCATATGATTTCTGGTTGAGTTGGGGACTGGGCTGCCAGCTTTGATGGCTGGACCTTCCTCAGGGGCAGAGGGTGTTTACCCGGGGACCTGCACCCAGCCCTGCAGGAGGGGGTCCTTGATCCCCCCTGAGAGCAGACAGCCTGGTGTCAGACCCCCTCTCTTGCAAAGCCTCCTTACAAGAACTCTGCACAGCTCTGCCTGCTTTACTGTTTGTTTGGTTTCCTTTTACTTCCTTTCTTTCCTGTCTCTAACTCAGGTGCCTCTTTTTCCAATTATTCCCAACATGCGTAACTCACATACATTGGTGGAAATATCCTTATGGGATTAAAACCATGTTTCTTAAAATTTCACTTAAGCTGAATTCACAGTTGGGGAAGGATTTCAGTAATCTCATCTCAAACCCATCAGGCGAGGGATTGAAAGCGGGGCTCAGTGATGGGAAAGAGGTGAAGTCGGGGAGCAGAGCCAGACCAGACATCCGAGGAAAACAAGACTGGCTCTGGCTTCTCACCTGAGCTTTGGGTAATTGCTCTGACAATCCTGTGCTTGGCGGAAGCCACGGATAATCAGTTTTGAAATAGGATTTCTACAGCTGGTTCACTACATCACAAATAATTTTAGCTTGAGGTTTTTCTGAGTTTGACCAGAAGAGCCCTAAGTGGAATTGAAAAGTTCTTCTCTGCTCCACTTCTGACTGATGTTTCCTTGCTCTCTCCCACTGCAGGGCCTTAAGGGTTATACATTCCTGGTCCCGGGACAACGGGCCTTCCTTATCTTAGTCACCCTTTCCCCTTCCAGGACTTATCACAGTGTGCACTGCTCAAAACTATGTTTTCTTTCACCATTATGTGAAACTGATCTCATCCACCTCATCCAATAGCAAAAAGAGATAAGAAAGCCTTCCTCAGCAATCAGTGCAAAGAAATAGAGGAAAACAACAGAATGGGAAAGACTAGAGATCTCTTCAAGAAAATTAGAAATACCAAGGGAACATTTCATGCAAAGATGGGTTCGATAAAGGACAGGAATGGTATGGACCTAACAGAAGCAGACGATATTAAGAAGAGGTGGCAAGAATACACAGAAAAACTGTGCAAAAACGATCTTCATGACCAAGATAATCACGATGGTGTGCTCACTCATCTAGAGCCAGACATCCTGGAATGTGAAGGCAAGTGGGCCTTAGAAAGCATTACTACGAACAAAGCTAGTGGAGGTGATGGAATTCCAGTTGTGCTGTTTCAAATCCTGATAGATGATGCTGTGAAAGTGCTGCACTCACTATGCCAGCAAATTTGGAAAACTCAGCAGTGGCCACAGGACTGGAAAAGGTCAGTTTTCATTCCAATCCCAAAGAAAGGCAATGCCAAAGAATGCTCAAACTACCGCACAGTTGCACTCATCTCACATGCTAGTAAAGTAATGCTCAAAATTCTCCAAGCCAGGCTTCAGCAATATGTGAACTGTGAACTTCCAGATGTTCAAGCTGGTTTTAGAAAAGGCAGAGGAGCCAGAGATCAAATTGCCAACATCTGCTGGATCATGGAAAAAGCAAGAGAGTTCAAGAAAAACATCTATTTCTGCTTTATTGACCATGCCAAAGCCTTTGACTGTGTGGATCACAATAAACTGTGGAAAATTCTTCAAGAGATGGGAAAACCAAACCACCTGACCTGCCTCTTAAGAAACCTGTATGCAGGTCAGGAAGCACCAGTTAGAACTGGACATGAAACAGCAGACTGGTTCCAAATCAGAAAAGGAGTACGTCAAGGCTGTATATTGTCACTCTGCTTATTTAATTTACATGCAGAGTACATCATCAGAAAGGCTGGATTGGAAGAAGCACAAGCTGGAATCAAGATTACCAGGAGAAATATCAATAACCTCAGATATGCAGATGACACCACCCTTGGGCAGATAGTGAAGAGGAACTAAAAAGTCTCTTGATGAAAGTGAAAGAGGAGAGTGACAAAGTTGGCTTAAAGCTCAACATTCAGAAAATGAAGATCATGGCATCTGGTCCCATCACTTCATGGGAAATAGATGGGGAAATAGTGGAAACAGTAGCTGATTTTTTGGGGCTCCAAAATCACTGCAGATGGTGACTGCAGCCATGAAATTAAAAGACGCTTACTCCTTGGAAGAAAGTTATGACCAACCTTGATAGCATATTGAAAAGCAGAGACATTACTTTGCCAACAAAGATCCGTCTAGTCAAGGCTATGGTTTTTCCAGTGGTCATGTATGGATGTGAGAGTTGGACTGTGAAGAAAGCTGAGCGCTGAAGAATTGATGCTTTTGAACTGTGGTGTTGGAGAAGACTCTTGAGAGTCCCTTGAACTGCAAGGAGATCCAACCAGTCCATTCTGAAGGAGATCAGCCCTGGGATTTCTTAGGAAGGAATGATGCTGAAGCTGAAACTCCAGTACTCTGGCCACCTCATGGGAAGAGTTGACTCATTGGAAAAGACTCTGATGCTGGGAGGGATTGGGAGCAGAGGAGAAGGGGATGACAGAGGATGAGATGGTTGGATGGCATCAGCAATCAATGGACATGGGTTTGGGTGGACTTCGGGAGTTGGTGATGGACAGGGAGGCCTGGCGTGCTGCAGTTCATGGGGTTGCAGAGTCGGACATGACTGAGCGACTGAACTGAACTGAACTGACCTCATCCAGCAGCCAAGATATCAATGGATGGAATAATTCATTTCAGGTTAAGATTGAAGGCCAGCCACTTAACGAGTGTATTCAAATCAGGTGTCTGCATCTTCAAGGGAATATTTGCTAGTAAAAAATATATAGCTGTCTCATTAGCTATATTTTAAGGGAGAAGGGAGTCTTGCTGCTTCTCAAATTATATGTTTGAGACAATGTTATAATAATATAATGCTATGAAATGGGCACAATACCTTTCATACATATAATCTCATTTTGTCTTATAAGAAGCTTGTAATATTTATAGTATCATTTTCTCAGTTTTCCGGATGAAAACTTTGAAGACAGAGACTTAAAGAATTTGTCCAAAGCAGAGGAGAGTCTGCACGTGAAGCTATAAGGTCTGACTTTAAGGTCTTCATTTAGTCATTTGTTAGTAACTGTGAAACGGTATTTTACATGTTTAGAGACATTGATAGAATGCTATTTACTTAGTGGTAAGAAGATGGATTTCATTGGTGAATGAACCAGGGCTCAAGTTCTGCTGCTTTTCCTGCTAACGTATTTCCTTGGGCAAGTCATGTCTTGTCTCTGTCTGAGTTTCCTAATCTGTGAAACAATGATGATCGTCTTTGTGAAATGTCTTGCCAGGCGTCTGGCCCAATTAGTACTAAATAAACGTTATGTGCCTTTTAAATCATTCTTATTTGCAGGGAAGCAGAGCATGGATGTTGACAGGAATAGAGATGCAAACTAAGGCAGGAAATCAGTAATCCTCTCATTTCCTTTTTTTACAGCTACTATATCAAACATATTTGTCCCTCTCCGTGGAGACTGTAGGCTGGCGAGAGGTTCTGAAAATGAGTGGCGTGTATGTCAGGTTCCCAGGCAGGCAGAGATCCTAGTAAAGGAGGAACACCACAGGCTGGGAGATTGCTCCTCTCCCATCCTAGGCTCTGCTCTCATGCCTTTGGTGTTGAGGTCAGTTTGCAAAAAGCTCAGTAGTCAACTTTTCTGCTCATCCAGACTTTCAATTCTGCATTCAGAATGCTTTTATGCCAATTATCCTATCTTGAACTGAAGTTACAACAAATATTGGAAAATGCAATCTTTGCCCTTCAAACTCAGAATCCAGTGGAAGACACCATTTACTCAGGCATTCTTCCATCGAACATCTGTTTGGAATGTGATATGACCCGGCAAAGGAAAGTTATCTGAGGTAAAAATAAAAACCACAGCTTTTGCCCTGATGGAGTTCACACACTCTAGCCGTCAGTTCAGTTCAGTCGCTCAGTAGTGTCCGACTCTTTGTGACCCCATGGACTGCAGCACTTCAGGCCTCCCTGTCCATCACCAGGTGCTGGAGTTTACTCAAACTCATGTCCATTGAGTTGCTGATGCCATCCAACCGTCTCATCCTTTGTCGTCCCCTTCTCCTCCTGCCTTCAATCTTTCCCAGCATCAGGTTCTTTTCCAATAAGTCAGCTCTTTGCATCAGGTGGCCAAAGTATTGGAGTTTTAGCTTCAACATCAGTCTTTCCAATGAGTATTCAGTGCTGATTTATTTTAGGATGGACTGTTTGCATCCTAAAAGATGGACTGGATCTCTTTGAAGTCCAAGGGATTCTCAAGCATCTTCTCCAACACCACAGTTCAAAAGCATCAATTCTTCAGTGCTCAGCTTTCTTTATAGTCCAAGTCTCACATCCATACATGACTACTGGGAAAACCATAGCCTTGACTAGATGGACTTTTGTTGGCAAAGTAATGTCTCTGCTTTTGAACAAGTCTAGCCATGGAGATACGTAAACAAAGCAATAGAAGAGAATCCATTGCAAGACAGAGGGAAATCCAGTGTGTAGTACAATGAAAAACAGAGGCCACTTATTTCAGTAACGGAGGGGAGGCAGAGAAGTGGTGAGAGAGGAAGGTATAGAAGAAAGCCCTGAGGTGGATTCTAAGGCTAAATAAGAAACAGATGGATAGATAGTAGAATTGAGAGCTGCATCGTGCCATGATTATCACTGCCCACTGGTATTTGGTGCTGCTTCCCAGTCTCTATCTTCAGTCTGTTGCTTTTAAAACTCCCCTCCCAGCACTGCTCTAGGGACAATACAAAGCAGGTAAACACACACACACACACACACACACACACACACACATATGTATATAGAGAAAGTCATATATAGAGAGAGAAAGGCAGAAAAAAGGTATACTGGAAAATAAAAGCCCATAACTAACAGAGAAACAAAGACTACCCCAGAGTTCTTGTTAGAATCTATGTTAACTACAAAGATCATGGCATACAGTCCCATCACTTCATGGCAAATAGATGGGGAAACAGTGGAAACAGTAGCTGACTTTATTTTTATGAGCTCCAAAATCACTGCAGATGGTGATTGCAGCCGTGGAATTACAAGACGCTTTCTCCTTGGAAGGAAAGTTATGACCAACCTAGACAGCATATTTAAAAGCAGAGACATTACTTTGCCAACAAAGATCCATCTAGTCAAGGCTATGGTTTTTCCAGTAGTTATGTATGGATGTGAGACTTGGACTATAAAGAAAGCTGAGTGCCAAAGAATTGATGCTTTTGAACTGTGGTGTTGGAGAAGACTCTTGAGACTCCCTTGGACTGCAAGGAGATCCAGCCAATCCATTCTAAAGGAGATCAGTTCTGGGTATTCATTGGAGGGACTGATGTTGAAGCTCAAACTCCAATCCTTTGGCCACCTGATGCGGAGAGCTGACTAATTTGAAAAGACCCTGATGCTGGGAAAGACTGAGGGCAGAGGAGAAGTGGATGACAGAGGATGAGATGGCTGGATGGCATCACTGACTCAATAGACATGGGTTTGGGTGAATCTGGGAGTTGGTGATGGACAAGGAGGCCTGGTCTGCTGCAGTTCATGGAGTCACAAAAAGTCGTACACAACTGAGTGATTGAACTGAACTGACTGAACTACAAAGAAAATGCAGAAATATCTTGAAAATATTTAGAAAATACCTTTTTTCCTAAACTATAATTTTTTCTTCTGCAAAACTGAAGGGAAATTCAAGTCTTTTCCAGGAAAACAAATACTGTGCAAATTCTTTGTTGCAACACTTTTGCTACAGAATTGGTAAAGGAAATTACTTTAGTAAAAGGAAGATGACACCAGAAAGAAACCTTCATTTATAAAAAGGGGAATTAAGAGCACTGGAAATACATGAAAAATATGAAAACCTTAAAAAAATTGTCTCCTTAAAAGATAATTGATGTTCAAAGCAAGAACAATGCTAATATATTATGGGATTTGCAACATTATTCGTAACATCGCTGCAAAATATATGTTTGTAGTAATATATGACAATAATAGTATAAAGAACAGGAAGCATAAATGGAATTATGTTTGCTGTGAGTTTGTTACACTCTACATAAAGCTGTGATAAGTTGGAGACGTAACTGTAAACACTAGAGCAAGTACTTAAATTTAAAATAAAAAAAGCATTGCTAATAAGCAGATAGCAGAGATTTTAAAAATTATGTCATAAAAAAATACACAGTTTTGGAAAAGGCAGGAAAAGGAAGAAAAAGAATATGAGATAAATATAAAGCAAATAAATGGTGGATTTGATCTCAATTGTATCAATGGCTACATTCTATTTAAATGAACTAAACTTCCAGGTTTAAAGTGGAAATTTTGGCAGATGGAACAACTGCAAGGTCTGTCTACTGGCTGTCTATAATAAATCCACTTAAAATATCAGGATACATACTCAGAGGAAAAGAATATTAAGTGAGCTACTGCAATTAATAAGTATAATTTTTTCAGCATTATTCTACATGACTACGTACAAAGTACAGCTCTTCTTCAATGGCATTTTAGATTTAATGATATTTTGAATGTTTCAGAATAAATCCTTTTGGTAACTTTATTTTCTGTCGGTTCAGTTACCCGTTGGCTCGATTACCCAAAGATTCCATTATTCTCTTGCTCATCCCTTCACGCTGAGCCACTACAGTCTCTACGGTCACGGCTCCGCATTTAGAAACTGTCTTTGCTGTTAATCATAATGATAAAAGCATGTTGTTCCCAAATGTTATTTTAAACCAGTGTGGGGGAACCAGGTAGTGAAGGCAAAGAAAGACAATGAGAACAGCAGAACGCGAGGTCTACTTCAGCATGGGATTCTGCTTGTTTTGTTCACTGGTACAGAAGTAACTCAACAAATACTCGTTAAATGGTTACATGAACAAAGTTGTCTATGAACTTGCTGAGTGCATAGTTCCCGAGAGCAGTAAGCAATCACCCAGGCCCCGATCTTGGGAACATCACTATAAAAATGTTCAGTTGAATGATGGTGGTGGTGGTTTTAGTTGTTAAGTTGTGTCCGACTCTTTGTGACCTCATGGACTGTAGCCCGCCAGGCTCCTCTGTCCGTGAGATTTCCCAGGCGAGAGTACTGGAGTGGGTTGCCATTTCCTTCTCCAGGGGATCTTCCTGACCCAGGGGTCAAACCCGGGTCTCCTGCACTGCAGGTGGATTCTTCACCGCTGAACCGCCAGGGAAACCCTTGATGTATATCCACCATGAAGGGATTTTTTTTAAGCCTCGTGGACTGACCTCGGCCCGTCTCACACTTTCCTCCTGCAATTTCCATGCCTGTCTCAGCCTTCACAGAACTGAAGGAAGTTAGGACTTTGTGTTCAGCTTTGGCTTGAGGGAATGCTGTGTCTGGGTTGCTTCCATCCAGACCACCGAAGCTTTCTCCATACTGTTTAGCTTTCTTATCATTGGTGTTTTCACTGGAGTATCGCCTCTAATTTCCTTCAAGAATGTTTCCTTTGCATTCACATCTTGACTAACTGTTTGACACAAGAGGCCTAGCTTTCTGCCTGCCTGGGATTTGCATGCCTTCCTCACTAAGCTTGATCCTGTCTAGCTTTTGACTTAATGTAAGACGCATGTCATCCTTCCTTTCATTTGAACACTTAGAGGCCACTGTAGCCTTACTAATTGGTCTAAATTCAATATTGTTGCATCTCAGAGGATAAGGAGACCCAAGGAGAGGGAGAAAGATGGGTGAATAGCTGGTTGATGGAGCAGTAAAAACAAATACATTTGTGGATTAAATCTGCAAACCTACAACAAAGGCATGGTTTGTTGTACCTGAATGATTATGCTAATAACATCAATGATCACCACAACTGTAATAATCATGAAAAAGTGTGAACTGTTCGGAAAATGACCAAAATGTGACTCAAAGACAGAAAGTGAGAGAACGCTTTTGTGAAGACGGTGTCTACAGATGTGTGCCACGCAAGGTTGCTGCCAACCTTCAATTTGTAAGATGTGAAATATATGCAAAAAGCAATAAAGCGAAATCAAGAAAGAAAGTGTCATAAAAGGAGGAGGCCTATGTTGACTTTGCTCTTCTTTCTAGACCAGCAGAAGGTTCTACTTCATTTAAAGGTGACACAGGTGAGTCAGCCACCTGGTGGGGACCTGGGGAACCTCAGAGCTCTGGATGCGTGTGCACACCCCTTCCTGAACAGCCTTTGAAGTGTCCATGGCTGTCCCCTTCCAACAAACTTTCAGTCTTCTCTGCTTGAAGTCGAAGGGCCCTTCTGCCCAGAGTCAGTCCCCTTGGTACTCTGTCCCTCCAAAACAACTGCACCCAGTAAATTGGAAGGCGCCCCTCCCCATCTTCCTACTGCCCCATCTCCTCTCAAGCAAAATGGAGCCTGGGGTCTTTGGAGCAGCCATGGCTGTGCACCCCAGCGCACTGTCTACCTGCTTCCCTGCAGGGCCTGCACCCACCTGGGTGACGCCTCCTCTTCCAGGGATGCGCTTCCTACCTGTGCACATGTGCAGGGTTCCTCCCTCTTTCAGAAAGGCAGCCTTCCTTTTGTTTGCCTGGAAAACTCCTGCTCATCCTTTCCCACTCACCGTAGGTGTCACCACTTCCAAGAGCGTCCCCTGGACAGCCAGTGCAGAGATGGTCTACACGTGTTTCTGGCCATTAGAATAGTAGGGACGACATCCTGGGGTGAGAACAGCGGGCAGGGCTTGGTCCCGAGCGAGGCCACAGTCTGTCTGGAGGCCAAGGCTGTCGGTGATCCCCCTGTAGGGTGTAGCCCATGTGAGGCAGGATTCACTCTCCTTGTCCCTTCCTTCAGCCAAGACCCTGTATCTCTTGGCTCATGCTCTTTCTTGCTTTTAACTTGTTCTTAAGCAGACTGATTTGTAAATTAATAAAAGCAACACAAGTTGGATAATTCCAGATCCTGAATTTTGCTTTCAGGAAATTTGTTTTCTGTGTAGAGGAGGAAAATTGTAACAATTCTGAATCTTCTATATGAATAAGCTTGCCTGGAAGAGCAGCTGTGGTGGTGTGTACACGCGATGTCCGAGATCACGCAGAAGCAGAAGATACGGCGCAGGGCAGCCATCAGAGAGAGTCTCCGTGCCAGGGCGCTCTCACCTGGTGCTCTCGGCCCTGTGCCCAAGTTGATGGAAGGAAAAGCTGTCCTGTATTACCTGGGAGAAGCAGGTCTGGAGCTGGGAGCTAGAAAACCACTCCCTCCCATGAGGAGTGGGACCCCTGAAGCTCCTTTAGGAAATGGAGAGATAACAGCTAGCCCAGCTCTCAAGAATACCGCAGTGTTGTAGATACCGCCTGAAGGGTAAAGCCACGGTACAGGTCTTGTTATCCAAGGTGTCTCACCTTGGTGTGACAAGGTTGCCGCATGCTCGCAAGTGGGTGGAATTCTTACTTTTGTTGCTTTTATTGATTTATGAAACAGTTGGGTAAGACACCTTATCAAGAAGAGTCAAAGAGGCTCATTTAACTTCACGATTTGGTTTAAATGGTGCATCTCTCTGTTATAAAGGTAGATGGTAATATACGTGGGCTTCCCTGGTGGCTCAGATGGTAAAGAATCTGCCTGCAATGCTTGAGACTGGGGTTTGATCCCTGGGTCGGGAAGATCCCCTGGAGAAGGAAATGGCAGCCCACTCCAGTACTCTTGCCTGGAGAATCCCATGGACGGAGGAGCCTGGAGGGCTATAGTATGCACAGTCACGGAAGCAGGGGTGAGTTTGTGTGGGGACCACAGAGCTCCTCCTGTGAACACATCTCTTCCCTGGACAGGATTAGAAAACATCAGTGGGACGTGAACCACGAGCTTGACAGTGTGTTTAACACTGTGCAGAGTGACTTGGAAGCGCTTGCCTGGGGCGTGAAGACTGAGTCAGCCCTGCACAGGGACAGTCACAGTTGCTCTGGTCGGTAAAAGATGACACTTGGGAAAGTGTCATTTCCTCTGTTGCTGTAATCATCCTGAGTGACGCTTAACCCCTGTGGCGGTGACGGCTCTGCGACAACATCCGCACCCGGGCCAGAGACCCTGGATCCCTGGCGTCCTGGGCGGACAGCTGGCGGGCTGGGCTGGTGTGCTCATGGGCAAAGAATTCCCCACGGCAGCTGTCGGGCCCACATACCCAACGTGCCTGGTCCCCAGGGCAACTGGTGGGCGTGGCCTTGATGCCAGCAGCTCCCACTCTGCCTGCCTGCTCAGAAGACCCCCCTCTCCCAGGTAGCCCGGGGTTGGTCCAGGGGTGGGGCAAAGGCCAAAGGAAAAGTGCAAGGAGAGGAGGAAGTTAGGAGGGACGCCAGCTTGCTGGTGGGGAGGTGGAAGGGAAACCCCAGGAGCGTTTAGTGAAAAGAGGCTGCCTTTCAAAAAGAACATTTCCTCTCCCTCTTACTCCTGTTTACAGGCATTCCTTGGAAAGGCGTTGCCATACACCTCTTGTTTAAGAGGTTTGTGCGGCAGAAAAGAGCAAGGAGCTAGGAGCAAGACCACAGATAAGTCTTGGTTTCCTGCGTTGGAGACTAGATGCCTTCCTACTGTGAAGGGCTGTCACAGTCTCAGGTGCTGCACCGGGGGGGGCGCTGAATGTGTGGCCACCAGATGCTGCTATCCAGGTAGCCCCCACATCCATCACAGCATCCTCCTCTTCCTCTGGTCCAGAGTAGTCTTTCCCGCTGAGCTTACTGACTGGATGAAGAGAGGGATACATTTTGTGACGTTTGTCACATGTGTGTTAAATTTCACGAGCCATAACTCCAAATCCATTATTCTGTGCACAAAAATAGGAGAAAATAAAAGTATGAGAAAGAGCAAGTGAAATCCAAAGCAAGCAGAAGAAAAGAAATAATAAAAACTAATAGAGCAGAAATCCATGAAATCGAAAACAGGAAATCAGTAAAGAAAATCTATAAAACCAAAAGCTGATTCTTTGTAAAGATCAATAAAATTGATAAGCCTTCAGCCAGGTGAACTAAGAAAAAAAAAGGATGTAAATAGCAGAAATGAAACAGAGGCCAACACTACAGTTCCCATGGAATAAAAGACTGTTACACACAACTCCGTGCCTACAAATTTGATAACCTAGATGAACCGGATCAATTTCTTGAAGATATAATCTATGGATTCTCTGCAGTCCTGCGTGTCTCTGTAATGTCTTCAGTGTGTCAGCTATTGCTGGGGAATTTCATCTGAAGACTCATTTCCTTCTTTTGGTCTGAGGAAATCTGTTACTTCTTCTCTTCTATTATTGCTTCCATTTTATTTTCTTTACTCTTTTTCTGGAATTTTTATCAGTTTCATGTTGGTCCTCTTGCACTAGTTTAGTCTGTGCTTTCTAGTATACTCTTAATCTCACTGTAAGGTCTGAGAGATTTTTAAAATATCATTTCCAATTGTAAATTTCAAATATAATAGAGGTCATGAGAGATCTGCTTTCTGCTCTGTCTCACTTCCCCAGAACATCCTCTCTCCTGTAGGCTGTTTGTAGAAACAAAGCACTCTCTTTTCTCATAGCCAAGAAGGAAATGGGAGGGTCAGTCCTACAACTGCAAGGAACTAAGTTCTCCAACAACTTGAATGAGGTTATGATATTGAAAGAGAGTCTGTAGTGTGTCCAGTGGTGTGGCTAAGTTGTTTGCATACTATCCACAAATACTCTTGTTTCTAGTCTTATTTCTAAATACCAACTGCTGTGTTGTTTACTAATTTTGAACCCAGGGACATGCTGAATTCCAATTACTAGTTTGCTTTCCTATTTTTTAAAGCCCGAGTTATTTATCTCTTTATCTGTTTCATCTTCCCATCGTCTTCCATCCATCTCGTTCCAGACATATGTGGGAATTTCTAAACTTGTTCACTATTACTTAGCCCAGTTATGTCCTCTGAGCTTTTATTTCAGTGAATGTCTTTAGAAGAGGGAGAACAAATGTGTATGTTTATTGCTCAATTCTGAGCTGGAGATGCCTGATTAATCTTTTAAATAAACTGATTTTCAAACTGATATCCTTTATGTTCATTCTTTATTTGCTTGCATTTCCATAAAGGCAATGCATGGGTGAAAATATTGTTTTCAATTCCATATGATTACTGTAAAAAATGCAGCCCAGTACGCAATACTTGAAAAGTGTTCAACTCATTCTACAAGGATTAATATTTGCACTGAATATCTAATGGGAAACTAGCTCCCTCTAAAAGATGCATTCTAGTAGATGAGATGCTTGAGTAAATAGTCATCTTCATTACAACGTTAGTTACTTTCTACCTGCCCACCTGTTCCACTGACACCCTCCCTGGTGATGTAACCTGGGCCCCAGGTGAGCTCCATGTGCTGACTTGAGGGGCTGAGATGGACTCTGGGGGAACATGAGAAGCTAGGATAAGAAAAGAGGAAAGGATGACAACGAGGAGGAAAGGAGTGAGAGGGACCCTTGAATATCTAACTTAGAGTGAGTCAAATGGAAAATCGGAGTCCTAGTTCCTTTGGGTTGTAACACAATACCATTGATCCATGACTTATTTCTCACAGTTCTGCAGGCTGAGAAGTCCAAGATATGGCATCAGCACATTTGGGGTCGAGTTCAGAGATGGCCAAGGGCTCCCTGTTTCCTCACAGGATGGAAGGGGCAGGGGAGCCCTCTGGGGTCTCCTTTATAACGACATTGAAAGTGAAAGTCGCAGCCGTGCCCCCGACTCTTTGCGACCCCATGGTCTATACGGTCTGTGGAACTCTCCAGGCCAGAATGCTGGAGCAGATGGCCATTCCCTTCTCCAGGGAATCTTCCCAACCCAGGGATTGAACCCAGGTCTCCCATGTTGCAGGAGGATTCTTTATCCAACTGAGAAGCCCAAGAATACTGGCGTGTGTAGCCTATCACTTCTCCATCAGATCTTCCCAATCCAAGAATCTAACTGGGGTCTCCTGCATTGCAGGTGGATTCTTTACCTACTGAGCCACAGGGAAATTGAAGGAAATTGATCCCTTGGAGAAATCTCCACCCTTGCGACCTAATTCTCAAAGGTACCTCCTCCAAATACCATCTCCTTGGGAGTTAGAATTAAAATATTTGAATTTTGAGATAACACAAGAACACAAGCATTCTGTCTACAATAATCACCAAACAGAGCAGATTTGAGATATGCTGTGTTCAAAGCAAGAGTATTTAAAAACAGAAACAGTTCCTTATTCATGTAATGGAAAGACCACCAGGCCAGGAGATGGCATGTTTCAAGGTCTAGCATCAGCTATTAGTTATGGTACTAGTTAGTGCTTTGGCTTTGAGAAACTCTCCTAGAGGCACTGGTCTGTTTGTATCATGAGGATTAATGATGCAGAATTCTCTTTGCAGATCGAACATGATATTCCTCTGAAAAAATTATGACATTTTCTCTTTTATGGAGTAAGAAATGGAGTATAGATCCTAGGTGAAGAGTCACTGGCTATATCAAGACAATAAAATATTTATATATAAGGTTTACAGTTAAACAAAAGAGAGCCCAACGAAAGGTTCTGACACTTAATTTTTGAAAGATAAATGGAAAACCTGATGGGATTCATACAACTCTAAATAAATCAAGCCCAAATTTTGAAAGAACTGCCAATTGCTCAGTCCACTAATGTTCAGATCCATGTTTGTCTAGAATTAGGCTTATGAGAAAATAATTATAATTCATAGAGAATAATGGTTTTATTTCAACCTCACTGATCAGATTCATATTTTACAGGCACAAATACACCAGCACAAATGTAGTATAAATATCTACTGTGATAATAAAACATATTTATTAAAAATTTAGTCTAACATTTTTCACAAATGTGAAACTCTCCAAGTGCTTTGTATAAATTGACTCCATAGGGGTCTTGATAAAATAGCAAATGAATTTTTTAATGTTATGAGCTTTTGAAAATAGCCCGTGAAAAAGAGCTATATTGTGTTCCAGCGAGGCAGTTGACTCAGATGCCCATCACTGATGAGGGCAGAAGAACTAATTTGAGATTAGTCACTTGTTCTTTTCAGAATTTCAGGAAAGCCATATGAGATATCCAATTTGTGTTTCAGCGAGTCTTGTTTCCCAGTGCAGGTCATTGGTCTCAGAACATTTTGTAAGCACATACAGTTTCTGCCTTGTTCCAGCAGGTGCTATTTCAGCAAAGCTGGAGGAAGTCAGCGGAGCTCCCATAACAACAGGAATAAGACCACACCTCATGCAGAGTGGGATCTCAGTAAATGTGGGCATAAAGTTAGAATTGAGTTTGATTTTGTGAGTCAGTGGTAGAAGAACCTCAATTTGAGCATTAAGGTATGTCTCTGTCGCTTAATAAAGCATCTCATGTCTGAGACTCAGGTCCTCCTGCTGTCTCAAAGTTTGGTTTCCTCGACTGAGACTTAGTAAAATAATAACCAAGGATTATTATATAATAATAATTATTATTACATATTAGCATATTAAATATGCTAATTAATCCTTGGAGAATTTAAGTTTCAAATCAAAGAGTTGCTGCAGGAATCTGGAAACTTCAGTGACATGAAGTTTGATGCATAGACATGGGCTCTGATGATGGTTGAAGGTATTTTGCCTCCCTTGCTATAAAAATTACAATGACTTTATCTTTCCTATTTTGTCCTTCTTCTTTCTCCAACAAAGCTCTATTCAGTTTTTCTCTTAATCCTAGATGTTTGCCTAGAAATTGAAGCTTGTAGTTTTTAATGATGTTGCCATGGTTCAGGTGTCCAGTTCAGTTCAGTAGCTCAGTCGTGTGTGACTCTTTGCCACCCCATGGACTGCAACATGCCAGGCTTCCCTGTCTATCACCAACTCCCGAAGTTTACTCAAACTCATGTTCATTGAGTTGGTGATGCCATCCAACCATCTCATCCTCTGTCATCCCCTTCTCCTCCTGCCTTCCATCTTTCCCAGCATCAGGGTCTTTTAGAATGAATCAGTTCTTCACATCAGGTGGCCAAAGGATTGGAGTTTCAGCTTTAGCATCAGTCCTTCCAATGAATATTCAGGCCTGATTTCTTCTTCGGCACTTGGCTTTCTTTATAGTCCAACTCTCACATCCACGCATGACAGCTGGAAAAACCATAGATTTGGCTAGATGGACCTTTGTCAGCAAAGTTATGTCTCTGCTTTTTAATATGCCGTCTAGGTTGGCCATACGCCTGTGAAAATGAGCTATGCCTGCTCTCATATCTTCCTTCGTCTTTGTGAATCTATACTAGTGTTGTTCTGTGAGTGGTGGAGAAGTGAGATGGGGAAGAATATTAACTAAGCTATTAGAGCGTTTCCAGAGCAGATCCACCCCAGCAGTGTAGAATCCAATACAGTGGCAAAACCGCCAGAGATTAGAAAAGAGAAAGCCCACCATTGAAAAGGATAAATGGAAGATTCCATTCAGGAGACCACCTCACTGGTCTTCTCCACCAGCTGCCGCACAAGGTCATTATACCCTAGCATGCGGCCAGATTCTGAGAAAAGGCTGAGTAGCTTCATCATCAGCCAGTACCTCTGGACATTCACGACAAAAGATCATCAAATTAAGGGACTAATTATGATTATCCCTTCTTCTCCATACCCGCCCTCTCAGCACTGCCAGACTCCCATCTTTAGATCAAACCAGCCCTGCTCCCCACCTGCCAACCCTGCTCACTAAACCCACACAGATGTATCAATGAGCTCCACGACTGAATTTTAAACTTCCAAACTCAGTTCAGTGTTGAGCTGTTCCAGACATCCTTAAACCAACCTCACATTAGTTTCCCAGTCTCTGAAGTGGTTGTACTAATGTTTCAAGACTTCCTGTGACATCCGCTTAATCCTTGCTCTCACACCCTCAATACGATCTTCTCTGGGTTTCATGGGTGATAGAAGTCACTAAAGGTAACTCCTGTCTGCACTTCCACTGGCTTCCTCCATCTCACACTTCACTTGTCACTCCCTGCCTGTGTGTGTCCTCCTTGCTCATCTCAGGGGTGATAGTGACCATTCCTAGTGAGAAACCAATGCCTTGGCCACGTGTCCTTTGACTTCCTTCATCATCTCCTTCCCTGTTAACATCTTCCTCCATGAAATGTCCAGCTGGGGTATTGCAGGTTGGATAGTCAGTTTTTCTCTTTTCACTACCTCCTTCTCATCCCGTAAATATATTGCTTACATCCCCATGTTGTGCAAACCACATTGGAGATGTTATACATTTGTTTGTTATTTTGGTAGTTTTCTGGCAAACCACAATAACCATTTCTGGAGGAAAAAATGACTTCTTTTAATCATGCCCAGAGTCTCCATATTGGATAGAAGAAGGACTGATCGCCCATCTTGCAAGTACAGTTTTCTTCATTTCCTTTCTCCTTCAAGCTTCAGTCCCATTCCATTTGTCAAAATGGAATGCCTCTTCTCTGTGTCTGGCTTGATTGTGGAGAAGTTTTTGATCCTGTTGGAAAAAACATGGTGAAAGTGAAAGTGTTAGTTGCTCAGTGGTGTCAGACTGTAGCCCTCCAGGCTCCTTTGTCAATGGGATTTCCCAGGCAAGAACTGATACCGACTTCTCCTATAGATTCTGGGTCTCCACGTCTCTGTCTCTCCAGCTTCCCTTAGTACTGTTCCCAATATCTAACACTGGGTCTTCTTCCTTTCTCTCTCTTGAAGTGAGATGCTGCCACAACACTGCTAGTATCTCTAAGAAGGAAAGAAGTCATTGCCCAGGGTGTGATGAGTCAAGTGTCCCTTGTTCTGGGAATGGTCATCTGGGATATGGAAGCATGAGGCCTTTTAGAGACAGGAGGACACAACAACAGGGAAAGAGCTGAGATGAAGTGAGGGAAAGAGGCATCAGAATTCCCAGGGTCTCAATTAGATCCAGAGGATAACTACACAAACAAGGACTTAAACCATGTCAAAAAGTGATGGAGATAAGAATAGACACTGTGGAGGTCTAGCTGCATTTCACAGAGCAAAGGTTGAGAGTATGGCTTTACTTGCTTTTTCAAAAATGAACTATTTCAGGCATACAAACATCTGGACTATGATATAATAAACACATAATTGAAGAAATACATAAAAGAGCTGATTGGAGCCCCTGAGCACTCCTCTGCGCAATCTCACTCTTGCCTCTTTCCCAGGAATTCTTGTTTCTCCCTACTTGATGCTTTTAAACTTGAACTGCACATGAGCATATTTATGAATAACATACTATTTAGATTTGTCTTAACTTCATATGGTTTATACAAGCCATACAAAGTTTGTGTACTTTCATATGGTTTAAGAAACCAAAATACATTTTAAAATTTTGCCTTTCAAACTTTAGGACTAGGGCACTTATAATTTATGATTGTAAATATGGATACATGACCATTGGGACATCCCGTCTTTGTGTGTACACTTTAGTTAATTCATTTTCACTCTCCCTTGGCAGGCCTTCTATTCTCAGATCTTAGGGACACTTTTAAAGGTTCCCATAAATTTCTATTTGCGTCCCTTTTGACTTTGTATGCATCTCCACGATCCTAATGACTGAACAAGACTGTGTCTCCAGGTTTGCTTCTTGATGTATCTTCTTAATGACAGACTGAAGGCTTCCTAACAGTCACTCCTGCTAGCTCTCATTGCGGGATCCCACATACCCCAGCAAATGGACCACTGTTTTCCCCCTCTGTTAGTAGTTTTCCAAACCTGCTCTTCTGATGAAAGGTAGAGAGGAAGGAAACTAGCAAGGCTGCTTATTACCTGTTTGAGTCTGGACTGCAGGCAAGTTTCTTAAGTAACCCCATGCTTTCTTTTTTCTCATCTGTAAAACAGGGCTGATAAGGTACTTTCCTCACACTGTTGCAGTGAGGGCAAAGTGTGTAAACTACAAACCTGTGTGTTTGAGAGATGCCTGGCACATGCCCAGTACTGTAGGCAGACTAGCTCAAACAACTTCAGATTCCTCCTGATGGTCAACTGGACTAAAACAGGATGAGATTTTATAAGCCAAATGCATGTAATATGGTCCTTAAATTGTCAAGGTTCACTTTGAAAGGACATCACCCATCATACCTTCTTTCTGATAAAGATATGGCTGGAGAATACTTGGAGATTCTCTGTGCAGAATATTGGCCTCCTGAGGGTACTGTCCCCATGTCAGTCCCATATTGTGGTCACCCATTCATGAAGTGACATTCCCGGGCAGCCCGGTGTTGGCCTTACTCCCACCAAGGCCAGGATTATGCAGGCTTCAGGGCGGTGAGAATTACAGTATCACATGCTGAACACCCCTGAGCGTGCCGACTGCAGCGTGACCCAGAACCGCTTTTCCAGATCGGTGTTGTGACTGTTTCCCCAGCTGTTCCTATTAGGATAATTAATATAATTAGCAATAAAGGCTTTAATTATGGGTGTTTCATGCAAGGCTTTTTATAATTATCACCCAAACCCAATCTAGACACAGAGGAAGCTTTCACTGAGTGCCTACTAAGTGTTTTACACATAGTAGCTTATTTAACCCTTACAACAATGCTTCAAAGGTAAGTATCACATTTAAGAACAATTTAGTTTAGGATTTAAGAACCAAGATGAACTGTACTGCTTTCCTGGGGTTGCTGTAACAAAGAACAAGTGTGGTGGCTTAACCACTAGAAATTTACTCTCATGTTTCTGGAGGCTAGAAGTTTGAGATCGAGGTGTAGGTAATCTCTAGGTCATTCTGTGGGCCACGGAGGACAGATCTCTTCCAGGCATTGCTCGCAGCTTCTGAGAGTCTGGCTGTGCCTTGGCGTGGAGATGGTCATCTTCTTCCGGGGTCTTCTCATCGTCTTCCCCCTCTGCATGTATGTTTCTCTGTCCAGATTCCTCTTTTAATAAAGACACAGTAGTATCAGATTAGGGCCCATGCAAATGAGCTCTTCTGAACTTGATTGTCTGCAAAGACCTGATTTCTAAGTAAGGTTACATCCTGCGGTGAGAACTTTAACAGTTTTGGGAAAACACAATTCAATGCAATTGCTCAGTTGGAAAAGGACAAAGCTGGGACTTAAATGTAGAGCCATCTCCCTCTGGGCCACTCTGTTTCAATCTCCTCCCTTCTTAGGCCCGTCTCCTGCCCAATTCAGTTTCTCCTTTTCTACTTTGAAGTCTTATTCTCTTTCTTGAGAGTCCTGCCCTTTTCCTTGGGGTCAGCATGTAAATATGCTCAGATCGCTTGTATCTTAAAAGTCATGTTGTGTCTTCATGGCCAGTTTCTACTGTCAGTCATTCTCCACCTCTCCTCTGCTTCTCAGCTGAGCCATGTGGACTCGGGAACTCCTTCCACCATTTCCCCTCACTGTCTACACACTCCTTGATCTTCTCAGTCTGACTTCCACCCCAGTCATGCCCCTGGCATGGTTTTCTCCTGGGTTGTCAAGGACCCCACATCACCGAGGAGCAGGAACACAGACGTCATCTTCTCGCTGGATCCCTCCACACATCAGAGGGGCTGGACCACTCTCTTTTTGAAACACTGACTTCTCCTCCTTTCATTTAAATGTTAAAATCCTCATGGACATCTTTCATCTTTACAATATATTGGCTCCCTAAGTATTTTCATTGGTGCCAGCAGCTTCATTGCTCTTCTGTTCTCTGATGACTGCAGTGATTGCCTCTGAGCTGGAGTCTTCTGGAACTCTGTCCTTACCATCTAAGTGCCTTTTCAGTATCTCCAACCATGTGCTTCATGGGCACCTCGATATTAGCTTGTCCACAATCAACTCAAAACTCCCATTATCTCCAAAGCTGCTCTTCTTTCAGTACAATAAACGGAGACAATGGCACTAATATGATTTTAAATTTCAGGATAAGAAGCTGATGATTAATTTTGACTGATCCTCTCCTTCCTTCTTCCATCCCCTCTAATCCCCACATCCTGTCGATCTCATCACCTCTGGCAGGACAAGAGGTGTGGAGCATCTCAGAAAATAGAGTTAGAGATTCTTGAGAAACAGCTCCTTTATTGTAACTTTCCCCAGAAAACTTTTTAAAAGATTAATTTGATTAATTTCTTAGTCTTCCAAAATTAGAAACTCAAATGTCCAAACAACTGGACCAAAAACACATCCAGGAAGATGTCCATCAGCATAAAATGAAAAATCAAAGGAAATACACACACTTTTTGAAGACAGATCTTTCCTTATCTCTGCTTTCCTGTCTATGATGAACAGACACTTTTAATTTTGTTTTGGGTTCCCCAGGAGCCTAGCTTGAAAAACAAAAGCAAGGTTCATGGCTGACTTCTGCTTCTTAGAATTTAGACATTGTGTGACGTTTTTAACTTATAGGAGCTTATATTTCACTAAAAAAACACATCGATGAACACCAAATCCTCTTATGTGTAAGTTATTCTAAACCACGATCATCTTTAATTAAAAAAGAGAATTCAAGAGCATCAGTGGGTTCTGCCAGGGGAATGCAGGGTCTGAGACCCCAGCGTTTGCTCTGAGGGCTGGGAAGAGGCTTCATGAGATGGAACAGGGTCTGCAACCAGGGGCTTTGGGGCAGGAACTGAAAGAGACGGAAACTGAGGATACAGAACACATCGTAAAAAGGTAGACACGGCCTCTGTGATCTTTCATGGGATTGACAACTACAACAAATAGCTCCGGCTTCACTTCATTCTTTTCCTGTCCTTAACTAAGAACAGACCCAGGATCCCAGAGCCTCAGTGAGAGAGGGACTAGGGGGGTGGGGGCTAGGATGGGGGAGGGCGGGAACCGGTGGCCAGGGAGGAGGCTGCACAAACAAGTCACCAGCAGCCTCCCTGTTGGAAGCATCCAGGGAAAGCAGCCTGGCCTAATAGGATTTTTTAAAATTTTGTTTTAGGAAAAATCATTTTTATTATTTATTTTTTTCAAAGTCACTGAATTAGTCCAGCTAATGAACAGTGTTTTTCTTATCTTCAAAATAGAAAGATTTAAAAAGTAACCTATCACCCAACTTCTGCGCTCAGTTTAAACAGACCTCACAAGTCTGGTGGGTTTTTACAAGCTTCCGATTTCCTGTCTATCTGTAATCCAGGTTAAGAATGCACCACATTGGGAATATTAGCCCTTTTGTAAGAGTAATAATAAGGGGGGAGATGTGAGTGAGGGAGACCCCAGATGTTTGTCGATGGCCTGTGTGTTGTGCCCCGTACTTGGATCATTAAATAACCCTGAGTGCTGTGCTCAGTAACTCCATTGTGTCCGACTCTTTGCAACTCCATGGGCTGTAGCCTGCCAAACTTCTCTGTCCCTGGGATTCTCCAGGCAAAAATACTAGAGTGGATTGCCATTTCCTACTCTAGGGGATCTTCCGGACCCAAGGATGGAACCCCTGTCTCTTGAGTTTCCTGTACTGCAGGCAGATTCTTTACCACTGAGCCACTGGGAAGCCTGAAATAACCTCTTGGTGGTGGTGGTTTAGTCACTAAGTCGTGTCTGACTCTTGTGACCCCGTGGACTGTAACCTGCCAGCCTCCTCTGTCCATGGGGATTCTCTAGGCAAGAATACTGGAGTGGGTTGCCAGTTCCTTCTCCAGGGGATCTTTCCCACCCAGGAATTTTACCCAGGTCTCCTGCATTGCAGACAGATTCTTTACCAACTGAGCTACAAGGGAAGCCCAAAATAACCCCATAGGGAAGAAATTATCATCTTCATATTATAGTATAATCACTGAGGCCCAGGGCTGGAGAGTGGGATGAATCTCATGCTCCATGCCTGACGCCCAGCTCCATAGAGGCTGATGCGGTTTTTACAAGAGCAATGTCACATTGCTAGGATCTGTGCAATATATACCTGAGGTTGGCGGGGAGCGGGTCAGTCACTTAGCATCGTCCTCATCTTACAGAGATGCCCAGACAGCTGGATAATCGGATTTGCTCAGGTCCGCCTACCTGACACAGTGCGTTGCTGCCAAAGAAGTGAAAGGTGACTTAACACCGGCCCTGAGTCTCAGCAGCAGTTTAAGGTCTCTAAGACCTTAAACTGTGCGTCTAACAGTTCAGCACGTGGAGCATTCACTGAATCCAAAATCTGCCGTAAGAAAGCTCCACAAGCGTTAGCAGCCTTCGAGATGATTTTTCTTATTAAATGGGTTTGGAGAAGGAAATTTCAATACACTCCAGTATTCTTGCCTGGAGAATTCCAAGAACAGAGGAGCCTGGAGGGCTGCAAAGAGTCAGACATGACTGAGAGACTAACACACTCCCTTATTGGATGTGTTTGTTAAATAGAATTAACCCTCAAGAAGTCTGGGATGCAAGTCCAGATTCTGTTTGAAGACCTTCCACTTGCGTGTGTGCAGAATCTCCTTTCTCCTCCTGTTCTCCATCCCTGACACCCCTCAGCCGGGGCCCTGGGCTGAATCGCCAGACCCCTCCACCACACCACCCCACCATCGTCCCCTCTCTGGATTCCGGAGGTCTGGTACAGCCAGTGTTTCCTTCATGCTGCAGAGAGTAAAGGGGGTTTTCTTGGTCAACAGCCCTGCATAGACCAGAGTGTTTTCTGTATTTTTTGTTTTTAACCTGTCGGGAGAGATATATAGCAGAGAAGCCAATGACAGCTAAAGATCATAGCCATTGAGAAAGGCAGCCAGTCTAGGCCGAGTCACAGGGCAATGGCCTCTAGCAAATAGTGACGAAGAAGCACGTGGGGTCAAGGTCAGCGGGACAGAAAAGAGCAGGAAACCGGAACCTTTGACAAAGGGGCGGACCCAGGGCAGCTCGGGAAGTTCCTTCAAGAGTCTGCTGTGATGTCCCTGCATTCTTCTAAAATCAGAGCATCTCTGATGAAATCTCAGATTGAAACAATTCATCCTTAGGAGCAAGGATTCATAATTCCTGAAGGAAGCAGTACTGGATTTCTGTGTGTCATGAAGACAAGATCTGTGTGAGCTCTCAGGAGTTCTGACCTTGAAATATTTATTTTGGGTAAAAATGGCATTTAAAAAATTACGTCCAGGAATGTCAGGCTACTCTAAGTTCCTAAAACTTGCCTCCCTCTCTTCACTTTTCTTTTCCTTCCCACTCTCCATCCTTTCTCTTCTCCTCTCTCCTCCTTTTGCTTGCTTTTCCACCTTCTTTGTTTACTCTTCTCCACCTGCTAACCTGAAAAATCATGATTTCTGGTTTTAAGGGAAAAGCTTTCCATATGGCCAGAGTCAAAATGTGAAGCTGTTTACTTCATTTGGATCTGGAATTAAATAGTCCTTGGCCTTGACGCCCCAGCTTGAATGGAGGAGGTTCATTTGACATGATGGCAGCCTTCAGCACTGGAAGATGAAACACAGTGGCTCTTGAAAGCTTCTGTGTATCCAGTGATTTAAGTAGGGCTAAGTTTATTCTATGTGTTTTTCCCTATATGCCATTCTCATAAATAGGATTTCAGTTGAGAAAAATGGTTTCTCAACTGAAAAATGGTTTCTCAACCATTTTTCTCAACTGAAAGTGGAAAGTCTATTTTTGTTCCTCACTTAAAAAATCTTTTTCATCTGCACCTTGTGCTTGTGGGTCTTACTTCCCTGACCAGGGACTGAACCTGCAACTTCTGCAGTGAAATCGCAAGTCCTGACTACTGGACCGCTGGGGAATTTCCTGGGTCCTCATTTTGAAGTGGTGGATGAAACATCTGAATGATCTTTATTCATAATTAAAATGCTACCTGCAGTTCATATACCCTGCTGGCTAGCTCTGTGTCCCTCACAGCCTGCTAAGCCCCACTCCCTTCTCAGGGCTTGGCTAGCTCTTCTAAAAAAAATGTGAAGGTCCAGGAAGAGTTCTGAAGTCCCTCCCAGTTGGATGTCTATGATCATTAAACCAATCATAGTGCCAACTTTCAAGTCCTTCACAGAAATTTTTTAAAATTTTGAAACATCCTCTCAAATATTAGTTTCTACAAATGCTGGCGGGCTTCCCTGGTGAGATGTGGGCTCAGTCCCTGAGTTGGGGAGATGCCCTGGAGAAGGAAATGACTACCCACTCCAATATTCTTCCCTAGGAAATCTTATGGACCTGGTGGGCTAGAATCCATGGGGTCACAAAAAGTGGGACATCACTTAGTGATTAAAACAACATTAATGCTGGCAGGGCCCATGTGGAATAAAGCCGCCTGGTGCAAACCCAGGAAACAGACAGAGGTCCTCTGGTCCGTCCCCTCCTGCGGGGCTGCCCTTCTCCCTGGCACTCACCCTGGGACCCTGCCCTCCTGTTCCCGCCTCAGCTGCTAGGCCTCCATCCCAGAGCACAGCTCACCTGGACGGCCTCCGCCTTACTCACCTCCTCCTCCATCTGTGTCAGTTTTGGCCACTAGGTTTTTCTCCAATCCCAAGGGAAGCATCTGACATCCTAAAGACAGGAAGACTCATTTCTCTTAGCTGCGGGGATGCTTCCGACAGGAAGGAAACAGACCTTAAGAAGTTTTCAACAGAGAATGGATTCTGGATTCGAGATCTTCAGTAGCTGTTGCTTGCTGAGTCATGCTAAGTACCAGCTGCTCCATGGCTCACCTTCTAGATGCATCCAATGCCTGGTCTGTGACTCTGCAAGTAACTGTCAAGGCAGTCATCACACTCATTAGAGAGGAGAAGACTCAGTCGCTGAAACGGTAAGTGCCCTGCCCAAGATCAAAATATATGCAAGGAGGAAACCTGGGCTAACCTCAAGATTCTCAAGTTCATCTTTCCATTTATTCCACGTTGACTCTGGACAGGAGAAGTAGAAAAAGCAGAGGAACCAGAGATCAAATTGCAAATATCCATTGGATCATCAAAAAAGCAAGAGTTCCAGAAAAACATCTACTTCTGCTTTATTGACTACGCCAAAGACTTTGACTGTGTGGATCCCAACAAACTATGGAAAATTATTCAAGAGATGGGACTACCAGACCACCATGCCTGCCTCCTGAGAAATCCGTATGCAGGTCAAGAAGCAACAGTTAGAATTGGACACGGAACAGCAGACTGGTTCCAAATCAGGAAAGGGGTATGTCAGGGCTATATATTGTTACCCTGTTTATTTAACTTATATGCAGAGTACATCATATGAAATGCCAGGCTGGATGAAGCACAAGCTGGAATCAAGATTGCCGGGAGAAATACCAATAACCTCAAATATGCAGACGACACAACCCTTATGGCAGAAAGTGAAGAGGAACTAAAAGGCCTCTTGATGAAAGTGAAACAGGAGAGTGAAAAAGCTGGCTTAAAGCTCAACATTCAGAAAATGAAGATCATGGCATCTGGTCCCATCACTTCATGGGAAGTAGATGGGAAAACAATGGAAACAGTGACAGACTTTATTTTTGGGGGCTCCAAAATCACTGCAGATGGTGATTGTAGCCATGAAATGAAAAGACACTTGTTCCTTACAAGAAAAGCTATGACCAACCTAGACAGCTTATTAAAAAGTAGAGACATTATTTTGCCCACAAAGGTCTGTCTAGTCAAAGCTATGGTTTTTCCAGTAGTCATGTATGGATGTGACAGTTGGACTATAAAGAAGGCTGAGCACCGAAGAATTGATGCTTTTGAACTGTGGTGTTGGAGAAGACTCTTCAAAGTCCCTTGGACTGTAAGAAGATCCAACTAGACAATCCTAAAGGAAATCAGTCCTGAATATTCATTTGAAGGACTGATGCTGAAACTGAAACTCCAGTGCTTTGGCCACCTGATTCGAAGAACTGACTCCTTAGAAAAGACCCTGATGCTGGGGAAGATTGAAGGCAGGAGGAGAAGGGGACAACAGAGGATGAGATGGTTGGATGACATCACCAACTTGATGGACATGAGTTTGATTAAGCTCCTAGAGTTGGTGATGGACAGGGAAGCCTGTTGTGCTGCAGTCCATGTAGTCACAAAGAGTCAGACATGACCGAGTGACTGAACTGACCTGAGGAGAGTTAAAAGACAAGCTATTCCAAACTTCCATCCTCAGAGTCCTACCTTGCTTGAAGCTTCCATTTGTAGGTCCCATGTCTCAGCTCTGAAGGATGACACTTGGGGTGAGGGAACAGCATCTCAGAGCAAGTGACAATACAGCAACAGGTTTGGGAACTGCCTGGATTCATGGCTGTCTGAAAGAGGTACCATTTTCATCTCTGTGGCCTGAAATTATCATTGTGGTCACAGTGAGGGAACCTGGCTAACAGTGAGTCAATAAAGCCATACGTAGAACTTTGGTGAGTTATGGAGTGCAGAGAGACGTCTAGGAGCTGGAGAGGAGGATTGGGGAGCAGATGTTTCTTACTGTGTGAATTGCTTCCATGTAAGAAATTTACAAGGAGTTCAATGAAGTGCAGAAGGAATCTGTGAAATATTTTCAGGCATATCCTGGGGATTTATGAGGTGCCTACTAAGTGCCAAACACGGCAGCAGAAGCAAGGCATGGAGACGTGGATAAGAGGGAACATCTCCCTCTGAGGAGTCCAGGAAGGGTCCCAGAGAGACAGATTTGAGGGGGTCTTTGTGCGTGCATGGATACGGAGTGGTTGAGATGGGCAAAGTGCTTTTCCAGCAGAGGCAAGGGTGTTAGCACAGGCTCAGAAAGGCTTGAAGAGACTAGGGAAAATCTTGAATGCTTACAATACGGGTGGCACAGATGTCAGGAAGTGCTGGAAACCACAGGCAGCCTGAGAACAAGTTATGATGCACATGTGCTTGTCAGCCTGCCTCTGGCAACCCAGCCGCTCAGCTCCCATTGGCTGAAGCAAGTCACATGGTGTGCTCAGACTTAAGGAGGAGAAAGACAGGCATCGCTTCCCCGTAGTAAGTAAGTAAGGGTTAGTCACTCATTCGTGCCCAACTCTTTGTGACCCCATGGACTGCAGCCCATCAGGCTCCTCTTGTCCATGAGATTTTCCAGGCAAGGATACTGGAGTGGGTTGCCATTTCCTTCTCCAGGGGATCTTCCCAACCCAGGGATCGAACCTGAATCTCCTGCACTGCAGGCAGATTCTTTACCGACTGAGCTACAAGGGAAGCCCTCATTTCCCCATAGAGTTCTTGCAAAGGGACCTTATCAAGCAGCCTCAATAAAGGGAGGTAAGAGGCCATGATGGCTTGTGTGATCGACCACAGATGGTATACTCAAGCCCTGACCCATGCACACCCTGCAGTGATGGACACGTCCTGACCCTGAGCCTTCAGCACCATGGCACCAGCCAGGTGTGGCCGCTGAGCACCTGAAAAATGGCAAATGTAACTCAGCTTAAGTATTAGCTCTATTTGATTATAATAGATTAAATTTTAATGGCCGCATTGGTTAATGGTTACTATTAATATATTAATGAGTATGCAATATATCTCTAATATTTTTGACAGAGTCCAGTTTACTGAGATTTTAGTTTTCCCTTTGTTAAGCTGAGCAAAGACACAGTTTTCTTCAGCACCAGGAGCCAAAGATGCCCCTTTCCATGAAGTACCAGTCACTTGTCTGTCCTGAAAGATGACTTGTACCATCTTGAAGCCCTGGCAAGGGCAGTGTTCTCTTGTTTGGGTCCTCACGTCCCAAGTTGAATCCTGAGCTGATGTCTAAGAGACTGATGACTTCCCACTTTAAGGGCTAAGAGTGTTTCTCATAGACTGCCTCAAGGCTTAATACAAAGCCTTGGGGCTCACTCCCAGGTGCAGCCCAGAAATGTGGTTGTTGAGATGTTGAATGAATGCTCCAGGCTGGGGCCAGGAATCAGCAGATAAATGCTGTCTCTGCGGGGACAGTTCTGAGACGCTGTCTCTCTGTCCTCAGAACATCCCCACAACATTCACCTACAGTTAGCTGCAGCTGTGCTCAGCACCAGGCTGCCCGTTCCATGACTTTTCTCTTTTTCCCCATTTTTTTCCAACTACCCCCACTTTGGCTTCTTGCATTGACTCTCAAGTAAACTACCTGCAGCCACGTTTTTGTGTCAGGCACTACTTTAGGGAAATCCAATCCGAGACAGGAGGAGATGAGGGGAAAGCTATCTCCTGGTCCAGGTGATGGAGATAACAGTGACTCAGCCAAGCCAGCATTGGTAGCGATGGAGAAAAGCATTTTAGACGTGCATTTTAGAGTCAAGGGGGACCCACCTGCCAAGATTCAAGAGACTTGGGCTCAATCCCTGGGTTGGAAAGATCCCCTGGAGGAGGGCATGGCAACCCACTCCAGGATTGTAGCCTGAAGAATCCCCATGGACAGAGGAGCCTGGCCAGCTACAGTCCATGGGGTTGAAAAGAGCTGGACAGAACTGAAGCGGCTTAGCACACAAGCAACAAGACAAAGGTAGTATGCCATGTGATTCTCCGGTTTGAGCCACTGTACACCAGAGCTGTCTTCCACTCAGGGAGACGATGGACTTCAGACAAGTTCAGGACAACTATAGTAGACATTGGGTATACGACCATGAGATCCATTTGGGGCATGTAAGTCCAAACAGTGAGACACTCAAGAACTCCTTGTTGATGATGGATGAGTGAAGTCAGTTCATTTCCATGTTCCATGTTGGTTCACTTGTGACAGGGATGTTGTGATGGCTGCCTACCCAGGGCCCAGAATTGAATGAAATCTACCACATTAAAGTGCTTGTGTTTTTGCAAAGGTCAAGTCATGTAATTTACCTTATAGACAATCAATTAAATAATTTACCCAAAGAGGTCCTTTGATGTTATTGCACTTTCTGCTGCTCACACAACTAATGGGTGCTGACTCTCTAACTTGTGTTCCTCTTCTTCTAAATTGTGTCTGCTGCAGCTTCATACAATTCAGACAGACAGACACAGTAATCATGTTGCAGGTATATAGATTATCAGGTTATCCTGTAAGAAGCAGTGCTCAGTGTCTAAACGAATAATATTTTCAGACATTTTCTCATCTAACCTTCCAATGATTGTGTGATATAGGTGTATTATTCTCCCCACGCTATACATAAAAGAATGTGAATAGAAAAGTGCTTTGCATTGTCCAAAATTACAGGTAAGAGATGGCAAGGGCAGGACCTGGGCCCAAGTCATATGAACTTAAATTTTGTCTTTCACAAATTATATCTGCCTTCTAGAATCTCTGATCTAATACTTGCACACAAGTCTCAGTTCAAAGGAATGACTAAATTCAGAGAACTTTCCATCAGAAACATTTAGTCTACTTTGGCATTTGGATTTCAAAAGCATCATAATGAAACTTTTGCCTCACCCCACCAAAGCCCCCCTTGGCTGTTTATTAATGCGAAAAATCTTACAATTGCATTTTTTAACTTTAGCTTAAGCCATTCAGGGATTTTCTTTCTCTTGATGTTTTAACACAGATTCTCCTAAGGCACTTTCAAATCAGGTCAAATAATTTACTTTTATCTTAATGTGAATAGTTTATCATAAAAAAATCACAAGTGAAAGTGAAGTTGCTCAGTCATGTCCAACCCTCAGCGACCTCATGGACTGCAGCCTTCCAGGCTCCTCCCTCCATGGGATTCTCCAGGTGAGAGTACTGGAGTGGGGTGCCATTGTCTTCTCTGAATAAAAATCAGAAATCATCAGCAAATCGCACATTTCACCCATACGTTGCTATGCTCTGAGCCCCCGTGTCTGGATCACAGTCCTCAAGCTCCCACTTTGTGTTGAAAACTGTGACCCAGACTTGACTTTTCATCCTAATATGGACCATGAGCTCTAGTGGTCCTAGGGCAGAGGGTGAGGGCACTGGGGTACACATGGTCTGTTGTTAGGTGTTCATCCCCTGGCATGACCTGTGGGCATGCCTGTGGGCAGTCAGAGTGGACTCTGTGGACAGAAGAAAATCCCACAGACAAAAAATGCAAGCCTTAGCAGTTAGAATTTGGTAGCTTGCACTGAACTAACTATAAAAGGATTGGAGATATAGATGGGGTACTAACACCGGTTTTAAATTCAAACTTCAGCTCGATGTGGACTTGGTTAAATCTTTAACAACACTGAGCTTCAATTTATCAGTAAAACTCTGAAATACTGATATTTCACTAATGAGAGTGAGTAGTAAAACAAATGCCATTGTTCTATACAATTAGAGGCACTATACATACACGTTTTGATTTAGGTGCTGGATTGTGTCCCACTCTTTATGGTCCCATGGACTGTAGCCCGCCAGGCTCCTCTGTCCATGGGATTTCCCAGGCAAGAATCCTGGAATAGGTTACCATGCTCTCCTCCAGGGGATCTTCGCAACCCAGGGACAGAACCTGAGTTTCTTGCACTGGCAGGCAGATTCCTCACCACTAAGCTACCTGGGAAGCCCTCTATACAAATATAAAGTAATGTATTTTATCTGAAACAGATTTTGTCCCATTGGGGCCAATCTTTTTCACATAATTTCACCCTATTTCTGAATTCTATTCCAAAAGTTTGTGAGCAAAAATCCTGGGGTCTATGTAGCTGTCTCAGGTATGAGGTTGTTAACAGTTTCCACTTAGAAAGTATTTTCTCACTGTGGATCAGCAATGAAACTGTAAGGTATCTTGTTTTTGTTTCTTCATTTTCTGTTTGAGATTTTAAATTTCTTCCTGACATAATCCAGGGCTTGCCTTGAGCCGCTAGACCATTCAAAAGCCCTTGTTTCTGGCTCTTTTTTGGAGCTAATAATTTTTTTTAGAATATTTGGTACCATCTCAGAACTGACCTGAAATAGAGCAAGACCACGAAGATAAAAGGTCTTGATGAATTTAATTTTTGAAGAGCCTAGGCTTGAATTCAGCTAATAATGAGTCCTTAGTCCCCATATAAGAAGAAATAAGAAAGCCTTCCTCAGCAATCAGTGTAAAGAAATAGAGGAAGACAACAGAATGGGGAAGACTAGAGATCTCTTCAAGAAAATTAGAGATACCAAGGGAACATTTCATGCAAAGATGGGCTCGATAAAGACAGGAATGGTATGGCCGTACAGAAGCAGAAGATAGTAAGAAGAGGTGGCAAGAATACACAGAAGAACTGTACAAAAAAGACCTTCAAGACCAAGATAATCACAATGGTGTGATCACTCAGCTAGAGCCAGACATCCTGGAATGTGAAGTCAAGTGGGCCTTAGAAAGCATTACTACGAACAAAGCTAGTGGAGGTGATGGAATTCCAGTGGAGCTGTTTCAAATCGTGAAAGATGATGCTGTGAAAGTGCTGCACTCAATATGCCAGCAACTTTGGAAAACTCAGCAGTGGCCACAGGACTGGAAAAGGTCAGTTTTCATTCCAATTCCAAAGAAAGGCAATGCCAAAGAATGTTCAAACTACCGCACAGTTGCACTCATCTTACACACTAGTAAAGTAATGCTCAAAATTCTCCAAGCCAGGCTTCAGCAATACATGAACCGTGAACTTCCAGATGTTCAAGCTGGTTTTAGAAAAGGCAGAGGAACCAGAGATCAAATTGCCAACACCCGCTGGATCATGGAAAAAGAAAGAGAGTTCCAGAAAAACATCTATTTCTGCTTTATTGACTATGCCAAAACCTTTGACTGTGTGGATCACAATAAACTGTGGAAAATTCTGAAAGAGATGGGAATACCAGACCACCTGACCTGCCTCCTGAGGAACCTATATGCAGGTCAGGAAGCAACAGTTAGAACAGGACATGGAACAACAGACTGGTTCCAAATCGGAAAAGGAGTACGTCAAGGCTGTATATTGTCACCCTGCTTATTTAACTTCTATGCAAAGTACATCATGAGAAACGCTGGACTGGAAGAAACACAAGCTGGAATCAAGATTGCTGGGAGAAATATCAATAACCTCAGATATTCAGATGATACCACCCTTATGGCAGAAAGTGAAGAGCTACTAAAAAGCCTCTTGATGAAAGTGAAAGAGGAGAGTGACAAAGCTGGCTTAAAGCTCAACATTCAGAAAACGAAGATCATGGCATCTGGTCCCATCACTTCATGGAGTGGAAACAGTGTCAGAGTTTATTTTTTTGGGCTCTACAATCACTGCAGATGGTGACTGCAGCCATGAAATTAAAAGACGCTTACTCCTTGGAAGAAAAGTTATGACCAACCTAGATAGCATGTTGAAGAGCAGAGACATTACTTTGCCAACAAAGGTCCATCTAGTCAAGGCTATGGTTTTTCCTGTGGTCATGTATGGATGTGAGAGTTGGACTGTGAGAAGGCTGAGCAACGAAGAATTGATGTTTTTGAACTGTGGTGTTGGAGAAGACTCCTGAGAGTCCCTTGGACTGCAAGGACATCCAACCAGTCCATTCTGGTAGGTGTTCTTTGGAGGGAATGATGATAAAACTGAAGCTCCAGTACTTTGGCCACCTCATGCGAAAAGTTGACTCATTCGAAAAGACTCTGATGCTGGGAGGCATTGGGGGCAGGAGGAGAAGGGGACGACAGAGGATGAGATGGCTGGATGGCATCATTGACTTGATGGACATGAGTCTGGGTGAACTCCAGGAGTTGGTGATGGACAGGGAAGCCTGGTGTGCTGCGATTCATGGGGTCGCAAAGAGTTGGATATGTCTGAGCGACTGAACTGAACTGATCTGAGTCCCCATATGGGGAACGCAAGTGACTGGGGGCCCTGGTGCAGGGGTGGATGACCTTCATGAAGAAATGGTCAAATGAGCCTCCTCTCTCCAGACAGACTCTCAGTGACAGGTGATCTCCTGGCTCTTGGAGCCCCTCCAGCAGTGACCGGCCACCGTCCAGATTCATCTTGAATTGCATGAATGAAGCAAATGCCAGGGAGCTGGCCTGTACCCACCAGAAGCAGGGAGTTGCAGTGGAGAGATTTAGACAGGGAGTTTATTTGGTTTAATCTGGGCAGATTTAGCATTTTGCAACTTCCAAGCAATTTCATCTTTGGATCTGGTCCAGACTTTGAAGTGAGACAGACCTTTTGCTCAAATTCCAGCTCTGCCTCTCACAAGCCGAGCAAGATAACGAATCTCTCTGTCTCCACTTTTATATAAAATGAGAGCAAAAATATCTACTTTACAGGATTATTGCAGGGCTTAGAAATAAGTCTTGTAAAATTCTTGGCACAGAATCTGTGCTCAATAAGTTACAGACGTCTCTATGTCTTTCAGACATTTTTGGTTGGATGGCCCGTTATCCCTTTAATTTCATCAAGTCAAAATTAAAGTTGTTTACTTTTTTCCCAAATGGATTTGTCCTCTGATTTCCCTTTTTCTAGCACTTTTTCCACGAGTTTTCTAGTACTTTTTCCACGATGTTTCCATCTTTCATTCTGAGTAAACTTGGCTTTTACTCTTCCGCCTTTCAGCCCCTTCCATTTGGTAAGTTGCAAAGCCGCGCATCAACAAGCCGAACTGACGGCAGGCCACCAGGTCTCTTCTTTCCCCTACTCCCCTCCATGCTCTTGCTGAGTGACCACCTAGAACATTTCATGCACTCTGTGCATCAAGGCCCTCCGTGACTTCTGTGAGGACGTGAAAGGCCTTCACCTGATTCTCGGTATTACTTTTCAGGCGCCATGCAGTCAGTGTGGCGTTTACAGAAGCACATGCTGTTGATGGATATCAGAGTGAAGCTCACAAATCTTTGTTGAGAAGCCGGATCAGGACAGGGTCCATCTGGAGGGTCATTAGCATAACAGTCAAGATAGAGGAGTGAGCGTGGAGTCTGGCATTTCCTCGAGGAGTCAGGCTCTGGAATAGGGCAACAATGTGTAGGACAGTTGTGTTTCTCCTGCCCAGAATCACATCTTTTCCTGGCCATAGACTCCTGGATTTCCCTTGGTCTCTACCACTCTTTCACTCTCAGATAGTAGCTCAGATAGATCTGTAGAGGGTGCCCCAGACCTGACCAATCAGGGAAGAAATTCCTCCCTGGGCATCCATGACTATTCAGTTCTGAACATGCACTCCAGGAAGTATCAGACCTAAGGAACTCCAAGACTCATGTGGTGCTTTATTAGAAAGATGTTCCATTTCTGCTTTTCCTGAACCTCAGAACATCTTACATCTTGCCTTTGCATAGAAACCAGGAGTGAAAGCCAACATAGGGGAAAGAAAGGCTGAGAGATGAACACAGGCAGAACTCTGACAATTCCAATCAGCTGCTGGATCAAAGACACTCCAAGATACACCTCCTGCTTTGCCTAAGCCAGCAATTCGGGTTTTCTGTCATGACTCCAGAATTCCTTAACTGACACATCAAGAAGCTATGGAAGTTTTGATGATGACGTTAACGTGTGGGAAATTTTTCTGTATCGTATCTGTATGCCATTGAGAGAAAAACTGTACTGTTTTCCGGATACAGTAGGCATGTTTACTCATGCACTGCATCAGACTTGCCCTAGAGCAGTTACCAGCTTGCATGGCTACAGTCCTTGGTCAGAGAGGGTCACTCACTGAGTCAGGAACAAACAGCCTCTGTGCAACATCGCTTCTAGTCTTTGATCACTGCTGCTGTCTCCACCTGCACTGCCTCTTCATTTCCCTTCAAAATCAACCAACCTTGTAGAGTTCAAGTTCGTTACTTCTAAGTTTGGTGGAGTGTCATCTTTTGATAATATATTAAGTCTACGATCTTCCTGATGACCTCCTCTGAATTACCAGAACATTTATTCTTTATTCATTTCTCTGTAAGACCGCGTTTCTACATGTGGTTTAGGTGATGTTACTTCACCACTGTAAGTGGCTGGTCTCAGATTTCAGGCTCTTTCAAAGCACAGTCTGTATGTAATCTTTTGGGATGGATGAGAGGAAATGCTCCATCAAAGAAGCCCAGTGCTCTTCTAGAGTGGCTGGATGAGAATGTTCGTTCAAAGGTGCACCTTGTTCCAATATCAAAGAATTGTGCAATCATTTATAATTTTGTGAGCTATAGTCATAGAAGCTTCTTTGCTATTAGGCAATGTTTTGTGAAGCTCTCATATTCTACTAGCGTATTGAGAGTTGTGCCCATAGCAATTATATTTTCCCACCTGTCTCTCTCTCTTTCTGTCCCTGTCTCAGTACTCACACATATAAACACACACAGAGTTGATTATTTGATGCAGAGCTTTTTCTCTGTTTTAGGGTTTATTACAATCATTTCTTGGTGGGCTTCCCTGATAGCTCAGTTGGTAAAGGATTCGCCTGCAATGCAGGAGATCCCAGTTTGATTCTTGAGTCAGGAAGATCCACTGGAGAAGGGATAGGCTACCCACTCCAGTATTCTTGGGCTTCCCTTGTGGCTCAGTTGGTAAAGGATTCGCCTGCAATGCAGGAGATCCCAGTTTGATTCCTGAGTCAGGAAGATCCACTGGAGAAGGGATAGGCTACCCACTCCAGTATTCTTGGGCTTCCCTTGTGGCTCAGTTGATAAAGAATTCACCTAAAATGTGGGAGACCTGGGTTCGATTCTTGGGTTGGGAGGATCCACTGGAAAAGGGAAAGGCTCTACTCACTCCAGTATGCTGGGCTAGAGAATTCCATAGACTGTATGGTTCACTGGGTCTCAAAGAGTCGGACACGACTGAGCAACTTTCACTTTCATAATCATTTCCTGAAGGCTTTGAGGAGTCAACAGATTATTCATCAAAATACTCAAGTCCAGGTGATTATGTTTAGTTCACCTGGGCATTTTTGGACACCCATTCTTATGACTGAAATGCCACAATGCATGCATATAAGACAGGCATCTCTTACGTTTGTATAATAGGATTACATATGAATGAACATTCCGTGATGTGCTATAAAGAGTGCTATGACTTTCAAATACTCTACTAACTGAATGTGCTTGAGAGCCCCTAATCTGGACTGAATACACTCGATCTTCACAGTGGAGATATGATGAGGTCACGATGAGTTTATGCAATGATCTACGGGCAAAAGAATTTTAATGTGAAATGTGAATAGTTAAAAAGCAATTACTTGGGATTGTGTAATTCAAATCCATTATCTTATGGACTAATCCATTATGCAGCTTCTCTGCTCTTGCCTTCTTATCTCAGCAAACTTAGTTTCTGTAGTTATAGTGATTGAAGGCCCAAACCATGATGGTTTGAGGCTGAGCTTGTTAAAAGGGTATCTTAGCCATTGTTTCATGAGAAATACTTCTCCTGGGCCATAGAGTAATCCTAGCAGAAAACCATCTGTTCTGAGCATCTTCCCATTATCTGTTTAGTTTTGACAGGTATCTGTATTAGTGAACTTAGAGGTGCTGAATTTCCCTCGGGTTTTTAAAGCACGAAGAAAATGTCATTTCCTTTTTTCAGACGTCTGCTATAGACAATATCTGTGAGCCCTCAAAATTCGTCTGTTAAAACCTAACCACCAAGGTGGTGGTGTTAGGAGGTGGGGGCTCTGGAAGGTGATGGGATGATGGGGATAGAGCCCTTACGTGGGATCAGTGCCCTTCCAGAGACCCTGGCCTCTTCGTGCTGTGTGTGTTACAGCGAGAAGAAGGCTGCCATGAACTGGAAAGTGGCCTCTCATCACTGTCAGCACCCAGATCTTGGACTTCCCAGCCTCCAGCACTTTGACAAATAAATGTTTGCTGTTTGAGCCACCCAATCCGTAGTACTTTTGTTATGGCAGCATGAGTGGACTGAGACATATGCTTATAACTCTTTGGTGCAAATGTGTGTGTATGTGTGTGTGTGTGTGTGTGTGATGGAATCAGGTATGTGTGTGTGTGAGAGAGAGAGAGAGATGGAATCAGGTATGTCTGTGTGTGTGTAACACGGAATCAAGTATGTGTGAGTATGTGAGAGAGAGAGAGACAGAATCAAGTGTGCTCAGAGTGTCTTGCAGAGAATGGAACCTCTTCTGGCATGACCATGGCTGAGAATGAGCCGAGGTTGGGCTTGCTGGGTTTCCCCAAGGAAAAGATGAAGCTCAAGCCCTAGAGGGACCCAGTTGCTCCACAAAGCCTATGTGCGCAGGAAGTCAAAGGAGCTTTCTTGGATCAGGAGTGAAGCAGAGTGGCTGCCATGGAGGATTTATTTTTCCCTCAAGGCACGCCTCGTCCTGAGCCCTGGGGCATCTGTGTGTGCAAACCAAACTTGGGAAATTCGGAGCTGCATCTTGAGCGATTGTGCCTTGTTTTCTTCTCACAGTCAGAAGACATTCTGAAAAAAAAGAAGACATTCTGAACATAAAAATGTGTGGTCATGTTGTCCCAGTAACAATGAGTTAATCTCAGGTTTTTAAGGCAGAATCTAATCACCCGGGAGTTTGGAAGAATCTTCTGCTTTCCTATAGGAACCCAGCACTAAGAAGCACCAGTGAGGAAAAGAGTCATCCTTCGTCATTAATTGTTCATTCATTCATTCAACTAACATTCCCAGGAACCCATTCAGTTAACAGTTTTTAAACTGGAGGTCACAGTGAGGCAAACAAGAAGGCAACTTCACCCAATATGCGTGCATGTTTAGTCGCATTCGCAAGGAATCTAGCCAGCCAGGCTCCTCCGTCCACGGGATTTTCCAGGCAAGAACACTGGAGCGGTCTGCCATTTCCTCCTCCAGGGGATCTTCCTGACCCAGAGATAAAGCCTGTGTCTCCTGCGTTGCCAGGGAATTCTTTACCAACCGTTCCACCTGAGAAGCCCACAGTTCGCCCAGTATAGGAAGTTTTGTTCAGGACTGTGTTTCTTGTCTGCACCCCACAGACGTTAAGACAGATACCTGCAAAAGCAATGGCTTTGTTTAATGAGTTTGGGGGAGGGGCTCTCTTGAGAGCATTTTAAATGATTTTCTTCTTAATGAAACAGATGTTAAGGATTCTTATCTCAGCCCAAACTTTTCTCCAGTTTTTGCTTTTTCATAGTGTGCGTCTGCTATCAGTTGTCTTTTAATATTCAGGAGAGCCCTTCTTTATTCTTTTCTAAAGTAATTTATGTTTAATTGAAGGATAATTGCTTTATAATATTGGTGTGATTTCCGTCATACATCAGCATGAATTAGCCATAAGTGTACATGTGCCCCATCCCTGTTGAACTTCCCTCCCACCTTCCAGCCTTTCCCAGCCCACTAGGTTTGGCTCTGATGAACCCGTTTGCAGGGCAGCAGTGGAGATGCAGACATAGAGAACAGACTTATGGACACAGCTGGGGCAGGGGAGGAAGGAGAGGGTGGGACAAATGGATAGAGTGGCGTGGAAGCATATATACCCCCATATGTAAAGCAGATACCCTGCGGAAATTTGCTGTATGACTCAGGGAGCTCAAACTGGGGCCAGAAAGAGAAAAACAACTATTGTATATTTACGCATATATATGGAATCTTTCTTTGTTTTACTGGGTGGTTTGCCTGTGGACATTCCTCATTGTATGCTTAAATGAATTCCAGCACACAGAATGATTTCATGTAAAATTTTCAGCAAACTCCTTGTTGCCAGCTGCCTGAAACAGCAGGCCTGGAGCCCCCAGATAAAACTGTATTTTGAACTTGACACATATTTTGTTTCCTCTAGAATCAGGTAGAAAGAAAAACAATAGAGCAAAGCCCCTCTTGAATGCTTTACTTTTCCAAAGACTGCAGCACATATCTGCCTCCAGATTAAGTTGTTTATCTATAGCCTATTTGTAGAACTAAGCTACCGTAGTATTTAAATGTTAGCCAGTGTATGTTGGGGCTTACCTGGTGGCTCAGATGGTAAAGAATCTGCCCTCAGTGTGAGAGATCCAGGTTTAGTCCCTGGGTCGGGAAGATCCCCTGGAGAAGGGAAAGGTTACCCACTCCAGTATCCTTGCCTGGAGAATCCCATGGACAGAGGAGCCTGGCAGGCTACAGTCCATGGGGTCACAAAGAATCAGACATGACTGAATGACTGGAGCACATATGAATATATGTTGACATCCAAATAATTTGATTTTTTTACTCTTTACAGAACTGTGTATTTTATTGTGTTTTTTATACCAATAACTAAAATTAATAATAGCAATAATTCCTGTATTATTACCCAACATTTTTATTACAGGAAGAAATTAATAAAAGAGGAGCTGGTCTGGGGTGGCCATCATAAAAATGTTGGCAAGTGTGGAAGCTGGGGCTCCAAGCTGTGATCCCTCTCTGCAGGGTCCCTTCTCACTTGACATCAGAGGGTGCCTTCTATAGGGGAGAGCCAAACTCTGCCTGATTTTCAAACAAGCCCAGTTATCCCCACACAAGACGGAAGTCCGGGCACTGACCTCTGTGTGGCTCCCTCTCAGCTTTGCTGGGGTCTCATGAGCTCCTGGCAGTGGAAACCTTTCTTCCTGGAGCCCCCAGGCTGCTGGTGTGGCTGGTTAGGTTCCTGTGTCCTTGGTTGCCCTTCACCATCTAGTCCACTCTGAACAACACCCAAGTCTGGATTTTGTTAAATACCCAGTGCCTCTGCTCAGAGCCAGGGCATCTGTGTCGAGATTACTCCATCAGTCTTTCCTCCTCCCATTCTCTGTTATCTGGCCTGACGCTTAGGGGCTTCCCTGGTGTCTCAGTTGGTAAAGACTCTGCTGGCAATGCAGGATACCCGGGTTCAATCTCTGGGTCAGGAAGATCCCCTGGAAAAGGAAATGGCAACCCACTCCAGTATTCTTCCTTGGAGAATCCCCATGGACAGAGGAGCCTGGTGGGCTACAGTCCATGGGGTCACAAAGAGTTGGACATGACTGAACGACTCACACTTCACTTCCTGATGCTGAGACTTAATCTTCAGTGTATGAAACTTACAATGCAACTCACAAGTGCCCTGGAATCTCCCACTTGTCACCATCCCCAACAGGACTAGTGATGGCTATCGATGGCCCTCAATTTTGTCACACAAAAAATAATCTTGTTCCCTTTTATCCTTAATGTCTAATTTAAATGTGAAAAAGGGTACTTTGAAAGGATGGAAAGCAAGATGAAAAACAAAGAAAATCTCAAATTCATTGAATGAATCTTTTAGACTAGCATTTTCACATATTTCTTAGCAGGGGGACTTTAAGATATAAGGAACCCCAGTTTGTACAGTTGCCCGATGTCTCACCTCTGCTGGGAGGATCTTGAAGGGAAGGCTGTCTTCTGGGGGGTGCTGGACTCACTGTTCCCCCTCCTGTTTTGTTCCTAGAGGAAGCTCCAGGCTCCAGGAAACCTGCTTTGAAAATCCACTGACCTGTGGCAGCTCCACGTTTTATGCTGGAGCATTAGAGAAGATCCCAGAGCTGGCTGGTGACAGAGCAGCTGTCCCCCAAGCCCATGCCTCTTGAACCGCCAATCAGAAACCTCCCTGTGAGCTTCCAGCTGGAATGAAACAGCCCCGTGGGTCCCCTCCTGGTCTTTCTCCAGTATTAACACCGAGAGGAACCAGCTCTTTTCTGGTTTCCTCCTCTGCAGAAGAGCCGCTGGTGGGGGGGAGTTAGGAACATGCTTCCCCCACATCTCACAAGATAAACCCTAGCCTCCTACTCTGGGCAGTGTCTTACACCAGCTCTGTGTTCAGCCAATGTGTTCTTGGTTCCAACCAGATGGTGCGTAGCTTTCTGTGGAGACTCCTGGGTGGTCTTCAGGAATTGCTCTGAGCCATGGCTTTCTGGCCTTGGTCTGAGGACTTTCCAGAGATAAAGAGAGGCTGCCGGTCCAGCATCACCTGAAGGCGGAGCCCCGCAGCGGCGTGGGCACCAGGGCCCGTCCTCCTCCTACGTGGTGGCCTCGCAGGATTTCCACTCAGTTCTGTCCCTCCCAGGGAGGCTGTCGCTGCCTTGTGCGTCCGCTCTGTTCTCACGGACCCAGCCACGTCTATCTGGGGTCCATCTCTCTGCAGTGGCCCTGCGACTGTGATGCTGTCTGTGATCGTTAAGTCCCTCAAGGCTGGGCTGCCTGAGTTCCCTGACTTTGCTGGGCATCCAACGAAGACCAACATAGGTGTAGGTGTTTCCTGAAAAGCTTTCCAGGGACAATGAATGAACGAACACCACTTGGCAGATAAAACAAGCTTGCTTCTTTTTGATCTACTGCTTGAATTTAATCAGAACACAGGATGGCAGGTCCATATAGCTTTGGAGTGAAATAGCACAATATAGTGGAACAAACACCAGGCTGGAAGTGGGAAGAGACTTTGGATTTTAGCACCAATTTGCTCTCATTTTCTCTCTGGTCTCCAACTTTCTCTCTCTACTTAGCATTACCAGATGTTGCTCAGGACAGATATCCTTATACAAAAAAATGTATATATATATTATATATAATCTGAGGTTCAAATGCAGCATAGCATTGCTAATAATGAATGCTGGCTCTCTTCTGAGCTCCGTTTGTGTTCTTTCTCTGTCTTTCCATAAGTGAGTGTGTGTATGTGCTGCTGGCAAGTACTACTCAATGTCCTTCAGCTCCACCCTGCTGCTCCAAGAGGCCTGGGGAGTGAATTTAGTTTGAATTTGTTCAGAACACAGCACAGGTTAAGCACTTGTTTGTTGACACAAACTAGTGTATAACAGTAGCTGTCAAGGTCTTCATCTGAAAGAATGAGTAATTCCAGGAATTTTAGCTCCAGGAGACGGCCATTAAGAAAGATGAGCGAGACTTTTGGGGAAAGAAAAACACCTTTCTTTGGTTCTCAATTCCTATCACTAAAACACTGTCTCCTCTGCTGAACCCTGAGTGTCTCCACCTGAAATATTCTAAGACCAACGCCGGTGGAAATGGGTTTCCCCCAGAAAATGTGGGACCCTTATGTTTAATTACTTCTCAAGAATTCTAAATCTGCAGCTTCACCTTTGCCTCAGTGAGAACAGCTCTATAAAGAATGGAGGAAAGGGATCAGCTTGAAATGATTCAGGAGCTGATTTGCCGTAAAACCCTCTCGACTCTTTTCTGCCAGGGGATATTTCGAAAACTGAGGAAACACAATGGCAATATTTGTGGAGAAGTGGTTTCTTGAACAAGAACATAGTTATTATTTCCTTCCTTTAAGAAACAAGAACCTTAACGCCATCCGGGCTTCCCTGGTGAATGAGCCGGTAAAGAATCTGCCTACAATTGCAGGAGACCTGGGCTTGGTCCCTGGATCAGGAAGATCCCCTGAAGGAAGAAATAGCAACCCACTCTGGTGTTCTTGCCTGAGAAATCCCATGGACAAAGGAGCCTGGTGGACCACAGTGCATGGAGTTGTGAAAAAGTTAGACACCATCGAGCAACTAAGCAACAGCAACCTTGATGTCATCCAGCTTGGGCTTTCCGACGAGCCCCCAGATTTGGGCGAGGAAAGGAGAGTTTGAAGCTTCCAGCATTGCTCTTCTGGGGTGCAGTCCTGTGTGCTATGCAGGTGGCATCTTCCAGGACCAAAGTGTTTTCCTCTGACATTGCTATGAGTCAAACATAACACTGTTGTGTTCATCCCCAAAGCGCTGGGGCCTTCTTTTTTACAGTCTAGCCCTTTGCCTTGGGAGTTGGGGGAGCAAAACCTACAGCTGGCAGGAGGCTGCCAGGTGGCAGTGGCTGCAGAAGACTGTGAGCACAGGCAATGGTGTTGGTTAAATAGTGAAGCTTTGCCTGGAGCCATCCTCCCATCAAGCTCTGTCTCTGGGTCCTATTTGATCTCTGGGGCATGTGACTCTAGACTGATTGTCACTAGTTCACCATTTAGTCACTGGCCAGTTAGCTGCAGAATCCAAGACATTTTCATGGTCATTGATATTAATAACATCTGAGAATCCCATGATTGTGTTTGAAGGGGAGAGAGCCACTAGCTCATGCAGTCCATCCAAAGTTTTACTGAAAATCACTAGATACAAGGTATGGTGCTAGGCACTAGTGATACAACTCTGGGCAGCAAGTCATCTCTGCTCTTGGTGATGATACTTCAGTTACTAGGGGTCGTGCCTCGCAGGTACACGCAGTGTGCTAAGTGCAAGAACACAGGTAAGCACATGGTACTCCGCCTGCATCACTGAGGATCCTAACCTTCCCCGTGTTGGAAGAGACTTAGACAAGCTTCCCTAAAAACAAAGCAAAGAGGAAAAGCTCAGGTTAATTGGCCATGATGGTACAAATCATCATACTTTTCCTGGGAGGAAGAAGAAAGCTGGGAAGAGAGGACTGTGGTGAGAGTGAGCCCTGGACAGGTAGGCTGGCCACACAGGATGGCAAAATAAGCTGCAGACCCCACAGACCAAGACATGGGGATTCAGAACTTGTCACGGGACTTGGGCAGCTTCAGGAACATAGAGTAGCTCACCTTCTGACTGTGTGTCTCATAACTGAAGGTCATCTTTCATTCGAATAAAAGGGCCCATTATCAGAAAAGCGTAACAGTCCTAAATGTGTGCACACATAATAGCAGAGCATCGAAGCACATGAGGGAAAAAAATATAAGTTAAGGCACAAATAGGCAAAATGCATACTCATAGAGAGGTTTCACATTTTTCTTAGTATTTTACAGGACAAATATGCAAGATCTAAACAATGATGTAGAATATTTGGAGAATGCAATCAATCAAGTTGATCTAATTAACATTATAGAACACAACATCTGAAACTAGCAGAATCCATTATTTTCAAGGGCTAATTGATCAGTCACCGAGGTAGACCATATGCTGGGCCATAAAATAAGTCTCAATAAAATTTGGGGAAGTTTGAAATCTTACCAATTATGTTCTCCTATCACAACACTTGATTTAGAAATCAACAACAATTTGGTAGAAAAAAACCCACAAAATAGTTAGAAAATAGACATCACACTTCAAATATCCCCTGAGTCAAAGAAAAAAATCTCAAAGAAGAAAAATTATTAAAAAAATTCAAACTAATTGACAATTAAAACAAAACATATAATATGTGGAGAATGTCCCTGAAACAGGGCTTAGAGGGAAATTTATATTTTAAATTTTATACTGATGAAAGTTTAAAATCAATGCTGTAAGATTACACAGTAAGAAATTAGAAAAAAATGCAAATCAAATCCAAAATAAGTAGAGGAAAAATAATAAAGGAAAAGGAGAAATTAACAAATAATATGAAAACCATATTAAACTTACCAAAGCTAAAATGTTCCTCTTTGGAAAGACTGATACATTGAATATACTAATCAAGAGAAAAAGAGAGAAAACACAATAACCAATAACAGAAATGAGACATGGATACTAAAAATCCTACAGATATAAGGGTATGACAAAGGAATACCATCAATAAATTTGTAATGGACAAATTCCTTGAAAAGCATAATTTACTAAAAATTACACAAGAAGGAATAGAAAATTGTATTAATTGAATTAAATATATATGTGAGAACTTGAATTTATAATTAAAGACCTAGATATAATTTACTGGTAAAATTCATCCAAAAAGTGAAAGTGAAGCTGTTAGTCACTCTATCATGTCTGACTCTTTGCAACCCCATGGACTGTAGCCCACCTGGCTCCTCTGTCCATGGGATTTCCCAGGCAAGAATACTGGAGTGGGTTGCCTTTTCCTTCTCCAGGGGATCTTCCTGACCCAGGTGTTGAATCTGGGTCTCTCATAGGCAGGTTTCTTTACCATCTGAGCCACCAGAGAAGCCCCCAAATTTAATAAACATATAGAAAATAAATAATAAAAATCTTACAAAGAGCTTCCCTAAGAATTTGTTACTGGCTGATACAGATTTTCAGCTTCTTCATGATTCAGTCGTGGCATTTCATGTTTCTAAGAGTTTTTCCATTTCCTTCAGGTTACTTAAATTCTTTAGATTATTTCTTTTACACTTCTTTTTATTTCTGCTATAATGGCATCAGCTATAATGTCCTCTTTTTTTTTTTTCTGATTTTAACCATTTGAGACTTTTTTTCATGTTTTTCTTAAATTAAGAGTTTGTCAATATTCTTGATCTTCTAAAAGAACAGGGCTTCCCTGGTGGCTCAGCTGGTAAAGAATCTGCCCGTACTGTGGGAGACCTGGGTTCAATCCCTGGGTTGGGAAGATCTCCTGGAGAAGGGAAAGGCTACCCACTCCAGTATTCTGGCCCAGAGAATTCCAGGGACTATATAGTCCATATGGCCACAAAGAGTTGGATGTGACTATTCTTCTAAAAAGAATAATTTGATTTTGTTGATTTTTTTTCATATTGTCTTTCTAGTAACTATTTAATTTATCTCTGTCCTAATTTGTATTAATTTGTTCCTTCTGCTAACTTTGGGCTTAATTCTTTTTCTTATTTCTTGAGGTATGAAGTTAGGTTGCTGATTTGAGACCTTTTTTCTATTTTAATACATGCATTGATAGCTATCAACCTAATTTGTTGCATCTCATAAGTTTTGATACACTGTGTTTTCATTCTCATTTGTCTTAAGCAATTTTCTAAATTCCTTCGTGACTTCTTAGACTCATTTGTTGTTTAAGAGTGTGTTAAACAACCCACTTGTTTTGCTGATTTAGTATTTATTTTGTTTCCATATATCTTGAATTTCCCAGTTTTCCTAGTGCTGTCGATTTGTAGTTAGATTCCATCGTGTTTGGGGCAGATACCGTGCATGATTTCAATCTTTCTAAATCTGTTATAACTTCACTTCTGGCCTCATATGTGTTCTATCATGCAGAATGTTCCATGTGCACTTGAAAATAATTTATATTGTACTGTTGTTAGGTGGAGTGTTCCATATATGTATGTTAGTGTCAATTGATCTTTAGAGTTTTTAAAGTTTAAATTCTGTATTTCCTTATTGATCTTCATCTTGTTGTTCCATTCATTGCTGAAAGTGGGGTATTGAAGTCTCCTGCTGGTATTGTGTTGCTGTTTCTTCTTTCAATGCTTCCTCATATGCTTAGTAACTCTGAGGTTTGGGGCGCAAATATTTATCAATCTTTTTGGTGAATCAACCCTTTTAAGCTTCCCTCATGGTTCAGATGGTAAAAGCATCTGCTTGCAATGTGGGAGACTCGGGTTCGATCCCTGGGTGGGGAAGATCCTCTGGAGATGGAAATGCAATCCACTCCAGTATTCTTGCCTAGAAAATTTCATGGATGGAGGAGCCTCGTAGGCTATAGTCCATGGGGTCGAGAGTCAGACACAACTGAGCGACTTTACTTTCACTTTCAATGTCCTTTTTTGTCTCTTTCACAGTTTTTGATTTACAGGCTATTTTGTTTTTTCCAAACTTTGGTTTCTGTTTTCATGAAATATTTTCCCCATTCTTTCACTTTCAGTCTATGTATACCCTAGATCAACCGTGAGTCTCTTATAGACACATAGTTGGATCCTGTTTGTTTTTGTTTTTTAATCCATTCAATCTGTTTCCTTTGATTGGGGAGATTAATCCATTTACATTTAAAATAATTATTGATGGAGAGGAACTCACTACTGACATTTTGAAAATTGTTTTCTGAAAGTCTTATAATTTCTTGTCCCTTCTTTCTTCTTTTACCGCCTTTCTCTGTGGTTCATTGACTTCTTACAGTGAAATATTCTTTGTGGTGGTGGTGGTTTCATTGCTAAGTCTTGTCCAACTCTTGTGACCACATGGATTGTAAACCCACCAGTCTCCTCTGTCAGTGGAATTTCCCAGGTAAGAACACTGGAGCAGGTAGCCATTTCCTTCTCCAAGGGCTCTTCCTGACCTAAGAATGGAACCTGTGTCTCCTGCATTGCTAGTGAATTCTTTACCTCTGAGGCAACAGGGAGTCCCTTATTCCCTTTCATATATATTTGTAGATATTTGTGGTTGCCACTGAAGTTACATAAAACATCTTAACGTTTTAGCCTTCTAGTTTAAATTGTTAATCATGTAGCTTCAGCTGCATGCAGAAACTACTCCTCTACTTAATTAAATTTTTATCTACCCAGAGCAAGGCAATTAGAAAAGTTTAAAACATTCCATTTACAATGTCATCCAGAAATATAAAGTTCATGGTCATAGATAAGACAGGCAACAACTCTATTCTGAAAACTACAAAACATTGCTGGGAGATACTTTTAAATGATCTACATTCAGAGAGAGCTATTCTATATTCATGGATTGGAAAAATCCATGTTGTTACAATGGCTATTTGATCTGTATACTCAACACATTCCCAATCAAAATCTCAGTAAATTATTTTTGTAGAAATTGACAAGTTGATGCAATTTATATGTAAATGTGAAGTAATTTTAAAAAATGCAATCTTAAAATGAAGAACAAAGCTGGAGGATGTACAGTATCCAATGTCAAGATTTTCTAGATCACCTCACTAATCAAGACAGCGTGTTCAGGACAGAAAATCTGTCAAATAAAAAGGAGTCAAGAAATTGACCCCCATATATGCATTCCATTGATTCTCAGCAAAGGTTACAAGATAATTCAGTGGAGGAGACTAAAGTATATTTATCACGTGGAGTCTGGACAAATAGAGAAGCAGTTGTGTAAAACATTAACTAGTCTTCCACTTCACACCATCAGGTAATTGTATCACAACATAAAACATAGCATTTCTAAAAGAAAAAATATAGATATTTGGAAAGTTATTGGGACCTTAGAGTAGGCAAATATCTCCCAGGTGGTCATAAAAGTATTAACTATGAAAAGGAAAAAAACCTGGCTCATCAGAAGTTAATCATGAAGATAAAAACTCAGTTGCAAACTGAAAAAGTTATAAATGACAGTAACAATACATATAATTTACAGAGGACTTATGTCCAAAATATATACGTAGAACTCCTACAAATCAATAATAAAAAGACAAGCAAGCCTAATCAGAACAGGTAAACTACTTTAACAGACGATTCACACAGAAACATAGAGATGGAGGGTAAGTACATGATTAGAGGCTCACAATCATTTCATCTTCAAACAGCAGTTAAAATCACAATGAGATCATATAAAGGCTCACACTTTCTCCTTGGCCCAAAATGCCATAAACCAAGTCAGAATACAAACAATAAATAGAAAACAAATATAGTTTTAAAAAGTTTAGTTTAATACCCCTGCATGCTCTCTAGAACAGCTAAAAATAAAAAGACTGATGATAAGATGTTGAACCATTGGAAACCTTAATCGTTACTGGAAGGAGCATAAAATGTTAAAAACACTGGAAAATTGTGCAGTGCTTCTATGTGTTCCAGCAATTGCACTCCTAGGCATTTATCCAAAAGAAATGAAAATCTACGTACACAAAAGGACTCCAGCAAAAAATATTTGCAGCATCATTATTCATAATGGGCCCAAATTGAAAATAACCAAAATGTCCATCAACAGAAGACTTTGTCAGAATTTGCAAGCAATTATTTGGACATATATGCAGCGCAATACTATGCAGCAATGAAAACAAGGACTTCTCATATTTGCACCAATATGAATGAAGCTCAAAAACTCTATGTCATGTGAAAAAATCCAGGTATAAAATATATCCATATGGTCCCATTTGTATGTAATTCAAAAAGAGCAAAATCGATTTGCAGTACCAGAAATCAGAAAAGCTGTTGTCAGTGTGGAGTGAGGAAGTGGATTGGTAGAGGGCTTGAAGCCTTGATCTTGACTGGTATGCTGGTTTTACGCAAGTGTTTATATTTGTTAAAACTCATCAATTTGTATTAAGATCAGTGTGTCTTACTGTAAGTATATTTTACTTCAAGTTATACATACATACGTAAATGATCACCTTCATCAAAGCCAGCATGTCTCCCTCGGTGCACCCCACAGGCAAGACTGGTGCTGAATTATAGCTGAATGTCAAAAGGGTCTTTGTTCTCTTTCTCCAGAGAGGAGCATGTGGCCATGGAGAGGATGCTGGCTGTGGAGTCCAGTGTGATTCCACTTCCATTCTGTCACTTACTTACTGTGGGGATTAGGGCTGTTACTTCACCTCTCTAAGAATAACTTTCCTCATTTCCTGACCATGAAAAGGAACATTAAACTCATAGGATTGCTGAGAGAATTAACGATTAGAAAAATGTAAGTACATGGTTACCCGCGTCAAGGCTCAAATGTTGATTCAGATATTAATTTCATTCTCTTGCCTGTGCACTTGGGGATATAGAGGAAACATGCCCTCAAAAACTCACCTACTGAGCTATGACTTTTGAAAGAATTTTCTGTTTACCCCATTCAAAAGGCTCCTCTGATTTAGCAACCTGTATTTACATTCCTCAAGCGCAGGTATGGAATCCCATCTCCACAGTTACTCTGCAGATGCGTGACCTCTGTCTTTCTGGTTAACACTCCCCACTTGCCCTTCACAGACCGAGCTCCAGCAGCTCCGAGTGGGCAGAGAGGCTGTCAGGCAAATCGTTAGGACACAATGTGGGTCTCCAACACAGACGTGAGTTCATTTACTTGTATGGATTATCTAACCAAGGAATGAGGAAACAGAAAAACACGGACAGTTAATTGATAAAGTAAAAGAGATCAAACACATTTCAGAGAGCAAAGCAAACCTTCCCTTTAACTGTGGATGTTCCTAATTTTGAAACATCTGAAAATGATTTCCTTGCGAGATGTTCAAGTTCAGGAATGGAATATGGGCCTTTGCTAAGACCACTCTATCAGAGTTGTGGTTTATAAAGTAGGCGTGTCAGAAGTACTCTGTAAGAGGTTCTAGGAGGAGGAAAAGGCCAGCTGGGCCATCATCCCGGACTCTGTTTCAGTTTAATCCTGCCTGCCTGCATTTTTACTCTGCTCTTTAATCCCTTCCTCTTCCAGAAAAAGACCGAAGTGGTTATTGAACTCATTTATACTGTTGCCTTCAACAGCATAGTCAGATAACCTTTTCCATATGCTTTTCAACCTTCACTTTAAAAGAAAAGAAAAGCTGCCCACCTTCCTTCCGTCTTCTGTCTATTCGGTGTGTCCATTTTAGGCTTCAGTCTTAACTGTTTACCAATAAGAAACAATCAATTTCTACTTATTTGGTTTAGGTTTTACATAATCCTTTTTTTCTAATTTTAATCTCTTCAAACATAGATCACTGAGATCTTTCAAAATAATCTTATGACTTGTCAATTTTATTCCATACTCATTTTCCATAAATTGGAAGGTTTTCCCCATGTAATACAAGCTAGAGAGAAAACCGGCCCTGAGTATCAGTCAGGGTAAGGTAGATTATGCTGCAGTAACGAACAATCTCAATCCTTAATCAATCAGAACAACGTAAGATTTTTTTCTTTTCTTCTGACTCACATTACACGTTTCATGTGGGTCAACATTTGGGTTCTGCTCATCTTAGTCACTCCTGGGCTCTGGCTAATGGAAGCTTCATCTTGGCACAAGCTCTGTGATCCTTCCATCCGTGGGACAGAAATATGGTGGACATATGTGACTCTTAATTCTTCTCTTCGGAAGTGACACGGTTCACTTTTGCTCACATTTTGCTGCCCCAAACAAGTCATATTGCCACTTAAAAGGGTAGAGAAATATACTTTTCCTTGTCCCAAGAAAGACGAGGAGAGGGTGAGAGTGATAAATACTACCATGCCATGTGATGTTGAGTGCGTGGTTCCGATACCCCTCTGATGCTGCTGGTTTGGGCACTGCTTTCGCTATTCTGGGGCTTCCCTTGTGACTCAGCTGGTAAAGATCTGCCTGCAATGTGGGAGACCTCGGTTCGATCCCTGGGTGGGGGAAGATCCCCTGGAGAAGAAAAAGGCTACCACCTCCAGTATTCTGGCCTGGAGAATTCCATGGACTATATAGTTCATAGGGCCGCAAAGAGTTGGACACTACTGAGCAACTTTCACTTTCTCACTTTTCACTTTACCTGTTCTGACTGCTATTACAGAGTACCGCAGCCTACATGGCATACATAGTAAACACTGAACTCTCACAGTCCTGAAGGCTGGGAAGCACGTCAAGATGCCAGCAGATTCCCTGTCTTATGAGGACCTTCCTCCTCCTTTGCAGGTGACTGTCTTCTTGCCATGTCCTCAGAGGGCGAAGAGCAGAAAAAGAGAGCACGATCTGAGATCTCGTCTTATGAGGCGAGAGATCCCATGCATGAACGCTCTACCCTCATGACCTAAACACCTACCAGAGGCCTTATTTCTAAACCCCATCACTCTGGGGACCTAGGCTGCCATATGGAAATTTTGAGGGGACACAAGCATTCAGTGTGTAGTAAAGAGCATGGCAGTGGCTGGTTGGGACTAACTCTCCTGCACATTTGAGCAGGAGCAATGCAGAGGGGTTTGTGAAGCCTTGTGTGGAAATCAAATGATTTCCCGGTGTTCCCACTAAGCAGTCTCTCTGCCTTCATTTGACTTGGTTATTTCCTTAAGGGGAACTTGAGTTATTTTTAAACATACATTTTCACACCTAGCAGGATACTCCTCTGCTGTTTCTTTGCAGCATGCCAGCACTATGATTTGCACCATATCGGTCAATCACCGCTGAGTTTAAAAAAAAAAAAAAGTTTCCAGAATTGAACATAAATGCCAAAAGGGCAAGGTAAGGCATTCTCATGGCAGAATGGCACAGCAGAGAGCTCACTGACTGGAGGCTTTGCAGTCGGAGCACTCATTAGCCCGAGGTTTTCATCAGGTCTGCAAGGCTGTCCTAGATCGACTGATCGTGTACGTCTCCCTCCATGTACAAAGAGTTATATCAAAGTCAATTAATATCGTGCAAAACACAGCAGTGTAATTTGGCCCAGCTTACAGCATGTCACTAGCTCGCTTTCCAGAAGAAGGTTCAAACTGCTTATCATGGCAAGAGAAACTCTGAAGTCTGCCTGCCCCTGTCTTTCCAGCATCTCCAGTTGTACCTGTTACATTTTAGCCAGAGTGGACGACTTGCTAATCTTCCAAGCCCGGCAGCTGCTTTTAGGTCTCTGTTTTGTTTTTATTTTTAAGCTGTTTTCTAAGCACAGAATATAGTATCATTTCTTGCCCGTCATAAATTCCTCTGCTTCAAGCTTCAGGGTAAATGGCATACCATAATGACTGTTTTGTTCCCTGTAGTCAGAATACATCATGTATTTCCTTTTGCATGCACCTCTATGACAAAACTTACTGAATTTTTGCTTGTTTGGATGGTAGACGACACAGTCTAGCCCCACTGATGCACAGAACTAATTCATAGATCTGCGTGCTTAAGTATAGCCTCTGATTGTTCTGCAAGGGGACCTCAGTGAAAGGTCAGGGAAAAGCTTTCCAGAGAGAAATGCATCCGCAGAAGTAGGGCATCCTTTTTATGGGAGCACCGACCATCCAACTGAGTTGTGACCGCAATCCTGGGCAGTGGAGTTGGACATGATGACAGGTCACACCTTGTTATTTCCAAGCGGCACACAGGAGCAACGGAAAAGAAGTTGAACCGTGTCCTTGGGTTCAGATATGATGTTCTCAGCCAGGGCTGGAAAGGTGGGAAGGAGTCAACCATGCAAACTAGATTTTGAAAGGAGCAACAGGATTTCTGGGAGAGAAAAAGATATTGTATCTATCATACTGTAGATGGGTTCCTATCTGTTAGTGGCAAATAGATGGAGAAAATGTGAAAACGACGACAGATTTTACTTTCTTGGGATCTCAAATCACTGCGGACGGTGACTGCAGCCATGAAATTAAAAGATGCTGGCTCCTTGGAAGGCAAGCTATGACAAACCTAGGCAGTGTACGACAAAGCAGAGACGTCACTTTGCCAACAGAGGTCCGTGTAGTTAAAGGTATGGGTTTTCCAGTAGTCACATACGGATGTGAGAGTTGGACCATAAGGATGGCTGAGTGTCAAAGAATTGATGCTTTTGAACTGTGGTGTTGGAGAAGACTCTTGAGAATCCTTTGGACTGCAAGGAGATCCAACCAATCAATCCTAAAGGAGATCAGTCCTGAAAATTCATTGGAAGGACTGATGTTGAGGAGCTTCAATACTTTGGCCACCTGTTTCAGAGAGCCGACTCATTGGAAAAGACCCTGCTGCTGGGAAAGATTGAGGACAGGAGAAGAAGAGAATGAGATGGTTGGATTACATCACCAACTCAACCGATACGGGTTTGAACAAACTCGGAGATAGTGAAGGACAGGGAAGGCTGGCATGCTGCAATGCATGGGGTCGCAAAGAGTCAGACATGACTTAGCAACTGAAGAGCAACAACAATCCAAGAGTCTCTAAAATGTAATTTTAGATCAATTTCCAGTTGCTTATTAGTTGGTTTAAATCATGTTTGCCTTTATTGGATTATCCAAAAGACTCTTTAAATAACTTTTTTGTTTCTGTAACCCCTTCTTCCAAAGCTATAAGAAGCCTGGGTCTTTCATATTACTGCTCATGCTTAGCTTATGCAAATATAGCTTCTGTTATTCAAATGGTAGTTCAGTACCCAGAGACAATTGTTAGAAGCTTCTTTTTCTTTCACTCCCTTTAATTTTCCTTTTTTGAAAAAAAAAAAAAAAGAACTTTTGCTAAAAGAAACGAGTACCAGATTTTTCACCACAGTTTTGCTCTATTTTCGAATCTTCTGTGGCTTATCTCAGATTTGATTTCCTTTGAAAAATGAAGCCTTTGATAAACTTGACTGCAGTTGTGTCCTCTTTAAGAAATGAGGTGAATGTATATCTCACTTTCTGATAATTTTACCATTATTTGAAGGTTATTTTATTGTTGGTTAACCTCTTCCCTTTAATTCAGTGGCCTTAAGAACATTTTTTTTTAAGAGAAGGATTGATGAGAGAGACTTTACTCTGTCTTCCCAAACATTTTTTTTTTAAATAATTAAAGAGATATTGGGGTGATATGAAGTATTAAATGCTCCTGGGCAGTACATTTTCTTATGAGTTGCTTCCAGAGCTAAGAGTCTCCTTCCTTGATCTATAAACACAAGCCACAGAACAGCTGCATAGCAAAAGTCCCAGCAAATTGGGCAGGAGGCCCACTCTCCCATCTCCTCCTTGTTCCAGGTTTACTAACTTTCACGGTTAGAGCCAATGACTCTGTCTCACTCTGCTAGTGACTAGCAGGGCCAGGTTGGACCTTGGCTCTAAACCCAGGAGGACCCTTTGAGAGCAATAAATGCATTTTGGAGTGGTCGGATTTGCTGGGTGAGTAACCAGATCCCTGAGACACTGACACCAAATCTTGAGTTGTATGTGCTGAACTAATCAAACTACTCCACAAACTATGGCAACTTCTCTAATGTAGTCTGTCTTGGTGACAAGGGTAACTTAAACCTTCTTCTCAAGGAAACCTTCAATTTTATTCAACAACTCATGAGTGTTCAGGAAGTAACACAAGAAGCAAAATCTTCGAATTCAACTCTCTCGGTGTCAGAGACCATGGACCCCAGTGATATGGAGGAGAGAGTGCTCATGAAACGTCAATCTACGAATCCGAACTGACATCTTATGGACTTTTTTCTGTTCTTAGTATAGTTTAGATCTTCTGGGCAGGCAGAATAAGGCTCAATGACTATATTTTTATAAAAAACTATATGGCAAATTTCTCTGCCCCTGACAAGTTAGTGAAAGAATGAATGAATACATAAATAAAGAGGAGATAGAAAAAGAGGAACTGCACACAAGAGGACTCTTCCTTTCTGAACACTGCAAAGATGCCATTAAAATATATATGTTAAAAAATGCATATATATAAAATTACGGGCTTCCCCAGTGGCTCGGTGGCGAAGAATCCACCTGCCAATGCAGGAACCGCAGGACATGCAGATTTGATTCCTGGGTCTGGAAGGTCCCCTGGAGGAGGAAATGGTAACCCAGTCCTGTATTCTTGCCTGGAGAATCCCATAAACAGAGGGGCCTGGCGGGCTGCAGTCCGCAGGGTCATGAAGAATCAGACATGACTGAAGTAACTTAGCAGGCAGGCACACACATGTATTATATACATAATATATACCATTATCAATGAAAGGGCCTAAGAAACATTGTTATAAAATATTATATTTTGTAATAAACTTTATTTTACATTGCTTTTACTTGCCAAAGCTTGATTTGCTCAAAGAAATTAAATAACCCCTAAGTATCAGTATTAAAATTATCTTGTATTTATAAAACCAGAAATAATACATTTTTAAAAATTTTGCCTGTTTATAGCTAAGATGGATCTTTCACTCCCTGTGTGATTATATTTGGGGTATTTTCCCCCTATTTCCTAGAGTTTAAAATAAATTGGTTTATTTTAAATAGTACTACTGATAAATGATCAATCAGAGAGTAAAATGCAATATTTTAGGTTTTTGTCATTGACCTCTAGTCACAATTTCTGTGTTGTTTTTGGCAATATTGTTTTATAAAATTCATCCCAGATAACACTTCAATTCTCTCTTCATAAAATAAATAAAAGCATTGGAGTTTGCATTTTAGAACTTCAAGACCAAAGGCCCCTATGATGTTCTGTGTTGACTAAAGTCTCAGTTAATTAAATACTTTGATATTAGAAGGTTTTTTTTTTCTTTTTTATATTTCTTGAAATATTTTTGATGAATTCAGGTTTAGGTAAAGCCCCATTTTGATACTTATTGAAAACATTTCTGAGATGTATTAGACCATGTTCTTGTCTTATAAATGGATCACTTTTTAAAATTAATTTAATATTTTAAAAATTAAATTGTCTTTATTCCAAATTATGTCAACTCATGACAAATCAGATCAAAAAATAAATTTTTGATATTATTTTTTATTGAAGTATAGTTAATTTATAGTTTGGTTAATTTCTGCTTACAGCATGACTCAATTATACATATATAATTGCACTATGAGGTCCTACTGTACAGCATGGGGAACTACATTCAACATCCTGTGATAAACCATAGTAGGTCATCTTTTGTTACAGAGTTTCCCTGAGAAGTCATGATCAAGGGTTGGGTTGGCATTGTCTATGTGGTGGCATACCTGGGTGAATAGCAGGGTTTAAGTAGCAGCAGAGTTGGGCTTAACTTTTAATTCAGTAGGACATACATTATAGAAAAGCGCACATACCCATTCACCCAATTCACCAGTGAATTTTCACAAAGATCGGACTCCACATCCTGGAGACCCTGCTGGCGCCCCCTCCCCGTGGCACCCCTCTTAGCGCTGGAAGTTTGATTTATGATGGCTGGATCTGTTTTCCACAGGAAATCGGACACATCCCATGCGGTGAAAGCAGTGCTGTGCCTGTGAAAGCAGAAAACTTTTCAACTCTATAAAAAAACAAAAACAAAAACAAAAACTTTTCCTGAAACTGTAGGAAAAGTGAATGAAAGTGAAAGTTGCTCAGTTGTGTCCAATTCTTTGTGACCATAGTCCATGGAATTCTCCAGGCCAGAATACTGGAATGGGTAGCCTTTCCCTTCTCCAGGGGATCTTCCCAATCCAAGGATCGAACCCAGATCTCCCGCATTGCGGGCAGATTCGTTAAAAGTTGAGCCACAAGGAAAGTCCAAGAATACTGGAATGGGTAGTCTATCCCTTCAACAGCAGATCTTTCCCACCCAGAAATTAAACCAGGGTCTGCTGTATCGCAGGCAAATTCTTTACCAACTCAGCTCTCTGCTGCTGCTAAGTCGCTTCAGTCGTGTCCAACTCTGTGCAACCCCATAGATGGCAGCCCACCAGGCTTCCCCATCCCTGGGATTCTCCAGGCAAGAACATTGGAATGGGTTGCCATTTCCTTCTCCAATGCAAGAAAGTGAAAAGTGAAAGTGAAGATGCTCAGTCGTGTCCGACTCTTTGCGACCCCATGGACTGCAGCCTACCAGGCTCCTCCATCCATGGGATTTTGCAGGCAAGAGTACTGGAGTGGGGTGCCATGAAGTCCAAAAATGTAGGAAAGACTGCCATTTTATGCTGCTATTGTCTAGCTCTTGGTTGGCAGGGCTTTTGCAGGAGTCTTGAGGACCACGGGACAGATGAGACTGATGGCCCAGAGCACCGGGACCCCCGGCACCGTGTCTGTGTCAGGATGTCCCCTGGCAGGTCCTACCATCCACTCCTCATACCAGGAGCTTCTGCCACCCACCCAACTGCCCAGCATCTCTGCTCCTGACTTTGCTGCCCACTGGGATTGGACACTCTACGCCTGTTATTAGGCTCAGCCTTCTGCCCTTTGACTCAGGAGAAGATTTGAATTCTTTCTTGAGAACTTTTCCCACTACATTTTGGCAAGAGTCTTAACAATGATGAGGCTGTTCCTCCAAGGAGAAAGGTCCTGGATTGCCCTTTCCCTAGATGGGACACTTGATGTCCAGGAAGGTCTTGAGTAAGGTCATTGTCATGCCCCCCTCCCCCTCTATGCACACACACACACACACACACAGAGGCATACACATTACACTCATCGCACATGACACACGCACTCAGGAGCACACACATCACATGCAAGCTCACTGTGCAGGGCTTGTTCGAGAAGTTCTGGGCACTGCCAGCTGGGAAAAATCAACTACTGCAGCAGGTGGCTGCCTGCGGAAGGGTTGCTATAGACACGGAACCTGAGGCCTCACCTTGCGGATAGAATGACAGAGCCCCTCACTGACTTTTGGGCTCAACTGAACACACAGTGCTTCCTCCCACCTGGATTCCCGGTGCCTCCCACCACCTTCATGGAGTATTTGCTTCTGATCTGCAGCCCAATCTCCTTCCCCAAAAACAGCCTTTTGCCATGGCTAAAGGGAGAACATGGCCGTTAGCTCTTACCAACATTCCGCTCTCTCTGACTTCAGATGTAAAGAAAATCTCCCTGTGAACACATTCTAGAATTGGGAAGAGACCCTGAAAAGGGGCACTTTGCGCAACTGTCGTGGGTGATGGCCTCTGAGAGCTAAGCCAGCCTCCCCCAGTGAACAAGGACCCTCTGTGGTCTGTTTTTCAAGGCTGTAATTGTTTCTCATGGTGACGATGATTACCTTGACTTGAAATCTCATCATGTGAGCAGGCCTGTGAGATTGCTCAAATCATAATAAGAGGCAGGTTATTTTAAGTACTGCAGTGGAATTTGCCCCCGAACCTACTTTTAAATTTGTGGAGTTACATTAGAGGTGATTATCCCAGTTTTCCATTAAACAATTTTTTCAAGACAGATGATATGGACAGGGCTTATATTTCTGAAGTGCTATAATACTCAAAAAGAGATATTTGGTATGCTCACAGGTATGCAATGAAGGGTCCTAAGTAATTTATGTGAAATTTCACTTGTCCAAGGGCAATAAAAACATTGCACTTGGTAATGAAATCTGCATGTGGTTTTCTCTTGATCTCATCAGTTTACTGCGGAGCAAAATTTACCAGATGGTTGGTTCTTCCTGATATTAACATAAGTAGTCAAATTTTGCTAGGTATATTTATGTCAGCTATAGTTGACAAATTATGAACTTTGGTACCAAGTAAGATATTTCCCTGAAATGAAGATATTATGTGTGTACATACAGATATTGATATAGATAGACAGCTATATAGTTATTTACTTTAGAAATCTATTATTGTGGTTGTTTAGTTGCTAAGTCATATCCAAGTCTTTGTGACCCCATGAACTGTGGTCCACCAGGCTCCTCTGGCCATGGGATTTCCCAGGCAAGAATGCTGGAGTGGGTTGTCATTTCTTCCTCTAGGGAATCTTCCCAACCCAGGGACTGAACCTGCGTCTCCTGCATTGGCAGATTCTTTACCACTGCGCTGTCTGGGAAGCCCTTTGAAATCTTTACATATATGTAGATACATATAATCAAGCACATACCTATGAAAAAGGTCAATTACCTGCTGAAAGGGCCCCCCCCCCCAGAACAGTGATGACAGCAAAGCGGAGTTGACTGGGGGCTTTGCTTCCACATTCTGCCTGTTTCCACTGTTGACACTGAATACCATCTGTTTCCCCCAGGTGGCCCCTTACCTGTTGTTCACCTGCCATCTCTCCTCCAGTTATTTATCTACTTACCTACTAAGTGGTTTATTATTTATCATCTGGTCTGCAGGAGCCATACGAGTGATTATTTTTAGAGCATGTCCAACTGACTCTGCCCCCTTCTGCCAGAGTCATGCACGCTAAGCCCTGGGGTTTGTAGGCCCCATCCAAAGATAACACCACGTGGCCAGCACAGATTTTGAGCAAACTTACTTAGAAATGCAATCACCTGCTTAGCTAAGATGCAGAAGGGATTGCCATTAAGCTAGAGTTGTGGAATAATTCTCTGTTCAGAAACAAGGGCTGGGCTGGAAGCCTTGCAAGGTCTGGAGTTGTGCAGAGGTGTTTGTGAATCTTCCTGGAGACTGCGTTCTCCTCATGACTGCCCCTGAAAAGCCAGCACGCTGTTCACAACTACCCTTGGAACAGCTGGGGAGTCTGGTTCAGTTGTTTTAAGCTGTCTAGATGTGTTCTCACTCTTCTAAGTGACAACTTTGTGTAGAACTGATCACATTAACATTACAGTAGAGACGTAATTGTTGTACTTAAAATTTTCACTAAGATGTCACCACCATAATGAGCAGAAGTGGACCAGAAGCTAAGTCCCAGGTGTTAAAACAATCAATCTAGCTGAAGCTTTCAAAATACAGTAACTGCAAGCACTATGTTGGACTTCTCTTGTGGCTCAGTGGTAAAGAATCTGCCTGCCAAGCGGGAGACACGGGTTTGATCCCTGGGTTGGGAAGATCCTTGGAGAAGGAAATGGCAACCCACTTCAGTATTCTTGCCTGGAGAATCCCAGGGACAGAGGAGACCAGTGGTCTATAGCCCATGGGGTCATAAAGAGTTAGACACAACTGAAGTGACTTAGCAAGCACCTAACTACTATGTTAGCTTAGTGCATTTATCAAGGGGTTTCCATTTGTGCATATCAAAGTTTTCATGGGATCTAAGACTGATTTTCAAAAACAAAGCTGTGAATATAGAGTTATACAACTTCTGCAACTGGTATAATTGAGAGCCAAGTTTGGGTACAAACTGATATTGTCATTTGAGAAAGCCAGAGATACATCAGGCTGGTTTTTCTTAAAACAATTCATACATAAGTGTTTTGGTTTTATATCTCAAATTTCAACTCAACGTCCAACAAAAAAGTGTTGTTTGAAGGAGAGTTTGTCAGTATATTTTTGTTGTTGTTCTATTTTGTGCTAATCTTCTATTCCTAAGTAATGTAAAGTTCTTTATTTTGAGATTTGAGACCATTCAGAGATAAGTAGAAACCTTGCATTTCCATAATTTTCTTGGCTTTGTGCTATCACCAACTGAAAGGGCCAATTTTGCAATACAGAAAGTAGAAATGTAAACTTTCTGCCCCATTTTCCATATATAGCGTTTACTTCCAATGACCAGTCTCTAATGAAATAAAGATGTGGACTGTGCTTGTAGAAGGTCCACAGTTATTTACAAACTATTTTGACAGGCACTTATAACCCTGGTTTATTTAACAGGGAGGAAAAGCAGATTTCTCTCATCCTTGAAGTGAATTCTTGATCCCTTCATCTTCATCTGTGGATAGAAAGTGAAGGTCAGCTTGTTGGCTTTCTTGAATTCAGTCTTCATCTCAGATATTTGCAGGTAAATGGTTGTAATTCACTTTCTACTTTGATGTCAAACTCTTCTAAAAGGCAGATACACTTTATTTGCCTATGAAATGTGAGATGTTGAAGTAAAATCTATCAAGTATTGTCACTAAGCAGATTCTGCTGTTTTTGTTTGCTTGTTTTTTTTTTTAACTCCTACTTTCTCTTTTACCTCGTTTTGCTAAGTACCTGAAGTGTATGTATGTATGTGAAGTCGCTCAGTCGTGTCTGACTCTTTGCGACCCCATGGACTGTAGCCTCCCAGGCTCCTTAGTCCGTGGAATTTTCCAGGCAAGAGTACTGGAGTATTGAAACACAAAGCCTTTAGGTTTAATACATTTTCCTTTATTTAAACATATGCCTAGAGGGCAAGACAGAAAAGGTGAGTTAAATTTAGATCAGACTCTCTATGCACACACACAGACACTCACATACACACACACACTTTTTAAAGTCTGGTGAATTTAATTATTTACTTTTCATTATGAACATTACACATTTCCCAGGTTTCAAACTTAAGCCCTCACAATAAACTACTTTTTGTTTTATATAGTCCATCTTTATTAACGTACAGTTAAAATGCGGAGGTCTGTTACCACAAAGCCTTAAGAGTCTTAAATCACTGAGCTAAGTCTTTTTTAATCGGTGACCTCTGACAGGGATTTGACGTCCATCTTTGAGCACATTGCTCTGGTTCAGTCTGTGGACACAGTGATATGCATCTAACTCTAAGAATGGGTATGCACATGCCAAACTGATTTCAACATTTTTAAAGATTTTTTTGTCTCCGCGTTTAAAGCATCATATGTATATGTATACATAGATACACACAGCTCCATCTTAAAGTGTAAAAATGAAAACTCTGGTAGGCTGGTGTGTTGGTCCCAGATAAGGAGTAAAGTGGATTGCATTTGCATTTCCACACATGCAAACACATGTTCAGATTCCTTTTCTTTGTTTTACTTTGTTCTTTAAGGACTTTGCTCTTGAATGATGTGCCAGGGTGTTGGTGGAGTTGTTTTCCACTATTCCAGCCTGAGAGCGAGTGCAGAGTTAGAGAACACAGTAAAAATAAATTCATACATATGTAGCAATACCGATAATCTTGAAAAATGGCCACTTTGTGGTTGCTGTGTCCCTTTCCTGGGCAGGCTTGCTGTGGTCCCTCCTCCTTCCTGTGGGGTCTTCTACCTGCACTGGCTTTGGCTTCGGCTTCTTTTCCTGAAAGCCGTCAGTGCACACCCGCCCCATCCTGTCTATTGTGGCCGTGTTGCCTGAATGCAAGGTAACCAGGGCCCAAGGCTTCCCTGAGGAATCCAGCCCAGGACCCCCTCTGAGAGCTGGAGCTTAAAGGTAGTAATTGTGTGTTAACAATAGACCAGCTGGGAAACTGTTTCTTGAGTTGATGGGGGAAATGGCAACCCACTCCAGTGTTCTTGCCTGGGAAATCTCTTGGACAGAAGAGCCTGGCAGGCTTGGGATTGCAGACAGACACGATTTAGCAACTAAATCACCCACAACTGGAAAACTGTCTTTGGGTTGATGGGCAAGTCAGGAAATGGAAAGTTTCAAAGGTGAGGGTTTCTCTGAGGGCTCCCAGGTGGAGGGCTGCAAGCGGGTACCGGCAGAAACTGCTACTGATTCAGCCATGGACTCTCAGATGGCTCCGTCGGCTTCTCAGGGCTACTGGCCTCCTAGTTGGCTATGCAAGTGGGGTGACCTGGATGCTTTGCTTCTACCTCCTGGTTCCACCAGCTCTGCTCCGACTCCTACATGAATGAATCTGTGTTGAACAAAGACACCTCAGAAAATATTGCGCCTTTTCTCTTTTTCACATTTTTCTGGAGCTAAAAGAAAAGTTGGGGGTGCATGAGAGGGCAAAGCCTGTGGACAGTCCTCTGTCACAGATGTCCAGGAGGTCAGGCCTGCTTTTGCCCCGATGTCCCTGCGCTGGGCTAAGTCCCTGGGCTGGTAGGGCTGCCCCAGGCCTCTCTCGGCAGGTACATTCTTGGCTGGGTTCTTCTGAAGGCCTGAGACCACTTACAGTCACTGCCGGTGTCCAGATGCATCTTCTTCTCAGAAAGCAAGGGTACATCTTACATCTCACAGAAGAATCTCCTTCTGTGAGATTCTCAATTCATCAGGCACTGTAAGGAGGGAGTGAATGAAGCTGGCTGTTGGCTTGCTTCCGTGGCCCCCACCTCCCCCCTCACCAGGTTATGCAGGGCAGGAGCATTCTGATGGACAGTACGGTTTCCCTAGGACCCTGTCTACTTGTACTTTTAATAGAATCCTGTCTCCAAGGTTAATTCTTAAAATTCTAAATTCGTAAATTTAAGAATATTGGTGAGGTTTTTGTAAAAGGATAAACACAATGCTTGAACGATAAAGATAAAATATCTATGCACACACAAAAAAATAGTCACATGAAGCAAGATTCTCCACAATTAATAGAAAGTTTGTAGGACTGTATCTTTCCCTAAGATTTTGGGTGGACTATTTTAGTAGCCAGGGCACAGTCTGAGGTCTGCCTAGACATTTCCCAGCACTTGGTGATGCTTGCATGGCGTCCTTGCCCCATCCTTTGCAGGGGCATGTGCGTTAATCTGCTGAGTGAGTGTGCCCTGACCTCATGGAGCTCCTGGTGAAATGCTTTTATCTTGACAAACTGTTAATTTCACTGCTAACTGTTTTTCCTCGTCACCCCACTTTGCTGGCAGAAGTTCAAGTTTTGGCCTCAGTAACTATCTGAAAAATGGCTATGTTTTATTATAAAGGAATTCTTGAGTAGGAAACCAAGGGGATAGTTTATTACAGGGTTAAGAACATAAATTTGTAGTCACACTGACCTCGGCTCAGATTCAGTCTCCACTAGCACCAACATGACGCAGGAAAGAGGCCACTTTTCTGAGTTGCTGCTATCCTCATTGCTACTAAGTGATCCTGTGGCTTCTCAAAACCCACTTCCTTCTGTTTAATTTTTTCTTTGACATTATGGGATGTTCACACTCGTATTGAATTTTATGAACAGTTTCCATGCTCACGATTTGATTCAGCTCCACAGATGCTTAGTGGGCCATGCATGTCCTGGGCTGGGATTTTAAAGCGTGAGGTGTGGTCCTGCCTTCATTGAGCACACACGCTGAATGTTGTCCTCACATTCCTGTCCTGCTCTGCACCTTCCTGCTCTGTGTGTGTGTGTATGCAAGCCCTGGTGCTCCACCAAAACGCCTGAACTATTGGTGAGTTGAGCTTCCCTAAACCTAGATAGCATATTAAACAGCAGAGACATTATTTTGCCAAAGAAGGTCCATCTAGTCAAGGCTATGGTTTTTCCAGTAGTCATGTATGGATGTGAGAGTTGGACTATAAAGAAAGCTGAGCTCTGAAGAATTGATACTTTTGAACTGTGGTGTTGGAGAAGACTCTTGAGAGTCCCTTGAACTGCAAGGACATCCAACCAGTCCATCCTAAAGGAAATCAGTCCTGAATATTCATTGGAAGGACGGATGTTGAAGCTGAAACTCCAATCCTTTGGCCACCTGATGTGAAGAGCTAATTGGAAAAGACCCTGATACTGGGAAAGATTGAAGGCAGGAGGAGAAGGGGATAACAGAGGATGAGATGGTTGGATGGCATCATTGACTTGATGGGTATGACTTTGAGTAAACTCTGGGAGTTGGTGATGGACAGGGAGGCCTGGTGTGCTGCAGTCCATGGGGTTGCAAAGAGTCGGACATGACTGAGCAACTTAACTGAACTGAACTGGGCTTTCCTAGTGGCTCAGACCATAAAGAATCTGCCTGCAATGTGGGAGACCTGGGTTCAGTCTCTGGGTCAGGAAGATTCCCCAGAGGAGGGAATGGCAACCTACTCCAGTGTTCTTGCCTGGAGAATCCCAAGGACAGAGGAGCCTGGTGGGCTACAGTCCATGGGGTCGCAAAGAGTCTGGCACAACTGAGTGATAAACACTATTGGTGAGTCACAGGCAGGTTCTGGGTTGCTTTATTACCTCCCTCTGTTTCTGTGTGAACTTCTCTAGGCCAAGAGAACGTCTTGGGTGACCTCACCACCTGTCACCACCTTCTCATATGTGTAAGTGGTGGGTTTTCAGTCTTCCTCCTTGCCTCTGACTGTCCTCTCCTCTTCTGCCTCATCTCTGTGGGCTGCAGTCGTGGCAGTTGGCCAGGTGGCTGCCTTGGCGATGGCTTCCTCCTGGGGGTTCTCAGCTGCTGGGCTCATGCACAGAGACTCAGATGAGGGACTCAGTCCTCTTCTGTCCTGAGTCTTCACTTGTCTTAGAGGAGTAATTGGACAAAGGAACATATAAAAATGACCTTTACTTAGAGAAATATGTTTGTCCTCTAGACACATCTCTTTGTTTTAGTGACCAGAGAACCCACAAGCCAGAAACAGAGAGAGAGAGTGTGGGGATGGCGGGGATGGTGACAATGAAGATAATGAGAATGGTGGGATGCTAGGGATGGAGGGGATGGTGAAGATGGAGGGGATGGTGAGGATGGAGGGGATGCTGGGGATGGAGGGGATGCTGGGGATGGAGGGGATGGTGAAGATGGAGGGGATGCTGGGGATGGAGGGGATGGTGAGGATGGAGGGGATGCTGGGGATGGAGGGGATGCTGGGGATGGAGGGGATGGTGAAGATGGAGGGGATGCTGGGGATGGAGGGGATGCTGGGGATGGAGGGGATGGTGAAGATGGTTGGGATGGTGAGGATGGAGGGGATGCTGGGGATGGAGGGGATGCTGGGGATGGAGGGGATGGTGAAGATGGAGGGGATGCTGGGGATGGTGAAGATGGAGGGGATGCTGGGGATGGTGAAGATGGAGGGGATGGTGAAGATGGAGGGGATGCTGGGGATGGTGAAGATGGAGGGGATGGTGAAGATGGAGGGGATGCTGGGGATGGTGAAGATGGAGGGGATGGTGAAGATGGAGGGGATGCTGGGGATGGAGGGGATGCTGGGGATGGAGGGGATGGTGAAGATGGAGGGGATGATGAAGATGGAGAGTATGGTGAGGATGGAGGGGATGCTGGGGATGGAGGGGATGCTGGGGATGGAGGGGATGCTGGGGATGGAGGGGATGGTGAAGTTGGAGGGGATGGTGAAGATGGAGGGGATGGTGAAGATGGTGGGATGGTGAAGATGGTGGGATGGTGAAGACGGTGGGCATGGTGAAGATGGTGGGCATGTTGAAGATGGTGGAAATGCTGTGAATGGAGTGGGGGAAATGAGGATGGTGCGGATGGTCAGGATGGTGGAGTTTAAATTGAAGGTCTTACAAAGAGCCCTGGGAAGCCAGTGATGACATGACCTTTGAGGTGGTGGTGTGGAGCCTGTCTGTGGCACATGTACCCCAGCCCGTCAGGACCCAGAGCCAGACTTCAGATGCTCCTTTTGCTTCTAAATGATAAGAAGTTTTAGCTTTATGGACAGTGAGGCATTGATAGCTCACTTTTCTCCCAATCAGGGGACCCTTTTTTTTTAAGCTGTGGATTTATTTCAGGGGCTGTGGATGTTCAAGAGCATGTGGTCTACATAGTCCAGGCACATTACAGACATTTCAAGCAAAGCGGTTCTGGATTAGGGTTCATACCACTTGTAACTTACAAGTTGAATAAAAGAGTTCGATAGCTTTCTAGAGAACCACTAATACAATTCTATTTCCCTTTATACAATGGTTGCCAGGAATCAAATTGTATAGACTCCTGTGGCTTACATTTATAAATTGTATCTTCTAGCCTTTCCAGCATGGCAAGAGATAGACGTATTTTTATGTATGTATTTTACATGTTCTTGAAAGATAGTTCAGGTCTTCAAAGAATGAGTTCAGATGTTAATCAATAAAATGAAGAGTAATGATCATATGTTCATATATGTAATAAGTACGTGTTGTACCATCACCACCCCATGATGCACACTGTTAGGTCTGTAAAATGAAATACTCAGGGGAAAGCAGTTTGGCAGTTCCTCAAAAAGTGAAACAGAATTTCTCATTGGAAAAGACCCTGATGCTGGGAAAGATTAAGGGCAGGAGGAGAAAAGGCTGACAGAGGATGAGAAGGTTGGATGGCATCACCAACTCAATGGACATGAGTTTGAGTAAGCTCCAGAAGTTGGTAATGGACAGGGAAGCCTGGTGTGCTGCAGTCCATGGGGTTTCAAAGAGTCGCACACGACTGAGTGACTTACTGAACAGAACTGATGACCCAACAATTTTGCTCCTAGTTGTGTACACAAGGGAAGAATTGAAAACAGGGACTCAAACACATACTAATATGCAGATGTTCACAGCAGCACTATTCACAGTAGCCAAAAGATGGAAAGGAACTAAGTGCCCGTCTCTGGATGGGTGAGCACAATGTGGTCTATTCATACCTTGGAATATTATTCAGCCATAAAAAGAAGGAAGTTCTTACACGTTACAATATAAGGAAAGCATTATGTTTAGTGAAAAAAATCCAGACGCAGAAGGGCACATCTTGAACTGTGCCACTTATACAAAATCTCTTGGACAAGCAAATTCACAGAGACGGAACATAGATTAGAATTTACAGGGGTTGGGTGGAGTGGGGATGGGAAGTTATTGGTTAATGAGTCCAAAGTTTCTGTTTGTGGAGGATGAGAAAGGATTGAAAATGAATAATGACAATGATTATACAACGCTGTGAAGGAGATTAATGCCAATAAATTGTACACTTAAAAATGGTAACCAAACAGGTTTTATGATCTATATCTATATCAACTTTTCCACAAGAAACAAATGATTTTAAAAAGATCTTAGGAAATCCCTATTATTTCCTGGATTAATTATAAGAACAAAAAATATTTATTGAAAAAGAGCTATAATTCATTGAAAAGTAATGTGTCCAAGCTTTGATGTGTGTGAAAGGCCATCTGAGTTGTCTTATTTGAGCTGTGTACTACTATATATACAAAAGTCTGAAAAATAAGAATGTCTGTGTTGGAATTCAGACATCCAAATTGTGACCAAGCCCTACCATAGACCCTAATACACACTAAAGATTCTTCCGCTTTGGAGGAAAGACCTTTGGGTGAGGGGTCAGAGGAGCTGACTCCTGGACTCTGCCTTTCTTTCTGGAATTCTGTAAAAGGATGCTTTCAGAGTAGGTGACATTAATGACCCTTTCTGTCCTCTCAATTACTCTCATTAATTACTGTGATGGAAGGAACTAACACAAATAGCCACATCTTTCTTATCTCCATAAGAGTTTATGGTGGTTTATATTGATGCCAACAGTAGAGCCGGTTAAAATAAATACAAAATGATTACAGATGAATTCAGCAGAGAATACAACCCATTCAATAGAGAAAGTCAAAGAAACCAAGTCATGTTTTGGCAAAAGGATGAGGATGAGCTATCGTGATCTTATGAATCTTCCACGAAATGAGAGAAGCTGGTTTTTTTCTGACCTGTGAGGCTTCCGAGGACAGGTCCTCAGCCCTAAGCCTGGCACTCTGTACACAGGGAGTCTCTTGTTCCTCGCATTAAATTATGGAGAGAAAAGAAATCCAGGTCAACTCATGTTGTTTTTTTTTTTTTTTTCTCCTGACTGTAAAAGTTTTGCCTCTAATCCCTGGCTTTATGTGAATAATTTGTTTCACATGAGTTGAATACTGTTTAAACAAGCCAAGGATCACATTCCTTTTGTCCGAATAGCTGCAGAGAACATATTTTAAAGTAAATTAATTAAGAATGGGTTTTCAAAAGGTCTCTCTGTAAGAAGGTGAGAAATCAAGAGATAGGAAGTGTTGTCTGGGTAAAGTAAATCGACTTGAAAGCTGGTTAGAATGTTTATGACCAGCTGCCTCTCCGTGTGGTCCGATCACCCTCCTGAACAGATTCCACCCACACTGAGACCGGAGTGTTGGGGCTGGTTGTAATTGGATGCAGCAACTGTGAACTGTACAAGAGCTAGCTAGCTTTACTGGCTTAACCGGGCATGCCTATGCTAATATCTGCTGCAGAAAATAAAATCTTCCAGACTGCCACTGGTTCTGGCCATTTGAATGTTAAATATGGGTAATAACTAGAGTGATTTACACCCAAATATTTAGAAAATACTCTTTAGCAATCCTAAGGAAATCACATGTACATGGCCCAAGCAAGTACTTTTGTAAATATCATTTGTGAGCCTAGAGCTTTCTTTTCTGGCAAGAAACGCATGCCATTTTTGCAGAATATTTTCAATTTGCAATTCATTTTCACTTGGGAGCTTCTGGATTGATTGCTGAGGGAGGGGAGTTTTCAGATGATTTAGGTCATTTCTGACTCTGCCACAGCATAGCCCAGGATCTTATGAATTGCAAAGAAGCTGAGATCTGCATTATGTTTGAGAATTGCCTGTTTTAAAATGAATCAATCCATGAAGAAACGTGTCCACTCTAATTTATTTAATTTTTTTAACCTGTATTTTTTACTCAAAGAGTTCTATTAGAATCACGAGGCATTCCATTCACTTAAAAGATATGATTATATTTTTCATATAGTACTTTTATTTATCTAAAAGAGAAAAGTTAGTTGACAAACTCTCTGGGAATCCTTTTAATTTTAATGAACCTCAGCAAAGCCTTGGGGTGCTGTATACAGGTGTGAGTCTGGTGCGCTGTTGATTGACCCACTAACTGGGCAGGTGGGCTTGGGCCGTTCAATTTATATTTATACAACACGCTGTTGTTGTATAAGATGATCAGAAAGACCTGGGGTAGAATGCTCATTGGTGTAACAGCATGACCTTCGGTGGGGCTGGTCTGGCATCCGTGCTTCTGAATGGAGTTGGTGACCACACAGTACAGAGGCGGATCCAGGCTTTTGGTTGCCTGGATTAAGGGGACGTAGGGACCTCAGGTCACCTGAAGATTAAACAAGGTCTTCTGGATTGGCCAAAGTCCAAGCACCACCCTGAACTGGAGCATGGAATGCATGCAAGGATACTGGAGTGGGTAGCCATTTCCTTCCCCAGGGAATCTTTCTGACCCAGGGATTGAACCCAGTCTCGCATGCTGTAGACAGATTCTGTATCATCTAAGCCACCAGAGAAGTCCATGCTAAGGGAAGAACAGGAGGTGATTCTGACTCTCAGTCTCTCTGATTTCCCCCAAATGCCATGTTCTGGTTCCCAGATGGTGCTTTGATCGAAGGTGATGGGGAGCCAAGCACAGGACCATCCTGAGACAGGGAGTACTGTTATTCATAAAGTACTCTGACTTTCCTTTTAGTGATTTTTTAAAAATTTTGCATGCTGGAGGAAGATGTTCTAGTTTAAAAGCGTCTTCCTGTGGGGCACCACTGGAAAGCAGGTACCATTCCCCGCCACTTGTGATGTGCCCACTCTGCACCCTGCCTGGTGAGTCTGTGGTAAAGGGAACGGCCAGTCTGCTTTGAGCTCTTTATGGAATAGAATAGAAGACAACAGAGGAGGATCAGTCATGTGGGTAAGTCTTAGCTGGGCTGATCCACTAACCTACTGTCTACATCTCTAGCAAATTTCCAGTTTGCTAGAAACAGGCTTTTGTCTCTCCAGATTTAAAGCAAAAAGTACTGGGGTTGATGATTGATAAAATCCATCATGGAGCCTATAATCCTGTACTTTGCTGCAGGTGTAGAAGAGCTATGCCAAGTGGTGATTCTGCACGTGGTCAGCCCGGGGAGTTCATGAAATATGCAGCGCCTGGGTCCCTTTCAAAGAAATTCTGACTTCTCCATCAATCTGTGATAGGACCCACAAACTGGCACTTTAAAGAGTCTCTTCAAAGGATCAAGTCATGTCTACAGATCACAAAGCACTGGGCAGATGCGGGATGATGGTAAGATGCTGACAGCTAAACTCGGAGTGAGCAGACCTCATAAGTGAGGCCAGTAGGAAACATGTGCTTTGGTCCCCACAGCTGGTGAGAGAGACAGCAGCCACATCTCATGGTGGTGATGAGTCCAGGGCCTGAGAAGGATTATTTCCATTAATAATTTGCACCTTTTTTTAAAGTGGATAGGTTTTATATGACTCTCCAAATCACAGCCTTCCCCTCAAAATTAGACCTAGAGCCCCCGTTCATACTGCGCTCACGCAAAAAATCCACCCCGCTGAGGAGCAGCAAATTTCAAGCTGTGTGGGCTCTCCAGTTCACACCCCTGGGGACTGTTCTAGGTCCAGTGGACAGCTGGTTTGGATCCTGAGAAGCTAGTATCCACTGAAAGGGAAACTTAACGTGTGATTGAACCTTTTAATGTAAATTGAAATGGGTGCTTTAATGGTTTGAAGTTGAGATCTAGAGACATACCCAGTTAAGTTCAAAACTAACTTTAGGATTAGCCAGTTCAGGATTCTTCAAGTTAACTTCCTTCTGAACTTCAGGGATCTTATTGTAAATGAAACCTTGTGGGCAAATAAGCTGGCTAACAGCAAACTCTTCTCTGCAGGTTGCTGCTGAGTCAGGAGCCCCCTTGATGACTGTGGGGAATGGAGGACCTCAAATGCCTGGCCACCACACCCATCCACATTTTAAGAACTACCCCGTGCAAATGCAAATCTATCTCAACTCCTTTTGTATTTTTTTTTAAATCCCCAAGGGAACTGAAGCCAGGAAGATTTAATGACGTGGGGAATTGGAGCTCAACTTTGCTTTTTTGCACTCCAGTGCTGCGATGATTGTGCAAGACCAGTCACTGGTCAGTGTTGAGTAAATCAACTGGCTGAAATCAGAAGTGGACTGCAGAATACACCTTTGTCTCTGGCAGATTCACACTGCGGTCAGTGGGGAGGGAGCTGCCCTTTCTGTGGGGGTTAGTCAGGGTTCTGAGTCATGCCTGTGAGTCTCTGAGTAATGTCAATCTGCTTCTAATGGATTGTTTTCTTCTTAATTTTATCAGAGTAACAATATATGTTGTTTTCCTCTGAGCATTAAACTTGCTTATGTTTAGTTTTTCAGTGTGTATATGTCTCTCTTAGTGTATGAAGTAGGGCAATTTTTTAAAAAGTAAATACCCCTCATAGCAAATTAAGGAAATATAAGATTGTACAGTCAGAATTAAAACCAATTTTGGGGATCTTAGAGAAACCTCTCTTGCTGCAGTCCATGGGGCTGCAAAGAGTAGGACATGATTGAGCGACTGAAAAACAGCAAAGGTTGTATGGTTAAAATTAAAACCAGTTTGGAGGACTTAAACAGTCTTCAAATTTTTGTGAAATCTCCCAACTTCAGTAGTCATCTTTAAATATCATTTTTAGACATGACCTCTTTTTTTCTTTCTCACTCTAACACTCTACTTCATCCTTCTCAGTTTAAAGCCAAAATAAACCTTTCAGTTCTGCTAAAATATCATCTTTTCCCTCAAGTACTTTGGGATCATTCTTACTGGGAAGATATCTCTCCTCCTTCTGAGTTTTGATGTTTTGAATTTAGGACTTTAGTAAAGCTTTATAGCTGGACTTCCCTGTTGCTCAAATGGTAAAGAATCGGCCTGCTTTGCAGAAGCCCTGGGTTTGATCCCTGGGTGAGGAAGATCCTCTGGAGAAGGGAATGGCAATTCACTCCAGTATTCCTGCCTGGAGAGTCCCATAGACAAAGAAACCTGCAGGGCTACAGTTCATGGGGTTATAAAGAGTCCTGGGAACATAATTTCTTGCTGAGTTTTAACCTTTGCGCGATAAGGACAACTGTGCCTTATCAGGTCCCCCTACGGTGCCCTGCTGATGGCAAGGTGCGTGGCAGCCTTAGTCCGCACAGGCTGCCATAGCAAAATACACAGACTGGGTGGGTTAGACAGCAGACCTTGCTTCTCTTCTCACTTCTCTGAGAGTTCTGGAGAAAGGAAGAGTAAGATCACCATGCTGGAGGCACGGTTCCTGGGGAGGACACTCTTCCTGGGTGGCAGGCGGCTGTTCTCTCACTGTGGCTTCACGTGGTGGGGCAGGAGAGACTGAGAGAGAGCTTTCTGGCGTCTCTGCTTGTAAGGGCACTAAGTTGATCATGAGGGCACCACCCTCATGACCTCATCTAAACCAGTTCATCTCCTAAAGATCCCATCACATAGGGAGTTAGGGCTTCAATATATGAATTTGGGTAGTCAGTCTGTAATAAGGTTAGTATTCAGGTACTTATTGAATTTTTGAATAATGAGCCTGGTTTTACTGTTAATGGTATCAGTGAGAGTACTGACTAGTAACCCCTACACTCCTAGGATAGTAGAGTTTTAGAGACTTTCTGGAATCTTAGTCTCTGCCGTAGCCTGGCTGTTCCATGTTTACAGGTGATGTTGCTGGTGTCTAGATGGTTAAGTGACTGTTTCAGGATGGTGAGTCTAGAGCCCAAGTTTCATCTTGCATCTCATAGCTCAGTGCTGGTCCCTCTATGACCTTCTTCTTCCTTCAGTGCAAACCTTTGAAACTGTAAAGCTGCTATGATGCTTTGGTGAATAAGTGACTATTTTGTAGACTTGAACAAAGTCCAGAAACTTTGAATTAAAAAAAGTTAAAGTATAGAATGTATGGAAACTACTATTAAAATCTTGATAAATCATGGAGTTATCCAGCTAATGAGAGGCTCACTTTTTGACACAGGAAGACCTTGTTTCATTGCACTTCGTGTTTTTGCATTTCCCTGATATTGTGTTTTTAGTGAGTTTAAAAAATTATTTATCTATTTCATTGCCTTAGAGAGTGTGACTTAACTGCTCTGCAGCATGTGGAATCTTTCCCATTCTATTGTTTTCCTCTATTTCTTTGCACTGATCACTGAGGAAGGCTTTCTTATCTCTCCTTGCTATTCTTTGGAACTCTGCATTCAAATGGGTGTATCTCTACTATTCTCCTTTGCCTTTTGCTTCTCTTCTTTTCACAGCTATTTGTAAGGCCTCCTCAGACAGACATTTCGGCTTTTTGCATTTCATTTTCTTGGGGAAAAAAGAAAGAAGACAGGGAGCAAGATGGTCTTGCTCCCTGTTTCCTGTACAATGTCATGAACCCCCATCCATAGTTCATCAAGCACTCTGTCTATCAGATCTAGTCCCTTAAATCTATTTCTCACTTCCACTGTATAATCATAAGGGATTTGATTTAGTCATTCCTGAATGGTCTAGTGCTTTTCCCTGCTTTCTTCAATTTAAGTCTGAATTTGGAAATAAGGAGTTCATGATCTGAGCCACAGTCAGCTCCTGGTCTTGTTTTTGCTGACTGCATACAGCTTCTCCATCTTTTGCTGCAAAGAATATAATCAATCTGATTTCAGTATTGACCATCTGGTAATGTCCATGTGTAGAGTCTTCTCTTGTGTTATTGGAAGACAATGTTTGCTACGACCAGTGCATTCTCTTGGCAAAACTCTATTAGCCTTTGCCCTGCTTCATTCTGTACTCCAAGGCCAAATTTTTAGAAAAGGCATAGGAACCAGAGATCAAAATGCCAACATCTGCTGGATTATTGAAAAAGCAAGAGAATTCCAGAAAAACATCTATTTCTGCTTTATTGACTATGTCAAAGCCTTTGACTGTGTGGGTCACAATAAACTGTGGAAAATTCTGAAAGAGATGGAAATACCAGACCACCTGACCTACCTCCTGAGAAATCTGTATTCAGGTCAAGAAGCAACAGTTAGAATCAGATATGGAACAACAGACTGGAAATCAGGAAAGGAGTATGTCAAGGCTGTATATTGTCACCCTGTTTATTTAAATTATATGCAGAGTACATCATGAGAAACGCTGGGCTGGAGGAAGCACAAGCTGAAATCAAGGTTACCTGGAGAAATATCAATAACCTCAGATATGCAGATGACACCACCCTTATGGCAGAAAGTGAAGAAGAACGAAAGAGCCTCTTGATGGAAGTGAAAGAGGAGAGTGAAAAGTTGGCTTAAAGCTCAACATTCAGAAAACAAGGTTCATGGCATCCGGTCTCATCACTTCATGGCAAATAGATTGATAAACAGTGGAAGCAGTGGCAGACTTTATTTTGGGGGGCTCCAAAAAAGACGCTTACTCCTTGGAAGAAAAGTTATGGCAAACTTGGACAGCATATTAAAAAGCAGAGACATTAGTTTGCCAACAAAAGTCTGGCTAGTCGAGGCTATGGTTTCTCCAGTGGTCATGTGAGGATGTGAGAGTTGGACTACAAAGAAAGCTGAGCACCAAAGAATTGATGCTTTTGAACTGTGATGTTGGAGAAGACTCTTGAGAGTCCCTTGGACTGGAAGGAGATCCAATCAGTCCATCCAAAGGAAATCAGTCCTGAATACTCATTGGAAGGACTAATGTTGAAGCTAAAACTCCAATACTTTGGCAGCCTGATGCAAAGAACTGACTCATTGGAAAAGACCCTGAGGCTGGGAAAGACTGAAGGCAGGAGGAGAAGGGGACAAAAGAGGATGAGATGGTTGGATGACATCACCAACTCAATGGGCATAAGTTTGAGTAAACTCTGGGAGTTGGTGATGGACAGGGAGGCCTGGCATGCTGCAGTCCATGGGGTCGCAGAGTCCGACACTACTGAGTGACTGAACTGAACAGAGCTGAACTTAATGTGGGATCTTAGTTACCCGACCAGGGATCAAATTCATGTCCTCTGAATTGCAAAGTGGATTCTTAACCACTGGACAACCAGAGAAGTCCCCCCAGATACTGTGTCTGTTATTAGTTGAAGACTTGTGGCAACTCTGTAGCAAGCAAGTCTAACGTATTGGCCCCATTTTTCCAACAGCGTCTGCTCACTTTGTGTCTCTGTGTCATGTTTGGTATTATCACAATATTTCAAATGTTTTCGTCATTGTTGTATTTATTATGGTGATCTATGATCAGTGATCTTTGATGTTACTACTGCTGCTGCTGCTGCTAAGTCGCATCAGTCGTGTCCGAATCTGTGCAACCCTATAGATAGCAGCTGACCAGGCTCCCCTGTCCCTGGGATTCTCCAGGCAGGAAAACTGGAGTGGGTTGCTATTTCCTTCTCCAATGCATGAAAGTGAAAAGTGAAAGTGAAGTCGCTCAGTCGTGTCTGACTCTTAGTGACCCCATGGACTGCTCTCTAAAGGCTCAGATGATAGCATTTTTTTTTTTTTTAGCAATACAGTACTTTTTAATTAAGGGAAGCACTTGTTTTAAAGCCATAATACAATTGCACACTTAATAGACTAACGCCTTGTGTAAACATTACTTTAATATGCACTGCTGCTGATGCTGCTGCTAAGTCGCTTCAGTCGTCTCCAACTCTGTGCGAACTCATAGATGGCAGCCCACCAGGCTCCCCCATCCCTGGGATTCTCCAGGCAAGAATACTGGAGTGGGTTGCCATTTCCTTTTCCTAGGAAACCAAAAAAATTGTGTGACTGGTTTGTTTCAGTAGCCTGGAAATTAACTGAACAAGGGTCTGCCTGTGTTAATTTACTGCACTGTCAAAATACTAGAGAAGAAGTAAAATGGTAACTATTCTGTATTGTGGACCCATGACATGCAAAATGACTTCCCCAATGGACAAGGGGTAAAGCATCTGCCTTCAATGCAAGAGATTCAGGAGACGACTGTTTGACCCCTGTGTCAGGAAGATTCCCTAGAGGAGGGCATAGCAACTCACTCCAATGTTCTTGCCTAAATAATCTCATGGGCAGAGGAGCGTGGTGGGCTACAGTCCATCAGCTCACAAAGAGTTGGACACGACTGAAGCGAGTGCGCACTCACTCCCTCAATGTGCAAAATACCATTTAGGATCTTGCATTTAAAATCTCTGTTAATCCCACAACTGTCCTAGAAGTCATGGGCATTTCCTCCATAATGCAGAAAGAACTCAGACAAACGGTGAAACTTGCCTGTGATCAATGAGCACTTTACTGTACAGCCTGGATTTGAGTTTGAAGTTTCTAATTTATAATAAACACTGAGATGCACACAAACCACATCAGGTGTGTGGGAGTGGAGCTCGGTGGGGTCACCACAATGTCCCTCACTCTGTAGACCAAGAAAGAAAGCGAGAGGCAAGGTGATTTGCTTTCATTCTTTCTTTGGTTACTCTTTTTTCCTTCTACCCTTTTTTTACTTACTCTTGACGCTATGTCTTTTATTGCCCCTTAAAATTCGCCAAGCCAGGCTTCAGCAATACATGAGCCATGAACTTCCAGATGTTCAAGCTGGTTTTAAGGCAGAGGAACCAGAGATCAAATCGCCAACACCCATTGGATCACCAAAAAAGCAAGAGAGTTCCAGAAAAACATCTATTTCTGCTTTATTGACTATGCCAAAGCCTTTGACTGTGTGGATCACAATAAACTGTGGAAATTTCTGAAAGAGATGGGAATACCAGACCACCTGACTTGCCTCTTGAGAAACCTGTATGCAGGCCAATCAAGAAACAACAGTTAGAACTGGACATGGAACAACAGGCTGGTTCCAAACAGGAAAAGGAGTACATCAAGGCTGTGTATTGTCATCCTGCTTATTTAACTTATATGCAGAGTACATCATGAGAAACGCTGGGCTGGAAGAAGCACAAGCTGAAATCAAGTTTGCCAGGAGAAATAACAATAACCTCAGATATGCAGATGACACCACCCCTATGGCAGAAAGTGAAGAAGAACTAAAGAGCCTCTTGATGAAAGCGAAAGAGGAGAGTGACAAAGTTGGCTTAAAGCTCAACATTCAGAAAACGAAGATCATGGCATCGGTCCCATTACTTCATGGCAAATAGATGGGGAAACAGTGGAAACAGTGGCTGACTTTATTTTTTGGGGCTCCAAAATCACTGCAGATGGTGATTGCAGCCATGAAATTAAAAGATGCTTATTCCTTGGAAGGAAAATTATGACCAACCTAGATAGCAAATTAAAAAGCAGAGACATTACTTTGTCAACAAAGGTCCAAATAGTCAAGGCTATAGTTTTTCCAGTGGTCATGAATGCATGTGAGAGTTGGAGTATAAAGAAAGCTGAGCACCAAAGAATTGATGCTTTTGAACTGTGGTGTTGGAGAAGACTCTTGAGAGTCCCTTGGACTGCAAGGAGATCCAACCAGTCCATCCTAAAGATCAGTCCTGGGTGTTCTTTGGTAGGACTGATGTTGAAGCTGAAACTCCAGTACTTTGGCCACCTCATGCAAAGAGGTGACTTATTTGAAAAGACCCTGATGCTGGGAGGGATTGATGGTGGGAGATGAAGGGGACATCAGAGGATGAGATGGTTGGATGGCATCACCGACTCAATGGACATGGGTTTGGGTGAACTCCAGGAGCTGGTGATGGACAGGGAGGCTTGGCATGCTCTGGTTCATGGGGTCGCAAAGAGTTGGACATGACTGAGCGACTGAACTGAACTGAACTTCCCCCCTTGAGAAACAAGGATTTTTTTTTTCTTTTCATACAATTAAGGGGAAATATTTATGTATTAAAAGATGTGCTAGTCTGTCATAAGATGAAGGCCACATGGATTCATAACAGAGGTAGAAAAGCAGATGTTAGATGCAGGTATTTTGATTATTGAGAGCAATAAATGTGATCATTGTTGTTTGCTAAGCTCAGGATCTCAGGCTCTTGGTACAAACATCAAGTCATCTCTAAACTTCGACTGTCCTTTCCAATTTTTCTGGCATCTTCATTGATTCTGAATTAGAGCAAAAGGAACTTTCTAGTGCCCCTTGACAATTTAAATAACTTTAAATAAACGAGGCTGGGCTCTGTTAGGGTCTGGTGTTTGGCCTTGTGGGGCTGGTTTTATTACCTTGGGCACAGCCTCAGATAAACTGCAATGCTGAGTGGAGTCAGCCAGTCGCTTTTGTGCCCCGTACACCTGCAAACCCAGCCAGCTCCCCAAATCTCAAACCATGGGTGTAGAAAACAAAATGGGTCTGCAGAAAGGATTCTTGAGATGATGATGGGGGCTTTGACTTTGCAGGAATTTTGGCTGACTAGATCACTTTTCACGTAGGTACTTTTGCTTCCTATTTTCTTGAATTACTGCACAGACATATGAAATGATACATTTGTGTCAATCATTCTGGAGAACTCTCCAAGAAGCCAGCATACCACTCTACCTGTTTTGCAATAGATATGTGCAAAACCAATCACTTCATTTAAAAACAACAAAGATACTACAATTTCTTATATCAAGGTTCGATTTTCCCTGATTTTTATGAAAATGTGTTTCAGTCAAGTTGCTCAATTGTGTCCAACTCTGCAACCTCATAAACTGCAGCACACCAGACTCCCCTGTCCATCACCAAATCCCAGAACTTGCTCAAACTCATTTCCATCAAGTCGGTGATGCCATCCAACCATCTCATCCTCTGTCGTCCCCTTATCCTCCTGCCTTCAATCTTTCCCAGCATCAGGGTCTTTTCTAAGGAGTCAGTTCTTCGCATCAGGTGGCCAAAGTATTGGAACTTCAGATTCAGTATGAGTCTTTCCAGTGAATATTCAGGGCTGATTTCTTTTAGGATCAACTTGTTTGATCTCCTTGAAGTCCAAGGAACTCTCAAGAGTCGTCTTCAACACCACAGTTCAAAAGCATCAGTTCTTCAGCACTCAACCTTCTTTATAGTCCAACTCTTTCATCCATACATGACTACTGGAAAAACCATAGCTTTTATTTTGTTGGCAATGTAATGTCTCTGCTTTTTAATATGCTGTCTAGGTTGGTCATAGCTTTTCTTCCAAGAAGCAAGTGTATTTTAATTTCATGGCTTCAGTCACCATCTACAGTGGTTTTGGAGCCAAAGAAATAGTCTGTCACTGTTTCCATTGTTTCTCCATCTATTTGCCATGAAGTGATGGGACCAGAAGCCATGATCTTAGTTTTTTGAATGTTGAATTTTAAGCCAACTTTTTCACTCTTCTCTTTCACTTTCATCAAGAGGCTCTTTAGTTCCTCTTCACTTTCTGCCATAAGGGTGGTATCATCTGCATATCTGAGGTTACTGATATTTCTCCAGGCAACCTTGATTCCAGCTTGTGCTTCCTCCAGCCCGGCATTTCGCATAATGTACTCTGCATACAAGTTAAACAAACAGGGTGACAATATACAGTCCTGACATACTCCTTTCCCAATTTGGAACCAGTTTGTTTTTGTTCCATGTTCAGTTCTAATTGTTGCTTCTTTACCTGCACACAGATTTCTCAGGAGGCAGGTAAGGTGGACTGGTATTTCCATCTCTAAGGTTTTCCACAATTTGTGGTGATCCCCGATAGCTCAGTTGGTAAAGAATCTACCTGTAAAGAAGGAAACCTGGTTCAATTCCTGGGTTGGGAAGATCTCCTAGAGAAGGGATAGGCTACCTACTTCAGTATTCTTGGGCTTCTCTTGTGGCTCAGCTGGTAAAAAATCTGCCTGTAATGTGGGAAACTTAGGTTGGATCCCTGGGTTGGGAAGATCCCCTGAAGAAGAGAAAGGCTACCCATGCCAGTATTTTGTCCTAGGGAATTCCATATACTGTGTAGTCTATGGGGTCTCAAGGAGTTGGACACGACTCAGCAACTTTCACTTTCACAGAGTCAAAGGCTTTAGCATAGTCAATGAAGCTGAAGTAGATGTTTTTCTGGAATTCTCTTGCTTTTTCTATGATCCAACAGATGTTGGCAATTTGATCTCTGGTTCCTCTGCCTTTTTTAATCTCAGCTTGAACATCTGGAAGTTCTTGGTTCACGTACTGTTGAAGCCTTGCTTGGAGAATTTTGAGCATTTCTTTGCTAGGGTGTGAGATGAGTGCAATTGTGCAGCTGTTTGAACATTCTTTGACATTGCCTTTCTTTGGGATTAGAATGAAAACTGACCTTTTTCAGTCCAGTGTCCACTGCTGAATTTTCCAAATTTGCTGGCATATTGTGAGTATACAGATGACACCACCCCTATGGCAGAAAGTGAAGATCAACTAAAAAGCCTCTTGATGAAAGTGAAAGAGGAAAGTGAAAAAGTTGGCTTAAAGCTCAACATTCAGAAAATGAAGATCATGGCATCTGGTCCCATCACTTCATGGCAAATAGATGGGGAAACAGTGGAAACAGTGTTAGAATTTATTTTTTTGGGCTCCAAAATCACTGTAGATGGTGATTGCAGCCATGAAATTAAAAGACACTTACTTCTTGGAAGAAAAGTTATGACCAAACTAGATAGCATATTGAAAAGCAGAGACATTACTTTACCGACTAAGGTCCATCTAGTCAAGGCTATGGTTTTTCCAGTGGTAATGTATGGATGTGAGAGTTGGGCTGTGAAGAAGGCTGAGCACCGAAGAATTGATGCTTTTGAACTGTGGTGTTGGAGAAGACTCTTGAAAGTCCCTTGGACTGCAAGGAGATCCAACTAGTCCATTCTGAAGGAGATCAGCCTTGGGATTTCTTTGGAAGGAATGATGCTAAAGCTGAAACTCCAGTACTTCAGCCACCTCATGCGAAGAGTTGACTCACTGGAAAAGACTCTGATGCTGGGAGGGATTGGGGGCAGGAGGAGAAGGGGACGACCGAGGATGAGATGGCTGGATCGCATCATGGACTCGATGGACGTGAGTCTGAGTGAACTCCGGGAGTTGGTGATGGACAGGGAGGCCTGGTGTACTGCAGTTCATGGGGTCACAAAGAGTCGGACATGACTGAGTGACTGAACTGAACTGAACAGAGTGTAGCACTGTAATAGCATCATCTTTTAGGATTTGAAATAGCTCAACTGGAATTCCATCACTTTCGCTAGCTTTGTTCTGATCTCTATATTAATAAATTTGGAATTGAGGTCTCACTCAAGGTATTCATATTGCTTTTTTTTAAGGCAAAACACACAAATAAAGGGAAAAAAGCCTAAAACAAACAAAAGTGGCGGGAGGGGAGGCGGGGGGAACTTCCAGTTTTACTGAGGCAAGAATCTTGATTTATAAAAAAAAAAAAAAGATGTAAGAATCTCATCTCTATCATATCACATCACTCCTACAAAATAGCAATATAAAAGGTTCTCTTAGGTTACTTTAACGAATAAATGAAAAAATGGGTAATGTGATGAGCACACAGTGAGGGCTAAGGATCCATGCCTTGATTCGCCCAGAAAAGTAATGAGGAGTCACAAATCCATCTTCCCCATTCACTGTAGTTGGCTGCCCTCCTGGACCATGTTAGGTATTTTGTTCATCAGCCAGTTTTAAAGTTTGTGAGCAGTGTTCTGTCACTTGGAGGTTGTCTTTGGAAAGCAAACTGAACAAGGAAGCACACATACCAGTAACTGGATGAGTAACCCTCTAGTCCAGGGACAACTCTTCCACCACCATCTGAAACATAAACACAAGCAGAAGATTCCCCTGGGGCTGGAGGAGAGCTGGGATAAACACACTGGCATCCCCCTCCAGTCTGTGCCCCGTCCTGCCTGTTTCCTGGCTACCTGTGAAGTTCAACAGTCTCTCCCCTGTAGAGCCAGTGCATTGGGAGACCCACAGCCCTGACCTAAACCTTGCTTTGCCTGTGTGTGTTCAATCCCTCAGGCATGTCCAAATCTTTGTGACTCTATGAATTGTAGCCCTCCAGGCTCCTCTGTAAATGGGATTTCCCAGGCATGATTCTTGGAGTGGGTTGTCATTTCCTTTTCCAGGGCATCATCCTGACCCAAAGATCAAACCCATGTCTCCTGCATTGACAGGAGGATTCTTTACCAATGAGTCACTGGGGAAGTCCCCAAATCTTGCCACCAGGATCTCAAGTCTTCTTCTGCGAAAGAACTTGACCTTCTGTGAGCAGCCCAAGGGCACTGGATCACTTCCCTAAGCAGAGCACCCAGCATCACCTGGAGCCTGTGGTCTGGTCCTGGGGACCCAACCTCTGTGAATAAGGGAGTTTTAAGAACTGCCTATAAAACCACTTTTATAAATGGTATCCCCTGTTCCCATCACCTCCTTGGATCACCCCTCTGAGCCCTTTATCTGATGGCTTTGCCTCGGGATGGCTGATTGTTTTGACTTGATTTCTCCTGTGATCAGGGACAGGGGTCAGGAGATGGCCCTAGCTTTCGAGTAGCTTTTCTCAGCTGGCAGTGAACTAGCTCCTTCAGGAATTGAACTTGTGACCTTGCCTCTGTTGCCACCAGAGTTTAACCACTTGAACTAACCAATCAGGAAGAACTAAAGGCAGTTCTATCTTGTGTTTTGCCACGTTTCGAAAGCCAAAGAGGCCAGGACCCTCCTTGCACCCAAAGTTGACTCCCACACTCTCTTCTGTTGCCATGTGGGTGACCTTGGGGTTGTATTAAATTTTCAACTTTAGGCAGAACTTAGAGAAAGAAGTGTATGAGGCTGTGCCTAGACCTGGAAGAAGAAGCATCTGGGGATCTGGGAGTCCATCCCCAGTGGGGCTGGGAGTAGTGGGTGGTGGATGTGTGTGTCTCCTTTAGAATTCAAGAGGCTGCAGCAGGACAGGCAGCTGCCTGCACAGACAGAGCGTGTCCTATTCCCTGGATCAGGGTGCTCCAGTTCCTGTGGGCATGGCTTGCCCTCTCTTTGCAGGAAATGGGCTTGTGAAACATGTAGTGGCTCAGCTCTACACTAGACTTCCTGTGGCAGCCCTGGGTCCACACTGTTGGCTGGTAAACCAGCTCCAAGCACAAGCAGCTGTTCCTGGCTCTCGGTCAATGGGTCAGGGGTCAGGGGTCAGCCCCGCTTTCTCTCTGGGACCACCTGATCTGCAGGACCTTGCCAGGAAGGGAGGGCATCCAGATTCCAGACTCTGACCCACAGCCCACATGGGTGACTCCCTAGTACAGTGGGGGAGGCTGCTGACCCCTCTTGGCCATGTCTAATGAAAGACTGACCGCTCTGTGTTCTCTTATGACAAATTATATATTAGAAGACAGGAGATTTAGAAATTAATTCAAGATTAATTTGGGGTGAGTTGTACATGGAATTGTTTGGCCAACAGATGAAAAAATGAAATGTGTTCTACAGAGAAGGAAGACTGTAGACCCGTCACATTTTAATCCCATTTCCTGTGAAGAATTATCATGTCCTAAGACTCTTCCTGAAACTCCAATTAATCACCCAAGCATCAGCCTTGCCCACACCTTCCAGGAGCAGAAGCCAGGGTGCCACTAGTGTCTGGTAAAAGAGCCCATTTGAGGGCAGAAAAAACCCCAAATAGGTCCATACCAGCCTTAAGAGGAAAAGCAGAACAAAACAATAGGCAGAGTGCATCCAGACCAAGAAAAACTTTTATCTTTTTAAGTAAATGAGAAATAATTAAAAAAAAAACTTCTTTTATTTGAAGTTCTGTTAAAATTTAATGGCAGCTGAAACAATGCAGACCTCACCATCTCAGTAAAAGAAAAAAAATGGCAAATGACGGAGATTCCAGCTTATAAATGTGAAGCCTCTTTTGGTGGTGGATTGTGAGCGACTGAACTAAACTGAACTGTGGCTGAATACAGTTCAAATGCACATACACTAATGGAATCTACTAGGATCAGGTCCTAACTTCACGTGGTGCTGTGACCTGGAGGAAAACATACATTTTAAAGAAAGGCATGCTGCTATCTATAAAGCCCAAGCTGCACAAATAGCAAATCCTGAGATGAAATCACCCCGGAGAGGTGGTGCTCCATTCTGAAATATTAAAAGCTGAACTTTCTCTGCACATCTCTGAGTTTCAGGAAGCAGAATGCATCTGGACGGCTTTTTATGGCTTGGTTTTTCTCCTCACTCCGGTTTTCTACATGAGTGCACATTTGAGCGAGGATATATGTGAACAAGTAGACTAACCTTCAATAATGCATTTTATTTAATGCCCTATTTGGTCCGGTCATTTCCTGAAAACTACTCATGTGATACCTTATTTTCAAAGCCCTGGGAAAAAAAAAATCAAGCGAATTACGGTGAAACTTTGAAAGAACTGGAATGAAATGTAATTGAATATGCTTTCTGAGCAGTACACAGTACATTAAAAGGCCCCGCCATTAGGGAACTCACAGTGAACCCTCACGCCAGGGCTGTGTGCAAATGGGGTTGGGCCACGGTCAGCGAGGATGGAAGTTATGCCAGACCCTGTGGGAGAGAGTCCTTCTCTACACTGCGCTCCCCTCCTGGTCCACCTTGCACATCCCTATTGCTGCTTCCTCATTAAGGGAAACCATTTACAAGGGACTTGGGACAATGGCCCTTTTTTTTTTCTTCCCCCTGAAACATGAAGCTTATTGTTGAAGCAGTTGCTATACCTTCTATCTTCTGAAAGCCAGAAGATGTAGTTATCTGAAACATGACCTTAATTTGCAGAAAATGTGAAGACAGAGGAAAGGAGAAGCAGATGATGGAAAGGATGCCTTTTGTTGTTGTTCTTTTTTTAAATTTATCTTTTTAATTGAAAGATAATTGCTTTACAATATTGGTTTGATTTCTGCCATACATCAACATGAATTAGCCATAGGTGTACATATGTCCCCTCCCTCTTGAACCTGCCTCTTAACTCTCACCCTTTCCCACCCCTCTAGGTTGTTACAGAGCCCCAGTTTGAGTTTCGAGTCATACCGCAAATTTCCACTGGGTCTCTGTTTTTCAAATGGTAGTGTACATGTCTCCAAGCTACTTTCTCCACTAGTCCCACCCTCTCCTTCCTACTCCCTATGTCCAGAAGTCTGTTCTCTATGTCTGGGTCTCCACTGCTGCCCTGCAAATAGGTTTATCAGTTCCGTCTTTCTAGATCCCACATATATATGTTAATAGATGATATTTGTTCATCTCTTCCTGACTTACTCCACTCTGTATAATAGGCGCTAGGTCCATCCACCTCATCAGAACTGAGTCAAATGTGTTCTTTTATATGGCTGAGTAGTATTCCATTGCATATATGCACCACAGCTTTTTTATCCATTCATCTAGACAGGATGTTTTCATGTATATAAGTGATCAGGGTTGAGCTTATATTTTCTTGTTCAATTATTGTTATAAGTTTTCACACTCATATTTTCAAAATAGAGTAAGAGATTGAAAACCACATAGACTGACATGAAATCTTTTTAAGAACAGTTTTCCTCCCAACATAAAAGTGATTAAAGAGAAAGCACTCTGACCATGATGACTCATGAAAACCTGGGATTCTGCAGAAGAGAGCCTCAAGCCCAGCTTCCTCATTCTCTCAAGGGTCTGCTCTGTGCAGCTAGCAAAGTGCAGTGATTCACACTCGGTAAGGACCATGCTGCATCTGGTGTTTCTTTGATTCGGTAAGGACCACCCTGTGTCTTGAATCTCTCCTCTGAGACGGAAGCACAGAAAGAGGACTAGGTATTGTGAGGAGGAAAGACAAGTTTCTGTTTGGAATCTACGGGATTTGAAGTGTCTTTGGGACACTTTCAGTGTGGGCCTGCCTAGTCCCAGAGCCGATATGGGACCCAAAGTCTTAGGAGAGATGGAATAGGGGGCTGTTGGCTCATGCATGGTAACTAAAGTTAGCTGAGTACACGACAACCCCCCAGGAGAAGTGTGTTCGGAGAAAGAGGAAGAGCAAAAGTGCGACTCCAGAATGTATTTCAGAATGCAACGTTTTGGCAGAGGAGAAAACCAAGCCCAAGATGGAGTAGCTAAAAGTCAGTGTAAGAACCAGGAGTGGACAGAATCAAAGAAGCCAGGAAGAACATGTTCAAGAACCAGCCAGGGAGAAGGGGAAAGGTCAAGATGAAGGAGAAGACCCCGGACCCACAGAATGAGTAGGACTGGCCAGCTCATCCTAACCTCTGAGAGGCAGCAGCATCTTTTTCACTTGAATAGCAAAGATGCTGTTTGGGTTGGTGTTTATCCAGCCTTGAGGTAAGATGGCTGCATGCCACAAATCCTCAGACTTTGAGATTTTGGCTATTTCCAAATTGTAACCATTCAGGAATTTTGAAAATTTTAATAAAGTATAGACAGTGGTAATATGAAATGCTGGTCTCCAAAGGGAAGGACCAAAAGGGATTCTTTTCTCTGTTTCTAGCAAAATGTTTGCATTGAGAACATAGGCAGTGTATAGTTCATGTCTGTGACATGGAGGAATTCCTTTCTTATTCTCCAGGGGTTATGCCTTGTTGTTCCAGTTCCAAACAAGTTAAAAGTGCTTTGAAGGGAGAAAGCAATGAAAAGTGCTCTTTTTATGAAGCCCACAAACAAGGGCTCCAAAAATCCTATTAATCCAGTGTCTGGTTCATTCAGGATAATAGATAATAATACATCCACTAGGCTGAAACAACAAACAAGCAGAATCTCAAAGATGGGATCTGTGATTATTGTCAGATGGTGAAACTTCCCCACGTACATCTTTCAGGAACTTCCCAACTACCCTGAGGTTTGACCTTTGCCAGGGAAGCCCTTATGGCTCAGTGGGTAAAGAATCAACCCGCAATGCAGGAGACACGGGAGATGTGTGTTCAGTCCCTGGGTTGTGAAGATCCCCTGGAGGAGGAAATGGCAACTTACTCCAATATTCTTGCCTGGAAAATCACACGGACAGAGGAGCCTAGTGGGCTACAGTCCAAAGGGTCACAAAGAGTCGGACATGACTAAAACAACTAAACACACACACGTGATCCTTGCATTAGGAGTCTTCCCAGCCAACAGACCTCAGATGAGAAGGGGCCCTGGAAACTTGTTGTCTTACCATCCTGCCCACTGGGCACCTTCACATCCAGATATTAGATGTTTATGGTTGGTAGAAAGGGCACACAGTTTAGAGTAAAAAGACCAAGGTCTGAATTCCCATTTCACCCAGCAATGCGAAATCCAGCAATCATCTCTTAGAGATGTCGTTTAGATTTTTATTAAATTGGTGATGATCATACCCATTTCTTGATGTCTTTGTGAGGATCTAATATGTCAATATGTATGGAAATTCTTTGTAAGTGATAAAATTTAGTGTCTCCAGATCGCAGTGAAGAGTTTAAGCTCTCATGGGTGGGGAAACCCACCCATCACAGTAAAAGGGTGCTGTCTGAGATGTATTTCAGTCCTGGGGGGATGCGGTGTGTTCCTAAAGATGGAGTTTGTGGTGTGGAAGGTAAAGAGGTTTCAAGTATACCTTACACTGGAAATCCACGTGGTAGGTTGCTCCTCACTCTTGGAAAGGTCTCCTTTCTTCTTGCTTCTCTGGGATTTATTTTGCTTGAAGAATGGGGAGAGCTGAAAAACAGAATGGGTACCAGGGCTGGGTTCAAGAGAAAGAACGATGGAAGAGGTACCACAGTGCACCTGGCCAGTAGATCCCCTGTGCTAATCATCCCTTTTCATAATAGATGCCCAACTAGGGTCTCTTGAGAGTCCCTTGGATTGTAAGGAGATCCAACCAATCAGTTCTAAAGGCAATCAACCCTGAATATTCATTGGAGGACTGATGCTAAAACTGAAACTCCAATACTTTGGCCACCTAATGATGCAAAAAGCTGACTCATTGGAAAAGACCCTAATGCTGGGAAAGATTGAAGGCAAAAAGAGAAGGGTGCAACAGAAGATGAGATGGTCAGATAACATCACCAACTCAGTGGACATAAATTTGAGAAAACTCCAGGAGAGCGTGAAGGACAGGGAACCCTGTCTTGTGGCAGTCTACGGGGTTGCAAAGAGTTGGACACAACTTATCAACTGAACAACACCTAGCATCTACTTTTCCCAGCCTGACTTGCAACTTTCCCATTTGGCAAGTGTCCCCCAATGGGATTGAACTCATATAGAAGGGACCACTGGAAGTGGCTAAGGTTTCTGGAAGCCCTTGAGCCTCTTCCAGGCTTCCTTCCTTCCTTCTTCACCACCTAGATACAGGTGACAGTGACATCCTTAACATGAAAGAAGCTTGGGTCTCTGAGTCTCCTCAAGGAAAAGACCCACCTCAACCAGGAATACCCACATTGGATGACTACATGGATGAGATATAAAGTTTACTTTTATCTTTGTAAATTTTGGGTGATCTATTGGCCTAGCCCAGCTAATTTCCAGTCTTTGTCCTGAGCTAGAGGTCCATCTAGTCAAGGCTATGGTTTTTCCAGCGGTCATGTATGGATGTGAGAGTTGGACTGTGAAGAAGGCTGAGTGCTGAAGAATTGATGCTTTTAAACTGTGGTGTTGGAGAAGACTCCTGAGAGTCCCTTAGACTGCAAGGACATCCAACCAGTCCATTCGAAAGGAGATCAGCCCAGGGTGTTCTTTGGAAGGACTGATGCTAAAGCTGAAACTCCAATACTTTGGCCACCTCATGTGAAGAGTTGACTCATTGGAAAAGACTCTGATGCTGGGAGGGATCGGGAGCAGGAGGAGAAGGGGACGACAGAGGATGAGATGGCTGAATGGCATCACCAACTTGATGGACATGAGTTTGGGTGAACTCTGGGAGTTGGTGATGGACAGGGAGGCCTGGTGTGCTGCAATGCATGGGGTCGCAAAGAGTCGGACATGACTAAGCGACTGAACTGAACTGAACTGAACTGAGAGGGACAGAACTAACTTCCTGGTTTCACATATATTCCAGACCAATCCAAGTGTATGGAGTTTTCAATACTGATTCAGGACCAAAGTCTTTAAAAACTGCAGAGGATCCATCCATTTGCCAGCTGTTATTATTTAGTCACTCATTCATGTCCAAAACTTTTGTGACCCCATGGACTATAGCCTGACAGATTCCTCTGTCCATGGGATTTTCTAGGCAAGAATACTGGGGTAGGTTGCCATCTCCTTCTCCAAGGGATCTTCCTGACCCAGGTCTTGAGCTCATGTCTCCTGCATTGGTAGAAGGATTTTACCACTGAGCCAATAGGGAAGCCCCCATTTTCCAGTAGCTTCTCTTTTATCTTTAAGGTATTTGACTCAGTGACAAAAAGCAGCTGGCTGGAGCCAAAGTGGGCAGCTGTTGTCTTTTGCCTAGGATTTGTGCCACCTGCTACCACCAGATGTGCTCTGGTTAGGACTCCATGGCTCCAGGCTACAAAGACGCAGTCAAGGTAGTCCAGGGAGGTCAAGACAATGGCACAGATGTGGAGGGATGTAGCCACAGCACCCAAGCCTTGGGCAACTTGGAACTGACCCTGAATTAGGGGGCAACAGGGCCTCTTTTATGCCATATCAGTTTCTTTCTGCACATGTGCTGTTTCATCCTGTTTCTACCAGGCTTGCCCTTACTCACTCATCATTCCTTTTCCGCTGTAATTAAATGAGCACATGGAAGCCATTCCTTTCAAGTTTTGACTTCTTGTGACCTTTGGGCTGCAATACCCAACCAGCAACAGATAATGTTGCTCTTTTCTTTACATCAAGTTCCTAAGGACTGCTTTTCCTGTTTTTCTTTTTAAGTTAGACCTTGGGACACAGGTGAGTCTCGGGGTCCTGCCTCCCCGACCAGTCTAGCCAGACCTTTGGTATTTGAAATATGGCTTTTGGGGGCAGCCGCAATTGGGGCAAAGCAGATGTTATCTGTGAGAAATGTGAAATGGCAGCTTGGGAGTAGCATCTTTGACACAACAGCCAACAGTAAAGTGCTAAATAAAATTGGCTGTTCTTACATATTACAAATATAAATATACACATAATAATTTTTCTGCCAACTAGGTTTTAGGCACTGTGTTAAGATGTTTATGGAGAAGGAAATGGCAACCCACTCCAGTATTCTTGCCTGGAGAAACCCATGGACGGAGGAGCCTGGTGGGCTACAGTCCACGGGGTCGCAAAGAGTTGGACACAACTGAGAGAATAGTCTAGTCTTGTTAAGATGTTTAGAAAACAAATTATAAATAGCCCTTATTTTATCAGCTAAACTGTTTATTATTAGAGTTAGATTAAATCATGCATAATAATAAAATTATTGTTACTCTCTGCTGCTGCTGCTAAGTTGCATCAGTCGTGTCTGACTCTGTGCAACCTCAGAGACAGCAGCCCACCAGGCTCCCCCGTCCCTGGGATTCTCCTGGCAAGAACACTGGAGTGGGTTGCCATTTCCTTCTCCAATGCATGAAAGTGAAAAGTGAAAGTGAAGTCACTCAGTCGTGTCTGACTCTTGGGGACCCCATGGACTGCAGCCTACCAGGCTCCTCCGCCCATGGGATTTTCCAGGCAAGAGTACTAGAGTGGGGTGCCATTGCCTTCTCCATGTTATTCTCTAGATAAGGACTTTCTTATATGAATTTCTGGCATGGCTTCTGGGGTATTTTGTTTAAATACCATCTGATGTGGCTGTTGAACATGTGACTGCTGACCACTTGAAATGCTGGTGTCATGGAGGAATGCAATTTTAATCTAATTTGATTTAAGTTTAAACAATCACACATGTAGCCAGTGACTTCTGTATTGGATAGGACAACATTACACAATTAATTGATGCTTTTGAGCTGTGGTGTTGGAGAAGACTCTTGAGAGTCCCTTGGACTGCAAGGAGATCCAACCAGTCCATTCTGAAGGAGATCAGCCCTGGGATTTCTTTGGAAGGAATGATGCTAAAGCTGAAACTCCAATACTTTGGCCACCTCATGTGAAGAGTTGACTCATTGGAAAAGACTTTGATGCTGGGAGTGATTGGGGGCAGGAGAAGAAGGGGATGACAGAGGATGAGATGGTTGGATAGCATCACTGACTCGATGGGTGTGAGTCTGAGTGAACTCCCGGAGTTGGTGATGGACAGGGATGCCTGGCGTGCTGCGATTCATGGGGCTGCAAAGAGTCGGACATGACTGAGCAACTGAACTGAACTGAACTGATTCTTGTCTTTTCTACCCAGATCACCCAAAGAGATGCTTAGGTAAATAGGTAATAGGACTCATTCCAAGGAAAGCCACTCAGTATATCCTATTTACTGCTGCTGCTAAGTCGCTTCAGTCGTGTCCAACTCTGTGCAACCCCAAAGACAGCAGCCCACCAGGCTCCCCCGTCCCTGGGATTCTCCAGGCAAGAACACTGGAGTGGGTTGCCATTTCCTTCTCTCTTTCCTACCTGCTCTCAAACTAACCTTAACCAGCACCCGAACCCCAGGCTGCAAATCAATCAGCCAGCCACAGTGGCAAAACAGAGCATCCTGTTCCATCTTGAAGAAGCCCGGCCACTCTGGGTAATCTATCCATGGACCATCATACTGCTCAAGATGACATTCCTCAAAACTGGATCTGAAGTCTGATTTGCTAAGAGGAAAGTGTGTATATCCACATCTTGCTTGGGGTAAAGGGAACCAACAGTGCAAAGTGGTCATCATGGGGCGTGGGCTGAGGTGGGTAGGCAGGGAGGAGGGGCAGGGCTGACCACGGGGCAACAGGAAGACTCAGCATTACTCGGCATCTGAGGCTCTGCCCACGGGTGCGGTGATCCCAGACGGCTGAGGTGTTGCCTGCCATCTGGTAGCAGTTGGATGGAGAGTTCACTCTGATGAAACCAAGCCAGACAGCTGGCATCAGATATCAGAAAACGCGAAGTCCAAAGTCCACAGTAGCTTTTAACAGAGTTGCCTCTGAGCCCGGGGTTCTGTGAACGGGGGCTAGGGACTCATCCACAGAGCTCACCAGGGAGGTGAGGGCTCACTGAATTTATTAGTGTGCTGTTAATAACCCTATTTTGTGCTCATATGGGAGTACATGGCATGTTTATTATGAAACTGGTGTTAGCTTGTGGGCCAACCGTGTGTCAGCATGCAGAACACCACTCTGGGTTTTTTCCAAAATGATTGGAAAATCCTTTCTCCAGTAGTGCATCTCAACTTTGTGAAACATCCCACTATTGGCCCTAATAATAATAATAATGGTTAATCAGAGAGAAATTACCAAACACAGGTTTTCTCAGAAATGATCACCAGAGATGAAAATTCCCTAGTGATGCCCTGGAGGAAGCCCCATGCTCCAGTCAGTTGGGATCCTTGAAACAGCATCACTTCTCTGACATTCATCACAGAAGCTTTGTTTCGGTTCAGTCACTCTTTGTGACTCCATGAACTGTAGCACACCAGGCCTTCCTGTCCATCACCAACTCTCAGAGTTCACCCAAATTCATGTCCATTGAGTCGGTGATGCCATCCAACCATCTCATCCTCTGTTGTCCCCTCTTCCTGCCCTCAATCTTTCCCAGCATCAGGGTCTTTTCAAATGAGTCAGCTCTCCAAATTAGGTGGCTAAAGTGTGGGAGTTTCAGCTTCAACGTCAGTCCTACCAATGAACACCCAGGACTGATCTCCTTTAGGATGGACTGGTTGGATCTCCTTGCAGTCCAAGGGACTCTCAAGCGTCTTCTCCAATGCCACAGTTCAGAAGCATCAATTCTTCGGCTCTCAGACTTCTTTACAGTCCAACCCTCACATCCATACATGACTACTGGAAAACCATAGCCTTAACTAGACGGACCTTTGTTGGCAAAGTAATGTCTCTGCTTTTTAAAATGCTGTCTAGGTTGGTCATAACTTTCCTTCCAAGGAGTAAGCGTCTTTATCTGCCACCAAAATTCCACTGACCAAAATGGACAGAAAGGGCACAGCTCCTTGGGATGTTTGCAGCAATGATTTTGTGAACTGAGCAGAGGTCACTAAGCTGCAAACAGAATTCTTTTCATTAAAAATGACGGTTCCCATGCTCAGATGTAAAGAAAAAAGCTGTCATTCTGTCTCCATCCTACCCTTCTTTGGCATGAGTTACTAAGCCCCGTCCTGGAAAGAAGCCAACAGTGCATATCATTAAACCCCACTTCTGAGGAGCTGTGAATTTTTCAGTGTGATATCACACACATGCAAATGAAAATCCGTGTCTGCCAGACTCCACTGTAATAAGAACATTTTTAGGAAGGTGAGGATGTGTAAGACACGGTGATAATCCTGAGACATAGCGGAAAAGGAACAGAGAAGCTGTGCTTTCTCCCAGAAGGTGGTTTCCTCCAGGCCCATGTTGAAAAGACATTAGCGGGGAGATCCAGGGACCAGAAGACATGGCAGCAGGAAGCGCAGCCCAGTGGATTTATGAGGCCTGGGGTTGGACACCTCGGAGCTGCTGGCCCGGCTGGGCTCCTGGGCCTCTCAGTCCAATGGCTGGAAGGTTTCCAAACCTTTTAATTGATTGGTTTCTCTGATCAAAAACATTGAAACATCCGGAGGCTGTGAGTTCTTTTGCAGTTCTGTTCCAGTTACAAAGTGGACTTGAACGATACCAACGATGACTTTGTTCCAACCCTAAATCCATAAGGGATTATAATCTTAGGATATTTTGGAATGTGTAGTGGACTCCACTGTGCTCAGTCGCTCAGTCGTGTCCAACTCTTTGCAACCCTATGAACTGTAGCCCGCCAGGCTCCTCCATCCATGGGATTTCCCAGGCAAGAATACTGGAGTGAGCTGCCATTTCCTTCTCCAGGGGATTTTCCTGACCCAGAAATGGAAGCTGCATCTCCTGCGTCTCCTGCGTTGCAGGCAAAGTCTTTACTCACTGAGCCACTGGGGAAGCCCACTGCTAGATAGTTTTATTTCAGAAATACCCAAGGGCAGTGTGATGAGCTTCCTGGTTCTAGGGTGTCCCTAGTTATAGAAAGTGTCCTAGTATAAAGGTGTGAGGAAAAACTTCTGATTCTTCAAATATAAGGGGAAAAGGAATAAATGAAAAAACAAGGAACATAAATGTTGAAAGGATAAAAGAATATTCAAAAAGAAATTAAAGTACCAAGAGGCCCTTCCATGACTGCAGACTATAAGCATCCTATAAGCAATGCAATTTGTTAATGATCACGGGCGACGTACCTTCCTGTCTGGCCATGTGTCTACTGGTCCATACCCCTCATCCTCCTAGCTGGGCAATACCAATGTTCTCTTCATTGATTCCATCCTCTTCCAGCCCCATGAAGGCCCAGGGGTTGGGGTGGGAGAAGGGGGCAGGGCAGTGGCTTCTTGCTCATCATTTCTCTGGGGGTGGAAATCATACATTTGGGCCGGGGAGATCCCCTGGAGGAGGGAATGGCAACCCACTCCAGTATTCTTGTCTGGGAAATCCCATGGATGGAGGAGGCTGGTGGGCTACAGTCCATGGGGTCACAAAGAGTTGGACACAACTTAGCAACCAAACAACACCACCATCCATTGACCACGAGGGCTTGACTCAGGTGAGCAGCTCTGAAAACAGTAAACCTGTGGAGCAGCGCATCCTGTCCTGTAAACCCTTCAGTCCTTTAGGTTTAACGTCCTCGTTCTTTACCTGCCTCATGCCAGTTGCAAGGATGTCCCTTCAGGCAGTAGAATCCATTATCTGGAAGCATGACGATAAAACCAAATCAAAGAGCCAGAGACGTTAAAAGAGTAAATGAGACACCTCCCATTCTTCTGGGATTCCAGCTGAGCATGTCAGGCTGAAAATTCCAGACCACAGTGCCTATGCAGACAAGCTGGGCATGTCCCTACAGGGCTTGCAGGCAGGTGATCGAAACTGCCCCTTCCCCTAGTTTCCACCTCTAGCGTATTTATTAGACTCCTTGAAATTGATCGGGGATGTGATTTTTCTAAAAGAATTTGCATAAGTTTAGATCGCTACTTTGTATCTGGTCCTTTCTCCTCAAGAGAAGTGGGGGGGCTTTGGGACCCCCACCTCTTGAGATTGGGGTTACCAGCCAAGATGTGAAGCTCATCTCCACACCCCACCCTGCCTCACCTGTACAACCACCAAGCTGCAGAAGCCACAGACCAGCCAAGGATGAGCCAGAGAGTTCTCAGGAGAACCTGACGTGTCTAGAGTGTGTGGACAGCAGGGCTGGTGCCCGACTCCCACCTGGAGAAAAGTGTCAGATGATGACGGGCATCCGGGGGGCCTCCCAGGGGAGACATACCAGCCAGGAGAGGGGCCTGCACACCCAGCATCACGCAGGGTGAGGATCTAGAGAAGTCCGCACAGGCCGAGGGGACTCAGGACAAATTCCATCTAGAAGCTGATTACTAAAACTCTGAGTACTGCTATTAAGAAGAAAGCAGAGAATTGCCTGGTGGTCCAGTGGTTAAGACTCCAAGCTACTGATGCAAGGGTTCCATCCTCAATTGAGAGCTGAGATACCACATGCCATGAAGCATGGTCAAAAGATAACAACAACAATAACAACAACAACAAAATTGTACACTCAAGAAAACAATTTGGACCTGGGAAACTGAGATCATCAAACTGATACTGACTGCAGAGAATATCGAGGAAAGGGTACAGGGAATATACACCGTTGTTAGCACTGGTTAAGTCAGGTGAGAAAATTTTCAAATAATTTTTACTTTATTAAGTATACTTTTTGCGTTTCACCAGTGCTTTGAGAAGGGTGTGTATCATCCTCTGTGACTAACTCCAACAATAAAGTTACCTCATTCTGTAATAAAAAGTAGGGAAAGCAAGATTTTTATGCTATTTTCAATTTCTTATGCCTTACTATCAAAATATCTGGTCTTGGGTGACAACTGCTGTGTTTCCAAAAGAGAGAAACTTCAGAAACGGAATGGTTTTCAGTCTTTGGAAAAAGATGCACTGATGTTCAGAACTTAAACTTCTCTTAGCTAAAAAGGCAGGTGCGTGTTTTAAGAGCACTTGTACCAAGACGTTTTGCATCAGTAAAGTTCTGACAGCATAGAATATTAAATTAACCAGTGTCCCGTTCAAATCCATTTCGATTTATTGGTCCATTGAACTTTGGCGTTTCTTCTGGCATACGTGCAGTAAGTTCAGAAGAAATGGGAAGACCTCTATTTCCTGCTTTTCCCCCTTGGTCTCCTGTTTTCCTCTTTGTCTCATCTGCTGTATAAATTGATATCTGTATCTCTGGAAAGAATAATAAAATCTCGTGATTTTCATAGATGGAAATCTTGCTTTTTTGCTCAAATTGTGAAAATAATAAAGCTGTTAGTGGACACTTCAACATTGCTCTTGGAAGCTCTAACTATGAGCTCTCCATCCTAGGTTTGTCCAGTCTCAAGTCAAGGAGATCATTTTTGTGTTTATTTTCACCGGCTGAGCCAAGTGAGAGGTGGCCTAATTGATATTTCTTCTCCACAACCTGAGGAAAGAAATTCTCTCTGCTGATCTGGGCTAAACATGACGCGGAAAGTGGTTCAGTGGTTTAAGCGATGGGGCGAGTCAGTAGGGTCTGGTTTGTCTCTTCTCTCTGTAGATGGTACCTCCTCCAGGCACTGGGATAGCGTCCCTTCTATAGCTCAGAACTCCTGGCCCCCACAGGTCTCTTGTACTTTTCTCTTGTAAATGGTGTACTTTACATTAGGGGTACTCTGTGCTATAAATCAAACCTTTATGCCTGTTTTAAATTAGGATTTACTATTTGGCATTTTAAGGAGGCCCAAAGAAATATTTCCAAGGAATTAGACTGGGATATTAGCAGCTTTCTTGCCAAAAGTCAAAAGACAAGATAGCCACCTGCATATTTTAATATTAAGTACTAATTCTGATGAGGTGGTGCCCATGTTTTAATAATTACTACATGTGTGATTTATTGGATTTAATCAGAGCCTTATTTGCAGCATGCTTGGCCAGAAATCAGTTGAGTAAATATTTAAGACCTGTATCAGCTCCAGTTCCTACCCTTGTTTTTAAAGGTATCGGTGAAGATAAATTAGCCTTTGTTATGAATGCCTTTAATGATGCCGTGGTGACATAAAAAAAGATAATACATATTAACCCACTTTGTAGCTGTTTTCCTTTGCACTGCTGACATGTCAGCCTGATGCCTTATGCTATTTAAAATATGAAAAACTGGAGCTTGCCTCCAAAGTCGTTTATAGTTGGAAAAAAGGCTCGAATTAATAAATCGGTATGATGCTGGGGACCCAAGGAGCCATTCCAGCTATAAAATAACAGGTCTGGGGGCCTCTCTATTTCCGGGTAGTTAAGAAGCAGTAATGAAATGGGCCTCTCCAGGAGGCAGCTGGTTTTCAATCAGTCTGTCTGTGTTTCTGTGCTCACAAGCCACCTGCAACACTGGAGAAGATCTGAGCATCCCCTTGCCCTGAGGGGGCCCACATCCACTCCAAAGAGGAAGCGATGGAAAGGCTGCCTGCGAGATGGAAGCTGTCACCTTTGCACCATGACGATAGCTCAAGAAGACTTTGAGACGGAAGTCCCATTCCCTTTCTCACCAAATCCCCCAAGGATGATGAGACAAAGGCTCTGCTTACTGCTCACACAACATTGAAAAGGCAATAACAGCAAAAATCATGGCTCATTTTCAGTGCAAATGATCCCACTCAACTCAACGGGAAAAAAGTTAGACATTGGGGTGGTAGGGTCTATTTTTTTGGCCTTATCTACCTGAACATCATTAAATGCTGGGGTGAATCTAACAAGACAAGAAAAACCAAGTGGGCTTGGGTGGTGATGGAATTGTCTTTAAAAATTATTTCAAAATATGCAGAATCCAATGTTGACCATTCTTTTTTTTTTTTTGTAATATTTTGTTGTTGTCGTTCAGTTGCTTAGTCGTGTCCAACTCTTGTGCCTCCATGGACTGTAGCCTGCCAGGCTCCTCTGTCCATGGGGTTTCAGCAAATGAAATATAAATATAACTGAAATCACTGCAAAATTCCAAATGTTACAATTTGGGCTCCAACATGAGAAAGTAATTAAAGAAATTGCTTTGAAAATTCAGCTGACTTTCAGATGAGGACTGGTATGGAATAGTTAACGATCTAATAGATCATCTTTTTAAAAGCTGCCTTTACAGCCCATAAAGCATCATCGCTCAGTCTAAAAGGTGAGCTGCAGGCTTAGTTCTCCAGGGGGCTGTGCCCTGGGCTGGAAACAATCAGGGAAAAGCCCAATTTCAAGACTCCTCACTCTTTGGCTTCTCAGAGACTCTCAGAAATGGTACCAAGGAGGCTAGGATGACAGCAGTTTGAAGAGATGGGCATGCTCATGTGTGAGGCCCCTGGACAGAGGTGATTAATGTCTAGCATGCAAACCCTGGAGCAAGCAGAGGGAAACGGTTTTGAGCAGCCCCTGGTTGTCCATTCATTCACTGAGTGCAGCAGTGAAGGAGGGAAGGACCCTTCCCTCATGGAGCTTAGGTTCCAGTGGGGAGGCAGGTGGGCACGTGCTTCGGTCCAGTGGGCTGTGTGGCAGGTGGTGGCTCAGGGAAGGAGGGGAGTACAAGAAGCACAGGGCCACAGAAGAGGCAGGAGGCCAGCGGGGGACGCTGTGTGTGTGCCCGGAGGGACACACGGCAAGTAACTCAGGGGAAGGGAGCCAGCCAGAGATGCGGGTATTTGGGGCCAAATCTCATCATGGGGGTTGGAAGACGGGAAAGAGAGTTCTCGGCAGAGGGAAGAGCAAGTATGAAGCCCTGATGTGCAGTCGTCTTGGAAATGTTCCCGGCAGAGCAGAGATGAGACTGATGTAGCTGGAACCGTGTCTGAGCCCAAGGGTGACGGGGGTGAAACCTGCGGGATGGGCCGAAGGAGGTCCCGTGTCCTCGGTTAGAAAGATTTTGACCATTCTGCAGGGCACGGCAGGGGTGAGTTGCATTTGAGAACTGTAGTGATGCCACCTGGCAAAGTTCTAAATGATGGTTCAGGTGGCATCTGAAGAATAAACTGGAGGAGCAGTTTAATAAACTGGGTAAGAGGTGTTGGCTGGGTTCCAGGCTGTGGTGCAGGGCAGCAGCCACGGAGCTGAAGGTGAGAAGTGGTCCCACTTTGCAGGTGTGTTGGATGTGGGTGGACAAGAGGACAAGTCTGAGGGGTCTGGCACAGAGCAGCTGGAAGGACGGAGTTTCCATCCTCATTTGCTTCCTCTGGCTGCGTAACAAAGCCCCACAGACTGTCCAGTTCTCCCAGCCGGCTTCTGCTGTCACCCACAAGCATTGGTGTCCTCGGTCTCTGCTGCACCAGCCAGTCTCTGCCTTCATCTTCACGTGGTCTTCTCTCCGTGTGCCTGTGTCCAAATGCCCCTCTTCTTAAAAGGACACCAGTTATGTTGGATTAAGGGCCCACCTACTCCAGTATAACTTCACTTCAACTAAACTAATCTGCTATGAGCCCATCTCCAAGTACAGTCACATATTCTGAAGTCCCAGGGGTTAGCACTTCAACACAGGAATTTGGGAGAGACATAAGTTAAACCATAGCACTCTTTCCATGTGAGAAAGACTATGAGAGTATTTAACCCATTGCACTCAATTGATGTGAGAAAGACTCGAGAGTATTTAACCCATAGCACTCTATTGGTGTGAGAAAGACTCAGGAGTAGCAGGTTTGGACCTAAGGCCTGCTTATGTTCTAAGGGGAGACGTTAAGTACAAAGCTGAGATATAAATCTGGAATTCAGAGATGTTCAGACGAAATATAGAAGTCCATCAGTTAAGCACAGGTGTATTTAAAGTCAGGCTCTGGGTAATATTGCTTATAGAGGGACTATGTGCGGAAGAGGGAAGGGATGTGAGAACTAAACTCTGGGGCACACTTTTAGAAATAAAGAGGGGAGGAGGGATCAGAAAAAGAGTGTTCAGTAAGGAAGGAAGGAAACAGACCAGAGCACGTGACACCTGGATGCAGGTGAAGGCTGTGGTCTAATGCAGAGGAGCGATGGAGCAGATGCTTCTGCCCACACTGAGAACTGGATTCAGCATCAGACTTGTGTACACAGTTTTCTTGGAGCTCTTAGGGTGAAAGGTTAATGGAAGTGAGTTCAAGACAGAATGGGGTGAGAGTAACTGGAGATGATAAATATAGAAAAAAATATTTGTGAAGTTTTGCTGTGAAGGCAAATAGAGAAATGAAACAGTTGTTGTTGGAGCTGTTTTTTTTTTTTACAACAATATAAATTTGTTGAGCTCTTCACACAGATGGCACCACCCTTATGGCAGAAAGCAAAGAAGAACTATAGAACCTCTTGATGAAAGTGAAAGAAGAGAGTGAAAAAGTTGGCTTAAAACTTGACATTCAGAAAACTAAGATCACGGCATCTGGTCCCATCCCTTCATGGCAAATAGACGGGGAAACAGTGGAAACAGTGAGAGACTATTTTTTGGACTTCAAAATCACTGCAGATGGTGATTACAGCCATGAAATTAAGAGATGCTCGCTCCTTGGAAGAAAAGCTATGACCAATAGACAGCATATTAAAAAGCAGAGACATTACTTTGTCAACAAAGGTCCATCTAGTTAAAGCTATGGTTTTTCCAGTAGTCATGTATGGATGTGAGATTTGGACTATAAAGAAAGCTGAGCACCAAAGAATTGATGCTTTTGAACCGTGGTGTTGGAGAAGACTCTTGAGAGTCCCTTGGACTGCAAGGAGATCCAACCAGTCAATACTAAAGGAAATCAGTCCTGAATATTCATTGGAAGCACTGATGCTAAAGCTGAAACTCTAATACTTTGGCCACCTGATGTGAAGAATTGACTCATTTGAAAAGGCCCTGATGCTGGGAAAGACTGAAGGCGGGAGGAGAAGGGGAATAACAGAGGATGAGATGGTTGGATGGCATCACTGATGCAATGGACATGAGTGTGAGTAAACTCTGGGAATTGGTGATGGACAGGGAAGCCTGGTGTGCTGCAGTCCATGTGGTCACAAAGAGTTGGGCATGACTGAGCTACTGAGCTGAGCTCTTCACATGGCTCCTCCACTGTCCCGTGATCACTTAGCTCTTGCTCTTACTTGGAAGAGTACCTTGCTCCTCTTTCATATTAAGCCTCTAGAACTTCCTCCTCTACCCTCATCCTCAGCTACTGACCTCATCTCTCTCCTGCATCCTTGAGAAAAAGACAGCCCACCCTTGAACTGTATGGGTTTGGGCTGCACTGGTCGAGTTATATGCAGACTGTTTTCAATCTAAATATAGCGCTACAGGGTCTGTGGTTGATTTAATCCACTGATGTGGTGTGGAGGATACAGAGGAAAAAGCCAACTTTAGGACTTGAGCACCTGTGGATTTTGGTACCCATGGTGGGTCCCGGAACAAAAGCCCCAGGGAAACCAAGGGGGGGGGGGGCAAACAGAAGAGAGTTTCCACGTCCTTCTGACACACATCCAGGGAACTGCACATTTACCTTTGTTCCTCTTCCAATGAGTGATCTGTCCATCTCCTAGAGCAAGCCCTGTGGAATTGGAACCGCTGTTCTGTTGTCTACTTGTGAATATCATTGTATTTTGACTAAATCATCCACTTTTTCTCTCCCCTGTATCATTCCACTCATGTACAAACACGCTATAATTTCTCTCACCTTAAAAAAATCTCTTGATCCCCACACCCCTCCAGCTACCGCTCTACTTCTTTTGCTGCCAGCTCCCCCCACCCCCCGCCACTTTACTGCAAACCCTTCAGCTACTATCCACCTTCCCTTGACGTCCAGAGTCTCTTCTTATGGCCCATCTGGAGTCACCGAGGTCAAACTATTGCTCCCATCACTCTAAGGAAATAGTTCTCAAAGTTATCAACGCCCTTCTTGTTGTAAACTCCAGTGACCAATTTCCCATCGAATAAGTAGCATTTTATGTGGGCCTTCCCCAGTAAAGAACTACCCTGCCAATACAGGAGCTATAACAGAGGCAGGGTTGATCCCTGGGTTGGGAAGATCTCTTGGAGGAGGGCATGGCAACCCACCCCAGTATTCTTGCCTGCAGAGTCCCACGGAGCCGGGCGGGGCACAGTCTCTAGTGTCACAGACAGTTGGACATGACTGAAGTGACTTAGCACACTTGCATGCAGCGTTTTATACAGCATCCTTCATTCCTGTCTGAGATATTTTCCTCACCTGCATCTCTATGTATATGTAATATTTCTTACAACTGTTCTGCGCTTGGCATACTCTTACTTGTGTTGTGATAAGCCATCGCGGTTGTGACAGTAGGCACACTAAGGGCGATTGACTACAGGAAGTCACAGCAATTGTTCACTTCCTCAGGGAGCTCCCCATGTGGGTGGGGAGGCCAAGGGCGCAGATTCAGGTGAGGGCAGCATCCTGAGTGCTCTGGGCTGGTCGAGGTGCCCAAGATGGTCCACTGTGCTGATTTCAGGGAAGATTTCAGAGAACAGGAGGAAAGCAGGCGAGCGCACTTTCCTGGAGCCACAGATCTGGTGAGGAGGGTGGTGTGACGTTGACGTGCAGGCAGAAGAAATCGAAGAGGTAGGATGTTTAAGCAGTTTCCTCTGAGCTGGAAGTTACCCTTGGGCAGCAGTAAGTGATAACCCTGGAAACATCCTTTACTTATTTTAGAAGAACTTACGTTGCTGGCTGAAAAGCTGACTTCATTCTGTGTAGGGGAAGAGACAGGAACATCTCAAAGCAGGACCCACCAAAGCAGACGTCGAGAGGAAGCCGCTCAGAAGCAGATGAAATCCGCGTCCCTGAGAAGCAAACTGAATGATGTTGATGGAAGCAGGAAGACTATGTGTGAGGATGACTTCACCGGGATAAGCTTATTTCTGAGCCTTTGTGCTTCTGATGGGGAAGAGACTTCGGCATCACATAGTCCTGTGGGAACACTTCCAGCCTAGATGGTGATGGTGAACGCCGTGCTTTATAAACTCAGTCCTCTCAGGTGACAGGCAGGGAAGGCTTGCTTCTGCATCAGAAGAGTTATTAATACATCATTAACAGCTTCCGTGGCGGAGCTCACAGAATCTGAGTGGCAAGCCTGCTTTGGGAGACAGGGTAGGCGGAGAAAAATATGCTGCTCACGTGGGGGCTGGGAGGTTCTGGAAAATCCCAAAGGGTGCACATGCAGGGACCAGAGTATTAACTGCTGGAGAGGGGAGCCAGGGCTCTCTGGGTATTCCCTCTGCCAACAGACACGCTCACTCTCTATTGCACACACACACAACATCACTCACACTGCATCACAAACACACATACACTGCATCACACACATACACACAGACATATATGTTCTGCACCACATACAAATACTCTGCACCACACGTACACACACATCCTGCATCCCACACAGCATCACACATACACACACTCCATCAGACACACACACGACATCACACACATCACATATGGTGCATCACACACACACGTATATTGCATCACACCTACATCACACACGCACTCCATCACATGCACACAGCATCACATATACACACTCATGGCATCACACGCACAGCATCACACATACACACACTCCATCAGACACACACACGACATCACACACACCACATACAGTGGATCACACACACACGTATATTGCATCACACCTACATCACACACACACTCCATCACACACACAGCATCACATATACACACTCAAACCACATCATGCACACACTTGTATCACACTTACACACACATTTTATGTTAGATACACATATCTCTGGTGGTGTCATGTTCCTGAATAAATAAATGCATGAATACCTTAAATAATCAGAAAATAGCTGAATTTCTTGATCACTTTGTTGTGAAAATTACATTTCCTCTTAAAACTAAAAGTCCTCTTAGGGGGTGAAAAACAAAAGTTAATGGAAGATAGAATAATAAAGTTGGAAAAGAAACATTTATTGAAATATTTAGAGTTCCTATTTTACAATGTTCTCTTTCTCTACAGGAGTGAGAAATAGTTATCTTTAAACTAGCAAACTAAAACAATAACAATTACAAAACTTATGTCTTGATATGTGTCCTTTAAAACTAGATCGTTCTTAAAATAATTTATAGCATTTTGGATATTACAATGTTTTCGTGATGCTTTTGTGCATCACAAACATATATATAATGAAAGAATTGTTTAAAATACATCTTAAGGATCTTGACATCAATGTAAACGGTCACCACACAAAGTAAAACTGTTCCACAATCAAGGATGCAGAAACCACTGGGGGTTTGTTTTGGGTTTCATCTGTCTACTGTTACTGGTTTGCTATGCTATACCTCACCTCAAAGAGATCTTGCAGGGAAAGAAAGTGCTCTTAAGAATTAGGGGGAAAAAAAAACAAAACATGATCCAAGCTTTAAATTAATGCCAGAACATTAGCTGTATTCCTTTGCATTCAACGTACACAGGCACCTATTTATAAACCCGGCAGCGGGTGGAAGTGGTGCCCGCAGCTGTCACGAGGCAGATGCGTGGATGGTCCTCGTCCATCTCCCGGAGATGGACGCGCCTCCATCAGCCCCACCAGAAAACCGCCTCCAGACCAGCGGAGTCACGGCTGCTCCCGCCTCGAGTCCTGGAATTCCTCCCGTTCCCCAGCGGGCCGGCCTCCCCCGCGCAACAGCTGTAACACATTTATTTCTTTGGAGCGCGGAGCCGGGCTGAATAGACTACTGTTCAAAAGTGTTTCGACTTGAATCTCCTCGGGAAGGCTGGCCCCAGAGAAGCCGGCCCAAACGCTGATGCCTTTGAGCTCGCGGGGCTGTGCCCGCCGAGGGGTCAGATTTCAGGAGGTCAGCTCCAGCCGGGAGAGGCGCACAGAGGTGCACACACTCGAGCGTGGGGGAGGCCCAGGCCTGAGGTCCGCTGCTTCCTCATCTTGTCCTCTGGAACCGTTTTGGACTTGAAGCCTCCGCGACGGTGCCAACTCGAGTGGCCTGGACTCTCTGGACCACTCTGCCCCTCTTTATCTTCCTCTCTCCCTCTCCACCTCCTAGGCTCTAAAGGGCTCTCCCCAACGTCAAAGCAGCACAAACAAATGGTCTCCTTTTTCTTTCTGAGACGTTAGAATGATGGCTGTCCTGGGTCTCAGAGTATTTTCAGCCCTCCCACTAGAGGGGAAGCCGGATGGTAGATCCCAGAGGTTGCCCGGAACAGCCGCCCTGCTAGCAACAGTTCAGGGATCCCTGCTGGAAAGTCTGGCCGCGCCAGGAGGCAGCTGGGAGGCGGCAGCAAACAGCAGCCCCACCCGGTGACGGCACGGCAGTCCTTGTGTTTCTGCCACCCACCTCTTAGGAGTTTTGGGTACTGTGAAGTGAAACGAGGCCGGTGACAAAATTGTACGAAAATAGTAAGTTTTTCTTTGGCTGGTTTATTTGTCAATAAGTAGGACAGTCAATTGTATTTCTAGAAAGAAGTGGGGGAAAAGAATAAAGACAGAAATACACTAAAGTGTCAGCAGTGATTTTCTGGGTGGTGAATAGTGTATTTGTATATATATATATATATATATATATATATATATATATATATATACATATACTTCCCTGGTGGCTCAGACAGTAAAGAATCTGCCTGCAAAACAGGAGACCTGGGTTCAATCCCTGGGTGGGGAAGATTCCCTGGAGAAGGGCATGGCTACCCACTCCCCTGTTCTTGCCTGGGGAATTCTGTGGACAGAAGAGCCTCAGGTTACAGTCCATGGAATCACAGTCGGACATGACTGAGCAATTAAAACATACACACACACACACACACACACATATTTTTCGTATGTTTTCAGTAAAGTATATATGCTACTTTTTTAATGGAAATATATAAGACTTACTAATGTTGGCTTTTGATTCAGGAGCTGTGGGAAGAAAAGAGATGGAAAAATTCCCCGCCCCCCTCTTTAAGCAGACTTGTCTTGGAGTTTAAGAGACTCTTCAAACCAGGAATGAGGGCTGATAACCCAGCGGCTGGTGGAGGACCTGCACTTTTGTCCCCAGGTAAGCTCCTCTATTAAAATCACAATGTCGTCTTCCTGGGAAAGCAAGATCCTAAAGTCCTGGACTGAATAACAAACGCAGAGCACACCTCCCCCCCTTCCACCAAAAAGTCGTGAAAAAGAAGAAAGTCTTGCCAGCAAATGCCAATTAACATAAGTTAGCATCATAAATGGACATTAAAATGCTCTAAATCTTTATTATTGAACGAATTATTTCTGATGGAATTGATGAAGCTTTTCTTTCTTCTCTGACATCTTTTCTCTCTTTCCTCCCTACATCTGGAAAACCTTGGTGGAGCCTAAGCAAATGAAGGAATGACTTACCATTGCAACTGAATGTATGTGAACGTCTACAAGTCTCAGAAGATACACATTCTGTGATAAGACACTTATTAGTTCAATGTGTTACTGCAAGCTGTTGTTTCATTTGAGGTATTTGTAAGGATCAATATGGAAAACTTTCAAGTGAAATGTTTTTTGTTCCAGAGAGTCAAATTTAGCAGACTATATATATTTTTAATATATTAAGTATTGCATATAGAAATACATAAATCTAATTTAATATATGCTAATATATCAGTACATATATATTTATCATATGGTGTATATTCTTGATACATTATTTCAAGGTGGTGCTGTGGTAAAGAATCTGCCTGCCAATGCAGGAGACAAGAATTCTATCCCTGGATTGGGAAGATCTCCTGTAGAAGGGAATGGCAAGAGAATCCCATGGACAGAGGAGCCTGGAGGGCTACAGTTCATGAGATCTCAAAGAGCTGGCCACAGCTAAACATGCACGCACAAAGACACACATACGTATCAAGAAAAGCTGTCATGGTATAACAGGCTTTTCTACCTTTAACTTGAGGTTTTAGTCAGAGTCATTATCCATACCCTAAGAAATGCATTACAGTTTAAAAAATAAAATCTGGTACTCAAAAAGTTGGCAGCTTTGTTTTCCTAAATTGAGAGCCACAAGCACAAACTGTGACCATCACCTAGCTTTGAATAGAAATCAGTTATAGTACTGATAAATACGATGGCCAAGATCTCTAAATTTATTTTAGCTTCCATGTATGGTATTTTAAAAGTCAGCCCTGGAAAATGACTAAACGACTCTTCCTTGGGCAAGGTGAAAGCAGCATTAGAAAATCCAAAGAAAAACAAAACAAAACAAGAATATGTTTTCTTAGCTTCACTCACTTGTTGGCTACATCTTTTGAGATCACCTGTAGGAGAGATTCTTGCATCATTTACTTTGATAAGAGCAGTTTTCTCATCAAGATGGCAAAGTTTATTCACGGAGCAAAGGCTGGTCAGTGTGCCTGAAAGGAGTTTTACTTAGATGGCCTTGCTAAGAAGCTCCATCTTCTTTTATTGTTTCTGTTTGTTTGTTTGCTTTCTAACTTTAAATTCTATAGAACATCTCTTTGCATCTGAAATGTATCTAACTTTGAGTAGCTTTCACATTCCCTAGACCTTCCCCTTGTGTCTTTCAGAGGTTTCTCCTGCCTTGAGTGTGGTTTGATCGCAGTAAGAACAGCCACATTGAGCCATACAGTAGAACCTAGATTCAAAAGGAAGAGCCATGCTCATCACAACAAAAATAGGAGCGCATTTGGATTTCTGGGTTAATCCTCCTTTCTGAAGAATTGATGCTTTTGAACTGTGGTGTTGAAGAAGACTCTTGAGAGTCCCTTGTACTGCAAGGAGAACAAACCAGTCCATCCTAAAGGAAATCAGTCCTGAATAGTCATTGGAAGGACTGATGCTGAAGCTGAAACTCCAGTACTTAGGCCACCTGATGAGAAGAGCAGACTCCTTAGAAGAGACCCTGATGCTGGGAAAGATTGAAGGCAGGGGGAGAAGGGGACGACAGAGGATGAGATGGTTGGATGGCATCATTGACTCAATGATCATGAGTTTGAGCAAACTCTGGGAGATGGTGATGGACAAGGAAGCCTGATGTGCTGCAGTCCATGGGGGTCACAAAGAGTTGGACATGACTGAGAGACTGAACAACAACGCTGTGTTCAGGGGGTTTTGTGGATTCTTAGATTTGAAAGGCAACCTACAAATGTTTCCCTTTTTGATCTCACGTGGCCTTGGCCTGCAACAGCTCGGACTGGGGCTTGGGTTCCCAGCCGGAGACTGGGCTGGGTCGCGGCAGTAAGAGCACCAGATCCTAGCCATTAGACCAGTGGCCAGTGACAAGGGTCCTGGCCCTTCAACCTTGCAGAAAAGAATAAACAAGCAAAGTATTTATTAAGAGGAAAAAGAGTATGATACTTGTGGATTGACGCAGGGGCAGACTCAGATAGGGAGTGTCGCTGAGACTCACCCTTGTGGCAGTTTGAATTACTTTAACGGGATATTTCTTCCAATTTCCTTTCGGCCAATTATTCTGATTTGCCTGGTTCACAGTCCATATTTGGTATATCTCAGGATCCTCCCATGTGTGCTCCTGTATCTCTTAGCCAAGATGGATCCTACCGGAAAGGCATCTGGGGAGAACATACCTTGACATAACTCCCCTTTGGCATCCTAGGAGCTTTTCTGCGCATGTGTGGTTGGGCAGGTCTCCTGAGTTTGGAAAAAGAAATATGTAGTCTGTGCAAGGCCCAGCCTCCTCCCTGAATTGTCCTGCTGTTCTTGTCTTGGAATTGCAGTTAATAGAGAATAAAATCTCCAATGGCCTTACCCTGGGTGGGTGCCTGGGGCATCTCCCTCCTGCCTCATCTTTTTCCTGCAGAAACTGAAACCCAGATTGGTGAAAAGAGTAACCAATGGCACCAGGACAGATCAAAATGGTCCAGACTTCAACCCTGCTGCCATTTGGCTGCCTCTTGCAAACAGATTCCTTGGACTAAAACATGGTTTCCAAGCGGGTCTGTTTTTCATTAGCAGGCCGTGGCGACAACTCTAACTGGGGACCCTGCTTTTAAAATTATTCCAGCTCTGTGGACTCAAGTCTTAAAGCCTGAGGCCTCTGCTCAGGCTCTAACCTTTGCTCTACCCAATATAAACTTTATTATGTGGTGTAGAAAAAACCCTAGCCCTGATAAAAAGCTTTCTTTCAGTTTAAGTCGAAAAGACCTGGGATAAGAAAGTGAGAATTGGAAATGTGGAAGCAGACACTTCCGGATCTTGGGGAAGTCACAGCCTCAGGCCCGAGAGTCCCCAGGAACAAGAAGATGAAAGGCTTTGAGGAGGGGGGTAAAGGTGGATGAGATTATATACAGTGTCCAGAAGAGATGGCACTGTCTGGGCAGATTCCATTAGAACTAGCTGGTGTAGAAAAGTTAGTAATGATTTCTGTCTTCGAAAAATAAGATGAATGATATAAACTAACTTAAGTGGTCATATAAAGTCGTTATAATCAAGGAAGAAAAAGACATATTTCTGACTCAGAAGAAACTTAAAAGAAATTGTATTGTTTACCTAATTGATCAAGGTTCTCTTTCTCGCCTTCTTTATGGGCCCAGTGGAGACTATGTCTATAAAAGCATTCAATTCTTCTCTATAAGCAATAAATTCTATTGTTGTTATCATTAGTATTACTGTTATTATAAATTAAAATCACTGTGAACAGTGACTGCAGCCATGAAATTAAAAGATGCTTGCTTCTTGGAAGAAAAGCTATGACAAAGCTAGATAGCATATAAAAAGCAGAGATATCACTTTGCCAATGCAGGCCCCTATAGTCAAAGCTACGTTTTTTCCAGTAGTCATGTATGGATGTGAGACTTGGACCATAAAGAAAGTTGAGTGCTGAACAATTAATGCTTTTGAACTGTGGTGTTAGATAAGACTCTTGAGAGTTCCTTGGACTGCAAGGAGATCCAACCAGTCCATTCTAAAGGAAATCAACCCTGAATATTCACTGGAAGGACTGATGCTGAAGATGAAGCGCCCATATTTTGGCCACCTGATGCAAAGAACTGACTCATAGGAAAAGACCCTGATGCTGGGAAAGATTGAGGGCAGGAGGAAAAGGGGGCGTCAGAGGATGAGATGGTTGAATGGCATCACAGACTCAATGGACATAGTATTAGAAAACTCTGGGAAACAGCAAAGGACAGGGAAGCCTGGAGTACTGCAGTCCATGGGGTCACAAAGAGCTGAACATGACTGAGAGACTGAACAACATAAATTAAAATGGAATTACAAGGGCTCCTATGGGCCTGGGGATGTGGCTTATTTCAGTGTATCCTAAAACTTGCTTGGAGGTGGGAAGATGGTATGGTTTAGTAGAACAGGTCACGGGATAGTGCAAAATATTGCCTTTTGTCTTTGGGGAGAGATTAAGGCTCCAACACAAAGTAAATGGGCTAAACTCTAAGGTCACAAATACAGGAGCTGGCTTAACAGGGACGGGGGATCAGTCACCAGTGACAGATCCATGTGGCTGTGATCTATCTGGGGGGAAAATGAGTTAAATTTCAGCCACATAAAGTTTCAGTGATGACAAAAACCCTTTTATGTGTTTTTGTAAAGATAGCCTGTTTTAGTGAGTATAAATCAAATGTTACGGGTGGAGGGAGAAATAGGCAGTGTGTGTTCATGGATCAGAGTGAGTTCCTAACTGCTGAGAAAGAGACTCTTTCTCTGGTTTATTTTCTTAAAGACATTAAAGAAAATTAATGTTTTCTTTAAGACAATATTTTCTTGAAGACATTAGCTTAGCGGCAGGGTTAGAACTTCTGGGACAGAAGAAAGAAGAAATCTAGAAGAATCTCTCAGTGCTGTGGGCTGATGAGGGGGAGGTAGGAGGTCTCTGTGATGAGGACCCAGGTCAGACCAAGATATGTCTTCCTTCCTGGAAGTCAGAGGAGCCTGGAGCCTACTCGCTCATTTCTGTCCAGCTCTTTGCGACCCCAGGGACTGTAACCCACCAGGCTCCTCTGTCCATAAGATTCTCCAGACAAGATTCCTGGAGTGGGTTGCCATTCCCTTCTCCAGGGGTCTTCCCTACCCAGGGATGGAACCCGTGTCTCCTATATTGCAGATGGATTCTTTACCATCTGAGCTATGATCACAATGTCTAACCCAGACACCTCGGGTTGGTTTCGGTAGAGCAAAGCCTCTAAAGGGCAGGCTCAGAACTCTCCTGTTTAGAAGCTCAGCTCTTAAACTACCCGAAGATATTTTGTAAGTCTTGCTCTGACGGGTGCACAATTTGTTTTCAAGAAAACGCTGTAGTTCTTATGATAGGTCGTTGGCTCATTTTAACGCATATCCTTAAGAGATACACAAACAAAGGATTAGGCTCCGCATTCTTCCTTCAACAGATATTTGCGTGCCTTCAGTGTGTATGTGCAATAATCTTACTCTTCCAAGTCATGTACTCCTAGAGTGAATCTTGTGTGGGAACTGGGGACAGACTTCCCACCTAGCCTGTGGGGTCCTCTGCAGCAGGAGACTGGGGTCCTCTGCAGCAGGCATTCACTGGGGTCTTGACAAACACACTTGCATAGTTAAAATGGGGCCTGGGCACTGTGTACAAAAAATGCAGAGCTATGCCTCCAGCTCCTGGTAACCCCGGACACTTCTGGGAGGTCCCCTGTCTGCACATTTTGGCAACCAGTGGGGCATCACATGGTATTTTCCAGTGAACCTGAACCTACGCAGCTCTGACTTGCCCAATAATCCTGCCTCTTGAGTCAGGAACTGAATCTGTGGTCTGTTTATTGCTTCCTCTCTTATCACTTCAGACAGCTGAGAATTCACAGGGACAGAGGATGAGGCCTGGGGCTGCAGGGAAATGCAAGGATGGGTGGCGGAGACAGGAAGGGGCTGATGTACAGGCCTGGATCTCAGGACACTTACGATCTAACGCAAGATAGGATGGTGACATGGACACCAATTAAATGGCAATAAAGATCTGTGCATATCATCAAGTGTTAATCGACTGGGCTTTAGTTAAAGAAAAAGCCTGGGAAGGAAGCCGGCACTTAGGGTGTGTCCGCCGCGCACTTCACACATCTCCTTTAAACCTCGTTAGAGAGCCTTGGAGACACAAGCTGTTGGCTTATTTTTCACAGAGGCCAGAGGCCGAGTGCAGTCTCTCTCCTCTGTCTCTGCCTCTTTACAAGCATGAGGAGGGAGCAAATGAGAGAAGTGGGTCCAGACCTACGTTAGTCTGACTTCCAAGCCTGAATTTCTTCCCATCGCACTGTGTCACATATGTATCTAAGGAGACTCTTCCTGAGGTCACGAGGTGACTGCTCAGGTCTGGGGGAAACTTAAAGATGCAGGATGAATGGTGCTAATCATGGGGCATCCAGAAGCCCTGCCAACACCATCCTGGGTCCCTGAAAGCAGAATTTCTTCCCATGGGCCTATAGCCTTCACTCAGTGAAGAGTAGGAGTGAAGGATTCTGCACTCACATCTCATAGTTGCCTAGAGGGTGACGTGGTAGCTTTGTGTCACTCCAGGTTGAGGCCATGGATGGTCCATCAGTCACTGGGGCAATGTGGTCCAGATGCAGCTCGAAGGCCCACACAGGACCTTCTGGATCCGACTCTCCCTGGGAAGGTCCGGGAATGAAGCCTGTGATGAGCTTCCCAAGTTCGCAAACAGGTGAGTAGGGGCAGTCTTGGTTGATGGGCAGCCTGGTCTCAGTCACAGCTAACATGTGCTCACTGGATGAACGGTCACCTTTAGTCTTCACGACTTTATGATGGAGCTCTGGTTTTATCTCCACTTTACAGATGGGTACATCAAGGCTGGGCAAGGCCACCCGATGTGCCGACTGGAACTGAGGTTCAGAGTCAGGCGTGTGGCTCATTGTCGTCACCCTAGGCTCCCTTCCAAGTGAGGGTTAAACCAGAGAATATCATCCACAGAATAAATTAACAGTTCCCTGAATTATATTAAAACTCCCCGATGTACTTTTCCTTCTGCTCATTTCGTCTCTAGTTGTAGAATTCCACAGACTGGTCAGGTCATCTTATCCACCTGGGAACCCCACGTGGAAACATTGGTGGGTCTTGGGGGCTGCAGCAGCAGCCGTGAGCAAGGCACATTCCTCTGTAGATAAAGCTCAGCCATCTAACTAAGAAAAAGGAAGGAAAAAAGCGGAAAAGCTTGACTTTGGCAGACACGTGGTTTGAACTGAAAATGAACTCCCAATAAAATCAAGCTCTTGAAATCTATTATTCCTTGGGGAGAGAGAAACTGGCATTTGCATTGACTTGTAGGGGGAAAAAAAAGAAAGGTATTAAATAAGATTAATTGGAAAATGATGAAAATCACCTATTTTTAATGTTTTACCATGGCTTATGAGTCCATGATGGTCTGTGCTAGAGAAATAAGGGAAAATTCAGGTTCTCATTCATTCAGTGAATAAGTATTGAAGTCCTGCTTCTGATAATTTTAGATGCTACAGATCCAGGTTTCAAAACAAATCAGAAGTTAAAGAAATGTACATGACCAGCTTTGCAACCAAAAGCTCCAGGATGTAAAACTGTGCTCTATTATTTTTATAATTAGACCAGGGAAATCTGCACAGATGAAATAGAACCCTTGTACTGGAATGCTGATAAACCCAACACTGGGATAGATCATTGAACTAGGGAGATTCTTCTCTAATTATAGAGCATTTACATGTTAAGAATATAAGAAAGCAATAAAACCAATACAATTCAAATTAGCAAGCCTAATGTTTTGCTGTAATAAAAGTTCCAAAGTGGGGTTTCAAAAAGTAAAATTAATGCACTTGAAAGCTCATTGGCTGTTCTCTTTATTCTTACTTTTTGGTGTGACGGAGTCTATCAAATCTTGCTAAAATTCACACAACTGCCAAGTTTCTTGTGAAGTATGCAAATTGAGAGGTCTAGTTTTGGTAAGATCAGAGGCTAAAGCGATTTGGGGCAGGGCTTGTTGAATCCAACATTATGAATACAAGTAGAAAGCCATTGCCCTTGGGAATGGCAGCTCAGATCTGGCAGCTTCCCCATAAACTCATCTCTTTAGGAAGTAGGATCACCATGCCTGGCACGTAGTAGGTGGTCACTAGGTATCCGTGTCTGTGGACTTGCCCTTGAAAGCAAGCACGACCTTCACTACAGTGACATTTGAGAAGGTGGAATTCGTCCTGTGCCCTCTCCTTCCAGGGATCCCCCACAGAGCAGGTAGTTGTTGCCCCAGAGTTCTTGTGAGCAGAACAGTGTAACCATTTGAGCAAAATGACCTAGTAACTCAGAGTGGTCAATACAATCTAAAAATCTGCCCATGTTCTCCAGAAATAAGGAATCTGTCCAGTGCCAGAGATTGAGCTGATGTGGTTTGTAGACACAGTCTGTCTTGGAAAAATGCATCCTTGATGTCTTCGTCTGTTTTTCCTAGTGCTGTGACCTTGACTGTCATCAGATATATGCGGATGGATTTATTTTAAGAGCTGTAAACCAGAAGGTGCCAAGACTTGGTATTCATGTTGACATCCACTCGTGATGGGCATGTGTCTGAGAGATGTAGCCCCAGGGCCCTGTTTTAAATTTAATTGTACTGCTTTGGTTATAAATAAAATATGGACTTGTAAATTTTCTCCACTAACTTATTGCCATCAGTAAGCAGTCAATAGAAGCTGAAGCATACTACCACGGTTACATCATTCCTATTAAAATCAAGTATTTAAATAAAAAACAAATTGCTACACCCTTTAAGCCGTGTCTGAGAAAGCTACACAGCCCCTCAGTAATAAGCTATGCAAACACCTACATCCCAATCAATATTCTAGATACACAGATCAGCCTTATCTCCTCCTGCCCAGCCAGGTCTTCAACAAACAAGGCAGCAAGTCACCACCGTAGGTGGCCCTGGGGGACACAGGAGAAAAGGGTGCTTTTCTGTGTCAGCTTTCCCCCAAAGAAATGCCCTTCAAAGCCACCCTTACAAGTTCACAGACAAGGTACATTTTTTCCAAGGTTCTCTCTTTAAATATTCTAGTCACAGATTATGTAAAAGGAGGACTTTCCCCAGTTGACGGTTAGCACAGAGAAGTATGGAATGCTGGAGGTTTAGCCAGTGCCAGGAGGAGCTGCTGGAATCTAGAAGGATAATAAATATTGCAGACTGACGGTTCTGTACCCGGAAAGGCAAACTGTAGTGCCTGGGGTGCCACTGATGTAGAAAGCCACCGCAGAGCAGACAGGCGCTGAAGTGTCTTAAAATTAAGACGAACAGTTAACTGGTAGGAGAGAGAAGAAGACAAAGGAAAGGAATGAAAAAAGAAAAAAAAAAAGGGTGGCTCTAAAACAAGCCATCAAGAGAAAATTAGGGGAAAAAAATCAACTATAAAAGGTTTTAAACAGGTCTTATCTGGCAATGATGGTAAAATGCAAGAATTCAGAATTAAGTAATTTTTAATAATTGCTTCAGCTCTGACCTCTGTGCTAGGCAGCAGTAGGAATGTTCTTGGAATCAAGTGGTCCGTTATATCAGGGTCTGGCATCTGTTTTCCTTGTGAGGTAAAGGGAGTGCTATGGGGGTAGCAATTGTTTGCTTGCTTGTTTGTTTGTTTTGGGAAAGACATTGGAGAGGAGAGGAGAATGTAGATAGGATTTAATTTAATGGACCTGGGCAGATTAATGCATATCAATTTTTTTTCCTTTGCAATTACTTAAAGATAAAAAAAAAAATTGAAAAGATTCCACACTCTTTCCCACTGATACTCTGAAAGATTAAAGATGAGAGAGATGAATACATCCAGTTCCACCCTGGGAAGAAAAAAAGATCTGCTTTTTGCCTGAAAAATAATGAAACTATTTTATAAAGTATTGAGGTGTCTAATATTGAATGAATATTTAAGGCAATCATTGTTTGTATTGCATATGTAAGCACATATAAAGCACTTATACCCTGGTCCGCTTATGTCCAACATAATCTATGTAATAAATGAGATTTATGGCAGGCAGGCAGGCAGTTATCTACCTGGGTGTGACCACCATTATGCTTGGAAATGTGGCTGCTGGGCCACAGACTTCTGATAATGAACTGCATAAAATAAGGATTAACTCATTGTTCACTGCTTTATCTCAAACCAGACAGGCTGCAGAAGCATTTACATTTCAAAACAGGGATTTACTCAAAATATTCAGATAAGCCTGAGAACACCTGCTTTTCTAGCCTTTGCAAATAATATCTGCGCGTTTTCCCTAGAAGGCAGTCCAGACCTATCTTATCACCCGGTGAATAATGAGCCTGTCTGTAGAGGAAGGAGTGAGCTGCAGTGAGGCAGACGGTGCTGAGGGGAAAGAAGACACAGAGAAGTCCAGAGATGACGCTGTTGTGACTTATTGGAGCCTTAGAGTTCTAATTCTCGCTCGGCCACAGTGTGTTTTACCACTTCCGTGGTGGCTTTCCCCGGTGGCGCTGTGGTCAAGAATCTGCCTGCTAATGCAGGAGACGAGGGTTTGATCCCGGGTCATGAAGATCCCCTGCAGAAGGAAATGGAAACCCCCTCCAGTATTCTTGCCTGGAGCATCCCATGGACAGAGGAGCCTGGCGGGCTACAAGTCCATGGGATCCCAAAGGGTCAGACACAGCTTAGAGACCTAACAACAGTAACAGCAACCCTGTGTGTTAGCGGATTGACTTCTACACGTTTCTAGAGGCTGTGTGTGTGACGGAGAGGTGAAGGGAGAAGAAAGTTTGGAGCCCCGGTGGCTGCCGTAAGCTCACTCTTCCTCTCGTTGCCTCCTTCCTGTCCTGTCACCTGCCCCCAGGTGAGCTGGGGCCGAATATGCTGCTGCTGTTTGGCTAGCGAGGCTTCCCCCACCGCACCTGTCTGCTCCAGCTGGATCCTTCCTCCTCTCCTGGTCCCTCGTTCCCATTGCCTAGACATCTTTCTAAAAGAGCTTGGACTTTCCATACAGGCTTGACTTTGAACCTCAGCTCAAACCTGAGAATTTCACTCCCTGCAATCGGATTAACCAGGACCTCAGTTTCTTTGCTTGTAAAGTTAGGCAGTGGAAGCTTCCCGCCAAAGCTTCTGTGATGATGAAATAAGTGAAAACTTAAGAGTGTGATGGGCCGTTTGATGTTTAGTTGCTAAGTTGTGTGCGACTCTTTCAAGCCCATGGACTGTAGCCCTCTAGGCTCCTCTGTCCATGGGATTTCCCAGGCATGAATACTGGAGTGGGTTGCCATTTCCTACTTCAGAGGATCTTCCCACCCCAGGGATCGAACCTGCGTGTCCTGAATTGGAGGATGGATTCCTTACCACTGAGCCATTGGGGAGATCTTGTGGGCGGTGGGTTGGTCCTGCACTGCCCATGGAAGGAAGCCTGAACATCATCTCCTGTCACGGCTGTGCAGGAGTAGGACAGACCACAGAGCCAGTCAGAGTCTGGAGCAGGAGAAAACGGAACTCTCGGAGAGACCAGAAGACTACAGGGAGGGTGGGCTCGGGAGTGAGGTCACTGGAGACCTCATACTGCATCATACCAAGGAATAATCAAGCTAAAGCTGCCTGGATTTCAAGGAAACCCCACTGCTGTGCGCCTACCAAGAGCTTCTCAAATCAATCTGCTGAGACTCAGTGTTCAGGCAAGTGTCTTTGTCCCCATCGGCTTTCCGGAACAGCCCACTCAGGGCTTTCAGAGAAGGCTAATCAGAACTCAGGGCTAGGCCCAGCTGCATTAGAACCCTTGGAAAGCTCTATGTGTCTCCCTGGGGGTTTCTTTGCCAGCAATTGCTTTGTCTGGATTCTGCCAGCCTCCCCTTGGTTATTCCCTTTAAGCTGTAAATGCTGGTATAATTTGATTGAAACCACCGTCAAAGCCAGCCTTGGAGAGACCAGGAGAGGAAATGTCATTAAAAGGTGCAGAGGCCAGGGAGGGTGAGGGTGAGGGGCTGGGAGGGCAGCCCCAGGCGTTGTTTCTGAACCTCCGCCTCCGTCTGGTTACTGAGCCCCCTTCCCCCTCGAGGGAGGCCCGTCCTACACTGGGACCCCCTTAGATGCCAATATGAATCCCTTAGATATGCCTCATGCCTATTTGATGGAGGAAAACGTTGGGGACACGAGAGATGTTTAAAATGATTCACACTTCTAGAAAGAGGGAGAGGGTTCTTTGGGCCAGGCGGTCTCCTGGCCCTGCAGGACTAGGGTCCCTGTCTGCCTCCCTCTGGCTTCTTCTGGGGTCTTTTGCAGTTGCCCGAGGGCTTAGCATTTGAATGTGTCTGAGCTTCCCTGGTGGCTCAGATGGTAAAGCATCTGCCTGCAATGCAGGAGACCCAGGTTCAATCCCTGGGTTGGGAAGATCTCCTGGAGAAGGAAATGGCAACCCACTCCAGTATTCTTGCCTGGAGAATCCCACGGATGGAGGAGCATGGTAGGCTACAGTCCATGGGGTTGCAAAGAGTCGGACACGACTGAGCGACTTCACTTCATTTCCTGTGACCTTGGAGACCATGAGAGGCATTCCCTCGTTCTCTGAGCTGCTGTGGCAAGTTAGATGGGCCCACATGGGCGCAGGGTACGCGTTTAATTCCCTATCACGCTGTTGCAGTGTGCCACGCACCCCGAGGCAAGGAGAGATGAGTAAATCAGAGACTGCTCTTGAAGCCCGTGAACATTGCCCAGCTCCTTCCTCCACAAAGCGGACAAAGCTGTGAGTTGCAGGGAGTATGAGGTCTATGCCGCGGGGAGGCAGGAATGTTTCAAATTGAACCAAGTCCCACCAGGCTGGGTGTGGGTGTGATGGATCCAGACAAGGTCACAGAGAAGAGGCCTCGGGAGTGCGCTCATGGTGGTTGGGAGATTCTGATGAGCGAATGGGAGTTTTAAGTGCGAATGTTCAAAGGAAGCCAAAACGGAAACAGATTAAGGGCAGAAGGAAGTGTTAGGAGAACAGAAGCCCTGGTAAATTGAATGTCCTATGTATTAGACATTTCCTTTTTTTTTTTTTTTTCCCAAGAGGAATAGTCTTTTTAAAGAATATTTGCAATTTGCAAAATTGAATGTATCATTGTTATTGAGTCATAGACTTTGATAAGTTTCACACTCATACATATCATCCACATTACTTCTGAATATTAGCATTCAACACCATTCCGTTTTGAATGGTACACACAAACAGCAAGTAAACATCCCAGCTCTGTCTTCTTCTGGACCACAAGCTTCAAAACGTGATGCCTTATCGAAGGGCAGAGGCGTTGAGTGGCAGAACTTAATTTAAACAGTGATAAGAAGCATAGGATTTGTATGACCTTTCGTACTGAAAGGAGAAAGGAAAATATTATTCTGCTCTTCTATTAAACCCTGATGGGTTGCGGCACCCAGAGGGCAGGGTTATGTCTGATCCCCACTCCTCCTGTTTATAACACAGGGGACAAGGATCAGAGGTGGCGGTCAGAAGGTCAGCATTATGAGAAGAGACTGAGATTCCTCACACTGGCTTCTTACGTGCCAGGTTTGGTGCCAAGTTCCCTTCGTACAAAACCCCTTCATGCTCAAATAACTCCTGGCAGCTACCTCCTACTGTTACCCTGAATGCCAGGGACAAAAAAGGAGATTTAGGGTTGAGTAATGTCTTACTGTTGGGGCTTCCCAGGTGGCTCAGTGGTAAAGAACCTGCCTGCTAACACAGGTGATACAAAAGATCTGGGTTCAACCCCAGGGTTGAGAAGATCCCCTGGAGAAGGAAACAGAGCTGGAGTGTTTATTTTCTATTTGTGTGTATGTGTGTACCATTCAAAATGGGATGGTGTTGAATGCTAATATTTAGAAATAATGTGGCTGACCTGTATGTGTGTCAACTTTTTCAAACTCTGTGACTCAATAAGAATGATGCATTCAATTTTGCAAATGGCAAAATTCTTGCCTGGAGAATCCCATGGACAGAGGAGCCTGGTGGGCTACAGTTCCTGGGGTTGCAGAGAGTCGGACATGGTTCAGCAACGGAGCACACACACACGCACGACGTCTTGCTGTTGGGGAGCATGGTAGAATCTAGAAACGCTTGATCTCGGGCACTGTTTCCAGAAACCACCCTCTACACTCTGTGTCATGTTCCCTCACCTGGCACTACTGTCCTGCGACTCCCTAACAAAGCACCACAAGCTGGGTGGCTCCAGGCCACAGGGATTTATTCTCCAACAGCTCTAGAGACCAGGTCTAAAATTAAGTTCCTGGTGGGGCCACGCGGCCTCTGAAGCCTGCAGGAGACACTCCCTCCTTGCCTCTTTCAGCTCCAGGTGGTTGGCCGACAATCCTTGCCCTCTTTGGTTTACAGCCGTCTGGCTCTGATGTCCACTGCTTCTCCACGTGGCACTCTCTCTGTGTCTCTGACTCCTCTGGGCCATCTTCTCGAAAGGACACTAGTCACGTGGGATGAGAGGATACCCTTGTCCACCCTGCTCCAATAGGATATGCCCTTTCTGCACCAACCCAATTTTCAACTAAGGTCACGATCTGAGATACTGGAGGTTTGGACTTCCGCATACCATATTTTGGAGGAGACAATTCACCCCACAGAAATAAGGACTACTCGTTTGTGACTTGTATTCAGATCCACAGAGCTGATCCAGTCTGAGGAAAACAGATACACACACGTGTAAATTAAATCAATTTTCTGGATGAATAATTTCATGCAGAGGAAAACTCAGATATACAGAGTCTCATTCTCATTCAATACTGGGTAAAAATAACAGGTGCAAAGAAAATTTTTATTTGCTTTAAATTGGTTGACAGTGAGCTTGACACTAAGAGGGCTTTTGTCGCCTCTTCCCAGTTCTACGTGGTCATCCGTTAATCTTTCTCTCTCTGTTCTGTCACCACTTTGAAGTGAAGTGAAAGGTGCTCAGACTTTTTGCGACCCCATGAACTATATAGTCCATGGGATTCTCCAGGCCAGAATACTGGAGTGGGTAGCCTTTCCCTTCTCCAGGGGATCTTCCCAACTCAGGTATCAAATCCAGGTCTCCCGCATTGCAGGCGGATTCTTTACCAGCTGAGCCATCAGAGAAGCCCAAGAATACTGGAGTGGGTAGTCTATCCCTTCTCCAGAGGGATCTTCCCACCCCAGGAATCGAACCGGGGTCTCCTGCATTACAGGCAGATTCTTTACCAACAGAGCTATCAGGGAAGCCCTAAGGGGGCCCACTTTAAGGGGGACAATTATTCCTCTTTGTTATGTCTCACACTTACCTCTGTGCCTGGTGGGCATGGACACTCAATACCCAGAGTTTAGGACTGACTGGTTGGTTTCACAGTGTTAAGAATAAACTTGCAACCTACTTCTGATGTGCTTAAAAAGAATATTTTTTCAATTGAAAGACGTGGCCACACAGTTACTCCTAGTAATAATGGCAGCTTATTCTGTGCAGCGGGGAATTGTTGGGCAGCCCTGGGAGACCCCCCTTGCGGGCGGAGGCTGACTCACACATGTCCCACAGAGCTGCAGTCTCCTCAGCATCACAGGCTCGGGAGACAGACGTGGAAACTTCTGTGAGATTTTTGGCCTCGGTGCACTCAGAACAACCTTTGTTCTGGACAGGACCTGGATAGTATTCAGGTTCTTGTTGCTCAGTAGCTCAGTCATGTCCATCTCTCCATGAACCCCGTGGACTGTGACACACAGGCTCCTCTGTCCTCCACTGCCTCCCGGAGTCTGTTCCAGTTCATGTCCGTTGAATCGGTGATGCCGTCTAGCCTTCTCGTCTTCAGCCACCCTCTTCTGGGGATCTTCCTGACCCAGGGACTGAACCCAGGGCTCCTGCATTGCAGGCACATTCATTGCCACCTGAGCCAGCAGGAAGTCCTTTCATTTCCTTAGGAGTTCTTAGATGTGAGAGTCACTCAAGGGGCTCTTTCTTCCCAATGAAACTATGAAATCCTGATGCACAACTAACTGGCAGGCCCCATAGAATTTGGAACCTATTTTAAAATGATGCCATCAAGGTTAAGACCGTGGCTCTGGTTATTCTGTGGCTTTGGAGCAGAAACCCTGGAAGAGACTCTCATGAACGTCTCAGCAGGACTCATGTGTCCTGGCTTTGGGAGATGCTCTTATGTTCCTTCTCCATTTTGCTGTGCAGACAAGGCTCTTTTATTTTTATCTGTGTGTTGGGTTGGCACTTATTCTGAGCCCTTCTTTTGCCAGATGAGGAAATCTTGCTAGACCTACCCCATACTCAAGTCACTTACAGAGATTCCAAGAATCTCCTAGCACCCGTTCAACTTAGTTTCAACACAGTAGTCAGGCATTTATAGATACAGCTGCTTCACCTCACGAGGATAAACCTCTTGTCTCTCTAGGTTCTGGTACCCAGCCATTGATCTGGTTACCATGGTGATGTGACAGATTTCCCCATAGTTTCATTTGGCCCCTGGACACCTGATGAAGGGTGGCTCTGCAGGAACACATCTTCCCTGCTCCACTGGCATCAGCTGGAGAGAGTTGAAAGCTGTGGCACCTGCAGATCTCTCCCTCACTCACCAGGGTTAGCACTGACTGGCTGACTCCTCAGCTCAGGAACAGCTCCACGTGGTCTCTGGGCCATCTGAGCTTCCTCCCAACATGGTGGCTGGTTCCCAGGGCCAGTGTGCTTAGAATAGCTCCAGCAGCTGCAGCCTCATCTTCCGTGACACAACCTCAGCTGTCAGAAGCGTGGCTACCCCCAGTGCTGAATTTCCTACTCTGGTCCCAGAGGCCTGCCGGTTTCTGTGGGGGAGCAAGCAGACCCCAGCGCCTGGTGGGGCACCTCAAGCTTCTGGAAGATCTTGAGATGGGAAACGCTCCCTTGGTCCTGTCAGGGAAACACCATCCACCCCAGGTCTGAGGATTAATTCAAGGTACCAGTGGTGCAGCCCATGCTTTTGGCTCTGCTCACATTTACACACAAGACTCTGTTATGCATGCTTCCTCAGTCATGTCCAACTCTGTGTGACTCCATGGACTACATGCGGCTTCTTTGCCCATGAGATTTCCCAGGCAAGAATACTGGAGTGGCTTGCCATTTCCTTATCCAGGGGATCTTCCCGACCCAGGGATTGAACAAGCGTTTTTTACATCTCGAAGATTGGCAGGCCGGGTGGATTCTTTACCACTCTGCACCCTGGGAAGCACCAGAAAAAAGACAGGCGATTTTTTTCACTGATTTTATCTTTATTTCCATTTTCCTTCAGCATGAAAAATGCTTCTTTTTTTACTTTTAATCAACCTCCAATGCCCTACTGCCATCTTTCTTGTTATCTTAATTTGAATATCTAATGTACATTAACAGAGGATGAGATGGTTGTTGCATAGCATCACTGATTCAACAGACATGAGTTTGAGCAAACGTCAGGAGATAGTGAAGGACAGGGAAGCCTGGCATGCTGTAGTCCATGGGGTCACAAGGGGTCAGACATGACTTAGCCACTGAACAACAATAACAACGTGCATTAACAAAGACCTTCCGAGTTTCTGTTTGACTAACCCCTCTCTTTCATCATCTTCCTTCTCACTTATTCCAGAAAACACTACTGTTACTTACAGATAGAACACAGAGGCTGAGAGAGAAAGGACACACACCTAGTCATGGGGAAGAATTCAGTTAGAATCCCCTTTCTTAACACATTGGTGCTAATCACTAACTTCGTTATTGTAAACCAGTGGTGACCCTGGAATGTTGAAGGCTTCTAAAATCAATCTATCAATTGACCGACCAATGGATCTATAGGAGAACAGTCTATCTCAACTAGCCATTACACTGCAGTTTTCAGGGTGTTAGCCTAGGAACAGACAGACCTCAGGAAGCAGTCTTCCTTTTGCTGATGCAGGAAATGAGTTTTCAATAGTTAAAAATCTGTGGGGTGTACACACACACACACACACACACACACACACACACTGCCAGGCAGGAAACGAGAATTATTTCAGAGATGCCTCATCCTGCAGCTCTGAACACTATCAGATGCCACATTCAGGTTTGCAGGCTGTGATTTCCGAGCCACGGTCTTGTCATTGCATTTCCTGCATGGACTCCGGGAGGGTCCCTAAGTGGATGCTTTTCATCTCCAAGGAAGCAGAAAAAATGGTCTTCTCTGCCCCCTGCCCCTCCCTCCTCAACCTCACAGGAAATGCCCAGGTCTTAGACTGCAAGTCGCAAAGCTTTTGTTTCCCAAGAGCTGCCACAGACCTCATCTGGCCAGCTGAATGGAGCCTGCAGTGTGCTGGAATAAAGCGACTTAAAAATCATTTCCTGGCACAGGGAAAGGTTGCGGTAAGGCTGCTGCAGAAAACTCCTTTGTGCAGCCCACCCTGTGCTCCCTGCAGGGTCAGGTGTCACACTCACAAATTAAAATGTCAGTTTGACAGTCTGTGCTGCTGGCTGGGCTGCAGAATTGCTTCCTTGGCCAGTGAAGTCATACTCAGGGGCTTCTGGGAAGGCCCTGTTCTTAACACAGCTAGATGTGTTCGATCATGGCAGGGAAGCATTTAGTCATACCAGGGTCTCCTTGTGTCTTTCAATTCCAGTCACATAGAGGAGATTAAGCACCTCTGAGGTATCTACCTGGCAGGGTCCTAAGGCTGTTTGCATTTCTACAAGTCTTAGCCACATAGACTCTTGTCCAGTGTGCATTTTCCTGATGTTTACAAGTTGTTTTATTTTAGGATACACAGCTCAGTGGGCTTCCCTGGTGGCTTAGCTGGTAAAGAATGTGCCTGCAAGGCAGGAGACCTGGGTTCGATCCTTGGGTTGGGAAGATCCCCTGGAGAAGGGAATGGCTACCCACTCCAGTGTTCTGGCCTGGAGAATCCCATGGACTGTATAGTCCATGGGGTTGCAAAGAGTCAGACACAACTGAGCAACTTACACTTTCACACACCTCAGCTCGGTTGCATGGATGTTGTCTTGCTAACACAGCTGCTTTGGTGACTTGAGTCAGTAGCACTTGAGGGATTTGTCTTGATCTCCTATTTATTAAGGAGGCCAAATGCTGAGGCACCAAAAAGACTTTGTTAAAACCCTCTTCCTCCAAGAGGTAGTTTCTCAAGCCACTTGATCACTTGCCTTGAAACCTTTCCTGGCAGTTGGTGTCTTAAACAGGCTGCTTTCTCTTGTAAGAGTTGCTTCTCATGATCATGGGCTACATGCAGTCTTTGTCAACTGAGCAAAGAAGGATAGTCAGCTATAAAAGAGGGTGAAGGCGAGAAGGGAAGGATAAAATTAGGGGCCTCCAAATCCTACAAAATGTACCCCAGAAATAGAAGAAGTCATCTTACCATCCCATGAAAAAAAATGCTTTTTTTACCTAGGAGTATCTTGAGAAATGTCTAAAAATATCCCTTGAGAGTCCCTTGGACAGCAAGGAGATCAAGCCAGTCCATCTTAAAGGAAATCAACCCTGGATATTCATTGAAAGGATTGATGCTGAAGCTGAAACTACTTTGGCCATCTGATGTGAAGAGCTGACTCAGAAAAGAACCTGATGCTGGGAAGGATGGAAGGCAGGAGAAGGGGATGACAGAGGATGAGATGGTTGAATGGCATCACTGACTCAATGGACATGAGTTTGAGCAAATTCCAGGAGATGGTGAAGGACAGAGAAGCCTGGAGTGCTGCAGTCCATGTGGGTGCAGAGTCGGACATGACTTAGCAACTGCACAACAACAACAACAAAAATGTCAAGTCAAAGTATACACATTTTTCTAAGGCATCAAGCCGGAGTCTTTAGGAAACACTCAGGGGTTTTTCCTGGGCTGCAGTCATCCTCGTAGACACGTAGGCAGTGCCATATGCCGTATGTTCAAAGACCTCTTTGATGCCCGCAGTTTCCAGCTCAGCGTTTCAGTTTTCCACTGAGTTCTACCCTCTTTTCTGTCTCCAATATGTAGTCCAACATTCCAATTAAGATCTGGATTTCTACAAAGATTGTGTCATCATTGAAAAGTGGGTCCCACCTGCTTTATGATGTCTTTTTAGCTGCTTCATTCCCCACCTTGCTTCCCAGAGAAAGGGCTTGCTTAGCAAATGGGGGTCCTCCCAGAACCCTCCTTGGTGATGGCACTGGTTAATGTTGCAGTGGAAATGGCAGGTGATATCCTCCATTCAGAGACCAAGACCCGAGTGGAGAAGCTGCCCTCGGAAGGAGATGGAAGCATCACCCACACTCTTGTTGGCCCCAAAGGCCAGCATGGAAGACCCCTTGACAGCATTCCAAGCCTGGGGAGGGACGTTTCATCCAGTTCCATTTCTCCTGATGCGCCTGAAGGCAGAGCCCTGTAGCCCCTACACAGTCAGTCTTCAGGGACAGATCCCATGAGCAGAATAAAATAAAATGCCTGTTGTCTGGCTGGGTGCTTGCCTGCGAGGAGTGCGGTGTTGCTGGCTGACAGCGGAGGGGACTACCTGGTCTTGAACCCCTGAAAATCCCTGAAGACCTTTGTGAGACTGAGACTGTATGGGTGCGTTCCTCCATATTTGTTCTTCTTCTCTCCAAAGAGCATCCAAGTTAATGAAAGCCCAGGTAAGGCACAACGGTGATCTAGATCTTGTTCATTCCTGATCCCTGGTGACAGTGAACCTGGATCTCTAAGTACCGAAGGAAGAAGCAGTCTGCCTGGACTCTTAGGCATGGTGGTAAACTCAATGATGCTCTACGGAGCACTTGGTGCATCAAGACCTGTTCCTTAGTTTTTTCTGTGCCCAATAATTCTAATTTTCTTCCTTTCTAGTACCTGTAAACAGTTGATCTCACTCGACCTGCAAGTGAGATCAAGCCAGTCAATCTTAAAAGAAATCAACCCTGAATGTTCACTGGAAAGACTGATGCAAAAGCTGAAACTCTAATACTTTGTGAGAGAGGTGAGAGAGGTCTCCTGGCACAGGGCTGGAAAGGATCTGTAGAAAGATTTGGTCCAGACCCATCTTTTTAAAGAAGAGGAATGCGGGGGGCGCTCCGCAGAAAGAGAGAGGCAGTGGAACTTCCCTCAGCAAAGCCGAGGGGTCCCGAGGAGAGGTGAGCCTGCTGTCCGCCAACCCAGCTCCTCGGCGAGCGAGAGACTATCAGACGCGACAAGGGTTCCATCTGAGCAGTTCGACTTTATGGCCACAAACTCTTGGTTTATATAGGCAAGCAAGGGGGTTCTGCGAGGGATGGCCCATAGTTGCACCAATCACGTTAAAGGTCAAATTATAATATGCATATAAGGATAAGGCGTCATGAGCTTAACAGGAGTCTATGGAAATCACGCACTGTCCACGTGTACGGAAGTCAAGAGAGCCAATCAAAAACTTTAACATAGACTACGCCCCTATCTCTTCCACCGGACGCCATCTTGGCTTCCAACCGCAAAAGTTAGCCCCCTTTTTTTTAAGGTTTCCCACGTAGGGCCCCACAGAGGAACAAGATTTGTTTCATGTCATTCAAGCGCTTAATCATCCCACAAGCCCAGGACACGTCATCACAGGGCTCTCTTCATCCTCCAGTGTGCTGCTTCTTTATTTTCTTACAGACCTCTTTTCTACAAAAAAATGCATGTCTGTACACACATACACCTGGGCTTCTCTGGTGGCTCAGTGGTAAAGAATTTATCTGCATTGCAGGAAACCCAGTAGACTCTGATTCGATCCCTCGGTCAGGAAAATCCCCTGGGGTAGGAAATGGCTACATACTCCAGTATTCGTGCCTGGAGAATCCCATGGACAGAGAAGGCACAGTCCGTGGGGTCACAAAGAGTTAGACATGACTGTAGCGACTGAGAACACAAGCATGCATATTTAAGATATTTAAATACACTTTATTATATGGATTAAATATATTAATATATGTTTAAATTCTTTGACCATCTCATGGGAAGAGTTGACTCATTGGAAAAGACCCTGATGCTGGGAGGGATTGGGGGCAGGAGAAGGGGACGACAGAGTATGAGATTGCTGGATGGCATCACCGACTCGATGGACATGAGTTTGAGTAAACTCCGGGAATTGGTGATGGACAGGGAGGCCTGGCATGCTGCGAGGTAAAGAGTCAGACATGACTGAGCGACTGAACTGAACTGAACTGAAATTTTGTTTTAAATGCAATAAAATTGGAAATAGCCATAGAAAAAAATAAATATGGTTTGTTTTATTCTGAATGTATATGCCCTACTATACACACACACATACACACACACACACACATATATATATATTTTCTTTTTTTTTGCCTTTTAGGACCAATTAGTCTCATTCCCTGAGGAACTCTGATACAGAAATACTGAGAGAAAATATATTACAAGCCCTGCATTTTGACAATCCTTTAGAGAAAGTACCTCTGCATTTTTGAATCCAATATGCATTTTCCTCACGTAGTATTTACATACACTTTGATTTACAATGGAGTGTGGAAAATACAGTCCTTACAACAAGAAGTAGCTACCCATGCTTCAATTTTCAGGGAGAAAAATGATACTCCAACACCATAACATTTACTGATTTCCCAAATCCTAATCCCTGATTAGGTGAGACCCTATCTCCTAGGAAATATGCAAATGAAGAGGAAAGAAAAAAAATTGTCCTGCAGATTCTAGCCTTAAAAAAATCATAAATGGTTTAGTTTCATGTAAAAAAAGAATGAAAGAGCGAATCTTAGTAACTCATATCCACGAGAGCATTTCCCTTCTTCTTTTCTTATTTATGAACCAGCTCGAGGCCACAGCTCCACCCCTCCTACCTCCCAGGCTCCCCACCCCACGGAGCTCTGAGCTCATGCAATCTGGATTCACCATCAGCATCTCGGACAACAATGGCTGCAACACGACACCTCCCCCATGCCAGGGTATAAAATCTGTCTCACCCCAAAGCCGCGCCACTAATTAAGCCGGAGCCTGGTGCTTGTGTGCAGAGAACAGTGAGGTCGACATCCCAGCCCCCAGGGGAGAGAGTTTCAAATCACAGTCAACAAAGGTCCCCCAATTCAGGTCTTAAAGGGAAATGTGCCCAGGGTGGCCTGAGGCCCCCGGCTCAGGCTCAGTTCTCGCTCTGGTTTTCAGCAAATGGTTTTCTTTCCTGCTCTTGACTGCTGAACCCGACCACCCTTGTCTGCGTAATTCAGATTGATGGTCACATGCAACATTAGTGGGCAAAACCTCTTCCTTAGTTTTCTGACTAAGGTGGAAGAGCCCAGTGGGATTTTTGCAGTTGGTGGAACTAGAGTGGAAAACTGCACTTACTAAAGCTCCTCTTGATGAGGGTGAAAGGGGAGACTGAAAAAACTGGCTTGAAACTAAACACTGAAAAAAAAAAAATTAAGATCATGGCATTGGGTCCCATTACTTCATAGCAAATAGAAGGGGAAAACGTGGAAGCAGTGACAGATTTTATTTTCTTGGGCTCCAAAAGTCACTGCGGATGGTGACTGCAGTCATGAAATACAAAGATGGTCACTCCTTGGAAAGAAAGCTATGACAAATGTAGACAACGTATTAAAAGGCTGAGATATCACTTTGCCAACAAAGGTCCCTATAGTCAAAGCTATGGTTTTTCCAGTAGTTATGTAAGGATGGGAGAGTTGGACCATAAGGAAAGTTGAGCACCACAGAATTGATGCTTTTGAACTGTGGTGCTGGAGAAGACTCTTGAGGGTCCCTTGGACAGCAAGCAGATCAAACCGGTCAATCCTAAAGGTTTGGATATTCATTAGACGGACTGGTGCTGAAGCTAAAGCTCCAATACTTTGGCCACCTGATGGGAAGAGGTGACTCACTGGAAAAGACCCTGATGCTGGAAAAGATTGAGGGCAGGAGGAGAAGGGGACGACAGAGGATAAAATGGTTGGATGGCATCACTGACTCAATGGACATGAGTTTCCCCTAGCAGGAAAGTTTTCACCCCAGCCTGAAGCTGGAGGTGGCTCTTACTCACTACTGGTCCACAGATTAGGGGTAACACTTGATCCAGGGTCTATAAAAAGTGCTAAAATTTCCCAGGAAAATGTGTTTGCCAAACAAGGAAGTGTGCAGGGAAGGGCGTGACAAAATTTCAGAGAAGGACCAGGTGCTCAGTCTTGGAGAGGCTGGATCGCTGTGCGTGTGCACCATACCAGCCTGTTTCCAGTCCTGCCCCCTCTGAGAGCAGTTCAGAAAACTCCCAACGTCAGCTGTGAAAAGATGCCAACCACTGTCTGGATCTGTGAAAACAAAATCTTGCATTTTTAGTAAAAGTTAGAAATGTATATATTTACCAGTTTCTGAAAACAAAGTAAACCAATAAAAAAAAAAACAAACATGGCATATACGTTGGTTACTTTCCTGGATTCATCTGATCCCAGTGAGAGAATTTCTTATGCAGATCAAGAGCAGCGCGTGGCTCCAAGATATTTAAAAAAATAGCTTAAGTAGTAACATAAAAACACAGGAATAATAGTGAATGTACTACAAGGGCCTAGGGCTCCGAAATGTATCTTTTATTAAACAGTGCTGATATGATGGCAGTATCTGAAACAAGTATCTTCATGGGATAAACTAAGAATGTAATTGGCAGGGCACATGCATTTGTGTATGAACACCACATAGGTTCAACCGTGTACATATGTACTGTTCAAACATATGTGTGTAGTTGCAATTGCTTTTCGCTTGCCTAGGTAATCTTGTGGATTGTGTCATCTAAGGCATCACCCCAAACCAACCTGATGTAATGTTGAACTTCATTCCTTCCTTTTTTCTGCTTTCCCTTCTTCCTTCTACAAAAGCTAATTTCTAATATATACCAGATTTGAGCCAAGTATATTAAGAAGTCTGAAAATAACTGTTCTCATGGAGCCTCTATGGAGCTGAGTTCCAATACTTTGGCTACGCGATTTGAAGGGCTGGCTCCTTGGGAAAGACCCTGATCCTGGGAAAGACTGAAGGCAGGAGGAGAAGGGGTGACAGATGATGAGATGGTTGGATGGCCTCACCAACTCGATGGGCATGAGTTTGAGCAAACTTCTGGAGATAGTGAAGGACAGGGAAGCCTGGCGTGCTGCAGTTCATGGGGTCTCAAAGAGCGGGACATGGCTTAGCAACTGAACAACAGCAACAGTGGAGCCTATTTATAAGCAGTGAACAGTAATACAAAGAACATGAAATATATACCTGCATAGATGCTTGGACATTTTTAAGTAATGGCACAAAACAAGTGGTAGCTTGTATGGAATTTGAAATCAGAGTTCTGTGTTCCAATCCCATCTCTGCTGCCAGGTACCTATAGCATCTCAGTGAATTGAATTTTCCTCCAGGAAATGAAAGTAATTATATTTGTGCTATTCTTCAGAGGAATAGTATAAATGATTAAAACTGTCAAAACACTGTAATAAAAGTATACAACATCAGATAGCATACATACTTAGGTACACAGACACCTATAGAAAGTCCATCTTTGGTCCAGCCTTGACTGATAAGGAATTTCTGGAAGATGAGCGACATAGATGTTCTAGACTCAGCGAGCACTCTGGGTGCAGCAGGTACACAGACACACAGACAGAAATACAGCATCGCCTCTAAGAGCATCTTCCATCTTTAAGAGCATCGCCAGCATCCCACACCTCCTGTATCTACACACTCACAGGTTAAACGGACAGCAGAGTCCAGCTATCACTGCTGACTCTCCTTCAGGAGTTACCAGGAGAAAACGTTTGTCGTCTCCTAAGTACAGAGCCCAGCTCTGCAGTCCTCTGCTGTGGCTAAGGGACTGAATGTAAGCATCAGGATGACTATCCAGACCCACCAATGTGGGTACCAGTAACAAAGGGAGGTTTCAGAGACCTGGCAGATGCCCCAAGACAACTGACGGGCACTGGACTCCTGGCCCCTGCGCCTCCCACTGGCCTCTACTGGTCTCTCAAGAGAATGAATTCTCACCGCTGTCTAGGGAATTTAAATAGAAAATTTCAGAGATGGGATGAATAAGTGGAAATCGTAAATTAAATCTTGAGTCAGAGAGAAGGCGATAGATGGGAATTGAGTGGAGAGAGGATTAGAGATAAAAGCCAGGGATGGAGCCAGCAGACATCAGAGAAATTTCAGGAGCCAAGATCAAAATAAACAAGCATCGAGACAGCTTGGCTTCGGGAAGCGCCTGGCCTCCGGGGTCTGGATGGCGGAGGCAGGTGTGTGCGGCAGCCGTAGGGACTCTTGCTGCAGGGCTGAGCTAGGACCAAAGTGGAAGAGAAAACTCAAATAGGACTTGGCTGATCATTCCTTAGGCGATAAGGGTCCTCTCCTAAGAGGAAACATGGGAGCAATCCGACTGGTATATCGGTCCCAAAAGTCAGAGCAACATCTAAACATCTGTGAAAGTGAAAGTGAAGTTGCTCAGTCGTGTCCGAACTTTTGTGACCCCATGGACTGTAGCCTCCCAGCCTCCTCTGTCCATGGGATTTTCCAGGCAATAGTACTGTAGTGGATTGCCATTTCCTTCTCCAGGGGATCTTCCTGACCCATGGAACGAACCCGGGTCTACCGCATTGTAGACAGACGCTTTACCGTCTGAGCACCAGGGAAGTCCCAAACATCTGTGCAATGTGACCAAAAGAACCCTGGGTGAGGCTGGCTTCAGAAGACCTGACCATCAGCTGGCTTTGTGATTTGAGGCAGGACTGCTTCCTCTGACTGGATATTTCATCTGGGACACCAGGAGGTCATACCAGGAAACCCCCGAGTTCCTTCTGTTGCCGCACTTCTACTGTTTAATAACGAGTGCTTCTAAGAATCTGTCCTTTAGCGTTGCTTTGAGTTACTCTGTTCTGAGCAAGACAATTTCAAAATAAAAGAGGAATCCCAGTAAACACAACGGAGACAGTGCCTGGAAGAATTAAACTTAGCACCAGGAAGCTCTCAGTCCATGTAGGATCAGGGGAGGGGGGTTCTTTGCTTTTTTGCAAATCCAAGTAATCCCACTGGATTTGCAGTAAATCAGGCACACAGTCACCCAGCCCTTGACACCTACGGTGAGGAAATTATTTGATTTATTTACTGTGGTAGACTTAAAGCATTCCGCTGGCTGGTCTGACAGCAGTTGGCGGCAGGAAGAAAATTCAAATGCAGCACTTCGACTGCGTGTTGTAGGAATCGCCTCCCAGAAGCTGAAATATACATCAGGGCTGGCTGGACACAGAAACCCTTGATATGAACCACATAAGGCTTTAGAGATGAGCAGACCAAAAGTCGAGCTTCCCTGGTGGCTCAGCAGTCCCTGCATCGGGAAGATCCCCTGGAGGAGGAAACAGCAACCCACTCCAGTAGTCTTGCCTGGAGAATCCCATGGACAGAGGAGCCTGGCGGGCTATAGTCCATGGGACCGCAAAGAGTCAGACACGGCAGCAAACATCCAAATGCACGTACATTTTTTCTGCCTTGTGTCCTTAACCATTTAGTTTCCCTTGCAAACCGTTTGGTCACAGAAAGAGCTGAATCCAGGACTGTGGAAACTGGAAACCATTTAAAGTTTTCACCTGTGTCCAAACAAATGTTGATTCCCTGCCAGCCCGCTCTTTGGATGATGCGTTGCATTTTTCTTACACATACACATGTGCTCACATGCACACCACACCCATGCATGCACATTCACAGACACACATACACACAGGCATGACCCCCACAGACACACTCATACACACACACACGAACACACACATTTTTATTCCAAAGCACAGCACCGAGCTTCGTCCCCACACTCCACTTCTCTGCTGGGTGCAGGAATTCCTGGCCCTCCTTGTGTGTCTGGGGCTGGTTGGTGCTCCAGGAGCTCCTCGCCCCGGGTGGCACCTGGTGTTATCTGTCCCTCTCCGGCCTGTCTGTTCTGAGGCACCTCCCTGGAGAAGTCACACATTCCGACACCGCAGAGCCAAAGCATCTATTTTCAGTGTCCTTGGAGGCCTCCTGGGTCTTTACCTGATTCCTGCCCTGTGTCCTTCATCTGGAAGCCCTGCTCCTCGGGTGCTTTCCTCCGACCCAGCTCTTGTCATCCTTCTTGAGATTCAGCACCCTTCTGGAGGGAAATGTCAGCGTTCATTCTTTAAAACAAAACTGTAAGTGAGTGTCTGCTCATCGTGGTTCTCTAACATGGCTGGCTCGGGGATCTTCAGAACACAGAGATCCAAACAAAATACGCCTTTGGAAGGAATGCAAATGACCTGTCTGGCTTTTCTGAGACTATTTAAAAATGACTAAACACTTTCTATTTATTAGTTATTCTTTCAATTAATTAATGAGAGATTCTGAAGATGTAAAGATGAATAAAAAATGACTTCAAGAAGTTTAGAAAGTAGCAACTTAACTTATTAAACTCTTAGCAATAACCTGAGTGTATGTACGTATAAGATCTTACAAATGTCGATGCCTACCCATTAGCAGGTGATAGACAGCAGGAGTGTATGATTACTGACAAATTCCTCCCAACTAAGGCCATGTTGAAATGCCTGTTCAGCTTGTGTAAGAGAAATGTTTGTGCTTTGACCCTGTTCAAACAACCTTCTTTTACCATCTGGTCTCATGTCTAATCAGTCATGGCAGCAGGTAGGAGACACTGAATACATGATCAATGGTCAGATAGTAGGTGGTTAGGCTCTTGGGGCCATGTGATCTCTTGTGATCGCTCAGCTTTGCTGTAGTTCCAAAGCGGCCATAAACAAAGCAGAAATGAGAGAGGGTGGCTGCTGACCAATAAGACTTCCTTTACAGAACCAGGTTGCAGGCAGATCTGGCTTGTGGTCAGCCCACTGGCCCCTGCTCTGCCAAGTCTCAGACTGTTCAGGGACCACAATGGCCAAGCTGAAACGATCCCTTCTGTACACTGGAATTTTTGTGTCCGTTACAATACTTATCATCTCTGCATTTTCTCCACACTCACAGTTCAGCTACAGAACCTGCTTACTTTGATAACTCAGACTTTCCCCATTGCTGTGTTTCAGAGCAAATTTTGAAACAATTCCAGGGCACTAGGTTGAAGAAAAAGGGGCTGAGACAGGCAGAAAGAAACACAAGGGGTGAATCACTGAGCTGGATGCTACTTGGTGTTAAGAAAAGTCCAGTGCTCCATCTCAGGGAACCATCTTCAGAGATGCCACATGGGCTATTGACTTCTCCAGAGCTGCATCTGTGGAGAAGCTGTCTACTGGGTCCTACCTCCCATTGGCCAGAGATTAGGCTGCGTGCACGTGTGCTAAGTTGCTTCAGTCATGTTCGACTCTGTGTGACCCTGTGGACTGCAGCCAGCCAGGCTCCTCTCTCTATGGGATTCTCCAGGTAAGAATGCTGGAGTGGGTTTCCGTGCCTTCCTCCAGGGGACCTTTCCAACCCAGGGATTGAACCTGCATTCTGTTTTATCTCTTGCATTGGCAAGCAGGTCCTTAGCACTAGAGCTGCCTGAGAAGTCCAGAGATTACCGTATGGGGCATTAAGTCCCCATTCTTATAGGCTACACATGCACAAGTGTGTCCCACTGGGTTTCGTGCTCTGCTCTAGGGGGGCCCTTTTCACGGATGAGGTCAGGGCTGTAGTGTTGTACCTTCTGACACCTCTCCATTGGTAAGCAAGTGTCCAAGGGGCCAGCATGTACCTAAGAGAGGGCCCATGTACCCATACCTTCAAATACCCAGAAATCATGGCCTCCACTGTATACAGATCCTGATTTGTTGGGGGTTTTGTCTGAAAGAGCAGAGCCGTAGATTCCCCTTCAAAGTGGTGTTTGGCCATGTTTCTGACAAGAGATAGTCAAGAGGAAGGAGACAACTCTCCACTGAGCAGACCTTGAGGCCACACTGCCTTCCTGTTCACCATTCAGAGATGTTAGAGCCCATTGGAATCCCCTTACCCTCCTACATTTACCCTACTGTTGAGCAGCAGCTTGAGTGGTTTGGTTGGTTCTTTGGGGGGGTGATCCCAACCTTCCTCCTGGAAGGAGCTGCTGCCGCTGCCCTTTAGTCTCTCACTCTCGACTGCCATCCATCACTTGATCTAGAAGCACCAGAACAGTCATCTTAGACCATCATTCATACTCAGTTACACCAATAATGCTTTCTGGTCTCTTGGTCCACTGGCCTGAGGAGACCAAAGCAAAGAGAAGGTGCTCAGAACTTCCAGGCAATCTCTACTCATCTCTACTGCAGGAGCTGCCCATTTGGAAATTAGGGTCAATGAAAGCAATGGTGAAGAGGCCAGTCTTAACTCCATCTTTGGACCCTGTGCTCATACATTCTAGCTGTTGAGGGCCCATTTGCTTGTGTTGGTTCAGCATTTATGCTGTATCTTGGAAGCCATTTCCTCAATACCTCTTACCGTCCACCACCAGACTCAGTCTTTGACGAGCCACACACCTCTCCATCAGGCTAGGTGCTTCCATGTGATGGATTCGTGGTAAAACCCATGGACACATGCCTATTGACTCACATCATTTGCCTATAAAATTGAGTCTATTGGTCTGGGGAAAAGTTGCAGGTAATCAACCTGTCAACAAAGGGCTCTCTGGTCTCAAGGAACGATGCCATAAATTCAGCATCACGGTCTGCTACTGGCTGGCTGGGGGGTTTCAGTCACAGCGGTAACTAGTTTGGCCATGGAGAGAAATCAGGTTCAGGACAATAATACTGGGTCACTTAGTCAACCATTCCCTGAACCCTATTTGTGGACATACTTATGTGACTTAATTTATTTTCTTATTTTTAAAGCCATTTTGTGTATGGGATTGAGCTGAGGAAAGAAAGACAGTTACTGAGAGCCAGTGGCAATCAGCTTAATTAACTCTATTATTATTATAAATGGAACCAAACCAGCTGTCCAATAAAATCAAATGTAAAACAGAGGCTGCCTAAGAATGAGTACAAAAATGCCCATTATATCTGGCCACATTAATTCTAGTTTAGTCCACTGTGGAGGTGTCATCAGCATTTTTTGGTGCTGGGCATTCTCTCCTGCTCTTGATATATTGAGTGTAGTTAAATTGAAAGGGTGAACTTCATTCTGAAATTTCCAGTGAAGTTCACAGATGAGGCCAGATTTCAAAGTTTGTAAAGCATTACTTTAGTGATTTCTAACCAGGGTACTTGCTGAAAAGACAGACTCTCTCGCCCTACTGTACATCAAGTAATTAATGATCTCCGAGAGTGAAGCTTAGGGATCTGTATTTTCAACAAACTCTCTGGATAATTTTCATTACTGCCAAGACGGAGAGCAAATGTCTAGAGAACATTGGCTCAGATCAGAGTAAGAGTAAGAGTGGGCCAATTTAGCTACTTGGGATGAAAAAGTCCTCCTCACTAATCCAGGCTCAACGTTTCACGTGTCTATTTAAACTTTTAATGTTGAGCTGGAAAGGGCTGCAGCTTCCTGGCCTGAACTGACTACACTTTTATTCAGTCAACCTCTAACACTAAGTAACCTTGGAGAAATGACTATTTTGTGGGGCAGGGGGTGAGGGGCTCCATTTACTCATCTGGCAAGAAGATTACATAAGATTATATATAAGTTCCTCTCTTCATAAGAAATTCTAAAAAAACTCAATGACATCAACCTTGGGGAGTGGTTACATAACTTTTATATCCTTAGGCAGATTTACGTAATTTCATTTTCATTTACTGATTTTGACTTTTCTATTCCCACCATGACATTTTTATGGGTAAGCAAGAGGGCAGTGGGAAGGATGTGGTGAACAGTAAATGGCACCCCAGAGATACCAATCAGGAGGAAACCATCTCTGAGTTAAGAGTCCTCTTTCTGAAACTGAAGTTAGACATCTTGAAAAGAACTTAACATGCTCTTATGGTACACAACCCTATGACATAGTTGAAAAGTTGTTCACCAGGTGAAATTTCATCTGACTTAGATTTTCCACTTCTAGAACTCACACAATTTGAAAGTAGATTAGACAAAAATCTATTAGAAAGCACACTTGTGTACTCAAATGATCATAGAAGATGCTCGGTGTTATTCAAGCTAATATAAAGTTATAACCATATGGGCTTTATTCTCTGTGTGGTCCTACAGGCATCTCCCATTTCACCTACAGCACGAGATTTGGCAAGATTCTGCTTTAGCCTCTAAGCATTTGCTTCTAACCTTGTAAATCTGATGTGAATATTCATCACATTTTCCTGCTTCAGTCAAATCCCTGGTCAAAACTCTGTGACCTCGGTGCCTATAAAAACAACCCCAATCAACGTGTTGAGATTGCTTTCCTCGAAACCATCATCCTCTCCCCAGGCTCTGCAGTAGGTAATGAAGTCCTAAAAGCCCTAAAACCCAGCATTGTGATGAGACACATTCCAGCAGCTTAGGCGGAATTCCAGGCCTCTCTATGCTGCTGGCCAGATGCTGGGCCATCTACAGCTCGGGACTGCCTGACCACCCAATCAAACTTGATATACACAGTTTACATCTTCCATGCTCTATCACTGTGTCTTTGAACAATTCCATCAACAAATCAAGTAACAGAATCGGTTTCCCCACTAGCCCAAGGAGTTTGTTCAGGTCTAACTTATTTTAACAACATTCAGGAAGGATGAAGTTTCCTGTATCTGTGTCTTCAACCTGGAGGGCTCCACAGGGCAGGGCAGTGCCCAGCAGGAAAACCGCCTCTTCACCTTCAGGGAAACAGGGCCGGGATGCGGGAGAACAGCTCAGGGACGCAGGTGAAAAGCACAAGGATGCAGCCAGGTGTAATCTACATGGGCACGAGCAATGGTACTGCACCACTAGGAACAGCACGTCCAAGGCCCATCCTGTGTGCTGAAAACACGCTCCTTCACCTTCAGCACCACCAAATCCACTCCATTCAAACGCAGTCTCCTCGTCACACATTTTGAGCACTTTGAATGGCCTTCCATTTGCCGTCAACCCCCTAATGAAATGCATGTGCGTGACAGCAGTGCGTGTCCTGTGCACGCAGCGCTGGGGTTAATGGAAGGGCTTTCCGACTTTCTCAAGGTGTGAATTCATAACAAGAGCTGGTGTGTGCAGAATTTAACAGCCTGTCAACTGTGTGAGTGGAAGATAATGAATTCAAGTCCAGTTGGGTTTTTCTCTGGTTTGCAGGTTTATTAACAAGGAAAATACAGACGCAGGAGCCACCTGGAAAAAATACAGCATGCTTTCTGAGGGGCCTGCAGTGGGAATGGTCTTTTGCTAAAGGCCGACCTGACTGTTGGGAATAGCTAAGTCCATCTACCTGCCTCCTCTTTCCTACAAAATTAAATAGACTTCACATGCACTAACTCCAAACTTGGTGAAGAATAACCCCAAATGAGCCATTTTGAAATATGGGCATGATTTTATCGGAAACCTGAACTGTACCTTCCAATAAGGCAACCACTGGCTGTAGTATGTAACTTCTGAGCATGTGCTGGTCCAAACTGAAATGTGCTGTAAGGGTACAAGGCATACTAGATTTTAAACATTTACTACAAAAATATATCATTTACTATAAAATATATCATTGATATTTTAATGTAAGCTATACATAGAAAGGGCTTCCCTGGGGCTCAGTGGTAAAGAACCCATCCGCCAATGCAAGAGATGCAGGTTCAATCCCTGGGTCAGGAAGATCCCCCTGGAGAAGGAAATGGCAACCTACTCCAGTATTCTTGTCTGGGAAATCCCATGGACAGAGGAGCCTGGTGCACTACAGTTCATGGGGACACAAAGAGTCAGACATGGCTGAGCAACTAAGCAACAACAACAACAAATACATAGAAATGATAATATTTTTGATATATTTAGTTTAATAAAATATCTTATTTGCATTTCTTCTTTTTTACTTTCTTTGGCATGGTTACCAGAAAACTTAGTTATGTGATGGCCTCATGTTATCTGTCTGCTGGACAATGCTACCTTACACTGTTTTCATCTAACTTGAACACTGAATAAGTAAGTTTTTTTTTTAGGTGTCCAAATAATCCCTTGACATTTGTATACCGCATTTTTTGAGATTATATCTGCTTTTCTCCGTTTCTAAAATGTAGCTAATATAGCTAAGCCGCTTGTCTTTGGCATTGATCACATGCTTTTTCAGTGGTTGGTTTGCTTTTCCCAATCATGGTTCCCATCTTCTCAACAATAGTATCATCTCCTAAAGAGAGGAACCCCAGCTTCAGTTCAACTCGGTTTGTTCAAAAATCAAAAAGCATTCACTGAGTGTCAGGTGTTCAGCTAGGCTGTAAATAAAATGAGGAGCAGCACAAAAACAGACAGACACCAGCAGAGTCGAAAACACCCAGTTCTCATGACACTAAATTTTAAGAATCTTGCAGCATCACGAGCTTGTCTGAGCCCTCGACCCTGAAAGAAATCCACAATATCACAATATCTATTTGATTATTTCAAGTGAGAGCTGAGACTGTAAATAAAGCATGTTCTACTGATCATAGGTCTACTTTCAAGAATATATGTGATTCAAAAGATGATATAAATAATATATAATTACCTAAACAATTATTTCAGAAACAAAAATATGCATGAATAGAAGAAAAAACATTTAAATGCTTCTTAAAGGTCACATTAGATACATTTACTGTACCAGCAATTTAGCTTTCCAATGCTGACACTACCCAGCCCGCAAGCTTGCCATGGTGCAGTAGACCTCACTGCGGGAGCCGACTGCACGGGTATTTTGGGGAGCACGAACAGAGCTAAAAATATCTCCCCTGTTTTATCTTCTCCAGTAAGCTCTTGCAGAGTTGAATTTCCTCCCGTTGGAGTCTCTTCCTATTAAATGGCAGGTGTGTTTCAGGGAAAAGGTAGTTAGCTAAGCCCCAAGAGCCCAGATTTTCTGTCTCAGGTTGCATCCGGGAATGAGACCAACAAGCAAGTTAAAGTTGGCAGAGAATGGGTCATTGGGGTTTCTCGCCCCAAGAAGGGGAGATTCAAGTTAAGCAGCACCAGGGGAGAAGACAGTTCTGGGTCTGGGGGGTGGCAGAGTGAATGAATGCCCAGCAGGGATCAAGCTTTGGTTGGTGCACAGCAGAAATAAAAGAGAGCCCCCAAAGCCCCAGAACGGAGCTTCCTTCTTCCTCCCAGCTTCGTGCGCTGCTTTCGTGGCTCTGGGCACCTCGCCCTCCCGAATGAGCTGGAGGGTAATTTGGGTGGAGCCGTGAGGTGAGCTCCCCAGTGGCACAATTAGCATGGCTCTTTCTGTCAGTCCCCCGGGGGGGTGTCTAGCCAGAGCGCAGCCATGACGTGGATACAGTTTAGTGACTGTCAGCTGTTTGCAATCTGCAGTCCCGTTGAACTTCTGGCCAGATTCCTTGTTTTGAATGCTCTCCAGACTTTTAATAACATGTATTAGCTTTTCTTTGCTCTATTGAAATTTTATAAATATGAGACAGTACAAAGAAAAGTACAATAGCTCATAATCCCATCACCCACAGATAACCAGAGCTAATATTTCTGTGCATTATTTTCCAGGCTTTCTTTGAATATATTGAACAAATTATTTCCTCAGTTCTAAGATTTTATAGATTACAAAATGCCCTGTCATGATAAGAGGGCTTTTTGGAAAAAAAGGAGAATGGAAAGGAAAGGACGTAAACACCATCTCATTCAGTGTGGACATGATTTGTAAGGTACATATCAGTTTACACCTGATAAGGGTGCCTATCAGAATACAAAGTAATGTAAATGTAGATCCTATGATGCAAATGTATCAAATTTCAGGGATATTACTCTGTTAAATAGGAGGAGGGATGGCAACCCACTCCGCTGTTCTTGCCTGGAGAATCCCGTGGACAGAGGAGCCTGGCGGGCTGCAGTCAGTATGGTTGCAAAGAGCTGGACAAGACTGAAGTGACCTAGTATGCGCGCACTCTGTTTAATACCCACGGGACAATACACTGAACTCCACCAAGTGGCTGTATGTTGTTTGGTCTGTTTCTATCTCCCAGGTCTCTCTGGGAATCTCCAGGTGACATCGTCCTGTTCCCTAAGCATACACAGAGGGCACCTTCTGCCTCTGCACTCCAGCTGCCGACCACTGGCTCCTTTTCTGGAGCTAAGCTGTGGCTCTCTTAGTTAGTTAGTGTTAGTCGCTCAGTCGTGCCCGACTCTTTGCGACCCCATGGACTGCAGCCTACCAGGCTTCCCTGTCCATGAGATTTTCCAGGCAAGGATGCTGGAATGGGTTGCCATTTCCTTCTCCAGGGGATCTTCCCAACCCAGGGATCGAACCTGGGTCTCCTGCACTGCAGGCAGATTCTTGACCGACTGAGCTACAGGGGAAGCGCTGCTGCTGCTGCTGCTGCTGCTGCTGCTGCTGCTGCTGCTGCTGCTGCTGCTAAGTCGCTTCAGCCATGTCCGACTCTGTGCGACCCCATAGAAAGCAGCCAACCAGGCTCCTCCGTTCCTGGGATTCTCCAGGCAAGAATACTGGAGTGGGCCCTACTGAAAGCAAATACTAACCAGCGTTTAAGGTTTGACCAACACCCCAGGTTTTCCCTGGCGGCTCAGGCAGTAAAGAACCTGCCTGCCATGCAGGAGACCTGGGTTTGATCCCTGGGTCGGGAAGGTCCGTGAGGAATCCCGCGGACACAGAAGCCTGGCTGCTACAGGGGGTCACTCTTTGTGACGATGGGGGTCACAGATAGTTGGACACGACTGTGTGACTAACACTTTCACACTTAACATCCTCCACTTCCCTCAGATGACTAGAAGAAAAGAGAATTCTAAAATAAGAGAAAAAAAATCCAGAAAATATGTTTTATCAAGGATGATACATTTTGGGGGGCACATGCATTTTTGGAGAATATAAAATAGCAGTTTTGAGGGGTGAGGAATTCTATTCCTTCCTTTTTTTACTTCCATTTAATCAGCCTACCCACATTCTGGCCGCTTCTTGACTTCTTTCTCACTAATTCTTTTAAATTTTTACCCTAAGCTGATATAAGTTACCCCAAGCTGATAGAAATTTATATCTTGGTTCCTTATCTAACTGTTAACTTCAGGTAACATATTTCAGAAAATTAAGAAACAAAACAATTTCTTTACATTTTGAACTGCTTTCATTTGTTTATCTTTATTTTTTAATAAATGAATGTCTTATTGAAGTACAGTTGCTTTACAACATTTCAGGTATAGAGCAAAGCGATTCAGTTATGCATACATATATACTTTTTTATTTTTTTTCAGATTCTTTTCCATTATAGGCTATTTCACGATATTGACTCTTTGAATCATGTTTAAATTGAGTTTGCTGTGGCTGCCGCCTACCTAGCTTGGTTGAAAGTCCAATCTCAGTCTGGGGTTTTGCACCTGCTCCCTTGAGAGCACACGAAAATCCTTGGCTTATGCAATCTAATACCTCTGACTGTGCGTTTCCAGAAACCCCCTGAAATCTAAAGAAACATTTGATTCCGCTGGTGTGAGGAAGCCAGGGCCCAGAAGGAGGACACTGTTGACTGGGGAGGTGGGGACGCCTTTCTTCCTCCTCTGCTGGCAGGGGAGCCAGGGCAAGTAGCGAGCTGACATCCCACAAGGGGGCTGTCCCCAAAACCTGGACACACAGGAAGCCAAGAGTTCTCAGGGTCTCTGTCAGTGTGGCCCGGTGACGGGACCCACAGAAGGTCAGTAGAAGTTAGGGGCCCCCCTCCTGCCTAGCCCCATGCAGGTGGCTGGGTGTACCTTTCAAGGCTGGACGCAGCGCTCTGAGACCCTGCACCGTGACAGACAGGAAGGTGGGTGATGGCTCCCTCAACCAGTGAAGGAAGAACTTCTGCTCCCAGAAACTCCTGCTCCCCTGGGGCGTTATGGGAGAATGACTTCCATATGTTGAAGCTTTGAATTGATAGGGTGTGTTTGTTACATGGCCGACATTACCTTAATGAATACATCTCTCAGTTATCTGGTGAATATAAATCAGGCACACTATACCATATTTAAGTTTCCCTAGTTTAGATATTTTCGTTCATTAAACTTTACTTGCTAGAAATAATGCCATAAGAAACATTTATCAAGTATCTTTGCATGCCTGGAGGAATAGCTACGACAATATTTTCTCGAGTGGAGTCTGAAGTCAAAGTGTACTGAGAATTTTACATGTCAGCTCAGTTTGACGGAATTAACGAATTGCCCTGAAATACGTGCCAAATCAGACTCCCAGATACGTTAGGAAAACACCGTTTTCCTACCTTTTCTAACCATGTGTATAAGCAATCATTTTAAAGTTTGTCACGCTGACAGAAAAAAATAACTTAAAAAAACTTTTAACTTATTTATTACACGTGATACCAAGTTTCCATTCCTTTTCACACCTGTAAAATCTGTTGACATCTCTTATGTGAATTACTTTTTCCCGTGCTTTCTGTAAGATTTTATTGAATTGTTTATATTTTTTCTTATTGATGTGTAGAAGATTGCTTACATATGAGGAAGTGTGTTTTATCTCTTATTTGTCTTGAAAATACTGTGTCTCTATTCAAACATACTGTCACTAGTTTAACTTTATTCATAATATCTTTTGAATATGAGACATATATATATTTGAATTTTACATAGACAAATTGTTGACCTATGCTTTATGACAACTAGGTATTACTGTTGCTCTTAAGGTTATCATCACATTTCATGAAATTACAAAAATATTAATATTTTCTTCTAATTAATGAAAAGTTACAAATGTATATATACATATATAAGTTTTTGTATATAAAATACAGTAATTTATGTGTATATATGTATGTACAATTAACTTTATTTGTGTATATATACAGTTGAATATATGCATAAATGTGTGTGTGTATATAATCCATCTGGAAAAAGTATGGTGTAAGAACTTTATTATTTCCATCTCTATAGCAAATTATATCAACATAGCTAATCTTTATTTGACATAAATTCAACATTTATAATACACTAAACTTATATATATATATATCTGTATCAGCCTCTGATGTTTTCATTTACCTGTTTGCATATTGAATGAACAATTTGGAATCCAACTTTTAGTGATCACATGCAATTTCATCATGTGAATGTATACTAATACATTTAGTTTATTTACAGCTGCTGAAAATTATTTGATTTTTATTATTTGTCATATGAGCAACTTTGTGTATCAAACTATGAGCTGTAATTTTCGCATTAAATTTTCAAGATCAATTCCTTGAATAATACAATGTGAATATTTTTAAGAATCTTGAAATATATTTTCCGCATTATTTCAGAAAAGAATTATGACAATTTAAACTTTCACTAGCAGTGGATGAGCATGCCTTTTTTTATAACATCCTCACCGTCATTTATATTTTTAAGAATGTTGGCTAATTAAAGAAGCTGAAATAACATGATGCCTTAATTGTGCTTTGATTATAACTTGATCATTTTTAATTACTGTTAGCGCCCAGCACCATCATGCAAATTTAGCTCAACAAGAAGGATGTAGCCTGGTAAGAGTTAACCCAGGTGTCTTAAAAGTTCAAAATAATTCTCATGAATGGCCTTGAGAGGTAGAAAAAAAAATTACTTGGTTCTCAGCCTGACACTTTATTTTTCTGGGGGAAGTGAAACTGTCAGTTGCTCAGTTGTGTTCAACTCTGTGTGACCTCATGGATTATATCCCGCCAGGCTCCTCTGTCCATGGAATTTTCTGGTTGGGGCCCTCAAATCACCATACATGTTCTTAAGGCATACATAGAGCAGAGCTGCCTTCTGGCCGGGATTCAAATAAACAAACACCCACGTGGAGGCCTGGTTCTGCTCTGGCCCAGGCGGCCGAGCACCCAGGACTTACGTCATCACCACGAGATGCGCAGGTACACCCCTCACATCACCGCACCCCGAGGAACAGGAGCTCTGCGCTGGGGGAGGTTAACCCTCTCCCTGAACTTGGAGACCACCCTGCTCAAGGCCTGTCTGTCCCCAGGCGCAGGTGCCCATGGGAAACCACCCACCCGCTCCATCCCTGGAAGGAAGCCTTTGTGGGCAGCCCGTGACTGTGAAGGTGAGTCAAGGCACTGCTGGCTCCCACTGACCCTGTGTTCCAGCCCAAGCACATGGGGCATGCAGATATTTATTGCTGTGAAACTGAATTTCAGAAGCAGATCAGATCAGCACTAGGCCATGTTTGCTGTCGGAAATGAACTAGAGCCGGTTACTGACCTGCTGGTGTTGGGTCAGGGAGGGGCGCTGAGGGCTGGGGAGGCATGTCCACCCCTGCTCCACTGCCACTGGACCCTTCTTGAAGAGTGAGCGGTGGTTCCTAAAGGTGGGTGATTCCTAAAGCATCCCCAGAGGCTGGCGGATGCTTTTCTAATTCATTGCCAGCAGCTAGAGGTGCTTCCCCAAGGATGGAAAGTAGCTAATAATTGCCAGGTCTGAGGAAAGGCAGGAAAAGAGGATCACTGCGACTGTCAACTCTGGCTATGAACAGGAGAACCCCCACCAAGAAGAGGGAAAACCAGAGGCAGAGAGCAGCTGGACTCACCAGTAGCCCTGGATGAGATGTGATTTGAGGGTCATGTTTGCAGCTCAGCGTCCCTAGAGCTTGAGGAAGAGGATATTAGAAGGAGGGTAGGTGGTGATGTGTGAGCAAGTGTGTAAGCTAAGGATGCAGTGAGTTTGTCAGCCTGGCCCCCACAGCCAAGTAAAATCACCTTCTAATGACCCCAGGACAGGCCACAGAGGAACAGAAAGTAGGCCCCTTCCACTTGAAAGCCCAAAGCCCCCAAACAAAACCCAGAGCAAAAAAACTCTGGATGTATCCCTATTTCAAACACATCGTAACGCCCTGTTACAAATCAGCCAAAAATGGAATGTGAATTAAAGATTTAAGATACCAACTGCACAAAGTGCTGTACTGAATCAGTTAATCAATTACTTTTGAGGGCATAGAATGGTTTACATAGCCATTTTCATTGAGCAACAGAAAGCTGGAGGAATAAATGTTTTAGAGGTCAGTATAAACCTTCACCCCCCTTAACAAATGGATGCATGTAAAGACAGAGGGAAGAGATTGTCCAAGGGTAAGTTACAGGATGCAGGTTGTTCCACGTCAAATGAGATTTTCTAAAAATAGGTCTGATGGAGCTCCCTCTAATATACTGTAGAGCCTGAGAGGAAAGGGAGGGACAGAACTGGGGAGAGGGGCAGCTACTTGTCTTAAATATTGTCTCCTGAGTTACACGATTGCCGATGTTCCTAAGTGAAACACATAATGGAAACACAACTGAAAAATCCTACTTTCAATTCAACTAATTTTAAACGACAAGGGTTCTTCTTTTTCACTCTGGGATATCAGTAACATCAAACGTAAAAAGAACCCTGAGAGTTTTGACCAGTGATTTCCGTTTCATAAAAATGTTGTAAATCGTGTTTTCATTCACAAGGTATTGAGGGCCTGATCTGTGTTACGCTTTCCACTCACCTGGTCCAGAAATTCCTACCTGACAGCTCTGGGTATCGTGGGAGAGAAATAATGGTGAGGGGTGGGGAGTAGAGCCCACCGAAGGGAAAGTCCTTATTTATAGTTGGGGCACAGAAACCACACCAGCAATAGAGGAGAGATGGTAGCGTGGATTCTTTTTAATGTATTTATTTTTATTTTTGGCTGGCCTGGGTCTTCATTACTGCACACGGGTCTTCTCTAGTTGCAGCGAGCAGGGGCTACTCTCTAGTTGTGGTGTGTGGACTTCTGAGATAGCTTTTCTTGTTGCTGAGCGTGGGCTCTAGAGCGTGGGCTCAGTATAGTTGTGGTGTATGGGCTTAGCTGCCCAACAGCATGAGGAATCTTCCCGGAGCAGCGATTGAACTCAGGTCTTTTGTATTGGCAGACGTATTCTTTACCACTGAGCCACCAGGGAAGTCCTGTCCTTGTTGTTGTTCAGTTGCTAAGTCGTGTCCAACTCTGCGACCCTATGGACTGCAGCACACTATCCCTGTCCTTCGCTGTCTCATGGAGTTTTCATGTCCACTGAGTCCACGATCCATCCATCCTCCTTCTGTAAGTGTGATCTCAGAAAACCTTTCCTTGACTCATTTATCCTCTGTCACCCCCCCCCCCCCCTTTTCTTCCTGCCCTCAATGTTTCCCAGCATCAGGGTCTTTTCCAATGAGTTGACTGTTCACATCAGGTTAGGGAAGTCCTGCTATTGCCTATTCTTGCTCTCTGGGTAGCAAAGGTAAGAGATAATAGTATGTGTTGGACCACAGTATTTTTTATTCAAGCTCTTTGGTGTGCATTCATTCACCCAGTCACTCAGGTCAGAGAGTATTTTTTATCTTGGACTCAGTAACTTGAATCCCTTGGCATCACCCTGGGAGGTGGATGTGGTAGAAGCACTGCTCTGTCCTCAGTTTCTTTAGAGATGAGTATCAGGGCACTGGGATTGGCTCCCACCGTAGGTGTGGACACCAGCAGGCAAAATGGAACACACACACTTCTGCCTGGCTTTGCCACAGGGTCCCAGGGGAAAACAGAGTCTACGATGCAGAAGTCAAGTTCTCTGCTTCGAATCAGCCTGCTCTGAACTTCTGTAGGTGCTGTGGTTTCTGGGCCAAAGCATCCTGAATTCAGCTCTTCCAGCTAGCTCTTGCCACACTCTAAGCTGCGAAGATGATGCTGGGGCCTTTGGGGCAATGTGATACACAGTCTCGATTGCCACACTTGCTTGCAACACCCCTGATGTATCGCTTATTTGATATTTATAAATTTCCAACTTTCAGATTTAAAATGCCAGACTCATTTGTATTTCCGAGAGGGTTTTGAATTGATTGGTCTCTCTTCTGGGCCTGCATCTTCAGCATGCCTCATGCCTCCTTCTGTAAGTGTGATCTCAGAAAACCTTTTCTTGACTCACCAGTCTGCTTCAAAATGACTTTATTTTGGTGACTTTTATTTAGTGATTTTGGGCTCCAAACTCACTGCAGATGGTGACTGCAGCCACAAAATAAAGACACTTGCTCCTTGGAAGAAAAACTATGACCAATCTAGACAGCATATTAAAAAGCAGAGATATGACTTCGCTGGCAAAGATCCATCTAGTCAAAGCTATGGTTTTTCCAGTGGTCATGTATGGATGTAAGAGTTGGATCATAAAGACAGTCCAGAGAGTTGATGCTTCTGAACTGTGGCATTGGAAAAGATTCTTGAGAGTCTCTTGGACTGCAAGATCAAGCCCTAGTCCATCCTAAAGGAAATCAGTCCTGAATGTTCATCGGAAGGACTGATGCTAAAGCTGAAGCGCCGATACTTTGACCACCTGATGCGATGCACTGACTCATTTGAAAAGACCCTGATGTTGGGAAAGATTGAAAGCGGAAGGAGAAGGGGACAACAGAGGAAGAGATGGTTGGATGACATCACTGACTCAATGGACATGAGTTTGAGCAAGCTCCCGGAGTTGGTGATGGACAGGGAGGCCTGGCCTGCTCCAGTCCTTAGGGTCACAACGAGTCGGACACAATTGAGAGAGTCAGCAACAACAAAGACGTCTATATAAACTGCAATCAAGTCTCAGTGATTAATGATGTTATGTGCGTGTGTTCAGTCTTTCAGTTATGTCTGACTGTGTTTGACCCCATGGCCAGTAGCCGGCCAGACTTCTCTGTCCAAGAAATGTTCCAGGAAAGAATACTGGAGTGGAGTGCCATTTCCTGCTCCAGGGATTCTTCCTGACCCAGGAATTGAACCCGAGTGCCTTGAGCCTCCTGCATTGGCAGGCAGATTCTTTAGTGCCACCTGGGAGGCCTGATGATGTTACGAAATAGATATAAATGACATACTGCCTGCTTTTAGAAAAAGTTTCCCAATTAAGTTTGCCAGGGAAGATGCCCTGGTGGATACAGGAGTCAAGATGCATCTGGAAATGTGAGTAAGATTTTATTAATTCAGTAATTAATATGTTAATTAGTAACTAATTAATCAGTAATTATTAGGCACAGCTCTGCCTGTGTTTGCAGTGATCTGTTCAGAACAAGCAGAAGACAACTCGAGTAGTCTAGAGATCTGGGAGAATAGTAAAGTTTGGCTAAAGAGAGCTTCAACGAGCTTTAAATGGCAGGCTGAGAAATTTGGAATACCTCCTCCAGACAAAATAAAGTCTTAGGATTTAGGACAAAACAACTCTTTTCACGGACACCATGATAGCCTGGCTTGCCAAATTTAATGCTGCTGTTTCGTCAACTGACCATGTCTGTGGGCCTCCTTCGATGTTTCTGTCTGATGCAGCTAATTACGACACCTAGGTTTACCATATTATTCCTCTGAGTGGTGCCTTGGGCCCACTAAACAAATGTGGTCTCTCTCTTTCTATGCGTGCACCTCTAAACCAAAACTTACCAAATATGCAAATATACTCTCTTTTTGAGTAGTAACAGTTACCAAAAAAAAAATTTTACCTTTAAATTTTTGAAATAGTAAATAACTGTCTTCCTTAATTAAGAGCTGAAAAACTCTATCTAGAGGCTCTGAAAGTGGATATGAAGATATTATTTTGAACAGATAGAAGAAAACTGATATAATGAAGTCTAGTGAAGATCCTTGAGAAACGATTCATCTTGGGCAAAATATTTTGTAAACAACTCTCTTTCTATTGGCTTAAAGCCTTTAAGAAGCTTTTGTAAATTAGTATGTCTGCCTGAACAGATGATCTTTTCCACACCCTTAATATTCATGCCCTGATCTGCGCTGACAAATCTGTCATTACATCATCCTTATTTTACAAATGAGAGCAGCTTGCCTGCTCTCTCATGTGGCTGAAAATATATGAGTTAGAAATTCAAGAACCTCTATTAAAAATAATAGTGGAAGGTATGGTAGGCTGCTATTTAAAAAGCAAAAAATAATCTGATGTATAGAAACCAGATTCTAAAATGATGGTTTGTCCAAACATTTAGTACTCACAGTCCATTGCTAGGGTCCTCTTATTGGAGCCAGGAAAAGTGGCCGAGCTCTGAAAAGGCATGCTATGGGTTCAGTCACTCATATGCATTTTAATGGATTTATAATTGCATTCAGGATTCCAGATGGAAAGCTGGAGTGGGAAGTGAGGAAAATGGCTCCCTGGGTATTTCCTTTACAGGGATCATTGAGAAGCAAGCCGCAGACTGCAACAAGAGAGAAGTGGGGACTGGCATCCCTAAAGTGAAGACTACATGCAACCCAAGGCCTTTCAGAAGTTGTACTTAAACAGCTAAGCATCTGGGATTTCGACGGAGAAGCTGACGATTTTGACATCCCAAGTTGGATCATTAATACGATTATTCATTCCAACCAGGACTAAGTCATTTTATTTGCATTAACTAAATATATTATGAGGAGAAGTCAAGCTGGCCATGGCAATAAATGGAATATGGAGATTCCATTTAGTTCCCTGGCAGAAACCCAGTATCTTTTCATTTTCCCTTTTCTCCTTTCACAATGAACACAGCTGGGAACCTGCATATATAAACGGGAAGGGCTGGGGGGTTGTGTTTTCTTCCTCTTACATTAGGCAGCTTAAATGATTATAACTTTTGCTAATTTCAAAGTGATTCCCACATAGTTCCTCATGTTGTTAAAACAAAAATTGCAATTTATTCCAGGAAGATGCATAGAAATGTTGCCTCTCCTCCTACTTGCTTTTTTATAGATATCTATGCAAATTTGATAATAAAACAGAGCTTGAAGTATTAAATGATCACCACGGTTGGGTAAGCTCTATGTAGTCATTAAACAAAAATTGAATTATTAAAGCATGTACTAAGCCAGCAATAATTAACAGAATTGGTTATTAGCAGCTGCCTAAAAGCTGTGTTCTTTAGGTTCTTTGCTTTTCAGGAAGAATCAGTGACTTCAAAGGCACTATTTTTATTTCCTCTGATATTCTTGATAAAGTCTACTCCAGCCATATCCATTTATTAGAGCCAGGCAGTATAAATAGGAGATTTAAATTGTTTTTCTAGAGGGTTCTTGATTCCAGTTATCCCTCTTCACCTTGACGTTAGCAGTCCTTAACAGCTATGGCTGCCCTCTCTCTTGCTTCACTCTGGACTTGCTCTCCATGGAAACTTCCAGGTGTTACTGCTGACTCTTCCCTCTCTCCCTGCAATCCTGCTCTCCTGGACTGGAATATCCTTCCTCAATCACCTTTCATCACGTGACTCTCTTATCAACATCCAGACTCTCTCCCAAGCCCAGTTGGCATCTCATTCCCATCCTTCCTGTGAATCAGTGCCTGCGTCCTCCTTCAATACACACACACAGACACACACACACTCTCAGTCACTCACTCATGCTTCTCAAGCCAGAGATTAATTACGCCCCCTGCCAATCTTTCCTTTACTGTGTCCCAGCAATACTTCCATGATCCTTATTTTGACTTACATTACTTTACATTTGCTACCAGGTCCTTGCAATTGCATACATGACTCCCCAGGGTCAACGCTTCCAATAGATGAACCATCACCTTCTCGAGGAGCTTCTCTGATTCTTCTGCCTGGTTTACACCATCTAGCAAAGTAGATGAGCACCATGGACACCCGATCTAATGGTTCTAGATTAATTAATACTTCAATAATTGGGGACACCCAATCATGGACTTTTAATTAGCAGTTTTAGTCCGGAGCCAGACTTCACTGTGTTTTCCATTGATTGCCTGGTTACCTAATGACAGCAGTCTTTATAGCCCAGACGATATTCCCAATACCTCCCTGGCCCTTGGCAGGCCATAACTGTCATGTCACTGGTTCTACTCTTGCTGTGGGTGTTGTTGGCTTCTGTACACCAGGTAAGGGCACTCTCTGTGTGCTTTGGGCAGGCTTTGCACACACACTGCTCTATGAGAAGGCTCTCTAGAGAAACAAAACCATGCTTGAGTGTACTCAGCACATTCTTGTCAAGTACCTGCTTCCCATGCTATTGCAGGATTTTTCTTGTAATGGCTTTTGGGGGAAAGATATCATGAATCTAATGCAACCACAGAAAGGCACACAAGATGTATGCACAATGCAATGAGCTGTATAAGGTCAACATCCAGAGCACCTGACCTGCCTCTTGAGAAACCTGTATGCAGGTCAGGAAGCAGCAGTTAGAATTCGACATGGAAGAACAGGCTGGTTCCAAATAGGAAAAGGAGTACATCAAGGCTGTATATTGTCACCCTGCTTATTTAACTGATGCAGAGTACATCATGAGAAACGCTGGGCTGGAAGAAGCACCAGCTGAGATGAAGATTGTCTGGAGAAATATCAATAACCTCAGATATGCAGATGATACCACCCTTATGGCAGAAAGTGAAGAAGAACTAAAGAGCCTCTTGATGAAAGTGAAAGAGGAGAGTAAAAAAGCTGGCTTAAAGCTCAACATTCAGAAAACTAAGATCACAGCATCGGGTCCCATCACTTCATGGCAAATAGATGGGGAAACAGTGGAAACAGTGGCTGACTTTACTTTTTTGGACTCCAAATTCACTGCAGATGGTGACTGCAGCCATGAAATTAAAAGACACTTACTCCTTGGAAGAAAAGTTATGACCAACCTAGACAGCATATTAAAAAGCAGAGACATTACTTTGTCCACAAATGTCCATCTAGTCAAGGGTACGGTTTTTCCAGTGGTCTTGTATGGATATGAGAGTTGGACTATAAAGAAAGCTGAACACAGAAGAATTGATGCATTTGAACTGTGGTGTTGGAGAAGACTCTTGAGAGTCCCTTGGACAGCAAGGAGATCCTACCAGTCCATCCTAAAAGAGATCAGTCCTGGGTGTTCATTGGAAGGATTGATGTTGAAACTGAAGCTCCAATATTTTGGCCACCTGATGCAAAAATCTGACTCGTTTGAAGTGACCCTGATGCTGGGAAAGACTGAGGGCAGGAGGAGAAGGGGATGACAGAGGATGAGATGGTTGGATGGCATCACTGACTCAATGGACATGAGTTTGAGTAAACTCTGAGTGTTGGTGATGGACAGGGAGGCCTGGTGTGCTGTGGTTCATGGGGTCACGAACAGTCGGGTACGACTGAGTAACTGAACTAAACTGAACACCCCGGTAATGACTGCCCAGGTTAAGGGCTAGAAAGACATCTCCGAAGGGCAACAGACGTCCTGTACCCTCCTTTCATGGTTTTATATCTTTTTTATCCAAGTGTGCTACACTCCACACTATAATTTAGATTGCCCATTTATTTTTATCTTGTGATAATAATAAAAAAACTCAAGACTGATTGCTTTTTAAGGATTAGCTCCATGTGATTGCTGTAGTAAGCTCTCTTTTTTGTGTGTGTTTTGATGTCAGCTTGCATATACTATATCTGTGTGTGTGTCTTACTATGGCCCACATCCAACTGCAGACCTGTATTCTTATCTCACCTCCATCGCTCTGTCCCACATCCATCTCTGAATCTATTTAACCACACATGTCATCCAAACACAAAAATCTTCACTTCTTAATTGTCATCTTGATTTTTGAGCCTTTAAGCATAATAAAATCTCTGTTATTTTCAGATCTTTAAATTCTGGAATAAATGAGTAATGGTGACAATGAAGTTAGGGAGAATGTCAACATAAAATATATTCAGATATGTTAATACTTATGGATCTAACAGGACGTGAGTTGGGAAAGCTTTTACTAAAGGGTTGTTCTAATATCTATGAAGATAATGTTCAGAAAGATTATTTTTCATGCCAGGAAGTGCTTTTAAAGATAATATTAAGTACAATCCAGACAGTAATTTTCTTCAACGGTGTTAAGTGATTTGCAACCATGATCTTCTTGTTCTTTATAGAGCCTTTTGAGGGTGTTGACTAGTGGCAAAGTCATCATGATCTTGTTTCGAACCAAGAAACAAAGGCAGATGGGAAAAAGACCCATAACACATTAATATATTAAACAAGAGTGTCGGCTAACACAGAACCCTAGAATCCCAGTAAGAACTCACTGGCTCTGACACAGGATACTTGACTGTCCAACGCCCAACAAGCCAGGATGTGAAAAAGGGCAAAAAGCTTTGGAAACTGACCAAGTCCATCTCTCTACATCTGACCTCAAAATAGGACAAAGGCATGGAAATGGGCCAAGAGACTTAGTGCAGGTTTTATGTGGAGTTTTGACTGGGAGTCTGTTTCCCTGGTATGGCCAGCTGAGGGTTAAATAATTTCTTACTCTATTGAAAAAAGATCACAGAAATGTCAGGGAGCTGAGCTACTTCCACAGGGATGGCTGGGTCCGCACTTGTAGCCTCGGCCCTGAGGGCAGATGGCACGTGGGATGAAGTCAGTACAAGGAAAGAGGTAGGGACCACTCGGAAAATCCTGGTGTCCATCCTGTGAAGCCCCTTCCTCATGCTTTTCTGCATCCGCAATGACATGAAGTCCTAGGGTGATCCAGATTTAGGCTGGACCTTGGTGTTTCTAGTAATGACATCTCAGTGTTAAGAGCGTCTCTGCACACGTGTCCTCTGTTAGAGCAAGGTCAGTGATGCACCCTCTCGTTGAGGCACAGTGACTGTGACACTTGGTCTCAATATTAACTCTCTGGCTCACATTCCACGCTTCAGAACTATGATCAGAGATGGAACCCTTTGAATTAAAAAGACGCTGCAGTCCTGCTGGCCATGAAGTTGACTTCGGTCACATACAATTGGGTTTGAAGTACCAAAAAGACCTATCCAGGCGCTAATGGACAATATTAAAAAAACGAGGTCAATAAAATCTTCAAATACACATCTATCCTTCTTGCTCATAATGGAGTTTATTAAGCAGAATAATGGTGACCTATGGGTGAGTAAATATGAATTTATTTCACAATTCGGAGTCCATAAAAACTCCCAAAGTTGTTTCTACTTATAATAAAGGTTTTTCTTCTCCACTTAGAAAAAGATCTGGTAGTTAAGCTTACTTGGCATTTACTTGATAATTTGTTTAGTTATTGGCTTGTTGATGGCTCTCTTACACATTAAATGCTACTTAATCTATTTAGGTCACCTCAAAGCCATGACGAAATGATTGTCTCAGGACTATGAACTCACAGACCTATCTACGTTGCAGTTTCTTAATGTACACAGACAGTACGGTGGGTTATTTTTGAAAATAGAGAGGTAAAAAGTTTATGGATATTTTGCATATGTGATTGTGGATGGTGAGAAAAGAGAAAAGTCTAGAGTCTAGATATACATTTCAGGGCTTAAGTTTTCTTATTACTGCTGTGACTTCACAACAGTTTTTAGAAGCACATTGTCACATGATGATTAGACTACTTTTCAAGAGGTGAAGGATGTTCTGAGAAACTGCATGTGACTTGTCTGAGACGTTAAGCTCCTCATAGTCACAGATGCAATATTGTCTTCATCAAATTATCAATTCTTTAAAGAAGAAAAGATGCTTCTCATGTCAGTACTTCTCTTTGGTTTGCATCAGTGATGAACCAAATCGAAGAGAGTGGAATTAAGCAGGTGCAAAATATATCCACACCTAGATCTATTCAAGCGGGGCCTGCAAAACGACTCTCCAAAACTAAATAAGTTCTAAACCACCCACTAAATAACGAGATGAGCTGACAGCTTTATAGGGTTGTAGAGAAGATGCAGTGATATCATGGAAGGTGCTCTCAGGGTGCTTAACACCAGGACCTGTTGATCCTATTGGAAGAGTCTTTCTAATCTGCCCACTCCATCCTTCTCCATAGAAGCATCTTCGGTTCTTTATCACTTGTGTCTGAGACACAGAAACCCCTGGCTGGTCTTCTGCCTCAGTCTTATACCATTTGAATACATTCTCCCCTCTTCAGCCAGGAGGGCCTTTGCAAAACCAATGTGAACATGATCATCTTCTATTTAAAACCCTTTGGTAGTGTCTCAAAGCTTCCAAGTGAAAGTTAAATTCCTTAATCTGGCTCATGAAGCCACCCCTGATCTGGATGCCCAGGTCTGCAGTGTGGTTTCTTAGGTCTCTTTCTTCAGCCCTCTGCGCTTCAAAAAAAAAAAAAAAAGTAGTACTTATGGGAGAATAGATGCAAAAGTGGATTTCATTAGTTTCATAAATGTACAGCTAACATTTTCATAACTTGTAGGCTATAAATTCTGCAAGCCTGAGGCCAGAAAAAAAACAGGAAATGTATGCAGGTGAAAGACTAGAGTTTAGTAACAGCTAGTAATAGGACTCCAGCAAATCACTGCAGCTCCACGGCATGGGTCCTCATGTGCAATGTGGACAGAGTCATTTCTCTGGTCTTGGGAGACACAGCCTGGTGTGCAATCTAGCTGAACAAAACGTCAACAGAGCCCAAGCCTTTACTTACACAGTAACTCATATTTTAGGAGTTGAAGTCTATAGTTGGGCCTATATGTCTGCATTGTCAATGAGAATTATCCATTAATATGCCAAGGTGAAAGTCGCTCAGTCATGTTTGACTCTTTGCGACCCCATGGACTATACAGCCCATGGAATTCTCAAGGCCAGAATACTGGAGTGGGTTGCCATCCCCTTCTCCAGGGGATCTTGTAAACCCAGGGATTGAACCCAGGTCTCCCACATTGCAGGTAGATTCTTTACCAGCTGAGCCACAAGGGAAGCTCAAAGCCCGTAATAAATCTTCATTTATTAAGTTATTTCTACCAGACACTTTACATATATCTGGTAGAAAACAGAAGCACCTTACACGTGTCTTCTGATATAATTCTTACACTGCTCCATACAGTGGATACCTTTAGACTGATGTTGCAGAAAAGAAAACTGAGCCTTACAGATGAAAAATCTTGCTTCTCAGATGGAAAATTAAAACACACACACACACACACAATTAGGATTCTAACTCTAGTCTGTTAAAATCTCAAAGTCTGAACCTTTATGGCGCACTCTTTCCTAAGATCCTACCTACCTCCTTTGCTGGAAGGGTAAATTCACTTCTAAATTTTATATTATCTCTGACTCTCAGGAAAAGGGTGGCCTGAGATTAAAAGGATTTGAGAGAAGAAGGCAACTGGTTGCTCCTGTGACTCTGAGAGGTCTGAGGGAGGTTCCTGGAAGGGATCGACATGGGGTCTGGCTGGGAGGGGGAGGGGACACCACCCTGGTTTCTCACCCTCTGCCTGGGCTGGAACCCTGCTCAGTGGTGGTGTGCTTGGGATCAGTCTTGAAGGATCTCAGCATTAAAGCCAAATTCAAGCTATTTCCTATGTCATAACATATATGATGACAAAGACAATCACAGTCTCCCAGGCACCGGGGCTGGGTTTTCATGTATCCCAAGTGTCAACATTTTTCAAACATCAGTCTTCCCACAGGACCCTGATATGCTTTCTCTCCATACCCCGGTACCCCTGAGTGATAAACTCACTCTTTCATTGAAAGGGATTCATGAAAAAAGAAATCTTTCACTCTAAATAAAACAAAATGAGAAAATCAATATCATTGGTCATAAATGCAAGGTGAAAAGATACGTGCATGACCAAATGCATGAGTACAATTTTATAAAGTTAATGTCTGTGTCACCTAAAATCGTCAGTTCTGCCACCAATATTATATTATACAAACCAAACCACTCCTTAGGAAAGCTAGATCATTTCATCACTGATTCATACAATCCTGTAAGATTAGATATAGCATTTCCATTTCACAGGTCAGACACTGAGACAGCCTAAGTAATTTGCCAGAAATCCTACACATTTTTTTCTGGCTCCCAAGCGCCTGATTCCCCCATGATCAGTCTTTGTTGTTGTTGCTCAGTTGCTAAGTCATGTCCGATTCTGTGACCCCATGGACTGTAGCTTGCCAGCCTCCTCTGTCCATGGAATTTCCCAGGCAAGAATACTGGAATGGGTTGCCCTTTCTTTTTCCAGCAGACCTTTCCCACACAGGGATCAAACCCACATCTCCTGCATTGACAGGTGGATTCTTTACCACTGAGCCACCTGGGAAGCCCATGGTCAGTCAAGAGTCTGGTTAATTAGATCCATCTCATCCACTGTAGGCATATATTTTTGTGTCTGATATTCTCTCTCACCTCAGCAGTTATGGCAAGCAAAGGAGAAAGCCCTTAACATTTTCATACCAGAATTTAGGTCATTATGCACCTCAAAAAAAAATTCTCCTTAAAGAAAAGGACTATGTTGTTCAAGTCGCTAAACTGAAACACACTGATGTTAAAGACTGTGTCATCTTCTCTGTTGTTCATAAAAACTCCAGTATCCTGGGTCAGAAAAACACTCCCCAAAGATCCCAACAAGGTGGGATGGACTCTGAGTGACCTGGTTCCATTTAGGATGGTGATGAAACATCACACTTATTTGGGAGCCCTTTGGTCCTATTCACATAGTGCATAGATCCCTGCACCTGGAGGGAAGGAACCACAGAGACAGCGCAGTCCGTGAGGCTGCCGCTTGTCGTGGTTCATGTTGGGTTTCATTCCACGGTGTAATGGCATGCTACAGCGTGACATTTGAATGAGAACGTGAAAGACTTCACATCTGTCACTGTCAACTCTTGCGGAGGTGGGGGGTGGTGGTGGGAAGTTATTGCAGATACTGTGAAAAACAATGACAGAACATGAGAAAGACAAGGATACACAAAGAGAGAGATTTCCTTGTCCGAGTCATCTGTTCCTGACCACACGGCTCCTTAGGGTTGTAACTGCACTGGAGGCAGGGAGGGGAGCTGAGATGTTTGTCTGCAGGAGAGGCCACCCTTGGGTCTCTGGCTCTTCCCCTGGTTTTCAGCTCCAGGACAACTGCTTGACTCAAACTTCCCATCATGTCATGTAAAAGAGAGAGCGAATCCACCTCCATCTAAGGAACCTCAGTTTCACCTGCAAAACTCTATTTACAACAAAGATTTGGAAAACTGATCAGAAGCCTGAAAGATAAGAATGCAAAGCCTGTGAGCAGAGAGCAACATCCTGGAAGCACTTTGTCTCAGAAGAAGCTCTGCGAGAGCTCAGAGGTTTTTCTTACAATGCATTGACCTGTCAGAATTCACAGCGACATTTTCAGCAGCAAACAGAAGAATGCATTTTTTTCACCAACATTGTGCCTATGGAAAGAAAAGGGCCAGAGTGTTTCTCTGACCATGTGCCATCATGCTGTGTGGTGACAGGTTGCAGCAGAATCGATAAACAAACGGCAGGCCATCCCTCGGGGTGATGATGTCATAGGCACCTTGGTCCGGACTTGGGGGGGGGGGGAGAGGCCAAGCCATGCCATCTGGTTGGAAGGGAAAAATAATGGATTTGCCATGTTCTTCACGGTGTTGTGTTTTGTGTTTTCATTTGTATTTGCTTCCAAATGATTTCTAAAACCAGGTCACTAATCTCTTGATATTTTCACACATGCATTGACATCATGTAGCAACATTTGTTTTTTTTTTTTTTTCAATTTGTTTTCTGTATTATGTGATGTCATTTAAACCATTTACAATTTCTCTTACTCTCTTCTTTTCCAAGTCAATATTAATCTTTGAATGGTAAATGGATTTTTCACTGAGAGATTACATCTTAAAGAAAATTTTCCATAAGCATCTCTAACTCATTAGATTTTCCACTAGGACTACTATCCATGCTACAATTGGTAATAGTATTTGGCACCTACACTTTGCCAAGCGCTATTTTGATACTTTAGATATCTCACTTTTTACTCTGAGGACCAGGCAAAGAGAGCATCATTACAGTGTTTCCTAGGTTTAAAACAAAGAATAAGAGAAGGAAAGACATGTTCCGAATGCCACACAGTTAAGAAGCTGCGGAGCTAATTTGTCCCACCCTTTCCTTCCCTCACTGTGTCCACATATCTGTTCACTGTGTGTCTCTGTTCCTATAAATAGGTTCATCTGTATCATTTTTCTAAATTCCACACACATGCGTTAATATACTGTATTTGTTTTTCTCTTTCTGACCTACTTCACTCTGTATGACAGACTCTAGGTCCATTCACATCTCTGCAAATGACCTATTTTGTTCCTTTATATGGTTGAGTAATATTCTATTGTCTATATGTACTACGTCTTCTTTATCCATTCATCTGTGGATGGACACTTAGGTTGCTTTCATGGTGCGGCTGTTGTAAACAGTGCTTTATTGTTGTTGCTCAGTTGCTCTGCTGCTGCTGCTAAGTCGCTTCAGTCGTGTCCAACTCTGTGTGACCCCATAAATGATAGCCCACCAGGCTCCCCTGTCCCTGGGATTCTCCAGGCAAGAACACTGGAGTGGGTTGCTATTTCCGCTCAGTCGCTTAGTCATGTCCAACTCTGCAATACCATGAAGTGCAACACAGCAGGCTTCCCTGTCCTTCACCATCTTCCAGAGTTTGCTCAAATTTATATTCATTGAGTCAGTGATGCCATCCACCCATCTCATCCTCTGTCGCCTCCATCTCCTCTTGCACTCAACCTTTCCCTGCATCAGGGTCTTTTCAGATGAGCCCATTCTTCACATCGGATAGCCAAAGCATTGGAGTTTTAGCTTCAGCATCAGTCCTTCCAATGAATATTCAGGGTTGAGGTCCTTTAATAATTGATTGATTGGATCTCCTTGCAGTCCAAGGGACTCTCAAGAGTCTTCTCCAGCACCAAAGTTTGAAAGCATCAATTCTTTGGTGTTCAACTTTCTTTATGGTCCAACTCTCACATCTGTTTACGAGTACTGAAAAGTCATAGTTTTGCCTGTATGGACCTTTGTCGGCAAAGTGATGTCTCTACTCTTTAATAAATTGTTGGTTTGGCCATAGATTTCTTTCCAAGGGTCAAGGGTCTTTTAATTTCATGGCTGCAGTCACCATCCACAGTGATTTTGGAGCCCAAGAAAGTAAAGTCTATCAGTGTTTCCACTTTTTCCCCTTCTTTTTGCCATGAAACTGTGATGAGCTACAGGAAATGCTACAGGAAATCCTGAAGAGAAAGAAGTAAGTAGTCAAGGTTCCTGAGCATAAGAGGCAAACTGGTTGATCCCTTGAACTGGCCACTACCAGTTAAATGCTGCGGAGTGATCTGAGTGTCTATATGTGGGAAAAGGTCTCTCTTAGTGGAAAGTTCACAATACATACAGTCTAGTCTGTGGTCTCCTTGGAACGCTTCTGTACATAAAACTCTGCCCACCGGCTCTAAACAGACATGGTTAAGCTCAATGTTGTACAGATTCTTTTCTGGGGTCCTCTCCACCGTAACCTCAGCCATAAAAAGGAGGGATAAATAAAGCATTTCTCATGTGCAGCACATATAAGCAACTGGGGAAAAATTGCTACAAAGCACAAATCCTCTACTCTTGAAGGCTGTCGTTTAGTTCTTACAATACATTTCATTATTTTTAATTTTTTTTAGTGCCGCACCATGCGGTTTGTGGGATCTTAGATCCCCAAACAGAGATCAAACTAGTTCTCTGTGCAGTGGAAGCATGGAGTCCTCACCACTGGACTACCAGGCAATTTCCTTAAAGCTTGTAATTTAAATTATCTGGATCTGCTGATTTTAATGACCCTCTTCAATGAATTCATACTCTACAGAGCATCAGAGAGAATAGATGAAACTGAAATCTGACCACATTTCTTTCTTTTGCTTGAAATCCTTCTTAGCTCCCATCGCTTATCTGTGTTTTCCAGTATGGTACCACTAGACACAAAGACTGGGCACTTGAAATGGTTGAGTCCAAAAGGGGATGTGCTATAAGTATGAAACATACATTAGACTTGAAAGACTTAATAGAAAAACAAGAATGTAGATTAACTCATTAGTAACTTCTGTATTGTATTATATATGTTGTAGTGGCAGTATTTGGGGATATATTGTGTAAAACAAAATGTTATTAAAGTTTAGTCCAGCAACAAAACCGAAAAAGAACAAATGGGACAATATCAAACTAAACAGCTTCTGTATAACAAAGAAAAAAATGAACACATTGAGAAGCCAACCTATAAAACAGGCGAAAATACTTACAAACCCTACATCTGATAAGAGGCTAATCTCCAAAAAATATTAAAAAAAAGAAAAACTTTTGTAACTCAATAGAAAACTAAATGACTTGATTTTAAAAATGGGTTAGGGGCTTGTAAGTTGCTTTAAAGAGGTGCATAACTGGGTAACTCCTAGAATGGCTAAAAGGAGGGAGAGTTAGGGAGTTTGGGACTGACAGGTACACACTGCTGTATTTAAAAGGGATAACTGACAAGGACCTACTGTACAGCACAGGGACTTGGCTTAATAATAACCTAAATGGGAAAATAATTTGAAAAAGAATAATACATGTATATATATAACAGAATCATTCTTCTGTACAGTTGAAATGAACACAATATTGTCAATCAACTATATCCCAGTGTAAAACAAGATCTATACTCCAATATAAAATAAGGTCACCCCTAAGACAATCCACAGACCTCTGCCCTGCGTAAAAATAAAAGATAATGCTAAAATTAAATAGCTCCATAAAGGACATCTCCCCAGATGTGTAGCCCCGGAAGATAATAGACAAAGGTGATTCTCCCAGAGAACAAAATCACACCAGCCAAAAAGACTGATGAGGAAATGTGGCCCATGGAACCCCGGTCCTGCCTTCCATCAGGAGGTGAGTTCTCTTGTGGAACAGTTACCTCTGAGCTTTGTTTTTGTTCTCCAAAGGGAAGTGTTCCCTTGGCCCCGCACAGTAAGCCTGGTTCTATTTTTGTGTATCAGGTGCATTGGGAGTTGTTTAATTCATCCTTTAGCCATAGATCACCAAACAAGTCTTCCCTGGTGGCTCAGTTGGTAAAGAATCCTCCTGCAATGCAGGAGATCCAGCTTCAATCCCTGGGTCAGGAAGATTCCCTGGAGAAGGAAACGCCAACCCACTCCAGGATTCTTGCCTGGGAAATCCCATGGACAGAGGAGCCTGCTGGGCTACAGTCCATAGGTTGCAAAGAGCCAGACTCAACTGAATGACTAAACCACAACTAGCACCAAACATGAGAATCTGGGTTAAGACTACCCTCAAGAACTGCAGGGATCCTTAGTCTTGACCCAGAGTGAATTAACAGGGTGGTGAAACTTGGTCATAACTTAGGACATGGTGTGTTTCACAAGAACAGGGCATTTTGCTGGATGCAAATGGATGGGAAGCAGCAGCTGCAAAAAGCTGGACTTGACCCTGGATGATATATTCTTTTGGCCGCATAGCATCACCCCACCACTCCTCCTCAAATAACCATGCACAAAAGTCCCCAGGAAGCAATCCTTCTCTTACCATCAATCAATGCAAATATCAGGTTGTAGAGATAGGGCATTTGTGCTAATGAACATGTTTAGCTCCCTCACCAAGCACAGTGTCCAGACAGAAACACAAGATCAAATCCAGCCTCTCAGGGCCAGTGAGACTCCACCCCAGTATTGCCCCCTGGACAGTGAACTCTTGTTCTTTTCAGAACATGCAGTGGGGACACAGGAGACTTGCTCCAGCTTCTTTGCAGGGACGGGACTTCAGATCTTCACTCAAATGCAATAGTGCTGAGAGTTGGGGAGAGCTCTGCCCTGTTTATGTTGTTGAAGACTAGGGTCCCGTCCCCCCAGGACTCTTTTTCACTTGTTTCTAAGCTAATTTCAGCTAGATTTCTTATCGATGGCAACAGAAATCATCAAGTCAAACTGCGGGCAAAATTCTTGGTGAGAGATGTATGGTAGCTACTGAAAATTCTGCAAAACGCTCTGAGTGCCTTTCATAATGGTATAGGTAACTGATTAATGTTTCCAGAATAAAAATATGCAAGGCTAGCCCAGATTACATTACACAAGAGCAGGAAAGAGGTAGTGCTATTTTATCTTCAAATTTATGTGACATAAAATTAAACAAATCTGGCTTAAATTCTTCTGGGAGCTATTATTTATTAGCTTTAAATCCAATGTATATTTTTAGACTTGAATCTGGTATTTGTAGTATTATGACGATTTCCAAACTTCTTTGGGGAGGAGTAAAAGAATTTAAACATATATGATTTTGAATTCGTGCATGTAAACACATACACACACACAAACTTGTACAAAGCACAAGGTTTAGATTTGAAAGTGACATCTCAGGAATATTTTTCTCAGGGAGAAACTAACTTTAGAAGTTCTCAACTTACAGGCACTGACCAAAATCAAAATGCATATTGATAAGGGGAATTCCTTGTCCGTCCAGTGGTTAAACTTTCGTGTTCCCACTGCAGGGGGTATAGGTTCAATCCCTTATGGGGGAACTAAGATCTTGTATACCCTGTGGTGGGGCATAAGTCAATAAATAAATATTTAAAGAATGCATATTTATAATACAGAAATTCAGTCAACCGCAGCATTAAAGTCATTTTAAACTTTTTAAAATTTTTTTCTCATATGGCCTAGCTTCACTGGATTTTACCATTCTTTCCTAAGTGAAACTGTGATGATTTGGCTAAAACATAAAAATGTTTATAATAATGCATTTGTGCTCCATCACTAAGTCATGTCTGACTACTTGCAACCCGATGGAATGTAGCCCACCAGGCTGCTCTGTCCATTGGTTTCTCCAGATAAGAATACTGGAGTGGGTTGCCATTTCCTTCTCCAGGGCATCTTCCCAGCCTAGAGATTGAACCCGCCTCTCCCGTGTCTCCTTGATTGGCAGGCAGATTCTTTATCACTTGAGCCACCTGGGAAGTGTTTGTAATAATATTATTAGAATTTTTATTATAACCTTGGTATTTCACCATTCCTCATCTGAACAAACGTCTGTTTTACACCTAAGAGTCTGGTGAATGTCTGCTGCTTAAACAAATGTGCTATTATTAGTCTGGCTTAATATTTGCGAACTACAATTAAGTGCATATATTTAGGATTTGCTCAAAAATAAAATTAAGTGTTGCAAGGTTAGACTTTGGTGATATTTTCCAAAGAGATATAACTTGGGCTTTTCAAAAAGTGTGTGTGTGTGTGTGTGTGTGTGTGTGTGTGTGTGTGTGCTTGGTTGGCTTTAGGTATGAAGAAAGCATTTAAATAGATCCTGAAATACTGGTCTGGGAACAGTCATTAAAGAACGTTGTGTATTGGATTATCAGTAGTATCACCAATAGCAGAGTACCCAGTGTCACATTCATCTAGCCTCTCCTGTGAAATAATGAAAGTGTTTGTGAGACTTCCCATGGCCCTGGGTTTACTCTCAGAATAAACTACACTTGTTGTTTTTTTTTTTTTTTTCCCTATTGGTTTGAACAATGTTTTCAGAAAAAAAAAAATTCTGGTGATGACTACATATTTTAGATTCTCTTGAATCATGAAATAATTCCGGCTCACATATTGGATGAATGTTCTCAAGCTCTATCAGTTTCTATCACTGACCATAAAAATTAAGAGACCTCATTTTTAGTTTTTGCAGTCGGAGTGGAAATTAACGCAAGCTGGCCTAGTGTCCAGACATTGAACAACTTGAAGCTTTAAGAGACCAATTGTCAATTGAGGGCTTGCGAAATCGACGCGGTGTATGAAGTCTGTGCTGAATTACTTCCTGTCCCCCAGGCACACCCATTCAGCTACACAGCAATTGACTGTTTATCTGGAATGGCTGTGTTACTTGTTTTGTGTTTTCTTCTTCCGGCTGCACATTGTTAGATAGAAATGACTTCTCCTGCCTCCTTTAAAACTATGCTTTTCAATTGCTGATGTTTTGATTAAAATATTTATTGTTCCCAATATAATTTAGTGTCTCATTCAACTTCATTCATCTATCATCTCCTAACTATGAAAGCCTGAGGAGGGTAAGTGCTGATATATTCTATTCTAGGAAGACATTTCCTGTAAGCAGTTATTTCACCTGAGTCAACTATGAACAGTGATTTCACTAGAGTTGCCCTTTTCTACACCATATTTCAATTTATTTGTCTCGGTTCTTCAAAAAGAAAGTCAGCAGTGAATGAATATTGTAAAAAATCCTGTACAGATTTTTTTTTCTGCTTAACTCAAATTTCTCATTACTTGAGTCCTTCCGTAAGATAAATCATGTCTGATAAATTTAGTAAAAACCAAACATTTCAATTAAATGCAAGAACTAAAAACTAGCGACTCTAGTTAAAAGTACAAATGAAGTGACCATAATAAAATTCAAGCTATATGCAATTTATGAGAAATAATACCTAAAACATAATGTATATGTAAAATATAAGGCTAAAATGAAGGGTCAGAAACAAAGATATACCAAGGAAATACCAACCAAAAGAAATCTGTGTAACTATTTTATTATCAGATAAAATTGGCTTTATGACAAAGCATCACTAGAAATAGAGAGGTAGTAATGAAAGTTTCAACTGATAAAGGTTGCAATTAACTAGGAAGATACAACAATTCATCGGCTTCATGCAATTTTATGACCTTAAAACATGAAAAGAGAAAAAACAACCTGACACAATCAGAGGAGAAAACAGAATAATTCATAATCACTGTGGGAGATTTTGCAATTCCACTCTCAATAATTGAAAGAATAAGCAGATAAAAGTTCAGGAAGGATACAGAGATTTAAACAAAGAAATCTAATGTAATGGAGAAAGAGAGAAAGAGTGAAAGAAAAAGGGAGGAAGGAAGGGAAAAAACCAAACTCAACTGTAGAATGCCTAGTTTTTGACAGCATGCTTAGGAATATTTTTCCATAATTGAATGCATCTTAGTCCATAAAGCAACTCTCAATACATTTCAAAAGTTTCAAGTTATACAGAGTATGTTTTTGACAACCATACAATTAAGTTGAAAATAAATAACAAAGAACATGTAACAAAATATGCTTGTGTTTGTAAATTAAGAAAGATGCTTCTAAGTAACCCATTGATCAAAGTGGAAATTATAATGAAAATAAAATATTTTGAATTGGATTATAATAAAAATTCTATATATCAGAGCTTATGGGATACAACTCTAGCAGTATTTAGATAAAACTTCATAATGTTAAATATGTAAATAAAAATATATAAATCAATGTACTAAACATCTATCTCAAAAATTTAAAAGAAAAAGACCTGGCAAAATAAACCCAAACAAGGAAGAAAGTAGAGGAAAACACAAAAAATTAAAACCAGAACAGAGGTTATTAAAGTCGAAAACACATTCAGAGATAAACAAATCCAAACAGTGGTTCTTTAAAATGACCAAAATTGATAAATTTCTGGTGAGATTGGTGGAGAATAGAAAAAAGAAGTCTCAAATAACTAATATCATGGATGAAAACAATCAGCCTCTATAGACCAGGCAGCCATCAGAAAAATAATAAAGTGAATTAGAAACAACTGTAAGCCAACAGAATCGACAATGCACTTGTTATGGACAAAATATCCTAGAAAAATCTAACTCACCCAAACTGCCCTCTTCTTAGCATAGAAAATGTGAGTAAGCCTTACTAAAAGGAACAAAATTTCTGAAGCACAAACAGAAAGTCCATTTTGCTAAGCAAATTTTAAATCCAGATGATTTTGCAACCAAGCTTTCCCTAAATATTTAATATAGTTTCAATTATATACATTGCTTCTAGAATTTATTTTTTGAACTAATTAATCTGTTTAAGAAGGTAAAGGAGATAAAAGCACATGCCACGTCTCTGATAAATACAGCTTTAAAAAAAAAATCTTAAAAAGGATATTAACCGGCTAAATCTAAACTCTACAACATGTCCCTTTTGAATTTACAACAAAATTCAAGATTGGTCTATCTTTAGAAAATCTGTCAATGTGTTTCAATTTTTTTTAAAAAAATGGTTATTAAAGGAGAACACTAATACATTCACTGGAATAGATGCATAAAGGCATTCAATGAAATTTGAAATCCACTCATAAACATCACTTGGCAGATTAAGATTAGAAAAATATTTTCTTTACTAGTAAAAAGTGTGCTACAAAGCAGCAGCAGATATCTTATTTAACAGTGAGATGTTAGTGGCTCCCTTTAGATTCTAACAGAAAAAGACCTGTACTCCATCACCATTCTGTTCAGTACAATATGGAGCAGCTACCCAGCTCATTAAACATCCTAAGTCAATACTATCTAGTGTGTTACGTAAATAAAAAAGGTACAAGAACTGGAAAATAAATAGTTCAAATGGAAGAAACAAAACTGTAATTATTTATAGATGCTATGAAGGAAATTCTCCAAAAGGATCTAGAGATGGGGAATGGAGGTTTACAATGATTTGTCAAACTATGTCCTTACATCCATATATTATTTCACAATTTTTTTTAAAGTACATGATAACTTTTCTGCAGAAACCTGTTTTTTACACATCAGAATTCTTATGGGAGAAAATATGAAACATTAGCTTTGTTTTCAGGACCTTAAAAATGCCAGTTTTACTTCTCACAGGCAGGCAACGTGATGTGCATGCTATCTCTACGTCTGTGTGTGGACTCAGATGAAGGTATAGATACAGGCGGAGATGCATCGAGAAAGCAGCATAAGGACATTTGTAATATTATGTTGTTAAATTCATATTCCTTGTGATTCCAAAGTGATTCATGTCACATTTTTCTGAAACAAGATAAAATTAATAAACTTGAATTTTCTCTGTGCTCAAATAAATATCCAAAAGTGGGCTGTCATCGCACTTCACATAGAAGTAAAACATTCTGGATCATTCTCATATTGGAATGTATCCTTGTCCTCAGCACTGGGAAGGTGCTCTGAACACATTTGCCTGTTGATGTGGATTCAGTCGAGGTGAAAGTTCATGTACAAGAGCACTCCAACTTCCTAGAAGATTATTTCTGACTATGCACAGTTCATGGGTGATGCTTTAATACTGACTGAGAGGTAGAGTTTTTGAAACACTGGATTTCAGTTTTATTTTGAAATAAAAGCTGCGTTTTCCAGGGAAGCGCAAGGCTGTGTTCCACTTGATCATGTAGGAATGGATTTGAGACTTTCAGGACTTTAGACTCTGCAGAATATTCTTTTCGCTTGCAAATGGGCGCTAGGATGTGCTATAGCCCATTGACAGAGAAAAGCTGTCCATTTGCCTTGAATTTGAAGGACTTGGCCCCTTGGCTAAATGAAGTTCGATTGCTTGTTTTAGTTATTTTCCACTGTAAAAGTGAATGCTATTAAGTTAATGGAGTGGATGTTTGTAATTTTAGTTGTACAAATAAGAATTTATGGTTCTCTTTCAGACTCAATCCTTTCATTTTGGGAAGGTGGGGACTCATTCCTATATATATATAAAGAAAAGCTTATACTTTGGTGCAAATTTATTGGCCATACGGATCAGCACCAAATCTTATGAAAAGAAGGGATAACTGGTTAAATTCAGAGAGTTGCAAAAGCTACATTTTCACTACTAAGGACTGAGAATGCAAATGGAAGTAATTATCAGTTGACTCAAAATTGAGAATCTAATCTGATTTGACTAAAGGACTCTGTATTTTGATAAAAACATCTTAGCTTACAATGGAGGCTGGAAGGCTCATCTCTGACAGTGAAGAGTCATGTCTAGACTGTGACTGCCACTTGAGTCTAAGCTACTTTCTGTATGTAGGAAGGAATGCTTACCTCCACAGTGCATGTCTGGCAAAATCGGCCTACTTCCCAACAGAATACACCAACAATGCCAGGATATACTCCTTTTCCATTTTTTTCTGCTTAGTGATCTTGCCAGAGAGAGTAATAGTACCTGAGAAACTCACTCCAAGTTCTGCTTGAAGTTCATCTCCTGTTACTCCAGTGGATAGAAGCAATGCACAGCCTAAAAGGAGAGAAGTACGTTCTATCGAGTGAACCATCGAGGGTTTCCCTGGTGGCTCAGAAGGCAAAGAATCTGCCTGCAGTTCAGGAGACCTGGGTTCAGTTCCTGGGTCCATAAGATCCCCTAGAAGAGAGCATGGCTACCTACTCCAGTATTCTTGTTTGGAGAATCCCAAGGACAGAAAAGCCTGGCGGGCTACAGTCCATAGGACTGGGGAGAGTCAGATACGACTGAAGTGACTGAAGTGACTGAAGTCTAGCATGCACACATAGCTAGAAATATTTTGAAAGAACATTGATTTTGAAACCACCGAACTCTCAGGCATGACAGCAAATCTGGTAGAACTTTGAGCAAGATGTTAGAAATGACAAGACTTCTGCTGTTCAGCACAAGGGCATAAACTCTGGATTTAACATCAGAAATGCTGGATTTGAGCCCCTCCCTATTATGTGATCTACTGGCTATTTGGCCTTGAGAAAACCATCTGTCTTCCCTAAATTCAAAAGAATCAAGGCAGAATTATTGCGAGGGTCAGTGACAAAATGCATTTGGGTATGGAAAGAAGTATCCTTCAGCAGGTTGACAGGAGCTCTTATTTAGCCTCAAGTCCCAGGTGGGGAACCAGGGCTGAACTCTCATACTTTGGTCATTAGCCCTTTAATGAAAGTGGTTACCACTCAGTTTTAGGTGTGTTTTAAATTCAATGCATATTAAAAAAAATAAATAAATAAAAATAAATTCAATGCATATTAAAAAAAATAAATAAATAAAAATAAATTCAATGCATATTAAGTGCCATCTCTTCTGTATGTTTTACATACTACCTCTCAATCTGTCTCTCTCTCTCTTTTTCTTTTTTTAGTTTGGCAGTCAGTTCAGCTTCTTTCTTTATTGGTCCTGGATTTTGTTTTCCGTTTAAGGAGATTCTTCCACCTCAATAATTTAAACCCACCATTTTTAGGATGATATTCAGTCCTTTATCTGATTCACTTTGTAGATTTTGAGTGAGAAGTCAGCCTGGAATTTGTCTCCCATTTCCCCAGAAAGCACATGATATATATGCCCTTGCAGTGTAAAAAACAGACAGATTCCTGGGACGTCTTACTGATCCAGAAGGAAATCCCACTCCAGTATCCTCCAGGTCAAACCGCACCTAGAAAATGATGTGTAAGTGAATTTGCCAAAACATGTTTAACACAGACTTTGCACTTTAAAAGCCATCCTCCCAACAATTGCTTACAAAGAAATTGACAGTTTCGTCCAGTTTGTACTTGTCCTTAGACAAGGAACTTGCCAGGAAATGGGAACTAGGTCATTATGTAGAAAATCATGGAAGTACTCAAAATGGTTTCATAGGAGAAAAGAAAACTCTGCAAGGAACTGGCTGAAAAATTTATTTTAGATTCAACTTTGAGAAGTGACAACCACACCTTAGTTTACACTAACGCCAGAATCACAGTCAAGTTCTAGCGGCACGTCGTTCATTATAGTCTATGCATTTATGACTTCTTGTTACTAAGGACATTGTGAAACTTCACTTCTCCACTGACACGCTATTGTATATGCATTATAAACCTAGTGAGAAATGGAGTCATTTTAAGAACTGTTGCAGAGAGGAACAAAAAGGAGCTGACCCTTGGTCAAGGTTCTGATGCCCAGGGTGCCCAGACTGGAAGGGCAATCCTCTTTCCACTGCACAAAGTCCCTCTCTGCTTCCATAGGCACATGGTGGCAACTGACTGAGTGACTGATCTCTATTTACAGTACTCAAGCCTTGGGTATTCTATAGGAAATGATAGTACTCTATAGGAAAAGGCAGCAGGCACGCATTGTTAATCGGGACATAGCTATGTAAACACTGTGATTTCTGCCGTCATCGGTTCATGTGAGATCACAGGAGAAGTCCTCTCAGAATGAGGTATCTTAGAACTTAGCATCCCTTGTGGAGGCCAACCTCCACCTGTGAAAAGAGGTGATGGTGTAAGCAAATAATGCATCTTTCGTGGGTAGCATGTTCTTCATGGGAAGAGAACCGTTTGACAGGACCTGGAGTTAAACATCAGCCTCATTACTGATGTTGACCAACTTGGTTAAGGTAACTCTCTCTCCTTTCAGTTTCTTAATTAGTGATCACCATTTCTCACCAGGATGTGGTTAGAACAAATAGGATTTTAAAAAGCTGAGATAACATGAGGTGGTAGATTAGTTCAAATCATGGCTGTTAATTATGTAGGCTATTATTAATAACCTGTAAAGAAAATCTAAATATGACTCTACACCAATTCATCTCACTATGAACTGAGAGCAATTGAACATTAGAATAAAAATATACTATTTCCATAGTCTTTCCCTAGCAAAAATTGTTTGCAGAACACCATACACTTTCAGGGACTTCACTGATTAGGAAAAAAAAATTAAAACCAGTTATTTGATAGACACAAACCCTTTCATTATACAGATAAACTAGAACAACACAAATTCTGAATCCTGGGAGTATGTGCATTTTATATTACTACTAGAGGTTAGTTATAAATATTTTCTTAGGAGCAAAACAAAAAGAGATAATAGTTTATTTAGATTTATTTCCTCAATCACAGCTTTGGGGAAAGCTGCAAACATTTCTAGTTTTTTGAATGATGCTCTTAGACTCAAATGTTTAACAATAAACCAATGTGTAAATGAGACCAATGGGGCAGTAAGACTATTGTACCACATGCAGGAAAGTCACTGCTGTTCTGTTCACGGGCAGGTCATTAACATTTTGAGATTGTTGAAACAGAAAGGGAATTTAGAGGTCATCTTGGTCAATTTTACACTAACTACATTTTGCTGTTGTTTAGCTGCTAAGTCTTGTCCAACTCTTTTGGGACCTCATGGACTGTAGTCCGCCAGGCTTGTGGCTCAGTGGTAAAGAATCTGCCTGCCAAGCAGAAGGCCCAGGTTTGATCCCTCAGTCAGAAAGATCCCCTGGATGAGGAAATGTTAACTCACTGGAGTATTCTTGCCTGGGAAATCCCATGAACAGTGGAGCCTGGTGGGCTACAGTCCACGGAGTTGCAAAGAACTGGATACGACTTAGTGGCTAACCAATACACCAACTTGATCAATACCATCTTTTTTCAAGATTTAAAAGTCTTTGGGATGTACTTGGTGAAAATCTTTGCATAAGTGTTTCTGAAATGAAAATATCTTAGAGCTTGCTGTTACCTCACCAGGGAAAACCATCTTCCTTGTCCTTTTTGTCCTTAACATAGGGGCTGTATCTTGTAGCCACTGTTTACCTTTTGTATCCCCACCTTCACTGTGGATTCCTGCAGGATTGAACCTCATGTCCCTCCATCACCTCACGTGGGATCTGAACCCTAGTTGACACTGGATGTGAAGTCGGTCAGAGAAACACTTGACAGACGTATTCTGGTCTTTAGCTGCCTTGTAGTTTCCGTGCATGTGACCCAACAGAAAGAAGCTATTTCAGATCAAAAGTATGAGTCTGATGCCTTAGACTACTCCATGGGCTTGCTCTGAAAAGGACTGCTAATTCTCTTTCTCTAATTGGAAACATTTCAAAAACCACAGGACACCTGAATAGGTAAGGTTTCTCAACTTATCGTGTAATATTTCTCTTCTGGTTTTCTACCTGATTCTGGGAAATGTTAAAGAAAAAACCAAAACACCCTATTGTTCCATTTAGTTATTTGCAGATTTGAGCTCCATTTTTGTATTAGAATGCAGTGAGGAGGGGCACCAATGCAGACTGCATCATTGTTGGAGCATCCTGGGATCTCTTCTGCAGCAGTGTCGTGGGAAGACCTTATAAATAAAGTGAGAAAGTAAAGGCTTAAGGAGAAATGGAAGAGCCATATTTTGGAAACATTTTCAATGATGGAATCATGGTACTATAAAACAAATCACATAATTCAATCACTTTTTATTTAGTTATTAATATTTACAGAATGCTACTGTATTCCAGGCATTGTAATGGGTGTTAAATATTCCATGGTAATTTGGTTATGATCTCCACCCTCACTGAGCAAACACAGAGAGCAGAAGAGAGTTCCAGCAGAGGTTTTGGGGTCCTTGTTAGAAGAAAGACGTGGGTGATCTGGTGCCTAAACTCAAATAAGAGGACATGTATCTGTGAGTGGACATGAAGTCTAACATTATAGCATCTCCATATACAGTTCTGTACTTTGATTGATGGCTGTTTTTAATGTACATACCTTAAAAACCTCAGATATGCAGATGACACTAAGAAGAAAGTAAAGAAGAACTAAAGAGCCTCTTGATGAAAGTGAAAGAGGAGAGTGAAAAAGTTGGTTTAAAGTTCAACATTCAGAAAACTAAGATCATGGCATCCGGTCCCATCACTTCATGGCAAATAGATGGGGAAACAGTAGAAATAGTGCCTGACTTTATTTTTTTGGGCTCCCAAATCACTGCAGATGGTGATTGCAGCCATGAAATTAAAAGACACTCACTTCTTGGAAGGAATGTTATGACCAACCTAGACAGCATATTAAAAAGCAGAGATTACTTTGTCAACAAAGGTCTGTTTAGTCAAGGCTATGCTTTTTCCAGTAGTCATATGAATGTGAGAGTTGGACTATAAAGAAAACTGAGCACAGAAGAATTGATGCTTTTGAACTGTGCTGTTGGAGAAGACTCTTGAGAGTCCCTTGGACTGCAAGGAGATCCAACCATTCCATCCTAAAGGAAATCAGTCCTGACTATCATTGGAAAGACTGATGTTGAAGCTGAAACTCCAATCCTTTGGCCACCTGATGTGAAGAGCTGAATCATTTGGAAAGACCCTAACGCTGGGAAAGATTGAGGGCAGCAGGAGAAGGGGACAACAGAGGATGGGATGGTTGGATGGCATCACTGACTCGATGGACATGGGTTTGGGTGGACTCTGGGAGTTGATGATGGACAGGGAGGCCTGGCGTGCTGCGGTTCATGGGGTCGCAAAAAGTCAGACACGACTGAGCAACTGAGCTGAACTGAACCCTAAAAACACATCTATATGACTTACAAGTCAAATGAGGGATGTTTGAAGAAACTGTTTTATTTTATTTTTTATTTTAAGAAGTGAAAGTGGCATTTTCCTCAAACATGAGAATAGTAGAGTACGAGTTATTTACTTCTCTTCTCTGTGGTACCAAGGTGTAGAAGTTCAGCTGATTAACAAAAAGTTTGGAAGATTCCAGGTTAGAAATAAAATAATCTTGACTTTCCTTAAGGAATGGTAAGTTATTCATCACTATAAATGTTCATACATAAATCAAAGGATCAGTTTTGAAAGTTTTGAAATAATTGGTTAAAGCTTTTGATGTATGACTGATGCAGATAAACTTTGCATCCATTTTATATCAAAAGTTTTATGAATTAAATGTGTGCAAGACACTTACTGCCTTTTAACATTGGAAAGAAGTCATATTCATCACGATTTTAAATAATGATTCTATTGTACGGTAATTGTCTGAAGTTATGGAATAGATATGGAATAGGTCTTTCTGTCTATGGCCCGTTTCCCCTTTTATCACAAAGTTACTATACTTTTACAGATATAATCGGCTCTTATTGGATATGTACTAATCACCAATTTTGGTATATTTCCATAATATGGTCTAGTAAGAATACCACATGTATTGGTAGTGTTTTGTGATTTCAAAAAATTGGATTAGAAAATCAAATTTTGGAGATTTCCCTGGTGGTCCAGTGGCTAAGACTCCATGGCTCGACAGCAGGGAGCGCAAGTTCAATCCCTAGTCTGTGAACTAAGATCCCACAAGCCGTGTGGCACTGCCAAAGAAAAAAATTCGATTTTTGGTTGGCATTTATCTGAATGAATAGGCACTTAATTGTTTAAGATGGCAGTTAAGTGCACTTTGTTATTCTGAGGCATACATTGTGTTCTAAGTCGCTTCAGTCATGTCTGACTCTCTGCAACCCTATGGACTGTAGCCCTTCAGATTGCTCTATCCATGGGATTCTCCAGTATTCTCCAGAATAATGGAGTGGGTTGCCATGCTCTCCTCCAGGGGACTTTCCCAACCCAGAGATCCAACTCAGGTCTCCCACATTGTAGGGGGAATTTTTACCATCTGAGCCACCAGGGAAGCAAAGAATACCGGAGTGGGTAGTATTCTCCAGTCCTGGAGATCCCTTCTCCAGGGGATCCTCCGCACCCAGGAATTGAACCGGGGTCTCCTGCACTGCAGGTGGATTCTTTATCAGCTGAGCCACCAAGGAAGCCCACCGTGTCATAGAGATCATGCTAAATGCCACACAAAAAAGGAAAGATCAGGGTCGACTCGTATTTGTTCTCAACTGTAACTTGAAAGAAATGGAGATATGTATGGATCAGAGCTAGTCCTCAGATTGCTACATGTAACTTTGTATCTAATTACCACAGAATCAAGAAAACAAATGCAAGTGTTCGTATATGCCATGAGGATAAAGGAGAAGCAGCAGTGGTACTCTAAGATTTGCATACATGAATGGATCATGCATAGATGCATAGATAAATTATGCACATACTCATCTGTGCATGTACACTGGGGGATACATTTTTTTGTTAACTTGAATATAACACATCCTCTGGAAGTGCTATAGATAATGGCTTCCAAAAGTTTTAAAATATCATATTACTAAAGTATATCTCACAGAAAGCAACTTGCTAACAGTCTTCATCATATGTATAAAAAATATACTTCACACATTTAACAGGTTTTCAGAGCAAGTATATTCAACTATATTGGGTGTTAGTTTTTCTGAATTTTGTAAAGCTAACCAATGAATGGAAAAGCCTCAGAGTATGATGTGATTAAAAACAACAATCAAATGCAGAAGGAAATGATGAGAAGGTTGAAGGCCTGACTTGGGGTGTGTGTATAGTGGATTTCACGAGCAATACGTTTATTTGCTCACTCTTTTCAGCTAATATGTACCTTTTACTTAACTGGTGTTAATTAGAATTAGAGCATTAGAATTCCTTCTGAATGTGAACACATGAAGAATTTTTATCTTCCTGTCTCACAATTTATTTAAAGGTTTGATACATTATTATTCATAGATATTTATCATATGTTCATTTCATAATCTTTTCAGGCTTGGAATGATTGACTAAAATCAAACTATAGCTTGTTAAAAATGAAAATTAACTGCAGCATGTTTGCAATCTGGAAACTAGATTTTCTGATGAAAATTTTGAGACTCAATGAACCTGAGTCACTCATATTGTAATATCTTCACTGTCTCTAATTCTATGAACAAAAACGTGGATGGTCATTCAGTTTTTTAAAAGAATAACTGAAAATGCAATGTTGTTTATGACAAAATTCACATTACTGATGGTTACACTTTTGGTTTAATTAAAAGTGTTTTTTTTCTTATAATGAGTATATACGGCATAGAGAATTTTTAATAATAGTCAATAGGATGTTTTGAATCAGTACATATTAGTGCTGATCAGTTTGTTTCTTTCATTCTACTAAAGCCAAACTCTTCAAATAATAAAGTTATAAATTGCCTTAGAGGATTTAAAAACTAAATTTGACTCACACCCTAACAGTTTGCAGAGACTTCCTTCTGGTCCAAACATCCGAGATCAGTATTTGCTCCTGATTACGACGGCGCTTCCCTGAACATCAAATCAGAAACTCTTCTGTCTGCAGACTCAGTGCTCTCCACAATGGGTGTTCATTTGAGCCCAAGCTGTGTGTTCTCCACAAAGTCACTTGTATTTAAATCAGAGACACAAACCTCTTTCTTCGGTCCACCGCCCCTCCCCCTCAGCTGGCTGGCAGGGGATATTTTCCTGAGCTTTCGTGATGTTAATTGGACTTACATGTGTGCAGTTGAGGCTGAACATACTTCCAGATGTGACTTTTGTAAGCAAGCTCTTTCAGAATAAAACCCCTTCATATTTCAAATGAAATTGCCCCTCACAAAGTATCTTCCATTAAAAAAAAATTCCAAAGGACATAGCCATTAGGATGATTAAACACAATGCAAAAAAATATATAAAATTACACCTATATTCTGAATTAGGTCATCTGATTTTGATTCTTGCTTTTCTCTTATTTTTGACTTTAAAGCATTGCAAAGGTCCTGGGGATGTGATCTTCATTTAAAGAATAAATCTCCGGTTTTCACTTTAAAACATCATCTAATCTCACTTGGCTTTGTAGAAAATTGAGGACAGCACTAGAAATTCTAGAAGGTAAATGATATATACAGTGTAATGGCAGTTGCCTGAAAACTAGTTTTGTTTGTGCCTTTACCTAATATTTTAGTTATTCTATAATGATGGCAGATTTGATATCCAGGAAAAGAAGTGACTTTGGGCATATCCTGGAGTGTCGCTGGAGAAGAAAGCATGAAATGCAATATGAAGATGAATGCAGGGTCAAGCAGTCTCTCTTCCTGAGAGGTCTAAGCAGAAGCACAGCAGTGTTTCCAGGCTGGTGTGGCCATGTCTGATTTTATTTGGCAGGATTCTCTTATCGCTTAAGTCAATGAACCTTACATTCTTCAATAGAATTAACGGAGAGCTAAATCTCATTAACAAAGAATAGATTGGTGTTTCAGAAATGTATCCACTACTGGGTCATATAGTGAAAGGAGAAAATATATTTAAAACGGGCTATGTTTTATGAAAAATCCTAGTCAATAACCCCACAGAGCAAAGCATCTCAAATTAAAATCCAAAGAGGCAACAACATGGGGAGGCATTGGTTACACTCCATCAAAGAAACTGAGGGCGGACCTTCAGTGAGCCATGCTGTGTCCCTCCAATAACACTCTGCTTAATTCTCAGCCATTTATGCAAGGCTCATTTATAACTCTGCCTGGTTCTACTTCATTGGCAAAGGCAGACACCAAAACAAGTCATTACCATAATCATTCTGGTCCAAGATGGAATCCTTTTACAGAGTACACATTTTATTTTGCATTGGATTTTTATTGGCCCTTACATTTGAGCAAAAATTCTATGATGAATAATTATAAATACCAAAATGAACCCATGGTGGGATGGGCTGATAATGTAACGCATTCTTATCTCTTTCTGACTCTTTTTCATTTTGTCTCCACCTTCGTTTCCATGTATCTACTTTGGGAAATACAGCAAATAACATACATAATTTAATTCTGAACATTTTAGAGCAGAGAAGTAGATTTAGTTTTCCCCCAGAGCATTTTATTAAGGAAATATTCTCACAGCTAAGAAAAATCCAATATGAAATACAAAAATGAAATAAATATGTGTGGTGGTATATTTTATTATGTGGGATTTATTTTGATCAATCAATCACACTGAGACGGAAAATTCTTTAGATCCATATTTCAATGCAAATATTGGTGGGGGAGGTGAAACCTAAGTCTTCAATGTTTAATGAGATGTCTACTCCATTCTTCTTAACTGAAATACTTTGAAAACCACAGTGGTTAAACTTAATAATTTTATTAGGCTGTAATAGTTATTTTATTAACATTTTTCTCCAAGGATTTTTCTGTCTGATTATGAGTACTTTGCAATTTCAGACAGTATGATGGATGTTACTTTTCTATGACAAGAATTTTAACAGCCCTCCTTCAGCACTCAATGCACACCCAATTATGCGTCTGAGCTAGTAACCTTGAATTTATGTTGCCATGGTGACAAACTGGTCATGCATTATGGATTATCATTGAAATTCTACACCCCTACCTAGCATAATGAGAGTTGGGGACTTAATCAAATCAGCCATTCTGTGTGACACAAAGTGAAGAACTAGCTCTCATTGTTCCTCGCCGGGAAGGAAGCAGCCCGGTGGGGACGCAGCTGTGGGCTGCAGGCTGATAGATGGCTCTTCTATACATCTGTGAACGTATAGACAGATGGTGCTCAATGCCTGGAATTTCCAGCTTAGGCAGCAGCTGTTCGGATAACCTCTGCCGTCTCACCTTGTTGTCATGGAACACTGAGCAGAGACTGAGAATGTGTACGGATACATTGACAATCCGCCTGAATGTACCCTGCGTGGCATCCTTCTTTTATCATAAGACGGCTGGGCTAGAATGAATGCAGAGTGAGGGTAGAGGAGATGGGCGCGGGGGCACCCGGGGGGAGGGGCAGGTGGCCAAGGGTACAGGCTTTTCCGAAAGCCAGAGCCTGAGGATCGGACCATGTCTCATTTCCATTTTACGGGAAGAAAGCCAGAAACCCTTGCTAGCGTGGTCATCTCTTTGCCTTGGAGAGATCCAGCTTGCTGCTCTGTCAAAGCCCAGAAATCACAGGGAGAGCCAGCCCACCCTTGCACTCACTTCCTCCTCCCCGTGGGTAATAGGTGTCTTTGTTGTCCTTCTGCCTGTTTCCGAGTCTGAATCCTGGCTCCTGAGGTCAAGGAGCAGGTTGAATGTCAGGGGAAGCATCTGAGCAGAGAGAGAAGATGGCGGATGGGGCTTGGTCTCTCTTCAGAGAACACGGGGAGTATAAACTAGAGAACCACCTTCTGGGCCCTTCCTGCTTGGCAGTGGTTTTCACAAAGATGGGCTTGTCAAACTATATATATTTTTTTCTCCTTTAGAAATTGCTGCACAAATGCAATGGTTCAGAAAGGTGTATTTTTGAACAGATCTTCAGGTTCCCTAAGTCTCAGGGTCCATGCAAATATTTCTCCACCAAAAAGCGAAGACTTGTACGTGTGCTTGTATACACACGCCACTTCCTCTCACCCAGCTCATCCCCTGATGGTTAAAGCTGTATCACTAATACGCCTATAAGCCCCACACTCACAGGGTTATTACCCATCCACAGTCTACCCATTTCTTTCATCTGAAATGCTCTGTTTGCATGATTTTGTCGTTCTGTCTTATTATCTGTTTCTTACCTTCCCAATCCCAACATGTACAGCTGCCTCAGCCATTTGGTTGGTAAGACTGATTGGTGTTGGCATGGAGAAAGCCCTTTCTTAAATATTTCATTAGGCTTTGGGTGTCTCGCCTGATCCACAGACCTGCCTGACTGTAAAATAAAGCAAAATTGTCTCATCGATGAAGCACGCTTTGACCCAATAGATCACAACAGCTTCAAAAAAGCCACTACACTTTCCCATGGTAATGCTTAACAGACCACTGACCATTCTAGTGAGGCCTAGGAGGCAGCAAAGACCCGACCCCAAGCCAGCAGTGCCCATATGTGTGGCCAGTAAGAAAACAGATTTTTAGATGTCTTCAAATCAGGTCAATGTTACTCATTCAAAACCTCCCTGGGGTCTATGACTGACATTCAGGGAACTAGATGTGCAAATGAACAGATGACTTTTTGGTGTTTCCTAAATGCCATTGCACGGTATCTATCTACAAATGCATAGAAAGACTTAATGTAGAATTGTATTGGAGAATATGAAAATTGCCATTAAGATACTGGCATTCTATTAAAAACTAGACAATGATACTTCCATAAAGATTAGACACCTGAATGGAAAGTAGACACAAAGGCATCTGCAGTCACCTAAATATATTTTTAAGCATCTGTTTTGTATGCGTATGTCTTGTGTTCACGTGAGGGGTTGTTTGCTTCAAATGGATGAAAAGCAACAGTCATTTGAAGGCTGTATCTTTGTGCTTATGCACAAGCGACAGTTTTCAACTATTATCAATACTATTTTGCTTAATTTTTCATTTTTCTGTGAAATAGCACTTAATGAGTAGTTCTGTTTTTTTTAAAAATGTTACAAATAAGCACAATAAGAACATCCATCTGAATAGTATTGAAAGCTCTAAATATGCATTTTAAATGTTCAACAAGTTGAAGACAAAAATGGTGTATTTTCCATTAATTATTCAAATCTATTCATTTTTAAATACACTCTAGACAGATATACATTAGATCTAAAATGTCCACAATTAAAAGTAAGATTGTTTACTTTCTGTAAAAATAATCATCAAATCATAAGCCTAGATATCAAGAAGCTTTTCTAAATAAAACTGTTATTCATATTTTGTGGAAAAACTGTCTTATTTTTAAAGGTTTTTGGCAAAGTGTCAAATATATACTAAATACATAGAGAAACAAAATAAATATATAATGAATATAAAAGTAATTTAAAATTTCTAGTAGCACCATGACTCATTGACTAGGTCTTAGTATCACCTCAACACTTAAAAGCATATTGTCAATTGCAAAGGTTTAGCCAGGGAAATCTGACAGCTAGTTAGCTCCAAAAGAACCTCTTACTCGTCTAAAGGTGACTTATTAGGTTGCATTTTTCCAACCAATTCTACCGATGGTCCAATAAGAATTCTCTAATTTGTTTTAGTTAACTTAAAATAATTCTCAAATGAGTTATCACTGCAAAATATTTACTATAAACAGAGCTGCACATAAATAAATATATATATATATAAATAACATACTAATTCCTATTTTTTAATGATTTCACCTTGTCAAATGTACTGGACCTCTTTGACTACCTCTCGTTAAACCTATTAACAGTGCAGGTATGCGCACTGGTATACACTGACAGCTTACTTACTTATATTTATTAAATGCATTAAAATTCATACAAGTTGGGAATGGCAATTGTGAGAAGAGAAAAAATTCCTAAAAGAGAATCTATGAAAATGTGTTTTCTCATCCTTAGGTGACTCGAGATTTAGGAGAGGTGTTGGGGCGTGTGCATTTGTGTGAGAGTTATGCTTGCTGCTCTGCTCTGCAGGGGCCTCACTGGGGAACAGAAATATACCCGGGACCACTAGCACACACACTTCGTTCCCAGTGCTGTGAATTCCCTAGTTTCTTCTCCAGCATGACCCGCACTAGGAGACACACACGACACCCAACCACTGGTTTCTACCTGATCTGTCTGTCAGAAATTGACCCAGATGCCACTTGTCACACAGAAGGCAATGGCACCCCACTCCAGTACTCTTGCCTGGAAAATCCCATGGATGGAGGAGCCTGGTAGGCTGCAGTCCATGGGGTCGCTAGGAGTTGGACACGACTGAGCGACTTCACTTTCACTTTTCACTTTCATGCATTGGGGAAGGAAATCGCAACCCACTCCAGTATTCTTGCCTGGAGAATCCCAGGGACAAGGGAGCCTGGTGGGCTGCCCGCTATGGGGTTGCACAGAGTTGGACACGACTGAAGCGACTTAGTAGCAGCAGCAGCAGCAGCAGCCACTTGTCAATGTGAGGACTATCGACCATTAAGGAACCATGATCCTGAATTTTCCGAGTTAAACATCTTATTCTAGGATCCCTTCCTTCACTGCGTGCCCTCTGCGATGCTCTTGCAGATTGTGGAACAGTTACATATGGCTCAGAGGGTAAAGAATCTGCCTGCAGTGTGGGAGACCTGGGTTGGGAAATCCCCTGGAGGAGAGCATGGCAACTCACTCCGGTATCCTTGCCTGGAGAATCCCATGGACAGAGGAGCCTGGCGGGATATAGTCCATGGTCTTGCAAAGAGTTGGGCACAATTGAGTGGCTAACACTTTCACTTTCACATATATTCCAAGCTAGTTGGTTACATTCCCTTTCTGTCCTGCATGAGGTGATGTAGTCTCAGTGCAACATTAGTTTTAGGGCTCTTTGTACAGGTCTTTTTTTTCTTTTGTGAGAAAAGTGAAAATGAAAGTCGTTCAGTCGTGTCCTATTCTTTGTGATCCCATGGACGCTCTAGCCTGCCAGGCTCCTCTGTCCGTGAAATTCTCCGGGTAAGAAAACTGAAACGGGTAGCTGTACCCTTCAACAGGGCATCTTCCTAACCCTGGGATCGAACAGGGGTCTCCTGCATTGCAGGCGGATTCTTTACCAGCTGAGCAAATCCCTTTGGCTTATATCCTGGCCCTCCTGTGCTGCCGAGGCCTTGGTCTACTCTGAAAACAAAGGTAAACTCAACCATCCTGTTCAACCTGATCCTTTCCCGCCTTGGGAGCTCCTCGGGGGTCAGTGAAGAATGGCCAGGGCTGCTTCTACGGCGCGTGGCTTCCTAGAAGGGAAGTCAACACTGTTACAGAATCAGGTCAGGAAGCCAGACGGAGAGGCTGAAACTGTTCACAGCTTCCCATGGCCAGAATCAGACCAGCCTGGCTTCTAGTGTTTCCTTCTCTTTTCCTGCTGCAGCCCAGCCTCTGCTGACCCCCAAACAACCCACCTCAGCCCCGTGTGTCACTAAGAGGCAACTTGAGATGCTCCGCAGGAACACCTCTACCTGTCACACCTGCCACGCCCGCCCACACCCGCCCATACCCGCCCACACCCGCCCATACCCGCCCACCCCTCGGTGCTGCAGCCCAGGCTTTAGCTGTTCAGCGTTAATGAGGCTGAGAAGGTGGGAAACTGATGTCCCCCTTGGTTCTTACATTTCCCCTTCTTCCTTATTCTGTGGAAAAGAAAGCACTGACCCTGAGTTGCCCTGGCAGAGCTGGGCCCCACATGTGGCCCTGGAGGCTCAGGGAGGCGGTGGTGGCAGGGTATGGTGAAGAGGCCTAGCTCTCTGAGAAGATGCTCCACAGGGCACAGGGTGGCCTGGGATTGATCCCCTGGAATCGCGCTGACCTCCCTTCTCTCGCAGTCTGGGTATGTGGGTAGACGTGTATGCTTGCGAGTCTGCCAGGGGGACATGGAACCAGCATGGCTGAAGGCACTTGTCTCCCTCCATCCCATTGCACCTGTCATGATTTGAAGAGTCCTTAAAACTCAGGAACGCAGTGTGAAAAATCACTGGTTTAGCAGAGAGTGTACAGGACTTGGATTGACAAGACATCCGTCTGTGAGGAGCTCCACCCTATGGAGTCTCAGGCAGTTCTCTCTGCATCTTGGTTCCCTTATCAGCAGCAAGGAGAAACAGCGCCCCATGTGCAAAAGACTTTCAGAACAAAGACCTCCAACAGGTCTGAGAATACACATAGGGTATGAACAAAACAATGAAACTGTTGTTTGACTTTGCCTGATTTCTGGAAAAAATGGCCCTGTTGCACCTTGAAAGACCAAAGATATTCTCTAGGAAATTTTAGAAATATGAAATACGTAGGAGCAGCTATCTGTGAAAAAACTTAACCTTCAGTGCATCCTTATAATTTCCCCTTATACCCCACATACCAATCGAGATAGATCAAAGTTAAATACAATCAGAGTTGCAAATTTTCTAACCTCATTATTTCATATCAAAGTAGAGATCAAACCATAAGGTATGTCTTCATTCACTTATTAATCTCATTTGGTCAATTACAATCAGCTTGATTACAAATCGTTGTCAGAATGACAAAATATGAACTGCAGGATGAGTTGAAACAGGAAACTTGTCTTTTAGGATACATTTTACATTTCACTTTCATGTACTCTAACATCCTTTCCAGGTTTTTGTTTTCTGATGAGATTTGTAGCATCTTTTGATTCCTTATTTTCTAATTGAAATCTGGGTACTTCAATATTCCAAACCTTTTAAAAGGCAAGCTACTGCTTAGTAACCTGTATTTTTTTTTAATTTTATAATTTTTGATTCTAGATGTGATTTAGATCAGCCTAACAGAAAGCTGTTTTAAGTACTGAGAAACTGATTTCATAAAAGACAATCAGTTGTTCAGAACTTGAAAAAGTGCATAAGAGACTTTAGGACCGTATAGGGTTTTTTTTTTTTATTTAAGTTTTTCTAAGAAATTGTGAATCAAGACAGGACTGAGCTATTCACAAGAAAGAGTAATAGACATAATGTGTGAAACCAAAATGACTGCTACTTCTATCTTCCAAAGAAATGATCACGATTAAATCAATACATTATCTTAAACTTGGAATGCAAATGTATGATTATTTACAATTGTACATTATATGAATTATGTACTATGTGTCAAGAATACATGGATTATCTCCCTCAAATTGCACTGCAGACACATTTTAACAAACCAGTTTAATTTGCAGATGAAGTAGTTGAGGCTCAGAGGAGAAAAAGAATTCATTCAAGTTCAAAACTAGCTTATCGTCAAAATGATGAGTGCTTGCTTAATTTTTCATCACTGAATTCAACATTCTCCTTGCCTCATGCATTTGGAGCACTGTGCAGTGGCCGTGGGGAAGGAGCTCCAGCTAAATGGAGGAGCAGCCTTGTCAGGCTACGTCTCCTCACAAGATCCTGATAGAAGAAGCAAAACCATCCACAAACTACCTCCTGCTCCCCAGTGATGCTTCTAATGGTTGCAACATAGCCAAGCAGAAAAGTGTCCTTCTCTGCTCCGTGTTATTCTCAGACTTAAAGAACAGCCGTTCATTACAAAGTAAGGGAAAGTTGATGTGATTTTCCTGCTCCATGGCCAAGTCAGTCTTGGGGCGTTTAGAACACAATTCAGTCAATTGTGCTTTCTTCAACAATAACACTCTTCATAAAAGCATGGCCAATTGTTGCCATTCTCCCAAGATAGTCCTGGTTTATTCCAGTTGACCCTGTGTAACTATTGATAGCATATTCTTTCACTCTCAAAGAATGTTAAGCTGGATAATAAATATTATGATCAACCTACTGATACACATCATTATGTATTTTATTTAATTTATACTACAATTGTACGTCAAGACAAAATAGACCAACTATTTAAATAACTAGATCAACAGGTATTATATAACAGCTTTATTAACTGAATTTAAATTATTATTAGTAACTACCCAAGTTTTATTCTAATATTTCTTACCAGGGCTACATAGAAGCAGCCTCTGTCAGACTTTTTTCAGTGAAGTCAAAACAGCTTTGTCTTCTGTGATGCTCTCAATCATGGCAGGTCTCCTGGTGCCCAGAGCCCTGAGACATGTTCTTTAGAGCTTCTGATTAAAAAGAAGGAAAATCTAACCAGTTCACTCTCTCCCTAGCAACCAATGTTTGATTTGGTAATGCTACATAAATACAGTTGAAATTTATTACAAACTAAGGAAATAAAACTATATTTTGTTTATAATAAACATTATATTTTATATAATATAAAATATTAAACATATATATTATATATAATATATGTTAAACAAAATATAAAATTTAAAAATGGTTTATAAACCACTACCAGTTTAGTTTTGAAAAAAAACTGCTCCTCTGAGGCTGCAGTTGTACAATTAAGGGAGAAAGAAAAGATATAATCATTAGCCAAAGGATGAATGGGGAGCAAGTCTGGTGCAAAACATCTGAAAGTCATAATGGGTGATAAAAGAAACACTTATTAGCTCACCGTGCTACCACACTGAGTCAGGAATTCTAGAAGTCTCGTAGAGAAACTGATGGCTTTATGAGATTTCTAACCCAAGATGAAGCAGAACAAGAATTAGTTCACAGAACTCTATGAATTGATAGAGCAAGAGTGTGGGTTTTGTCAGGAATATTGTTGATGCTTTAACCCTCTTTTTCTTTGATATAAAGAACCCCGTTCTCTTTTCTTTTAAGCTATCTATAATTCAAAAAAATCATTAAATTATGTTTCGAAAGCTGAAAAAAATAAATACTCATTAACAATACCTGGGGCAACAATAAGTTAAGATGCAAAAATAGCAATAAATATGTGGTGAATGTGAGTGGCGGATAGCCTGGTGGGTCAGCTTATGCCTGCGACCTTAGCATAGGTAAGGCATCACCAACTTAAGAAGTGGCACAGACAGCTTGGGGAGGTTGAGGGGGGAAAAAAAATCGAGATGAAGCAAAACCTGGAAGTAAGAACCAGGATGTATTAAGGATATTTACTCTTCATTTATCAGAGAGACAATGCAGAGACCTAATAACAGGCTTTATGTAATCAACAGACTATATATATAAAGAGAAGACACTGGCTGCTGAGCAAACTAGATGCCTTGAGTTTGTGCATGAATACTTTTATTTAAACAGAAGGAGGAATTTTTTCTGACAAGATAGATTTTAAAAGAGTAGGGTGTGACTGAGGAAATCTAGAATTTTCTTTGCAAGAGAACTTATTTATTTATTATTTTTTGCCAGGTGCTGGAGGAGGGAGGAGCCCCCCCCTCCAACTCCCCCACTGTCACACTGAAGGGTGGTCCTCCCTGGGAGCAAAGGAAATCTATCTCATAGGAACAGCACCTGTTTTCCTCCCTGAGCAGCTTAGCAGCAGGGTAACCTCCTTCTGAGCCAGGTGGATATTCAAGAGGATCGGTTCTCTTTGGTGACCACACCCCTCTAATCTGACGTACTTAGAAGGCTTCTCTCTTTCTTTCTAAATGCGTACTCTTGATTCTTTTCCTAGGACAGTTGCACTTATTCCCTATTATAAAACATTAAAAATGAGATTATCTTCTCCAGGTAAAAATGACCACAGGAATACAAGCATCTCCTTTTTGCTCCCTTGCCAAACACTATGAAAACTAGAGTAAAAGCTGGTTATAGATACACCAGGGCATTGATTGAGTCCAAGGGGAACAATATTCAGGAGCTGGAAACAAGTTGAGAAGTTGAAAAAGACCTCAGGACTCAAAAGAGTGGTGTCCTGAGTCCACAGTGAGGAGCCTGGGAAAGTCATCTTGACCATGACCATCTCCATAGCTGGCAGCCCTGGGCACTGAGGAATGCGGGCAAATTCAGGGGCAGAAATCAAGAAGAAGGGCTGAGAGCAGGTTAAGACAGTTGGATCAGGGCTACTCTCTCTGCCTGTGCATCAGGACCACTTGAAATCCCCCACATGCAGGAGCCCAGGGGTCTCATCACACAAGTGTCACAACTTCCTGCCTTCCTGCCAGATTGGATCCACCCTGATGGCTGGGTAACCAGGGAACATAGGAGCCTGGATGCTGATGTCCTGGGAACCCTTCCTGCTGGTTCCCACCAGGCAGGCAGGCAGGCAGGCACGAGAGCCAGTCTTCTCTGCGGAATGTGACAGGCTCCAGTGGAGAGCATGAAGATATTGATACTGGGGTTTTGCCAGATCCCTAACCTCAAGATTAAAGCATTATTTCTGAGGCTTATATGCTTCAGTTTCTTGCTTTTAGCGTTTCCATCTTTAATCCATCTGGGATTTATTTGGGTGTTTAGACATGTGTTTATAGTGTTATCGTGTTCACGAGGTATCCTCTGGTAAGCACTGTGGTGAAGGTAGTGGGGAAGGTAAATGAAATATCGTGTTTGCAGAAGAGAATGAGTCTTGATGTGAGGCTGGTGCAAATTAATTCTCATTACCAACTCCTGGGGGATCACCAGAGTTTCCCAAAAGCCTAGACAAAAAGTAGCCGAGTTGACACAAAGCTTTGTTTTCAGAAAGGCTTCTGCAGCTACAAGCCTTCTGAGAAACACGTCCTGGAAAACAAGGTCACAGACACAGAGGCGAATTGAAGGAAGTTCCAGGAGGTTGTGATGAAGGAATCTATCTCAAACTGAGATGACCCAGAATCTCTGGATTTTGTAGAAACATCCCCTATGACATGTAGAAGTCAATGGTTTTCTCTCTGCTCAAGATATTTCTATCTCATGTTCTTTGGGGGTGCAAGGCAGTTATTTCTAAACACAGCTGTTCCAAATGACTTGAAATTCTTATAAAAACGGGGTTTCTATGTCCACCAGATCTGCTTGATTGGAATGTAGCACTCACTAATTAACTGATGGTAAAACAAGATGGTGCTCCTGTTTAAGAGGGGATGAAAGGTTTTGCACAAGTGTGATAATTATTTACTGCATCTTGTTATTGTTCAGTTGCTCAGTTATGTCCAACTCTTTGCAACCCCACAGACTGCAGTTCACCAAGCTTCCCTGTCCTCCACTATCTCCTGAAGTTTGCTCAAACTCATTTCAATTGAGTTGGTGATGCCATCCAACCATCTCATCCTTCTTAGGACATTTTAAGGTTTCTGAAAAGCAGGCTACGCTCGGACCAGTTAACTCACAGTCTCCAGGGGTGACAAGGGCAGTCCTGCTTGCTTTGAAGTTCTTATGTGATTCCAGTGGACAGAAAAAATTGAGAACCACTGAATAAAGATATCCAGGACATAAAATGAGTCTCTGTGTGTGTGTGCACACGCATGTAGTCACTGAGTCATGTCTGACGGTGACCCCATGGACTGTAGCCTGCCAGGCTCCTCTGTCCATGGAATTCTCCAGGCAAGAATAAGAGTCTAAATTCTGTTAATAGGTTATAGTGTTAGTATTGATAGATCAGGACAGGGATTCTCAAGTGGGGTTTCAGTGTTTTTTTGGCTACCCTGCATGGCAAGTGGGATCTCAGTTCCCTAACCAGGGGTCAAACCTACCCTCCAGCATTGGAAGCACAGAGTCTTAATCACTGAACCACCAGGATGTGTGTGTTAGTCACTCAGCTGTGTCTGAATCTTTGTGGTCCTATGGACTGTAGCCCACCTGGCTCCTCTATCCTTGGAATTTTCCAGGCAAGAATACTGGACTGGATTGCCATTTCTGCCTCCAGGGGATCTTCCTGACCCAGGGATCAAAACCAGGTCTTGACTGCAGGCAGATTCTTTACGATTTGAGGCATCAGAGAAACCCAAATTTCCTCAAATGAGATTCCCAGTTCTATAGTTCTTGGCAGGCCCAAAGAATTGCATTTTTAGCAAGGAGCTGCTGTGGGTCTGGAGAGCACATCTGGAGACCCCTTTGATTAGAGAATGCGATTCTGAGGAATAAGATGCAATGAATATATTCTGTATCTGTGAACACAGGGTCAACTTGAAGATCTTCACCTACAGGATGAGCTTGGAACTTCCAACAGCAGGCTCCACAGAATATCTAGGTCTCCAGGAATGACTTTCACAAATTTAAGCAACACTCCTTAAGTCTCCTGAGGAAAGGATGACATCTAATGTGGTTCCTAACCACTTCCCAAGGTAAGCTGCCTACCTGAGGTCGACTCGGCCTTATTCTCAGGTAAAACTTAAATGGTTAAGGTACATGATGGAAAGGAAACAGCCTACCAGCATTTAATATTCAAAAACAACCTCAGAAAATGGAGCCAGTTTCCCTATTCCTCCCACTATATGACACTAAAATCCTGATCAAGCTAAATAAGACAAACACTAGCAACTCTGAAAAATGTTTCCTTCTGAAAAGAGAAGGCAGACCAGTGAGAAGACTTGGAACTAAGGGTGGAGAGTGTCCTGGTTAGGCCTGTATATTCCAGATGTGGAGCTGGAGACTTTGCGGCAACTTAGCAAAATGGCTATCTGGGGAGGCCTTACGAATAGCTGTGAAAAGAAGAGAAGCGAAAAGGAAAGGAGAAAAGGAAAGATATAAGCATCTGAATGCAGAGTTCCAAAGAATAGAAAGAAGAGATAAGAAAGCCTCCTTCAGTGATCAATACAAAGAAATAGAGGAAAACAATAGAATGGGAAAGACTAGAGATCTCTTTAAGAAAATTAGAGATACCAAGGGAACATTTCATGCAAAGATGGGCACAATAAAGGACAGAAATGGTTTGGACCTAACAGAAACAGAAGATATTAAGAAGAGGTGGCAAGAATACACAGAAGAACTGTACAAAAAGATCTTCATGACCCAGATAATCATGGTGGTGTGATCACTCATCTAGAGCCAGATATCCTGGAATGTGAAGTCAAGTGGGCCTTAGAAAGCATCACTATGAACAAAGCTAGTGGAGGTGATGGAATTCCAGTTGAGCTGTTTCAAATCCTGAAAGATGATGCTGTGAAAGTGCTGCACTCAATATGCCAGCAACTTTGGAAAACTCAGCAGTGGCCACAGGACTGGAAAAGGTCAGTTTTCATTCCAATCCCAAAGAAAGGCAATGCAAAAGAATGCTCAAACTACCAAACAATTGCACTCATCTCACATGCTAGTAAAGTAATGCTCAAAATTCTCCAAGCCAGGCTTCAGCAATACATGAACTGTGAAATTCCTGATGTTCAAGCTGGTTTTAGAAAAGGCAGAGGAACCAGAGATCAAATAGCCAACATCCGCTGGATCATGGAAAAAGCAAGAGAGTTCCAGAGAAACATCTATTTCTGCTTTATTGACTATGCCAAAGCCTTTAACTGTGTGGATCACAATAAACTGGAAAATTCTGAGAGAGATGGGAATACCAGACCACCTAACCTGCCTCTTGAGAAATCTGTATGCAGGTCAGGAAGCAACAGCTAGAACTGGACATGGAACAACAGACTGGTTCCAAATAGGAAAAGGACTGTATCAAGGCTGTATATTGTCACCCTGCTTATTTAACTTATATGCAGAGAACATCATGAGAAACGCTGGACTGGAAGAAACACAAGCTGGAATCAAGATTTCCAGGAGAAATATCAGTACCCTCAAATAGGTAGATGACACCACTCTTATGGCAGAAAGTGAAGAGGAACTCAAAAGTCTCATGATGAAAGTGAAAGAGGAGAGTGAAAAAGTTGGCTTAAAGCTCAACATTCAGAAAACGAAGATCATGGCATCCAGTCCCATCACTCCATGGGAAATAGATGGAGAAACAGTGGAAACAGTGTCAGACTTTATTTTTGGGGGCTCCAAAATCACTGCAGATGGTGACTGCAGCCATGAAATTAAAAGACGCTTACTCCTTGGAAGGAAAGTTATGACCAACCTAGACAGCATATTCAAAAGCAGAGACATTACTTTGCCAACAAAGAGTTGGACTGTAAAGAAGGCTGAGTGAGCGCCAAAGAATAGATGCTTTTGAACTGTGATGTTGGAGAAGACTCTTGAGAGTCCCTTGGACTGCAAGGAGATCCAACCAGTCCATCCTAAAGGAGATTAGCCCTGGGACTTCTTTGGAAGGAATGATGCTAAAGCTGAACCTCCAGTACTTTGGCCACCGCATGTGAAGAGTTTACTCATTGGAAAAGACTTTGATGCTGGGAAGGTTTGGGGGCAGGAGGAGAAGGGGACAACAGAGGATGAGATGGCTGGATGGCATCACTGACTCAATGGATGCGAATCTGAGTGCACTCTGGGAGTTGGTGAAGGACAGGGAGGCCTGGCGTGCTGTGATTCATGGGGTCACGAAGAGTTGGACACGACTGAGCGACTGAACTGAACTGATCTGAACAGATGCCAAGGAGCGAAGACAAAGAAACAAAACAGCAGAAAAAACGACAACAGCAGCAGAAAGACCAGGTGTTCTGTCTCTAGCCAAAGAACCAGGAAAGGGACAGCTGAGCCCGACACCAGATCTTTAGACGGTACCTGCTTCATTCCAGGCAAACAGAAGAGGATGCTGTGCGGTTCGATCCCAGCAACAGCAGTAAACTCTGAGCAGATGCCCACTCGTGCCCCTCAGCAGGCTGCAACGAGGTGTCCCAGCTGCTCTCTGGGGGATCAGAGGAGGCTGATAGGGAACCAAAACCATTGCCCAGACTAGATGAGTGGACAAGGAGCCTGGACTTACTGCCCCAGCCAGCCCACCCCCAGCCCCCCAGAGATAAAATGGTTGAATTGATATGAGTGTGACTTGGGGATGAGGATTTTAAAATCTTCCTCAGAGATTCTAGGATGGAGCCAAGTTTGAAAACTTCTGACCTAGAACAGTCGTCAGCATACTCTGGTCCGTGGGTCAAGCCTGCCCAGTGGCCTGGCTGGTTCTCATAAATATGGTGTTGGAAGCTAGCCTCACACAGGCATGTCCATCTGGTCTGTGGTTGCTTGTTTGCCAGACACAGAGTGGAGTGGTTTCCTCAGAGACTGTCTGGTTCACATAACCTAAAATATTTACTATATGGTTCTTTACAGAAGAATATTGCTGATTTCTGACTTAGAGGATGTCATGGTTATCAAAGTCCATCTGATCTGCTCTATGACATGATGACTTTAAAAACATTAAAAAAAAATTAAAAAAATAAAAGAATAAAAATAAAAACATGAGTCTTTCGTTATTTAATTAAGGGATAATTCTGGAACTAGGTTCTTTGTATGTAAAATAAATGTCATCCCAGGAGTACTTCCTTCAGCTCTTGGCAGCTCAGTTTATAAAGAGCACCCTCAACTAGTGACCATGCAGAGGAGACAGCCAACATGAATCCTGGATTCAGAAGACTGATGTAAAGGAACTGAGGGTCTGGGGTCCAGTAGAGAGAAAAAAAAAAACAACAGTGGAGAGGAATATGACAACGGCTTTCAAATGTTTGCCGGACTAATGTGCCTGAGGGTTTCAATGTATTCTACGTAACCTCATAGAGTAGATGCCCAGTGGATAGAAGATGTAGGAAATTAGATTTGACACAGTAATAGATAGAATTGCTAACAGTAAAAAAATTTCCATGAGATTGTTAGCTTCCTCTCATTGAATATTCATGTGAGCTGATCCCTTTTAGCATCTGGGATATTCTGTACTTCTTCCTCACTCCATTTCTTAAAGTCTGTATTGGTTAGGGTGGAAAAAATGATGTAACAAACAGATCCCAAAGTACCGTTTTTGATGTATTCCATTTGCCGAAGATTTCCTCTTCAACCCTGCCTTAGCTCTGGGAGACTGACTTATAAATCTCAAGTCCCCCAGCCCCCTTTTTGATTTTCCCATAACAGGGAGCCCCTGGGGGACCAGAGGGAAGGAGTAGATGGAGGTCCAGGTATCATGCTCCAGGTCCCTCTCTGGGGAGTCATCCTGGGTTAGTCATATCCTTAACAGGACATCACTTCTGTCAGGAAACTGGCTCCAGGCCTTCTTCTTGGTTTCCAACAGCCTCTTCTCTCCTTATCCTTTCAGACCTCTGCCAGTCAGTCAGTCAGTTCAGTCGCTCAGTCGTGTCTTTGGGATAGTATTTTAGATAGTTCAAAATATAGAATGTATGCCATACTTTATGCCATACTCCAAAGCCCACTGAGAATCATGTTTGTCCTTTCCATTAAAAAAAGAGAAGCTACCAACCTATAAACTGGGCCATTAAATATATATATATATATATATATATATATATATATATAGGTACATATATATTTTCTACAATTTAATACTCATACATGTACACACACATACACAAGACCATCTAGGTATCTTCCTCTGTGGGTAGCCACAGCAGAATGTACTGTTTAAATCACATTCACTGGCTACACATTCTCACACTTTATTATGAAAATCAAACAAACAAATGATGTTTATTCTTTCAGAATGTGAGTGTTAGAGTAAACCAAAGCAGGCTTCCATAGGTATTAGGTCCCAGGACAAGGGGTGTAGGCCATGACCCCTGGCTGATTTGGCCACAGTGGGTCATGAGAGCAGAAAGGGCCCTAAAGTCATCATTCATGTTAACTTAAGGTGTCAGTTTCCCCTTTACTCTGCCCTTACTCTTCCCTTTTCCTTGGGTTTTCCCCCTATCATCTAACCAGAAAGCTGGTTGCGAATTGCATCATCTCAGTTCAGTTCAGTTCAGTTCAGTCACAACAGTGACTGACAGTTTTGTTCAGTCGTGTCCGACTCTTTGCAGCCCCATGGATTGCAGAACACCAGGCTTCCCCGTCCATCACCAACCACCAGACCTTACTCAAACTCATGTCCATAGAGTCGGTGATGCCAACCAACCAGCTCATTCTCTGTCATCCCCTTCTCCTCCCACTCTCAATCTTTCCCAGCATCAGGGTCTTTTCCAGTGAGTCCGTTCTTCACATCAAGTGGCCAAAGTATTGGAGTTTCAACTTCAGCATCAGTCCTTCCAATGAATATTCAGAACTGATCTCCTTTAGGATGGACTGGTTGGATCTCCTTGCAGTCCAAGGGACTCTCAAGAGTCTTCTCCAATACCACAGTCCAAAAGCATCAGTTCTTTGGCGCTTGGCTTTCTTTGTAGTCCAATGTTCACATCCATACATGACTGGAAAAACGATAGCTTTGACTAGACGGACCTTTGCTGGCAAAGTAATGTCTCTGCTTTTGAATATGCTGTCTAGGTTGGTCATAACTTTTCTTCCAAGGAGTAAGCGTCTTTTAATTTCATGGCTGCAATCACTATCTGCAGTGATTTTGGACCCCCCCCCAAAAAAAGTCTGTCCCCAGACTTGAGCTACCCCAGGGTGTCACCATCCTGCCCAGACCAATGTCTTTGGTCCCTTTCCAATAGACTATCCTTAAGTTACCCAAATTTGAGTGTGCTATCTCATTTCTATTATTAATACTATGATGAGTGATATGGGGATATTGGCTCAAGCATAAAGTTTCTTTCTCACTCAAAAAAGAGTACAAGGTGGGCACACTTGCCATCCCAGAATCTAGGATGATATGGGCCCTGCAACCTTCAGTGTGCCCAGGAGTATGGCCTGGAAGACAAATAAAGTGTGAACAAACACACCGGAAATGACGCAGCTCACATCACATTCCTTAGAGCTTGGTCACATGGTCTCTCTAGACTCTGAGAAAAGTGGTCAGATGGGGTGGGGACACTGTCGTGCTTTGGGCTCAGGAAGCAGAGGAAGTCAAGTTGGTAAGAGGCTCGAGACTCTGCCAGGGCACTTACTCTAGGTTGGTCATGTGTGGTCGGTTTCTATCAGAAGTCAACTATAGTAGGTCAGCCTACTTTACTTTTAAAAGTAAGCCTCTGCCATGTCACCCTGCAAATATCAGTAAAACCTCTGGTAGTTAGCTACTAATTGTCATCATTTATTTGTATATTTTGTATAGAAATAGCAATTATATTACAATTCAGACCTTTCTACATATGCAAAGAAGTGAGCATCTGACACTTTTTGACTCCTTCCTTGGATTTAAGACCTCCTTGTAAATTAGCAGTGCTAATACATCCCTTGGTTTGTGTGGGACCATGGGTTTCCCATGGGATAAAAATCAAAACCAGCCTGTGAATGCAAATTGACTAAAAAGCACCATTCCAATGTACTGGCAGAGACATAAAAATGCTATTGCACAGATATAAGATGAGATAAACAGGAAAAGGATTATGTCAAGGCTGTATATTGTCACCCTGCTTATTTAACTTATATGCAGAGTACATTATGAGAAATGCTGGGCTGGAAGAAGCACAAGCTGGAATCAAGATTGCCGGGAGAGATATCAATAACCTCAGATATGCAGATGACACCACCCTTATGGCAGAAAGTGAAGAGGAACTTAACAGCCTCTTGATGAAAGTGAAAGAGGAGAGTGACAAAGTTGGCTTAAAGCTCAACATTCAGAAAACGAAGATCATGGCATCTGGTCCCATCACTTCACGGGAAATAGATGGGGAAACAGTGGAAACAGTGTCAGACTTTAGTTTTTGGGGCTCTGAAATCACGGCTGATGGTGACTGCAGCCATGAAATTAAAAGACACTTACTCTTTGGAAGGAAAGTTATGACCAACCTAGATAGCATATTCAAATACAGAGACATTACTTTGCCAACAAAGGTCCATCTAGTCAAGGCTATGGTTTTTCTGGGGGTCATGTACGGATGTCAGAGTTGGACTGTGAAGAAAGCTGAGTGCCGAAGAATTGATGCTTCTGAACTGTGGTGTTGGAGAAGACTCTTGAGAGTCCCTTGGACTGCAAGGAGATCCAACCAGTCCATTGTGTAGGAGATCAGCCCTGGGATTTCTTTGGAAGGACTGATGCTAAAGCTGAAACTCCAGTACTTTGGCCACCTCATGAGAAGAGTTGACTCATTGGAAAAGACTCTGATGCTGGGAGGGATTGGGAGCAGGAGGAGAAGGTGACGACAGAGGATGAGATGGCTGGATGGCATCACTGACTTAATGGACATGAGTTTGGGTGAACTCCGGAAGTTGGTGATGGACAGGGAGGCCTGGCGTGCTGCGATTCATGGGGTCGCAAAGAGTCTGACACAACTGAGCGACTGAACTGAACTGAACTGAATGAGAGAGAGCCTAACCAAACAGTCATATTAAAGTGGAAATTACATGCTATTTCTGCCTAGTGGAGTGGGAGCTGGGCGTAAATGTGCCCTATACCAGGCCCTAGAGGCGCCTGTGGTGGTAGAAAGTCTATATAATGAGCTGCTGGTGCTCTGCCCAGAGCTCCTCTACCAACTGGTGTCCAAGAGTATTGGCAAGCTAGCCTGTAGATACATGGCCGGTGATCCCACGCTCAAAGACCATCAGTGACTGAAAAGCACAAGCCCAGATTCTGTTGCCTAACGATAAAATACCATCGGTTTCCTTGGTGCAGCTCGGTTCCCTGCAGAATCACCCTGAATATAAACTCATCAGATGCTACCTCTTTCTCTAGTTTCATTTGTTGTTTTCTATGCACTCCCTCTCCTGGGAAAGCTTCCCCTGTAAATCACAATTTGCGCAAGAATACCAAGCCTCAGCTCTGTCTCTGAGGAAGCTGCTCGAAGGTAGCTAGGACTATGGCACCAAGAATTCAGACTCCTGGCAGGTGGGCTCCATCCTTAACTCTAACACTGACCCCATTCCAGATGCTTCTAGAGTCAGGTGATGGTGATGCTTCAGAGCCACCAGCGACCAGGGGAGTTTCAGTGTCACCTTATGTGTAACCCAAACATGGGATCTGCAACACCAGTGATCCTAAATGCAGGGGACTGGGGGCCTGGGAGGGTGAACATGCTGGTGATTGGTCGTCGAGACTGAAGATGGAGACGGTGCTCTGGAGGCAGTAGGCAGGATGTTGACTTAGGCAGCCAATGCGGGTGAAAAGGGCACATGCTGCCCCAAAGGTAGCATCCGTGAGGTCCACACCTGGAAGGAGAGGGTGATGGAGGAGCCAGTAACTGAAACCACTTGAGGGTCTCCCTGGCTATCAGGCCACCAGAAACCAGCAGACGGGATAGAACTGAGGTCCCCTCACTGGGCAGGTAGGGGCTCTCTTTCCAGGGAAGCCAGGTGTAAACTATTAAACTGACCTTCTTAGGGTCCAGGAACTCACGGGCTTGGGGCAGGCAGACATAGGATACACGTCAGGTAGGCAAACTGAGACAGAGAAGGCGATGGCACTCCACTCCAGTACTCTTGCCTGGAAAATCCCATGGATGGAGGAGCCTGATAGGCTGCAGTCCATGGGGTCGCAAAGAGTCGGACACGACTGAGCAACTTCACTTTCACTTTTCACTTTCATGCATTGGAGAGGGAAATGGCAACCCACTCCAGTGTTCTTGCCTGGAGAATCCCAGGGATGGGGAGCCTGGTGGGCTGCCGTCTATGGTGTCGCACAGAGTTGGACACGACTGAAGTGACTTAGCAGCACTAGCAGTATCAGGCAAACTGAGAAGAACGTGTGGACCCCACCTCTGAAAATGAGGCCAGTGATGCTCTGGTTACATCTTCTTCCCAGAGAACAACCAGAGTTGAGAGAGACATTGAGACCATTCCCATGGAGCTGGTTCTACGGCTTTAATTCTGAAACTGGAACTAACGTCTTCCCTCTCCCACCATCTGACACAGTATCGCTGAAGTCCAAGCTCCAATGAATTACATGCTGTAAGAACAGAGCAGTGAAGTTCTACTTGCAACCTGGACCAACTTTAGGCCTTTCTCATGTTTTAATTTTACAGTGCTTTGCAATATGAAGGATTTGGGCTTGTTTACTTGATAGGAGTGAGAGGGTTTAAAAAGGACCAGATTTACAATTTGAGAGCAACTCATGCTTGTTTGGAATGCACATGAATTTACATCCTTTTCCCTTTGGGCAGGAATTATGTAGGCTTAGAAACAATATCAAAATGAGGTAAAGGGAATCAGTAACTCACTGTTGGATGAAAACCATTATTTCTACTTCTGTTACATATTTAGTAACGTAAATCAGGCTATATGAGGCTTCCAGAGGTTCAAAAATATCAGAAATAAAAAGAAATGCATCTGAAGGCCGCAGTGAACAACTTGGGGTTTATTTTGTCAAGACTGAGCTGTGCACAATTTGGTAACTTAAAAAGTCAATTCCTGATGTTTGAATGTGTTCTATAAAGAGTCTGGTTTAGGACTATGTACATAATACCACTTTTCCCTGCTCTCTGTCACTTGGTCATTTAAGTTTTATTTGAGAAATTATCTGGCCACACCTGTTCAAACACACTGCATACCTTTGTACATTTCTGCGCTGCTACAAAGGTTTACAGTTTTTAAGTGTCTTCCTCATTCATCTGTAAACTCCTTGAGGGCATGGGGTGAATCTATTAATATCGATTTTTGATCCATCAAACTTTGCATAATATCTGAGATGTAATCCATGTTAAATGTGCTCATTAAGTAAGGAAAGGAAAGAATGAACAAGGAAAGACGAGAGAATAAGCTGAGAGAAAATATATGTAACCTCGAGAATTGCAATTTTTACCTTCAGAATAATTTCACTGCTTCCACTCACTTAAAAACAAAAAATAATAATATGAAAGTATAATCTCTCTATATGGGCATCTAAATTCACATATAGAATAAGAATTTCTGTATATTTTAAAACTATATTTCACCTCACAAGGGCCCTTTCATCTCTAGAAGACAATTATACATATATACATATATATACACACATACATACATATATGTATATATATGTGCACACATAAATACACATTACATATACATATAATATGTGTGTATATATGCATATGTATATACATATATTGTACATATATATGTAGTTTATATGGGCTTCCCAGGTGGCACCAGTGGTAAAGGATTCACCTGCCAGTTCAGGAGACATAAGAGACATAGGTTCAATCCCTGGGTTGGGAAGATGCGCTGGAAGAGGGCATGACAACCTGCTCCAGTATTCTTGCCTGGAAAATCCCATGGACAGAGAAGCCTGGTGGTCTATAGTCCATAGGGTCACAAAGAGTCAGACATGACTGAAGAGACTTAGAACACACACATATGGTTTATATATATATATATATATATATATATATATATATATATATATATATATATATGGTTTATCATATATATATATATAGCTTATCAAATATACATTACATGCATTACAAATATATATTCCTCGATGGTGCAAAGGCAAAGAAACTTCCTGCAGTGCAGGACATGCAGGTTTGATCCCTGGGTTGGGAAGATCCCCTGGAGAAGGAAATGACAACCCACTCCAGTATTCTTGCCTGAGAAATTCCAGGACCGAGGAGCCTGGCGAGGTACAGTCCTTGGAGTCTGAGAGAGTCAGCTGTGACTAAGTGCACACACACAGACATACACACACACACGCCACTGTTGCTTTTGTAATTCAGTCACTAAGTTGTGTCGGACTCTTTGCGACCCTATGAACTGCCCCATGCCAGGCTTCCATGTCCTTCACTAGCTCTCAGAGTCTGCTCAGACTCAGGTCCACTGAGCCAGTGATGTGGATAAATGTTTAAGGGAAATTAACAGCACCAAGTTTTTCGGGCATAAAAAATGAGCTATATTTAAAAATAAAAGTAAATGCCTCGATAAGAAGTACAAGAGTAAATGCTCTACCATGGATGCAGGCTGGTAGGGTGACCAAGAGAACAGAAGAAAAGGGTGGATATTGAGGAAAAGGAAGGGTAAGGGGCGAAAACTGTGCAGGCAGAAGAGAGGAAACACCAAGGTGTCTGCAGATGAGCTGGGAGGGGAAGGGAATAGCGCTCAGGTCCCGGGCACCGCTGTCTCCCAGCTGGGTTGCTCTGTCAGCATCCCGAACACCCGCCTTCGGTCCTGATTCACCGTCCACTGAGTCCCAGCGGGGCAGCCGTGGGATCCTTTGAAAACCAAGTCTGACCCTGTCTCTCCTCTTCCTCCAACGACTTGCACCTCACAGAAAGCAAAGCACGAGAGCTCGTGTCTCCCCTAACTACCCTGCCTGTCTGAGTTCAGCCTCTGGTACCCGGTCAGCCCCAGGCTCACAGCATCCTCTGTGGTCCAGCTCAGCGCACACGTGGTAGGAGCTGAGTACCTTACGTGGGGAAGAGCGGGCGAGAACTCTTCGCGTCGGTTCCTTCCTGCACATCGGCCACCACGAGGGAGGCCAGCCCCTCTGCGTTCCTGTTCTTCCTCACTTTAAATTAATTTTTATTGAAGGATAGTTGCTTAACAACGTCGTGTTAGTTTTCACCGTACAGCAAAGTGAATATATATACCTATGTGAGTGCTCAGTTCGGGGGATCTTCCCCACCCAGGGATCAAACCCGCGTCTCCCACGGCTCCTGCACTGTAGGTGGATTCTTTACTGCTAAGCCACCGGGAGAGCCCCACATGTACATATGTCCCCTCTTTCTTGGTTTCTTTCCCATTGAGGTCACCGTAGGGCACTGGGTTTCCTATGCTATTCAATAGGTTCTCATTAGTGATCCATTTCATACAAAGTATCAGCAGTGTGCACCTGTCACTCCAAACCTCCCCATCCACCCACCCTTGTTTTCCTTCTTAGATTAGTGGTCAGAGAAGTCACAGATCTCATCCGTGACTCTGGGTCCCAGATGAGCGAGCGCTCCAACCCAGCACTGAAGCAAGAGGGCTCGGATTTCTCATGTGTCACTCAGAGAGGACCAGTGAGGGGGTCTGGACGCAGGCAGTCCTAGGTCTTGACCCTAACACTCTCCTGATACTGCCCAGAACTCACCCCTCCCCTCTAACGGAAAGGAGTGAACCACATTCTGCCTTCTCTCTAACTATTGACATCCTCTGAACACTCCTCACATCCCCTTGATATGTCTCCATTGGAGCTTTTTCTTCTTTACAGAAAAAAAAAAAAAGACAAATAAGGTAAAAGGAAGAAGACCATGATTACAGTCCCACACGGGAAACTTAGAGACACTTTCATTTTGTTCTTTCTAGGTAGCCAGTAAGGCGGACAAGTCTTTCCAACCAAAATGTATTCCACACAGTAGGTCCGTTAAGAATAAAACAAGAAACAAGAGCCATTTATTTGTAATTTTATTTTTCTCCTCTTATGCACCATTGTGATTTAATTAATAGTTTCTCTGAGGTGAAGTTTAAGGAAAAGATGTCTATTTCATTATTTGAAAAGTATTGAGTATAAATTATTTTCTTAACGAAGCTACAGTGATCTCTTTAGCTTTTTCTTGGACATATTCCCACCATCACTCTCTCCTTCTATGTCCACATAGAGACAGGCTTCTTCACTTTTCCCCGAGTCCTGCCGGCTGTGCTGTGGTTAGCTAATTTATTTTCATCTTCCAGCAAGGTCAAGAACACATTGATATTTGTGGGTGAGCCAGACATCACGTCTCTGTAAGCTCCCAGAGAAGGTTCATCATCTTGTTGGGAGTTCTTTTCTGCAGCAAATGTTGGAGTTGACTTGGAGGAGGAACTTGCTTAGTTCTTAAGTCCCCAGGTTAGTTACATCAGGGGCGCCTTAATAAATTAACTGGGGTCCTTCCTTTGATGAGAGAGTGAATGTCAAGGCTGGCTGACTGCCAGCACCCCATGTGTCTCCTCTTCTCCCTCCCTGATGCAGGGAACCAACGAAGCCGATATTCAGTCACTCCTTGCCCTGACAGTTCATTGGCACCAGGACAATCACAGCAGAAGACCAGCTGTTTAACACTGAGTGTCTATGATAAAGGTCCTATCCTATCTGATTTGAGAGCTGCTTTTAAAAAAAGCAATCATTAATCAAGTGTTGCGTTTGTGCTTAACTATGATTGAGAGATGGAGAAGGCAATGGCACCCCACTCCAGTACTGTTGCCTGGAAACTCCCATGGATGGAGGAGCCTGGTAGGCTTCAGTCCACGGGGTTGCTAAGGGTTGGATACGACTGAGTGACTTTACTTCCACTTTTCACTTCCATGCATTGGAGAAGGAAATGGCAACCCACGCCAGTGTTCTTGCCTGGAGAACCTCAGGGATGGGGGAGCCTGGTGGGCTGCCGTCTATGGGGTCGCACAGAGTTGGACATGACTGAAGCGTCTTACCAGCAGCAGCAGCAGCAGCAGCATGTTTGAGAGAGACAGGAATCTATTTTGATAGGCCCCTCTGTCAAATGGTTATCATTTGGAATTGTTTTACAAGGATATAATATCTAGACAGACAATACTTGGGTCAATTCTACATACTGGTTTGAAAAAAAAAAAGTCATCTAGTATACTACAAAGAAAAAGTCATGTTAGTTCCTTGTAGAAAGGTGAAAATTTTTTGTTTTCTACAGCTCAGCTACCCTTTCAGGAAATTTTGGGTAATTGTGGGTTCTTTTTTAAACATAATCATGTGGGAATACTTCGCAACAGAGAATAATAATCAATGTGGCTGTTGCCTTTATGAGGCTGTTTGAAGACCCAAATCTGGTTGGAGCACCAGGGAAGGAACCCTCCCTGACGCTTGATGCTTTGAGAAGCACTTTCCAAGGTCATTGCCAGGTGCCCTGAAGTGGGTTTGTCTTTGGGAAGCTGAGCACAGTTAGCTTTGGCCTTTCCTTTACTTCATTGGGGAATGAGATGAACAGAGAGTCCCAGAGTCCAGCGTGCCGTTTCTCCTCCCAACATCGCGGAGACTTAGCACCACAGTCCTTTCCTGCTGCTTCCACGGTGCTGGCATTTCTCCTCCCATAAACTTCATTCCATTGGATTTGCTGAAGAACAGGGGAGTTCAGCAGGTCTGACAGTGAAACTGATCCTGCCCCTGCTGGTAGAAAAGTCCACTGGCTGGATGTTCCTCAAAGTCAGTTTGTTCTTTCAACCAAATGAAATTTGTTCTTTCATTCATATACTTCCTGAGAATCCATAAAATACTAGTTGCAGTTCAAGGTACCAGAGATATAACAATGCACAAAGCAGATGAAATTCCTGCCCTTGGGTTGTTTATATTCCAAGGCAGAGAGACAAGCAATAACATAATGTAAACAAGTAGTGGATAGACATCAGACATAATTAATTCTTTGGAAAAAAGAGAAGCAGAGAAAGGGGTTGGAGACTGTAGGGGGTGGGGCAGAATTACATTTTGAAGAGAATGTCTGAAAGGTTATATAAGTTTTTATACATTTAATATTTACAATATCTTATACATATTTTAAAACACTTAATATATGCTTTAAAGCTTTAAAATACACTATAGAAGGTTTTTGCTTGTTTTTTTCCTTGGTTTGCTTGTTTTCAGCAGTTGCAAAGAGAAGTTTATTCCATAAAAAAAAAAAGTGGTGATACATCCCGCATTTATTCCTGGTCAATCTAGAAATTCACAGAGGAGCTATTTACATGAATGCTATGCTAAGTCACTTCAGTCGTGTCCGACTCTATGCGACCCCATAGACGGCAGCCCACCAGGCTCCCCCGTCCCTGGGATTCTCCAGGCAAGAACACTGGAGTGGGTTGCCATTTCCTTCTCCAGTGCAGGAAAGTGAAAACTGAAAGGGAAGTCGTTTAGTCGTGTCCCACTCTTTGCGACCCCAGGGACTGCAGCCTACCAGGCTCTTCCGTCCATGGGATTTTCCAGGCAAGAGTGCTGGAGTGGGGTGCCATTGCATGAAACGAGTAGGTAATAAGTGAATGAACTAATGAATGAATGAATGATATCCACCAAGGAGAGTTTTCAGAACAGGAGAGACAAGCTCACATCCTCAGGGAAAGTCAGACTCACGGGTAAGCCCTGGTCAGAGGTTGTGTCGTCCATGAGGGGGACCAAAGGGCAGATGGTGCCTCAGTTGGTAAAGAATCTGCCTGCAATACAGGAGACCTGGGTTTGATCCCTGGGTCAGGAAGATCCCCTGGAGGAGGAAACAGCAACCCACTCCAGTTTTCTGGCCTGGGAAATCTCAAGGGCAGAGGAGCCTGGTGAGCTATATAGTCCGTGGGGTTGCAAAAGTCGGACTTGACTGAGCGGCTAAACCACCACCCAGGGAAGTGGGATGTTGGATGCAAATCGGCCAACTCAGCTCTGAAAGCGAAGGAACCAGCCCCCCCTCAAGAAGAGGAAATGGAGATGTGACTAGCTTTAAAGGCTGCGGAGATCAAAGGGGTGGGAACAGAGAAAAGGCCCCTGGATCTGATCTCCAGGGGGTTATCAGTCGCTGAAAGCACAGGATGAAAGCCAGGCTTCCAGGGCTAAGTGAAGGGTGCAGGGTGGGAGAGGAGAGCCCCCTGCAGAGGGAAAGCAGTGCTCATCAGCCTGGAGACTCTTCTCTCGGACAGCTCTAGGTTCTCAGCCATTTCAAACTTCATTCTGACCTTCTGGGTGCACCTTTATGCAAGGAAGGTAATGGCAGCCCACTCCAGTATTCTTGCCTGGGTAATTCCATGGACAGAGGAACCTGGCAGGCTATTGGTCCATGGGGTTGCAGAGCTGGACACAAGTGAATGACTATCACTATCATGCAAATAAATAAATGCATAAATATACATAATTTTTGAGATTTACTATATATTGGAAAGATCACTGGACTTGGTCTACAAAACCTGCTTCTAATCAAGTCAGAAAACTCATAAAGGCACAGTTTGTTTATCTTTACAATGAAAATAATACTTGTTCCACTTCCAGAGAAAATGAGAAGGTCAAATGAAATGCTATGCATGATCTGGATTGGTAATCTAGACAGTGTAACAAAAAATAAGTATCTTTCAGTTCAGTTCAGTTCAGTTCAGTTGCTCAGTCATGCCCAACTTTTTGTGACCCCACACACCAGGCGCAGCATGCCAGGCCTCCTACTCCATCACCAACTCTCAGATTTTACTCAAACTCATGTCCATTGTGTCGGTGATGCCATTCAACCATCTCATCCTCTGTCATCCCCTTCTCCTCCGCCTTCAATCTTTCCCAGCATCAGGGTCTTTTCCAATGAGGCAGCTCTTCGCATCAGGTGGCCACAGTATCTGCATCAGTATGCTATTCTTTGTGATGGTGGAGCACCCTCTACATCTTGGCTTTTTTCCTGTTTTACCAGTGAAACCATCTTATTATACAAAAATTCGTGAAAGCCCCCTCCAGACTAGTAAACAGCTTTGAAATACCTGGCAGGCTCTGCTGTGCTCCTAACAACTCTTCTAACCAAACTGGTTGAAAAGATTTTGCCACCTGGTGACTTTTCACTCTTGGCCACTTTACTCTCCACCATGCCCCTCCGTGGCATGTGCCCAAGGCCATCTTTTCTCTGTGTCTTGTATGCTGGGACCTCGGTCCACCCTGTGCTCTTGTTTGCCTTCTCCCATCATCGCCGTTCCACTCAGGCTCTCAGTTTCCACTGAACCTCCAACTTTCTGTCTCTCTCCCCTTCGCCGTGAGTTGCTCTTCCTGCTGTCCCATGACACTTCACTCATAGCACTTGTGTTTTCTGTCTCCAGTATAATCGGTTGTTTACATATTGGAGTTTCCTGCTACACTGAAAGCTATTTGAGGATGAGAACCAAGCTGCATTCATCAGCATAACCCTATCACTAATTGTGCCCTACAGTTAGTATGTGAGGGGATCAAACACATGATTGCAACTTCTCGTCATTTATCATCTCTAGGTCTTAATTTCATCACCCATGAAAGAGGGATGCTAGAGAAGATGACTCCAAGACCCCACCTGAGTTCTGACGTCTGCAATTCCATTTACCTACCCTTTTCCCAATCTCTATTCTTTTCATTGCAATCCATGTTCACATATTTTGAGAAAGCACATTGAGTATAATAGTTATACATATAAAATTGAAGGAGAAATATCCCTTTGCGCCACGAATACACACAATCTGACCTGAATGCAGCTATAAAATGTGAAAGACTTCTCTGAGAGTCTGGGGTCTATTACTAGGACCAGTAAAAATTCATTCTATAGTTAGATGTTTCAAAGATGATTTTGATACATTTATCCATAAATTCAAACTCTTTGTGCTTCGAAAAGGGTAGCCTGAAAAAAAAATTAATGCCTAGTTTATCACTGGGTTACGAAGATTTACACATTGCTTTTTATATAAAAAACCATTTTAATTTACTATTTAAAAACTGTTATTTACCCTCTCTCTTCTAAATGAGAAAGCTATAAAATTAGTTGACATTCTATAATATAAAGAAAAGGCATTTTCTCTGATATTTCCTAATGCCATCTTGTCAGTGTGGCATTGTGCTGGTGGCTGCACTGTGATATTGGTTTGCAGTTTCTTGTTACAGTAAAAGTTAATGCTGTACTGAAATTCTGCTTAATATTCACAATTGTGTGAGCCGTGGAGATGATGCATTATCTTAAGTGCATTACCTCACCGTGTCTGTGAATCAGCATCATTAGATCAGGATGAGATCATTTTTAAAGAAAGATTGAAAAGAAATCAGGGTTCTGGGAATTGACTGGGAAGAAGGAGAGACCCTGCTAATGACACTTAGCGTTTATTCAAGCCTTTTGACACAGACAGCTTTGTGTCTCTCTTAGCGTGCTATTCCGTATGTGGAATTTGCATGATAATGGGTGCAAAGCCGTTATCAGATCAACCCTTGGAGCATACATGGGGAGACATCAAAGTAACGGAATGCCATATCATGGGCTACCCTCGAAGGAAGGGTCTCTATTAGCAAAATTTCATGTACTTTGCTCCCAAAGAAACTTCTTGAAGAAATTAAAAGCAAAGATCTCCGGCACTGTTGAACCCTATAGCAATTTTAGTTTGCGTATTTGGCATCTAGCAGGTCCTGAAAGGTCTCACTTACCTTGGCTCTATGACAGATGTTCCCTAGTGAGCCGGTCTTGGGTAATTTCGGTGCATTAATCAACGTGAAGTGGATTTTAGCAACCTCAAGCAGGCAGATCTGACTTCCTTTCTAACTTTCTCTTATTGTAAGCATGCATTGCCAGAAAAGTGATCACTTTTGTATAGTCTTGGCTTTTTGCTAAGAAAATGTAAGTCTGAGGATGAAATGGATATTTCTGTTGGTGAAGGAGAGGGCAGAAGAGAAGTACTTATTTCCAGAATTCACCAACCATGGAGTAATATACGAGTGTTGATACTTAACAGAATTAATGAGATACTTGATGGTTGTGTGCATGTGTGCTAAGTTGCTTCAGTCGTGTCCAACTCTTTGCCACCCTATAGACTGTAGCCAATCAGGGCCCTCTGTCCATGGGATTCTTCAGGCAAGAATACTGGAGTGGGTTGCCATTCCCTCCTCCAGGGGATCTTCCTGACCCAGGGATCAAATCTGAGTCTCTTACGTCTCCTGCATCGGCGGGCAGGTTCTTTACCACTAGAGCCACCCGGGAGCCCACTTAATGGTTATAAGGTGTCTTTCTCTAACTTTTCCTGTTGCTCCTTCTTTAGCTTCTGCTCATAACTAACTGAATCTTCCCTGCAACCCCAGCTCAGATCTGCAGAGGTTTTAATAGTGCCTTTTCCCTATTGTTCATCTATGTCTTTGAACTAGCTTTACGTAATCATTTGGGGATATAGACACAGCGGAGTTTCCAAGTATTAGATATGTTAGTGATTAAAAGGCCGGAGGATATATTTCACTCTAGTTAAATATGTCTACTCATGTAAATGTAATTTCACAGTAATTGCACTTATTTCTAGACCTCAGAGTTATAAGGCCACTGAGTCCAGCACCAAAGGGGCCTTCCTCTCCAGGATGCCCCTCATCAGCAGCTGTCCCAGGAGACAGCTCACCCCCCACCCCCACCCCGGGCCATGCACGCACAAGCTGCTCTGGGGACAGGATGTGTCCTGAAGACATTTTTCTCTCTTTCATGTTCAAATCTTGGTGTCTGTGACTTTTCACTCCCAGGAAGAGTTACCTTGAACTCCGTCTGTCTTTAAGTTTTACTTTCTCCCTACATTTTCATACCAGTGTGAAAATAACCTGGCATGACCTAAACTGGTTGAGATGTCCTATCCAAAGAGCTTGTCATGGTGGTCTACGGTCACCTTAAGATGATGACATTTTAAGAAGTGAACATCTTTACCTGGAAAAGAGAAAACCCGGGGGAAAAGTGCTTACTAAGTGATTTGACTCATCCAATGTGGCTCTGCATGACAGAACTGTTCAAAATGTGGAAGAAGAGATAAACCCAGTGACTTTAAAGGTCTTTTGTAGTGTAGCATAGGGAAGGAGGTAGCTAGTTTAAATATCCCAGTGTAAAATAAAAGTGGGACGGCTGTTTAAAAACAGGAAAAAACTGAGAAATTAGAGGTACTAAAATATATTTTCTTTGTTTTCTGGTAGCTCTCTCATGGCCTGATGTGGAATTCTTCATTTGTAATTTAATGCTGTTCTTCCTTTAGGAGTGGGCATTTTGTGAGGTGAGGGCAGACTCTGGGGGTACCTGAGACCTCCACTCTGCCACCTGGGGTTCACAGACAGCAGGCTGTCTCCCACCACCTCCGATCCCCGGCAGTGTGGTCTCACGCTCTGTGCCCCTCAAGGGACTGTACCTGCCCCCTGCCTTCTGTGATGGGTCAGGGTGCATGACTGGCAAGTTGCCTCCAAAAGCAGTGAGCGGGGCAGCCCCCAGGTGGGACGGCTCCCACCTGTGACCCTCCCTGGGCTCCCGGAGCAGTGAAGTCTGGACCGGGGCTGTGGGGGAGCCAGGCTGGGTCCAGTGAGCCAGGGGTCGGGGTCAGACAGCCAGGAGCCTTTCTCAAGGGCTTCAAAAGTGGCTGAAGTAGGACACACCTGAGCCAAGGCTCCAAGACCCTGGCAGATGCTCTGCTGGACCAACTTGTCTCTCAAAGCTCACATTCCCAGAAAAATAGGTAAGAATTTCAGGGCAAGAAGAGCAGAGCATTAAGCCCCGAGCATCGGGTCCTTGTGAGGTTGGGGCCACAAGCATGGCTGTGGGCATCCCAGTTCCAGCAGGTGTGGGGTGAGCCCTCTGAGGTGCGGGGTGAGCCCTCGGCCGGATGAGGACGCCAGCACCTGCTACAGTGCTGCCGTGCGGACGGACTGCCTGGAACACCCGTAAGTGCTACACCGGCATTTGTTCTGATGGTCAGCGGTGCTGTTGTCACGAACCCTTTTATAATTGTTGTCCAAGGGCTAGGTTTTGTGGGATATGGATCCTCTGAGACTCACTGAGAACACCTGGTCTGCAGTCAATCTTTGCAGATTTTGTCATTACCAGATGATAATTCATTAAAAGAGGGACACAGACAGTTCATGGATACAAAATATCTGCAATGGAGAAAATACATGGAAACTTACAAAAAGTTGTGTGCTTAGTCGCTCAGTCGTGTCCAATTCATTGCGATCCCACGGACTGTAGCCCACTTGGCTCCTCTGTCCATGGAATTCTCCAGGTAAGAATACTGGCGTGGGTTGCCATTCCCTGCTCCAGGGGATCTTCCTGACCCAGGGGTAAAACCCGAGTCTCCTGCCTTGCAGGCAGATTCTTTACCGTTGAGCCACCAGGGAAGCCCTATGAAAAGTTACATAGAGTAAAATTAAGATTGAAAAAAAAGCACGGCTTCCTGCACCTGGCAGGACCCTCACCCAAGGTGGCTGCTTCACCGAACACTGGGCACATCTGTGCCCTCCGAAGACCTGGGCGGCTTTATCCTCACAAGTGGAGCACTGTGCTGGCTGCATCTTCTCACTTCTACACCAGCTTTAGACTAGTGCCAGCCTCTGTGAATTTATGTTGGCACCTTTAATTAACAGATTAATGGTCAAAATTGCTAGAACTGTTTTTGCTGTTGTTCAGTCGCTAAGTCGTGTCTGACTCTTTGTGACCCCGTGGACTGCAGCATGCCAGGCTCCTCTGTCCTCTGCTACCGCCCAGACTTTGCTCAAAGTCATGTCCATTGAGTTGGTGATTCTATCCAGCCAGCTCATCCTCTGTCGTCCCCTTCTGCTGTCTTCAATCTTTCCCAGCATCAGGATCTTTCCCAATGAGTCGGCTCTTTGCATCAGTTGGTCAAAGTATTGGAGCTTAAACTTTAGCACCAGTCCTTCCGATGAATATTCAGGGTTGATTTTGTTTAGGATTGACTGGTAGAACTTCTGGAATCATACAGTTCTGTGTCAATCAGGAAAGAAAGTAAGGAGCTAAATTTTTAGACTTGACAAACTTTTGTTGACTCTCTTGGCTTTTCGTTTCAGATGAAGCTATGCTAAAATCTCCTCCTATAATTATAATTCACTTTTCTATGCTTTATATATTTTGACATTGTGGTATCAGGGACATAAAACATATGACTGTACAAATTTTTGGTAGTGGAATGTTAACTTCATTATTACACAGGATTCATTTTTAATCTAATTTTCCTAATATTGATATTTTTATATCACTGTACATGTGCCTAATATTTATGTAGCAAAACTTATCATTTGGTATTTTGTGTTTTAATTTTATCAGTCATGCAATTTGGTCATCGCTCTTCCAGTAGCTTAGTTTAGGACCATTACATTTATTGTTGCTGTGGATTCATGCACTTGGAATTATTTCTACTGTCTTTCTGTTTGCTTTCTATTTTTATCTTTTTCTTTTTTGCACTGCTGTTTCCTGGATTGATGGCTTGCTACAGCATCTTTTCCCCGCTTAAGACAGACTTCTCCTCTTTCAAAGAGACCTGTGTATCACTGACATACGTAACTCTATTTTTTGCTTATGAATAAAGTTATTTGGTATTTCCTCCTGACCTTGCTTGCTTTACTCACTGAATATTTCTTCTGACCATATCATTGTTGTTTAGAGGTTTATTTTTGGCCCTTTACAATGAGAGGTGGTTTTCTTTGAAGGATGAATTGAGCACAAGTATACTCAGCGTATCAGAGAAGGCAATGGCACCCCACTCCAGTACTCTTGCCTGGAAAATCCCATGGATGGAGGAGCCTGGTGGGTTGCAGTCCATGGGGTCGCTAGGAGTTGGACACACTGAACAACTTCATTTTCACTTTTCACTTTCATGCATTGGAGAAGGAAATGGCAACCCACTCCAGTGTTCTTGCCTGGAGAATCCCAGGGACGGGGGAGCCTGGTGGGCTGCCATCTATGGGGTCGCACAGAGTTGGACACGACTGAAGTGACTTAGCAGCATACTCAGCGTATGTCCTTGCTCCGTTTGGCCACACACTCTGCCTGGTTGTCTTTCCCACGTGCTGACCTGTACACTTTCCCAGCCCCTCGGATGAGGCTGTGAGTCCTGGGGGTGGGAAGCTCCCGTAGTGAGTGTGTGTAAGCAAACACCTTTATTTTGCACTTTTAAAAAATTTCATGTGTAAATTTTGACACTGCTGATGGACAAGTAAGGTAAACATACTATTGTTCTTGAACTCCTTTCCTCCTGATGTTTATTTATCATATTACTTTCAAGTGTTCAAAGTTGGTAATGTCAAATGCGTCCTCTGATGTGAACACACCCGCTTTCGGTTCCACATTTCAATAGGTTCCTGGCTCCTCAGCAGTGAATCTTTGATCACAGTTCCCTTCCCTGTGTTATTTTGTCCCCTTCTTGGTTGCTCACCTTAATCAGACATTTCCAGAAGCTGTTACTTTTGCTTGAGCGTTTAATTGAACACACTGGTCTAGACCAATGTATGAGGCCTCTGCCCAGGTGTACTCTCTGACATCTATTATTCCTAATAGGGAGTATGCTATCAGTCTAATTGTAGTTCTTTGGAGGTAATTTATTTTTATTTATTATACTAAGTATACTTTCTAAATAAAAATTGTACATTTCTTGACATCCCTATAAAAATCAAGAATTATTTCTTTTCTCTCTCTGACATTCCCTTCATTCTCTTCTGGGATTCTTATTAAAAGAATGTTGGAGACATTCTTCCATTGTTGGGAGAATAAGTGGGAAATGTTTTTGATTTCTCAAGTATTCATTGCAAAATAATAAACTATGGGTGTGTGTGTGCTATGTTCTCAAATGAATTGTTCATCCTGTCTTCCACTTCACTAATTGTCTTTCCAACCTCAAGTCTGACCCGTATTTGGGATGCAGAGTTCTAACAAAGGCCCACGATGACCCTTCACCCTTGTGAAATCCTCTCCTCTTTGACTGTGGGTGGAGCCTCTGAAAAGGATGTAAGTTGTGAATGACTGAGTGAAATGGCGATTATCTGAATGGACCGAATGGCATTGTTTGAGTCCTTTCAAAGCACAGAGCTTCTCTCTGGTGTTAGCAGGATAGGAAGTCAGAGATATTTGAGGCATGAGAGGGGCTTGCTCTACAATCACTGGTGTGGAGGAAGGAGGAAGGCTAGTGGCCTCCACAAGGACAGAGCGGCCTCAGCTGATGGCCGGCAGGTAGACAGGACTTTTACCAATGAGGACCAGGAATAGGACTCTGCCAACAATCCCAGTGAGCTTGGATGGGGATTCTTTTCCAAACGGCTTGTTTTTGCTGTGAGATACCCCAAGCAGAGAATCAGCAGAGATACCCCCTCCCCAGTCTTCAGACATGTAAGTAACAAGGTGTGGTTTTAAGCAGATAAATTGGTGATCATTTTTATGCAGCAAAAAGAAACCAATACTGCATTTACTACATCCAAAAAAAAATGCAACATCTATATTTTTCTTCCTCAAATTTGTAATTGGCTCTTTTATACAGCAATTTAGTATCTAGTGGTTTAGAAAATCTGCAATTTAGGCTTGTTTTGTTTAAGAATACCTTTGCAATGAAAGTTGAATTTTTATCCTGTAGAACATCTTGTCCATATTCACCTGAAAGTCACAGTCTGCAGAATGAACTCTGTCTTGAGTGAGCATCCCTTCCAATCATGTACTTCCTGTGCCTCACCATCAAATGATGCTTAACTTCTTCTGATAATTTGCTCTGCAGTCATTGTGAATGCTTTTTCATTGTTCTCTCTTTCCATCCCTTTCTGATTATTCTCCCCAGCCTGTGGAGCTTCCACTGCCTTCACCTAGCCTACTGTGCTGCCCTGTCCAGAACCAGACCTTACAACTGTCATTCAGGGACTCTGTCTGTATGCTCTTGGTGACATTGCTGCGCCGATTACAACGAGCTCGTGGGCCTCTTGGTGTAGCTTCTTGTCACAGACTGTTCTGTGTCCTCTCCCTCTTTTTAAAAGTCATGGTGGAAGATGGAATTGGCAACCGTTTTTGGTTTTCAGGCTCCTTTTTAGACAAGAAAAGACTTCACCTGGCCTCTGGCATCGACACACAAGACTGGAGGGGGCACCTGACTCCTTTCACCTCTGGAGGTGGACCTGTTTCCAAACCCAGCTGGTGTCCTGCTCCCGCTGCTCTTGCCGGTTGAATTCCACATCTGGCTCACAAGAATGCAAGAGCCCCGAAGAAAGTGGCATCTTACTGCTCTTCTCTGCTAATATTTTACCCATCACAGTGCCTTGAGCAGAGGGGTAGGTCGAAGGAGAGCTCTGCCTCCGTCTTAGAGAGAAGTTGTAGTTATTTCACCTTGCTTGTTTCATTTTTCTATTCTTCAATGCAGAGAGGATGCTAGCTGCTCTGCTTACTTCAGAAGTTTGTCAAGAGTCAAGAGGGATGAGGTATTTGAAATGCTTTGAAAGCAGTAACCTTTAATACAAATGTTAAACTGTAGCGTTAGAAGCCCTGTGCATTACTTGTATCTATCACCAAAGGCTGGGAATGTTGGCACATGGAAGGATACTTAGCGATCTTAATGCCTTTTACTTTAGAAGATTCAACTAGGACTCTGAAAGAATCAGGCAGCTAACACAGACTTCCTGATGGTTGAAGGTCTCAATCTATAGGATTTGTGCTCTTCATGACATTTGTCAAAATGCAGACACCAATTTCAGGTACTGGAGGAGTTTTTTGGTTCAAGTCTGTGAAATGTCCCTTGAATATTCAGAATGGATTCAGACAAGTTGGGAAATAGTTTCAGATCATTTTCAGTGAAGAATTACATGAAAGAGCGTGTCTACTTCTCATGTGGGTTTGCAGCTGGAAAAGAAAAAGTAAAGAAAAATTAAAAGAACTCTCAGGATACACGTTGGATACAAATAGACTTGTTGCCAGACAGCCAAGTGGTAGGTTTTCATTAAAAGGGACCAGATGTTTTTAGGCAGTGGGTGAATTTATTCTGTTTCATTTTTTATCCAAATAATCCAGAACTTTGAATATGCAGCGTTCCCAGATGGACTGAGACCAATATTCTTTATGTTCAAAAAGCTTAAAATGAACTAGAGTCTGGGCCTCAGAAACGCACTCTGTAGGAACAGGGTCAGCCCAGGCAGGAGAGGCCAGGACGCTGAAATCAGGCAGGTCCCAAAGGGAGGAACCGTGCTTCTCTCTGTGATGATAAAAGGGACTGACAGCCCACGGGCAGACAGAGCAGAGAGCACAGCCATGTGTGAGAGTCACAGGAAGGGGACGGCACTAGACAGAGGGACACAGAGGTGCCAGTTTCCCAGATGGCACTACTGGTAAAAAACCCGCCTGCCAGGATAGGAGCTACAGGAGACAAGGGTTCAATCCCTGGGTTGGGAAGATCCCCTGGAGGAGGGCATGGCAACCCACTCCAGGATTCTTGCCTGGAGAATCCCGTGGACAGAGAAGCCTGGCGGGCTACAGCCCAGAGGGCTGCAAAAAGCTGGACAGAACTGAAGCGACTTAGCTTCAAACATACACAAATGCTACACGGCCAGCGCATAGAGGGATGTGGTTTGTGTTAAATATTTTTAGAAACAGAAGTAGAACTATAACTTATAAACTATATATTTATTCACATATAAAATATATAATATTTCTTGCTGTTCAATTATATCTGACTCTTTGCAATCCCATGGGCTGTAGTGCGCCAGGCTCCCCTGTCCTTGACTACCTCCTGGAGTTTGCTCAAACTCATGTCAATTTATATATAAAATATATAACATTTATACACGTATGCATATATATCATATAACTAATATATGATATAATTATCCAATATCTAATAGATAGTATAATTATATATTATATAATGAATTGAGATTCTATCTTTATAATTATGCATAACATGGTGATTAATGTATTTATATTATCATTATATTTTGATAACAATATATTACACATTACATATAATATTCCATATACTAAGTACATATATTTTATATATTATATAGACACACACACCTTATGAATACACCCACATACACACATATGAACAAACACACACACCTGAAATTTAAACTGAGATATTTTGCATTTTAACTTGCTGTTCTAATTTAACCCATGCTTAACGACTGCTCTGAGCCTTCCTTATGGGACCTGAGGGATGCAAGTTTGAAGTTGAAGTGAATTCTAGGATCCTATCTGAAAACAAAGTTGAGTAAAAATAGAAACTCTTGTCTGGGCTGCCGAGCCGGTGGGCTTCCTGCTTCAGTCAGAATTTGCACAGGTCCCTCAATGGGGGGAAGGAAGTGCATGGTGACTGGGATGTGGAGGTCACAGATCTGTGTGCACAAGTGTGAGGTCACACACGCACACACACGTGCATGGTCCCTGAGTGGAAACAGCAGGGCGGGAGGAGCCGAGTGGGCCCCAGCCAGGCGGTCAGCGGGAGCCCCTGGGACCAGGACCAGGGATTGGCAAGGATGAGCTATTTTCTCTTTCTCTCTGGGTTGGAAGCTGCTGACAAGCTTCGCTTTCTGCACTAGGTCCTTTGCTGGAGAGCTGAGCTGTCACAGAGCCCTGAGAGCTGATGGCCCCACGGGAGAGAGGACCAGATGCTTCAGAAGGATGTCGGCGTCTCGAGACCCTGGGAGGGTCACCCTGCAGAGGACGGGCTGTCCTGCCTCCAGAAGTCAGGAGTCCTCCCGCAGCTTCTTGAAGGCAGCCTGCAACAGGGAAAGAGCGTGCAGCTGTGGCCACACGGTCTGGATCCCGTTTGTCAGGATCTCTTCTCTGACTTTAGACATCTTCATCTGTCGAATGACTTAAAAGTAATTTCCTGGTCTGTTCTGCAGGGCTACCTAGAGGAACAAAGAGGAGGAAAACATTTGAAAGTGTTTTAAAAACAGTTTTTAAAAAGTGAATTAAGCCTCTTCATGTATTTCTCTGTGTGTATTTCTACCCCTTGTATTTGAAGGTCTGTAAGGCCTGGGGTGGGGGCTGCCATTCCTTCTGGGTCCCTGGGGTGTCTGCGCTGGTGCTTTGCACAAGAAACAAACAGGTGAGTACCTGCTAAGTCACAAATGAGCACCACCCTGGAACATCAGCTAGAAGTTCACATGTTCACCTCAGGGACGGTCCTCAAATTCCTCAGCGAACAGGCTTGCCATTGACTGCTTTCTCCTGAGAAACACTTTAGAAGTCCAGCTCTTTCCAAAAAGAATTTTTGGGAAGGAGTGAGTGCTACAGTTTCAACCCCATTATGTTCTGAAATCTGGCATTTCTGAGGCCCCTTACTTTCAACTTTTACTGGTTCTGAATAGGTGGTGGTTGCATTTGATTTCAGCAGAGCTCCAGACAAAATAATACCCTATATTTGTAAAACATTAAGCCTATTATTCTAAAATATTTTTGCAAAACAGATAACTAAGGGAAGAATCTTGTCTTAAAAAGTCAGGAACATTGTAATAATCCTAAAGTAAATAAAACAAATTTCCTAAAGAGAATTTTTTTTTAACTTTCCTTATATTCATGCTTGTCTTCTAATTGGATATGATAAATCATCTTCATGTAGCAAGATAAGGACAATTTAATCCTACCCATCTTTTCCAACATTTGGGAAGCAATATATAACTTTCTGTAGCTTTAAAATTCCAAATGTGGTTTCCAAGAAATTGTGTAAGTATGATCTTCTCCTTAAAAATAAGTTTAAGGGGAAAGAATCTCTATGCATTCGTTGTTTATTTACGAACTCATTTTTCGTCCACTGACAGCTCATCTCCTGCTCTCTGTCCTGACTTTTGTCTCCTGTTGTCCTGTCCACCTTGAAGTCAGGAAGGTCAGGTGAACTAGGTTTCTCGCCTGGGTTAGCATGTCTGTCTATAACTTGGACTACAGACTGAAGGGCAGGGTAGCCTTTGGGGTTCATGTTTGGAAATACTAGGTAGGGCTCCTAAAACCTAGTTTCTAAGTGAACTCCAGGCCCTTTGCATCTAGATCCAGGCCAGGATTTGGAGGGAACCGGGTCCCTGCAGGAGGTTTTTAAGGGCACAAAAGCTGGTGCCTGGTCTCCCAGGGGAGCTTGATAGGGACTTGAAGGCTCTGATGGTGTCCTGCGGGGTCCACCAGGGGCCTTCCAGCCCAGCTGCAGAATGGCAGGGAAAGGTACATTTTCAACCCATCTTGAGAGCTCTGGGAGGATCTTTACAGTGAGGGAAAAAAAAAAGAAAAATCATTAGGCGCTTGTAGCAAGAGCCACACTCAGGAACTCCTGGCTCTGCAGGCTGTGGGGGGAGATGGAGATGGGTGGTGTTTCCAGGTCCCCTTTCTCCTCATATGGACGCAAGCACACGGCTCACAACTCAAAGGTCTCTCCAGCACAGACACGATTTTTGGTCTTTGTTTTTGGAATTTTAACCTCTTTGCTTGGCAGTATTTTCTATTTCCCTATTGACTTTGCTGCATGAGTGCAAGAGATTAAACCTGTGGGGTATTCTTTCCTTTTAGGGGGAAAGTTTGCTTTAATTTTTTATTATAACTTTACCCAATAATAATATTATGTAGAAAACATTCTTTTAAATATTATTAACTATACAGGTTGCTGTTGATAAAAACAGTTTCGTATACTGTTAACCTCGATCTCTTGTGAGAGCTTGTTGTTCATAAATACATATTAATAAGATACATAAATGCCGCTAAGACACCAAGTCTGCAAACTCTGCCTCAAGCCCTCTCCCTGACACTTCCCTCTGCTCATGTAGCTTTCTAAGATCATTTCCAGAAACTTCAGATGCAGTCATAACACTCTGGATGTAATGTACTCAGTTCAGTTCAGTTCAGTTGCTCAGTCATGTCCGACTCTTTGCGACCCTATGAACCGCAGCACGCCAGGCCTCCCTGTCCATCACCAACTCCCGGAGTTCACTCAGACTCATGTCCATCAAGTTGGTGATGACATCCAACCATCTCATCCTCTGTTGTCCCCTTCTCCTCCTGCTCCCAATCCCTCCCAGCATCAGAGTCTTTTCCAATGAGTCAACTCTTCGCATGAGGTGGTCAAAGTATTGGAGTTTCAGCTTTAGCATCAGTCCTTCCAAAGAACACCCAGGACTGATCTCCTTTAGAATGGACTGGTTGGATCTCCTTGCAGTCCAAGGGACTCTCAAGAGTCTTCTCCAACACCACAGTTTAAAAGCATCAATTCTTCGGTGCTCGGCTTTCTTCACAGTCCAACTTTCACATCCATACATGACCACAGGAAAAACCATAGCCTTGACTAAATGTACTAATAGATGTTAAAATAATCTTATCATTGTAGGGATCATAAATTCCAGAGAGAATCTGAATTCTAGAATCCAAATTCCAAATATGGTTTTTACAAGTGCTTTCCTTTGTGATTGCCAAAGTGTTCAGACTTTTAGTTAAGGAAATGCCATCACTATCTGTCTATCAATTGAGATTTTCTGAGTGTGATCAATTCAGGTATTAATTTAAAAGCCTACCATTCAGGACAACTTTACAAACTCGTCTTTGGTCCCTGCATTTTCTGAAGTGACACTTGACATCATGCCCAGAAGTATGGATTGACATGAAACAGTGAAAGACAGGCTTCAATTCTGCTCTCATTGCTTACAACTTTTTTTTTTTTAATTTCTTATTTAGACTCTACAAGAGTTGTAGCCAATTAACAAAACAATCATTGACTGCCACACTCTTGCTCCAAAAGGGTTTTCCTTCTGGTCCAGCCAAATCCACAGGAAATGCCATTTGCTATCATAGACGGTATTTATAAAGCTATAACCAAAACATAAAAGAAAATTTCAAAACTGATTAAACAACTGGAAAGTCGTATTAAAGGAATGACATTTTAGGGATGCAAAGAATTATCATGAAAGGGCCAGGATTACCTCATACCTTACATATAATTAAAAGAAGGTTAGCTTTCAATGCAACTTTGAAGTCTACCACAGTCGTCATTTACCCAGCCAGCAAGTATTTTTTAATCACTTACACATGTTATTTTTTCTTCTGTGGTTCTCTGTCTTTCCTACTGAAATGTGGACTATCATAATAATCCGAGTATTTAAAAACTTGAAGGCAATGCCATGTTCAGGGGTTCGATATTCTGATTGTATTAAGAGGAAACTGAAGCCCTGGGAAATAATTTTGGAGATTCATAATTGGCAAAGCTAGTGCTTTCTCATTATACATCTTTTCATTAGTCACTAACATGTCCTAATCAATACTATCTCTATTGTATGCCCCCTTCCCCTCTACCCCCCACCAGGTTTTCTATCTCTAGAAAGATTTTGAGTAAACAAACATTTCCATTAAATTCTAGAATATGAAATAATAAGATGGTAGACAGCTAGATAGGAAAGGGAGGCTCTGTCATCTTAATAATACGTATGTTTCAATTGCATAAGAGTTTCCAGCTTTGTGGCTCATCCTTTGTTCTTGTTCTTCAGTCCCCAGGTCGTGTCCAACTCTTTGCAACCCCAAGCAGCACACCAGGCTTCCCTGTCCCTCACCATCTCTCGGAGTCTGCCCAAGTTCATGTCCATTGAATTGGTGGTAGCATCCAACCATTTCATCCTCGGTCACCCTCTTCTCCTTCTGCTTCAATCTTTCCCAGCATCAGGGTCTTTTCCAACGAGTCAGCTCTTCGCATCAATCAGTCGGTTCAGTGACTCAGCCGTGTTTGACTCTTTGCAATCCCATGGACTGCAGCACACCAGGCTTTTCTGTCCATCATCAACACCCACAGCTTGGTCAAACTCATGTCCCTCAAGTCGGTGATGCCATCAGGTGGCCAAAGTACTGGAGTTTCAGCTTTAGCATCATTCCTTCCAAAGAAATCCCAGGGCTGATCTCCTTCAGAATGGACTGGTTTGATCTTGCAGTTCAAGGGATTGTCAAGAGTCTTCTCTAACACCACAATTCAAAAGCAACAATTCTTTGGTGCTCTGCCTTATTTATAGTCCAACTCTCACATTGTACATGACTACTGAAAAGACCATAGCCTTCATCCTTATGCTAATGGTGGTAAGTCTAATGTTGTAATGGAAGGCTGTGTATGTGTGTAAACATATCACCATGGCTGCCTTCTCTGATGAAAATTTGAGGTAATTACTGCCTCATAGTAATCATCAAATCATGTTTAGATATTTAGCTAGAACTAGAGTGGCTTCCCTCATAGCTCAGTTAGTAAATCATCTGCCTGCAGTGCAGGAGACCTGGGTTCGATTCCTGTGATGGGAAGATGCCCTGGAGAAGGGAATGGCAGCCCACTCCAGTATTCTTGCCTGGAAAACATCACGGACAGAGGAGCCTGGCGGGTTACAGTCCTTGGGGTTGCAAGAGTTGGACATAACCTAGCGACTAAACCACCACCACCACCAGAGTGGTGTCCAGCAGAAGGATGGGTGACCCCATTTGCAGGACAGGCTACAGAGGGGTCACTGTATATATATAAACCACCAGGGGTCACAGCACGATGAGTGAACTTGAACTACAGCAAATACCATGGTTTGATCATCTCTATATATTTGAAGGAGTTAAGTTTTGTAAACTTACCTTGCACAGGTAGGTAGTTTAATTTAAGAGAATACTTTTCTAGTATTTAAAATTTTATAAAAACAAATGAGCTTTCTTGTGGAACCGTGAATGTGGCACCCTCAAAGCTTCTGAATGCCAGAAAAGCTTGGATTTGGGGACATTGTATAAGAGCTTTCTGTACTAGGGGGCAGCTGTCATCTGACAACTCCTATGAAGCTGCCATGGGTCCAGGGGTAAAGCTGTCTGCTGCCCGGATACAGCAAAGCCAGCCTTAGGCCACTGTGCAGAGGTCACCCCCCTGAGGGACTGGGGGCAGGCAGGAAGACCCCTGCCCTCTGGGTGTTCTCAAGGAGCTCTGCTAACCAGCGAGAAGAGACGTCCAACTCATGAACATTCCTCCCCGCTCAGGGTGACAAGCCGTGGCAGAAGGTCAGAAGGGGTGTGTCCGACATGCAAATGATTTCCAGCAGGGCCATGGACAGAATGAGAACTGGGGTGATTCTAGATGTTATCACTCTGGAACGGTATTCTTCAAGAAGCCACAGGAGCTGACCTTCTCTGCCATGTATCAAGATTCTTCCTACTGAGTTGGGCACTGTGGAAAAGTGGTCATAACACCCACAGCAGTCATCCCAGCACACAACGTCCCTGCCAGAATGGCTGCCCTCGTAGATAGAGATACAGCTCCGATATGTTGCTGAGCTACGGACCATCAGAGACTGCGGCAGGTGCAGGTGAGCCTTGGTAAGGGACCCACTTGGTTCGAGATCTGTCAAGATCCACAAGTGCTCAAACCTCTTTGAGAGCACCTTCTGCTCTCTGCTTCTCTCCTGTTTTGTTATGACATTGTACGTCATGTACTTAGTCACTCAGTTGAGTCCAAATCTTTAAGACCCCATGGTTTGTAGGTCTCCAGGCTTCTCTGTCCATGGGGATTCTCCAGGCAAGAATACTGGAGTGGGCTGCCATGCCCTCCACCAAGGGATCTTCCTGACCCAGGGATTGAACCCAGGTCTCTTGCATTGCAGGCGGATTCTTTGCCATCTGAGTCACCAGGGAAGCCCATTGTACATCTTATCTATATTATATTATTGTTATCTGTGGTCATATATTATTATAATGTTTCTATATTATGCATTCTCATTGTAATATTAAGTTATTTTATGATGTGATTGGAATTACCCAAAGAATGGGGAAGTGCCATGATAAAAAGTTAGCTGGCATATGAAAGCAAAAGTCACTCAGTCATGTCTGACTCTTAATGACTTCATGGACTATACAGTCCATGGAATTCTCCAGGTCAGAATGCTGAAGGGGGTAGCCTTTTCATTCTCCAGAGGATCTTCCCAACCCAGAGATCAAGCCCAGGTCTCCCGCATGGCAGGTGGATTCTTTACCGGCTGAGCCACAAGGGAAATCCATATACATGCTACTATATAGAAAACAGATAACCAACAGGGACCTACTCTACAGCACCAGGAACTCTACTCAGTATTTTGTAATAACCAATAAGGGACAAGAATGTGGGAAAGAACATGTATGTAGACATATGTGTGTGTGTGCACGCTTAGTCTCAGATGAGCCAGAGACGGTGGAGTTTGGGGACCAGGTTGCTGACCCACCTTCAAGCTGGCGGCTACTGACATGTTCATCAGTGGCTGACGGAAGGCTGCGGGGGCCAGGGCAGGGAGGGATGTCTCAGATTTGTGCTTTGTTTTAAAATGAGAAAGCCTGCACCCTGACAAATTTAATTTACCTTCTTTTGACCTCTTCTTCTTACTTCTTCTTTGCCTTTTCCTTTGCTCTCTATCTTCCCTTTCCTTTTTTTTTTTTTTTAAACAGATTGCATGTTTTGGAGCAGAGTTGAGAGGAAAGTACAGAGATTTCCAGCACACCTCCTGCCCTGTCCCCTAACATGGACATCCTGCAGCCCTCAACACCAGAGCAGAGCATCGGCTCCAAAGGATGAACCTACTCAGACACGTGGTCCCCATCCACAGCCTGCTCTAGCGCTCAGAGCATGCTCAGAGCCTGCATGCTGCAGGGTCCAGGGCTTAGTACCCTGTCCTTTTCATCTCCCCTGCTCAACACCTGCCTTCTCTCTCCCCTTCTTTTCTCTGTTCCTTGTCATCTCCTTCTGAGGACCTGCCTCAGCCCGTGTGCTTCGGGAGCCTGAGATAATTGTTTTTGTGCACAACTAGTGTCTCATTCTGAAAAGGCACACACTTTCCAGAAGAGTCTCTTTGGCTCCTGCGATTCTCACAGTGTAAGTCTTCATACTGTGTGTGCCTCCCCCATCGAAGGTAACCCAGGGCTCACTAGCACAGGACCTTCATCAGACCATCTTTATCTGCCATACTGCATGGTGGCTATGTGTCAGAGAGATGGAGAGAGAGGAGAACTCTCTAATGAATTTTTAGTTCACCTTGAGCCTGAAGAGTGCCAGGAAATATGTTCTTACAGCCTGGCACTGCAGGGTCGGACTTGGGCCAGCAAAACGTTGTCCTGGAAATCTTCACGGGGCTGATACAAAGATGGTATATTTCCTCAGGAGACTCGATGGCCAAACTGTACAGCCTGGGATCTACTTACTCTGATGTCTTTTACCTTGACAGAGGCTTTAGTCCTTCTTGATTGGAGGGTAACTTCCCATCACTTTATAAATACATTTTTCTTTAGGCTGCTTTCTAAAGTATCAGAGAATGTCTCTTCCCCAAACAATAAGTGAGCAGGTAAGGGCATGCAACCCAGCCATAGCTGACGAGGGAAGAATGCAAATTGGAATTCTCCTTTAGTAAACGGATTTGCAGCTTATTTGGAGAAATATGAGATCCTAGAAGAGGAGACAGACCTCCGGTTATTCAGAAGTCTCCAAAAGTCTGTGAGAAAAAGAGGTAGAAATGGAACAGGGATGCTTTTGAACTGTGGTGTTGGAGAAGACTCTAGAGAGTCCCTTGGACTGCAAGGAGATCAAACCAGTCCATCCTAAAGGAAATCAGTCCTGAATATTCATTGGAAGGACTGATGCTGAAGCTGAAACTCCAATATTTTGGCCACCTGATGCGAAGAACTGACTCATTGGAAAAGACCCTGATGCTGGGAAAGATTGAAGGCAGGAGGAGAAGGGGATGACAGAGGATGAGATGGTTGGATGGCATCACTGACTCAATGGACATGAGTCTGAGCAAGTTCTGTGAGATGGTGAAGGGCAGGGAAGCCTGGCGTGCTGCAGTCCATGGGGTTGCAAAGAGTCGGACACTACTGAGCGACTGAACAACAACAAGCAGTCGCCCTCCATCCAGGAGAAGTGCAGGGATGCTCAGGGCACCAGGTGAACCCAGTTTCTGCTGATTTAGCACAGGTCAGGGTCAGCAGAGACCCACAGCCCTTTCCTGTCTGTCTCAGGGTTTGGTCTTTAAGACCCTTGTACACTGAAGACAACACTTGAAACATCACAACACCTTTCTAAGAACTACTGTTAGTTTCTTTATCTTCCTACTTACATTCTCTTCTTTCAAAATATCTTCCTAAATAATATGTATTTTAATTTCTTCAAAAATATTTAATTAGCGACACCCTTCTACAATTCTTTGAACTCAAGAAAAAAACAAAACACTGTTGAGGGGGCATCTATCCCTTGAAGCTTACTCATTCTCAGATTTCTATATTAACAAATCAGAACATTCCTTATACTTTTCCCCCAGGGGTATTAAAAAATTACAGATTAAAAAAAAATTCTTCAGTATCCTAGTCAATTCAGCCCTGCCCGCTGTATCATGCATTCAACTCCTTTTCAAAAGGAATATACCATTGTATTTTCAGATACTCAATTTTCCTTTTTGGTTGGGCAGTATAGAATAACAAAGTTTATGTTGTCGCGTAACACAGAAAACTTCTTTCAGTTCAACAATCTTTACTTTTTCTCTTAGAGTAAATAAAACCTGCCCAAAGCTCAGCAGAAGAGCAAACTAACCTGGAAACTCATTTTAGGGGAAAAGGCAGGCAGACCCAGGCCCTTGCCCTCTCCCAAATCCTAGCCTAGGGGTTTCTTCTGAACAGAATCCTGCTGATTGTTTCCTGGGGAGGAGGAGGGACCGCTGCATTCCTCCTGAAGCTTCTGGGCTCTCCCCTCTAATCCTGTCTCAGATGGCGCAAGTCAGCACCCTCCCTGCCCCATCTGCAGAAGGGCACGCATCTGCTTGTCCCAGAGCAACGCCTCCCAGGACAGTGACTGGGGGCTCAGAGGGCAGGGCGCCCAGTGTCCTTGATCACACAGAGCACCCTGATTCCAGGTGCAGTGCCCCCCTGGCAAACAGTGTGTCCCTATCTGATGTTTACAGATGTAGTCTTCTGGGGGGAAACATGCCATTTCAATGAGCTTATTTCAATGTTTGATCTTCTCTTCTCCAAACTGTACAGCCAAAGCAGGGCCCCCTCCCCTCCCTTGCTGCAGAGGACATGAAGCCATCAGCATTCTCCTCCAGAGAGAAGTGAAAAATCTGGGTGATAGATTCTCAAAGAAACTTCTGTGGACTTTTATCTTTTTTTTTTTTTCCAAAAGAAAATAAAATCGAGCTAAATCTAACAGGGAACCCATAATCATGTTGTCATTCCTGGACTCTGAGCACTTTTTTTTCATGCCCTGTCTCGTTGTCAAAACCAGAAATACCTTGTATTCTGTCTGGGCCTTGGTTTTTCTCACCTCTGAAAGAGACTGCTGCTGCTGCTGCTACTGCTAAGTCACTTCAGTCGTGTCCGACTCTGTGCGACCCCATAGACGGCAGCCCACCAGGCTCCTCCGTCCCTGGGATTCTTCAGGCAAGAATACTGGAGTGGGTTGCCATTTCCTTCTCCACTACATGAAAGTGAAAAGTCAAAGTGAAGTTGCTCTGTTGTGTCTGACACTTAGCAACCTCATGGACTGCAGCCTACCAGGCTCCTCTGTCCATGGGATTTTCCAGGCAAGAGTACTGGAGTGGAGCGCCATTGCCTTCTCCCTGCAAGAGACTAGGCAAGATAAAATCCAAGTTCTTGAATCATTTTATCTCCTGCAGATGACATTTGAGTGAGTGAGTGAGTGAAAGTCGCTCAGTCATATCGGACTTTTTGTGACCCCATGCACTGCATGGAATTCTCCAGGCCAGAATACTGGAGCGGGTAGCCTTTCTCTTCTCCAAGGTATCTTCCCAACCCAGGGATCCAACTCAGGTCTGCCTCATTGCGGGCTGATTCTCTACCAGCTGAGCCACAAGGGAAGCCCTAAGCTGGGCTTTACCAGCAGATGGAACTTGGTCATTTTGAAAACATTAAACTTTCTGCTGTTTTGGAGAATGGGCGTGAAGGGCGGTCCTCTCGAAGCTCACTGGTGAGTCTCTCAAGGTTGGGTCTCGGGGATGGGGTTTCCTTACAACCTGAAGAAGTTCAGGTTGGTCTCTCATCACCTTCCCTCCTAACTCCTTGTCACAAAGCCCACAAAGTCTGTTAGCTTTTCACACCGATGAGCCAATAAATTACATTGGATTGAATCCCAATTAACAGTTTGCAGTTTTCATTTTGGAGACCAGCGATTTCAGATATAGGAACGTTTCTGTGTGGTCCTGCCATACGATTTGCATCTATAAAGACAAAAATAAAAATGCAGGCGTAGGGGAAAGCTCTTGCTCACCACCATCCTTACAACTAAAACGTTCAAGACGGTTTGTGCAGATCCACCAGGGGGCGCTCAGCCCACTGACTGTCCAAGGTGGAGGCGTGCTAAACCCCTTGACTTCACAGTCGAATGGAAGACACTAGACTCAATGAGGAGCCCCACAATCTTCCCCAAATGCCATTATTATGGCTATGTCCAGAAAATCACATTTTTAAAAGAGTGCAAATATAACTCTTTGCTTTAAAAATTGCTGCTTGTGAATACATAATGTTTCATGGCTATAAAAATAGTAATAGAGTCAAATATATTATATCATTTCAGATATTCCTGCATCAAGCTTCATTAACTTAAAGAGATCTAAAGAATAGAAAAAACATTGACTTAAGAAATGTGTTCAATCTTGAACATTCCTTGTTAGCTATTTTTCCAGAAAAGTCCATCAAATTAACACATGCCAGTGGACAGTACATAATGATCCTGGCTTTAAAAATCTTTTTAATGACAGCATTTGCTCATGATTATGAAAAAGAATACAGTCAAGTTTAATGTCACTCTAAAGCCTGCAGATTCTAAATTTGGAATCATAAAAACACTGTGATTTTCCACAATTTTTGTTTATAATGAAAGATTGATTGGTACAAAGAAAAATGAATATTCTCCATGGCTTCTGGGAGATATGATAGGGAATGGCTAAAACAGAAGGGCACTTTTGAAAGCACATAAATGAATAGTATCCCTCAATCTCAACATTTTGATGTGCTTTAGAAAAAAGTATATATATATGTACATATACACACTTTTCCCATCAGTAAAAGATTTCAAATAAACATTTAAGCCCTATTAGAAAATGATCTAGTTGGTCTGTTGCTTTTAAAGCACTAGTTTTTTCAAGAATGATTTGTGCTCTGCACCTTGTTCCCCACCGAATGTTTGTGGTTCATGTTTAATGTAAGAAAATTGAACTTAGTTTATCAGAATAACACACAGAACTTAGTTTGGAAAGCTTAGATTTGGATAAGAGAAACTTTATTATTATTTTCTTAATTTTGGTGACCAATTAATATGGAACCAAGATGATGCTTTTAAAAATGAAAAAAAATCTTATAAAAACTTTTAAGATGATTTTTTGCCCTCTTTTGTCCTTCAGCTTCTGTGATTGTGATCTATCACCCCCTGACCCACCCTCTAATTGTCTGAGATGTTTCTCTTCCTGCCTTATTTAGGCAACTGGGCTTAGTATGTGAATGGGTGGTATGTGGCAGGGGGAAGAGGGGCACAAGGGCAAGATCTAAGGAAAGAGAAAGGAGAGTTGGATTTATTTTTGGCTTTGGCTTAGAACTTCTTAATCTTCGTTTTCCCGGTATAAAGGGGTTGGGCCAGTTGTCGTGTAACATTCCTTCCGAAGCTTAAACTTAATGGATCTATGAAAATCAATGTTGTTGTATAATTGCAGGACTTCTCCTCTGTTCCCTTAGAGACAGCTAGCATGTTGCCCTCTCGCTGGTCTAGTTGCTAGCATATGGACATTGCCTAGTAAGTTATCTATCATCTGTCTATCTGTTTATCATCTATTTTATGTACTATAAGGTATTTATCATTATATAACCTCAGATATGCAGATGACACCACCCTTGTGGCAGAAAGTGAAGAAGAACTAAAGAGCCTCTAGATGAAAGCGAAAGAGGAGAGTGAAAAGTTGGCTTAACGCTCAACATTCAGAAAACTAAGATTATGGCATCTGGTCCCATCACTTTATGGCAAATAGTTGGGAAAACAGTGGAAACAGTGGCTGACTTTATTTTGAGGGGCTCCAAAATCACTGCAGATGGTGACTGCAGCCATGAAATTAAAAGACACTTGCTCTTTGGAAGGAAAGTTATGACCAACCTAGACAGCATATTAAAAAGCAGAGACATTACTTTGCCAACAAAGGGCTGTCTAATCAAGGCTATGGTTTTTCCAGTGGTCATGTATGGATGTGAGAATTGGACTGTAAACAAAGCTGAGTGCCGAAGAATTGATGCTTCTGAACTGTGGTGTTGGAGAAGACTCTTGAGAGTCCCTTGGGCTGCAAGGAGATGAAACCAGTCAATCTTAAAGAAAATCAACCCCGGATATTCATTGGAAGGACTGGTGCTGAAGCTGAAGCTCCAGTACTTTGGTCACCTGATGCGAAGAGAGGATTCATTGGAAAAGACCCTGATGCTGGGAAAGACTGAGGGCAGGAGAAGGGGATGACAGAAGACGATATGGTTGGACAGTATCACTGACTCAATGGACATGAGTTTGAGCAGCTCCAGGAGATGGTGAAGGACAGGGAAGCCTGGCTTGCTGCAGACCATGGGGTCACAAAGACACAACTTAGTGACTGAGCAATAATAATTGTTATCTACCTGTCTATCTATCCATCTATCTATCTAAACTGTTCCTATTTATCATCTCTTTATCCATCTATATATCTACCATCTACCATATCTGTTTATGTGTCCTTATCATTATCATCTTCTATAAAACTAATAAATACTATTCCCTTGGTTCATCTGTTCACAGAAGACCTTAAGCTTTGTCCATTCTTGCTGTCTACCACCATTACTTCTCTTAAACACCATCTGTATATGTTAAAATGAAGTCTTTAGTAACCTTATTAGAAAGATGTGAGGAGAAGGCAGACATGATTTACTATGTGAACGTGTGTGAGTCTCTGGAGACCTCACCCCCCTTCCCCAAATAACACAGGACACTATCTTTGCCTTCTTCTCAAGGCAACACATGCTGGTCGATAGAGAGCCAATCTTTCATGGGAGATTTGGCGCTAAGCAAAAGGGAACAGTTCTGGGTCATTTATTCCTGGTCGTTTTTGTTATTTCTTAAAAGGAATGTATTTTTTTTAATGAAGATAACAACTAAGGATATTGTTCTAAAAATGAAAAGATCTTTTCACAATTTTATCTCTGTTGTCCAGAAAATCTCTTGTGTTTGAAAGGCCACATAAATATCAGATGCTAAATGTCAACTTATTAATTTTGTCATTCTTTGGGGTAGTATTTTAGATAGTTCAAAATAGAAAATGTATGCCATACTTTATACCATACTTCAAGGCCCATTGAGAATCATGTTTGTCCTTTCCATTAAAAAAAGAGAAGCTACCAACCTATAAATTTGGCCATTAAAATATATATAGGTACATATATATTTTATACATTTTAATACTCATATATGTACGCACACATACACAAGACCATTTAGGTACCTTTCTCTGTGGGTAGCCACAGCAGAATGTACCGTTAAAATCACATTCACTGGCTACACATTCTCACACTTTATTATGAAAAATCAAACAAACGAATGATCCTTATTCTTTGAGAATTTGAGTGTTAGAGTAAACCAAAGCAGGCTTCCATAGGTATTAGGTCCCAGGACAAGGGCCGTAGGCCATGACCTCAGGCTGACTTGGCCGCAGTGGGTCACGAGAGCAGAAAGGGCCCTAAAGTCATCATTCATGTTAACTTAGGGTGTCAGTTTCCCCTGTATTCTGCCCTTACTCTTCCCTTTCCCTTGGGTTTTCGCCTATCATCTAACCAGAAAGCTGGTTGTGAATTGCATCATCTCAGTTCAATTCAGTTCAGTCACAACAGTTCAGTTCAGTTCAGTCTTGTCTGACTCTTTGCAACCCCATGGACTGGGCCTCCTTGTCCATCACCAACTCCTGGAGTTTACTGAAACTCGTGTCCATTGAGCCGGTGATGCCATCCAACCATCTCATCCTTTGTCGTCCCCTTCTCTTCCTGCCTTCAATCTTTCCCAGCATCAAGGTCTTTTCTAATGAGTCAGTTCTATGCATCAGGTAGCCAAAGGATTGGAGTTTCAACTTCAGCATCAGTCTTTCCAGTGAATATTCAGGACTGATTTCCTTTAGGATGGCATCATCTCAGAGCCAAGAAAAGAAGTACTAGGCATCTTTTTGGTGTGAATATCTCCAAGTCCCAAGACTTCAGAGGAAGGCAGAGAGTGTGGGGAGGAGGTGAATATGACAGAGAAAGATTCACAAGGACAAGGGATGTGTTTTCATGTAAAATCTGAACCTTCCCTGTGATGGAGGAGTCTTCCTATGTGTGTCTTAGTAGGATGTGAGGCCTGTTTCCTATCACACCATAAAAAAGGGCAGAATAGATACTTTTCTGACTTTCCGGTCAGCAGAATTGGATACCTGGCTCCCGCTTAGGGAATTCCATGCTCACATACAGGGCTTGTCACCCAAGAAAGCCGGACACAGGAACCGGGCTTATGTATCTCCACAGGAGCCCAGGCTCCAGCCGTGACAGTTAACGGCAGAGGTGTTTTCTCCTGCCCTCTTCTGCCCCAGGTCTCCTGCCTGCATCTGTGCCTGCCTTGCCTCTTGTCCATCAGAGTCTGGCTCTATACAATCCCGGATATTCTGGGACCTAGCTAAACTCATTTTAGACTCCAATTCATGAATATGAATTTTGTGTCTTGCAGCTAAATGTCACGATGGATACAGATATTAACGATGGAGTCTATGAGAAAAGCAAATCCTATTTATCTCCCACTTACACTTGAAAATATGACAACACAACAGCCCAAGGAGCAACACACCCATCCCTGTCTGGGTCTTTCCATGAACCATCGATTCTCAATGATGTTGACCACAACGATGTTAACTCCTTGTGTCCTTAAGTATTATTGAGGACAGCAAAGAGTGAGTGCTTATGTGGGTCGTATCTGTTGATGTGTACTCTGTTAGTAATTAAAAGTGAGACATTTTAGAATATTTATTAATGCACGCATAATAAAATTTCATGGTACGAATAACATATTTTTATGAAAACTTATCAAGAAGAGGAGTTTTTGCAAATTATATCAGTGTCAGGTTTAATGAAAGGAGCTGGGTCTTCGTCTCTCTTCCTGCATCGACTTGCTGCAGTCAGTTATCAGGTTACAGTAGGTTCAGACAGAGCTGAGTGCTTTACCAGCCTTCTCAGGTGGTTGTGTACATTGCCCTCTGACAGTGCATAGAAACTTGAACAGAGGTCGTTCCTGTTAGTGAACAGTGTCGCTAAGAGTGGTTGTGCGGAATCTGGACCTACATCCTCAAGTGCTTTCGACTCTGTTGCATTGATTTATCTTGTACTTGGGATCTTTGACTCACCCAGGAATTTTTTTAACATCATGCATTGCTTTGTTTGGGAAAACAGATTCACGGAGTTATCCAGATTTTCCATATGTGAACATATATCATTGTGCTCAGTCGCTCAGTCGTGTCCCACTCTTTGTGACCCCATGTGCTGTAGCCCACCAAGCTCCTCTGTCCATGCAATTTTCCAGGCAAGGATACTGGGAGTGAGTTGCCATTCCCTCCTCCAAGGGATTCTCTCGACCCAGGAATCAAACCCACGTCTCTTGTGTCTCCTGCGTTGGTAGGCAGATTCTTTTCCACCGAGCCTGCTGGGAAGCTCCCCTTATATCCTTACATAATAGCGAAAAAAAAAAAATCACATTTGTTATCATCACCACCCATCTCATTAGAACTGTCTCTAGGTACTGAGAAGCTGTCAAGCCCAGACTAATAGATATAAGTTTGCCATATTTCTAATTTTCACTGGAAAGTTTTAATGCTATCATTGGCAACAAATACAGTCTGCTGTTTTCCTTATAGTGACAGGCTCATTTCATTTATTTTCTAGGAAATGTCTTCCAAGCACCCCAGCTCTGAATGATCAGTTTATCTGTCAGTCACTCTTTCGAATAAAACTGCTACCCCATGAAGAAAGCAGCCGGTTCAGCCGGCAGCTCAAATGCTTGACAAGTTCTTTTCCTTGACACATGCTTGATAAGCACTGTCCCAGGGTATGCTGCAGACAAGCCTTGTGTGCCCTGAGCTTACCACACAGAAGATGGAGGAGACGCATACATGAGGCCTGAAATTTAATAATGTTGATCTTATTTATAGCTTTATCAAGGTCATTCTCCAGTGTGTGTGTGTGCACAAAGACCCATAACCGAGCTGCAAGGGCACAGCATAAATAGAGAATACTCGGGTTACTAGTCCATTTTAGTGCTACGGTCTTGCCTTCTGCTTGGACAGCCTTCTTGCACATCACTGCTTTTCACCTTCAGTGCAAACATAAGCATAGTGAAAAAAAGCAAGCAGCATCTTAATTTTACGAGGGAAATAGTTTTGACCTTGCTGATATCCTGCAGCTGTCTTGGCGCCCAGGGGTCTGTAGACCATGGAGAATGGCCAGTCTAGTCACTTTCGAGGCTCTGAGAGACTATTTTCCATCTGCCCCGCTCCTAAAGCTTCAGGTACCTCCCTCTTTTTTGTATTCGTATAAATTTAGAAGCAGTCTGCAGAGACCCTCCCCCTGTACCCACGGGCCTATCACCTCCCCTAGCCTCCCTGGATTGGTGCCACAGGCAAAGCCTCCTGTCTTTTCCCAGTGGATAGCTGGTGCTCCTGTCTAAGGACCCACCACTGGGGCTTCCATCTTTGTCTACTCAGGTATAAACCTGCAGCTCTTGTCTCCAAAGAGCTGACTCATTGGGAAAGACCCTGATACTAGGAAAAATTGAGGGCAGGAGAAGAAGGGGGCAATAGAGGATGAGATGATTGGATGGCATCACCGACTCAATGGACATGAGTTTGAGCAAACTCAGGGAGATGGTGAAGAACGGGGAAGCCGGGTGCGCTGCAGTCCACTGGGGTCACAAAGAGTCGGGTACGACTTAGTGACCGGACAACAACAATGGTTCCTTCTAGAAGTATAATGAAGATGCAGTTTGTGTTCATGCTGAATTCTACCCTTTAGATTGCCTTTGGGGCAGGGTTACTAATAGTCACACATCAGCAATGATTTTTTTTTGTTTATAATAAAAAGCATAATAAATAAAAGAACTTCCCAGGTGGCACGGTGGTAAAGGGTTCGCCTGCCAATGCAAGAGATGGGGGTTTGATCTCTGGTCAGGGAAGATCCCCTGGAGAAGAAAATGGCAACCCGCTCTAGTACTCTTGCCTGGGAAACCCCATGGACAGAGGAGCCTGGCAGACTACAGTCCATGTGCTTACAAAAGAGTCAGACACGATTGAGCATGCACACAGATAAAATTAATAAATAAAATAGATTTATAATAAAATATAAATAAATGACTATAAATGCACATTTTGTATTTTATGCATTTTAGATTTATCAATTTGTTAAAAGACATAAATTATTATATATAAGATTTGTATATAAGATTAAATATAACATCTTTTTAACAAATGGCTATTGGTAGAGATCATAGTTTAAGTATGTCTGAGCTGAAGCTTTTAAAAAATAAGATTTTTTTTATCATATAATATTTTTTGCATAAAAGTTGAACTTCTCTAAGCTAGTGTATTGTTAGAAAGACTCACATTTTAATCAAATTGTTTTCAATTTTTTGGCACACATTACTGCTCACTTTGGCTATTTTTTTTTTTTTCAAATTGGTCATCCCAGATGGAATTTTTAATCTCAGTGGGGATTGTTAATCCCAGTGCAGGAGACCAGGAAAATCTGGTGAGAAAGCAAGGCCACTCTTGGCTTGCACCTTCCACCTCTTCGGTGGGTTTTGATTTGTGAGCAGGCAGGACATGGCCACCTAACCTTCAGCCAGGGTCTGACAGGCAGACTCACTGGCTAACCTCTCTTAGCATCACTGGATTGTTTGGTGCTGGTGAAACATATGAGGAAGAGAGCCAGTGTGGTCAAGGGTGAAATTGAAAGCCTTGGAGATCCCAGTCTGCCCCGAATCACTAATCCCACATTTTAAAAGCCTTTCTGCACCTGCAGCATCGTGGAGACTGAGGGTGGAGCAGGCTTTCTCTTTACCTTTAGGCTTCATTGCCCTTGGAGAGCTCACGTGTCTGGGAAGATGCTGGCGTAGGACTCCATCTACAAGAAGTGTATTTTCCCTGGGGAGCATCAGAGTTTTCAATGAGCTTTGAAAGCACCCAGGGTGCACCAAGCATGTTCACTCTGCTAAACCTCCCTCCACCTATCAGTTTTCCATGGTTTTATCACTTTGCAGTAATTACAGTTCACGAATCCACACCTCGTTACGTGGGATCTGTTCCTTTTATTCTGTTCTGTCAGCCATACGGGTCATTCAATAAATGTCCCATAACTTGGGGGATGTGTTTCCTAGTCAGTTTGGTCTTACAGAGACTTCACTTAGATCAAGTCCCCTGTGGGAAGGAGAAGAAAAAACAGACTTCATCGTGTAATGTGAGCCTCCTTGAAATGGTCTAGAGCAACATGACTGTCTACATGGTATAATTTTCTAAAATTTTGAAATAATAAGTAACACAGATTTTATTAAGGAAAAAAAAAGCATGAGCAGTTTTCTAAAGAAAGGCACTGCAGGAATGCTGAAGCTGTGTTGCACACACGTGTGCCCGACTCACACATGTGGCTGGGGAGCCAGCAAAAAGCAACACACAACTACGCTTGTCTCTGCAATTCCACGGCTCCTAAAGGCAGAATCATCTGCTCCGCACCATCTGCCAGCTGAGGAGGGAGCAAACATAGCACGTGCAGGTACTGTAACAGACAATCTAATTAGTGTACTAAACCCTAATTTATTGGGGAAATTGTAAATATAAAAACAATTATAATTTAACAAATCTATTCCTTCGCCGCTCTAATGAGCGCTCTGCCTGTGCTGAGTTATTATGCACAGTTGTCTGTACTCCGTGGCAAGGTACCCTTTCTCACTGCATCACAGGGACGGTAAAATTGCACTCCACTACCTGTCTGCACATTTCACTCACATCTGCAATCATGATTGGAACTCACCCGACAACAGAACTGCTTTGTGGCAAATATTGGAGCTGAATTGGGAAGATCTGTGCCAACCTGTCGTCAGTTCCGGGGGAAGCTTAAGGACTTCCCAGAGGTGAGACTCCTCTGGTGACTTTTCAGCCTGGGAATGAAGCAATCGGAAACCATTTCTGTCTCGTAACTGCTTCCACCAGCTTCTTCATCCTCCTCTCCTGCACTCGTGTTTTCCTAGTTTCTGTTCACCTCCCCTTCCTCCTCCTTCTCCTCCTTTTCTTCTCCCTCTTAATCTTTATCTTTTTTGTAAACCTGGGCACCTGGGCCCTTGTTTTCCATCTGAACGAGAGATGAGTGAAGAGTCATAGGCTGTTGAATGGACCACATCCTACCTTTGTATCTCAGTAACGAAACAAGCTCTTGGTTAACAGGGGTGCCTTTAAAAGATGAGATTTAATCATTCCACACAGGTGTATTTGGAGACTATCAGACACTGAAATTACACAGGAGAAATTGAGCTGGATTTTGCATCACATGTGAGCTAGGATGTTTATGCTATAAATTCTAAATACACTCCAAAATGTGTTGCTAACCAGTCCAAACTGACATTGACCATGGAGCATGTTTGGCAGGTTGGTCTCCCTCTGTTATCTACAGAAGTTTCACAGGTTCATCGTATCACATGGCTTCACGGAAAAGCTTACACACAGGCAGGGCAGGTGGGTGCCTGTGATTTATTGTCACAGTTTGGGGAATGCTGTGAAATTCAGCAAACATGGACAGGTTGCACTTTTGCCGGGACTGGCTTAAGTTTGGACTCCTGGACATAGCTCTCCGATGACAGTAGTTTTGACGTGGTTGTTGCTTGATGCTCCTTCTTTAAGGAGATAGAGACTAAAAGCCCCCACCTCCAGGGAGGCAGGATCGATGGAGCATCGCTGCTAAGGCTTGTTCATGACCAAAGGTGCCCTCCCTCAAGGCTGTCCCCTAGTCCCCCCATTCCTCGGCTCAGGAACCCATCTGTGTGACATTTCCTTTGGAACTTGTGGCCAGAAAAGGTCCTGCTTGTTCCAAGAAACACGCTTTCCCTTTCTCTCTGACAGCTAAGAATTATACACTTCACATTTTACCTTGCCAGCAAGCAGGATTACCATCGAGCATAACGCTCCACTGGGCCAGACACTGTGTCCCTCCTCATCTGCATGTTTGAGCATTTCTTTTCCAAGATCTCATCATCTACCCCTGTTTGCTTGAGTTGTATTAATTTGTTAGATGTGCTCTCTGTTTGAGGAACTTGAGCTGTATACCTATTTCTCCCTCATCTATCTGATTGCCTCTTATTTGTCAGATGTGGAGCCAAGGACCACACAGCCATTCTGATATTCATGTCTCTGCCCCTCACGTGTCTAACTGAATGTGAGGGAAACCAATACAATCAGACAATTGTGATGCTCGCCGTAGCAGCTCTGATGGAGAGTGGTACGAGAGAGAGGGGGAGAAGGAGATAGAAGTGTGAGCCGGGTATCAGGGAAGGGATGGAGCAAAGGGTGAACTAAATTAGAAGAAAGAGTTTCTCAGGGAGACAATCACAAAAAGGATACTTCAGCAGAGAACCCCAGAAGCAAAGGCAACATCGTAGGAAGCAAATGGCCACGGTCAGAGAAACGCCTCTAGGACAGACCTGATGGCCTCAGAGCTAGACCCAGAGATGCCTCCAATAGGATGTACCCACCAAAGATTTCACTATTAAAAAAAAAAAACACGAAGGAATTTTAGGCTGGGGGTGACATCATTGCATACTCATGTTGGTGCTGTGTAAAAATAAAATAAAATCTGTAAATGTCAGCCGAATTAAAGTGCATTTTAAAATAACCCCAGTAACATTTATGGTAGAATTCAAAGGCATACCCACATGTATTCATAAAATGAAGATCCAACCATGTGACACAAGCTGGTGTGATCATCTGATGCCCCTTCCTAGAGTACAAGGTATAAATAGCCTCTACTTAGGCACAGCTTAGTTATGTTTCTTTGATGGTCAGTTTATAAAAGTTCGATTTCGCTAATCTTGGCTACAAATTTTAGAGTGCTTTGAAATCTGCTCTTGCTGTGTTTGGTGGCCAACACATACTGAATGGTTCCTGGAGGAGGTAGCATTTGGGTCTAGGCAGATTATACTCTCCTTGGAATCAGTCTATCTTGACAGCCCATGGAGATGGATTTGATCATCTCTAGTGATACCCAGGAGTGCCCCATTCATATTTCAAGGGGACAGTAACCTTTTGGCTACTTACTGTCCAGCTGCAAGGAGAAGGCCACATCATCAAAATGACATGAACTACGGAGCCACAGATTACTTGGCACAGACATTACAAAGATGCGCTCAGTCCTGGCCATTCCAGAGCACATCAAATGTGCAAATAAATGTTCAGGCAGCCTTGATGTGGGCCCCAGCCTTTGCTGTCCCCATGCTTTGCCTGCCCGTGGCTTAGGAAGTGAGGCATTGATTTGCCTTTTGGACAAATCTTTCTGCCACTCTGCTCTAGTTATTCAGTTCAGCTTCAGGAAACGTTGGCTTCACTGTTTTATCCTCTGAACTTGTTTTCAGCAGAATTCACTGTGTGATAGAGCTGAGAATGTACCCTTGCCCTTGGTATAAATTCTCTCATACCCAGTATAAAGTGCCTGTATTCTTATGTCCATTTTGTTGTTGTTGTTTGGTCGCTAAGTTGTGTCTGACTGTGATGCCATGCACTGCAGTGTGCCAAGCATCCTTGTCCTTCACCATCTCCCAATTGCTCAAACTCATGTCCATTGAGTCAGTGATGCCATCCAACCATCTCATCCTCTGTTGTCCCCTTTTCCTCCTGCCTTCAATCTTTCCCAACATCAGGGTCTTTTCAATGAGCCGGCTCTTCCCATCTGGCGGCCAAAGTATTGGCACTTTAGCTTAAGCATCAGTCCTTCCAATGAATATTCAGGGTTGATTTCCTTTCGCATTAACTGGTTTGATCTTCTTGCTGTCCAAGGGACTCTCAACAGTCTTCTCTAGCACCACAATTTGAAAGCATCATGTCTTTTTACTTCATTCATTTGTTATTGTAGTCAACCAGCCAGTAAAAATTTACTGAGAAAATAGAATTTTCTAGGCACTCTGCTGGGCTCCAGGTACATACGTCTGGGTAAGATGTAGCCCTGTCTTTGCAGAGCCCACAGTCTGGTAAAGACAAGCAAGTGGGTAATCCCAGTGCCATGAACTTCATGTACTGACATAGTTGATATTTGAGAAGAACAGAAACAGTGAATAGCTTCCAAGGTGTGTGTGTAGTCATGGTGGTGAATGAAAAGTTGCTTTCACCTGTTTCAGTAATGTCTGGAATTATGGGGAAAGTTAATCACAATGTCTTCAAATGCTTTTCCAAGTTCTATGAATTGCCCTGCGAATACTCCCCAACAAAGATGGAAAGTCATTGCTGCAAAGCTGTAGTTCTCACCTGAGGGTTATTTTGGGTCCCCATTTTCCCTGTGCCCAGAACATGAGCAGTGTCTAAACATATTTTTGCTCATCATATCTGGATGGGGCTGGCAATCTGTTGGCATCTAGTGGGTACAGTTTGGGGATGGTGTTAGATATCCCTCAGCATACAGATTGGCCCCCACAGCAAGTCATCACTTGGGGGCCTAAAGGATATTCATTGGAAGGACTGTTGGTGAAGCTGAAACTCCAGTACTTTGGCCATCTGATGTGAAGAGCTGACTCATTGGTAAAGACCCTGATGCTGGGAAAGATGGAGGGCAAAAGAAGAAGGGAGAGGCAGAGGAGGAGATGATTGGATGGCATCACTGACTCCATGGACATGAATTTGAGCAAACTCCAGGAGACGGTGAAGGACAGGGAAGCCTGGCATGCTGCAGTCCATGGGTCACAAAGAGTCAGACATAACAACTGAACAACAACAACAATAAAAGCATCAGTGTGCCAAGAACATAATTTATTTTAAAGTAATAAAAGCACACACAGAAGATGGTTATGCTAGCCACAGTATGTGGCCAATGGCAGTGAAGTACATTCTGTTATATGAAAGAAATCTCCGTTTACATTCGCTATACTCTCCTGTGCCCCAATCATTTCTTGGGCCCCAGATAAATGACTTTCTTTATTGGACCAGTTTTTGAATGTAGATAGACATTTTCTTTCCCCATGGTTCTTCCCCGTGAAAGTTGCTTAGCCATGTCTGACTCTTTGCGACCCTGTGGACTTTACAGTCCATGGAATTCTCCAGGCCAGAATACTGGACTGGGTAGCTGATCCCTTCTCCAACAGATCTTCACAACCCAGGGATTGAACCCAGGTCTGCCTCATTGTAGGCGGATTCTTTACCAGCTGAGCCACCAGGGAAGCCCTAACTGGGAGACAAACGGCTTCCGTGGCCAGCTAGTGGGCTTCCTGAGCCCGTCCCCGCTCTCTCCCCAGGCTCCCCGGAACTGAGGCCTGGCCTCTCAGGGCCCATCTGTCTGCCCTCCAGCAGCTGCCCTTCTCCAGCTCTGGTCATGATGTGCTGACCCCAGTCTCTGCCTCCCCCATCCTGCCACCAACTGGTCACGGTCCTGAAACCAGTCTTTGATGGTTTCCTTTTAGTGACCATAGATAACTCTTGGAGGAACTCGACAGATGAGCCTTTCTTGCAAATTTTCCCCTTTTATTTAAAAAGCATCTACAAATGTTTCAAGTCCTGGAGTCTAAGCACCCATGCCTTGCTCACATCAGCGCACTGTTTTCAGATGAGGCAAAGCAAGAAGGCTTTGGTTCCTCTTCTCAAGGGTGACTCCCTGCTTCTCCAGACCAGGCTTTGCTGATGGTTGGGTGACTGGAAAGCTCCTTTGGAATGGCTTAGCTGACCATCTTAACGTTTACTTAATAATGCATTTTTTAATACAAATTCTTGTTCACATGAATAATTGGATGTTCTTTGCCATTATAAAAATCAGGTCCTCATGGGCTGCTCTGATGCATCAGGTATTTGGAAACTCAGATTTGGTCTTCACTATTCTCTTAAACACAGCTTTTGTGCCTTATAATGATTTTCAGTTCAGTTCAGTTCAGTTCCTCAGTGGTATACAACTCTGAGACTCCATGGACTACAGCACACCAGGCCTCCTTATCACCAACTTCCAGTGTTTACTCAAACTCATGCCCACTGAGTCAGTGATGCCATCCAACCATCTCATCTTCTGTCATCTCCTTCTCCTCCTGCCTTCAATCTTTCCCAGCATCAGGGTCTTTTCAAATGAAAATACTTTTCTTTGCATCAGGTGGCCAAAGTATTGGAGTTTCAGCTTCAACATCAGTCCTTCCAATGAATATGATATTAGATGTAACCATTTCATTCAACCGAATAGTAACTATGATGATAGTGGCAAATTTGTATTAGCCTCTTACTAAATACCAGTCATTTTGCTAAATAGCCACAGGACTTGTTAACTTTTCAATATCACAAAAGCCCTATGAGAAGAATCTTATAGTCTCTTCATTTGGCTGATGAGGACACTGTACCTTTGAAAACCTGTTTTGTTTCCTGAGGTCACATGTGAACCTACCACTGACACCCAGTGGGAGACTTGGTTAGAATGAAAATCATCTTTCTTTTAATTTTGTCATATAATGAATCATATTCCCAAATGTTATTATAGCTTGGCCATGGTCATGATTATTGTAGAAAGTAATACACAAGAATGCTGAATTGATGCTGTAATCTTCTAAAAATCTTTGCTAATGAAAATGTCATGTATCTTGACTGTATTTTACAAACAGAGAAAGGGCTTTCTGACATATGCATGGGTTCTGCAACCAGCCACCTCTCCCAAATTTATTTGTATCCTTTACTTACGGCTGTCGTTATAACTTTATTTTATCCCCTGTTACAATATATATGCCTCAATATCAAATATTCACTGGGAAATTTGCATGTCGCATTTAGAGCTGCTATGTAGATTCATTTTGTTGTTGTTCATAAAAATATTGCACATAGATGTTTGAAAATTTAGCAGTGTCAGTGTTTGTATAAAAACAAATTAACTGGAAATCACAGCTGAGTGAACTAAATCAATGGTTTAAAACTGTTGTGGAAAAAGGGAGCCCAATAGATACCCAGCTTCTTGGAAAAGCCACCTGCTGTTCACCTCTGCTCCCAAGTCCGCATCACCCTGGGTCCCAGCAGGGCACACCAGGGTCTTGTGAATCTGAGTAGCTCTCTATCCTCACCCTCTCATATCTCCACTGCCAGCTCAAACTCCTGCCACTTTGAACTAACAAAGAGGCCTCAACACAATGCAAACCAGAGTGGCGATTAGTCAATTGAAAAATTCAGAGTACACAGGGAGTCAGAAAACTTATACAATGTGCCTTCAGTATTTTATTATAACATTAAAGATACACTTTTACACTCATTTATCAATGTTCTGATGTAAGGCCAAAACGCTTTCTTTGAGTGAAGATTGGCAAACTCCAGACTGGCTGGAGTTAGGTGTCATTTTTCTTGGATAAACCACAATCATAATGCCTTCTATATAATTTCCAGATTTAGTACTTCAAAATGGAATGCACGAAATTTTGAGTGCATCATCTTTAAGTTTTGTAGACTTCTCCCAAACTTATACAGATGTTTTACTCACACTTAATTTGTGTCTTTCCTTTTCATATTTACTTGGTTTGTTTGATATTTAATACCATCACAGTATCAAAAGAACCCTCCATGTAAGCAGGCTTGTGAGTAACAAGAAGGACTTGGTGAGTCAATAAACCAACTGAGAAGTGTATTTGGTGCTTGAGAGAGGCCTGCAGGTTGGAAGAAGGCGCTCTGTGAACTTTGGGATCTGTATTTGCTGTGGGTCTTGGAGACCCACAGTGAGCTGGAGGAATGTAGTTCATGGCCCAGGTTTTATCGGTCCTGCAGCTTCCAAGGTGCATTAGCCTGCCAGTCATCTCTGAACATTTCCTTTGTCTGGAATGCTCTATAGCAAGCGCTGAACGTATGAACTTTCAAGCTGCGAACTTTCAAAGATGCAGACATGCATTCCACCAACGTCAGGCGAGAGTGACGCTGCAGCTGGACCTCCGTCTCCTGTTGCTGACGGTCCTTCAGCTCTGCCAGCTCCCACCTCCTTTCCTTCCTTCAGCCAGTAACTCTTCTTGCCTGTTCGCTGGATGCCAGCCCCTGTGTGCCAGCTGTTGTACTGTACTGCTCTACTTCTCAAGGTACAAAACTGTAAGATTAAAAATGTTTATTTTTTGTGTTTGTTTTTTAGGTATTACTTGTGTGAAAAGTATTATAAACCTACTACAGCACAGTACCGTGTAGCTGGGGCTTCCCAAGTAGCTCAGTGGTAAAAAACCTGCCTTCTAATACAGGGTATGTGGATCCAATCCCTGAGTCAGAAAGATCCCCTGGAGAAGGAAATGGCAATCCACTCCAGTATTCTTGCCTGAAAAATCCCATGAACTATAGTCCATGGGCTAGAAAAGAGTCAGACATGACTTAGCGACTAAACGGCAACTAGAGAGCTGATGATGTTAGTTAGGTACCTAGGCTAACTTTGTTGGACTTAAAAACATGCTCTCGGAATGAAACTTGTTCCCTCATTTGCCAAACGCCTACTCACCTTTCAAGACTTAAATCAGTCCTTTCTCAGCAAAGCCTGTTCCCAAATCCCACCACCCACTCACCTCTCTTAATTCTTTAGAGACCTCTGTATGTCTTTCATTCTGTATTTACACTTTTTCATGAAAACCTGCACTGTATTTGCTTTTCCTTCCTACTAGACTCTAAACTCTCAATGGCAGAACATTTTTCTGTCTTTTATCTCTGAGTCCTGGTACAGAGCATGGTGGCTAGCATGTCCGGTGTATTCTGCTCAGCTGAATGAATGCATGGGCATCCAGCTGATGGGAGACATCTCCTGTCTCCTAAGGCTCCTGTGACCACGATCGAGCATGGGCTCTGCAAGCTGTGCGTGGCTGTTGACACTTAGATTAGTTAAAATTGCTGTGAAATGAACACTTGACTTCCTCGGCGGCTCTGGTCACAGTCCCATGAGTCTGCTGACACAGAGCCTGCCCGGCCCTGAAGTGAGTTCCAATAGAGGTGGCTCCTGGTCTTTTTGAAAGCTCCAGTTGTCACGCCAAGGAAGAAGCATTGTCTCTGCTCCTTCCCCAGAGGATGGGCTGTTCATGATTTTTTTTTTTTCCTGCTTCTTATCACAGCGGTTCCTTCCTTCCGACAACTTTGCTGATAAATTTAGTCCTTCCTATTGGGCTGTGGTTCCAAGCTTTCTTAACACATTTTTATGGAAAGTGGTGTGCTTTAATAGCTTTGATGTTGAGGGCTATTTGAGATAAAGGCTGCAGTTTGCTGGTCTAAATCCCATTCACACAATCTCAGTTGCAAACACCCTTATCCATGGTCATCCAGAATGTAATAACACACAGTTTCACAGCTGATTTCTTCCCATCCCAGCTCTTCAAGGTGGTGGCTCTGGTTTGGGGCAGCTCAGAGGGATTTGAGTGTGTGTGATACTCTAGTGAGACTCTAGGATAACTGACCAAATGGTGCTTCTAAAAACATTCAGCTTTTAAGAAATATTCCATACATAGTATGTTATTTGTCTCTCTCAGCTGCCTCTTTAAAGGCATCATATTTGAAGCCGCTGGTCTGAAGGTAGCAAATAACAGCAAAATAACAGCTACTTTCATCCGTCCTGTGCCTCGTGGTGTGTAAAACACTTTCAAAGAGCAGTGGCTCTTTTCTAGGCTGAGTTGTGGCAATTTTCTAATCAGTTGAAACATGAGCCAGTGGATATGTCATTCAGCTAAAGCCAGAGATATTCCTTTTACTGTGCTTTTATCAGTTCATATTCAACAAATTAAGTCATCTTTAATGATTTCATTGTATCACAGTTTATGCTAATTTATGTTGGAGCTTGAGGTGGCAATAGCTCCTATAACTTTTACTGTCTGTTTTTAAGCCCTTTTCTTCCATCTAGTCTTTCCCTTGGTTAAAAACATGTATGACTGACTCATGTTGCTATATGGTAGAGACCGCCACTACATTGTAAAGCAATTGTCTTCCAGTGGGGGGGGGGGGGGAAGTTGATTATAAAGCTAGCCATCAGAAAACCAAGTATTAACAGAAACCATTTTTTAAGGAAGCCTTACTCACACTTGCATGGATCAGTTCTGGAGCTCGGATTTTTGTGGACAGTTTTGGTTCCATGGATTTGTAGAGCTGGGGGAGCCCAGGAGCGCACAGCCAGCGGGTTCCCTCCCCGACTCCACCTCCCTGGCCCAAGCCAGGGCATCTCCTTTCTCCCTGCTCCCTCCCAGTGATGCTTCCCTCTGCTCCTCTCTTCCTTCTCCTCCAGGCCTCTGTCAATCTCTTTTATTCCCAACATCTCCAAACAAACAAACATTAAACACACACACAGATGCACACGCCTGGGCTGGAGTTTGTGAGCCCGGTGCTCACGCGTGAAATTGGGGCACCCAGCCCACCCGTCACCGGTATTATTCTGGGCACCTGTTGCTGGAGTGATGATGATACAGGATGAGATTCAAAGTGTTCCCAGTGTTGCCCCCACAGATGCGTGATTCACTCCAGCTACAGAAAGAGGGCATTTCTTCAGTTATAAACAAAAACCCTATTTCCCTTGATAGCAGTCAATGAAACAGTGAAGCCTGAAGGACAGGACATGGGAGGGATCTGGGCCCCCAGGGTCCCACCCCGGCTCTGCCTGGAGTGGCCACATGCTCCACGTGGGACACTGGTCCCCCTTACTCTTTCTGATGCTTTTCGATCGAGGATGCTTGGAGTTGTCTGGTTGTCACTATGATTAGGGGATTCTGTCTTCAGGGGACAGGATTCCCCATGTCCTGAAATCCACAGTCCTACCTGGGAAGGACCCAAATGTCAATGGCCTCCATGTTGAAAAATATTGGGTAGAGTACCTCTAGGTTTCTTTCTAAACTTAAAATTCTGTGATTATCCTGCATCGAACATAGACTGGTGATTCGTTTCTGGATACAGGATGCTTGGAGCTGGTGCACGGGGATGATCCAGAGAGATGATATGGGGTGGGAGGTGGGAGGGGGGTTCATGTTTGGGAACTCATGTACACCTGTGGTGTGGATTCATGTCAATGTATGGCAAAACCAATACAGTATTGTAAAGTAAAATAAAGTAAAAAAAAAATTCTGTGATTAGAAATTAGGGATACTTCTTGAACAATGAAAATGAGAAATGATTAAGCTAAGTATAAATATTTCCCAAGTTTAAAAACCAATGTATTTATATGTTTATTCATTAAAGGATGCATTTAAAAATTATCACTCTTAAAAATTGAAGAGCAAAAAGTTAAAGGATGAAAAATAATAAGATCTATGGAAGTGAATGAATGATACACTGAGAGAAGATATACCATCTGAGGTCCCAGAAAGATTCTACTGAATGGGCACATACTACATATATCCACCTTTTGTGTGCAAAGCATGACTTATCCCATCGAAGGGGCACAGTCTAGATGGAAAAGAGCCAACCGACAGAAAATGCAACAATCAGGGCAGGACAAAGGCAGGGACGGAGATGCGCATAGTGTTAATATAAGCCATGGAAGGACTTGAGGGCAAGGCCACCAGAGAAGCGGTGAATGGAAAGAAAGGGGAGCAAGGGCGTTTGAAAGACAGGAACAGAAATGGGAGAGAGGAATGAAAACATCTGTGGGTCTCCGTCAGGGACAGGAATAAACATTCTGCCCTACTTTATCCCACTTAATCCTCATCGTGGTCCTGGGATGGAAGAGTTATCATCACCATCTTACAGACAAATATACTGAGGTTTTATGAATTGATGAAAAGCTACACAAACAAGTAAATGATGGTAGGTTCAGGAGAGGAGAGCGTTTCAGGAATTGTGTGGTTTGCTGCTCTGTACCGGGTCCCTATTTTCCTAGGAGAGTACTTATCTTTTTACTTTTTAATGACTGTTTTTAAATATTGTGCTAAAATACACATCGCACAAAGTTCACTAGCATGAGCACTTTATCGTGTAAATTCCATGATGTTAAGTACATTCACACCGTTGTGAAGCCATTGCCACCATCGTCTCCAGGAGATTCTCATCCTGCAAAACTCTGACCCTTTGCACCTGTTAAACACCACTTCTCATTCCCCTTCCCCAAGCCCTTGGTAACCACCAGCCTACTTTCTGCCTCTGTATTCACTGCTCTTGGGACCTCACATAGGTGGATTCACAGTACTTTTCCTTCTAGGTTCACACATGAATCCAGATTTTGCTTATGCAGTCATCTGCCAGTGGATGCTTGGGCTGCTTCCGCTTCAATCTATTGTGAATGACACTGCTGTTAACATAGGGGTGCAAGCATCTGTTTGAATCTCCACTTTCAATTCTTGTGGGTACCCAGAAGCAAAATCGATGGATCATAGGGAATTCTATATTTAATTTTTAGAGGAACTGTCATATCACTGTCCACAGTGGCTGCACCGATTTACAGTCCTACCAGCAAGGCACCAGGGTTCCAGTTTCTCCATAATGGTTTTGCGTTTTTTTTTTTTTTTTTTGGTTGTTGTTGTTTGGTTGGTTGCATATTTGAAAATGGTCATATTGATGGGTGTGAAGAACTATCTCATCGTGGTTAGAGTTTCATGATTTTTAAAAACTCCTTATGTGGGGAGGCTGTTAGTTCTGGCTTATTTTCTCTCTCATCTTCTTCTCTCTTAGGTCTCCTGGGTCCTCCCATTCAGCTTTGATCAACACCCCCAGATTGACCACCTCTTGGATTCCATGCTCCTGTCTTCATTTCCTGCGACCTTCCTGGCATATTCTAATTCTCTCTGATATCAAGGGAATAAACCTTTTGTGCACACAACAATTCTACTCTTTAATCTACATCTAGATCAATCCTAAAAGCCCCAGACAGGACCCATGGAAATAACATCAGAGTTTAAATCACAAGTCTCAGTATAAGGTCAGACATAGCAGATTTTCCTGTACACTCACCAAGTTTTCAGTATTTATTAAACAGATATGTAATGCCCATAAAAATTGGGTCACATTTCACCTATTGCAGAGGGAAAGAAAAAGAAAACCCTTTCTGATGGCCTCTCTATGAGTTGCTGCAGGAAGAATTAGCCATCAAGTTGAGTATTACACATAAAACAGCAATAAATATGATATTCATAACCCGAAATGAATCTCATCAACCATTTACGAAGAACACCCAGTTTATTTAATGGAGTTGTATTAATACATTGCTGGGCAGATAATGGCTCCAGACTGCTTGTTTTAATGAGATGTCTGCCATTGGGTAGACATTCAGCCTTACTTTCATAAGCCTACTGAGAAGATGGGATATTTCAGTCCTTTTCCTTCCTTGTGTGAAATAAAAGAAATAAGTCAGAAACCTCCATGCTGAAAGGTGCTGGAAACGATTTATTTAGAGAATTGAGTCACACATAGCTACCCATGTTTTTCTGTGAAACCCAGTTCATTCTGCGTACTCCTACCTTCCAGTCTTCAGCAGAGAAGGGTTTGTCGTAAGGGACCAGCGGTGTTAAGAAATCCTGCCTACTGAGACGCAGGAAGGTGAAAGTGTTAGTCGCTCAGTCGTGTCTGACGCTTCGTGACCCCATGGACTATATAGCTCACCAGGCTCCTCTGTACTGGAGTGGGTTGTCATTTCCTTCTCCAGTGAGACACTGAGATACATACCTGTGAGGGATTTACTACCTCAATGGCTCTGAGCTCTTCCAGGGAGCCAGCTTCCACCCATAAGTGACATTTTCACCAAAGCTCTGCTTATACACCAAACAAATATCAACTGTGTAAGTCAGTCAGTTCAGTCGCTCAGTCATGTCTGACTGTTTGCGACCCTATGAATCGCAGCATGCCAGGCCTTCCTGTTCATCACCAACTCCCGGAGTTCACTCAGACTCACGTCCATCAAGTCGGTAATGCCATCCAGCCATCTCATCCTCTGTCGTCCCCTTCTTCTCCTGCCCCCAATCCCTCCCAGCATCAGAGTCTTTCCCAATGAGTCAACGCTTAGCATGAGGTGGCCAAAGTACTGGAGTTTCAGCTTTAGCATCATTCCTTCCAAAGAACACCCAGGATCGATCTCTTTTAGAATGGACTGGTTGGATCTCCTTGCAGTCCAAGGGACTCTCAAGAGTCTTCTCCAACACCACAGTTCAAAAGCATCAATTCTTCAGCGCTCAGCTTTCTTCACAGTCCAACTCTGACATCCATACATGACCAATGGAATAAAACCATAGCCTTGCCTAGACGGGCCTTTGTTGGCAAAGTAATGTCTCTGCTTCTGAATATGCTATCTAGTTTGGTCTTAACTTTCCTTCCAAGGAATAAGCGTCTTTTAATTTCATGGCTGCAATCACCATCTGCAGTGATTTTGGAGCCCCCCAAAATAAAGTCTGACACTGTTTCCCCATCTATTTGCCATGAAATAATGGGACCAGATGCCATGATCCTAGTTTTCTGAATGTTGAGCTTTAAGCCAACTTTTTCACTCTCCTCTTTCACTTTCATCAAGAGGCTTTTTAGTTTCTCTTCACTTTCTGCCATAAGGGTGGTATCATCTGCATATCTGAGGTTATTGGTATTTCTCCCAGAAATCTTGATTCCAGCTTGTGCTTCTTGCAGCCCAGTGTTTCTCATGATGTACCTGCATATAAGTTAAATAAGCAGGGTGACAATATACAGCCTTGGCGTACTCCTTTTCCTATTTGGAACCAATCTGTTGTAGCTCCTCCCAAATACCCTGGGGTGCATTTTCAAGATTCAGGAACCCTTTGGAATCTGGTTAATGTTAAAAGCTTGGCTTTTCCCCCCCAGAATTATGAAGGCCAGAGCTTGAAAAGCCAGCAAAAACAAACAAACAAAAAAACTGCAGTGAATATTAGATTATCGTGTTGATCTTTCGAAAGTCAGTGAAGGTTTTGTTCTCTGGACATAGTTTTGTTTTGACTAAATTTTTGCTCCATGTCATCTCCATATCTTTCTGACTTTCTAGAATGCCATGTCTTCCTAGAATGCCATTCCATTATCATCCCAAATGTATTCTGGAGGGAAAACTAATCTCTAGTTACTTTCGATTTTTGGAAGGACATCCTCCAGAATGGTCAGAAATAAGTTCCTTTGGTTTTATAAGCTATCAGCCTATGTTGTTCTGTTACAGACACGTTCCAATGGCTTCCCCTGCTTCAGATTTGTTCTCTGCAACTGGAATGACCTTCTTAACGGACAAAATGCTCCCCTCCTTCCCTCCAGCATCCTCCCTCTCTTTCAAAGTCCTCCAGTAGGTGACCATCCACAGAGAACCAAGCCCTTTCTTCTCCCTGGGGCCTCCAAGAGTCTCAGGAGCTGCCCTCTTTCCACCTCTGCAGTGTCCTGTCTCCCTAGGCCGTGGCATCTAGATCAGTTTGTCTCTAGAAGCCCCATCGCCACACATTTTCTTCCTTGCAGAAAGCTCAGCTGAAATCATCTTGTTCATTTATATGTTGATTGCTTTCTCTCTCTCTTTCCATTAAAAATAGAAGCCCAACCTTGACTGAGTTGTTTACAACTCATGTCCAGAATAGAAACTGGTGCATGAAAGGTCATCAGTAAATAATTCTTGAATGAATGGTTAAACAAGTGCCGAACTGGCTGGTTTGGTTTGGTTTGCAGAGTCACTGGGCTGAGGTATGAGGAATGGAGAAATCTCCCAAACGTTCCTTGGAACTCACTCTTGCAAATTTAATGGCCACCATGCTTTCTCTCTTTCTTGACCTCGGTGTTAAAGGTCTTACATGGACTCAGTGGGGATCACTGCTCTACATCAAGTTGAAATTGGGCTCCAGGCTTATGATGTTGAGGTCAGAGGAGACATGCCCACCCTTCTTTTCCACAGACTTTATCTGAGAGTGTTGATCAGGGGAGATGATCAGCTTTTCCCTGGTTGTGGACTGGTGGTTTGGGTACCATACTCACCTGTGCAGGGACCCCAGCCCTGTGAAAGGTGAGCAATGCTGGAAAAGGATCCAGGTTCCAGAAACTTTGAAGGACCTCAAACACACTTCACCTGAGACCATCTCCTTGCTCACATTCCCTGCTTGGGAAAGAGGTTCTTTCCCTCTGAGTTAGGAATAAGAATCGCCAGCCATACAGGAGACTTGGGTTTAATCCCTGGGTCAAGAAGATCCCTTGCAGAAGGAAATGGCAACCCACTCCAGTATTCTTGACTGAAAAAAATCTCTTGGACAGAGGAGTCTCTCGGGCTACAGTCTATGTGGTCGCAAAAGAGTCGGACACAACTTAGCAACTACTCACACACACACAGAAATTAAGATGCTTCTCCACTGACTCTGAAAGCAGATGTGTATAAGTTGATGGGGACAGTTGATACAACATACTAACAATTAGGCTGAGAGCCAATAAAATATAGATCTCAAAAACCACACTGACAAATGTCTAACCTACCATGGTTTTCTATAAAGAGAGAAAATCTGTCTGTTTCTGGGACCTGCATCTCTCGAGAGAATTGCAGCTTTCCTTGTAATCTGAATTCTCTCACATTGCTGCATGCTTGTTTTATTTTATTTTGAGTCTCTTGGAAATCTGGAACGTGCTAAGTCATGATGACCACTGGCGTATTTGGAGCAGTTATGAGAAAAAGGTGAAGTTGTATCTTACTGAATCAGGAGTTGTGGATTTGGGGTGACTCTACAAATTGTCCCTCAGAAAGGGACACATTTTTGGACCAGAGAGGTAATATTAGTGTATACCCCAATGCCCCAGTCCTGGGCAAATCACTGTATAGGGCTGCCCTGTAACAATAGGCTAGTTAGTGCACACTGGCAAGCCACTGTCAGAATTGAGGAGTGTCTCAGATGCAAAGCAAGAATTCTAATTGAATGGAAGAAAGTTTAGAACTATGGCATTAGATAACATTATTGCTATTTGTCAGGACTTCCCTGGTGGCTCAGTTAGTAAAGAATCTGCCTGCAATGCAGTAGACCCAGGTTCGATCCCTGGATTGTGGAGATCCCCTGGAGAAGGGAACGGCAACCCACTCCAGTAATCTTGTCCAGAGAATTCCATGGACAGAGGAGCCTGGCAAGCTACAGCCCATGGCATCGCAAAGAGTCAGATAGAACTGAGCGACTAATACGCACAGGGTTTTTTGTCAAGTGACTTTTATTTATTTGTGTCTCTGTTAAGTAAATTTCTTTTATATTTTTTATTTTAAAACTTTTGTCTATATTTAGATACAGTCCCCGTGAAGCACGAGGGGACTGGTTTTCCAGAAAATTGAGCTCCTTTTTAACATCTCAGGACTGTGTGTTTGGAGTCAGGCTGCCTCAGGCTCTAACCCTCATGCTACAAGTTGTGCCATTTATTTTAAACTCCCGGCCACACTTACATTGCTGGGGAAACAACTCATTCCTACGTCAGTACAGGGGCTTGGATGCAACAGCCCTGGCGGGCGTTAATTAATGCAGCCCCTGCCCTCTGTGTAGCATTAGGAAATGTTCGTGTCTTCTCTTTTCCTCCTTTCCCCAACACTTTTCTCTGCTCATGAGCTGGCTCACCCGGCTAGACTCTGTTTGTTCTCACCACGCAGCCTTTAGAGAATTCTGTACTGTCATTGGCCTAGGTGACTGTTCTAGAACTTTACTTTCTTTTCCAACTTTCATTTTCATCCCTCTGAAATCCACCCCAATGCTGCTGTCACAGTTCAGCATTCTAAAGTTTAAGTTTTGCTGCTTGCTAGATTTGGAAACTTGTCTGTTAGTTCTCAGCTGTCCTGGTGAAGATCCAAACTCCTCCACATAGCTGTTCAGACCCTTCCAGGCTCCTTCTACCCGTTCAACATAATTTTCAGTCTCTCCTTCCACATTCACCAAGTTCAGTCTTCACCCGCAGTTCTGACCAGAAGGTTCTTCTCTTTCTTCTTTTTGTTTTTGACATCAAACACATGTATCCTGCGAGGTAAGACTGGGGTTCTTTTGCCTTTGTGCCCTCCATGCATTTCAGTTCAGTTCAGTTCAGTCACTCAGTCATGTCAGACTCTGTGACCCCATGGACCACAGCACACCAGGCCTCCCTGTCCATCACCAACTCTCAGAGTTTACTCAAACTCATGTCCATTGAGTTGGTGATGCCATCCAACCATCTCATCCTCTGTAATCCCCTTCTCCTCCTGCCTTCAATCTTTCCCAGCATCAGGGTCTTTTCAAATGAGTCAGTTCTTTGCATCAGGTAGCCAAAGTACTGGAACTTCAGCTTCTGCATCAATCCTTCCAATGAACACTCAGGACTGATTTCCTTTAGGATGCACTGATTGGATCTCCTTACAGACCAAGGGACTCTCAAGAGTCTTTTCCAAAACCACAGTTCAAAAGCATCAATCCTTTGGCATTGAGCTTTCTTTGTAGTACAACTCTCACATCCATACATGGCTAATGGAAAAACCATAGCCTTGACTAGATGGACATTTGCTGGCAAAGTAATATCTCTGCTTTTTAATATGCTGTCTAGGTTGGTCATAACTTTTCTTCCAAGGAGCAAGTGTCTTTTTAATTTAATGGCTGAAGTCACCATCTGCAGTGATTTTGGAACCCAAGAAAATAATGTCTGTCACTGTTTCCATTGTTTCCCCATTCCCCACCTATCTTCCATGCAGTGATGGGACAAAATGCCATAATCTTCATTTTTTGAATATTGAGCTTTAAGCCAGTTTTTTCACTCTCCTCTTTCACCCTCATCAAGAAGCTCTTTAGTTCCTCTTCACTTTCTGCCATTAGAGTGGTGTCATCTGCATGTCTGAGGGTATTGATATTTCTCCAGACAATCTTGATTCCAGCTTGTGCTTCATCCAGCTCAGCGTTTCTCATGATGTACTCTGCATATAAATTAAATAAGCAGGGTGACGATATACAGCCTTGATGTACTCCTTTCCCGATTTGGAGCCAGTCTGTTGTTCCATGTCCAGTTCTAACTGTTGCTTCCTGACCTGCATATAGGTTTCTCAAGAGGCAGGTTAGGTGGTCTGGTATTCCTATCTCTTTCACAATTTTCCAGTTTGTTGTGATCCACACAGTCAAAGGCTTTGGCATAGTCAAGAAAGCAAAAATGGATGTTTTTCTGGAACTCTCTGGCTTTTCTGATGATCCAGCAGATGTTGGCAATTTGATCTCTGGTTCCTCTGCCTTTTCTAAAACCAGCTTGAACATCTGGAAATTCACAGATCATGTACTGTTGAAGCCTGGCTTGGAAAATTTTGAGCATTACTTTACTAGCGTGTGAGATGAGTACAATTGTGCGGTAGTTTGAGCAATCTTTGGCATTGCCTTTCTTTGGGATTAGACCGAAAACTAACCTTTTCCAGTTCTGTGGCCACTGCTGAGTTTTCCAAAGTTGCTGGCATATTGAGTGCAACACTTTCACAGCATCATCATTCAGGATTTGAAAGAGTGCAACTGGAATTCCATCACCTCCACTAGCTTTGTTCGTAGTGATGCTTCCTAAGGCCCACTTGACTTCACCTTCCAGGATGTCTGGTTCTAGGTGAGTGATCACACCATTGTGATTATCTGGGTCATGAAGATCTTTTTTGTGTAGTTCTGTGTATTCTTGCCACCTCTTCTTAATGTCTTCTGCTTCTGTTAGGTCTACCATTTCTCTTCTTTGATGTACCCATTTTTGCATGAAATAGTCCCTTGGTATCTCAATTTTCTTGAAGAGGTCTCTAGTCTTTCCCATTCTGTTGTTTTCCTGTATTTTTTTCCCATTGATCACTGAGGAAAGCTTTCTTATCTCTCCTTGCTATTCTTTGGAACTGTGTATTCAAATGGGTATATCTTTCCATTTCTCCTTTGCTTTTTGCTTCTCTTCTTTTCACAGCTATTTGTAAAGCTTCCTCAGTCAGCCATCTTGCTTTTTTGCATTTCTTTTTCTTGGAGATGATCTTGATCCCTGCCTCCTGTACAATATCATGAACCTCCAACCATAATTCTTCAGGCACTCTATCATATCTAATCCCATGAATCTATTTCTCACTTCCACTGTATAATCGTAAGGGATTTGACTTAGGTCATACCTGAATTGTCTAGTGGTTTTCCCTTCTTTCCTCAATTTAAGTCTGAATTTGGCAATAAGAAGTTCATGATCTGAGCCACAATCAGCTCCCAGTCTTGTTTTTGCTGATTGTATAGAGCTTCTCCATCTTTGGCTGCAAAGAATATAATAAATCTGATCTTGGTATTGACGATCTATTGGTGTCCATGTGTAGAGTCTTCTCTTGTGTTGTTGGAAGAGCGTGTTTGCTAGGAGCAGTGCATTCTCTTGGCAAAACTCTATTAGCCTTTGCCCTGTTTCATTCTGTATTCCAAGGCCAAATTTGCCTATTACTCCAGGTGTTTCTTGACTTCTTATTTTTGCATTCCAGTCTCCTAAAATGAAAAGAACATCTTTTTTGAATGTCAGTTCTAGAAGGTCTTGTAGGTCTTCATAGAACCATTGAACTTCAGCTTCCTCAGCATTACTGGTTGGGGCATAGACTTGGATTACTGTGATATTGAATGGTTTGCCTTGGAAATGAACAGAGATCATTCTGTCATTTTTGAGGTTGCATCCAAGTACTGCATTTTGAACTTTTTTTTTTGATTATAATGGCTACTCCATTTCTTCTAAGGGATTCTGGCCCACAGTAGTAGATATAATGGTCATCTGAGTTAAATTCACCCATTCCAGTCCATTTTAGTTCACTAGTCTTTACACCCCAGATTTTACCTCCTAAGCACTACTCTCTCTTCTACTAATCTTGTGAGCTCCTTGATGGCAAGGACTAAGTTTTCTTTCTTGTTTTTTCACTCACTCCTGTACTGAGCAAACATCACCCCAAAACAGGCATGAACCACTGAAAGAGTTGACATGGAACCCGCTATTATCCTGGTCCAGAACAAAGCCCACTGGCAAGCTGGAGGAGCAGACCCTACCTGATGTGCCCTTGCAGCCCTTTCACTTTATTTCCACCTCTTCTCTTTGTGGTCACACCATAGTTTTGACCCCCTTTTATATTTAATATGTTGTTGGCAGGAAAATCACATCATCAGCTTTATTTTCACCTACTGCAAATATTTCTTTGGTGTCTACTATGTGCTACTGAGGAAGCCTGCATGAACAAAACCTGTTCCAAAGCATTGCTTTGTGGTACTTGTGTGGCATCATTAGACTGGTGCATAGAGAGTATTATGTGGCTTTGGAGGAGCAGATTGGTTTATAGGCAAAGTGAATGACCTTGAGTGACCGTATAATATTTGCTTTTATCTCTCTGAGTTATTGTTTAGCTTCTTTCTTTTTTTTAAAGATTATTTTTTGATGTGAACAATGTTTAATGTCTTTTATTGAATTCATTACAGTATGGCTTCTGTTCTATGTTTTGAATTTTTGGCCCCAAGGCTTGTGGGGTCTTAGCCCCCTGACCAGGGATTGAATCTGCAGCCCCTGCTTTGGAAGGTGATGTCTTAACCACTGGACCCCCAGGGAAGTCCTGGCTTATCTCTTTATCCTGCTTTTTAAACTGGTCAAAAATGTTTGCCAAATTGCCGAGTCTACACAATCATGGTAATAGCAGGCTTACAACAGCAAACAAGCTCTGGGATAGATATCAGTGTCTCCACACAGCAAAGGTTTATTTCTTGCTCATCTCCTGGTCTGGGAAGAGTTGAGATTCTCCTGCGGGCTCTCCTCTGAGCAGAAGAGTCCCACTGTGGATCCTCTTGCAGTTAAGTCATCGGAGCCCTTAGCTCCCCAGGATGAAAGTGTGGTGAAGAAGGCCAACCTTGTAAGTGGCTGGCTTTGTTTCTGCTCACTTCCCACTGGCCTGACCCCAGTCTCCTGGACCCAACCTAACTGAGAGGGGCCCCAAGAAGCCAAGAGCACGTGGCTATTTGGTAAACACCAAGAGTAACTCCTGCACTGAGATATTGTGAATTTAGCCAGAAGAAATAATCAGGTATGTGCTTTGCAGATTGTGGAACACTATGCCAGATTCTAAAGGTAGCAAGATAGGATATTAAAAGGGAGGAGAAAGAACTTCCATTTCAGCCTCTACCACTAAATGGTGAATGTATTAGGTAGGTCACACAGCATGTGTAGATTTCAGCTTTCTCACTGGCAAAGGGAAGATGTTGGACTTAATGAAGTACAAAGTCCAGTTTAGCTTTAAAACTCTTCTTTCTAGGAGCTTGCAATTCAGTTGGAAATATGAAATGAAACAAAGCAACACTCTGTTAAAACATTTAGAATTCCTAAGTGCAGATACAATCAGAACAGAGCTGGTTTCACCAGCTGGTGGGGTACCATTTATTATAAACAAAAGGGCTTCATGCTCCCTCTGCCAAATCACAGTGGTGTGTTTAAATACTAGCAGTATTTCACACTCTCATGTTTCATTTATTTTATTTTCCCAGAGCTTGACTTTTTCCTTTATGCTTGCAGTAGGATGATTTTCTTTATTTGTAACATGTGCAGATTCTTTGAATAAGTTTAAGCTATGGTAGGAGTCAGCAATTGTGTGTGTGTGTGTGTGTGTGTGTGTGTGTGTGTGAGAGAGAGAGAGAAGGGCCAGCCATTTCAATAACCATTTTAGTCTTTACAGTGCACGCAATCTCTTTGCAATCTCTTTACAGTGCATGTAATCTCAGAGATAGGTACTTATCTCTGTGGTTTCCCTCAAAGGCATCTGAGAACAACATGTAAATATATGGTCATGGCTGTTTTAAATAAAACTTTATTTACAAAAACAGAATATGGGCTAGTGTGGCCACAGTTTACACACTGCTGATCTAGGGTCTTGGATATTAAACTCTTCAACTTTCATCTACATAGCAGATTATATGCTATTTCCATCCTTGCTCTGTGTATTAACAATGAAATGTATATTTTAGGATGACTTTCAGACAGTGTCAATTTGGAAGTTCTTTAGGATACTTTGCTACCAATTCTATCACCCAAAGTATAAAACAAATAAGTGGCTTAAAGCACCACACACTTTTTAACTCACAGTTTCTGAGGTCAGGAAATGTGACAGGTCTTGGCTGGATGTCCTAGCACAGTAGCCCTGATGGGGTGCAGTCAAATCTGCTGTATTACCTGGGCCTAGTCCTCCTAGGGTCCGCCTCGGACAGGTTCTGCAGTGGCTGTTGGCAGAACTCGATTCCCAGGGACAGCTGGACGGAGGCCTCAACTCCTTGCCAGGTGTGCGGCTCACGGCGCTCTTGCTGGCCTCACCTCAATGGGGCCAGAGTAAGAAGATGCAAGTGCCAGTGCTGGCACCTCTGCCCAGAAAGGCACCCCTCCTGCAGGAGAGGGGTCATATCAACGTGACCACCGTAGGTGAGGACCACTGGGGCACCTCTGGCAGCTAACCACCACAAGGGCCAACCTATTCTTAGGGTAGTTTAAAACAAGGCTTTATTCGGTGAGCATGAATTTTTCAAGGGCCAGTTTATACAACTCCTGAAGGTGCAAACAACCAAGACACCCCATTGTTCAATCACTGGTGTAACTGAGTTTCTACGTGAAAAGAAGTTTTGAATTCTAAAATGTAGCGTGTTTCTGTGATAAAAATCACTTAATTAAATGCTTCCCTAGAAAGGCATAAATAAACTTTTTTTCCTAGAGTGGGTTCTTCTGCCAATAGTTTTCTGTGATCAGCTAGCTGGCGTACAGCTACATGTATAAAGGAGACAGAACACTACACCTGACAAACAGCAGGCAACTTTTCATTACCTCCACTGACCAATTTTTCCAGTGTGCCAAGGGACACTTAGCCCGCGTGAGAGACTGGATTCCATCCTAGCCTTTCATAATCAAAGGGACATTCATTTCTTACACGTTAAATGCCAAAACATCATCTCAGAAAATAAAGCCAAAGAAGGAAAAACAGAAAAAAGGGCTGGCTACAGAAATCTTGCAGCCAGATTGTGAGATAAAGCTAACCTTATACAGTTTGCAAAACACTGGCATTTCATCATGTTTTATTTATGGAATTCATTAAAGTGGGATGCTAATCTATCATGCACTAAAAGAGATGCTGTAACCAGTCCTCAGGAACATCTGGGCCATGAACCCTGAGGTAGCAGGTGAATCAGCTGCCTCAGCATGAAGCTTACCAGCCGGGGGTGACTGGTGAGTGTTTCCCTTTCATTTCCAGATTCTGCCGGGACCTACCCCCGGCGCAGAAGACACTCAGCTGGTATGAATAGAAGCCCTTATTTCTTCTATGACTGTACACTCCTGTGGAAACAATGATTATTTTTATTAGACCCTGAAGGAGTCCGTTTCCTCAGACATGGCAGAGGCACCTGTTAAATCATTCAGCATCAGAAAGGTTAAATATTTATCTCTGGATGTATTATGATAATATGCCTCCCAGATTCAGCTCCTCTAGGCAGAATTGGCTCCCACAGGTCAACCGATGAAGCCTTTGGAAATCTGAATGGCATTCCCGTGATGGCAGCATTTTCTTTGGTCAAAGACCTGCAGGCTGGACACGCAGCTGTCTGGTGGGGAGGGTGGTCAGAGCAAACCAGAGGCTCTCTCCCATCACTGGCGGGGATGCAGCCTCAGGAGGCTTTATGCTGCCCTTACCACCCATGAGTGAACATTCTGGACCCCACACAAGACTAGGCTGTCTGTAGCTCTGTGTCCTGTCAGAGATGAAGTCCAAGTTCGCTTGGAACGCAAGGTTCTCCATCGTCCAACTCTCATCTACTTTCTCCTGGGGTCTTCCTCCACCTCACTGCTTGTGATCTGGGAAGACAGCCCACTTAAATTCTTCTCACACATTCCTTTGTCTTTCAGCTCTTAGTCTCTGCCAAGAATGAGCTCTCATTTCTCCTCAAAGCAATCAACTTTTGGTCGGCATTTAAAACTGACTCAAATCTCAGGTTCTCTGTCCACATTTCCTAGAAGATGCACCCCCTCCAATGACCTTCTGCTCTTTTTTTTATATGTATTTATGTGCATATCTTACCTGATGGACTTCCAGGGTTAGGACTCTCTTCTTTGTCTCTGACCACAGAGCCTGGAACAGAGTAGAAGCTCAATAAATACGCATTGAGTGAATGAGTTAATATGATCAGTGGAAATGGCACAGAGACACTCAGCAACATTAAAGGCAATAATGAACTTAATGATGATAACGATATTGAATAACAGTGGTGAAAAGTGTGAGAAATTCCACTGAGGACAGATGATTTCATATATCTGTGATGTCATCTAGCTGCAGGAGATTTTGCCTCAACTGCAGTGAATGAAGTTATGCCATCAGAAAAGTGGTGATACTGATCATCTATACTGGGCTCTGAGGGGACTGAGAAACACCTTTTACAATCAGATTTTGCCCCTACGCTCTCTTAGGGCTGGCAGATCTGTGACATCTTCCCATCACACTCTTCTACCATCATTTGCTCTTAATTTCTCTTGCTTTTTGCTCTGATTTTTATTTTCTAATTTTAATTGTAGTGTAGTTGATTTACAACATTGTGCAAGTCTCAGGTGTTTAGCAAAGTGACTCAGATATATGTCTCCATACATATTTTCCATTATAAACTTTTACAAAATTTTGAATATAGTTCCCTGTGCGATACAGTAAATCCTTGCTGTTTATTTTATGTGTAGTGGTTTGTGTCTGTACATTTCATGCTTCTAATTTATCCACCACCATTTCCCCTTTGGTAACCAAAAGTTTGATTTCTATGTCTGTAAGTCTATTTCTGTTTTGTACATAGATACATTTGTATTGTAGTTCAGATTCTACATATAAGTTTCTCTGTCTGACTTCATACTACATTCTTTAGAGTCATTCATTTGTTGCAAATAACAATATTTCATTCTTTTCTATGGCCAATATTTCATTATATATGCATATATATATGTGTATATGTATATGCTGCTGCTACTGCTGCTGCTGCTAGGTCACTTCAGTCGAGTCCAACTCTGTGCGACCCCGTAGACGGCAGCCCACCAGGCTCCCCTGTCCCTGGGATTCTCCAGGCAAGAACACTGGAGTCGGTTGCCATTTCCTTCTCCAATGCATGAAACTGAAAAGTGAAAGTGGAGTCGCTCAGTCGTGCCCTACTCTTAGCGACCCCATGGACTGAGGCCCACCAGGCTTCTCCGTCCATGGGATTTTCCAGGCAAGAGTGCTGGAGTGGGGTGTCATTGCCTTCTCCGGAAAAGCTGAGCATTTCCCTCTTAAACTTTCACATGAGAAACATTGGTGGTAGTGGGGGGGGGGGGGCGCCGGGTAAAAGTGTTTGCCAGGCAATGAGTCACCTTGCAGTGCAATTTAAGACAAGCAATGCTGGACCTTTTCAGTAACCTGCCCCAGTGGCAGAACTTCCTTTTTTTTTCATGCCAGAGAAAGCAAAATTAAACTTCTGCTTCTTTGTACCATCAAAAATTCTGGAGAATGGCACATGAGAAGAATATGTATACACACACACACACACACATTATATGGGGCTTACCTGGTGGCTCAGCAGTAAAGAATCCCCCTGCAACTCGGGAGCTGCAGGAGATGTGGGTTAGATCCCTGGGTGAGGAAGATCCCCTGGAGGATGGCATGGCAACCCGCCCCAGTATTCTTGCCTGGAGAATCCCATGGACAGAGGAACCTGGTGGGCTACAGTCCATAGGGTCACAAGGAGTCAGACATGACTGAAGTGACTTAGCACACAGGCAGACATACACTATATATATATATATATATATATATATATATATATATATATAAAATACATACACTATATATATATATAAAATGTATACATATATACATATATGTATAATATATACATATACGCCATAGCTTCTCAAACCAACCATCTCTCCTTGGGCATTTGAGTTGTTTCTATAAACATTTGAGCTGTCTTCTATGTCTGTGAGTCCGCTTCTGCTACCGTAAGTCTCCTAGTACTGGCATCACATCATGTAGTGAAGATGTGGTGGCCACACCAGGCTTGTGGGCTGGAGCCCAGACCCAGTGCTTCCTGCACCCTTTGCATCTGGGTGAGGCAGCGCATCTGTCCTCCTGTGACTCAGAGGGCAAGGCAAGAAATGACTCATCCTAGAGGAGAAGGGACTTGGGCAGAGCTTTTGACACATATGCCTTCCTACACATCACTCCCGCTGAGCTCCCTGGAGGCCGTGTGATGTTGGTCTGTGACAGGGAGCCGCAGCAGGGCTGTTCCCATCGCTGTTGTGGGCATTCAGGTGCCTTTATGAGCAGAGCACGCCCGGAACTACTGGGGCGTCTACCTGCTGTCACACTCCATTAGCTCCAGCGATCACCCCTGTTTGTGCATTGACATGTCTATATGAGGGGCTCACAGGGGTGGGGCGTGCCAGATGTGGGGACCATGGCTCCCTCCTAGCCTCGCCCACCTGCCCTCTCTGGGACTTGGGTTCTTGTGCTGTACATGTCGTGATCAAACTGGAAAGTCTGTGGGTCCCAGGGGTCGGTGATTCTAAGGTGTTCCCTGCATTGATGTGCCTGTGAGCAAGAAGAGGAGTCAGTGTGTGTGTGGGGGATCTTTATAAAGGCAGTCCATGTATGTATTCTTTTTCAGATTCTTTTCCTTGATTGGTTGCTGCAAGATATTGAGTGTAGTTCCCTGTGCTGAACACACAGTGGGTCCTGGTTGGTTGTCTATTCTCTATATAGTGGTGGATACGTTCATCTCAAACTCCTGATATATCCCTCCCCCTACCTTTCTCCTTTTGGTAACCGTAGGTTTGTTTCCTAGGTCTGTGAGTCCATTTCTGCTTTGTAAATATGTTCATTTGTATCTTTTTGGAAGTTTTCTTAAAGATCCATTGGATAACTTTTCACTAAACCTGGAAGGCTTCCAGTTTCAATATTTTCTGATCTGGGTCTTATCTGAAGACTTGATCAATGATGGTTACTAGATTTATTGTGGTGATCCTTTCATAGTGCATGCGAATGTCAAATAATTAAGCAATACACCCTAAACTAACATAGTAGTGTACATCAACTATATTTCAATTAAAAAGACTTGATTAAGACAAAAAAGAAAGGCAGTTCAAATTCTAGAGCCCTATGGAAGGCCATGAAATTCAGGGTTTCCCTGGTCACTCCTCTTAGAAACAGGCTTGGCAAAGTCAGGGTTGAGGTTGCCTCACCTTTGCCAGCTCAGGATGGAGAACCCCTGCCTCATTCCTGAGAAATTCTCCAGCCACCTCAGGCTTCACCCTGAAACCATTCAGATGCTAGCTTCTCCCATGAATTGTCCTTCAGGATCTTACTCCTTGCAGAGGAAGGAGAGTGTGCCCATAACTTGGGTGAGCTCCTGAGCAAATTTAGGTGCCAAGAAACACAGAATCTCTACAACTTAAGCTCCAGGAACTGGGGCAATTGTAGAACTTCAGAGAATCATGGCAGCTCAGTAGAACCAAGGATACTTTGTGGACCCTGTCACTCTGCAGAGCACCTAAAACAAGATGAGGAACTTCCCCAGTGGTCCAGTGGTTAAGTCTCTCTGACTCCAATGAAGGGGAACATGATTCAAAAGTCATTGTCAGATCTTAGGTGATCTATTTATGGAGAAAAAGACATTCCACTTAATATACAGATTCATCTAAGAAGGGTTTCATTTTGTTTTTTATTTTTGCCCTGAGCATACATCTTAGTCTCCAAAAACACGGGAATGTTTCCTAGCAATAAAGCATGTACTAAATGTACTGTTATTTGAGGGACAGGTATCACAACTATCAAACCTGATATAAAAATAATAAAAGTAATTTTTTGCTCTGTCACAAAAACATATTCACCCTGAGAAAACTCTGAGCAACATGTCCTCTTAGTGAGTCTAATAATTTAAAAGAAAATAATCACTCAAATAGAAGGGAATTAAATTTAGTTCAGTTTAGTTCAGTTCAGTCAGTCGTGTTCGACTCTGGGACCCCATGGACTGCAGCATGCCAGGCCTCCATCACCGACTCCCAGAGTTTACCCAAGCTCATGTTTATTGAGTCTGTGACGCCATCCAACCATCTCATTCTCTGTCATCTCCTTCTCCTCCTGCCTTTAATCTTTTCCAGCATCAGGGTCTTTTCAAATGAGTCAGCTTTTCACATCAGGTGGCCAAAGTATTGGAGTTTCAGCATCAGTCCTTCCAATGAATATTCAGGACTGATTTCCTTTAGGATGGACTGGTTGGATCTTCTTGCTGTCCAAGGGACTCTCAAGCGTCTTCTCCAACCACAGTTCAAAAGCATCAATACTTTGGTGACAAGTTTTCTTTATAGTCCTACTCTCACAACCATATATGAGTATGTATTTAACACTTGGGCTTCCCTGATGGCTAAATGGTAAAGAATTTACTTGCCAAGCAGGAAACGTGTGTTAGATCCTTGAGTTGGGAAGATGCCCTGGAGAAGGAAATGGCAGCCCACTCCAGTGTTCTTGCCTGGAGTATCCCATGGACAGAGGAGCCTGGCGGGCTACAGTCCACAGCTGTAGCCATCGGACATGACTGAATGGCTAAACAACAAACAAGAAATACTTGTAGGTAACAGCGCTTCCACTGGAAGAAATCAGCTTTCCCTTGTCTCTTTTCAATTATCTGCCTTCATTAAACTACTACCCACATGCGCGCACGGGCAGAAACACACACACACACACACACACACACACACACACACTGACTCACTCTATACCCTGTCTAAGGAAGTGAATGGTTTCAGCTGATTTCAGGCCATTTTGGAGGGAGAACCAACTTGACTCCTGACATGAGTGCAGCGAGAGCTTCTCTCCCGGCCATCTGCTACTGACCATTCATCCCTAGTCACCAGCTCCATTCCTCTTCCTGACTGGGATCAATGGCCTGTGACAAGAATTCAATGCTGTCTTCAGCTTCCAGATTGAGTGATTTCAGGGCTTTTCCTCCAGAGAGCACCTTCAGGACTGCTCCCTGACCTTGAATTTCAGTCTCCCAGCTGTCACTGGTGCGGGCACGTGAGAACTCGGTCCCCAGTCTTGTCTCTGGGTTTCCCCTGAGTTGCCTGCTCCCCAGCTCCTCCCAGCCAGGAGAATACCCTAGGATACATGGAAAATCTTGTGTCATAAAGCTGGCTCCTCTTATCCTGTGATGTCATGCTCAGTCTCATGCCCTTGGGTTTTCATTGCAGTTCTAACATTAGATACTGGTGTTCCGTAACAAAAAAACAACTAGTTGAAAAATTAATAGAATGAACAGAGAGAAAAGTAGAAGGATAGATTCATTCTTTTAATTTTTGACAGTTTGATATTGAAAGTGAAGTCGTGTCCAACTCTTAGTGACCCCAAGGGCTGTAGCCTGGCAAGCTCCTCTGTCCATGGGGTTTTCCAGGCAAGAATACTGGAGTGGGTTGCCATTTCCTTCTCCATTTGGTATTGAAGTTCTAACTAAAAATCTTAATTTATTTACCTAAAGAATATTTGAAACATACAGTGGAACTGTATGCAATTTTGTTCTGTATTTCCCGTCTCCTGTAAATGTATTATCATACTTTCATAATTTAAAAAAGAGAAATAGCTACTTGAATATGAAACAGCTATATTAAATCAGATTAGAATAAGGACTAACTCAATTCTGACTTCATTTTTTTTCTTTGTTAAAAAAAGAAAGCCCTCTGCAAAATATTAGGCACCAAGTATACTCAGCAATAATCACTATTTCTCAGGCTAGACAAGTGAGTAAACCTACGTTTCCATGGGTTCAGAAATCTGTTCAATAATTCATGTTCTTGGACCAAAGAAATCTTGGGACATGGAAAAGCACTTTGTTTCTTCTATGCTCAACTCTGTACAAAAGGGTATGTTGCTGGATCTCCAGAATGTCAGTTTATTTCAATTTGCGTCATTAGGCAACAGTCAGGGCCACATAAATTATATGTGTTGCACATTTTTGTGTTGATTCTAACTTTAAGGATATTTCAATTGCTTTCTATCAATCCTGTATAATGACTTTTATTAATAAACAGCCTGAAATCAGATTTACTCATTTAAATCACCTGTGTAACTTTGCCTAGTTACACATTTCAATCTCTGTGATATTATTGCATAAATATGTGAAAATCATACCCAGTTGCATTATAATTTGCTGTATGTTCTTATATAAACAAGGGATCACATTCATGGAAGCATTCACTTCCTTGCTGAAATCTTGAGACAGAAATATCATGCCTCACAGAACTAAGGTCAAAAATCAGTAGACCAAGCAAAACCTTCATTTTACTTCTAGTGGGTCCTTTAATCAATGGTATGGATTCAATTTTCCAGCTGCATTTTCAAAGACCCATTTTTACCTAAGCCTAGCTCAAATGCTCAATCAATAATCATTTAAATGTACAGCTAATTTCAACCAGATAGTCATCTTACTTTTGAGTGAGCTTTTGGATGAAAGGAACCACTGACAGTTATATTTGGTTTGCAATTTGAAAAATTAATCTTTACTGAAAGTTTTCCTTTTAATATCGAGAAGAATTAAATGATATTTTTCTTGCAGCAAGCCTGAGTCTCCTTCACATAAATTTCATCTCTCCCAAATATCTGTCACACAAACAAGCTATTATTTTCCATTAATAGGACTTTTGAAAATATGAAGGCAGACTCTTGCTGTTACAACTCCTGGACTCTTGCCTTGGAGGTCCTTTTCTCTGGACCACTCTCCTGACTCACATTACCGTTACAGCACATTTCAAACATACACAGGGAAATGTGCCTGTAGGTACTAGGAAGGGAAAGGAGAACCAAATATATAAGCCTTTTAAACACTAAGCTTAACAATTTCACATGGAGAGAACGCATATCTTTAACAAATTGAATCCTCTGAAATACCTGCAGAATAGTCAAGGTTTATGAAAGCCAGTATTAGGAATGTTATTCTTTGGCCACCTCATGCGAGGAGCTGACTTGTTGAACAACTCCATGAGGCCGGGAAAGATTGAGGGCAGGAGATGGGGACAACAGAGGATGAGATGGTTAGGTGACATAATCGACTCAATTGACATGAATGTGAGCACACTCTGGGAGATAATGAGGGACAGAGACTCCTGGTGTGCTGCAGTCCGTGGGGTCATGAAGAGCTGGACATGACCTAGGGACTGAGCAACAACAACAATCTGTTTAATGAATCATAGAAGGGTGTAAACTATAGTGGGGAAACTGTGTGTGTGGAAAGCGCTTGTAGGTATTAACAACAAGACCTAAACTTGAATTTTACCCTGCTGCTCATTGGCATAGATGCCTCTAAATGCTGGAGATGCTGCTGAGTTTCTCTTGTTTATCACGACATTCACAGAATGACAGTTCTCTAGGGTGTCTCTCTATTTAACCACTTATCTGGGTTACTGTCTGCCAGGCGCCATGCAAGGAAATGGGGATGAGCCAGAAGAAGCTCCTGTCATGGAATCTGCAGACTCACGGGATTAAAGGAAAGAGGACAACTGTGAAAAAGGCTACACGAGGCACACACAGGTCAAAGAGAATAAGGTGAGACGTGAATCAGACGGGAGGTAGAGAAGACTCCCCTAGGGAGTGAAGATTACGCTAAGGCCTGCTGAAGGAGCAGGAAGACAGGGGGAGCTCTGATACAATGGGGTCCAGGAGGCAGAGAGAGTGATGAGCAGCATGAAGGGGTGGACACAGGTGAGGAGGAAATAACGAGGCACGGCGCTTGGGGTGTGTGGGGGGAAATGTAGACTTACCTTTCATTAAGTGTGTATATAGATACAGATACAGACAGATATAGATGTGTGTGTGTGTGTGTGTGTGTGTGTATCTCATCTAATTTCACAGCAACCTCCCATGTAATGACTGCCTCATTTTTCATGAAACTGAAACTCAGAGAGCTTGAGACAATTATTCAAAGTTCCACAGCTGTTTATTAGAGAAGCTAGGATCAGAACCCTGATATATTTGAGTCTTCTCTGCAGAGGTCTGAATGGAGCACAGAACTGTAGAAGAAACACAATCGTAGGTTTAGAGGGATTTAGGTGAAAGTATAAATAGTGCAAAGAATGTGGAGGACGGAGACAGAAGAAGAAGGTGAAATGTAGGGTGAGTAAGTCTATGAAATTTCTGATAAGCTATGGAAATGCTGGGCCCATGTCCTCACATGGGTGGGGAGGTGTTCACAGAGGAATCAGTAAGTGTAAACCACTCGGGTATTACCTAAGCTGTACCTCTCCAGTTCTTATTTTCGGTTTTGCTTTCCTTAGTAGAAATACACCCATAAGGCAAAACTTTGTCCACTGATCTGCAAGAAAACCTAGATTAAAAAAATAAATCAAAGATAATAAAATATTTTGTCTATTTCTCTCTTGACTCCTTTGGTTTGAATTTGCTATCATTTTTTCATAGATGATTAGATTAGTCCAACTGGAGTCATAGCAGCTCTGACCATCACCTGCTAGACCCTCCTTAGCTAAGAGCTTATAAACTATGCTTTTGATTTCATTCGGTGTTTCCCTGGTGGCTCAGAGGGCAAAGCATCTGCCTGCAATGCAGGAGACATGGGTTTGGTCCCTGGGTTGAGAAGATCCTCTGGAGGAGAAAATGGCTACCCACTCCAGTATTCTTGTCTAGAGGATTCCATGGACTGAGGAGCCTGGTGGGCTACAGTCTGTGGGGTCACAGAGTCAGATAGAACTGAGTGACTAAGCGCGCAGTCTGTTTCTCTTGCTCTCACTCTCTATATATCCTTTGAAAAAGTTGGGATGCAGCTTCCAAATAACTAAATTCAGATGTGCTTCTGCTTCTGATGTTTCCTCTGAGTAAGAAGGTAAACAAGTCACTTCTCATCAGCAAGCACAGTGTCATGGTGGGGTTCAACATATTTTAAAAGTAATTTAAACATTCTCTTCCTAACAGTTCTTACTACATCATTGCCAGATTAAAACAACAACAACAAAGATTTAGTAACAAGTCTATAATTACACTGCAGGAAAAATGGAATTAGGAGATAGAATTCTCCATAAGCAGTAATCAGATCCCTGTTCTTGGTGATCAGGGCTCACAGCTTTCTCCCCATCTGTGTCTTTTTAAAGATTAAGTAACCAGATGGGAGGTTTCCAAAGAAAACCAAGCTGCCACCTCCCATGATCGGGGTGGTGGTCCTCTCTCTATGACCCACGAAAAACTAAACTCAGACACTCGTCTGCATAACATGAGGGCTATAATTCCCCAATTATTAGTCATTTCATTCCCAAGATTTAAGTAAGAATGTACACGGGGCATGTCAGGAAATATCGATGAGAGACTAGAGTGAGAAAAGACTTGCAGGTTTTAAATCCTGCAGAGACAGCTGAGAAGTCCTTTTAAACTGTCTGCATTTTCCATGACTGAATGAGATCTCTCATCTATAAATAAATGCACACTTCCATATTTAGCATGTGAAGACTGGAGAAAGGAGGTATAGGCAGGCATTGCCCAGAATATAATCGAGGGAGCACTAGCCTGGAGAGCTGCCCAGGGATAAGTCTCCCTGACTCAGGTAAATGTGAGTAAGGCTGTGTGTATTCTCTCTTCCTTAGACATTCACAACAAACATGAGCACCAAGAAGGCTTAATGGATTGTATTAATAATATTAAGAATTCTGTTTTAATTCTTAACTTAGTGTTTTCCAGATAGTTGCTCAAACAATTTTTTGGGATGGGGGTGGGGTGGGAGGGAGGCTTACAGGGAGAGGATATATATAAACATTTAGCTGATTCACCTCAATATACAGCAGAAACTAACACATGGTAATATAATTATACTCCAATAAAAAAAAATTAAAAATAGGAAAAAAAGTTCAAATCACACATGCATGGACAAACAATAAGATCCTACTGTATAGCACAGGGAACCATATTTGGTATCCCGGGATAAACTATAATGGAAAAGAATATGAAAAAATGTAGATAGTTGTATAACAGAATCACATAGCTGTACAGGGGAAATCAACACAGCTCTATAAATCAACTATAATTGAATAAAATAAGTTTTAAAATATTCATGCATATGAGTAAAAAGACAAAAGTATAAGAAAAGGCAGCCATCGGAGAGAATTAAAGAATTACAAACCAATATCAATATTGGGCTGTGCACATGACAGGCAGATCTTAGACACAGAAAGCCTGGCTTATTTTCAGAGTGTTGAGTTTCTTTTGGGCTCCTAAAGATGTAGACTGATTGGAGAGGGTCCAGACTGCAAGGATAATGATTAAGGAGAAGGAAGGGTTGGCTTAAAGAGGAGTAAACTTAGCAGGAGCAAGGCCTCAGCTTGGCTAAGGTCTGGCTGAGAGGGGGTTGCAGCTTAAACACAAGGGTGGGAAGAGCCTTGAGTGAGAAGAGTTAATTATCATGCAATCATGGGGGTGAAACCTAAAATAATAAGAATGAAGGGGAAATTATCTCCAAGTGTTCAGAGATGGTGCCAACATGCTGGCAGTTAACCCAGCAGAGCCCCAGACATCCCATTTTGAGGAGCAGAGTTTTGGAGGAAAGCAGCAGTCCATCGCCTTTGGTCCTAAATGTTAGAATGTGGCCCACAAGGTTAGGAAATGGGCATCTGAATCCAGAGCTGCAGAAGGAGCAGACAAAGTTAGATTGGGAGCATCACTTCAGGCAAGGATGGCTTGACTGTGAGTTTCGATTACAGATGATCTGCAAACTCCAAGAGCCTGCTCTGCTGGAAAGAGGCCTCCCAGATCTGCAGGCTTGGTTTTAGTGCAAGTTCAATCTGAGGGTGATCTGGGAGGAATTGCATCACTTTTCTGGATATCTGATCAGCAAACTAACAAGCTACTTTTTCCCACTAAATCCTAAAGGAAATCATCCTGAAATATTCACTAGAAGGACTGATGCTGATGCTGAATCTCCAATACTTTGGCCACCTGATGTGGAGAACTGATTCATTGGGAAAGACCCTGATGTTGGGAAAGACTGAAGGCAAAAGGAGGAAGGGGAAGCAGAGAATGAGATGGTTAGATAGCATTATTGATTCAATGGACCTGAGTTTGAGTAAACTCTGGGAGATAGTGAAGGACAGAGGAGCTTGGTGGGCTGCAGTCCGTGCATGCATGCTAAGTTGCTTCAGTCATGTCTGACTCTTTGCAGCCCTACAGACTGTAGCCTGCCAGGGTCCTCTGTCCATGGGATTCTCCAGCAAGAATACTGGAGAGGGTTGCCATCTCATACGCCAGTGTTGCAATCCATGGGATTGCAAAGAGTCGGACACAGTTAAGCGACTGAACAACAGCAAGAAATGTTTATCATCTCATCTCAAAGGGGTTTTCTGTCTAAAGTTTTAATTTTTCCTCTTAAAATTAAAAAAAATAAAGACCAGTCAAAGCAAGAACTTCCTTTTAGTCAGACGTGAGCTGTATTTTCTCATATTCGTGTTGTTTGGTCTAAGAAATCTCCTTAGAAGATTCTTTACTGTCTGAGCCACCAGGGAAATCCTAAAGTTATCCAAAAGAGATAGCATTATTCACCATCCAAACATGAAAATCTCAAGTCAGAGTTCTCACTCAGAGCAACATACTTGTCCATGAAGGCAAGCATGAGTAAAAAAACAAGTGATAAGAAAGGCCCTCGCGGGAGGAGCCTATGGGGGCTTCTCTGGTGGTTCAGATGGTAGAGAATCTGCCTACAATGCAGGAGACCTGAGTTCAATCCCTGGGTCAGGAAGATCCCCTGGAGAAGGGAATGCAACACACTCCAGTATACTTGCCTAGAGAATTCCATGGACAGGAGAGCCTAGCGGGGTACAATCCATGGGGTCTCAAAGAGTCAGACATGACTGAGCACAGACTCTAAGCACAGACAAAGCAACTAACACTTCCACTTTGGGTGCCTACAGGCTTCATTCTTCTCTTGAGCCTCTACACTGATTCCAACAATCTTTTGCAGAAGTGGCTTGTCTTCATGTGTAGAACTCACCCAGGATACGCGTGAAGAGCACAGACCCTGGGAACCTTCTTCCAGAGGTTCTGATTGAACTAGTCCAGTGAGGCTCATTGTTGTTGCTCAGTCACTAAGTTGTGTTGGACTCTTCATGACCCCTTAGACTGCAGCATGCCAGGCTTCCTTGTCCTCTACTATCTCCCAGAATTTGCTCAAACTCATATCCACTGAGTTGGGATGCCATCCAACCAGCTCATCCTCTGTCTCTCCCTTCTCCTCCTGCCCTCACTTTTTCCCAGCATCATGGTCTTTTCCAGTTAGTTGGCTCTTCACATCAAGTGGCCAAAGTATTGGAGTTTTAGCTTCAGCAGCAGCCTTTCCAATGAATATTCAGGATTGATTTCCTTCAGGATTGACTGGTTTGATCTCCTTGCAGTCCAAGAGACTCCCAAGAGTCTTCTCCAGCACTACAGTTCAAAAGAATTAATTCTTTGGCACTCAGCCTTCTTTATGGTCCAACTCTCACATCAGTACATGACTACTGGAAAAACTGTAGCTTTGACTAGATGGACCTCTGTCAGCAAAATGATAGCTCTGCTTTTTAATACATTGTCAAGGTTTGTCATAAGTTTTCTTCCAGGGACCAAGCATCTTTCACTGGACTTTGCTTTTTCACCAGCTTCCCACATGTGTTGTCACAGGCAGCAAATGAGGGCCATGGCCCAAAGTTGGAGGATGTGCTGTGTTTTGTTTTTGTTGTGTATTTATCTCATGGAGCCTGCCAGTCTGAGAGACCATGTGACATTCTTCCTTATGTTTTTCTCCCCAGCAAGACCATTATGGAGTTTGTCACTCCGGATCTTTGATTTATGAATCCTTCAGGCTCGCTGAGCAAAGCTTGATTTGAAGGGGCTTTCGGGGTAATCAGGTTTAGCTTTTATTTTTGTTTTCCAAATGAAGTCAGGAAGCATCCGCTGAGATGAATAAAAATATGAATGGGGTCTCCTCTGCCTGGATCAAGGAGAAAAGACACCGAACACAGCCTGCCCTTCAGTGGGAGGGGACATCTTCCTTTCCTCAGAGGACTGACCTTCCTGACCACAGTTATGGCATTTTGGTCCTTCCCATCAAGTCATTGCTGCTTCATCAAGATGCTTGGAAAGAAATGCCTGCAGGATTCCTGGAGCAACAGTGATGCTTCATGAGAAGGTATGCTTTTAAGTCGTAATAGCAACTCTAAAGGAAATATCTCTGAAAAACCAAGTCCAGTGCATGGGATTCAAGTTGTGCTCCAGGATACTTGCCAATGGGCAAGGCAACACCTGGTTCCAGTTGATGCAATGCGTTGTCTTGCTGACCTCATCACTATGTTCAGGCTAGTCTCCAGTGAGTGTGTGGTTCTCCACTTTCAGTTCAGTTCAGTCACTCAGTTGTGTCCGACTCTTTGTGACCCCAGTGACTGCAGCACACCAGGTTTCCCTGTCCATCACCAATGCCTGGAGCTTGCTCGAACTCATATCCATCGAGTCAGTGATACGATCCAACCACCTCATCCTCTGTCATCCCCTTGTCCTCCTGCCTTCAATCTTTCCCAGCATCAGGGTCTTTTCCAATGAGTTAGTTCTTCACATCAGGTGGCCAAAGTATTGGAGTTTCATCTTCAAAATCAGTCCTTCCAATGCATATTCAGGACTGATTTCCTTTAGGATTGACTGGTTGGATCTTCTTGCAGTCCAAGGGACTCTCAAGCATCTTCTCCAACACTACAGTTCAAAAGCATCAATTCTTCAGCGCTCAGCTTTCTTTACATTTCAACTCTCACATCCATACATGACTACTGGAAAAACCATAGCTTTGACTAGATGGAACTTTGCCAAAAAGTAATACTTTTTAATAATGCTGTCTAGGTTGGTCATAGCTTTTCTTCCAAGGAGCAAGGATCTTTTAATTTCATGGCTGCAGTCACCATGTGCAGTGATTTTGGAGCCCAAGGGGGAAAAGAAATTCTGTCACTGTTCCACTTTAAAGGCAACCAGACACAAAAAGAAAAAAAAAATATGTAAGGAAAATTTACCAAAACACACTGGTTGAGAAAACTCATGGAAATGACCATTTTTCTATAAAATAAGCAGAAGCAAAAGCAGTTGGCACAAATCTCCCCAAAACAGCTCAGGATGAATGGCAGATGTTGTGAACGCCTGGCGACAGGATTAAAATCTCAGGACGAGTTATAGGACGTTTGCAGTTTCATCCTGGGCTGGCCATCCCACAGGCCCATAGAGCCTCCCTAATGAGGCAAACCCAGGCTTGAGTGAAGCTTTGCCACTTCACAGAGAGCAGGGTCCCGGGAGAAAGGCTCTGAGCAGCACAGATGGGGCTTGATGGATCCTAAAAGGAAGGCATTACCTGCCTAAGTCACTGGGCAGCCACAATTATCGCAGGCCTCTGAGTTCATTGTCAATTAGAGTGGCAGTTAGAGCAGGCAGCAGCTGTGACAGATGGCTCGTCTCCAGCTAGTTGTTCTAACGGGATTCAAGCCAACTCAAATCTTTTCTTTCCCCTGGAAAGGAAAAAAAAAGAACAAGACCCACATAGTCATCAATTAGTCAATGCAAAAGGGGAGAAATCATCATTTCTACAAAAGCATCATTTTTCTGTTTCCTTCTAACCCCCGCTTCTAACTTTTTGAAGCAGAGGTTATGTTTATTTATTGCTTACTTCAAACGTGTTTCAGCAGAATATTCAACCTTAGCAGACATTCTGTGCTGAAGCCATGTTCCACGTGAACAGACAATATGGTCTTCTCATGAAGGAGCCATTTCAATCCAGTGGTTAGCTTTCTTATTGGCCTCCTCTTGTCTTCTGGATGGAATCTGTAGGTGGTTCTCCTAGTTACATAGCGCATGGGATCAAAACACCAAGGGATGATGGTGTATGGAAGGATGTGCATGCTAAATCATTTCAGTCATGTCTGACTCTTTGCTTCCCCATGGACTGTACCCACCAGGCTCCTCTGTCCATGGGGTTCTCCAGGCAAGAATTCTGGAGTGGGTTGCCATGCCTTCCTCCAGGGGATCTTCCCAACCCAGGGATCGAATCCAAATCTCTTATATCTCCTGCACTGGCAGGTTAGTTCTTTACCACTAGGGTCACCTGGGAAGCTGCATGGAGGGGCTCACCCCAAATAAAATATAGCCCAAAGGATGGGGCTAACACACATCAAGAAAAAGGACCGCTGCAGAGAAGCAAACAGCAAGGCCTGACGAGCACGTGCTTGAGCATAAAGCAGTCAGAATGCTGCATTGATGAGAAGGATGCATTCAGTTCCTGGGGCTCTGGCAGGGGTGCATCTCTGTCACAGGAGCTCCAGCAGTGGGCTTGGCCAAATAGGCCCATCACCGTTCTTACGAAACTTGTGACTGCCTTTCTTGCAGAAACAAGACTTCTAGACGCTAAGGTCATGGAGCTTTCATTTTCTTTAACACTGATCTCCTTCTGACCCTTAGCTTTCGCTGTGCGGAAGGGGCACTCCGCCACTCTGGTGAGCAGTCAGCGGACAAAGGAGGCTCTGTTCCTCTTCTCCGTTATCCACCAGGCCATGCTCAATTTTCACACGCAGTGCACAAATATGACTTTTAAAAGGCCAACATAAGGGTTACTCAGAGATAAAAATTGACAACCCCAAACCTAGAAATGCAAAAAAAATTAATATACTTTAATTCCCAATAAGCCGATTTGGGGACAAAATTACTGTTTTTCTATTCAAGACAGTTGTAGTTCATCTGCGAAGTTTGACTTTAAAAATGACTCACATCTTTGCTCACAGCTCTTTTTTGTAAGCATAGAATCAACATCAAAAAAATACACCTCAGTGGTACCTACACATAGTGTTCAGAGAAACGGCAGAGACTGCCAAACTCATTGACTCTGTTGGTAATTCAGGGGTTAAGTTCATCAGACTAGATCATTGGATCTTAAAGTTCATGCTTTTCCCATTGTTGAAGACATGCCCTTCTTATACAGACAAATCTGTAATCTTATTCATATAAAAATGGACTTTTGGTAAGTTAGCAGAGAAACTCATTTTTCCTAACTTAGTCTGCATGTAAGGATAGAATTCCAAGTCCCTAAAGCAAGAGACAAAGTACACGACATAGTTTTCTTTTAGGGGAAACTTACTTAAATCTGAGAATTCACTTGAGATTAAGCTTTTCATCAGTAGCTTAAGTCCTTTGTAAATACTTAGCTCACCCTTCACAGATATACATTGCCCAGAAAGCAGCTCTCTCAGAAGACTCTGTTTTTCTCAGAGTTAGTCAAAGCTTATCTACTTTTAGAGACCAAATTCACACGTAGGAGTCCAAATCTGCAGAATTTCTTGTGCTGGGTACTTCTGTATGAGAAGCTCACAGAAAAGAAGAATTGCACCAGATTGTTCTTTCTTCATGTCATGCAACTGAGGAAGGGTGGAGATGGTGAGGAAAAGCACTGAAAAGTGACCACTTGGGAAATAAAAGGATTCCACATAAAAAGAGACTCCTCAGATCCCCTGTGGACACTCACCCAGACTCCAGGGGAGCTGAGGTAGGATCTCTTTAAGACACTGAACAGTAAAGAACATTCTCAATTCCCTGGAAAGTCAAAATGTAGCCTTTCCCCACCCCCCCTTTGTTGTCTTTACTGGCTGCCTATCCCTGTGACTTAAAAGAAAAGAACTTGACCTAAGCAAAAAAAACAGAAGACAAAATAAGCTTTCACCTTTGCAGCTTGAAGAACCCTTCTGACATGAAATGGATCCTTGATGAATAAGTGTGAGTGTGTGGTTATTTCCTTGATGTTTGACCTCAGAGGAACTATTTCTTGTGTGTTGTGTTGTTTTTCTGTTCAGTCCCTAAGTCCTGTCCCACTCTTTGCAACTCTATCAACTATAGCGAGCCAAGCCCCTCTCTCCGTGGGGTTTTCCAGGCAAAAATATTGGAGTGGATTGTTATTTCTATAGGATAATCTTGAAATTCATAAAACAACATTCAGCTCAACATTCAGCTCGACACTGAAAAAACAAAGATCATGGTACCTGGTCCCATCACTTCATGGCAAATAGATGGAAAAACAGTGAAAACAGTGGCAGACATTATTTTGGGGGGCTCCAAAATCACTGCAGATAGTGACTGCAGCTATGAAATTAAAAGACACTTACTTCTTAGAAAAAAAGTATGACCAACCTAGATAGCATATTAAAAAGCAGAGACATTACTTTGCCAGCAAAGGTCCATCTAGTTAAGGTTATGGATTTTCCAGTAGTCACATACAGATGTGAGAGTTGGACTATGAAGAAAGCTGAGCACCGAAGAATTGATACTTTTGAACTGTGATGTTGGAGAAGACTCTTGAGAGTCCCTTGAATTGTAAGAAGATCCAACCAGTCCATCCTAAAGGAAATCAGTCCTGAATGTTCATTGGAAGGACTGATGTTGAAGCTGAAGCTCCAATACTTTGGCCACCTGATGTGAAGAACTGACTCATTGGAAAAGACAGTGATGCTGGGAAAGATTGAAGGCGGGAGGAGAAGGGGACGACAGAGGATGAGATGGTTGGGTCGCATCACCAACTCAATGGACATGAGCTTGAGTAAGTTCCGGGAGTTGGTGATGAACAGGGAGGCCTGGCATGCTGCTGTCCATAGAGTTGCAAAAAGTCAGACATGACTGAGCGACTGAACTGAACTGAATCTTGGAATTCTTGGTAACTGTTGGTAGAAAAAAAAAAGTATCTAAGCTCCTTATGTCTGAGTAAAACTGTCAAGATGACATTGTACAAGTTGTGTCATTGATACTATCCCTAGTGCCTCACTGAGGCACCCTGGGTGTGGCACTTTCTCTCCGATCCCAGGTTCCTCTCCTCTGGAAAGAGCAGTCACGGTTCTGTCCTCCTGTGGCTAGTGCAGGGTCAGATCCAGAGTCCAGCTGATTAGCTGAATCCTGACAGGTAAAAGATAGAGCATGCACCATCCAGTGATGTGGGTACCAGTTCAGCCTCTTCATTCTTACTCTGTGTGAAGATTAATATGCCCTGGATGCAGAGAAGGAGAGCACACCCCTGTGTCCCAGCTTTTAGGCTTCAGTGCCAGGAATGGGAAACAGCACAGCAGTGTGGCAGCTGGAGCCGGCGAGGCATGGGGGTCACGAGAAGGGCTCTGCAGTCAGACAGCCCGAGTCCCAGGTCCTGCTCCATTGCTGCCGCCCCCAGAGCATTACCAGCATCACTGTGAATCATCTTTATCATCCTGGAAATGAGACAGTAATAGTTTCTACTTCAGGGTAGCTCTAAGATAATCAACAATCATAACATAGTCCCTATCATATAATGTGGGCTTCATAAAAGGACAAGCTGGCTGAAAGAGCATTAATTATGAAGTCATTTTAATATTTCTTATGGGAAAGTTATGAAGATCTAAATGAAGACTTCATATTAGGGGTAGAAATGACAAGGTAGTCAAGACTTAACGTTTCTGGAAATGATAGATAATTTAGACCAAATTTCCTAAATAAAAGAATGAAATTTTTTTAAAAAGCTAAAAATATATCCCAGGGTTAACCAAATAGTGAAAAATTACAGGCTCCCCCCTCAAAAAATGAGAAGACACCTAGAACACAGATAAAGCTCATATCCACTTAGATCTTGAAAGCATTTGAGAGGCTGCGAGAACCTAAGTTGCATTTTTGGCCACTTAGGAGAGCAAGTAGGTTAAGTTAAATTTACAGAGATCTCCAGTGTTGGTGCTCTCATAAGCACAATCTACTTTAGGCTAGTCTTGTCCAGATAAGAGGAACTTGACCTGACATAAAAGCAGCAATCAGCAGAAACACCTGATTGTCCAGGAACATTCAAACTTGGATTTCTGTAAAGGTGGTCCCAGACCAGAAGACTCTCACTTGCCTGCCAGATAGATGCAGATAAATACTATCTGTTGGAAAAAGCGACAGTATTATAACCCTCAAATTATACCTTTAACTAATTTTGAACAGACAATCACAACACAAGTCAAAGATAACTAATATACAAAGAAACAAGAACCATGATTAAGAATCAAGAAAACAAGACACCAAGAAATATCTTATCAAGTTCTGATGTATTAGGATGATTAGCCAGAGAATAAAAAAATAACCATATTTACTATGTTTAAAGAAATAACATACAAGCTTGAAATATCTTATGTTCCATCTTGCATAATTCCAAGAACTGGCCTCAAGTAAACGGGAACATATTGACCCTGGAGTTGAGGACTGTGTGCTCATGTGTGCTGAGTCACTTCAGTCATGTCCATCTCTGTGATTCTATGGACTGTAGACGGCCAGGCTCCTCTGTCCATGGGATTCTTCAGGCAAGAACACGAGTGGGTTGTCATGCTCTCCTCCAGGGTATATTTCCGACCCAGAGATCAAACCCACATTGCCTGCCACTCCTGCATTGCAGGTGGATTCTTTACCACTGAACCACTAGGGAAGCCCAGAGTTGAGGGTTCAGTTCACTCAGTCACTCAGTCACTCATTCGTGTCCACTCTTTGCAACCCTATGAACTGCAGCACGCCAGGCCTCCCTGTCCATCACCAACTCCCGGAGTTCACCCAAACTCATGTCTATTGAGTCAGTGATGCCATCCAGCCATCTCATCCTCTGTCTCCTTTTCCTCCTCCCCTCAATCCTTCCCAGCATCACGGTCTTTTCAAATGAGTCAGCTCTTTGTATCAGGTAGCCAAATTATAGGAGTCTCAGCTTCAACATCAGTCCTTCCAATGAACACCCAGGACTGATCTCCTTTAGGATGGACTGGTTGGATCCCCTTGCAGTCCAAGGGACTCTCAAGAGTCTTCTCCAGCACCACAGTTCAAAAGGATCAGTTCTTTGGCACTCAGCCTTCTTCACAGTCCAACTCTCACATTCATACATGACTACTGGAAAAACCATAGCTTTGACTAGACAGACCTTTCTTGGCAAAGTAATGTCTCTGCTTTTTGATATGCTGTCTAGGTTGGCCATAACTTTCTTTCCAAGTAAGCGTCTTTAATTTCATGGCTGCAATTACCATCTGCAATGACTTTGGAGCCTAGAAAAATAAAGTCTGATACGGTTTCCACTGTTTCCCCATCTATTTCCCATGAAGTGGTGGGACCGGATGCCATGATCTTAGTTTCTTGAATGTTGAGCTTTAAGCCAATTTTTTCACTCTCCTCTTTCACTTTCATCAAGAGATTCTTTAGTTTTTCTTCACTTTCCGCCATTAGGGTGGTGTCATCTGCATATCTGAGGTTATTGATATTTCTCCCAGCAACCTTGATTCCAGTTTGTGCTTCCTCCAGCCTAGCGTTTCTCATGATGTACTCTGAATATGTTAAATAAGCAGGGTGACAATATACAGCCGTGATGTACTCCTTTTCCTATTTGGAACCAGTCTGTTGTTCCATGTCCAGTTCTAACTGTTGCTTCCTGATCTGCATACAGGTTTCTCACGAGGCAGGTCAGGTGGTCTGGTATTCCCATCTCTTTCAGAATTTTCCACAGTTTATTGTGATCCACTCAGTCAAAGGCTTTGGCATAGTCAATAAAGCAGAAGTATATGTTTTTCTGGAATTCTCTTGCTTTTTCAATGATCCAGTGGATGTTGGCAATTTGATCTCTGGTTCCTCTGCCTTTTCTAAAACCAGCTTGAACATCTTGAAATTCTCGGTTCATGTATTGCTGAAGCCTGGCTTGGAGAATTTTGAGCATTACTTTACTAGTGTGTGAGATGAGTGCAATTGAGCAGTAGTTTGAGCATTCTTTGGCACTGCCTTTCTTTGGGATTGAAATGAAAACTGACCTTTTCCAGTCCTGTGGCCACTGCTGAGTTTTCCAAACTTGCTGACATATTGAGTGCAGCACTTTCACAGCATCATCCTTTAGGTTTTAAAATAGCTCAACTGGAATCCCATCACATCCTCTAGCTTTGTTCATAGTGATGCTTCCTAAGGCCCATTTGACTTCACATTCCAGGATGTCTGGCTGTAGGTGAGGGATCACACCATCATGATTATCTGAGTCATGAAGATCTTTTTTGTACAGTTCTTCTGTGCATTCCTGCTACTTCTTAATATCTCCTGCTTCTGTTAGGTCCATACCATTTCCATCTTTTATTGAGCCCATCTTTGCATGAAATGTTCCCTTGGTATCTCTAATTTTCTTGAAGAGATCTCTAGCCTTTCCCATTCTATTGTGTTCCTCTATTTCTTTGTGCTGATCCCTGAGGAAGGCTTTCTTATCTCTCCTTGCTATTCTTTGGAACTCTGCATTCAGATGCTTATATCTTTCCTTTCTCCTTTGCTTTTCACTTCTCTGCTTTTCACAGCTATTTGTAAGACCTCCTCCGACAGCCATTTTGCTTTTTTGCATTTCTTTTCCTTGGGGATGGTCTTGATCCCTGTCTCCTGTACAATGTCGCAAACCTCTGTCTGTAGTTCATCAGGCACTCTGTCTATCAGATCTAGTCCCTTACATCTGTTTCTCACTTCCACTGCATAATTGTAAAGGATTTGATTTCCATCATACCTGAATGGTCTAGTGGTTTCCCCCACTTTCAATTTAAGTCTGAATTTGGCAATAAGGAGTTCATGATCTGAGCCACAGTCAGCTCCTGGTCTTGTTTTTCCTGACTGTATAGAGCTTCTCCATCTTTGGCTGCAGAGAATATAATCAATTTGATTTTGGTGTTGGCCATCTGGTGATGTCCATGTGTAGAGTCTTCTTTTGTGTTGTTGGAAGAGGGTGTTTGCTAGAACCAGTGCGTTCTCTTGGCAAAGCTCTATTAGCCTTTGCCCTCCTTCATTCTGTACTCCAAGGCCAAATTGCCTGTTACTCCCGGTGTTTCTTGATTTCCTACTTTTGCACTCCAGTCCCCAATGAGGAAAAGGACATCGTTTTTCTGTGTTAGTTCTAAAAGGTCTTGTAGGTCTTCACAGAACCATTCAACTTCAGCTTCTTCAGCATTACTGGTCAGAGCATAGACTTGGGTTACTGTGATATTGAATGGTTTGCCTTGGAAATGAACAGAGACTATTGTGTAATTTTTGAGACTGCATCCAAGTACTGCATTTTAGACTCTCTTGTTGACTATGATGGCTACTCCATTCCCCCTAAAGGATTCCTGCCCACAGTAGTAGATATGATGGTCATTTGAGTTAAATTCACCCATTCCAGTCCATTTTAGTTCGCTGATTCCTAGAATGGCAACATTCACTTTTGCCATCTCCTGTTTGACCACTTCCAATTTGCCTTGATTCATGGACCTAACATTTCAGGTTTCTATGCAATATTGCTCTTTACAGCATTGGACCTTGCTTGTATCACCAGTCACATCCACCACCACGTCCATGGTCAGGAGCAGCAGCCATGAGGAGATACCCCGCATCCAAGGTAAGGAGCAGTGGCTGCACTTGGCTGGAGCAGCTGTGAAGAGATGACCCACGTCCAAGGTAAGAGAAACCCAAGTAAGATGGCAGGCACTGAAAGAGGGCATCAGAGGGCAGACAGACTGAAACCAAAATCACCAACAACTAGCCAGTCTGACCACATGGACCACAGCCTTGTCTAACTCAATTAAACTAAGCCATGCCGTGTGGGGCCACCCAAGATGGACAGGTCATGGTGGAGAGGTCTGACAGAATGTGGTCCACCTGAGAAGGGAATGGCAAATGACTTCAGTATTCTTACCTTTAGAACCCCATGAACAGTATGAACAGAGTTGAGGGTTAACTGTGCTTAAAACAATCAGGATGACACTGATAAGACTGCAGAATGACCAGCATCAAGATGACTGTCAGAGCTGACTGTTGCGCACACGACCCCCTCCCTCTACCTGTACTCTCCTGAAACTCCCCTTTAAAACCTCTTGCCCCCTAATCAGTAGCTGGAAGTTCTCCTTGGACACAAGTCTACCTTCTCCTCAGGATGCTAGTCTCTCCAGTCTCTTGAAAAAGCAATCTTTTATTTCCTACCAACACTCATCTCTGAAGTAGTGGCTTTTGAGTGGCAAGCAGCTGACCTGAGTTTATTAACACCATGACAATAAATTCTGGCACAATTCCAGGCTGTTTCATATATAGTTGTGCAAAGGAAAGTTACCTAAACTCTGGTGTTCAGTCAAAAATTACCAAGCATGAAAAGAAAGCATGGGATATAACAAGGAAAGAAGCAGTCAAAGCCCAGAAGTGACACAGATGCTGGGATTAGCAGACAAGCACACTGCACAGTTACTAGAGCTGTGTTCCACAGGTCCAAACTCAGTAGAAACATGGAAGATATAAGCTCTAATAGCAGAGAGCAAAGAGGAACTAGAGAGCCTCTTGATGAGGGTGAAAGAGGGGAGTGAAAAAGCTGGCTTAAAGCTCAACATTTAAAAAACGAAGATCATGGCATCTGGTCCCAACACTTCATGGCAAATAGATGGGGAAACAGTGGAAACAGTGACAGATGTTATTTTCTTTATTTTTCCAAAATCCCTGCAAACAGTGACTGCAGCCATGAAATTAAAAGACATTTGCTCCTTAGAAGAAAAGCCATGACCAACCTAGACAGCATACTAAAAAGCAGAGATATTACTTTGCTGACAAAGGCCCATGTAGTCAAAGCTATGATTTTTCCAGTAGTCATATATGGATATGAGAATTGGACCATAAAGAAGACTGAGTGCTAAAGAATTGATGATTTTGAATTGCGGTGCTAGAGAAGACGCTTGAGAGTCCCTTGGACTATCAGCAGATCAAACCAGTCAATCTTAAAGGAAATCAACCCTGAATATTCATTGGAAGGACTGATGCTGAAGCTCCAATTCTTTGGCTACCTGATGCAAAGAGCCAACTCATCAAAAAATACCCTGATGCTGGGAAAGATTGAGGGCAAGAGAAGGGGAAGGCAGAGGATGAGATGGTTAGATAACATCACCAACTCAGTGGGCATGAGTTTGAGTAAGCTCATGGAGATAGTAAAGGACAGGGAAGTCTGGTGTGCTACAGTCTAAAGCATCAGCCACAATGTAGTGACTGAACAAGAAATATTGAATATCTAGAAAGAAAACTATAATGTTTGTGATAAAAACAATTGATGGGATTACTAGCAGATTAGAGGTTTAAGAAAAAATAGTGATCTTGAATATACAGCAAAAGATACAATTGAAAATGAAGCAACAAGAGAAAAGGAATGTTGGGAAAAAAAATTAACACCTGGGAGTAGTGGACAAACTCTTAATAGGCATATTGGTGTCACTGAAGGAGAGCCAAGAATAGGAGGAATAAAAATATTTGCATAATTAATAACTAAATGTTTTAAGGTTTGGTAAAAACTCTATAATCCACAGACCCAAAAGTCTGATGAATCCCAGGGCAAAGAAAAGTGAAAGTTAGTCACTTAGTCATGTCCAAGTTTTTGTGACCCCATGGACTGTAGCCCACCAGGCTCCTCTGTCCATGGGATTCTCCAGACAAGAATACTGGAGTCGGTTGCCATTTCCTTCTCCAGTCCCAGGGCAAGATGTATTTAAAAACCCACACAGATGCAGCTTATCATCAAACTGTTCAAGCCAGTGAGAAAAACAGTATCTTAACATCAACCAGAGGAAAAATATACGCATTGCAAAGAGAGAAAATGTAAAAATGTTAGAAGCTTTCTTGTTAGGAATGATGAAGTTTGTGTTTGCTATTTGCTCAGTTGTGTCCGACTCTATGCAACACCACAGATTGTAGCCTGCCACACTCCTCTGTCCATGTGATTTTCCAGGTGAGAATACTGGAGTGGGTAGCCATTTCCTTCTCCAGGGGATCTGCCCAACCCAGAGATCGAACTCGGGTCTCCTGCATTGCAGGTAGACTCGTTACAGTCTGAGCCACCAGGGAAGCCTCTGAAATGATGAAGGGGAGAGACAATGAAGCAACATCTCTGACATTTTAGATGTAAAATGCTCTCAACCAAAATTCTGTGCAAGCGAACACACACATAATGGGAGTCCCAGAGAAAGAGGAAAAGAAAGAGGCAGAAAGAACATTTGTAGAAACACATTTTTCTTGAATAAACACTCCTTGGATGGTTATAAGCTTATTATTAATTTCCAGAGATCTGAAAAATTGATATCAACATTTTTGCTGTATTTCTCATTGCTTTAAAAGAGGAGCCAATTTTGGAGAATTATTTTTACTCCACCAGAGGAGGGGAGTTCTATATTGCCTTTATAAAATCTCTATTTTTTTTAAACTACTGAAATACCTAAATAGCATTTGAAATAATAAGACATCCGTTTAAAACAGACTGTTCAGGGAAAGAAAAAAATTGTTCTTAAACTGTCATATACGTTATGAATAGTGTATTCTCAGAAAAGCAACTTATATGATTGGAGTTAAAAAATGGATTTCTTGGGATGAAGCATATTTGAGACACGACTTTTGCTCTCATTTTAGGCTAAATTTGTTTACTTTTAATGAGTGTATATGTCTTTAACATCTAGCATTCATATTTCTCACAGCATTTGTCCTTGTTAATGATAAGTAAATATATATATATATCATTGTATTATTATACATATTATATTACATATTATATATATTTTGCAATTGTCAAATTACATTTTACTAGTGGAAGAGAAGATCTTTGACAATATATAGTAATTTTATATGTGACGTCTAAGAAATTTTGGCTTTTCTAGGGTCACATAACTTCTCAGCCAAACCAGAACTAATCTCTGACTTTTTATACCAAAATGCATAACTTAGGTAGAGGAAATCTGTACTTTGTCCTTGCAATATGATTTCAATTATGTAAAACTACTTGAGTGGGTAGGAACAGATTTTAGAATTTCAGAGAAAAAAGTGCTTTTATCATACTGCTAAGGTTCTAATTTCTTAGTGCGATGTTTATTGTTTGTTTCCAAAGAATCACCTGCTTTAAGTAGGAAGAGTCTGAGCTAAAGCAAAGTCCTTGTCCCCTTTGTTGCCTGCCTAAGGGAAGTCCTATGTGACTTTAGAAGTGCCCTTGAACTTCAGGACAGGTGGTACCTCTTTCCTCAGGAGATCCTGGGACTCAGACAGCGGCTTAGAGGTGAGAACCCCGGGGAAGAGGTTTTACACCTGCACTTGAGGACCTGGGATTGGTGCCCATCCATGAAATCTGCTGAGAATCCCCTCAAAGCACTTGTCCTTGAACCACTCTGTGTCAGCTCTCTGAGAGCAAATGCAGCCTCGTTCTGGATATCATGAAGTCTTATTGCCTTTGCCTAATCAAGGACAAAGGTGCCTTTGTTTTGCCCTTTTTGTCAGGGATTCTAAAAGGGAGAAAATGGTCATTAACTCCTTCACTTTGTGTGATTAAAACCAAATAGCAGAGCCATTGCCTTTCCACGGGATAAATAATGAATTTTACAAACATGAGGAGAAATGCTATCTCAGTTGGTAAGGATCTGCCTGCAGTGCAGGAGACTCAGTTTCAGCCCCTGAGTCGGGAAGATCTCCTGGAATAGGAAATGGCAACCCACTCCAATATTGTTGCCTGGAGAATTCCATGAACAGGGGAGCCTGGCTGGTTACAGTCCCTGGGGTCACAAACAGTCAGACATGACTGAGCAACAGCAACGTACACACACATATGTATCTAATTATTATTCTTGTGTTTCTACGTAATAGCCAACTATGCCAACTTAGAATGTGTAACCAAGATATACTATCATTTACTAGGTAACCAACATGTAAATCAGAAAAAAATATAAAGTTAGGAGTATAGAGGTTCAGGTTGTATTTCTTTTTGTTTGTTTGTTTGTTTGTTTTTTTAATTTTAAACTCTTTAATTCTTACATGCGTTCCCAAACATGACCCCCCTCCCACCTCCCTCCCCACAACATCTCTCTGGGTCATCCCCATGCACCAGCCCCAAGCATGCTGCACCCTACGTCAGACATGGACTGGAGATTCAATTCTTACAGGATAGTATACATGTTAGAATTCCCATTCTCCCAAATCATCCCACCCTCTCCCTCTCCCTCTGAGTCCAAAAGTCCGTTATACACATCTGTGTCTTTTTTCCTGTCTTGCATACAGGGTCGTCATTGCGGTTGGACATAAATAATAATATGACAACATAATATCAGCTTATCAAATGCAAATATTATGAAAGGTGCTTTATATACATTAAATCTTCATTTTCAAGACAACTTCATAAATCAGATTCTATTGTATTGCTGTGATGAAGCTGCATCTCAGAGGCTGCTTGTACCGTCTCACTTTGTGCAGCAGGTTTTGGGGAGAACCCCGAGGCTGAGGTCAGGGCTCCTGCACAGTGCACCACCTCCCAGCCATCACTGTGGGGCTTGCTATTTGCCCTCTGCCACCTCAGGTTCTCAGCTGCCAAATCAGAAAACAACACCTGTCCAGCCTCCTGCAGAGCACAAGGTAAAGCAAATGACGTAATGGGTTTTGCAAGTACGGTTTTTTAATGCAGTGCCCGCTTTGTGATTTTAATTTTTCTAGCAGGCTGTGATCTCCCAAGGACAGTTGAATCACAATTTGATTCCTTTAATTACAAACAATTCCTCCAAAGTGACATATGTGATGACAAGAGAGAAACAATTTTCCAGTTCAGTCTTTAACATCCACCCAAAATAACACCCTGGGGTTTGAGTCTTTCTCCTGTCCATCAGTGGATATAGCTGAAATGGTTTCCACTGAACTCTGAGGACTATGTTTCTCCCTAAGGTGGCATTTTCGCCATTAGGAAAGTTCTTCAGGGACCTTGCAGGGAGATGGGTGTGGGGAAGGTCACCACAACAGTCACCTGACCCTGGGTCAGCCTCAGCCCACTCCCCCTACTGTAGCTCTGATGGGAACCCCAGAGATCTGCTGTCTGCTGAGCCAGTTTCACACATGTGGAGATGCAAAGGGCATCTCGACTCTGCTCATCCTCTGCTAAGTTTTTGATGAAATTAGTTTCTAGGAAGGGGGCTAGAGCATGCTGCCTTGTCCCTAGATTTGTCAGCATCACAAATGTAAATAGCTCTGCCTCCTTGGCCTGTCTGTGTGTTCTCTTAAAGCCAATGCAAGTATCATCACCACCAATCCTTCTATGGAATAAGACTGTAAAGAAAGAATAAAACTACATTTCTTTGTAAATCTTACTCATGAAGTCATTCATCTGTTTTCTTTTTATTTAATTCCTCTTTCTCCTGATGCTGAATGAGGGGACCTGAGATGCTCATAGTCTTGGAAGATAGAAGCCTCAGAGACACATTTACCTCAGCACTTCAGCTTTACAGGGTGGTAATCAGTGCTGTTGTTGGTTTCTCAGTAAACAGTGGCAAAAATCAAAACAGAAAACAACCATCTGGCTTATAAAGCTTTGTGCCTATGTCTGGTAGAGTCTAGTAAATTCTGACCCTTCACAACCTCAAGAAAAAGCAAGCTCCGAGCAAATAAACATTCTGAGCTCCTAAATGAGCACTGAATATTCAATATTGTATGAAGCAATAACAGGAAATGAAAGCAGCCCGAGGCCAGTGAGTCAGAGAAGGGTCAGAGAGAAAAGCCTGCAACCAGTAGGACCACTGAGAGTCCAGCTGCCCCCGTATTTCTGGGCCTGAGGATGCAACCCTTTATAAGAACTTGAGTAAGGAGGGGTCTAACTGCAACAAAACCTCCTCTGACCGCAGCAGGCTCCAGGAAATGGATGACAGTGAATAAAGAAAATAAGCGTGAAACCGTCTCCCATGAATGCATTCATACTTCCAGGGGCCATTCGTGATCCATGTCTTAAGATACAATGTGCTGAGGGGGGAAAGGGAGGGTGGGGGGCTGAGATGAACAGGGAAACTGGGCTTGACATATGTACACAATGGATATTATGCATAAAATAGGTAACTAAAGAGAACCTCCTGTACAGCGCAGGAAACTCTTCTCAGTTGTTCTCTGCGATGACCTAAACGGGAAGAGGATGAGATGGTTGGATGGCATCACCGATTCAACGGACATGAGTCTGAATAAACTCCGGGAGTTGGTGATGCACAGGGAGTCCTGGAGTGCTGTGGTGCATGGGGTTGCAAAGACTTGGACACAACTGAATGACTGAACTGAACTGAAGTGAAATGGGAAGATAATCCAAAAGAGAGGGGATATATGTATACTTATAGCTTATTCATTCTGCTGTACAGTAGAGACTAATGCAATGTTGTAAAGCAACTATAAGTCAATAAAAGTTTAAAAAAAAGATGCCGTAGTCCAAAGTCCACGATAAACATTAAATTTGCACAAACATATTATAGTGAGCAGGAGCATCTCTAGTCTTTCCTCTAAGATTTTAATTCTGAGGGATGCATGAACCCAATTAGAAAAAGATAGGGGAACATACTACTTGCTGTATTGTTGTTACTGGCAGGTCCACAGATCTGGAGCCCCTGAACCTAGTTATGTCCTATTGGCTGCCTCCTGGAGCCTGAGGTCTGGGAGGCTCACGTGACATCCAAGTTTCATTTTGCTCCATGTTCCTCATCTAACATATCAAGTGTAGAACAGATCTGTCCCCAGCCTTGTGACCTTGGGCTTTGAAGGTGAAGTGATGCTCATCCTCACACTCCTCTCAATACTTCAGGAAGCCCAAGAAAGACTCCAGTTAGAATAGGATCGCAGACAGAAGAGAATATCACTGTGTTTGCTGTTACCTAGAATTCATTTAGGAGAAGGCAGTGGTACCCCACTCCAGTACTCTTGCCTGGAAAATCCCATGGATGGAGGAGCATGGTAGGCTGCAGTCCATGGGGTCGAGAAGAGTCAGACAGGACTGAGTGACTTCACTTTCACTTTTCACTTTCATGCATTGGAGAAGGAAATGGCAACCCACTCCAGTGTTCTTGCCTGGAGAATCCCAGGGACGATGGAGCCTGGTGGGCTGCCATCTATGGGGTTGCACAGAGTCGGACATGACTGAAGCGACTTAGTAGCAGCAGCAGCAGCAGTAGCATTCATTTAGGTCAATGTGATGATAACTAAGAAAGTGGAGAAAACCACTATACCATTCAGTTCAGTTCAGTCACTCAATCGTGTCTGACTCTTTGTGACCCCATGAATTGCAACATGCCAGGCCTCCCTGTCCATTCCCATCTCCCAGAGTCTACCCAAACTCATGTCCATCAAGTCGGTGATGCCATCCAGCCATCTCATGATCTGTTGTCCCCTTCTCCTCCTGCCCCCAATCCTTCCCAGCATTAGGGTCTTTTCCAATGAGTCAAATCTTCGCATGAGGTGGCCAAAGTACTGGAGTTTCAGCTTCAACATCAGTCCTTCCAATGAACACTCAGGACTGATCTCTTTTAGGATGGACTGGCTGAATCTTCTCGCAGTCCAAGGGACTGTCAATAGTCTTCTCCAACACCACAAAACACTGGGCTGGAAGAGGCACAAGCTGTAATCAAGATTGCCGGGAGAAATTTTAATAACCTCAGATACACAGATGACACCACCCTAATGGCAGAAAGTGAAGAGGAACTAAAAAGCCTCTTGATGAAAGTGAAGGAGGAGAGTGAAAAAGTTGGCTTAAACCTCAACATTCAGAAAACTAAGATCATGGCTTCTGGTCTTATCACTTCATGGGAAATAGATGGGGAAAGAATGTCAGATTTTATTTTTTGGGGGCTCCAAAAAAAACTGCAGATGGTGATTGCAGCCATGAAATTAAAAGATGCTTACTCCTTGGAAGGAATGTTATGATTAATCTAGATAGCACATTTAAAAGCAGAGACATTACTTTGCCAACAAAGGTCCATCTAGTCAAGACTATGTTTTGTTCAGTAGTCATGTATGGATGTTAGAGCTGGATGGTAAAGAAAGCTGAGCGCCAAAAAATTGATGCTTTTGAACTGTGGTTGACCTAAATCAAATCTCTTATAACTATACAGTGGAAGTGAGAAATAGATTTAAGGGACTAAATCTGATAGACAGAGTGCCTGATGAACTATGGATGGAGGTTCCTGACATTGTACAGGAGACAGGAATCATCCTCAATAAAAAGAATGCAAGAAAGCAAAATGGCCATCTGAGGAGGCCTTTCAAATAGCTGTGAAAAGAAGAGAAGCGAAAAGCAAAGGAGAAATGAAAAGATATACCCATTTGAATAAAGAATTCCAAAGAATAGCAAGGAGACGTAAGAAAGCCTTCTTCAGTGACCAATGCAAAGAAATAGAGGAATGGGAAAGACTAGAGATCTCTTCAAGAAAATTAGAGATACCAAGGAAACATTTCATGCAAAGATGGGCTCGATAAAGGACAGAATAGAAGCAGAAGATATTAAGAAGAGGTAGCAAGAATACACAGAAAAACTGTACAAAAGGATCTTCATGACCCAGATCACCACGATGGTGTGATCACTCACCTAGAGCCAGATATCCTGGAATGTGAAGTCAAGTGGACCTTAGGAAGCATCACTATAAACAAAGCTAGTGGAGGAGATGGAATTCCAGTTGAGCTATTTCAAATCCTGAAAGATGATGCTGTGAAAGTGCTGCACTCAATATGCCAGCACATTTGGAAAACTCAGCAGTGGCCACAGGACTGGAAAAGGTCAGTTTTCATTCCAATCCCAAAGAAAGGCAATGCCAAAGATTGCTCAAACTACCGCACAATAGTACTCATCTCACATGCTGGTAAAGTTCAAAATTCTCCAAGCCAGGCTTCAGCAATACGTGAACTGTGAACTTCCTGATGTTCAAGCTGGTTTTAGAAAAGGCAGAGGAACCAGAGATCAAATTGTCAACATCCGTTGTATCATTGAAAAAGCAAGAGAGTTCCAGAAAAACATCTGTCTCTGCTTTATTGACTATGCCAAAGCATTTGACTGTGTGGATCACAATAAACTGTCGAAAATTCTGAAAGAGATGGGAATACCAGACCACCTGACCTGCTTCTTGAGAAACCTGTATGCAGGTCAGGAAGCAACAGTTAGAACTGGACATGGAACAACGGACTGGTTCCAAATAGGAAAAGGAGTATGTCAAGGCTGTATATTGTCACCCTGCTTATTTAACTTCTATGCAGAGTACATCATGAGAAACGCTGGGCTTGAGGAAGCCCAGGCTGAAATCAAGATTGCCAGGAGAAATATCAGTAACCTCAGATATGCAGATGGCACCACCCTTATGGCAGAAAGTGAAGAAGAACTAAAGAACCTCTTGATGAAAGTGAAAGAGAAGAGTGACAAAGTTGGCTTAAAGCTCAACATTCAGAAAATAAGATCATGGCATCCGGTACCATCACTTCATGGGAAATAGATGGGGAAACAGTGGAAACAGTGGCTGACTTTATATTTCTGGGCTGCAAAGTCACTGAGATGGTGATTGCAGCCATGAAATTAAAAGACACTTACTTTTTGGAAGGAAAGTTATGACTAACCTAGACAGCATAATAAAAAGCAGAGACATTACTTTGCCAACAAAGGTCTGTCTAGTCAAAGCTATGGTCTTTCCAGTGGTCATGTATGGATGTGAGAGCTGGACTATAAAGAAAGCTAAGTGCTGAAGAATTGATGCTTTTGAACTATGATGTTGGAGAAGACTCTTGAGAGTCCCTTGGACTGCAAGGAGATCCAACCAGTCCATTCTAAAAGAGATCAGTCCTGAGTGTTCATTGGAAGGACTGATGCTGAAGCTGAAATTCCAATACTTTGGCTAACTCATGCAAATTGCTGACTCATTTGAAAAGACCCTGATACTGGGAAATATTAAGGGCAGGAGGAAGGGGACAACAGAGGATGAGATGGTTCAATGGCATCACCAACTCCATGGACATGAGTTTGTGTGGACTCTGGGAGTTGGTGATGGACAGGGAGGCCTGGCGTGCTGCAATTCATTGGGTCACAAAGAGTCAGATATGACTGAGCGACTGAACTGAACTGAACTGATGATAACTAAATTCACCAGGTGTCTATTGTATATTGAGAAGTTTTCACACACACACACACACACACACACACATACACACACACACACACAAAACTGAAACCTCATGTGAGTCATCATTTTACTACCAGGTAGCTTGAGACCTAGGAAAAAGGCATGACCTTCCAAGGCCAGGGCCCAGCACAGGGTCTGCATCTGCTGGTGAGCACGTACTTAGTGTAGATGCAGGATCAGCATGAAGGGGATCTCCTGTACCTCTGTCATCATGCCTGGTAGAGTTATCTCAGGATCAGAAAGAACTTTGTCTGGCATATGTGTGTATGCATATATATGTATGATGGACAGCAAGGAGATCAAACCAGTCCATCCTAAATTATATCAACCCTGAATATTCATTGGAAGGACTGATGCTGAAGCTGAAGCTTCAATAATTTGGCGAACTGAAATGAAGAGCCAACTCATTAGAAAAGATCCTGATGCTGGCAAAGATTAAGGGCAGCAGAAGGGGATGACAGAGGATGAGATGAAGGCATAGCATCACCAGATCAAAGAACATGACTTTGAGCAAGCTTGGGAGATGGTGGAGGACTGGGAAGCCTGGTGTGCTACAGCCCATGGGGTTGCAGACAGTGGGACACGACTGAGAGACTGAACAAGAACAACAGCTGCGAATTCATACAAGATTTGATTTAAGTCATATCTGGCTGGTCTATTATTTTTCCCAGTTTTCTGTACTTTAAGCCTGAATTTTGATATGAGAAGCTGATAATCTGAGCCACAGTCAACTCTAGGTGTTATTTTTGCTGATTGTATACAGCTTCTCCATCTTCAGCTACAAAGAATGTAATCAATTTGATTTCAGTATTGACCATTTGGTGATGTTCATGTGTAAAGCCATCTCTTGTGTTGCTGAAAAAGGGTATTTGCTATGGCTAGTGTATTCTCTTGGCAGAATTCAGTTATCCTTTGCTCTACTTCATTTTGTTCTTCAAGGCCAAACTTGCCTTTTATTCCAGGTATATCTTGACTTTCTACTTTTGCATTCCAATCCCCAATGATGAATAAAACATTTTTGGGGGGTGTTAGTTCTAGGAATCAGAGAAGGCAATGGCATCCCACTCCAGGACTCTTGCCTGGAAAATCCCATGGACGGAGGAGCCTGGTAGGCTGCAGTCCATGGGGTCACGAAGTCAGACACGACTGAGCGGCTTCACTTTCACTTTTCACTTTCATGCATTGGAGAAGGAAATGGCAACCCACTCCAGTGTTCTTGCCTGGAGAGTCCCAGGGACAGGGGAGCCTGGTGGGCTGCTGTCTATGGGGTAGCACAGAGTCGGACACGACTGAAGCGACTTAGCAGCAGCAGCAGCAGTTCTAGGAATAGACTCAATAATGAATAGATTCAAGGGACTAGATCTAGTTAACTGTGTGCCTGAAGAACTATGGACAGAGGTTCATAATATTGTACAGGAGGTGGTAAACAAAACCATCCCAAAGAAATAGAAAAGCAAGAAGGCAAATAGTTATCTAAGGAGACTTTGCAAATAGCAGAAGGAAGAAGAGAAGCGAAAAGCAAGGTAGAGAGGGAAATGTACATCCAATTAAATGCAGACTTCCAAAAAAAAAAAAAAAAAAAGCTAGAAGAGACAAGAAGGTCTTCTTCAATGAACAATGCTTAATAATAGAAGAAAAGAACAAAAGGGGAAAGACTAGAGATCGCTTCAGAAAAATTGGAAACATCAAGGAAGCATTCCACCAAAAAAGGGGCACAAAAAAGGACAATGGTAGAGACCTAGTAGAGGCTGAAGAGACTGAGGAGAGATGAAAAGAGTAAATGGAAGAACCGTATAGAAAAGATCTCAATGAAGCGAATTTCTATGATGGTGCAGTTGGTCACACAGAGCCGGACATTCTGGAGTGTGAAGTCAAGTGGGCCTTAGGAAGCACTACTGTTCATAAAGCTAGTAGATATGATGAAATTCCAGCAGAACTATTCAGATCCCTAAAGGATGATGCCATCAAGGTTATGCATTCATTTTGTCAGCTAATCTGGGAGACCCAGAGTGGCCATAAGACTGGAAAATGTCAACCGTCATCCCAGTCTCCAAGAAGGGTAGTACCAAAGAATGTGCTAACCATCAGGCAATCTCACTCATCTCCCTGGCTGGTAAGGTCATGCTTAAAATCTTGCACTCTAGGCTTCAGCATTATGTGAACCAAAAACTTCCAGATGTCCAAGCTGGGTTTAGAAAAGGAAGATGAACTAGAGATCAGGTTGCGAACATTTGCTGGATTATAGAGAGAGCAAGGGAGTTTCAGAAAAACATCTATCTCTGTTTCATGAACTACACTAAAGACTTTGACTCTGTGGATCATGACAAACTATGGAAAGCTCTTAGATGGGAATACCAGACCATCTTACCTGTCCCCTGACAAGCCTGTATGTGGATCAAGAAGCAACAGTTGGAACCCTCTACGGAACAACTGTTTGGTTCAAGATCGAGAAAGGTGGACAATAGGGCTGTCTGCTGTCACCCTGTTTATTTAACCTACATGCTGAGCACATCTTGAGAAATGCCAGGCTGGATGAGTTACAGGCTGGAATCAAGACAGAGGGGAAAACATCAACAACCTCAGATATGCGGATGATACCACTTTAATGGAAGAAAGCAAAGAGGAATTAAAGAGTGTCTTGATGAGGGTGAAGGAGGAAAGTGAAAGAGCTGGCTTAGGACTAAATATTTTAAAAAATAAGATCATGGAATACAGTCCCATTCAGCTCAGTTTAGTTCAGTCACTCAGTCATAGCCGACTCTTTGTAACCCCATGGACATCATCAGCACTCCAGGCTTCCCTTTCCATCACCAACTCCTAGAGCTTGCTCAAACTCACGTCGGAGTCTGTGATGCCATCCAACCATCTCATCCTCTGTCATCCCCTTCTCCTCCTGCCTTCAGTCTTTCCCAGCACCAGGGTATTTTCCAATGAGTCAGTTCTTCACATCAGATGGCCAAAATACTGGAGCTTCAGCCTCAGTCCTTCAATGAGTATTCAGGACTGATCTCCTTCAGAATGGACTGGTTGGATCTTCTTGCAGTCCAGGGACTCTCAGGAGTCTTCTCCAACACCACAGTTCAAAGCATCAATTCTTCAGCACTCGGCTTTCTTTATAGCCTAGCTCTCATATCCGTACATGGCTACTGGAAAAACCATAGCTTTGACTAGGTGAACCTTTGTTGGCAAACTAATGTCTCTGCTTTTTAATATGCTATCTAGATTGGTCGTAGCTTTTCTTCCATGGAGCCAGCGTCTTTTAATTTCATGGCTGCAGTCACCATCTCCAGTGATTTTGGAGCCCAAGAAAATTAAGTCTGTCACTGTTTGCATTGTTTGCTCACAAATTTGCCATGCAGTGATGGGACCAGATGCCATGATCTTCATTTTTTGAATGTTGAAGTTTAAGCCAGCTTTTTCACCCTTCTCTTTCACTTAGAGGCCCCATCGCTTCATGGCAAATAGAAGGGGAAAAGGTGGAAGTGGTGACAGATTTCCTCTTCTTGGGTTCCAAAATCACTGAAGATGGTGACTGCAGCCATAAAATCAGAAGACTATTTCTTCTTGGCAGGAAAGTGATGACAAACCTAGACAATGTGTTGAAAAGTAGAGACATTACTCTGCCGACAAAGGTCCATATGGTCAAAGGTATGGTCTTCCCAGTGGTCATGTCTGGTTGTGAGAGCAGGATGGTAAAGGAGGAAGAGAGCCGAAAAATTGATGCTTTCAACTGTGGTGTTGGAAAAGACTCCTGAAAGTCCCTTGGACAGCAAGGAGATCAAACCAGTCAATCTTAAGAGAGATCAACCCTGAATATTCACGGGAAGGATTGATACTTGAGCTGAAGCTCCAGTATTTTTGTCATCTGATGCAAACAGATGACTCATTGCAAAGTTCCCAGATGCTGGGAAAGACTGAGGGCAGAAGGAGAAGAAGGCTTCAGAGGATAAGATGGCTGGACGGCATGTTGATGTAGTGGATGTGAACTTGAGCAAACTCTGGGAGATGGTGAGGGACAGGGAGGCCTAGTGTGCTGTAGTACATGGGGTCACAAAGAGTCAGACATGACTGGCTGTTTGAACAAAAACAACAATTGATTTCCCAGTGGTAAAGAATCTGCCTGCCAAGCAGGAAATGCGGGTTTGATTGCTGGGTTGAGAAGATCACCTGGAGAAGGAGATGGCAACCCACTGCAGTATTCTTGTCTGGAAAATCCCATGAACAGAGGAGCCTGGTGGGCTACAGTCACAAAGAATCAGACATTACTAAGCAACTAAGACAACAACAACTATAATTATAGTTTATAAATAGTGTAAATATATAATCACAATTGTATTTGTAAAAATATAATTGAAAATATATAATTACAATTATATAGGTATATATAATTATAATACAAATACGAAAGTGAAAGTGTTAGTTGTTCAGTCATGTCCAACTCTTTGCAACTCCATGGAGTGTTGATCGCCAGGTTCCTCTGTCCATGGAATTTTCCAACAACAATACTAGAGTGGGTTGCTTTCTCCTTCTCCAGGCTGTCTTCCCAATCCAAGGACTGAACCAGGGTCTCCTGCATGGCAGGCAGATTCTTTTACCCTTTGAGCCACCAGGGAAGCCCCCAAAATATAATTACATCAGTTCAGTTCAGTCACTCAGTCATATCCAACTCTTCGCAACTCCATGGACTGCAGCACACCAGGCCTACCTGTCCATCACCAACTCCCGGAGTTTACCCAACATCAGTTCAGTTCAGTCACTCAGTCATATCCAACTCTTCGCAACTCCATGGACTGCAGCACACCAGGCCTACCTGTCCATCACCAACTCCCGGAGTTTACCCAAACTCATGTCCATTAGTTGGTGATACCATCTAACCATCTCATCCTCTGTCATTCCCTTCTCCTCCTACCTTCAATCTTTTCCAGCATCAGGGTCTTTTCAAATGAGTCAGCTCTTCGCATTAGGTGGCCAAAATATTGGAGTTTTGGCTTCAACATCAGTCCTTCCAGTGAACACTTAGGACTGATCTCCTTTAGGATAGACTGGATGGATCTCCTTGCAGTCCAAGGGACTCTCAAGGGTCTTCTCCAGCACCACAGTTCAAAAGGATCAGTTCTTTGGCACTCAGCTTTCTTTACAGTCCAACTCTCACATCCTTACATAACTACTGGAAAAACCATAGCCTTGACTAGACAGACCTTTGTTGGCAAAGTAATGTCTCTGATTTTTAATAAGCTGTCTAGGTTGGTCATAACTTTCCTTCCAAGGAGCCAGCATCTTTTAATTTCATGGTTGCAGTCACCATCTGCAGTGATTTTGGAACCCCTAAAAATAAAGTATCTCACTGTTTCCGCTGTTTCCCCATCTATTTGCCATGAAGTGATGGGACCAGATGCCATGATCCTTGCTTTCTAAATGTTGAGTTTTAAGCCAACTTTTTCACTCTCCTCTTTCACTTTCATCAAGAGGCTCTTTAGTTCTTCTTCACTTTCGGCCATAAGGGTGGTGTCATCTGCATTTCTGAAGTTATTGGTATTTCTCCCAGCAATCTTGATTCCAGATTGACTTCATCCAGCCTAGTGTTTCTCATGATGTACTTTGCATATAAATTAGATAAGTAGGCTGACAATATATAGCCTTAATGTAATCCTTTCCTGATTTGGAGCCAGTCTGTTGTTCCATGTCCAGTTCTAACTGTTGCCTCCTGACCTGCATACAAGTTTCTCAAGAGGCAGGTCAGGTGGTCTGGTATTCCATCTTTTTCAGAATTTTCCAGTTTGTTGTGATCCACACAGTCAAAGGCTTTAGTGTAGACAATACAGCAGATGTTTTTCTGGCACTCTCTTGCTCTTCGATGATCCAGAGGATTTTGGATGTTGGCAATTTGATCTCTGATTCCTCTCCCTTTTCTAAAACCAGCTTGAACATCTGGAAGTTCATAGTTCATGTACTGTTGAAGCCTCACTTGGAGAATTTTGAGAATTACTTTGCTAGCATGTGAGATGAGTGCAATTGTGTGGTAGTTTGAGCATTCTTTGGCATTGCCTTTCTTTGGGATTGGAAACTGACCTTTTCCAGTCCTGTATCCACTGCTGCATTTTCCAGATTTGCTGGCAAATTGAATGCAGCACTTTCACAGCATCAACTTTTAGGTTTGGAAGAGCTCAACTGGAGTTCCATCACATCCACTAGCTTTGTTCATAGTGATGCTTCCTAAGGCCCAGTTGACTTCACATTCCAGGATATCTGGCTCTAGGCAAATGATCACACCATTGTGATTATCTTGGTCATGAAGATCTCTTTTATACAGTTCTTCTGTGTATTCTTGCCACCTCTTCTTAATATCTTCTGCTTCTGTTAGGTCCTTACCATTTCTGTCCTTTATTGAGCCCATCTTTGCATAAAATGTTCCCTTGGTATCTCTAATTTTCTTGGAGAGATCTCTAGTCTTCCCCATTCTATTGTTTTCCTCTATTTCTTTGCACCGATCACTGAGGAAGGCTTTCTTATCTCTCCCTGTTATTTCTTTGGATCTCTGGATTCAAATGGATATATGTTTCCGTTTCTCCTTTGCTTTTCGCTTCTCTTCATTTCACAGCTATCTGTAAGGCCTCCTCAGACAGCCATTTTGCTTTTTTGCATTTCTTTTTCTTGGGGATGGTCTTTATAGCTCATACCTGAATGGTCTAGTGGTTTTCCCTACTTCTGTTAATTTAAGTCTAAATTTGGCAATAAGGAGTTCATGATCTGAATCACAGTCAGCTCCTGGTCTTGTTTTTGCTGACTATATAGAGTTTCTCCATCTTTGGCTGCAAAGAATATAATCAATCTGATTTCAGTGTTGGCCATCTGGTGAAGTTCATGGGCAGAGCCTTCTTTTGTGCTATTGGAAGGGGGTGTTTGCTCCGACCAGTGCATTCTCTTGACAGAACTCTATTAGCATTTTCTCTGCTTCATTCTATACTCCAAGGCCAAATTTGCCGGTTAATCCAGGTGTTTCTTGACTTCCTACTTTTGCATTCCAATCTCCTCTGATAAAAAGGACATCTTTTTTCAGTGTTCATTCTTAAAGGTCTTGTAGGTCTTCATAGAACCATTCAACTTATTTTCATATAATTGCAATACAAACCAAATTATTATTTAGCAAGTCTAGCCTGCTAAACACTGTCCTGCCATAAGGATCCCTGGGCCTGAGGAAGTAGCAGAGATTCTTAGAACTGATAGGATCCCCCCACCTGATCTAAATGATCTCTCTTCGTCTCTGGCTCTGAGTTACTAAAATTCTTGAATTCAGGTCAAAGATAGATCAAGAATGGATTTGTTCTCTCACTTCTGATTGATCCCCATTTCCTTCACTATTCTTTCCTCTGACAGGATTCAACTCACAGACTGTGATCTTTTGGTAGCTGCTGATTAAACTGACACACAATAGATAACACTGAAACACATTTCCTAATGTAGTAAACAAAGTAGTCCTTGGATAATGAAGCCTTATCTTTAATCAAGTGGTCTTTTTATTTAGAAAGGAAGAAAATGTCCTGAATCTGCAGACACCGTGATTGCTGGGCTGTGGTGGGTCTGAGATGGACATGCTGGTACTTTGGTTTTTCTTTAGAGATGTGTCCTGTTGCACTGAGGTGAGGTTCATTTTGTCTCACTCGAAGTTCCTTCAACTTCATGACAGTCTGCATTGAAGCTGAGCGTCAGGGGACAAAGTAAACAAATCAATCCGGTCCCATCACTCCATGGGAAATAGATGGAGAAACAGTGGAAACAGTGTCAGACTTTATTTTTTTGGGCTCCAAAATCACTGCAGATGGTGATTGCAGCCATGAAATTAAAAGACGCTTACTTCTTGGAAGAAAAGTTATGACCAACCTAGATAGCATATTCAAAAGCAGAGACATTACTTTGCCGACTAAGGTCCGTCTAGTCAAGGCTATGGTTTTTCCAGTAGTCATGTATGGATGTGAGAGTTGGACTGTGAAGAAGGCTGAGTGCTTTTGACCTGTGGTGTTGGAGAAGACTCTTGAGAGTCCCTTGGACTACAAGGAGATCCAACCAGTCCATTCTGAAGGAGATCAACCCTGGGATTTCTTTGGAAGGAATGATGCTAAAGCTGAAACTCCAGTACTTTGGCCACCTCATGTGAAGAGTTGACTCATTGGAAAGGACTCTGATGCTGGGAAGGATTGGGGGCAGGAGAAGAATGGGACGACCGAGGATGACATGGCTGGATGGCATCACTGACTCAATGGATGTGAGTCTGGGTGAACTCCGGGAGTTGGTGATGGACAGGGAGGCCTGGTGTGCTGTGATTCATGGGGTCACAAAGAGTCGGACACGACTGAGCGACTGAACTGAACTGAACTGAACTGAACACCCTATTTCCTCACTCAAATGACACTTCAAATACAGCATCAAAATATGAAAAATTGTTACTCTTTTCATGTGAGGGACAACTAAGGAGTGGGGTTTCCTCCTAGGGAGTGAATTGACTTTAGTTTACAAACCCTATTTTGTAAGACTTACAGCTGGGCTGCTACTGCTGCTGCTGCTAAGTTGCTTCAGTCGTGTCTGACTCTGTGCAACCCCATAGACAGCAGCCCACCAGGCTTCCTCGTCTCTGGGATTTTCCAGGCAAGAACACTGGAGTGGGTTGCCATTTCCTTCTCCAATGCATGAAAGTGAAAAGTGAAAGTGAAGTTGCTCAGTCGAGTCCGACCCTCAGCAACCCCATGGACTGTAGCCTACCAGGCTCCTCCGTCCATGGGATTTTCCAGGCAAGAGTACTGGAGTGGGGTGCCATTGCTTTCTCCACAGCTGGGCAGCTACTGCTCTAATGCTAGAATCTGCCTCCTGGAAAGGACAGGAAACTAGCTTCTATGTGACAACCAGATACGGCAGCAGGATGTCCATCCTGAGTGGAAATGGTTTAACGAGGAGTTATTAGTTTTTATGTTGTCTGTCAGATCCTGTGGACTAGAGATTTTTTGAAACACTGATCTGAATCTGAGTTATCATTTTCAGTATTCTCCTTCCCGTGGGTTCGATCCCTGAGTCACAACTATCCCCTGGAGTAAGGTATGGCAACCCATTCCAGTATTTTTGCTTGGAGAATCCCATGGACAGAGGAGCCTGGTGGACTAGAGTCCATGGAGTTGTACAGAGTCAGACAGGACTGAAGCAACTTAGCACGTACAAGCAAGCATCCTCCTTCTAAATTCCAAATAAGGCTGTTCCAGCATTCCATATTTTAAATTATCTTCAAAATATGAACTTATACTAAATGAAAACATGCATCTGATTTGGACACAGTGAAGTGAGGGAGAAAGAAAAACATTAATTTATCCCTGTGTAAGTCAGGAGGAATCCCTGGATCTGTAGATTTGCAGGAGCAATCAGGACAAAAATATGAGACTCTGAATCAAGGAAGGAGCACCAGGGACTTAAGAGAGAGACCCCCAGGAGAGACACAATGACAGGAAACTTGGGACTTAGCAAAGCAAAAGAATAGGCACTTTAGCGTTTCTTTAAAAGGGCAACTTTGCAGGCTTGACCCAGGAGCCAGGGTTAGACCTCTGTCCAGCAGGAAGCAGCACCTCTGAGTGTTCTGAAACCCACCTTGGGGAAGTTATGACCATTTGAGGTCAAGTGCGCTTGCTTTGGTCAGAAGGTCATGGGATCCAAACTCTTTCTTAATACAAACATGGTTCCCAATTGCAGTTGCCAAGTAATTGACCTCAGTCGGCCTCTGCTCAAGCAAATGCCCAGGGAGACAAGATTTCTCTGCTGCCCACACCCAGGGCTCCCTCCACTGCCTATGCCTCCAGGCCACACCCACTCTTCTAGTGCTTTTTGGAAGGAAGAAGGAGGGAAACAATACATTTGGATCGTCTGTCCTTTTCTTAGGGGAATGTGCACTTATATTGAGATGCTTTCAGTTCAGTTCAGTTCAGTCGCTCAGTCCTGTCTGACTCTTCCCGACCCCATAGAATCACAGCACTCCAGGCCTCCCTGTCCATCACGAACTCCCGGAGTTCACTGAGACTCATGTCCATCGAGTCCATGATGCCATCCAGCCATCTCATCCTCTGTCGTCCCCTTCTCCTCCTGCCTCCAATCCCTCCCAGTATCAGACTTTTTTCCAATGAGTCAACTCTTTCCCTGAGGTGGCCAAAGTACTGGAGCTTCAGCTTTAGCATCAGTCCTTCCAAAGAAATCCCAGGGTTGATCTCCTTCAGAATGGACTGGTTGGATCTCCTTGCAGTCCAAGGGACTCTCAAGAGTCTTCTCCAACACCACAGTTCTAAAGCATCAATTCTTTGGCACTCAGCCTTCTTCATAGTCCAACTTTCACATCCATACATGACCACAGGAAAAACCATAGCCTTGACTAGATGGACCTTAGTCGGCAAAGTAATGTCTCTGCTTCTGAATATACTATCTAGGTTGGTCATAACTTTTCTTCCAAGGAGCAAGCGTCTTTTAATTTCATGGCTGCAGTCACCATCTTCAGTGATTTTGGAACCCCCCAAAAAAGTCTGACACTATTTCCACTGTTTCCCCATCTATTTCCCATGAAGTGATGGGACCGGATGCCATGATCTTCGTTTTCTGAATGTTGAGCTTTAATCCAACGTTTTCACTCTCCTCTTTCATTTTCATCAAGAGGCTTTTTAGCTCCTCTTCACTTTCTGCCATAAGGGTGGTGTCATCTGCATATCTGAGGTTATTGATATTTCTCCCGGCAATCTTGATTCCAGCTTGTGCTTCTTCCAGTCCAGCGTTTCTCATGATGTACTCTGCATATAAGTTAAATAAGCAGGGTGACAATATACAGCCGTGATGTACTCCTTTTCCTATTTGGAACCAGTCCGTTGTTCCATGTCCAGTTCTAACTGTTGCTTCCTGACCTGCATACATATTTCTCAAGAGGCAGGTCAGGTGGTCTGGTATTCCCATCTCTCTCAGACTTTTCCATAGTTTATTGTGATCCACACAGTCAAAGGCTTTGGCATAGTCAATAAAGAAGAAATAGATGTTTTTCTGGAACTCTCTTGGTTTTTCCATGATCCAGCAGATATTGGCAATTTGATCTCTGGTTCCTCTGCCTTTTCTAAAACCAGCCTGAACATCAGGGAGTTCACGGTTCACGTATTGCTGAAGCCTGGCTTGGAGAATTTTGAGCATTAGTTTACTAGCATGTGAGATGAGTGCAATTGAGCAGTAGTTTGACCATTCTTTGTCACTGCCTTTCTTTGGAATTGGAATGAAAACTGACCTTTTCCAGTCCTGTGGTCACTGCTGAGTTTTCCAAATTTGCTGGCATATTGAGTGCAGCATTTTCATAGCATCATCTTTCAGGATTTGAAACAGCTCCACTGGAATTCTATCACCTCCACTAGCTTTGTTCGTAGTGATGCTTTCTAAGGCCCACTTGACTTCACATTCCAAGATGTCTGGCTCTAGATTAGTGATCACATCATCATGATTATCTGGGTTATGAAGATCTTTTTTGTACAGTTCTTCCATGTATTCTTGCCACCTCTTCTTAATATCTTCTGCTTCTGTTAGGTCCATACCATTTCAGTCCTTTATCGAGCCCATCTTTTCATGAAATGTTCCCTTGGTATCCCTAATTTTCTTGAAGAGATCTCTAGTCTTTCCCATTCTGTTCTTTTCCTCTATTTCTTTGCATTGATCACTGAAGAAGGCTTTCTTATCTCTTCTTGCTATTCTTTGGAACTCGCATTCAGATGCTTATATCTTTCCTTTTCTCCTTTGCTTTTCACCTCTCTTCTTTTCACAGCTATTTGTAAGGCCTCCTCAGACAGCCATTTTGCTTTTTTGCATTTCTTTTCCATGGGGATGGTCTTCATCCCTGTCTCCTGTACAATGTCACGAACCTCATTCCATAGTTCATCAGGCACTCTGTCTATCAGATCTAGACCCTTAAATCTATTTCTCACTTCCACTGCATAATCATTAGGGATTTGATTTAGGTCATACCTGAATGGTCTAGCGGTTTTCCCTACTTTCTTCAATTTGAGTCTGAATTTGGTAATAAGGAATTCATGATCTGAGCCACAGTCAGCTCCTGGTCTTGTTTTTGTTGACTGTATAGAGCTTCTCCATCTTTGGCTGCAAAGAATATAATCAATCTGATTTCGGTGTTGACCATATGGTGATGTCCATGTGTAGCGTCTTCTCTTGTGTTGTTGGAAGAGGGTGTTTGCTATGACCAGTACATTTTCTTGGCAAAACTCTATTAGTCTTTGCCCTGCTTCATTCCGCATTCCAAGGCCAAATTTGCCTGTTACTCCAGGTGATTCTTGACTTCTGCATTCCAGTTCCCTATAATGAAAAGGACATCTCTTTGGGGTGTTAGTTCTAAAAGGTTTTATAGATCTTCATAAAACCATTCAACTTCTGTTTCTTCAGCATTACTGGTTGGGGCATAGACTTGGATAACTATGATATTGAATGGTTTGCCTCAGAGACAAACAGAGATCATTGTGTCCTTTTTGAGATTGTATCCAAGTACTGCATTTCGGACTCTTTTGTTGACCGTGATGGCTACTCCATTTCTTCTGAGGGATTCCTGCCCGCAATAGTAGATATAATTGAGATGCTTTAAAAGAACTTAATTCTAAATAAAACTGAGAAATAGTAGAGTATGGAATGTTTGTGAGTGCCTACCTAAAATGTGCAATAAATTTGTTACATGGCATCTCTCAGAACAATGCACTTTTGAAGATGCTCATAGTGTATCTGTCCCTTTGCCTTTGTCTTGTAGTTTGTTTACATTGGACAAATCCATGTTTCCGTTCATCTTCACTACAGACATACTGATCTCACCAACCTTACAATCTATGCTTCTAAGATGTAGTTTCCTCACCTTCAAAAGAGGCAAAATATTTGCTCTTAGGATAGTAGTCAGGATTTGGTGGGTAATGTATGGGAAAGCACAATCTTGAGAGTACATTAGTCCCCTAATAAATGATTTTTTGAGTGAAGATAGATTTTGCATTTTTGAAAGAGCTGGCAGTCAGAACATTTATCATTTTTGCTCTTTTTAAATTGAAATATAGTTGATTTGGAAATTTATAGTATAGCAAATTTGGAAAATTTAGCAGTGGCCACAGTACTGGAAAAGGTCAGTTTTCATTTCAATCCCAAAGAAAGGCAATGCCAAAGAATGCTCAAACTACCTCACAATTGCACTCATCTCACACACTAGCACAGTAGTGCTCAAAATTCTCCAAGCTAGGCTTCAGCAGTATGTGGACTGTGAACTAACTTCCATATGTTCAAGCTGGATTTAGAAAAGGCAGAGGAAACAGAAATCAAACTGCCAACATCCGTTGGATCATCAGAAAAGCAAGAGAGTTCCAGAAAAACATCTACCTCTGCTTTATTGTCTACACCAAAGCCTTTGACTGTGTGGATAACAATGAACTATAGAAAATTCTTCAAGAGATGGGAATACCAGACCACCAGACCTGCCTCTTGAGAAATCTGTATGCAGGTTAAGAAGCAACAGTTAGAACTGGACGTGGAACAATAGACTGGCTCCAAATAGGGAAAGGAGTACATCAAGGCTGTATATTGTCACTCTGCTTATTTAACTTATATTCAGAGTACATCATGAGAAACGCTGGGCTGGATGAAGCATAAGCTGGAATCAAGATTGTCTGGAGAAATATCAAGAACCTCAGATATGCAGATGACACCACCCTAATGGCAGAAAGCGAAGAAGAACTAAAGAGCATCTTGTTGAAAGTGAAAGAAGAGAATGAAAATGTTGGCTTAAAACTCAACATTCAGAAAACTAAGATCATAGCATCTGGTACCATCACTTCATGGCAAATGATGGGCAAACAATGGAAACAGTGACAGCTTTTATTCTGGGGGGCTCCCAAATCACTGCAGATGGTGACTACAGCCATGAAATTAAAAGATGCTTGCTCCTTGAAAGAAAAGCTATGACCAACCTAGATGGCATATTAAAAAGCAGAGCCTACTTTACTGACAAAAGTCCATCTACTTGAAGCTATGGTTTTTCCAGTAGTCATGTATAGATGTTAGAGTTGGACTATAAAGAAAGTTCAATACTGAAGAATTGATGCTTTTGAACTGTGGTGTTGGAGAATGCTCTTGAGAGTCCCTTGGACTGAAAGGAGATCAAACTAGTCAATCCTAAAGGAAATCAGTCTTGAATATCCATTGGAAGGACTGATGCTGAAGCTCAAACTTTAATACTTTAGCCACCTAATGCAAAGAACTGACTCACTGGAAAAGACCTGGATGCTGGGAAAGATTGAAGGCAGGAGGAGAAGGGGATGACAGAGGATGAGATAGTTGGATGACATCACCGATACAATGGACATGCATTTGAGCAAGCTTCAGGGGTTGGTGATGTACAGGGAAGCCTGGTATGCTGCAGTCCATGGGTCGCAAAGAGTTGGACATGGCTGAGAGATTGAACTGAATAGTTGATTTAAAATGCTCTGTTAGTTTCTGGTGTACAGCAAAGAATTTCATCATATACGTACATATGTACAGCTTCTTAAGTGGCTTGGTGGTAGAGAATCACCTGCCAATATAGGAGATACAAGTTTGACCCTTTGGTTGGGAAGATCCTTTGGAGTAGGAAATGGCAACCTGCTCCAGTATTATTTCCTGTAAAACTCCATGAACAGAGGAGCTTGGCAGGCTACATTCCACGGGTTCACAAAGAGTCAGACACGAGTTAGTGATTGATCATGTACACACGCACACACACATATTAATATATATTTATATATACACACGCCCTGGCTCACACTGTAAAGAATCTGCCTGCAATGCAAGAGACTCAGGTTTGAGCCCTGGGTTGGGAAGATCCCCTGGAGAAGGGAATGCAACTCACTCCAGCATACTTGCTTGGAGGTTTCCATGGACAGAGGAGCCTGGCAAGCTACATTCCATGGGGTTGCAAAGAGGCAGACATGACTGAGGGATTAACACTTTCATATTTCTATATATTTCCTCATATCCTTTTCCATTGTAGCTTATTGCAGGGTATTGAATGCAGTCCCCAGTGCTATCAGTAGGTCCTTGTTGTCTATCTAGTCTATATATAGTAGTTTGTGTCTGCTAGGTGCAAACTCCTCATTTATCCCTCCCCGAGTCTTTTCCCTTTGGCAACCATTTTTGTTTTCTATGTCTGTGAATTTCTTCCTGGTTTGTAAACAAGTTCATTTGCATCATATTTTAGATTTCACATATAAGTGATACTGTATGGTATTCTTGATCTGACTTACTTTACTTAGTATAATAATCTCTAAGTTCATTCATGTTGCTGCAAATAGCATTATTTCATTCTTTCTTATGGCTGAGTAGTATTCCATTGTATATTTGTAACACATCTTCTTTATCAGTTCATCCATTGATGGACACTTAGGTTGCTTCCATGTCTTGGCTATTGTGAACCCTGCTACTATGAACACAGGGGTGCATGTATCTAAGTGAATTAAAGCTTCTGAACATTTCTCATTTTTGAATGTCATTGGTGACCTTTCTCTAAACTAGCAAATACATATATCTCTGACCAGATCTCTTCGCGTTGTAGTGAGGAGGAGGGAATCCTCTGGGTCCACTTACTGTGGAAGTGATATAAATTTTTTTTATCTAAGATTATTCCTTTAGGATAGACTGGTTGAATTTCCTTTAGGATTGATTCCTAAATCCTAAAGGAAATCAGTCCTGAATATTCTTTGGAAAGACTGATGTCAAAGCTGAAACTCCAATACTTTGGCTCTCTGATGTGAAGAGCTGACTCATTGGAAAAGACCCTGATGCTGGGAAAGATTGAAGGCTAGAGGAGAAGGGGACGACAGAGGATGAGATTGTTGAATGACATCACCGACTCAATGACATGAGTCTGAGTAGACTCAGGGAGTTGGTGATGGACAGGGAGGTCTGGCGTGCTGCAGTCTATGGGGTCGCAAAGAGTCAGGACACGACTGAGTGACTGAACTGAACTGAACTGAACTGAAGATTATTCATGCTACCTCCTCCTACCTGGGGGTTTGAAAGGAGACCTTAACTAACAAGAATGTGGAAAGAATGGAGGCAAGTGGTAACGAGAGTGGAACCGCTGCCTAACTGAGGCAACGTAGGAAGAGGTGGATGTCGACCGCATTAACGTCACAGGCTTGGAGAACAAATAGAACTGGGGTTTGGCCAACCATCCAGGAATCAGCTCTATAAACCTGAGGGCATTCATTCAGCATTTGCTTCCTCAGCTGTGAGAGGGAGCACAGGCAACTGCGGTCCTCTATGAGGCTGACGCCATGCTGACCTTGAAGTTCATGGTGCAGGACCAGGAAGGCGGGCACTGGGCTGTGTGCGGCACCCAGAAGGGTGAGGACCTGAAGTAGCATCATGGCAGGTGCCAGTGACCAGACACATGCAAACAGGAAGAGGGATGTCTCCACAAGCCAGCAAGGCTGTCAGAGTGAGCCCTGAGATTGTAATTTGGTGCAGTCGCGGGAGTTGTGACAGTTGTATTTAGAAGTCTCAGGGTGAACAAACACCATTCTTCACATAAAATGAAACTCTGGAAAACTCTCAGAATCTGAGTAGATGCTTTCAATTATCTTCTCAGAAGGCAAGTTGGCTTTACACAAATTCATTATGTGATAATCCTTAGATTCACTATTTACATATGTGTGCACATGGAGTGTAAGGAGCGATTAAATCATATTATTCCAGTCATATTATTATATTATTATTATTATTCCAATCCTAATCCACTGTTGTTGTTCAATCACTAAGTCATGTCTGACTCTTTGTGATCCCATAGACTGCAGCACACTAGGCTTCCCTGTCCTTCACTATCTCCCAGAGTTTGCTCAAACTCATGTTCATTGAGTTGGTGATGTCATCCAACCATCTCATCCTCTGTTGCCCCCTTCTTCCCTCAGTCTTTCCCGGCATCAGGAATGAGTTGGCTCTTTCCAATGAGTTGGCTCTTCAGGTGGCCAGAGTATTGCAGTTTCAGCATCAGTCCTTCCAGTTAATATTTAGGGTTGACTTGTTTGATCTCCTTGCAGTCCAAGGGACTCTCCAAGAGTCTACTCCAGCACTACAATCTGAAAGTATCAATTGCTAGTTTATGCTGAAGTATTAATATTGATTCTCTCAGTCTTCAGGGGGCAGACAAGTCCAGGGCTAACTTAGTGATCTGTGCAAATACTTTAATCTTTCATGGGTACCAGAGTGTGGAAAGTTAGGGAAGTGCTTAGTCTGCCAAGGGCAGTCTGTGGGTCAGAGTAAAGCATATTCGCAGCACTGGCCAAGCAGCACACAGCACTCTGTCTTCACTACTAAGATGCTCAACAGATGCGATGCTGTGTAATCTATCCATCAGGCAAAAAATGAACTCCATCCTCTGCATTTTCACCAATAATATGTTATTTTTCCCTCTGTGTTTCTGGAGGTATACCTATTCTGCAGGTGTGCCCCTCCCCCCTACTTTGCTTGTAAATGTTAGAAAATTTGATTAACGCTTTCATCTCTGACTCCCATTCACAGAGTTGATCTGGGCAAGATTTATCTTCTGAAATGGATCAGCATGAATTAGAAGTGGGTGGGAGAAGCTGATAAGAAAATCGTCCCAACAGGGCAGCTTCCAAGCCATTTCTCGCTAATAACCCAGCCTATTGTCAGCGCTGCCACTGGGGCCAACACCTCTGCCTTTGGGAAAAAAGGCATACATCCTCTGGAGCAAGCAGCATACAGGGTAGGATCTGTATCTAAAATTCAAGCTAAAATGAACAGTTAGATCTTGACGGAGAGGACATTGATGGAGTGGCTTAAAATACACATTCGGAGTACAGAAATCATAAACATGGAGATGCTTCAGGCTTTTCCTCTGCGCCTCATGCATGGGAACTGGGATGTGTTGAGCTACTCTTGCAGTAGTAACTCATCAGAGATTCTCTGGATTCCTAATAACAAATCACGCTCCAAGCAGTAGTGATTTTTCTTTCTTCGATGGCTCAGATGGTAAAGAATCTGGCTGCAGTGTAGGAGACCAGGGTTCAATCCCTGGATCAAGATGATTCCCTGGAGGAGGATATGCTTCAGTTCAGTTTAGTTCAGTTGCTGAGTCGTGTCCGACTCTTTACGACCCCATGGATTGCAGCATGCCAGGCCTCCCTGTCCATCACCATCTTATCTCCCGGAGTTCACTCAGACTCATATCCATTGAGTCCGTGATGCGATCCAGCCATCTCATCCTCTGTCATCCCCTTCTCCTCCTGCCCCTAATCCCTCCCAGCATCAGAGTCTTTTCCAATGAGTCAACTCTTCGCATGAGGTGGCCAAAGTACTGGAGCTTCAGCTTTAGCATTATTCCTTCCAAAGAAATCCCAGGGCTGATCTCCTTCAGAATGGACTGGTTGCATCTCCTTGCAGTCCAAGGGACTCTCAAGAGTCTTCTCCAACACTATGGTTCAAAAGCATCAATTCTTCAGCGCTCAGCCTTCTTCACAGTCCAACTCTCACATCCATACATGACCACTGGAAAAACCATAGCCTTGACTAGATGGACCTTAGTCGGCAAAGTAATGTCTCTGCTTTTGAATATACTATCTAGGTTGGTCATAACTTTTCTTCCAAGGAGTAAGCGTCTTTCAATTTCATGGCTGCAGTCACCATCCGCAGTGATTTTGGAGCCCCCAAAAATAAAGTCTGACACTGTTTCCACTGTTTCCCCATCTATTTCCCATGAAGTGATGGGACCGGATGCCATGATCTTCGTTTTCTGAATGTTGAGCTTTAATCCAATGTTTTCACTCTCCTCTTTCACTTCATCAGGAGACTTTTTAGTTCCTCTTCACTTTCTGCCATAAGGGTGGTGTCATCTGCATATCTGAGGTTATTGATATTTCTCCCTGAAATCTTGATTCCAGCCTGTGTTTCTTCCAGTCCAGCGTTTCTCATGATGTACTCTACAGAGAAGTTAAATAAGCAGGGTGACAATATACAGCCTTGATACAGTCCTTTTCCTATTTGGAACCAGTCCGTTGTTCCATGTCCAGTTCTAACTGTTGCTTCCTGACCTGCATACAGATTTCTCAAGAGGCAGGTTAGGTGGTCTGGTATTCCCATCTCTCTCAGACTTTTCCACAGTTTATTGTAATTCACACAGTCAAAGGCTTTGGCATAGTCAATAAAGCAGAAATAGATGTTTTTCTGGAACTATCTTGCCTTTTCAATGATCCAGCGGATATTGACAATTTGATCTTTGTTCCTCTGCCTTTTCTAAAACCAGCTTGAACATCAGGGAGTTCACAGTTCACGTATTGCTGAAGCCTGGCTTGGACAATTTTGAGCATTACTTTACTAGCATGTGAGATGAGTGCAATTGAGCAGTAGTTTGAGCATTCTTTTGCATTGCCTTTCTTTGGGATCAGAATGAAAACTGACCTTTTCCAGTCCTGTGGTCACTGCTGAGTTTTCCAAATTTGCTGGCATATTGAGTGCAGCACTTTCATAGCATCATCTTTCAGGATTTGAAACAGCTCCACTGGAATTCCATCACCTCCTCTAGCTTTGTTCGTAGTGATGCTTTCTAAGGCCCATGTGACTTCACTTTTCAGGATGTCTGGCTGTAGGTGAGTGATCACACCATCGTGATTATCTGGGTCATGAAGTTCTTTTTTTGTACAGTTCTTCTGTGTATTCTTGCCACCTCTTCTTAATATCTTCTGCTTCTGTTAGGTCCATACCATTTCTGTCTTTTATCGAGCCCATCTTTTCATGAAATGTTCCCTTGGTATCTCTAATTTTCTTGAAGAGATCTCTAGTCTTTCCCATTCTGTTCTTTTCCTCTATTTCTTTGCATTGATCGCTGAAGAAGGCTTTCTTATCTCTTCTTGCTATTCTCTGGAACTCTGCATTAGATGCATATATCTTTCCTTTTCTCCTTTGCTTTTCACTTCTCTTCTTTTCACAGCTATTTGTAAGGCCTCCCCAGATAGCCATTTTGCTTTTTTGCATTTCTTTTCCATGGGGATGGTCTTGATCCCTGTCTCCTGTACAATGTCACGAACCTCATTCCATAGTTCATCAGGCACTCTGTCTATCAGATCTAGGCCCTTAAATCTATTTTCTACTTCCACTGCATAATCATAAGGGATTTGATTTAGGCCATACCTAAATGTTCCTGTGATTTTCCCTGCTTTCTTCAATTTGAGTCTGAATTTGGTAATGACTTCATTATCTGAGCCACAGTCAGCTCCCGGTTTTGTTTTCGCTGACTTTATAGAGCTTCTCCATCTTTGGCTGCAAAGAATATAATCAGTCTGATTTCGGTGTTGACCATCTGGTGATGTCCATGTGTAGAGTCTTCTCTTGTGTTGTTGGAAGAGGGTGTTTGCTATGACCAGTGCATTTTCTTGGCAAAACTCTACTAGTCTTTGCCCTGCTTCATTCCACATTCCAAGGCCAAATTTGCCTGTTACTCCAGGAGTTTCTTGACTTCCTACTTTTGCATTCCAGTCCCCTATAATGAAAAGGACATATTTTTTGGGTGTTAGTTCTAAAAGGTCTTGTAGGTCTTCATAGAACCGTTCAACTTCAGCCTCTTCAGCATTACTGGTTGGGGCATAGACTTGGATTACGGTGATATTGAATGGTTTGCCTTGGAAACGAACAGAGATCATTCTGTTGTCTTTGAGATTGTATCCAAGTACTGCATTTCGGACTCTTTTGCTGATCATGATGGCTACTCCATTTCTTCTGAGGGATTCCTGCCCACAGTAGTAGATATAATGGTCATCTGAGTTAAATTCACCCATTTCAGTCCATTTTAGTTCGCTGATTCCTAGAATGTTGACGTTCACCCTTGCCATCTCTTGTTTGACCACTTCTAATTTGCCTTGATTCATGGACCTGACATTCCAGGTTCCTATGCAATATTGCTCTTTACAGCATTGGACCTTGCTTCTATCACCAGTCACATCCACAGCTGGGTATTGTTTTTGTTTTGGCTCCATCCCTTCTTTCTTTCTGGAGTTATTTCTTCACTGATCTCCAGTAGCATATTGGACATCTACTGACCTGGGGAGTTCCTCATTCAGCATCCTATTATTTTGCCTTTTCATAGTGTTCATGGGGTTCTCAAGGCAAGAATACTGAAGTGGTTTGCCATTCCCTTCTCCAGTGGATCACGCTCTGTCAGACCTCTCCACCATGACCCGTCCGTCTTGGGTTGCCCCACGGGCATGGCTTGGTTTCACTGAGTTAGACAAGGCTGTGGTCCTAGTGTGATTAGACTGGCTAGTTTTCTGTGAGTATGGTTTCAGTGTGTCTGCCCTCTCATGCCCTCTTGCAACACCTACCATCTTACTTGGGTTTCTCTTACCTTGGGCATGGGGTATCTCTTTATGGCTGCTCCAGCAAAGTGCAGCTGCTGCTCCTTACCTTGGACGAAGGGTATTTCCTCACCGCCGCCCTTCCTGACCTTCATCGTGGGATAGCTCCTCTAGGCCCTCCTGAGCCAGCGCAGCCACTGCTCCTTGGACGTGGGTTGATCTTCCTGGCCGCTGCCCCTGGCCTCGGGCGCGGGGTGGCTCCTCCCGGCTGCCGCCCCTGACCTCGGATGTGGGGTAGCTTCTCTCGGCAGCGCTGAGTGCGCCGGCTATCGCAGCCGCTTGCGCTGAGGAGGATATGGTAACCCACTCCAAAATTCTCGCCAGGAGAATCCCAGGGACAAAGGAGTTTGGCAGGCTACAGCACATGGGGTCGCAAAGAGTCGGATGTGACTGAGCGACTAACACACTTGGGTTGTTTTATAGCTATCCCAGGTGAAGATATCTCTTCTTGGTAATGGAAAACAAGTACTAACTAATTTTCATGTTTATACTATTAGATTCTACAATTTTTGCTATGCAATGAAATACAGAGGGTAATTTAATGAAACGTTGGTAAGTCATATGTGTGCTTTCAAAGCATTTAAGCACAATTCAGAATAATTGACAAGGTATCATTCTGTTTCTGTTAAACGTAATAATTAAAGTTTTCTCATCAAATTAAACCTATCATTCAGAAACCTTTGTAAATGCTCTGACATACCTATTTGCAGGATTTCCCAGATGGCTCAGTGGGTAAAGAATTTGCCTGCGATGCAGGAGACACGAGTTCGATCCCTGGGTCAGAGAGATCCCCTGGAGGAGGAAATGACAACCCACTCCAGTATTCTTGCCTGGGAAATCCCATGGACAAAGGAGCCTGGTAGGCTACAGTCCATAGGGTTGCAAAGTCAGACAGGACTTATCGGCTAAACAACAACAGCATCATCTATTTGTAATTACAAAAAGTGAAGTCGAAGATGTAATGAACATTGGCCCAAACTAGACAAAATAGTACCGAGTCCCCTTGAAGCTCAAGTCCTTGATCCAAGCTTCTTGTGATGGCCAGCTGCCCCAGGTGGCACCTACTAGGCTCTGGTCCTCTGACATATCTCCTATCTTGTTCATTCCTTTTTGTTACTACCTTTCTTGAACCTACCTGCAGTTTGTACTACTTTTTATGTTTATTAATGAAGAAATATTACAGTATTAAAAGAGTTGACCCTCTCCTTTCCTCCATGTTGAACACTGGCCACCTGGATGCATGGAGGAGAAGGCCAGGTCTGCAGGTGCCATGGAATAAACTAGACTCCAGACCTCCTCCCAGTGCCCAGGCCTGGACTGTGCAGGACTAAAGTCCTACATGATCCCACACTTCTGGGAGGAGCCAACTTTTCAGTCCCCAGCTTCATGAAGTCAGTTACTCTCAGCAGGCGGTGTGCAGGGAAGTGGAAGGGTAGGGGTATCAGTGCAGTGGATTTGGGAGCTTTGCTCACATTCTCAGACGCCTTATCAGCCATGAGGCTGCCACACATCCGAGTGGACCCAGAGCTGGGATTTCTGACCCTGTATCCCTATTAGTTTCTCATTTCTCTCCTGACGGGCTTGTCCATAGCTTGCCTTAACCAAATCAGAAGATCAATGTCAGAAGATCCATGTGTCGAAATGAATCATAAAATCTTAAAATATGGTGAAAAAATAATAAAAAAATAAAGTCTTTACATTGTAAAATATGAGTTAGGATACAACTGAAGATCAGAGTGAGCCCCAAATAAACTTTTCTCCATCTGCAGTGGCTAAATCACATCTTAGTAGATTAAATTGCATATTTGTTGCTTTTTTAAAGTTGCTAAGTCATGCCCTACCCTTTTGCCCGGTCAATCACAAATCTGTGTTTGTAGTTTATGGTCTTTTGTGGAAATCACGGTGCTAGACCTTCCCGGGGAGGAAGGGGAGCCGTGGAGCAGATCTGATCTTCAGGACTCTTCAGAGATTTCATCATCTGTCTAGGTTGGCCAGCAGCTTCTTTATATTTCAGTTCCCTTGCAAAAACAGTTGAAAAGTAATTCAAATACTCAACCCTACATAAATGAATATATGAGATCCCTTTGATCTCAAAGGACTTCCCAGGTGGTGCCTGTGTAAAGAACCCACCTGCCAGTGGAGGAGACATAAGAGATGTGGGTTCAATCCTTAGTCTATAAAAACATTACTATGATGGAGATAATGACAAACACTCAGATTTTAAAAATCCAAGGGTTTCAAAAGGAAAATATTGTAAGACTGGTTCAAAATAACAACAAAATACCCAGGGTTGGGAAGACTGCCTTTCATTAAAGCCTTCAGTGTGGGATCCTGGGTATGGAGAAAAGGGTAGTTTCCCCAGAAGGAGCTAAGCTGTGGTCCAAGACCCCCCAGAGGAGAAGTGGTGTTAGCCAGCAATTCTGGTGTTAGCCATAGTGAAGAGAGGTCCCGGGAACACACATCTCTGCTTTGGGTCTTCATCTGAGGATGAAATGGGCAGGTAACAGAGCAGGTAACAGGGTGGGTGGAGAGAATGGGGCAGGAGAACCCCAGGCCTTGCTGAGAGGTTTTTGCTTTTAAAGCGTTTGGGGTAAAGACGGGGTACAACCGTGATGGAAGGTTCACGCCCTCCTCTAAGTGAAGAATCAACTCTCCATCTGAGTGAACAACCGAGGATGTGAGTTTAACATATCAAAGGGGTAGAAATTGGAACTTGTTTTTATTTGGACTGGCCTCACTTGGGGGTTGGCCTGGGAATAACGTCTGCAGGCATCTAGGGACGTGTCCACACACACAGGCCCCTCTGACTTTGCTGATGGATTCGCTGGCCAGGGAATGGAACAGATACAGGAAAGAAAGCTGCATCAAAGGACCAGGTGAGGAATTCTGGGTTCACACTCTGTTTTCGAGGACAAATTGCCAGCACTCACAGGGCCTCAGATTGCACATACATAAAAAAGGGAACCATCTGAGATGACCTTAGATTTGAGAATTAATTACATCAGTCCAAAAGTACACACATCTGTTTCATCAAAGACTTATTCAAAATTTGATAAAATACATTATGAATGGAAATGAATTTACTTGTGTTTTGATTTAACTATTGTTGATTCAATTTTTTTCGGTGCTGTCAATTTTTTTTTTTAATCCAGATTTTTTTTTTAAAGAACAGTTTCAGATTCATAATAAAATGGAGCAGAAGGCACAGAAGTTTCCCTACACCTCCTTCCCCACCTGCCACACTGCTTCCCCCTTTACCATTGTCCCCACCAGAGGATACATTTGTATGATTGATGAACCACATTGACACACAATCATTGCCTAACGTTTATCATTTGCATCAGGGTCCCTCTTAGTTTCACAGATTCTATGGGTCTAGACAAATGTATAATGTCACATACTTACTGTCGTAATATCATACAGAGTAGTCTTGCTTCCCCAAAGCTCCTCTGAGTCCTACTTATTCATTCAATCTTTAGCAAACATTGTTTTGAGGATGTACTCTTACTCTTGGCCAGTCAGTGTGATAGGCATGGGCTTCAAGGACAATTTAGCTCTTTAAAGGGCACAGTGAAGGGTCAGGAGAGGTGAGAGTTTTATGTTTTCTTCCCTTATGGTAAGCTCCCTAAACTTTATAAAAAATGTCTAGCCAGGGAAGGTAGAGGCTTCAAGTGAGAGCCAGAGATTGATTAATGATTAAAGCAAAGTAACAAGCCTAGCTAGGAAATATTTTAGTTAAATATAAGCAGCAAGATTTTTCCCCCCTTTCAAATTTCTGATAAACTTTCATCTTCCTGACTCTCTATGTGCAAGTTAAAATACCTCTACTAGCATCTTCCCCAATGCCAGGCATTTTTCTGACTTTTCTCTTTGGGGACAAACCATAGTTAAAAGCTGTTTGAATATGTGAACATCCATAAATCCAGCTTTCTGTATATGTTTAAGATCCAACCAAAGCAGGATTTTTTTTTAAGCGTGCCATGTTTATAGTTTTAATTTAACATTAGTGGGACATCTGCCAAGCTAATATAGACCCTCCTCTATCACTGGAAAACCCAATTAGGACTTGTTCTGAGTTTGATTATCAGTCAGAAACATGCATTCGGAAACATTCATTAGAGAGCTGCTGAGAGTTGTGATAAAGCAGCAGACGGCTGAATTATGGAGCCGTTGTCCCTCTTCCCCGCAGTGTTACATCTGCCTGCTAAAAGGCGAGGGACCCTGCACCCTCAGGGTGCCATGGTGCCCACAGGAGCCTATTGCATGCTGAGGGGCGCCCTTCTGACTCTTCCGATGGTACCCAGCCTTTCAAGACATGCTACAGACAACGGTGGATGGCAGCCTGACCACAGTGCATGACAGCTGCTCTCGGGTGGGCACGCTCCAAGCTTCAGTGTTGGACTTGGAGACTGTGTATGCGGTACCTGGAGGGTCCACATATACAGGGGAGGGTCCCAGCATACCGAGAGGGTGGGGGAATCTGAAAGGTGGCATCTTCCTGCCCTTCTGTCATAGAGCTGCAATTCTTACCATGAATTCCCAGATTAATCTGGTACTAGTTGCTAACTCTGGACTGGACTTGTTGAGGTGGCCCTAATCATTCCAAGAGGACTTTGAGAAACTCAGGAACAGGCCCAGGACTGCTCAATAAGGAGAAGAGGAAGGAGGCCTGGGGACTCTCTTTTCTCAGGACCATTTCTTTGATCTGGGTTTTGAGGTTAGAATCTTTTGTTTAATGCTTTACTTAAAAATTCTTGTTTTATATTGGACTATATAGTTAATTAACAATGTTATGTTAGTTTCAAATGTATAGAAAAATGATTCAGTTATACATACATATATCTATTCTTTTCCAATTTAGTTTATTACAGAGCATAGAGTTCCCTGTGCTATACAGCGGGTCCTTGTTGGTTACCTATTTTAAATACAGCAGAGCATACATATCAACCCCAAACTCCCTACTATCCCTCCTGCTGGTAACTATAAGCTCATTTAGAGTGCTCTTCTAAAACACTATTTTTTAAATAAAATAGTTTGGCGAAAATGAATAGAATCTGGCTAACTCAGCAAACTCGAGGACAGCACTCAACTAAAACAATAAAAGGACGACTTTTCCCCTCTCGTTGGGTGTTGGGATTATGATATAGCTGAGTGCTCCTTTCAGGGCCTCCAGTGGTCTTCTGCTCCCAGAGTGGCTCCAGGCCTCAGGGCATGGGACATGTCAGCAGACCGCCCCCCACTCCCTCTTAAGAGGCCCATGCTGGGGCTCCCATTCTGCTGTCAGCTAACAGGATCAAAGACTTCTGAGCAGCTTATTTGAAAAATATTTGAGTAATTTAGCTCTTAATGGCTTCAGTGTGTTTGCTATTTCAGACGTTAAATCGATCATTTTTAAAGTTTAAAAAAGGGAAAAATTTGTTTTCAGATTGGCTGTTTCATCCATTGAACAATATTCATTCCCTGCATAAACTAAGACACCAAATTAATTAACACAGCCTCCAATGCAGTACAAGAGCATGTATGAAAATGGTTAACCTTGCCTGGAAAAAAAAAATTTAACTTTGTATTTTCTAAAGAAAGTAAGTTGGTGTCTTTCTATCAGTATAACATTCCTCATAGAGTGTCTGAAATAATGGAGGACTTTACAGTCAGCTGGATTTCCCTGGTGGCTCAGATGGTAAAGAATCTGCCTCCAGCGCAAGACACCTAGGTTCGATCCCTGGGTCGCGAAGATCCCCTGGAGAAGGGAATGGCAACCCACTCCAGGATTCTTGCCTGGAGAATCCCATGGACAGAGAAACCTAGTGGGCTACAGTCTATGGGGTTGCAAAGAGTCGGACACAGCTGAGTGACTAAACAATAACCCACTCCAGTGTTCTTGCTTAGAGAATTCCATGGACAGAGGAGCCTGGTGGCCTGCAGTCCATGGGGAATCACAAACAGATAAACATGACTGAGTGACTTTCACACACACATTACAATCTGATGCTTCAAGATGTCGGTTTCAGGATGGGGCCATGTCCATGAAATTTAAGTACCTTCATAGGATTGATCACACGATGATGTGATCACTCATCTAGAGCCAGACATCCTGGAATGTGAAGTCAAGCAGGCCTTAGAAGGCATCACTATGAACAAAGCTAGTGGAGGTGATGGAATTCCAGGTGAGCTGTTTCAAATCCTGAAAGATGATGCTCTGAAAGTGCTGCACTCAATATGCCAGCAAATTTGGAGAACTCAGCAGTGGCCACAGGACTGGAAAAGGTCAGTTTTCATTCCAATCCCAAAGAAAGGCAATGCCAAAGAATGCTCAAACTACCATGCAATTTCACTCATCTCACATGCTAGTAAACTAATGCTCAAAATTCTCCAAGCCAGGCTTCAGCAATACATGAAGCGTGAACTTCCTGATGTTGGCGATTTAATCTCTGGTTCCTCTGCCTTTTCTAAAACCAGCTTGAATATCTGGAAGTTTATGGTTGGGATTGGCATGAAAACTGACCTTTTCCAGTCCTGTGGCCATGTACCATTTTTTGCCAGTATGCAGACAGGGTCTGCAGACAGACAGTCTTTCTCTTCTGCCGTGTCACATCTAGGGGTGCACTTCTTGAAAATATTAAGGGCTTTGTCCCATAATGTCCACAAGTATTTGTCCCACTGATGTCACAGAGAAAAAGGAAAGTGAAGGGGAATTTTTGTGAATAAGGTAGACTTTCCTGGCATTGATTGTTGACAATCAAGAAAATTCTTTACCACAAATGATCATTTGAAATTGACTATCAGTGGGCTAAGAGATACTGTCTCATGCGGGTCCTTGATCCAGTATTTGGGGAGTGTTGATAGTTTTGAGGATGTTTGTATGTAGTGAGGATAAATGGCCTCTATTTCAAAATTAGGCTGTGGGTCATGGAAGTCTCTTTCCTTGAATTTGAAAGGAGATTCAAGATGGAGATGAATAAAAACATATGCATTTTAAAGTGCATTCATTCAATTTCATGGTGCTCTTTTTGACTCTTAACATTGTTTTCTTCAAATATTCAGTAAAATCTCAGTATTCCAATCCACTGTGTGTGTGTCTGTGTGTGTGTCTCTGTGTGTGTGTCTCTGTGTGTGTGTGAATCATTCAATCAAGTACAACTCTTTGTCACCCCATGGACTGTAGTCCTCCAGGGTCCTCTGCCATGGGATTCTCCAGGCAAGAATACTAGAGTGGGTTGCCATTTCCATTTCCAGGGGATCTTCCTGACCCAGAGATTGAATCCAGCCCTCCCGCATTGCAGGCAGATTCTTTACTGTCTGAGCCACAAGGTACCAAATGCGAATTAAGGAAAAAGATATGAGCTTCCGTTTGTCTAGAGCACTGGTTTTCACCTGGAAGGAGGAGACACTGTTGACATCTGAAGACATGATTTTCTTGTCACACTTGGAAAAGGGGTTCCTGGCATCTCAGGGGTACAGGAAGGGCTGCTGCTAAGCATCTTAATGCAAGAGACAGCCTCACTGCAAAGAACTGCTCAGCCCCACTTGTCAACAGCATCTGGATGGACAAGTCATGGTCTAGAGTGTTAAGCAGAGGCCAAGGGGCTTCCCTGGTAGCTCAGAGGATAAAGCGTCTGCCTGCAATGCAGGAGACCGGGGGTTCGATCCCTGGGTTGGGAAGATCCCCTGGAGAAGGAAATGACAATCCACTCCAGTATTCTTGCCTGGAGGGACTGAGGAGCCTGGCGGGCTACAGTCCACAGGGTCGCAAAGAGTCGGACATGACTGAGCTACTTCACTCACTCAATGTTTGCTGAAGTTAGTTTGATTCTGGTGTTAACAGCAGTTATAAGTAATTAGATATTAACAACTAGTTATTAGCAAATTATTAGTAAAAAAACTCCGGGAGATATTGAAGGACAGGGAAGGCTAGCATGCTGCAGTCCATGGGGTCACAAAGAGTCAGATACAACATAGCGACTGGACACAGTAAATAATTGCCAAATTCAAGAGTTAAGATGAATACAAACCTTTCTTGTGTCAATATTTTCCCCAAAGGGTTTTGCTGTAAAACTGGAGTATTCACGGTGTTTTGCTTGTTTATTTTCATTGCTGTTGGTTTTAGCAAGGTCATAAATGCCCTCAAAAACAGGCTGGACATACAGGCTTCTCACCACTGGTTATTAACAGGGATCGTACCAGGTTTCTGCCTGTTCTGTGTTGTTGAACTGGCAGAAATTAAATTTATAAAGTTCTTTTGGTTGACATTCAAGGATAATATGTGTAATATAGCTCTGTGTCAGCTTCTGCACTAAGGATGCTCTATGTCTAATCTCATGCAAACCTGCTGGCAAGCCACAAAATAAGTAATTATTTTCTCTTTATTAAGAGGAGGAAGCAAAAATTTGATTTCAGTGATTTTCCCAGGATCTTAAAATTGGTTAGTGTAGACTTGTGACATTTCTTTCTCCCACTCCTCACTTTTTATCATGCTCCACTGTCATTTTTCATCATCACTTGCTGCTGTGACCTAGAAGCCACATGGAATGCCTACATCCCTTCCGACTTGTGCATTTTAAGGCAGCTGTGAGGTCAGCCTTGAGGCTGAACACTCCCAGTCTCCCTGCTCATTCTGATGCCAAGGTAGCCAGTCCTATCCTAGCCTGATCGCCCTCTTCTTGAGCTTCTTTCTGACTTGACCTCCTGCAATGGGAAACCATAGAGGCATCAAGTCCCCCTGAGGTGAGGGTGTGGGCATGATGTCCAGCCAGAGCATCACATCCTTTGAGAGCAAACACTGCATCTCTCTTATTTACCCAAGACAGATTCCAGAAGCCTAGCCCTTAGTGGGGCCCCTCGTCTTTAATCATCGCAATACAGTTAAAGTGCTACAAAATCAGGTTGTCATACAAACACACACACAAACAACACAAAAACTAAAATCTTTATACATTGATCAATGCATAAATATGTTGAAATATGTTTTATCTCTAAAATAGCTCATTTTAAACAGATTTAGAAATAGACATATACAGGAATCTTGGTTTGTTCTTTAGGTGGAAGGAACAGCCTGAAGAGAAGGATGGAACCTCTGTGGGGAATTCTGATCCTTAAATATTTGGAGTGGAGTTGCTGAGGTTTAGGCTATATGAATCTCCAATGGCAGTCTATTTGTTTGATATCATTTATTATTTTTAAACTTTATTTGGATTTAGTCTGTGGTCCTTATTCAAACCCCTTGAATTGCAGTCTTAGCTCATCAATTTTCAGCCCTTCTTCTCTAATGAAAATGTTTATAATTATAAATTTCCTACTATAAACCTCTTCGGTCACATCATACAGGTTTGGCATTGCAGTACTATCACTATCATTTTTATCACTACTATTTGAAACATTTATTATTTTTACTTTGATCCATGACATTTTTAGAAATACATTTTTAATACTTGCAACTGTATGTTTTTTGGACTTGACTCTATATTATTGATTTTTAATTTAATTACCTTTTTTAAGAGAATGTATTCAGTATGGTATTGATTTTCTTGTCTAAAATGTTATCCTTGTTCAGGATTTTAATTCCATTGTGTTTTCTTAGCCACAGAATTTTGTTGTTATTTGAATGTAGTAAAGTCAATATTTATTTATATTTACTCACATTTGCCAGGCTTTTTGACTCACATTTTCTTCTGGTATTACACTCTCCCTTTGGGGATCAATTTTATTTTTCCTGATGTATATTCTTTAAGTGTTGCTCTAATGAAAGTTTGTGGTAAATATTTTTAGAGTTTTAAACTTTGTCAGAAAATGTGATTATTTTGGTATTATGGGTGGCATGCATTCTTTTCCAGTGAAGCAAATATTCTTTATCATAGTAAATATTTTTTATCCAGGAAACTTACACATGTATTTGGGCTTCCCAGGTGGTGTTAGTGGTAAAGAACTCGCCTGACAAAGCAGGAGACACAAGAGACTTGGGTTCAACCCCTGGGTCGGGAAAATCCCCTGGAGGAGGGCGTGGCCACCCACTCCAGTGTTCCTGCATGGGAAATCCCCTGAACAGAGGAACCTGGTGGACTGCAGTCCATGGGTCTCAAAGAACTGGACACTACTGAAGCAACTTAGCATTCATGCGCACACATATATGAATGTATGTAAGTGTAAAGATGTACTATATATATATATATATAGAATGATGAAATATATCCCCCTCTAAAAATGCTTTATCAGTATAGGCTTTTTGGAGTGAAACAAATACTAACTTGTTCAGCATATATCTAGTGAGCTCATATTATGGACCGCCTAGGCTCTGGTCTGAAGATTCAGAGATAAAATGCAGTCCTGACGCTCAGGTATTGTACAGAGCCATGTAGAAAATTTCATGAGGGGGATATTCACTTTGGACTCCAAGAGCCACATGAAAGTTTTCTGAGTCAGAAGAGAAGAGACCAAGTAGAAAAGCTTTTTAGAAGATTAACACCAGAACTGAGTCATTAGGAATGAATATGACTTTAATCAGATCTGGTGGAAGTTGCCTGGTATGAAGGACTGAGCTGCTCTGGGACCAGAGGAGCTGCTGGGGAGCCTCCTGCAGAGATGTGGAGACTCTCAGCTGCTACCCCTGCAGCTGCGGATGGTTCTACATGCCAGGAACTCACTATCCTGTTCCATCAGGGCTCCTAATCTGAGACACATCTATGAGATAGGAAAGGAGACATTTTTACTCCCCACAACTGTCGCAGGAATGAATTCAATGCAACTTGTCACGTGGTCAGTGTTTCCTCAACAAGCCTTGGATCCTCATCAACACCTCCACCCCCCTCCATCCTTTGAGAAAACACACAGCTCTGCCATCCCTTCTCTCTAATGTTTTTGGCAGTGGTTCTCAAAACCACCAGGGAATTTTGATGCTCATTTCAGAGATTCTGATTTTATTGGTTTGCTGTATGACCGAGACATCTGCATTAAAGAAAAAAAAAAATTTCCAGGTGACTCTAGTGTGCATCAGCAAAAATAACCACTGGCTTATACTCTCTGTTTGACCGATCGGTTAGCTTTCCTCAACTAGCTGTGCTTAGTCACTCAGTCGTGTTCAACTCTGCGACCCCATGGCCTGTAGCCCACCAGGCTCTTCTGTCCATGGGGATTCTACAGGCAAGACTACTGGAATGGGTTGCCATGCCTTCCTCCAGGGATCTTCCCAACCCAGGGATCAAACCCAGGGATCATCCCCCTTGCAAGAGGATTCTTTACCATCTGAGCCACCAAGGAGGCCCAACAACACTGGAGTGGGTAGCCTATCCCTTCTCCAGGGGAACTTCCTGACCCAGGATTTGAACTGGGATCTCCTGCATTGCAGGAGGATTCTTTAGCAGCTGAGCTACCTAGAAAGCCCCTTCTTCAACTACGGTTATCCAAAAAACAAACAAACAAAAAATTAAGCCTCATCAAAATTGATTTAAATGATTATGTTCTCAATTTTACAGTTGTGACATATAAGTAGTGATTTTTATTTCATGGGAGAGGAATCAGTTCCTTACTTACGGTGGATACTTCACAGCATTAGACTGAATTTTCTTGTGGAGAGAGGTGATGTTTATAATTGTTGAAAGATATGTCAACAACCAGTGGTAAGTTAGTAAATCAGCTCTCTATGGTAGGGGGAAGAAGCCTTGGGATGGTTGCACCTGCTGCTTTCCATGGTGCAAATACTCCACCATGACTGATGTTAATCCACCAAATACTTAAGAAAAAGTTTACAACATTCCTGAATAGTTAAAAACTAGCTTCCACAACCAGGTGTCACAAATTGTCAGGGCCAGCCTCCAGCATACCGGACATTTCTTGAGAAATTAGTCTACTTAGTATATAGACTAGACCCCGTGGACTGTAACCCACCAGACTCCTCTGTCCATGGAATTCTCCAGGCAAGAATATTGGAGTGGGTAGCCATTCCCTTCTCCAAGGGGTCTTCCTGACCCAGGGATTGAACCCAGGTCTCCAGCATTACAGGAAGATCCTTTACCATCTGAGCCACCAGGGAAGGCCCTGTAACACCACAGTCATCAGCTATAAGAGAGTGGGATATGGGTGCAAGAGGAGAAGAAACTATAAGATTACGCAAAGGATTCTTTGAAGGAATTTGCATATCACATGGTGAGGAAAACCAAATCTCAGAATCAGAAATCATAATACTACTTTTGTTCTTTAAATCTTGGTTCAAAGCAAGGATGAGCATCCAGAGTAGAAACAGTTGGCTCTTCCTCTCTTTTATTGAATAAAAACATTCACATTCAAAAGCCCCATCGTATATTTCTGGACTCAGAACACATGGAAAACTTGTGATTCACCATCACACAACCATAGATATTCTAATAAGGTGGCAACCTGAAAAAATATCACATGATATTGAAAATAGGAGGGTGGTGCGGGGAGGGGAAGAAACCAGACTCCATGCCTCAGAAATACTAGCATGCCATAAAAGTATTTTAGAAATTTAAGAATATTTACTTGAAAGAAAAGAAGACCCGGGACTTTGCTGACAGTCCAGTGTTTAGGACTCCTCATTACCACTATAAGGGGCATAGGTTCCATCCCTGATTGGGGAACTAAGATTTCACAAGCCGGGTGGCACAGCCAAAACAAAAAAAGAAAAGAAGACCCAAGAATTCATGATTGTTATTTCCAAATAATTGTCTAAGTAGGGGTTCAAATGACATGACATGGTTATGAACACTGGGAAACGTGTTCACGTCTAAACATAAGGATGGACTTTATAAAACAGCTTTGAAAGTGGCAAACATTTTGCCAGAGGCTGGGCGATATCTAGTGATGTTATTGGAAGAAACCACGTATTGAATGAGGAAAAGCCACACTGAATTATCTTTCAGAATCTGACCAATCCTGTTTCCCCAAGATTATATTAACCACGCAACTAAGAAGTGGATGTGCTGGATAAAGGCATCGTCCCCATCCTGGGCCAAGCAGAGCTGGGCTGCACAAGACTTCATCATGACTCAGAATGGCGCTTAGTTTAAAATCTCAATTTTTTGATGCTAGAAATTTCCATTTAGCAATTTCAGACCATGGGTAAGTGAAACTGGGGACAAGAGGAAACTATAAGTTATTCCCTCTTATTTCCTTTGGAAGAAAATGTAAGTTACATCCGACATTTAAAAACATTTACAAACAGGCAGAGTGATCTGAATTTCTTATCACTGATTTTGTCATCAAAACTTGCTTTGCCAAGAAGTTTATGTAAGTGCAGTTTAGATATATCTTCTTTCCATAGTATTCAGTCATATTCACATTGCCTGTTTTACCTTAATGTAATTAACACTATATTGATCATTTTTTATGGCATAGCATCAAACCTCAAAACCCTTTATGGTTTACTGTAAACAAATATTGATTGTCTTTCTCAAGGCTGTGGTTTGCAGGGGCTCGCCTGGTCTCGCCTAGGATGAGCTAGTCTTATTTCAGGCTATGGATTGCTTTCAGGACTGCTACACAATCCCCTATTTTCTTTGGTCTAGCAGTCACATGGGGTGTGTTCCTTTAATAGCAGAGCACAAGGGATGCTTCCATCTAAAACTCACCTGCTAAGACAGGGTAAGTCATAGCCCAGCACCAAAGATGTGGGAGCATATACACCCCAGTGTCATATCATGCAAAATCACACAGCAAAGTTAAACTGAAAAGACTAATTCAATCAAACAAAAACAGTATCTGCCCAAGATTTTGTGGATTTTTCTTTGCTGTAGCTATAAAGTCACTTCTTTTAGAAATCAATTTTTTAAGCCAGATTCAACTAAGAGAGTTAGACCATAAAGAAGCTCGAATGTCGAAGAATGGATGTTTTTGAACTGTGGTGCTGGAGAAGACTCTTAAGAGTTCCTTGGACAGCAAGGAAATCAAATGAGTCAATCTGAAAGGAAATCAGTCCTGAATATTCACTGGAAGGACTGATGCTGAAGCTGAAACTGCAGTACTTGGCCACCTCATGGGAAGAGTCAATTCATTGGAAAAGAGCCTGATGCTGGGAAAGATTGAGGGCAGGAGGAGAAAGGGGCAACGGAGGATGAGATGGTTAGCTAGCAGCATCTGACTCAATAGACATGAATATGAGCAAACTCCGAGAGACAGTGAAGGACAGAGAAGCCTGGCACACTGCAGTCCACCTGTTTGCAAAGAGTTGGACACAACTTAGCGACTGAAAAATAACAACATTCAACACAGCCTCTGAGTCTGATATATTAACAGCTATGGAACATGCTATATGCCATTGTTCATTATGCCTTTACTAAAATGTTGCCAGGATTATAAAGTTATCAAAGGTGAAAGTGAAAGTGTTAGTTGCTAAACTGTTTGACTCTACCATGGGCTGTAGTAAACCAAGCTCCTCTGTCCAGGGGATTTCCCAAGCAAGACACGGGAGTGGGTAGGGTTGTCATTTCCTTCTCCAGGGGATCTTCCCCTTTCAGTGACTGAACCCAGATGTCCTGCATTGCAGGCAGATTCTTTACTGTCTGAGCCACCAGGGACATCCTAAATTTATCAAAAGGAGATACTATTATTCACCATAGTAGTGAATAGTTTTCAAACGAGGGACTCTCAAGTCAGAGTTCTCACTCAGAGCTACATATTTGTTCATGAAGTTAAATATGAGCAGAAAACAAGTGATAGGAGAGGACCTCATGAATGGAGGTCACTGTTCCACAGGGTTTGGCATTCTGTAGGCATTCCATTGGTATTTTTAGCATATGAAAAACTAGCCCCTCGTACACCTTTTCCCCTCTGAAATCCAATAGAATCCAACACACTCCTGGCCACATAGGTGATACCTAAAGTCTGTTGATACCCCCCCGTCTTGACACCAAGTTTCTCACCAACCTTCATATTTGAATATTTTTAAAAATTATTTTTACTGGAGTATAGTTTCTGCTGTACTGCTGCTACTGCTAAGTCACTTCAGAGGTGTCCGACTCTGTGCGACCCCATAGACGGCAGCCCACCAGGCTCCCCCGTCCCTGGGATTCTCCAGGCAAGAATACTGGAGTGGGTTGCCATTTCCTTCTCTAATACATGAAAGTGAAAAGGGAAAGTGAAGTCGCTCAGTTGTGTCCCACTCTGCAACCCCATGGACTGCAGCCTACCAGGCTCCTCCATCCATGGGATTTTCCAGGTAAGAGTATTGGAGCGGGGTGCCATTGCCTTCTCAGCAAAGTGAATGTTATACATATACATATATCCACTCTTTTTGATATTCTTTTCCCATATAGATCATTACTGGGTATGAAGTAGAATTCCCTGTGCTGTACACCAGGTCTGTATTAGTTTTCTATTTTATATACAGTAGTGTCCATGTGTCAACCCCAATCTACCAAATTATCCCTCCCCTCCCTGTTCCCTCTTGGTAACCATAATTTTTTTTTTCTATTTCTGTGACTATTTCTATTTTGTAAATAGGCTCATTTGTATCAGTTTGGTTTTTTTTTTAGATTCTACATATAAGCAGTATCAAATGACATTTATCTTTGACTTACTTTACTCAATATGATAGTCTCTAGATCCATGCATGCATCCATAGATCAATCCATGAAAGGACATTATTTCATTCTTTTATACGGCTGAGTAATATTCCATTGTATACATGTACCACATCTTTATCCATTCTTCCATGGAACATTTTAAGCAAGTTCTTCTCACCTATCTGCTATTCAATTTATTATCCATCACCTCCATCCACTGAAACGTCACTTCTGCCCTTCTGTACTCATCAAGGTCACCGATGGCCTATTGTCAATTCCAATGTATGGTTCTTAGCCTTTATTTCATAGGATTTATTTGATACCATTGTCCACCTCCTTTGTGAAAGGCTCAGCATTCTGTTTCTGGAATGGCACCTTTTGCTGGTTCTTGGCATATCTCAGCAGTCATTTATTCTGCTCAGTTAGCAGCTCTTCTAGGTCCCGTCATCCTTTTAAATGCGCAGGTTGCTCAGAGTTCTCAGTCCCCTGCTCATCCATCTTATATCCTGTCCTCTGTGATAATAGCCACTGTCGTGCTTGCTTCCTTTGCTGTTTCTTCTCTAATGTGTCTCCAGGCTAGAGTTTTTCCCAGGGCTGCAGACATAGAAGAAACTCTCCTCCCAGCCTCGCCCACTGTATTTTCCTAAGCACTTCACATGTGTCCAGCCCAAATGAAATGCAGTTGTATTTCCCCATAAATGTCTTTCTTTCCTTATGTCATTATGTTAGTCTGTACAATTACCATCTCTCTAGTCTCAAAACGACGTGTTGATGGCCACAGTTGGCTCTGTCCGGTCTTGTTTTCTCCACATTCCATGAATTACAAAGTTTAAGGGCGTTGTCTCGCAAATACTTTTTTTAGATCCTTTTCTCTTTTCTATACTTAGTGCTCTACTAATAATAGCTGCAATGTATCAATTACCTAATATGAGCCAGTTCTTATGTTAGCATTTTGCTGTTTATTTTGTGCTTGTTTTCTCAGGCAAATGTTAATTTCTCTATGTTATAGATGATAAGACAATCCAGAGATTTGGAAGATGAGAAAAATTAGACTCCAAAAAATTAAGTTCCTTGCCCTGGGGCTATGATTCAAAAATTTGTCTCAGTTCAAAGTCTAAGCAGGTTCTTCTTCTTATCTCTTCTCCTCTTGTGGGCAAATAGTGTGTATTTGTTTTGAATAATCTACTATATTCCTAATTCTCTTGATTCTATAAAGTTGATAGAACTAATATTTGTTAAATGCTTCAGTATCCCAGGAGCTGGGCCAGATGCTAGAGATAGAAATGTGAATAAGACATCTTTTCTGCTCTCAGTAACCGAAACACTCACCGTTTCTGAATAATAGACATTCATCCATGTTAAGGCACTTCAGTCATGTCCAACTCTTTCTGCAACCCCATGGACTGTAGTCCACCAGGCTCCTCTGTCCATGGAATTCTCCAGGCAAGAATATTGGAGTGGGCTGCCATTTCCTTCTCCAGTTATAAATAAAAAATTCATGCAAGAGATATCAGTTTTGGGTTATTCTACAAATTTGGTGACATTGTATTTTATATTATTAAACCCTAGAATGATCATGTTTGGGGGTATTCCCATAAGTTATTCTGGTGACTCAAGCCAAGAACCACATTGATCCCAAGTAACTAGGTAATAACTAATTATTTTTATCACCGTTACCAAGATAATTCCTATGTGTTGCTTCAGGCTAGGTTAATATGTCTCATTTAGAAGAACTACACATTTTTAAAAAGATAAGTTTCCGACGTGAAGTTAGATGGTTCAGGATGAAGAGGGGAATTTCATCAGCTTGTCATCTTCCCAACAACACCCGGATCAACGCACCCCGGGGGAGTCCATGTGTTAGAGCCGTTCCTTCTCCGCTACCTTCTGAGATGGAGCTGTACCAGCTCCAGTTTTAAGTGGTAATCAGCAATAACGTATAACGTGTTCCTTAATGTCAGGATTGGTGATTTAGTGATTGATTATCTGACTGCTGTGTAGTGCTTAAAATAATCCAAATGCAGGAAGTAAATGAGTTGATGGGGAGGATATTCTGTCATGCAAATTCACACAGTCCAGACCTTCACTGTCACACTCATTGCTGGCAGCAGAAGTGGGTCACCAGAGTGGCTGGCCCCTGATAATTTATTTTCTCAGACACACCATCCATATTCATGATATCCTGCTGTTTGTCTGTCACCTCCAAGAAGCCCTCTCTAGTTTTAGAATCACAATTAACAGAAAACATGCACATTTAGCCAATGAATATAAGTAGACTAGAACAAGTGTGGATCTGATTTTTTTTCCAGGCTTTTACTCTAGATTGGAAACAGCAATTATTTGTCCATATGGTACTCTTACCATGTTAGTTCATGCACACTCAGGTACAATGTTCCTAGGAAAAAGTACTCATGAAAGGAAAATATTTATTCATTCATTTTAGAGTTCTGGGGCTTGCTAAACTGCTAACCATTCTGTTCTAGTCAATATGAACAAATGCAGATTATGCAGATAAATACATGCAGCTAAACACAGAGGCACAGCCCAGTTTATGTGTCCACATTTTATCTTTCAGGCATAATTAATGCTGATGGGATCATGACATAATTGCAACCAGCATAACAGAACTGGGGCAAAGGCCTCTGTCAAACAACATTTTGTTCACTGTTTTTTTCTCCCTGAGAGTATGATGTGATTTATTAGCAGACAGAAGACGGTATAATTGCTTTCTCCAGAGGATTGCACCTTGATCAGTTTCCCTAAGTGACTAAAGATGACTACAACAGGTAGATGCAGACATAGGAATATCGATCAACTGGTGGCAGCATTTATTATTTGCAAAGATTGCTTTCATCAGACGTGTATCTTTTTTTGCAAGAAGTCTTTGCCTTCCAATGCAGGGGGAGCAAGTTAGAACTCCGGTCCAAGAGTTAAGATCCCACGTGCCTCACATGCAAACAAAACAAAACAAAACAAAACAGAATATAAACAACAGAAGCAATATTATAACAAATTAAATAAGGACTTTAAAAATGGCCTAACAAAACCCTACATGAAATAATTAAAATGGTGAAAAATAATAGAAAGTTTGTCCGAAGCCTCTGCATATCCTTTTTGATACGTACAAAGCAAAGGATTAACTCCATCCATGATATTTGTGTCAGGGAGGCACTGATTAATTTAATATTCTGATTGGATGAGCAGCAGAGCTTTAATGGCTGTTAACTCTTTGGCAAATCGCTGTGAGAGGGTGATAATGAGGTTAACATTCCTAGGACCTGATTTGCTTTGTCACTGTATTTAATTACTACTTTGATGCCAAATAGTGCTCACTCAGAGTTCTCTAGGTGGGGCACTGTGAATCCACATCTGGGTCAGTGAGGGAGCCTGCTTTAGACAATTGTAGAAAATGGGCTGTTTATTAATTGCCCTCCACAAGGTTCCCACATTCAGGGAAAGGTGTGAGTCACTGCTTGAAATTGACCTGTTCCTCCTCCATCCAGTCTTTGGTGAGATAGAAACATAGAACCGAATCTGTATCTACCCTTCAACTATTTACAAAGCATTTTAACAGTCATCACGTCACTTGATTATTCCTTAAAACCTCATGAAATGAAGTCTCATCATCCCGATTTTATATGTGAGAGAAGTCAAACATGGCCACAGGCTGGCCTGAGTCATGTACCTTTTGTTTAGAAAGTCTGGGCTTAAACTCAGGCCTCTACATAATGTCCTGAAGTGCATTTGGCCCAGGACAGATAGAGGTCTAAAGCCAGGTATTCATTTATTATCTTCCAGCTGTCAGGATGGATAAACAGGTCAACTTTCTCAGACAAGTTAGGAAATAAAGAGAAAGAATCTTCTCTGATGTGAAAAGCTCTATGAAAACATTTTCAAAGAATTACAGGACAGGTCTAATTTAAAATACATTAAGGAAACCGAAAAGATGAATCAATGCTATGTCTGGCCGTCTTTGGAGCCAATGGCTTGGAAGGCAGAGAACACAGCACACCTTTTTTCGTCTTCTCTGTTCTCACTGATACAAAGGACTTGTTCTTTTTTTAATATATATTAAGCTTTTAATTAAAACTGAGTCTTTACCATATATTTAAAATTATATATATATATATATTTAAAAAGATATATATACACATCTCCAAATTTATATCAATGATCTGGAACACCTGAGCTTTAAGTTGTTGGTTTTCCAGATAGTGTGAAATACTTTTCATCTACTTTAGAAAAGGATCCAGCCCATTGAGAAAGAATAACTTTGGTGAACAGACATTATCTTCCAAAGATCACATAGAGGTCTTCAATGAGATTACAATGTCTCTTCAGAAACTTCTTCCAAGTGGAGATCTGTCTGTGATGTAAGGAAGGATTCCCATGTAGCAAGACACTGTTCACAACAGAGGATGTTCTCCTCAGCCATAATTGTAAATGCTGCCTTGATATCATTTTGCATGTTTTTAATTGTAAATGCTGACTTGATATCATTTTGCATGTTTTGTTTCCATCTTTCCCAATCTGCTTTCAGGGCATTATCAGCACAGTCCACTTTATCTTGCAGTTTTCCAGTCTCCTCCGTAAGCAGATCAGTATCTGCCTTTTTGGACGTCAAAGCTTCTGCCTGTATCTGGTCTCTTCTTTTCATGACAGCCATTAACATTTCACTATAAAGCACATACTCATGTACGACAGGAAGCAGGGCTTCTGAAAGTCCAGACATCCGTTTTCAGTGGCCTTACAGCATCTGTCAATGTGGTAACATTGACAAAGCTGGCAACACTTTTTAGAGTATCAGCCGGATCTTCTTCTGATGCCGACCAAAGAATATGAACTGGGTCATATTCTTTCATTTCATCGAAATATTCCCATTCTTCCTTGTAGATTCTCTGAGATATTTTATCTATCAAATTTATTTTCTGGCTAAATATTTCAATGAAGTCCTCAGGGCGAATTTTAACTCCTCTCATTGACAATGCAACCGCTTTTACTATCTGTCCCATCCTGCTGAGTAATCCAGGCCCTTGCTTCTTCTGAGAAGACAGTTCCCAAGCTTGTGCAGTAAGAAAACATTTAAAGTCTTCATTAAATGTTAGAGTTCGATGATCAGCAATTCGGTTCAAAAATTTGTGCAATGCCTTCCACGCAGTCTCAATGAAGTCATCATTAGCGCTTTCCACCATTTCTTTCATATAAACTGCTCTGGCAACCGCGGAATAATCAGAGTCGGGTGTGCTTCTTCGAGTTTTTCTTTCAACCAAAGGAAATCTTGATAACGTCTCCTAACTTCAAATTCACTGGAGTCAAATTCCCCAGGAGATGTCTTAGTAATAATCCTGTAAGTAATAAAAGTTTCCATTGTAGTAACATGGTTTTCAGGTTCATCGACTGTAATAAAAAGAGCCTTCAAATCTGGCTCATCTTCAAACTTGACTTGGTTTATCATTGATGAAGGGGATGTCGGCATCAGGCATCAGCGGGCTGAAGGAATTCGTGTCTATCAATGAGGCATCCTTACTGAACACCTCCAGGTTGTCGTCGTCCTCGTCCAGATCCAGCGCCTAGGGCTGCAGCAGGGCGGAGGAGCTGATGCTGCCTGAACAGGGCGTCATTGAACCCCGCCCCCTCGCCGCAGGCTGTCCCCGCCATCTGCACTTGCCCTCATCCGCAGAGTGCTCCCCTGAGCACCCGTAGCTGCCAGCCCCGCCTTCCCTGAGCTTGCCCATTGGCTCCCACGTGCATCCTGTGCCTCCCCAGCTGGCCCTGCTCCAGCCCCACGTCCGCTGCGCAGACGCGGAACTGCTGTAGCCCTGAAATCGAGGACTTGTTCTTTAAAGCTCTTTTTCAAAACTGATAAACTATAATGCCACATGTTTTCAGGCTTTCCTATGTTTATAAACTAATATGCAACTCGATACAAACAGGCGAGTTATAGTTCAAAGTGGACCTAGTTTTCAACCTCCAGATTCCTTCACACCCCCTTATGGTTAGGATGCCTTTCAGGAAGCAAGAGTTAGAACTGGACATGGAACAACAGGCTGGTCCAAATAGGAAAAGGAGTACGTCAAGGCTGTATACTGTCATCCTGCTTACTTAACTTATACGCAGAGTACATCATGAGAAACGCTGGGCTGGAAGAAGCACAAGCTGGAAACAAGGTTTCTGGGAGAAATATCAATAACCTCAGATATGCAGATGACACCACCCTTATGGCAGAAAGTGAAGAGGAACTAAAAAGCTTCTTGATGAAAGTGAAAGAGGAGAGTGAAAAAATTAGCTTAAATCTCAACATTCAGAAAACTGAGATCATGGCATCTGGTCCCATCACTTCATGGCAAATAGATGGGGAAACAGTGGAAACAGTGTCAGACTTTGTTTTTTGGGCCTCCAAAATCACTGCAGATGGTGACTGCAGCCATGAAATTAAAAGGCACTTACTCCTTGGAAGGAAAGTTATGACCAACCTAGATAGCATATTGAAAAGCAGAGACATTACTTTGCCGACTAAGGTCCATCTAGTCAAGCTTATGGTTTTTCCAGTGGTCCTGTATGGATGTGAGAGTTGGACTGTGAAGAAAGCTGAGTGCTGAAGAATTGATGCTTTTGAACCGTGGTGTTGGAGAAGACTCTTGAGAGTCCCTTGGACTGCAAGGAGATCCAACCAGTCCATCCTAAAGGAGATCAGTCCTGGGTGTTCCTTGGAAGGACTGATGCTGAAGGTGAAACTCCAATACTTTGGCCACCTCATGCGAAGAGTTGACTCACTGGAAAAGACTCTGATGCTGGGAGGGATTGGGTGCCGGAGTAGAAGGGGACAACAGAGGATGAGATGGCTGGATGGCATCACTGACTCAATGGACGTGAGTTTGAGTGAAGTCTGGGAATTGGTAATGGACAGGGATGCCTGGGGTGCTGCAATTCATGGGGTCGCAAAGAGTCGGACACGACTGAGCGACTGAGCTGAACTGAACTGAACTGAACTGAGTAAAGTTTTTGACTGGCAGGTGCAGTTCACTGGTAACTTGTTTTTTCATTATAGAAGTCAATGTGATCATTCAAGACTAATCACTTACAGAAATATTGGAGTATGACTTCTTCATTCAATAACTAATTTACCTGACAAAGAAAATTATTAGATACTGCATCTGATGAAATGTGGAAAATTAATTATAGAAGGAAAAGAAAAAAAATCTAAGACACCAGGCAAATAAGGCAACATTAGGTTATTTTATTGGCTGTGTTTCCTTTTCATGTGAAAAATCATTTTGCATATTGGCATTAAATGAACAGAGAGAGGAAAGGTCACTTGAAACAATTACTAACTGGTAATGATTTCAGAAGTGTGTAGCTGGTGCTTTCTTGGGCATATTGATGTTCTGTGTGTTCATAAAGCTGGTACCCATTTCACAGCTTACCACATTTAATGTTGTCTTGAAAATGAGATGTACAGTTGGGTAAGTCTGTTATTGGTCAGTCACCCTGCCAACAGCGGGACTAACAAAAGATAGCTGTGAGGTGTAGCGTGGACACTTGTCTCCCTGTGGGGTGGCCTGTTTAGAATATTCTCTAAGTGGGCTGGCAAGTTCCTAGCCATCTCCAGAGTGTCAGCTCGATTTCTGTCTCTGATGGACTCTTGCCAGGGGAATGAGATGGTCAAGAAGGCTCACTTGGGTTTGGGTACTATCCTTCCGATAATTGCTAAGCAGAGTTCTCAGCCTGGCATTTCAGAGACAAAGCAATTATCAAAGAATAATTAAATCACAGCATGAGTGAAATAAATTCACATTTCACTAAATGGTTTACCTTAGGCATTTTAACTAATTCCAGCTATCTCTGTAGACACAGGTGTCCAAATTTCACAATTACAGTTCTGCTCCTGATTTAGTGATTGGGGCTCCATTTCTTCCTTTTCAGACAGACATGCAGACAGACAGACAGACACATACACACATGCACACACACACACACACACACACACACACACACTGCTCAATCTATGTACATTATTGCCAAAGAGTTGACTAAACCTTTCACACTATTGTTATTATTGCCAGATTTGCTTTACTTATTTTTCTTCTATTGCTGCATCGCTCATGGGGCTTCTCTGGTGGTTCAGCAGTAAAGAATCCATCTGAAATGCAAGAGATGCTGGAGACACATGTACCATCCCTGCGTCAGGAAGATCCCCTGGAGGAGGAAATGGCAACCCACTCCAGTATTCTTGCCTGGAGAATCCCATAGACAGGAGCCTGGTGGGCCACAGTCCATGGAGCCACAGAAGGTTCAGACAGGACTTAGCAACTAAACAACAACATAACATATATATCATGCTATATATTCCATACGTATATTTGGTTCTAAAATACCAAATAATCTGGGCAGCTTCAAGTGTAGCACCAGCTACACTAGAAACAGGTTTCCTAACAAATTCTCTATGACTAGATACCTACTCGAGGCAGTGATTTTGTAGCAGACAGACTCTGCCTATCTCATGAACAGACAATGGATGGGACCCTCTCTCGCTTCTTCCCAATGCTTGTGTTCTCGTGGAGCTCTGTCCTCCTTCCTGGCTGCCACACGTCAGAACACAGAAAAGCTGGGTGTACCCAGAGAAGGATTAGCATGCTTTAGGAAGGTGAAAGCTTCTGAGACATTTCCCTGGAGAATAGAAGATTCAGTGCTTCAGGAGGGCTGTCCTCAAGCTTGTGAAGGCTGTCACAGGCAGAGGGTTAAAGAGTTCTCTGAAGCCCCTGAGGTTAGTGCCCAACCAGAGGGAGATGGATCGTGTTCCAGGGACATGAATTTCCTAATAGAGATTCCCAAATGGGACCAGACTGTCTCAGGAGGAATCAGGGTCCTGTCACCAACTCTCAGTGATGCTGAGAATGAACTGATTGGTGCTCAGCGTAAGTGAGTTCATGGGTGACAGGGAGGAGCAAGCAGAGTTTAACCATCATGTGTCTGAGAAAGTGTGTGCATGCCTCTGTGTGCATGTGTGTGACTGTGTATCAGTTACACAGAAAATGGGGGCTGAAATGGAGGACCTCTTGGGGTTCTTATAATCTGGGTGCTGTAATAATTTCTGTGGACAGGGCTTACTTCTCTATTTCCTATTTTTTCATTCTCTCTATTGAGTCCAGTCCAGTACATCAGTGGGTCTATTTTATTTTTTCCAACCTGTGAGTGTACATACTTTGAAGGAGACCAACGTGGGATTCAGACGAGGGTTTTAGGATTGCCACCTAAAACTCTGAAGGTTTTTCAGCTCATCATTTTCTAAAATAGAATCTTAGAAAAACCCCAATGTGAAACGCTTTCCTCACATTAGTGAGCCTACAAATTTTACATATTTATTAGGCTTCAGTTCAGTTCAGTCGCTCAGTCGTGTCCAAATCTTTACGACCCCATGGACTGCAGCACACCAGGCTTCCCTGTCCATCATCAACTCCCAGAGCTTGCTCAAATTCATGTCCATCGAGTTGATGATGCCATCCAACCATCTCATCCTCTGTCATCCCCTTCTCCTCATCTTTCAATCTTTCTTAGCATCAGGGTCTTTTCCAAGAAGTCAGTTCTTTGCATCAGGTGGCCAAAGTATTGGAGTTTCAGCATCAGCATCAGTCCTTCCAATGAATATTCAGGACTGACTTCTTTTTGGTTCGATCTCCTTGCAATCCAAGGGACTCTCAAGAGTCTTCTCCAACACCACAGTTTAAAAGCATAAATTCTTTGGCGTTCAGCTTTCTTTATTAGGTTTGGTCCATGCTAAACCCCCTGGAACACACCTGCACCAGGATCGCAGTAAAGCTTCCCATCTGGAAGACTATGATATGTTCACACAGACCTTTTGTTTTCGTGTTTCACAGGCTCCTGAGATGAGCAGAAGCCACTTATTCTCCAAGCAGCATCTTCTACTTACTGGAAGAAGCTTGGGTGAGGCATTCAAGGAAGAAAAAGCATTTGCCCTTATTTAAAGCTAGGGTTTTATTATCATCCAAGAGGACACATAAAAGCCTCCGGTCTGCATTTGATATGTAACATTTGTTTGTGCTGAGGTGTCCCGGGTTGCTGATTTATATTCCTAGCACTGTCTCTGGGAGCAGTCCACTCCTTACACATCTGCCTCCCAATCAGCATCCTGGTTTCCTCCCCCGACTTCACTTCCATGGGAGTTCCAAGGCTTTCTGATTATTAAACTGAAGAGAGCTCATATTTGCTATCAGACAATTGGACCTAATTGTCTGAGACAATTTACATCTATCAGTGCAAGGTTTATGGCTTTTCAGGCTCAGTGGAAGATGAATAAATAACGGAGCTGGAATCATTACTCTGTTTTATTACTTGCACTGTGCAGGGGAATCTGAAAATAATTTGGGCACTGAAGCTTTGTCAAATAGTGGACATCTGTCAAGTTACAGGTTCTGATGGTATTTTGCAAGCTGTCCACTCATACCTTTTACAGCTGCTGCCGTAAAACCAAGGAATCAAGATTTTTTTTTTTTTTTAAAGTAAGGAATTCCTTTAAAGATGTGAGAGTGAGTTTCACCTAGGGGATTCACCTTTTGGTAACATGGACTTCTGTTTTCTTTCCTGCTAATCACTTCCTCACCTGACTCACACACTCCATCCTACTTAAAAAATAGATACAGAGGAAATCAATATCACCCTTGACAACTTGCTGCCTTGATTACAAACCAGATGGTGGGGTCTGCCCGCATTCTCCGCCATCTCACTTGCACTTGAGTTGGTGAGGTGGTTCACCAGCTCTGGCTTTGACAAGCTTATTTTAAAGTACTTTAAACTATCTTCAAAATTATATTGTTTACTCCTTCTGGGAAAGCGTTTTCATAGTTAAATGGTTTTTACTGTTTGAAAATTTCCCCAGATTCAGATTTACTTTTGTATTTATTTTTATAGAGCCATTTTAACTTGATATTTTTCTGACCCCATCTTGCACATAGAGCTAGAGAACCGATGTTTGATTCATATATTGAAAATGGCCCATCAACATTGTTTGGTAAATCCATAGCTGTCTTCTGAAAAATTCTTGGATGTATCACCAAACATGAAGGACAGAATCAACATCAAACTCCACCCAGGCTTAGAGAGAAGAAAGTGGGAGCCTGGCTAAACTTCTCCAAGAAAGTAAATCACAAGGACACATATTTCAGGTAAAAGTGTCCTTGTGTCTCCTTCTCCACTATGATTTTCTGTCACCTGCCATTTATCATGAGAAGATAGGCCATCACTGAGCTTAGATGCCACGGACGCATCAGGCGCCTGCCAAAATGAGGATGTGAGATTTAATAAATGTCAAATCAGTACAAATCAGTACCACCGAATGTCTGGTTTGGTAACTGAGTGCTCAGATGTAAGCAAGACAGTGTCACCTGGCTTCAGGAAGCTGCAGTGGATAGTACACATGGACACGTCATAAGGACATACAACTCGGGGTCTGTCACTTCAGCAGGCATACAGAATAGCACAGGAACAGAGGCAAGGGAGCAACTTACTTAGAGGAGGTTTAGGAAAGTGTCCACAGACCTGATCTGCAGCACCAGCCCAGAAGGATGAACTGAAGTTTGCTAGAGAACAAAACTAATGAGAGAGCCAACTGTAGAGGGTCCTCTACCCAGTGCTCCATGGTGACTTAACTGGGAACAGGATCTGAAAAAGAGGGGATGTGTGCGTATGTGTAGCTGATTCATTTTGCAGTACAGAGGAAACTAGCACAACATTGTAAAGCAACTTATGCTCAAAAAAAAAAAAAAAAAAAGATGAAGTGTATTCTGATGGAGCCAGACCAGAGTGAGGCTGGCTACTGATTTCCTGACTCGGTTCAGTTGGCTTTTGTCTTCGTCCTTTTCCTCGTCTCCTGTTACTGTTGCTAATCTCTTCTTCACCGTTCTTGATTTTAAAGGTAAACAATGCTGCTGACTTCACAAATTCCTTGTGCTCCCTTAGTCCTGCTCTGCAGGGTCTCATCTGTGGAAAGGCTTCAGCTGTGATGTCAGAGCCCTCTTCTGGAATGCCACTCCCTTCACCCCTCCTACCCTCCACCCCCTGCTGCCCCTCCCACCTACTCCCCCCAAAGCTGGAAGTCCCACAGTCTCCCCTGGGCTGCCCAAAACCTCTCGCAAGAAGAAGCATCAGGGGTGGGATTTTCCTCTTTCTGAGTCCAACTATCTGCTTTGGATTTGAGCTCTTACTTGTATTTCATTTTTCAGGAAATACCTTTATTTTACATAGAAGAACTTTAACTTGAATTTAAAATAAAAATTGTGCTGTTGAGGTCTCCTATTTCCTGTTTATGTGCTAAGTCATGTCCAACTCTTTGTGCCCCCAGGGGCTGTAATCTGCCAGGTTCCTCTGTCCATGGGGTTTTCCGGGCATGGAGTGGATCCTTCTCCTGAGGATCTTCCCCATTCAGGGATCAAACCCAAGTCTCCTGTGTCTCCTGAATTGGCAGATGGATTCATTACGGCTTGAGCCACCTCTAGGTAGCTTCAAATGTATGCAAATCAAGTTGTTATGGTGATTCCCACAAGAAAGCCTATACTCAATGTGATAATAGCCATAAGCCTTTAAAACCTTTGGCAAGAGGCAAAAACACAAAATTAAATAACTACCTATAATGTCGGCTTATTCTTTCAAAAGTTGACATCTGTTAGTGTTTGATTTCTTTTTTCAAACCTTGTAATATTGAAAAAAATGCAAGGAAACTAGGGCTAAATGTTAGATTTTCTGTTTCTGTTTATCTTCTGTTTTATTTTATTACCTAAGTCTGAACTTGCTGGATTTCTCAATTATTTCATGTAACTTAAAAATTGAGCTAAATTTTTTCCTAAATCGGAAATAAAAATACTTAGCAGAGATAATTTGTGCAAATGTCAGTTCCTAATAAAAACCATGGGTGTATAGTACTTGCCTGTATTGTGGATCATGATGCTGATAATGACAGGTAACAAACAATGATTTTGTAAAGGGATTAGGTTACTGTTTACTGTGTACCTACTCTGTGAAAGCAGATAAACTACTACTAATCAAATACGTCAATTTTTATTGGTCCTGCTTCACCAGGTAGCCATCTTATCGCAGAATTCAAAGAACATTAGTATATAGGCTGGTTACAGATTTGCCTTACCATCTGTCTTTTCTCAACTATCTGCCTGAAACAATTGATTTCTTAGAAGACTCTCTTTCACACTGAAGAAAGTAAACGTATGTTTTTTTTAAATCTGTTAAATGACATTGTTGGAGAAAACTTCCTCCGTGATTTCAATATCTCCGTTAGTCTTGCATGAGGCACACCCACTGGAATATTATATACTTTGATATCAGTTTGGTCCCTCAGAAAATGCTTTCACTAAATTCTAGCTTACAAAATTATTATAAGAAATTGCCATGTGAAATTCCCTATTGCTACCTGTTAAATATCATTTCAGGGGGACAGGATTCAACATAGCCTTTGGCAATAAGTCTTTCAAGTTCAATGGGACTAACTTTTAAAGAAAACTCCAGAGTAAGATTATTATAATTGATTAAAATCAATACATATATAATATAATAAGATGATGACCCAATAGTATCATATTAGTATATCAGATAATTTGTTTGGAAGATATTTCTGTGTACTCAATTTAACAGAATATCAATTTAGGAGGATATAGTAAAAGTAATGCATCTTCTTTTATTTTGACGTTATAATTTGCAATGTGAGTTCTTCAAAATATGTTGTCTCAATTTTCCTTTATGGCAATATCATGAGATTGTCAGGGAATTGTAATTACACACTTTCCAAATTACATATTTTTATGGGTGATGAAGCTTTATTTCAGGGACAGCATGAAGGTTTTTTCCTACGATGATCCATTTGCATAGGAGCAGTTGTATATCAAGAAAGATTGGAACTTGACCTCAGGTTTTCTCCTTACTTGTGTAATATTGTTGCTGCTAAGTCACTTCAGTCATGTTCGACTCTGTGTGACCCCATAGATGGCAGCCCACCAGGCTCCCCCATCTCTGGGATTCTCCAGGCAGGAACACTGGAGTGGGTTGCCGTTTCCTTCTCCAACGCATGAAAGTGAAAAATGAAAGTGAAGTCGCTCAGTCGAGTCCGACTCTTTGTGACTCTATGGACTGCAGCCTACCAGGCTCCTCTGTCCGTGGGATTTTCCAGGCAAGAGTACTAGAGTGGGGTGCCATCGCCTTCTCCTGTGTAATATTAGGCATGGTTAAATTTGGAAATATCGATAGAATTATTGTAAATTTTAGTCTTATTTCTGTGCTGGACCCTGAGGGGGTAATAAGCAATGAGAAAGAAAACATGGTATTTATACAGTACAGTGGTAGAAATAGACATTGTGTGCTGGTGTTTGCCCAGAGACACTAAAGTCAGCATAAAGAATGGGCTGACTCTGCCTTTGCTACTCAAAGAAATATTAAAAACTACCAGCAAAAACCCACAAAGATCATGAGGTTCCATTTTATTCCTTGAGCAATGGCTCCTTCAAGTCAAAACTATTAAAATGGAAAATATACAGATTATTATTTTTTTTTGCTTCTACAATAGCATTTTGGGAAACTCATATAGAACTCATGCAACAGGGTGTCAGGAAGCAGGCACCAGGATGTTTGTTACAGCACTGTTTGTAGAGGCTGAACAGCAGCAACTTTACTGTGTGTTGGTAGGGAAATGTTTAGAAGACATATGTTTATGCCTATTAAATTCATACTGTGGAATCATATGCAGGTGCTTAAAATGGATTATCTCTGTACCTATTGACATCAAGGCATAGCCATATACACTGAGAAAGCAAACTGCAGAATAATGCTTATAGTACTGTATAGTATTGTAAGAATAAATAAAAGCCAAATCAATATATTCATGTATATATGAGTGTATATGTTAGAAAAGGTATAGAGACAACTACTGAACGGTACTCAACGCCAGGCATTGAGTAGGACTGAATCCAGTAGGATTCAATGCCAGCTTCCTTAGGAAAACTGGATTGTAGGATTTGGCAGGGAAGCTTTTTAACCATATCTCTGTGATATTTCATTATTTACAATGCAATATTCATCACTTTTTTTGTAGGAATCTCCTATGTTTTTCCAATGCTTGAGTGCATGCTAAGTCACTTCAGTTGTGTCCAACTCTGTGAGACCCTATGCACTGTAGCCCGCCAATCTCCTCTGTCCGTGGGATTCTCCAGACAAGAATCTTGGAGTGGGTTGCCATGTCCTCCTCCAGAGGATCTTCCTGACCCAGTGATTGAACCTGTGTCTCCTGTGGCTCGTGCATCACAGGCAGATTCTTTATCACTGAGCTGCTGAGGAAGCCCCATATATACACTACCGTGTGTAGAATAGATGGCTAGTGGGAACCTGCTGTATAACATAGGAGGCTCAGCTAGGTGCTCTGTGATCACCTAGAGGGGTGGGATGGGGGTGGGAGGCAGGCTCAGGAGGGAGGAGATATATGTATACATACAGCTGCTTCACTTCACTGTGCAGCAGAAACTAGCATAACATCGTAAAGCAATTATGCTTCAATAGAGTATCATTATAATATATGTTTACATCTGTTAGAACTTGTCTCTCTTTCCCCACCACCCCATTATCAATAGAGAATATTACTTTATTTTGTTGTTGTTTTTGCTGCTGTTGTTGTTATTGTTAATGAGTATTTCTGCTATTTTTCTAAGGTCTGGCTATAAATGGATAAAGATTTAACATTTTTAATGGACTCAGTCTTAAGTTCTTGAGTTTTTGTCCAAGAAGTAAGAAACTGTTCATCTTATTCCACCTTGTTTCCACATTGCAAAGTAGTGTCTACTTTGTCTGCTACTGCTGCTAAGTCACTTCAGTCGTGTCCGACTCTGTGCAACCCCAGAGACAGCAGCCCACCAGGCTCCCCCGTCCCTGGGATTCTCCAGGCAGGAACACTGGAGTGGGTTGCCATTTCCTTCTCCAATGCATGAATGTGAAAAGTGAAAGTGAAGTCGCTCAGTCGTGTCCGACTCCTAGCGACCCCATGGACTGCAGCCCACCAGACTCCTCCGTCCATGGGATTTTCCAGGCAAGAGTGCTGGAGTGGGGTGCCATTGCCTTCTCCAAGTGTCTAGTAAAGGCACTTGATAAATGTGTTTGCAAAAATTTAAGAACGAATTCTTCCAAAGATCTAAGATTCAGAGGCAGACTGAGATCTAAACCTCAGCCCCGGGTCTGTTGTAAAGATTAAAGTTGGTCATTTATCTGAGACAACATTATGCAGAGTCGGGCATATAATAGGAAACTGATACTTACATCATTTTTCTTAATATCTTCCCACTTAATGAATACTTAAGAGAAGGATATTTTCCTTTACTTTTTTAAAGTTCTGGTAACAAATCACCTGTAATAGAAATTCTAGCAATTTGGAAATACCCAGTTTCCTCAGATACTTTCTCAGAGACCTAGTTCGTCAACACATTTAAGAGAGCAAAGTGAATGAAATTCACAAGGTAAGTCTTGAAGGCTTGGATCCTACCTGCTAATTCTATGTGGTCCATGGCTGCTGAAATTGCTCTCTATTGATAGGACTTGGGATTCATTGTCTTAGCATTTAATTACTGAGAAAATCAGGGAGCTCTGCCTAGATCAGACATAGATTTTTATAACCCAAGTTCCAAGTTTGCATTTGAGGACAGACCTCTACCATTTTTGGTGGACTACTGTCCACAGGGGGGCAAAGAGTTGGACATGACTGAGCATGCATGCATGGCTATTAGATACAAGCCATGCTTGTTTTTGACTTAATGTTAGTTGAAAATGCATTAAAATGATTTCTATTCTAAGGAAGAATTTTTTTCTCATTTAAGCAGGGAGAGTCACTCAAGTCATGAAGAACTTCCTCTTGGATTACAAACCATGTCTGTCTCCAACATTCTTACAATATTCAAGTCAACCTCTTAGAGTAGAGACTGAATTTTTTTTTTTTTTTGCTCTGAGATGGAATGTTTCCTTCCTTCTCTGTTTCATGAGGGACTCTCGGTCTCCTGGTTATGAATCACATATTTTACTGCCAGCAACACTTTCGTTGTTGAAATATTCATGCAAGATCCTGGGCTCCTGTTCCAGCAATTCACATGAGGGAAAAAAGAAAGCTGCTATTCTGAGCACAGGGTGAACTTCAACTCAAGTAAAGCTTTAGCACTGATTTCAACTTTGAGGATTGCCCGATGTAATAGGATATGCTTTTCCCCATCAATGCGCTGAATTGCAAAGCTGGGCTTTGGGTGAACTGTCCAGTTATAGTCCCAGATATGAATGTTTCCTGCAAAAGGCTGCATGGAATCAGTATTCTAATGAGACCAGGGTCTGAAAGGTGGTGCTCCCAAGAGCAGGTAGTCCTGCTCTGCACCCAGGTCTGGAAGCACCAAGGAGCTGCCCCCCAAGCAGCTGCAACGCACCTGGCGTCTGAGTCCATAAACGACTTTGGCCTCAGTGCTCTTCCCTCCAAGCAGTCCTAGTGCTGGCGGCTGTTTATAGAATGAAAAAGTGAAAGTGTTAGTTGCTCTTCTGACTCTTTGCAACTCCATGGACTATAGCCTGCCACGCTCTTCTGTCCATGGGGATTCTCCAGTCAATTTCATAGAAAGGGATGTCCACATGCTTTAAGATGCTCAGTGTCTGTTCACACATGCTATGCACCATGTCTGCACCACAGAGTGCATGCTCAGTAGCTCAGTCATGTCTGACTCTTCGGTGACTGTAGCTTGCCAAGGTCTTCTGTCCATGTGATTTTCTAGGCAAAAATACTGGAGCTGATTGCCATTTCCTTCTTCAGGGGATCTTCCCAATCCAGGGATCAAACCTGTGTCTTCTGAGTCTTCTGCATTGACAGGCAGATTCTTTACCACTGAGCCACCTGGGAAACCCACACAACAGAGGGAGTGTGTGTGTGTGTGTGTGTGTGTGTGTATTAGTTGCTCAGTTGCGTCTGACTCTTTGAGACCCCATGGACTGCAACTCGACAGGTTCCTCTGTCCATGGCATTCTCCAGGCAAGAATACTGGAGTGGGTAGCCATGCTCTGCTCCAAGGGATCTTCCTGACTCAGGGACCAAACCCGGGTCTTTTGCACTGCAGGCAGATTCTTTGCCATGTGAGCCACGTGGCAAGCTCCAGACAACAGAGCAATAACCACCTAATGCATGCCTTCATTATGCTGTATGATTCCATTAGCTGTTCTGACTTTTCTGGGAGGATTTTGGAATCAGTTCCTTCTAGAAATTCATCTTTATGCGTAGGTGCTAGGGTTAAGAAACATACCTGAAGCCTGACTGGAGCATTGCTTTAATCTTCCCTATCTTATTATTGAAGGTATCAGAGTAAAAACTTCCCAAGTGGCTCAGTGGTAAAGAATCTACCTGCCAAATAGGAGACACAGGTTCCGTCCCAGGGCAGGAAGATCTCCTGGAAAAGGAAATGGCAACCCACTCCAGTATTCTTGCCTGGGAAATCCCATGGACAGAGGAGCCTGACGGGCGACAGTCCAAGGGATCGCAAAGAGGCAGAGCACACACGCATTTGGAGGGTACATGTTGACCACAGAACGTGTGCCGGTGGTGAGCACAGCGCAGAAAAGAGCCACTTGCAAGGAAAGCCAGCCCTTTCTGGGGCGCAGAGGAGTCTGCATCCAATGTGACAGCTCTCATCTTGATCAGAGAGACGCCAGGGCAGCTGCTCTGGCCACAGGCCTTCTTGGCTCTGGATTCTCGGGAAAGAAAACACAGTTCATCACCCAGTGCTTCTCTCTCCCCTCCCAGCCCCAGCTGCTCTGGTGCCTTCCATTGAAAACAGGGGTGCTGTACATATGGTGCAAAGATCCCAGATGAGAGATGCGAACGCCTAAAATAAATACTATATGAACCCAGAGAGGCAGAAAGGCCCCTGGGAGTTAACAAATGAAATGCCCTTCAGCCTCTGACAAGTCGGAGCTCCTAGCTGGGCAGCTTCACGCCTCATTATGCTCGGATCAGACGCATGGCTCTGGCCCCAGGCAGGCTTTCTGTTCGTGTCCCCTGGCGGGGCAATGGGAAGAAGGGGTGAAGGAGGGTGGGGCTGATTCGCCACAGATATAGGGAGCGGGGTGCCCACTGCCAGTGGACCCTGAAATCCGTAAGAAGATGCTCTTTCTGCTTCCAGGGTGCGCTCGTTTGTTTTGCAGCATAGTTATTCAGCGTGTGTGTTTCGTGAGCAACTATTCTCATCAGGCGGGATAGAATTCACAGGATACAGCAATAAACAAACCCTTCTTCTAAGAAAGGAAGAGCACTGGAAAGCTGAGCGACCTACTGCCGCTCTATGTAAACTCTGATGCTGGCTTTCTGTTTACGGAAGGATCAGCAGATGAAGCTGGTGAAACAGAGCAGAAGCCGTGACATAGCCTTCAATCATGCTAGCCTCCTGGTCTACTGAGTAAGAGCGTCCTCAGCTCAGAAAAAGTGCAGAGGCATTCACGGGTGCACGGGTGATTAAAAGCATGAGCTGGTGGCCTATGGTGAAAATCCAAAATTAATAAAAATTGGAAACTGCAAGGGTTATAAAACTGGAATTGTGGAGGAAAATACTAGTCTATTTGATTTGAGAGAAAATATCAAACATGTCTAAGCAGAAAAGGAATAATCATAGTCCTTTATTTTAATTCTCTTGGACTGAGGAAAGGTGAGGAAACATTTCCAGGCGTGAAAGTGATTCTATTTCAAGATTCTTGTATTCATAAAATTTTCTATGAGGTCACTCAGAGCAAATGGCAAAGCAGAAGGTGAAAAAAGAAACGAATGCTTTTTATTTATTTATTTGTCTGTAATGGTCACAGCAACACTACATGAAATATTCATTCATGTCTGTGTCACAGAATAGAATTTATAGGCTTCAAGCAAAAAACCATATTTTTGTTGTAAAGCAAGATGTTCAAGATGTACACATTGCACAGTAGTAAAAAGTAACACCAACTTTCTCAATTCTCTTCCTCTGAATTCAGACAGGATATACTGGGGATTTAAACATTGCATTTTTAAAATGTGCATCTGGTAGTGATTAAGATGTGAATAGGGGGAGAGAATTGCTTATTCTGAGCATAGATTGTGCTGTTACTATAAATAGGGGAAGGGCTGAGTGGTCTTCCACTTTTCTCTTATGTCTAGCTTGTAATTCTTTCATTAAAATATTAATTTGTTTCATTGATGCTTACCTCTGAGTGACATACTTCTAGATTTCCTGAGAAGCTGCTATTTGAATGTTCTTTAATGTGCTCCTTTAAATAATTTATACAACTCAAGCTGTCTCTGTGAGGCAGGGAAAAAATGAATCACTTGGGCCAGATAACCCCTCAAAACATTTTTGGAGATTCTTATTTTGTTGTCAAGCACTGATGATACCGTCTGAGTGTCTGGCAAGGGAATAGGAAGTAAGTCTATCAAGAAGGTGATGAACTCTTAGCAAAATGAACGAAAGCTGCCTTCATGGACTCTGTTTCAACATAAACAGATGCCATTCATAATGACCCTTTTCCCTCAACTTTTCAATTTCATTAAAATCAACCAAGCAATGTTACCACCCTAATTGAGAGAAAAATGTTTAATAGCTCACTATTTCAGTGTAGGATTCTACTGACATTTTTTTCTAAATATCATAGATATTTCAAAAAAGAAACCCAGTAAAAGCACGGCCATCCCTTGTGCACACTGGAGAAAACCTTACAGCCTGATCCTCTTACAGGGCCTGATTTCTTCAGATGTGTTCATGTCCCACCAAGGTACTGCTTGGTGGTAGACGAGGAGTTGGAACCAAGAGGAACCAAGAGGTCACGGTTCCCCTTGGAGTTGGAGACACTCAAGCTCTCACCATTTCCCCCTCATCTCTATGTCTGAAGAGAACTGAGAATCTGAGGGAGCAGTGCAAGAAGGAAGCCACAAAACACAAGATCGCTAAATCCCTGCGTGACTACCTAGAAACACGGTCCAAACCCCAAACAGCCAGAGGCAAAGACGAGAGGCCTCCCCCTCGAAGGCCCGGGGGAGCCTCTAAGAGAGAACCTTGGAGGCAAAGCGAAGGCATTTTCTAGGCTGCTCTTTGAGCTAGGATTCAGACACCATCCACGGTCCTGGCGGACTCTGGGGTAGTGGCAGGAAAACCCAATGCAAGTGAGGGCCTGTAGCCAAACCCGCGACCCTCGTCGCTGTGAGAGCAGCGGGCAGAGGTGAGCGTGGAGCAGAACTGAGTGACCAGGCCCCTGAAGAGCCCAGCATCCATCAGTGCTCTTGGCTGGAGCCATTTGTTAATATTTCCAGGCAGCACACAAAGCATCTGGTGAGATGCTGGGTTCATGAATGAGTGCTTGAGCCACAGCCATCTAGTCATGGCCTCCGACCAGTCATGTGAGGACCATTCACGTGAGAATTTCTGTGAATGTAACTTAAGCCTGTGTTTCTCCAACATCAGGCTTTGGTGTATCATCTTCACAATGTGTGCTTTGTTGAAATTATACATACAGCAGAACTGTTCTTTAGAAATGTAACATAATTGACATATGCAATCTTAATAGCTGCATTAAAAAACATAAAATTTTTAAATCAAAAAAGGCCACAAAGAGAAAAAAGATGTTAAAAATTTTAAAGTAAACAAATGGATAGTTGATTTTAATTAGAAACTTTATATCATGCATTGCATCAAAAATATTATTTCAACATAAAACACTACCCACATTTCAAGCACTCATTAATACCACATGGCAACATAACAGAAAGTACAGAATGCTGTGATTTCATTAATATTTTCTTTCATTAGACTGGATTCTTTTTACTTTAAAATTTTCTACTCTGAAATGAAAATTTTATCATCACAAAATATTATATATTCAGGTGGTGAATATGCTTTTCTACTATATATGATTATATGACTACTAAAATTAAACAGAATATCTGCTTATATACTATTTCTAATTAAATAATGGGCTTCCCCAGTGTTTTCAGTAGTAAAAAATCCACCTGCAAAGCAGGAGATGCAGTTTCGATCTCTGGGTCAGGAAGATCCCCTGAAGGAGGGCACGGCAACCCACTCCAGCGTTCTTGCCTGGAGGATCCCACGGACAGAGGAGCTTGGTGGGCTACGTCCATGGGGTCACAAAGAGTCAGACACAACTGAAGTGACTGAGCACAAATTAAATTATATTAAATGCTTATACTAACCACATACGGCCAGGCTCCTCGGTCCATGGGGATTCTCCAGGCAAGAATGCTGGAGTGGGTTGCCATGCCGTCCTCCAGGGGATCTTTCCAACCTAGGGATCAAACCCAGGTCTCCTGCACTGCAGGCAGATTCTTTACCATCTGAGCCACCAAGGAAGCCCCTAAAGAAAGAAATCTGATTGAAGCAATCAAAATATTGCAAAAGGAGCACTCTTGTATCTCAGAAACATTTTTTTTTTCTGGGAACTTCTTAGAAACTAGGTGAAATGAAATGATTTCTATAATACATTCTGAAAGGTAGAAATAAAAATTTTATTCTGGATGAAAGTTAAACACATCAAAAGTCTAAATGGGAACTTTTGATAAATTCATTTTCATAAGAGGAAAATGAAGAAAATATTATTTCAAATACAGAACAGGCATTTGACATTCTTTGATGTTATTTTTTAAAATATTGGCTTAAACACTTTTATTTTCAATCCTTTGTCTCTGTTACAGAAGTAATAGTGTTTTTAGTATTTGGCGTTGCATCCCACATTCATCCTCAAGTCATTTATTAATTCTATCAGTTTTGGAGACGTCTTAATTTTCTGAATCTACAACTATGCCATCCCTAAACAATGACACTTTTTGGCATTCTTTTTGATGAAAGGCCGTGATGCAGAGATGCAGGAAGTTCAGCAAAGCTGAAGCACAGCAAATGCATGGGTAACACCATCTGGGCACATAATAGTCAAAGTGCTGAGAACCCCAAATAATGAATAAATCTTAAAAGCAACCACAGTGAGGGAGAATATACATCCTGCTCATTCAAGATCAGGAGAGTGACGACTGATTTAATCTAAAAGTCTAGAAGTGAGCTAGAAGTTAATAATAAAAATAACTTCAAGGATAATGGGCACCAAAACATCCTGTCCAGAATACAGCGATTTATTCCTGCTTCTCTCTAACCCTCCATCACGTGCTTCTGCTGCTGTGGAGCTTCCTGTTGAATCCTCAGTTCAATCACCTCACTCACCTCAAGCAGGTAAAAGTCAGGCCCCAAGTGCTGCCAGTTATGCTATTTGAGACCATAATAACTGGGGATCATAGGTGACCACAGGGGGCTTTCTTGATACCAGACTCACAACTGCGCACACTGTGGCCATCACCGTGAGCACAGGCCCATGATTCAGTGTATGAATCAACATCCAGTTTTTGTCTGGTTCAGAATCAGAAGTTAAAATAGAGCCATCAATTCTTGTTGACACTGACAACTTCCCTCCAGGGCTCTGAACTGCTCCTGTCCAGCTCTGAATTCCATCCAATTTTCTCCTGTACATATGAAACCTTGCTTCCTGCAGACACAGTGTTTTGAAACTTGCAAATATCCAAAGAAAAGCATGTTTTCAAGAATGGATCAAGTGTCTTTCACCTTTTCGTCATTCCGACAGAGTATGCCCATAAGAATAAGGCGATAAATGTAAAAGCATGTGTTATGAAAAAGAGTTTACAAGGCCCTTGTCATGAAAGGAGCCTAGATGCTCATCTATTGTGAAGCTTGTCGCTGCGGATCTCTCAGATAACACATCCCCCTGCAAGGGGAGGGCGAATGACAAGCTGGAACCTGAAAAAGCATCACCAGAGGGCATGGCTCACCTTTTATCAGCACCATCGCCATCATTATGATGCTTATCACCATTGTAGACATTGCGAGAACACCACAATTGAAGTGTTTGCACATGTAGAAAACTTAGGCTCTTTTTCTTTCATATTTCATGAGACTTAGAATAATAAATGTCTTTTACTAGAAAAACACATTCAACTCTTGTCAGTTTGATTGTGGGGCTAGAATTATTTTCACCTTTGTTGTGTTACTATTTCAAGAGGGGAACTAAATAAAAGATGACTAAAATCATACTTGTTATCATATTGTTAGCATGTTGCTAGGGTTACCTGGGTATTCAGTAGGTTGATTAAACATTACTTACAGACTTTCCAACATTTTTGGCAATGTCAGAAAATAAAAACATTTCTATAACCCATCCCTTGATGGTGTTTCTATCTATTTCTTGGATTACATTCCCTGTTCTACTGTTCTAACCATCTTAAATCCTGACTGCCAAGTTTTATCTGGTCCCTGATCTAGCTGCCAAGTTCTTGACATCAGGTATTTCTGATCTAGATTTTTGTTAGCTTGTTGTTGTTGTTCAGTCGCTAAGTTATAACTGACTCTTTGGGACCCCATGGACTGCCACATGCTAGGCCTCCCTGTGGTTCACTATCTCCCTGACTTTCCTCAAATTCATGTCCATTGAGTCAGTGATGCTATCCAACCATCTCATCTTTTGCCAACCCTTTCTCCTGTTCTCAATCTTTCCCAGCATCAATGTCTTTTCCAATGAGTTGTCTCTTTGCATCAGGTGGCAAAGGTTTTGGAACTTCAGCTTCAACATCAGTCCTTCCAATGAATATTTAGAATTGATTTCCTTTAGGATTGACTGCTTTGATCTCCTTGCAGTCCAAGGGACTCTTAAGAATCCTCTTTAGCACTACAATTGGTAAGCATCAATTCTTCAGCATTCAGCCTTCTAGATTAATGTTGGCCTTTTTCCTAATCTAGGACATCTTCTTTGTCATTTCCCAAGTGTGTGTGTGTATGTGTGTGTGTAAGTAAATGTGTGTGGCTCCACCATATCCAGCAGTGATAGGATATCCATATGTGCTAGTGTCTTAGGGTGTTTAGTCTTTCAGGAATATTTGCACTTCAGTAGGGATCACCAGAATATTGAAAACACTAAGCTTTCAAAGTCCAATAATACTTAAATTTGGATTTTCAGATAGAATACCTTTTTTGTGCCTAAGTAATCATCTACCTTGACAATGTGTCTATCTGCTTGGCCTGGCCTATGCAGGCTATTTTTATAGGGTCTTGCTCTCAGCCAGGTTAGGTTACAATTATTGCAAATGTTTTGAAAACCATAAAGTCCTCCATAGGTATGAGACTTGATTTTATACACTTACCATTATGATGTGACAATGACTTTTTGTGGATGTGTGTTACCCATTTTGAATGACATGGTTTGGGCTTAATATGCCTTGTGGAATCCATATATCTTTGTCCCCAAGAGGAGACTCTTCTGGGTGTTATCATCAGAGCACGAGAAGGCAGGGGTCACCTGGGTCATAAAGTGTCCCTGGAACTCAGCAAGACCGCTCAGCTTCTGCCTACTGGATGGCCATCCTTGTAGGAACAGCGGGAAAGATTCCTTAGGTGACAGAGACAGACTCAACTCTGTAACTGAACGTGCACTCGCATGGAGGCAGGGACTGGCTCTATGCCACTGTATTCCAGGGCCTTCTTGGCAAAATATTTCTTTCATTTATCCCAAATTTTATTTCTTGAGTACAAATAAATATTTTTTTTAATATTCAAAAACATTCATTCTTGGTTGCAATATTGTCAGCAATAACTAAGTTTTAGAATACCAGAGTTGTCTATTTTCCTTAAACCTAGAATGTTCTTTAATAATTTATTTTTTCTTTAAAAATTTCTAACCTAGAAAACAACTTCTCTTTGGATTAGTTACCACTCTTAGAAATAACAGCACTTCAGATCTATGTGTTTTTTTTTGTTTTTTTCTTTTTCTTTTTCTCATGGAACTTTTCAGAAAGTCAAGAATGCACACGTTATGGGATGTAACACAGAGGGGAGTCAGAGCAACTTTCTTGGGGACTCATGCTCACACATGGTAACACATTCAAATTCACGTTCCTCTTCTCATCCACATCCTGCAAAGACCCCCATTTGTCCCTCCGGAAGAAAGGAGAGGCGTTAGACAGCACAGTGTGTTGGCCTGGCTATTCTGCTTTGAGATCTCCAGGGAGGCTTCCTTCAGGAGACTTTCAGGAGCTCAGATTCCTGCTTCCTCAAATGCCACTCCCACTTGCTGACCACATAATCCTGAGGTTTTGCAGGGATGTCCTGACACTTAGCTTTTTCATTTATAAACTGAAAAAAATAGGAGACAATCTGCCCCTGCAGTAAGTACCACCACTGGGGTTCTCGTGAGCGGATGTAGAGACTGAGTTTGCCATTTGGGATGTTTCCTGGAGCTGAACATCTGGCAGGGAGCAGGACTGGTCAGAGAGAGAAGGGAACCTCACTGACAGTGAGATAAAACTTCTCCATGCCTACAGAGACTGAGAAGGAAATGGCAACCCACTCCTGTATTCTTGCCTAGAGAATCCTGCGGACAGAGGAGCCTGGTGGGCTGCTGTCCATAGGGTCGCACAGAGTTGGACACAACTGAAACGACTTAGCATGCATGCACGCATTGGAGAAGGAAATGACAACCCACTCCAGTGTTCTTGCCTAGAGAATCTTCTGGATGGAGGAGCCTGGTGGGCTGCTGTCTATGGGGTCACACAGAGTCAGACACAGCTGAAGCGACTTAGCAGCAACAGCAGCAGCAGCATGCCTACAGAGAACTTGGTGGCAGACATCATGTGTAGAGTTCTCCCTAAGTGACTTGGGCGTTTATACCCTATGCAGCCAGTCCTTGGGTGTGGGTGGCCCTGTGAACCCGTGACTTGGACAAAGCAGTGCTGGGCAACTGAGAAAAACCCTGAGGGAGCTGGCGGTCAGCTGGTCCCTCCTGGGAGAGCTCTGGGAGGCACAAGCCCTGTCCCACAATAAGAGGAGGTGATATGGGGAAAGGACTTTGCTCTTGAAATGCAAGAATCTTGCTTGATTCTTTCTGTAAACATTTGCTGTTTTCCTTATTTTATATCAAGAAACAATGAGCTGAGGGAGGAATGAATAGGCAGGACACAAGATCTCCAACGAAGTGAATCTTCTCTGTGTAGAATGTCCTGATGGTGGACACATGTCATCGGACGTTTGTGCAAACTCAACACCGAGACTGAACCCTATGTCAACTATGAACCTTAGTTAATAATAGTTTATCAATACTGTCTCATCGTTTATAACAAATGTTTCACACTTGTATGATGTTGATAGTGGGCAAGGGTGTGTGAGTGTATAGGGACACTGTATATTTTCTGATCACTTCTGCTGTGAACTAAAACTGCTAGAAAAGTCTATAAAAGTAATAAAAATAGTTAGATGTATTTAAATATCATGGGCTAAATCTAATACTACAAATACACATTTTCTTGTCTAAGGTGTGATGTTCAACAGGAGAGTGGAAGGCTCTGCGTTAATTTATGCAATTTTATGCAAAATGTCCTCCTGACTCTTGTGCAAAGTCAAGCATATAAAACTCAAGTGAGATTATGTCACCTTTGTGCAAGTTAGGAAATGCACTTCCATGCTCAGATGTCTGAGAAGGTCGAGCCTCTCCCCTGGGCAGACAGCACCCTCATTTGCAATAGTTGCAGAGTGGAGACAGGCTGGCATCTTTGGGCAGTGTACTACTGCATAGCCAGGCTGGATACAGACCAAACCATAGCCCCATGGTGGCTTCAACATCACATGAGGATTCCCCTGACACTAGACTTCTGTCTGATTTCTGTATGTCTCCATCATCTCTGCTTCTTGGTCTTCCCTGGTTCCATCTCAGCAGCCCAGCCTCATGTCAGACCACAGACTTGCAGTTACCAGCAGCTGGGCCATTTCTGAAACGTTGATTTTGAGAAATCTGCACTTTTACTCTCGTCTCTTATTCTTCCAGCTGGGATAATCTTCCAGCTGTTCCTCAGCTGAATGCATTCAACTTACTACCTCCACCTTTGTCTGTTCTCTCTGACTCCTCTGAGACCTCATGGTTTGGATAAATGACTTTCTTAAAAACATCTTAAACTTCCTTACACATTCCTTTGACTATCATATTTTCCTGCCAATGGAAACCATCTTCTTATACCAAGCAGCAAAATGTTGCTGGAGAAAACTCTCACAACCATTTGAATTGTTCTTGCTTGAAATGTGTAATCACAGATCTCAGAGAAGCACTTGGCATGTGCCCAGTAGATCCTCAGCCAAAGAGGAGGAGGGGAGGAAGGGGAGGGGGAGGGGAGGAAAGGGGAGTGGAGCAGAGGGTCCACACCCTTCCTTCCAGGACAGTGTGAGCATTGCTCTCTGCTGGCCAGATCCTGATCAGAATTATGAGTAAGAACGAAAAAAGAAGGAACACCAGGATTGCTGGGTTGATTGAATCTAGAAAGGACAGAGTGCTAACCGCTGAAAGCAAATTACAGATTATGAATGGCCAGAGCCAAGAATAGAAGTGAACTTAGTTATAGAAGCAACCTTAGTTAAGACGTGCCAAGGCCTGTTGCTGTTTGGCAGTGACTTCCAGAACCACTGACTTGACCGAGGGGAATTTATCTGCAGCTCTGTCTGCCCAGAATTTGAGTTTCTCGACCTTCTTGGACTCTCTCCTAGCTTCACTATGCACCCGTCATATTTTTCAAATATTTTGGCATCACCTGTCATAGCCCCTGGACAGTTTTCAGCAACAATAAAACTCAGTTTCAAGTCAAAGATTATGAGTCCGGAAAACATTTGTCGAACATATGGTTTAACTTATTTTTTCCTGTGTCTGGAAAATTAGTAGATTTCTGACCTACAGAAAGCATAAAGAATATAAGAGTAAGTATTTCCTGGTAAAACTAAGGAGGAAGTTGCTCCAACAACATATAATTTATTTGCATAACAGGCTGTAGACATGCTTAGATATTTAGCAAAGCCAAGCTCTAATAAGACAGCTTCTAGACAGAATATTCCAGAAGATTTTTCCAGAACAATGTCTGCAACAGGCCGAGAATACATGTTACAGATGTGGAAATTAAGTTAATGTCAAATGCATTTCTTGAGCAAGCTGCCAAAAAAAAAACAGTTATTTCTTTCATTGTAAATGACTTAATCATTGATTTATGTGAAACTTTATTCTCAAATATTTTAATTGATAAAATATCACACATTTCCTGAAAGAGAAAATTAATTAACAATGAATACAAAGATAAAGCAAAAGAAGGACAAAGATAGGAAAAAAAAATCTCTAAAAATTAAAAAAAGGAGAAGAGTAGTTTATGAATTTGGGGGAAGCATTAACAAAATTAAAGACCACCTGGACTTCCTTGGTGGTCCAGCGGTTAAGAATTTGTGCTCCCAATGCAGGGGACTTGGGTTCAATCCCTGGTCGGGGAACTAGATGCTGCTACCTGGAGTTCTCAGGCTGCAACTAAAGATCCCGTGTGTCTAAACTAAGACCCGGGGCCATCAAATAAACAAATAAAAATTTTAAAAAGTCAGTCTGAATATTATTTGGAATTTTGAGAATGGTTTTCTGGGATTTTTAGATGATTATTACTATCCTAATGTCTCATTGATTTTTCACTAACTTCACAGGATCTGTTCTAGAGAGATTCATAGGTTACTGATAAAATATATAGTTGTAAAGATTACAGCACAGAATTGAAAGTGCTCACCTTGCAAACTGCTTTCTAGTAAGACGTGTCTCTTCTGATTTTGCAGGATAATTTCCTTCTCTCCTGGAATTCCAACCAGAATGAATGATTTCTGTGTGTGAAGGAGATGACGTCTTCTACATTTTTGTTGTTGTCAAAGATAAGTACGCTCTCTAGAAATACCAAAAAGGCATTGAGCAAGGACCCCTGGAAAGATTTGTGATTACAGCTAAAGGGAATAGCTTTGAGTTTTAAAGGCAGTGATACCTGATTGTGCCATGCAGTTAATAAGATGACCACAATAGAGATTTTCTAAGAAAAATTCCAGAAACATTTTGTATGTGTGTGTGTGTTCATAAACATAATTTTAAAAACGTAGGACTTTTTTTAAAAGAGCAGTTTTAAATTTACAACGAAACAGAGAGAAGTAGAGAGAATTCCCATATACTCTGTTCCCACACATCACACCCCCTTACCACGCGCCCCCCACACCCTGGCCCATGATCAGCATCTCTCACCAGAATGGCAGAATGATACTTTTTTTTAAAACAAGGATGACTCTACACTGACATGTCACAAAGTCTACCGTAGGCTTCACTTTTAATGTTATACATTCTATGAGTTTGAAGAAATGTGTAATAATATAAACCCATCATTATCACATCATACAGAGTATTTTCACTGTCCTAAGAGTCTGCTCTCCAGCATCAGTGGAAGAAGGGTATAGTTTCTTTGGGTAATCACTTGGAAAAGGAAAAGCTTATACAAACTCACACATGCTGTGTATTCTACTTTAAATCTGCCTCTATGAATTCCTGCTCCAAATAAAAGAAGGAACAAAGAGAGAGAACTCCTGGATCCCAGAAAAGGACCTGGTGAGTGTCTCCCTGAGCAAGTCTGGGCTTGTTCCGCCCTAAGTGCCATGGGTCCTTGTTTTATTTTTCTACCAACATTTTCTTTTATATCCAGCACTTAGCACTAGGCCTGGTACATAGCAGGATCCTAATAAATGATTCCTTCAAATAAAAAATGAGAATATTTTCTAATTTTACAATTTTCTTTCCTATTTTTTCTGCCTCTGTTCTAGCTGTGTCATCTTCTTTCGATCAATTCCTTCCAGACAATCTTGTTTCCCTACAGGTCAGGTTGGGGCATTTCCTGTGTGAGACAGACTAGCATTGGTCCAATCGGTGGACAATGGGTCTGGGCAGACACGCCCTCTGTTGAGTGGAGCTGGCACAGAGCTCCCCTTTAACAGCTCAGCCCTTCCCCACGCTCTGGACTCAGCCTCTGTCCACGTGTGAGAGGCTGGGGAAGCCCCCGGCCCACCGCCCTGCTCACACAATTCCTAGGAGTACCCTGAAGTAGATGAATGCCAACACCTGTGCGGATGAGCAGACCCTTCATTGTTCTCAGGGATATGCATTCATGCATGTATGCATGTGGGTATGCATACATTTATATTTCATACCTATTGATTTTTGCAGAGTGCAGATGTATCAGATTAAGTAAATAATTGATGTTTAATGGAACACTGCTTCCTTTGTATAAAATCTTAGGAGACCACTTCCTTGTTGCCTGGTCAAGTTGATAACCTTTACTCAACTTGAAGGAAAAACTATCATATTATTTTATCCTACTGTTATCTGACTAAGAATAAAGCAGACAGAAGTTAGCAGAGGGCTCTACTTAATTTTTCAGGATTACCTAGCTTCTGGTAATGAATTAATGAATTCTGATGATCAAGCTAGAATCTGAGGAGCCACCAAAAGTAATAAATTTCATGACTCGTCCTTCTGTGTTTGCAAGGTGAGAGGTTTTTTTTTTTTAATTTTTTTTTGGGGGAAGTATTGTGACACTAACTAAAGAGTATGCTGTAACACAAACACAGCCTGGCCAATAAATGATAAAGAGAATAAACGCTATGCTTAAATGGTCAGTTTCCTGCAATATTTAAGGTAACACACACAGGACCATGGAAAGATATCAGTAAAACAATAATCTGTATTTTTCTTAACAGTCTTCAAAAGAAATCCTGATCTATTTTATCTATATGGTTGCTATATATCAAAATAATAAATTATTATTAATTAATAAAAGAGAAATTAGGACTGTTTTATCAGAAGATATACTTCATATAGAATTATGTGCTGAAACTAACAAGCCTTGTTTCATTTTTCTGATTACTTACAGTCTTGTCATTTACCTGGGATTCTAAAGACTGTAGATATATTTGTCTACCTTTTGTATGTCATTTAAAAACAGCTTTAAATGTGTTCCTCATACTTGCAAGCTGATACAGGCATTTTGGAGCATGGACTTTAAAAGTCTTCAGAAATCTTCATGCCTCCCAAAGTGCCGATAATTGGTAATATTTTTTATAACTTTGCTCTGCTAGGGCACCCACACATTAAATAGCACCAGCATCGCTTTCTAATACAAGAAAAAAAGTAGACTACTTTCTAAACTGCCTAGTTTTTTAGAGCCGGGCTTATTTATAAACACCTCACAGCTGTCTTCTGAGAAACATCAAGACACAGAAGATGAAAGAACCACTATGGTCCCTCAGGCTGAAGAGGATGCTGTCGAGGGGGTGGGGCGGGGGTGGGGAGGCAAGCCCTCATCCCCACTTGATCAGATAATGGATGAAATGAGGAGGGTTTTCAGTCTCCTTCAAGTGTTTTTGAGATGGTAGATTGTTCTTCCTGTGCATTTTGAAGTCATAATTTTGAAATCTTATTTTGACAAATGTTCTGGAAGATGTATAATTACTCTGTCAGCACTGTGCCCTCTGAGGACGTCCATTAACACACCATCTCTGAGCAAGGATGTGCGTGCTCAGACCCCACGGTCCGCTCTCCCTAGTGGGTGGCTAAGCAGATACCAGCCACTCACAGGCACCACCCTGAGAACCTGGAACTCTCACCTACCGGGCTCCTTCTCTGCCTTCACAACTTGTGAAATCTCCCTGAGCCCTGAACCCTGGCTCAATTTTCTCTCCACTGGGTCTTTGTATTCATCAGCTCCGGCTAGACTGGATTCTTCTCTCCTCTGTGCTTTTATCCATTAGGTCCTTTCAATGAATTGCTTCTGGACAATCCACAGGACGGTGTTTCCACAGGGCAGGGAAAGGATGGTGTAGGCACTGTGGTCCTGTGACCTGAGTCAGGAAGGGGAGGAGGGATCATGGACAAGTTAGATTGCACTGTGTTTCCTACAGTGCTAACTACCGCACTGACCAGTGAATCAGGATGAGGGGAAGGCAAGGGGTAAGGAAAGGAAGCTCTTTAGGATGTTCAGGAGTGAACTGGCAAAGGTAAGACTTTTTGTATCGTCTCTAAGAACACTATTTTTAACCCTACAGTCAAGAAGACTTTATCCTACTTAATTTTTTTGTATTTATATGTATTACACTTATATCCATTATCAAATTTTAGTTAATCTATGTATAAGGCAAGAGGTTTAAATTGTTTTTGTTGTTGTTTTATTTTGTGTGTGTGTGTGTTTTGCATATGGATCCCCAATTGTTCCAAAGACATTTGTTGAAAGAAATTGCTATTTCTTCATTGATTTGCTTTTGTACTTTTGTCAACATTTAGTTGACTATGTTTGTGTGGATCTATTTCTGGACTTTATGGTCCAACTCTCATATTGTGGATATGAGTGTTGAAGGGATAAATAAGGTTGAGTACCAGAGAATTGATGCTTTTGAATTATGGTGCTCAAGTCTCAAGACTTTTGAAAGTCCCTTGAGCAGCAAGGAGATCAAACTAGTTAATCCTAAATGAAATCAACCCTGAATATTCATTGGAAGGACTGATGGAGAAGCTGAAACTCCAAAACTTTGGTCACCTGATGCCAAGAATCAACTCATTGAATAGGCCCTGATGCTGGGAAAGATTGAGGGCAAGAGAAGAAGGGGATGACAAAGGATGTGATCGTTGGATGATATCACCGATTCAATGGATATGAGTTTAAGCAAACTCCAATTGATAGTGAAGGACAGGGAAGCCTGGTATGCTGCAGTCCAAGCGGTAGCAAGGAATCAGACACAACTGAGCGACTGACGATTTCTGAACTCCCATTTGTTCCACTGTTATATGTGTTTATCAGGTCATCAAATCACCCTGTCTTTTTTGGTGTAACTTTCATAGTCAAAAGCCAATAGAGTGATTTCTCCAACATTAATTCTTATTTTTTAAAAATTGTTTTGTTTATTTAGGTCCTTTGATTTTCTATATAAATTGCATTGCTGCTGCAGATAATTTTCAGGAGAATTGATTCATTTTTCTTCTTCCATGGAAGGAAGTCCTCTTGGATTCCTTTCATTAGTTTTCTGTTTATGTACCTTGCATATGTTTTCTTAGGTTTATGCATAAGGATTTCATTATTTACAGATGCTTTACATGGAATTCTTTTCTAAATTTTGGTTTCCAAATAGTTTTCTGCCAAAGAAATGAAAATTAACACTCTGGCTTCTTCATAAAGTTCTCCTTTAAAAAATATTGTTTGCAGAAGTAAATGCTGAGGTCAGTGATACAGTTCATTTACCTCCTGGTGCTCTTCCTTATCGTACTGCAAACCTGGGAGAAGCAGCTTGTTGAACATATTTTGAAAAATGCTTATTTAAAGTAAAAAAATTTAGTTATTATTAGTCTGCGGCCTCAATTAATCTTCATAAAAATTACATAAGGGGTGTTGTTTATTTTATAGTGTATGAGAAAATGGTGACCCAGGAAGCTTCAATATAATATTTTCCAAGTCCCGTGGGTGAAGAAAGTCCTCGAATGAAACATTACAAAATAAAAATAGGAAAGATAATTTGGACTGGGATCAGAGTACCTTTACTAGTTTTTCTGTTTGTTTTGTTTCGTTATTTGAAGGAAAGAAATAGCTCTGCTAATTAAAAATTGTATCAAAATACTGAGAATGTGAAGCTTTGAACAGCATGGTGGTTAGGGGTTAACTCTCTGAGTAGCTGAAAATCTCCTGTAATTTCACAACTGTCCTTTCGTATCTGTGTTTCTGCATCCAGGCATTCAACCTACCCTGGATCAGACAGTACAATAGCATGGACTTACTGAAAAATCCATGTCAAGCAGAGGTTGTCCAAGGGTGAATTGTAACTAAATTATAATAGATTTGATTATGTTGAATTATAACCAAATAGACCAATATGTACATTTATTTGTCAATCAAGCATAACTCGTGTTAATAAAATTTGTTGAACTTGTTGACCTTTGGAGACTGTTAATCTCAAGAGGTTAAAAAAACTATATAAAAAAGTGATACTTTGTTAAAACAAATTCCACATTTTCATTTCATAAATGTTAAGCCAGACTATGTGTCATATATAGCGTCTCGATATGGAAATTCAAAAATAGATTGCATGATGTGTACCCTAAATAAATTCCTGATTTTAACGCATGAATGAGCTGGGTTTCTTGTTACCTGAAACTCACAGGTGATGAAGCAAACGGCAAAACATTGTAGAGTGTGATATGGAAAATATGTAAAAAAATGACAGAGAAACACAGAGAAGGTTCTGTTAATTAACCACGAATATGTATGTATGATTAAGAGGATGGGAAATCTATACTAAATAAAATGTACTTGCTGTGGTACTTTATAAAAGGCTGGGAGAAAAATCAGTTTTTGTGCAAGATGGGAAAACACACAACAAATTGTGAAAAATTCTTGAAGAGATGGGAATCCCAGACCACCTGACCTGCCTCCTGAGAAACCTGCATGCAGGTCAGGAAGCAACAGTTAGAACTGGACATGGAGCAACAGACTGGTTCCAAATTGGGAAAGAAGCATGTCAAGGCTGTATATTGTCAACCTGTTTATTTAACTTATATGCAAAGTACATCATGAGAAACGCTGGGCTGGATGAAGCACAAGTTGGAATCAAGATTGCCAGGAGAAGTATCAATGACTTCAGATATGCAGATGACACCACCCTTCTGGCAGAAAGGGAATAACTAAAGAGCCTCTTGATGAAAGTGAAAGAGGAGAGTGAAAAAGTGGGCTTAAAACTCAACATTCGGAAAGCTAAGATCATGTCATCCGGTCCCATCACTTCATGGCAAATAGATGGGGAAACAGTGGCAACAGTGGCAGGCTTTATTTTCTTGGGCTCCAGAATCACTGCAGATGGTGACTGCAGCCATGAAATTAAAAGACGCTTAGTCCTTGGAAGAAGAGTTATGACCAACCAGCATATTAAAAAGCAGATACATTACTTTGCCAACAAAGGTCCATCTAGTCAAAGCTCTGGTTTTTCCAGTGGTCATGTATGGATGTGAGAGTTGGACTATAAAGAAAGCTGAGCATCAAAGAACTGATCCTTTTGAACTGTGGTGTTGGAGAAAACTCTTGAGAGTCCCTTGGACTGCAAGGGGATCCAACAAGTCCATCCTAAAGGAAATCAGTCCTGAATACTCATTAGAAGGACTATTGCTGAAGCTGAAGCTACAATACTTTGGCCATCTGATGCGAAGAGCTGACTCATTTGAAAAGACCCTGATGCTGGGAAAGATTGAAGGCGGGAGGAGAAGGGGAAAACAAAGGATGAAATGGTTGGATGGCATCACCGACTCAACGGACATGAGTTTGAGCAAACTCTGGGAGTTGGTGATGGCCTGGCATGTTACAGTCCATGGGGTAGCAGAGAGTCGGACATGACTGATTGAACTGAACTACTGAACTGAATGGCTAGAGATATGGAGAACAATCAGAAATCCATTGCACTGTTCTTGGCACACAGCAGCCACACAATAAAACAAAAGTAAAAGCCCACAGGCAGTCTGCTAGGATATGTTGTTCAGTCACTAAGTCGTGTCCTACTCTTTGTGACCCCATGCACCACAGCACACCAGGCTTCCCTGTCCTCTAGTATCTCCCAGGGTTGGTTCAAAGTCATATCCATTGAGTCAGTGATGCCATCCAACCATCTCATCCTTTGTCACCCCTTTCTCCTTCTGACCTCAATCTTTCCCAGAATCAGGATCCTTTCCAATGAATTGGCTCTTTGCATCAGGTGGCCCACGTTTTGGAGCTTCAGCTTTAGCATCAGTCCTTCCACTGAATATTCAGGGTTGATTTCCTTTAGGATTGCTGTCCAAGGGACTCTCAAGTGTCCTCTTCAGCACCACAATTTGAATCAAGAGTCTTCCCCAGGACTTTGCATACTATTTTCATGCTTCCAGCATCTCCTTCAACATCTGACAAACAGTTGGTGCTTAATTAATGCTTTCAGAATGAATGTTGAATACAGTAAATCCACGGTGCCCAACCTTTCTAGCACTAGGGATTGGTTTCGTGGAGGACAATTTTTCCATGGACAAGGGGGTGAAGGTGATGGTTTTGGGATGATTCAAGCACATTACATTTATTGTACACTTTATTTCTATTATTATTACATCAGGGCCATCCCACAACAACAAGCATTAGATCTTGGAGGATGGGGACTTCTGACATGTGATAGACAGGTTTCTTGATCAAACTAGGAACTAGAAGTGACCTAAAAAGACAGGAATTTTGTTACAGGAAATGTGACCTCACACATTCAGCTTCTCCAGTGTAGCTTGACTCCGTGGTTGATGAATTTGGTGGCTCAGTAATAACCCTTTCAGAGTTCTTTTGGTCTTTCTACTCTTCCACCCTCCATGTACTGCCTTTTACCCTCGAGTTTTTCCCTCACTGCTGCAGGATTATTGTAACACCTCCTGGAAATTAACCTTCACCCGGCAATGCCTGAAACAAGAGAAGGTGTTCCTGTGTGTTTTCTGCCACGGCAGCAAACTGTTCTTGGAATCAGTATCTCCTCTTCCATTGCCAAGAATTTTCTCTGATTTGCTATTGAGCGGACACTATGGTCTGAATATTTGTGCACACTACATCCGATCCCGGTTTATATGTTAAAACCTAAACCCCAGTGTGAAGGTTCCAAGGGATGAGGCTTTGGGGAGGTGATTAGGATATGAGGGTAGACCCCTTCTTAATGAGATTAGAGCTCTTATAAAAGAGACCCCATAGAGCTCCCTTGTACTTTCAGTCATGTAAGGACTCAAGAAGTCTGAAACCCAGAAGATAGCCCTAACCCAATCAAGCTGGTGCCCTGATCTCGGACTTTCAGCAGGCGCAATTGTGACAAATAGCTGTCTGTGTTTATAAGTTACTTGGTCTTTGGTATTTTGCTGAACCTGAATAGACTGTTCTAAAACATCAGGTTTGTATCATATGCTGTACTCAATTCTTAAGTGACCACAGGAAGGGGATGCAATTATCACTATGGGTATAAACAAATAAAGATCCACCCCTGGGGATCCACCTTAGCCACCAGGGATCACACAACTTCAGAAACTAACAGAATGTGCTGAGAGCAGAGAGCCATGGGTATTGGGTCAGAAACTAACAATCCACAGCCATCTTCTCTCTTTCAGAAGTTGTTTTGAAGGTCATGGATGTGAACCCCATGTTGTAAATGGGAAAGTTCTATGCAAGAATGAGTTATTAATAACCAACCGGATGGGGAGTGTGCTTTACATGTCCCAGGAGCTTTTTGTGCTGATAATGTAAAAGACAGAGCCTTACAGAGGAAGAATCACAGGTTATCTAGTGCCTCTGTAACTGATTAGCTTACTTTCATCGGTAGAATGTCACTGTTTCTACTTATCTATGGTAATAAATCTACCTTACCTTAGTCCTTCTCCAGATTATTGTGTAAATAGTCTCCCTGATAAACAGGAAATTAGACTATTGATCGAGGAGTCTATTATTGAAGACTTACCCACAGGAAATAAAATTGTGGAGGGGAGAGTCTGATATTCCTTGACCATTCAGTGTCACAGGCACACACTTTCTGATTTCATTCATAAACACATAATCCTCTAACAAACACATAATCCTCTAGCATTTCTCATCCTCATTTTATAAAACAGAAGTCTATGTCTCAAGGCTCTATATGTCTTCATGAATCACACAGCTTTGACTGGCAATAACAGAATTGAACCCACGACTGTTGGACCCTACTGGATTCCCTCAAATAATGCTGCTTACTGGACCGGCCCACGTGGGCAGAGTCAGGCAGACTCCTGAAGTGGCGGAGATGGTGTCATCCACATCAAGCTGATCCCTCACTTCTTCTCGGTGCTCAGGGCCCAACCTTCTCTGGAACCACCATTCTAAACAGATCACCAACATGGTCTTCAAAAAAGCCTAATAGGAAATGCAAAGACTAAGCTTCCTGACTTTTTAAAATGCACTTTAAAATAGAAAGAAACTTCTCTTTCTATTTCCTTGAAGTAGGTGAGACAGTCTCCCAGGCTCAGAGGTTGGAGAAATGAAGGCTTCTAGAGTTTTACTGGAGTTTGTGGAGTTAGCTATGGCTCCTGGTGCTCTTGCCTCACATGTGGAACCTTTGAAGCGGGTGTATCTGTGGCTACAGGAAGAGAGAGGCTGGGTGTTTTGAAATGTTCTTTGTATTATCACCAGGGGCAAACCACGAGGCTGTGGGGTAAATAAGGAAACTTGGGCTTAATGGATAATCAACAAGGGCATATATGGTATAGCACATGGAACTCTACTCAATGCCATGTGGCAGCCTGGATGGAAGGGGATTTGGAGGAGAATGGATGCATGTGTATGCATGGCTGAGTCGCTTCACTATTCACCTGAAACAACCACAAAACTGTTAATTGGCTATGTGTATGCTAAATCACTTCAGTCGTGTCCAACTCCTTGTGACCCCATGGACTGTAAGCCCACCAGGCTCCTCCATCCATGGCATTCTCCAGACAAGAATACTGGAGTGTGTTACCATGCCCTCCTCCAGAGGACCTTCCTAACCCAAAGATGGAACCAGCATCTCTTACACTTCCTACACTGGCAGCTAATTCTTCTACCAGTACCACCTGGGAAACCCCCAATACAAAAACAGATTTTTTAAGTTTGAACAAAAGAGAAATTCTTGGTAACTTTGACTCATAGCAGGCTGGTTCCAGCATGCAGCACCCACGTCAAAGAAGCACTCCCAAAATGCTGTCTGCTCACCTCCACCCATAGTTGCCCACCTTGCGCTGCTCAGGTGCTTTCAGTCTCCAAGGATGGTGGAGTAGTGGACACAGACAAGGAGGCTGGCTGTGCAAGTGGAAATGTGAGCACTGAAGGAAGGAGTCCCTGAACAGGACCAGCTTTGATGAACTTTTCTCCTGTGAGTCAGAAACAAACAAAATCTCCACCTCTGGCATCCAACGGGAGAGGGTTCTGTCTAAATATGCTTGTCATGAATACTTCTCTGTTCAGTTCCTTTAACCAAATAGGAAATGTGATGTGTTGGTCAGGCTTCTCCAGAGAAACAGAATCAATGAGATACAATAGGATATCTACCTATCTATATTTTTAAAGTCCCTGGACTGCAAGCAGATGGTGGAAAGTGAAGAGAAACTAAAGAGTCTCTTGATGAAGGTGAAAGAGGGGAGTGAAAAAGCTGGCTTAAAATTTAACATTCAAAAAACTAAAATCATGGCATCAGGTCCCATTATTTCATGGCAAATAGATGGGGAAAAAAGGCAAACAGTTACAGACTTTACGTTTTGGGGCTCCAAAATCACTGCAGATGATCACTGCCATAAAATTAAGACACTTGCTCCTTGGAAGAAAAGCTATGCCAAATCCAAAAAGCATATGAAAAAGCAGAGATATCACTTGGCCAACAAGGGTGCTTAAAGTCACAGGTCTTTTCAGTAGTCATGGTTTTTCTAGTAGTCATGTACAGATGTGAGAGTTGAATCAGAAGAAGGCTCAGAGCTGAAGAACTGATGCTCTTGAACTGTGGTACTGGAGAAGACTCTTGAGAGTCCATTGGACAGCAGTCCTAAACGAAATCAACCTTGAATATTCATTGGAAGGACTGATGCTGAAGCTGAAACTCCAATACTTTGGCCACCTGATGCAAAGAACCGACTCATTAGGAAAGACCCTTATGCTGGGAAAGATTGAAGGCAGGAGGAGAAAGGGATGACAGAGGATAAGATGGTTGGATGGCATCACTGACTCAATGGACATGAGTTTGGGTAGGCTCTGGGAGTTGGTGATGGACAGGGAGGCCTGGCTTGCTGCAGCTCAAGGGGTCGCAAAGAATCAGACACAACTGAGTGACTGAACTGAACTAAACTGATTATAGGTAGCTTGTCAGCCAAAGGAGACCTTCATATCTGGGAAACAAAGCAGTGACTGACCTCAGGACTCTTGATTACAAAATGAATTGAAAAAGCAATGTCTTCTGTCATAGGACCACTCAACTGTAATAATCCTCCCTGCCTTTTACTTTATCTGTTTTCTGCCAAAGCAAAGGGTACTGCTTTTCGGAGAAGTTCCTTGGTCTGTAACTCTTTACCTCATTACTCACTATAAGCATCACCCATGTGGCAACGCTGCCTGCAAGACAGGCTGTACTCCCTGGCCAGAGCTCAGAACAAAGAGATTACTTTTGCTTTTATGGTCAGTTTTGCTGTGTGTTTTGGAGTGACATTCATTGTATCCACTACTGTATATCTAACGTGTCCATGACAACAGACAAATAGAAAATGGTAAAAGGATGCGACTGCATGACATTATACAGCAGTGGCAACAATAGACCTCACACGAGCTGTGTGAGATCATGGGAATAAATAAAAGCAAAAGAAGTAAAAATAAGGGTAAAACACTGAAAACATGTCCTCCCATGACTGTCTCTTAGATTTCAGCAGAGTCTGAGCTGCTTAGCTTAGCAGAGGGTGATCCTTTAGAGCTGAACCATTGGAAATCTGGTGTTCAGCGTATGTGTTCTGTCCCTAGCTGCTCAGTTGTGTCCGACTTTTTGAAACCCCATGGACTGAAGCCCACCAGGCTCCTCTGTCCACGGGATTCTCCAGGTGAAAATACTGGAGTGGGTAGCCATTCCCTTCTCCAGGGGATCTTCTGCATCCCAGGGACCAAAACTGCGTCTCTTGCATCTCCTGTATTGGCAGGCGGATTCTTTACCATTAGCGCCACCTGAGAAGCCCTGTTGTTTGGAGTAGCCACTTTTATTAATTACCTTAGTAGAATTTTCTGGGTAACTTCCTGCAGCTTTTATATCAGCATTTGCTGTTTCACTTCTTACTTTGATGTTGTAAAGACACGTTTTTCCCTGAAACCTTATGAACCACCCTCTGCTAGCTTAAAATATCTTTTTAATTTTTCCTGCAGTTTCCTCACCTCTCAGCCTTCATGGAATTGAAGAGAGTTAAGGCCTTACTCAAAATTCTCCAAGCCAGGCTTCAACAATATGTGAACCATGAAATTCCAGATGTTCAAGTTAGTTTTAGAAAGGGCAGAAGAATCAGAGATCATATTGTGAATATCCACTGGATCATCAAAAAAGCAAGAGAGTTCCAGAAAAAAATCTATTTCTGCTTTATTGACTATGCCAAAGCCTTTGACAGTGTGGATCACAGTCAAAATTCTGAAGGAGATGGGAATGCCAGACCCCCTGACCTGCCTCTTGAGAAACCTGCATGCAGGTCAGGAGGCAATAGTTAGAACTGGACATAGAACAACAGACTGGCTCCAAATAGGAAAAGGAGTACGTCAAGGCTGTATGTTGTCACCCTGCTTATTTAACTTATATGCAGAGTATATCACAAGAAATGCTGGGCTGGATGAAGCACAAGTTGGAATCAAGATTGCTGGGAGAAATGTAAATAACCTCAGATATACAGATGACACCACCCTTATGGCACAAAGTGAAGAAAAACTAAAAAACCTCTTAATGAAAGTGAAAGAAGAGAGTGAAAAAGTTGCTTAAAACCCAACATTCAGAAAACTAAGATCATGGCATCTGGTCTCATCGCTTCATGACAAATAGACGGGGAAAGAGCAGAAACAGTATCAGAATTTATTTTGGGAGGCTCCAAAATCACTGCACATGGTGATTGCAGCTATGAAATTAAAAGACGCTTACTTCTTGGAAGGAAAGTTATGACCAACCTAGCATGCACATTAAAAAGTAGAGACATTACTTTGCCCTCAAAGGTCAGTCTCATCAAGGTTATGGTTTTTCAAGTAGTCATGTATGAATGTGAGAGTTGGATTATAAGGAAAGCTGAGCACCGAAGAATTGATGCTTTTGAACTGTGGTGTTGGAAAAGACTCTTGAGAGTCCCTTGAACTGCAAGGAGATCCAACCAGTCCATTCTAAAGGAGATCAGCCCTGGGTGTTCATTGGAAGGACTGATGTTGAAGCTAAAACTCCAATACTTTGGCCACCTTATGCAAAGAGATGACGTTTGAAAAGACCCTGATGCTGGGAAAGATTGAAGGCAGGAGGTGAAGGGAATGACAGAGCATGAGGTCATTGCATGGCATCACCACCTCAATGGACATTGAGTTTGGATAAACTCCAGGAGTTGGTGATGGACAGGGAGGCCTGGCGTGCTGCAGTCCGTGTGGTCGCGAAGAGTCGGACACAACTGGGCAACTGAACTGAAGTAAATTGAGCTAAAGGCCTTGCTCCGGATGAGGCTTTGGCTTAAGGGAATGTTGTGTCTGGTTTGATGTTCCATCCAGGACACTCAAATTTTCTCATATCAGTAATACATTTGGTTTGCTTTCTTACCATCCCTGTGTTCATTGAAGTAGCACATTTCATTTCCTTCAAGAACTTTTCCTTTGCATTCACTGCTTAGCTATTTGGCACAAGAGGCCTATCTTTTGGCCGGTCTTGGCTTTTGACAAGCCTTCATCACTACTGAACTCCAGAACCAGAGAGTTCAGGATTTCAGAGTCACCTCTGTTACTATTTCCTAGATGGTTAATTTTTGGCATATTACTTAAATTCTCTGTTTCAAATTTCTCTTCCATGAAAAAGCATATCAACCTCATTCTAAATTATTAAAATTAAATAATAAATTAGGTTTCAAACAGCAGGAGGTTAAAATCTAATAGATCCACTTTTCTTCACTTTTAATATACAAACACATAAAACACATAAACATGTTTGTCTTAAATTATTTCATAATCCTTAAACAACAAACTCCAAAATGTTTTCCTACATTTACAACTGTATTTTCTTTTTAAATTCTATGAGTTATTTATTAAAACTGGCTTTAATGAGTAAGACAGAATGTCATCTCGGACAATTATAATTTCTGAACCTGAGTTTAGATGTGCTTGGTGGTCAGCAGGGCAGCTGGCTGTCAGATAGGAGAGGACAGGAGAGGACCTCTAGGGGCGTGTGGTCTGCCTCTTCTCCAGGAATAGTCCTTAGGAATAGTAATGATACAGAAGAAGTGCTTCCCCTCACACGTTTGCTAGGGTCACAGTCAAGGTCACCTTACATGTAGTGTAAGTCTATCTTACAGGCATTAAAATGAAAATTATTAGCAACAGTTTTTTTCTCCAGCTTTATATTTTGAAATTTTCAAACATCAAGAAAAGTTGAGGAAAGAGTCCAATGAACAGAAAGTAAAGATGTCTATGACTTAGACTCAAATATTTGGCCACATCTGTTCTATCTATTGATCTATTTATGGTTTTTTTTTTCTGCCGAATCATTGGAAATTGTTGACAGTCCAGATCTAAAAATAAAATAGTTGCTTACAGTAACTCCATTATCATTCTTTTTAAAAGTTTATTTATAGGTTAACTGATGGATATTTGCTTTATAGAATTTTGTTGCTTTCTGCCAAACATCAACTTGAATCTTAAATCATGGGATACCAGGAATAATTATTTTACAATGTACAATATCCAGACCTATTCAAGTGTTCCTAATTATATGAAATTATATTTCATGCCTATTTTAATATTTATAAACAAGTGTCCAACTAAATTTCATTTGTAGCATTTGATTTTTATTTCTCTTTAGAGAATAAACCTAGACTATCCCCCATCTTTATTTATCATTGTGGCTTATTTTGCTTGACAAAGACACACAGGGAAAGCGATGTGATACTGAAGACAGAAATTGGACAGAGGCAGCTGCAAACCAGGGGATGCTGAGGAAGGCAGTAGCCACCAGAGCCAGGAAGAGAGAAGAAAGAATTATCTGACAGGTGTCAGAGGGTCCAGCCCTTGCCAGCACCTAGATTCCAGGCACCTGTTGATGGCATTTTGTCAAGGCAGCTCTAGGAAAGTACTGCTGTAAGCACAAAATGCTGTGTACGTGAAATTGTACCACATTTCAGGGCACTTGTTTTTAGAGGTCTCACTATTTGCTATGCTAAGCTTGATAAAAGACATTACTTTGCCAACAAAGTCCATCTAGTCAAAGCTATGGTTTTTCCAGTAGTCATGTGCGGATGTGAGAGTTGGACTATGAAGAAAGCTGAGTGCCAAAAAATTGATGCCTTTGAACTGTGGTGTTGGAGAAGACTCTTGAGAGTCCCTTGGACTGCAAGGAGAACAAACCAGTCCATCCTAAAAGAGATCAGTCCTGAATATTCATTGGAAGGACAGATGCAAAGAGCTGACTCATTAGAAAAGACCCTGATGCTGGGAAAGATTGAAGGCAGGAGGAGAAGGGGATGACAGTAGATGAGATGGTGGGATGGCATCACCGACTTGATGGATATGAGTTTGAGTAAACTCTGGGAGTCGGTGATGGACGGGGAAGCCCGGCGTGCTGTGGTCTATGGAGTCGCAAAGAGTCAGATATGACTGAGTGACTGAACTGAATTGAAGCTTGATAAACTGATCTAAATTGCGTTGCTCTGTTGCTGTTTGCTTTTGTTTCTTCTTGCTTTTCAATTGACAAGTGATTCTGGGACTAACCTCAGCACTTTGGAAGTATCCTCCTCAACAAACCTTCACTGTATGACTAGCATCCATTAATGATTGATGATCCTTGACTGAGTCAATTATTTTCTTCTTGGTTGAAACATGGTGTTTTCTAATTCCTTCCACATTTGTTGAATTGTTCTTTGTGAAAACAGAGACTTTCCCCCATGAACTGAGAATGAATCACTGTGAGCCTGCCTAAAAAAGCAGGAAAAACATTTAGTTGTCACCAATAATGAGGCCAAACAATGTGCCCCCTCCACCCACACCAATCTCACATCGCTATGGACACATGGATTTTTATTGATTCAGTGTGGTATGATAAACCACAGTGAGTGTTCATTTTTATGCTGTAATTATCCCATATTTGGCCAATAAGAGCAATCTCAGAATAACGTCTCTGTCTTCTACACATACCCTCCTCAGTCTCGGGGCCCTTGTTGCTTTCTGGCACAAGTCGTTTCAGACTATCATAGCCCTTCCTTGCCCTAGAATTGCTCCAAGTGTTTCTTACTTCCTTTGTTGGAAAATGGTATTTGGAAACAACTATTTAGATTTCATTGTTTCCCACTACTTCAAAGGTTTATTTCTTTTAGGTCCTATGATAGAACTAGAAAGTTACATTTGATGAAAGAACCTGAGCTTATAGTCATATTTCAATTCTAATTGAACATTTCAGGATATTTTCTTAACTTCTCTGATGTTAAGTCTGTATCTGTTTTTCTCTTTGACACTGAAAGTGTTATATGAGATAGCTTGCCATTTGTTCTAGCTTATTCTTGTGGTTTTCCAGATACATTTATATTTCTATCACAGTAGTTTTACACATTTAATTTTATTTTTATACTTCAACCTTGTTTTTTTAACCATTATAATGATCTTTTTTCTTATATTTTCAACCTTGTAATGAAAGATATATTTTCATCCTGAAAAATTAAAAAGCTTTAACCCTACTATCTTCATATTTGAAAATAGACACTAAGACCCTTCCAAATGATGTAATTTTTCCTGAACAGAAACAAAAGTAAGTGAACATACAGGCCCTTATTTTGCACAATTAATAATTACTGAGAATGTATCCCTGCTTTGCCATGGGTAGTTCAGATCTCTGTGACTTGCTTGAAAATGTCCCCATTATAACAAGAAGTTTAAGCCCTGCAGATCACAATTTTACAACTTCTTGGTACAAACTTTTGAGTCCTCTGACCCTGACCCCAATGATTACTTAGAGCATGAACACAGCACTTGAGGGGATGGTTAAGTTGAATAGGACTGAACTCTTAGTCTGTTTGAAACTAACAGGTAACGGGTTTAAGACCTTGGCATATAAGAAGGAATTAGCTTCATGGCTCATCAATCAGGAACATTTTCAGATGCTCAGCTTGTTGAAGTTTGCTTTTCTGTAGTATACTGGTGGGAGTAAGCAATCTCATGTGCTCCTTTAAGGCAAATGAAGGTGCCCTGGAGGACAAGCACATGAAGGCTGCCCAGTGACCACTGCCCAGTGACCACTGCCCAGTGACCGCTCGTGGTGCTGCCGCCACCAAGAAGGCGCCGTGACCCCAGCAGACACTCTCCGCCCATTGAGCGACTGGCAGCGAACTAGACCTTTTAGTAGAACATGCTGATGATTTGCAGACACTCCCTTTTCTCAGATCTGAAATACAAATGATCTTTAATCCAATGTCTAGAAGCAAAAACAATTACTTTCTGCTGAAGAAAGTCATTGTTTTCCCTCCTTATAGGTGAAGTGGGAGAGGAAGAAGAGAGCAAAGATATTTAAAAGTAATAAACTGTGAGTGCAGAGAAAATGACTTAGTTCCCTGCGGTGTATTCAGTGAATTATACAGTAAACTTTCATTTGCAGGAAACATATTATCTTTTACACAGTGCTGCAATCTCAAGAGGTGGTTATAAGGCATTATTTTATATGCTTTTCACTTTGTTGTTTCTCGGTTTCAGCTTAGAGGATTGGTTTGTCTGTGACACATCATGGCAAATTAATAGGTACAGATAAAACCTTCCATAAATATTCATTATATCTCATTACTGCAAATTAATGAGATATTTTAAAATTAAGCCTTGTCGCATTTGCTGCTGAGAATCTTGTTTTAATACATGATGTGATGCTCAGAGTTAAATTATGATCATGAAAACGATTGAGCGCATTGGGAGAAACTTTTAGATAGGCTTTTAAAGTAACAATTTGGATAAAGGCTGACTATTTCTATGTCTGATTTTAGAAATGACGGGAAATTCTCTTTACGTCTATGTATATCCAATATTCCATGATAATACTTTAACTTTTCTCATATAGTAGTGCAAAGCAATTTATTTGTAGGGTATATAATGCATTTCAACAATTCAGAAAAGAAGTCTGCTTAGAAGTACATGCCACGATAAATCAGCATGTAGAACTAACTAAATACGGTATTTTTCTGTTCAAATAAAGTTTTCATTTTTATTTCACACCTGCATTAGGAACCTCAGTAAGTACCTGAGGATTTTTCAAGAAAATATATGCATGCAGTTTCAGATACATTATCTTTTTAATCTTTATTACACATAGTGATAATTTCTTTTCACTTATAATATTACTTGCTTGAACATTTCCTCTTTTCTTTTTTTGACTGGCCTTGATAGAGGTTTGTCAATTTTATTACACTTTCAAAACAACTAACCCAGTATTGTGAATCCTCTGAATTACATCTTTGTTTTCTATTTTATGAATCTCTGCTTTCATGCTGATTACTTCCTTTCTCCTACATCTCTGAGTTTGCTCTATTGCTATTTTCCTTACTTTCTGCACTGAATGCTTGCCCTATGAGTTTCCAGCCTTTCTTATTCCCAGCATAAACATGTACATTTCCAATATTCTCATAAGATCCTCACTAGGAGGTAGGCTGCAGTCCATGGGGTCGTGAAGAGTTGGACACGACTAAGCGACTTCACTTTCACTTTTCACTTTCACGCTTTGGAGAAGGAAATGGCAACCCACTCCAGTGTTCTTGCCTGGAGAATTCCAGGGACAGGGGAGCCTGGTGGGCTGCTGTCTATGGGATCGCACAGAGTCGGACACGACTGAAGCGACCTAGCAGCAGCAGCAACAGCAGCAGCAGTAAGGACCGTTAGATCTATGGAGCCCTTTATTTATTTTCTATGAAGACTATTTTTTAATCTTTAAACCTTGTTCACTGCCTTGAAGGACGCAACTGAAGTGACTTAGCAGCTTAGCAGCAGCAGGAGGATTTTAGTAGGTGACACCTATATTATTATTATTATAACTATTTTATAATGTTAATTATTTCACATGTAACATATGCTATTCAGAAGTCTGCTGTTAAGCTTCTGAGTTTATATTTTAAAGCTGCAATTCTTAAAATGTGCTTCTTGGACCAACAATATAGCATCATTTGGAAATTTGCTAGAAATGCAATCACTGAGCCTGGCCTTGCACTGACTGCATCAGAATCTTGGGCGGGGAGGGGACAGAAATTTAGATTTTAAAAGCCCTCCACGAGAGCCTGAAGTATGTTGACGAATTTTTATGTCACTTATTTTAAAAGTCATTGTTTGAAGTTGGAATGTGTACTCTGAATGGGGTTAATTTTTATTGAAGTGTAATTTAGTAAATTTTATAAAGCATATGTATAAGCCTAAATCTGAGCGTACCTGGTGGCTCAGTGGTGAAGAATCTGCCTTTCAATGCAGGGGACGTTGGTTACATCCTTGGATGGGGAAGATCCCCTGGAGAAGGAAAGCCCAACCCACTCCAGTATTCTTGCCTGGGAAATCTAATGGACAGAGGAGCCTGGTGGAGTACACTCCATGACGTCGCAAAAGGGTCAGACACTACTTAGTGACTAAACAACAGCAATATCTATGTTTTATTTTGGTAATTATAATACATTTGTAAATATAAAATAAGTAAAATACATTATTAAATGAAGCAAACTATAAAACATATATGGTGTTTATTGTGTTCATTTTGGTAGAAATTCAAAGCATATGCCTAATCTTAGTCTACCTTGCCTTTTTCTCCCTATAACATAAGAAGTCTCTCCAATGAGATTCTTCTATCTTTGAGCTTCTAAATATAGTCCTTTCAGAAATGATACACATATATAAGACTTATATATATACATACACATTATATATAATGTATATATATTAGAGTTATATATTAAAACTTCTAGGAGAAAGTTATGATATCCAGATTTGTCAACTGAGCTTATGCAGAGTTGTAGCTATTAAATAAAACACTGCTGACTGGAAAAACACTGCTTTCTTAATTCAATGCTATTGGTCTAAACTGTATAGATTATTTTCAAGAAATTTTTAATTCCTGATGTCACAGGACCTCACTTAAATTATTTTTAGGCAATTGTTTTTGAAATGAGCTTTTTTCAAAGCCTTATCCCTGCTGCTTCTGTTTGTAAAATACTCTAATAGAGACTAAAAAACTTTGTTCAAGCATTAGCTGAAGGTTTACTGTTTACCAAGTTTAAAACATATTTAAACCTAATGGGCATTCCTAATCAAGTGTTAGAATGAAGTAGTGTACAAGATACAGGCTTCGAAATCAGAAAGGCTGGATTCTGGCGGAAACTTCACTAGTAACTATCTTCCAATAGGTCTGTAGTTATGGGGTAAGTATGGGACAGGACGATGTCACAGGTGTGCCCCCTCACTCTGGGCACCTACGTCACACCATCCCAGACTCACTCACTCACCTGCACAGATGGGACCATCAGCCTCCACCTCCTGCCTGTCAATTTACAGGGTTCACCTGATACTCCTTGTATTTATTTTTCTTCACTCTTCTTTCGAATGGTGAGCTTTGAATTTTAGAATAGATTTTGCTATGTGTACATTTCATTTGATTTCATGAAAGTGAAACCACAGCTAGTTAGAGTCAAGATCAGTCTGGGAATCCACTCCCGGATTTAAGTCTGCTGGGTTCTTGCTGTGCTAGAGTTGCCTGTGATGACGTGAGACAGATTCTCTTGCTCCCCTGGCTGACATGCTCTGTTGAGATTTGGGGACCTCCATTTACACTTCTACCTGAGATTATACATATTCTGCTCATCCTGAGAAAAAATAGAGGAAATTTTTGTTTAAGTTTAGAACAATGAGTGATTGTTGGGGAAGAGGAATGAGAGATATGTATGGACTTCCCTGCTTGGTATAATAAGAATATTTTCTCACACTGGTGGTGGGACCTGTCCATACTAGGAAATGTGGACACCTTGAATATTTTGTGCTCCATGAGAATTGAAAGACAGCCTTTCAAATTATTTCCAGTTGCATCAAAGGCCAAATATAGGTTGCGACTAGTGAAGACGGCTTCCTGCTAATATAAACTTATAAATAGAAATTATTTGGTATTATTTTCTTTAAAGTCTAGAGTTATTAAGCCCTGTATCTTGGCTCCCCTTGCTAGTTATATCTATCGAGGTTCAAAGCAGAGTCTTCCCAGATTATAAGTAAATTCATATTTTTCAGGGTTGGCATATCTGCTAGCCTACATAGTTTGCTTTTCCTTCAAGGCAGTGAACAAGGTTTAAAGATTAAAAAATAGTCTTCATAGAAAATAAATAAAGGGCTCCATAGATCTAACGGTCCTTACTGCTGCTGCTGTTGCTGCTGCTGCTAGGTCGCTTCAGTCGTGTCCGACTCTGTGAGATCCCATAGACAGCAGCCCACCAGGCTCCCCTGTCCCTGGAATTCTCCAGGCAAGAACACTGGAGTGGGTTGCCATTTCCTTTTCCAAAGCATGAAAGTGAAAAGTGAAAGTGAAGTCGCTCAGTCGTGTTCGACTCTTTGCAACCCCATGGACTGCAGCCTACCAGGTTCCTCCACCAATGGGATTTTCCAGGCAAGAGTACTGGAGTGGGTTGCCATTGCCTTCTCCACTAGTGGTCCCTAAAAAATGTTATTTAATCTTATACATTAAATCAGGGCTTCCCTCATAGCTTAGTTGATAAAGAATCTACCTGCAGTGCAGGAAACCCCGGTTTAATTCCTGGGTCAGGCAGGTCTGCTTCAGAAATATTAAATTTTCCTTAAAATACAGATCTTTTTTAATTGAGAAGCAAAGGTATTGCAAAAATGCCTCAAGGGTTTTGTCAAACCAAGAGATATTTGAAAGTTATTTTCAGAGCTTGCTAAAAAGTTGCTCTTCTCAGATACAGTGATAATAAACTATAACAGCATTTCGACATTTCTGATTGGTGAAGAGAGGAGAAATTGAAAGGTAAGAAAAATAAAGCATACTGGCTGGGTAAGAGTAAAAAGCAGGCTACTCAAATCTCAAACAATCTTTGTTTCACTTGGAAAATTTAATGATTTGAGTTTTATTTCATCTCTCTTAACAGTGGGGAGCAGAACTCCACAAGATTATTCACTAAAAGAACTACCATGAATTCACAGCACTTTTTTGTGACTGCTTCTACTAATCATCCTACATTATTTTCCAAACTTACTGCCACCTCTTGATTGAATGTAGTCTAACTGGGAGTGAAATGAAGTGAAGTCGTCCAGTTGTGTCTGACTCTTTGTGACCCCTGACTCTTTGTGACCCCATGGACTGTATCCCACCAGGCTCCTCCATCATGGGATTTTCCAGGCAAGAATACTGGAGTGGGTTGCCATTTCCTTCTCCAGAAGATCTTCCCAACCCAGAGATTGAACCCGGGTCTCCTGCACTGTATGCAGACACTTTACCATCTGAGCCAACAGGGAAGTCAATAACTGGGAAAGTACAGCAATATTCAGACATTTGACCAGCATTTTCTGAAATGAGGGTTTACTAACATATGGCATCTGGTGCCATCACTTCATGGCAAATTGAAGGGGAAAAGGTAGAAACAGTGACAGATTTTATTTTGGGAGGGCTCCAAAATCACTGCAGATGGTGACTGCAGCCATGAAATTAAAAGACCCTTGCTCCTTGGAAGAAAAGCCATGGCAAGCCTAAAGAGCATATTAAAAAGCAGAAACATTACTTTGCCAACAAAGGTCCATCTAGTCAAAGTTATGGTTTCTCTAGTAGTCAAGTATGGATGTGAGAGTTAGACCATAAAGAAGGCTGAGAGCCCAAGAACTGATGCTTTTGAAGAAGACTGGTTTTGGAGAACACTCTTGAGAGTCCCTTGGACTGCAAGGAGATTAAAACAGTCACATTTAATCAAGGAGATTAAGCCAATCCTAAAGGAAATCAGTCCTGAATATTCACTGGAAGGACTGATGCTGAAGCTGAAACTCCAATACTTTAGCCACCGGATGCTAGGAGCTGACTCATTAGAAAAGACCCTCATGCTGAGAATGATTGAAGGCAGGAGAAGAAGGGTGCGATAGAGGATGAGATGGTTGGATGGCATCACTGGCTCAACGGATACATGTCTGAGCACGTTCCAGGAGATAGTGAAGGACAGGAGTGCTCCAGTCCCTGAGATTGCAAAGAGTCAGACACGACTTAGCGACTGAACGACAACAACATATTGAGGTTGTGGAGATTTGGAGAACTACAAGAAATAAAACAAGGAAAAATATGGCTATTTCATTTCTGTGTGTGAATAGGTTTGGGGGTCAAAACCTTTGAGGAAATATAAGCAGAAGCGAGATATAGCAATATTTTTTAAAAATGAGTCAATTGGGAAGTTGCAGCTGAGTTTCGTAGAAACACCTGATGTTACTAGCGCATTTCATTAATGTGTGATTTTATTAATGCATGTGTTGCCAACAAATTTCATTTCCACTGTTTTCTTTATGCCTCAGGCCTCACAACCCTGAAGGGGGTTGGGCTATTTTCTAGATGCTATTTGCATGCTACTTCTTGCTTTAGATTCTGAGCCTGGTAAATTATGGGAGACATCTCTTTGGACATCCCATAGAATTTACTTGTTTTATGAACACAAGTAAGAACAATATTTCCAACAGATCTTAAAGAAAATTTATGTGTACACTCTTTATGAATCATTCTTTTAATCCTTGATATTTAGTTCACATATTATTTTTCCAATATTTTAGCTAGTGGATATGTTTTGAATTCATATAGAATTTCTATTATAATGTTCAAGACGTAGTCATCAGAGTCAGATATATCTGAGTTTAGGGCCTGGCTCAACTATGCTAACTGTATGGCGAGTTCCTTATTCTTACAAGGAGTTACATGTATTCATATTTGTTTCCCACAACTGTTGTGAGATGGCAGTAAAATGCAATAAAATTTACAGTACACAGTTACCGTTAGAATTTCATCAGGTTATGTTTAGGAAATATACACATATATAACAATATGTAAACACATATACTATGTATATTTTTTGTTTCCCATATGAAAGCAGGTCATAATACTGCAAAACTTTCCACTGCTAAATAGCAAGGTTTCCCTCTCTTCCAATTCCCAATAAATCTTTTTTTTTTTAACCCTCTTTTAAATCATCACCAAGAGCATCCTAGAAGGATACCAAGATTGCCCTAACAGTGTGTGCTGCCGCTGCTGCTGCTGCTGCCAAGTGACTTCAGTCGTGTCCTACTCTGTGCGACCCCATAGACGACAGCTCACCCGGCTCCCCTGTCCCTGGGATTCTCCAGGCAAAAACACTGGAGTGGGTTGCCATTTCCTTCTCCAATGCGTGAAAGTGAAGTCGCTCAGTCGTGTCCGACTCTTAGCGACCTCATGGACTGCAGCCTACCAGACTTCTCCATCCATGGGATTTTCCAGGCAAGAGTACTGGAGTGGAGTGCCATTGCCTTCTCTGCAGCCTCTTCCTATTTCTGCCTGCCATTTAGTCCTGAAGAAATAGCCATATTCTTAGATTTTTCCCATGGCAGTATTCCATATCTGGTATCAAAATCTTTCTTAAATAGATAAGAAACAAGGACTTACTGTATAGCACAGAGGAGTAAATTCAATATCTTGTTATTAACCCATAATGAAAAAGAATCTGAGAAATAATATGTGCATGCATGTTCAGGTGCTTTAGTGATGTCTGACCCTGCCACCTCATGGACTGTCACCCCCTAGGCTGCTCTGTCCATGGGGGATTCTCCAGGCAACAATACTGGAGTGGGTTGCCATGACCTCCTCCAGGGGATTTTCCAGACACAGAGATTGAACTCGTATCATAAATCAACTATACTTCAATGAAAACAAACAAAAAAACGTATACATGAAGGGAAATTGCAAGTAAAAACAAGAATATTTTAAAAATTTGTTCTGGCTATCTATTATTGCATAATAAATCACCCCAAAACTTAGAGATTTAAGACAACAAACATCAGTTAATATTGTTCAAGTTTCTCTTGAATGCAGGGGTGACACCTCTTGATGTTGTAGCAGTCATCTTGAAGACTTCATCAGTGTAGCTGATCAATTGGCCCAGAAGACTCACAATGCTGAAACAGGTGGAGCTCTTTGGCACCTCTTCCCATGTCCATGTGGTACAATCCTCACACGTGTTTTCCAGCATGGAGGGGTATAGAATAATTAAACTTCCTATACCTTGGCTTAGGGCTGTTCTAGCGCAAAAGCCAGGAGAGAAAAGGGACAGGACAAATCTGTGTAATTTATATGGTTTTGTCTCAGGAATCATGTATCATCACTTCTGCCATATTTTATTTGTCAAGATAACAACAAAAGTCTACTCAGATTCAAAAGTAGAAAAGATCGATCCTACTTCTTGATCAAATCAGTAAGCATTATTCGATAAAAATGTCTCTTTAACAAAAATAAAAATGCTAAACTTTAAGCATCATTAAGGATACATTTCCTAAACCAAATGATTTCCATGGAATAAAATAAAATACTAGTTTGTTAATCATGTAAGAACATAATAGAAAAAAAGGTGGTGGTGACCTTTATCTTTAAGAAATGTTAAGCCTCTAATTTATGCTAACACAGAGCATTTTGATTATACAAAGTCCTAAGTTTTAAGTTACAATAGGATTGTTAGCTAAATACATCCTTTAAATCCTCAAAATCTCTCTTTAAGTGATTTTTGGGTCTCACAGATTGATTATGTGTGAATATCATAGCATGTGGAATGCTCATTAAAATGAATTTATTTATTATTTTTTATTTTGAGCACCTTGTGTACACCAGCTAAACAATAGTCCTTGATTTTGGTGAAATTAGACCATCTAAATATAATATGCACATAAATCTACATTCTTGTTTGTCTTCAGGTCTTAAGCATGCAACTCATTATTGAATGTTGAGTTTCTTAACAGTACATTTGAAATGAGCAAGAATATAAGAGGAATAATTTCTGTAACATGGAACTGAATATCTCCTACCAATGGAGGTGAAGGAGGGAGATGAAGGAAATGGGAGGAAATTTTATTTTTAGATATTGTGCAAAGTTGTGAATTTATTCTTTCCAATATGCTGCTGCTGCTAAATCGCTTCAGTCATGTCAGACTCAGTGCGACCCCATAGACAGCAGCCCACCAGGCTCCCCTGTCCCTGGGATTTTCCAGGCAAGAACACTGGAGTGGGTTACCATTTCCTTCTCCAGTGCATGAAAGTGAAAAGTGAAACTGAAGTCGCTCAGTCTTGTCTGACTCTTCGCGACCCCATGGATCACAGCCTACCAGGCTCCTTCATCCATGGGATTTTCCAGGCAAGAGTACTGGAGTGGGGTGCCATTGCCTTCTCCGTCCAATATGCTATAGCCAACTTAATCTAAACTTTATAAACATTTATCAAAGAAATTTATATTTCAATAAAGTGCTGCACTCAATATGCCAGCAAGTTTGGAAAACTCAGCAGTGGCCACAGGACTGGAAAAGCTCAGTTTTCATTTCAATCCCAAAGAAAGGCAATGCCAAAGAATGCTCAAACTACCGCACAATTGCACTCATCTCACACACTAGTAAACTAATGCTCAAAATTCTCCAAGCCAGGCTTCAACAATACGTGAACTGTGAACTTCGTGATGTTCAAGCTGGTTTTAGAAAAGGCAGAGGAACCAGAGATCAAATTGCCAACATCCACTGGATCATGGAAAAAGCAAGAGAGTTCCAGAGAAACATCTATTTCTGCTTTATTGACTATGCCAAAGCCTTTGACTGTGTGGATCACAATAAACTGTGGAAATTTCTGAAAGAGATGGGAATACCAGACCATCTGACCTGCCTCTTGAGAAATCTGTATGCAGGTCAGGAAGCAACAGTTAGAACTGGACATGGAACAACAGACTGGTTCCAAATAGGAAAAGGAGTACATCAAGGCTGTATATTGTCACCCTGCTTATTTAACTTATATGAAGAGTACATCATGAGAAACACTGGACTGGAAGAAACACAAGCTGAATACAAGATTGCCAGGAGAAATATCAATCACCTCAGATATGCAGATGGCACCACCCTTATGGCAGAAAGTGAAGGGGAGCTAAAAAGCCTCTTGATGAAAGTGAAAGAGGAGAGAGAAAAAGTTGGCTTAAAGCTCAACATTCAGAAAACAAAGATCATGGCATCTGGTCCCATCACTTCATGGGAAATAGATGGGGAAACAGTGCAAACAGTGTCAGACTTTATTTTTGGGGGCTCCAAAATAACTGCAGATGGTGACTGCAGCCATGAAATTAAAAGACGCTTACTCCTTGGAAGAAAAGTTATGACCAACCTGGATAGCATATTCAGAAGCAGAGACATCACTTTGCCGACTAAGTTCCGTCTAGTCAAGGCTATGGTTTTTCCTGTGGTCATGTATGGATGTGAGAGTTGGACTGTGAAGAAGGCTGAGCGCCAAAGAATTAATGTGTTTGAACTGTGGTGTTGGAGAAGGCTCTTGAGAGTCCCTTGGACTGCAAGGAGATCCAACCAGTCCATTCTGAAGGAGATTAGCCCTGGGATTTCTTTGGAAGGACTGATGCTAAAGCTGAAGCTCCAGTACTTTGGCCACCTCATGCAAAGAGTTGATTCATTGGAAAAGACTCTGATGCTGAGAGGGATTGGGGGCAGGAGGAGAAGGGGACAACAGAGGATGAGATGGCTGGATGGCATCACTGACTCGATGGACGTGTCTGAGTGAACTCCGGGAGATGGTGATGGACAGGGAGGCCTGGCGTGCTGCAATTCATGGGGTCGCAAAGAGTCGGAGACGACTGAGTGACTGAACTGAACTGAACTGAAAGCACAAATAGTTGTATGAAGATTCTTGAAAAAATTCATGAAAAATTCATTTCTTTAATATGGATTTTGACATAAAGAAGCCTACATTAATATAAAGCAGCATCATCCAACAATAGTAATATTATTTTCTGCTTCACTTTCTTTGAGCCCTCTTGATATATATTATCAATCGGAAGCTCTATCAACTGTGTTTTCGGTGGTTTGCATCCACTTTAACACTTGAATGTTTTATTTATCTGGAAATTGAATTATTTTTTCCTAAAATTCTTTTACGGCCATAAATATGGTTTACTGAATTCTGAGATATGTTTTAACTGTCGTCTAAGTAAAAGAGTGTACAAACTACAACTAATTGGTAAAGTAACCTACTATTGATACATTTAGTTCATTACAGGCTTCCCTGGTGGCTCAGTGGTAATGAATCTGTTTGCCAATGCAGGACATACAAGTCCCATCCCCAGGTCAGGAAGGTCCCCTGGAGAAGGAAATGACAACCTGCTCCAGTATTCTTGCCTGGGAATTCCCACAGAGGAGCTTGGCAGACTACGTCCATGGGGTCACAAAACAGTCAAACATGACATAGCAACTGAACAACAGCAGTTCATTACATGTAATAGGTGGGAAATAATGGATGAATGAACTTTTAAATGGATGAATGATATAGTCTTACCTAAACAAAGAACACCAAGGGGTAGATTTTTGTTTAGAATCCATACAATTTCTGCTTTTTATGTTTTATCTTACAGTACATATCATGGAACATCCATGGCAGCTTAGAGATCAATTTGCTAGAATTCCCATATTCCCATTTCACAAATGTGGTGAGTAGAGGTGTTGAGGCATGAGAATAGAAGGTTGATTTCACAAGCACAGGGTCAAGTGCCTTGAATGAAAACAAGTGAGAAACTGAACATTTGAACACTTAATGAAACTGAACAGCACCCTTTCTGACCCTCTTGGCTCTATGAACTCCCCACCCCTGAGGTTTTGCTTCTGCCTCCCCTGAGTCTCAGAAGGCTGGTTCAAGATTTAATGAAGAGGAAAACGTGGGGAAACAACACAAACCTTTTAAGAAGGAGGTGGGATTCACCCTCCACCCAGGAATGTTGGCCCCATGAAGACACAGATAATCATCTTTCACAAAGTTAGTAAGAAGTAGGTCAGTAAGTGGTGGACAGTCATTTTTCTTGGGAGCACATTAGTACTTATCTTCTTTTGGTTATGAGTGGAGAATGGCAATATTGCCATTTAAATAGCCTCTGTAATTTCAAAGAGGATGATTTACCCAGAAGTCTCAGAGGATAAATCCTTTGGGCTAAAATAGATGAGTAGATTTGAGTCATCACATCTTCTCACCAATTTCTAGACCAATTGTGTCCACTTCTGCCACACTGAGATCTCTCGCTCAACCCATATGTATGATATGGTGGAAAGATTTTTATGAATATGACATTGAAATAATGAGCCTAGTTTGTGAGTTGTCCTGTACACCATGCTGACATGTGTCACAAGCACAGAGTCATAGACTCCTCAGATCTGAGGGAAGGGAGGGAGGGAACTTCTTTCAGGGGTGACCTTCAAGCAGCACGACTGGCTGTGGACTTTCTGAATGCCTCGTTCACCACGAGTCATCCCACACCAGTCATCCCACACGATCCTGCCTTGATCAAGCAATGCATGTCAGTGCAAAATTCAGGAGGCCCTTTGTGGAATCCATGAGATTTCCCGCTGACCACATTCTCCTTTGCTCGTACATAAATGGCCATAGAGGATAGTGGGCTGGGGAACACTCAGTGATGACGGCGGTTTGCGTACAGCACATTAACACTGGGGCGGTGCCCACAAGGTATGTAATGTGCTGTCAACTGTTGATCAATGTATCACTCTTATTCTTCCTCCTGGATGCAGAACTAAGGTGCAGGAATGGACCTAGAATCTTCCACAATTACGACTAATAATCTACTTATGAACACTACCTCCTCTCCATGACTCTATGATCTGCTTGTTTAGAGGTCTTCATGCTGGTGGGAAAAAATGCGTTCACCAGAAGACATGCTAACTTTCTTATTAAACCAGAAGTTGGGACTGTCATTTCATCATTTTGAGATTAAAAGGAAATACTGAGTTCTCTGGAATTATTGATTCTGGATATCAAAGTGGATTAGTTTGTTAGTACATAAGGAAGAAAAGGAAGTCTGTATCTGGAAACCAGGGAACTGGCTGGGTACTTCTTTGCACTCCTTAGTACTTTATAACAGTAACAATTCATGGGAGAGTATCAACCCAACATAGAATGAAATGAAGTTTTGCTCCCTCATACTAGGTAAAGAATTCGGCTCAGGCTAAATGTTTGAGGGCAAAAGGCAAATTAAAATGGATGGTGATGGTAGAAAACTACACCTCTTGATGGCAGATATGAAAGTTGTAATATTGACCTTGTCAGGAAAGTCCAGGTCTCGTTGGGACAAAAGAGCTTCTGGAAATCTCCATGATTTAATACATCATTTGGCTGATGCCAAGGTCAATGCAGATCAGCAGTTCTCTAGGACAACTGCCTGGCAGGCTTCCTAGAGGTGTAAGCACTGGGGACACATGGCCTCCAGAAGTGCCAGAAGAAACGGAGTGTAGAGAACTCACACCAGCATCGTGAATCCTGGATTCGAAGTGAAGTTCACCACTGCAGCTTACAAACTGTAGTCCATGAAATAGTTATACGGCTCCACCTGACTCAAAAGAGGCTGAATGCATGCAGGAACACAAGAAACACTGCATTGAGTGAGCACTATTTCTCCTACACTACACACACATTTTTGTTTGTTGTGTTCCACAAATAGTTATGTCTTTGGTTGCTTCTCCCTTTTAATATGTATGTAGAAACAGCCATGACCATGGTGATCAAGCGTATAATTTAAAATTGGACAAAAAAGTCTGGCAGGCTGCAGCTCAGTGGGTCATAAAGACTCAGACACAACTAGCGACTGAGCAGGCACACATGAACAAGAACTCAAAGTAGAATTGTGTCAGAAGTAGAATAAAGATTACCCAGAGACAAATAGAAGAAGCCATAGACATTTGTGGAGACAGATTATTTATGATGAGAGGCACACTGACTTCATATTTGCTAAGAACCAGTGCAAACCTCTTCCATGTTCCTGGATAATAATCTCAGACAGTATTATGTAACTTTTAAAACAAGCTTTCAAGCATTGATTCCCTAATATCAATTATTCAGTTCAGTTCAGTTCAGCTCAGTTGCTCAGTCGTGTCCGACTCTATGCAACCCCATGGACTGTAGCACACTAGGCCTCCCTGTCCATCACTGACTCCTGGAGTTTACTCAAACTCTTGTCCATTGAATAGGTGATGCCATCCAACCATCTCACACTCTGTCGTCCCATTCTCCTCCTGCCTTCAATCTTTCCCAGCATCAGGGTCTTTTCCAATGAGTCAGTTCTTCATATCAGGTGGCCAAAGGATTGAAGTTTCAGCCTCAGCATCAGTCCTTCCAATGAATATTCAGGACTGATTTCCTTTCGGATGGACTGATTGGATCTCCTTGCTGTCCAAGGGACCCTCAAGAGTCTTCTCCAACAACATAGTTCAAAAGCATTAATTCTTCAGTGCTCAACTTTCTTTATAGTCCAACTCTCACATCCATACATGACTGTATCAATTACTCAAACCTCCTCAATTATTCTGTAAATACATCATTTATGTTTTAAAACACATTTTTTCTAAGAATATTTACCATGTTTCTGATTTCCATATTCAACTCTGATTAATACAGTTATATTAAAAACTGTGGTAAAATTTATGAAAGAAATCCAGTCTTTTGGTAAATGTTATACTATTATATCCCACTATACTGCACTGTTTGGCATGAAAAACAACAAAAAAAATCATCCATGTTTTAACATTCATAAACAAGATGTTTCATCATTCAGAGGACTAGACTGCAAAGGTAGGAAGTCAAGAAATATCTGTAGTAGCAAGCAAATATGGCCTTGGGGCCAAATTTGAAGCAGGGCAAAGGCTAACAGAGTTTTGCCAAGAGAACACATTGGTTATAGCAAACACCCTTTTCCAACAACACAAGAGAAGACTCTACACGTGGACATCACCAGATGGTCAATACCGAAATCAGATTATATTCTTTGAAGCCAAAAATGGAGAAACTCTATACAGTCAGCAAAAACAAGACCAGGAGCTGACTGTGGCTCAGATCATAAATTCCTTATTGCTAAATTCAGACTTATATTGAAGAAATTAAGGAAAAACACTAGACCATTCAGGTATGACCTAAGTCAAATCCCTTACGATTATACACTTGTGGAAGTGACAAATAGATTCAAGGGAGTAGATCTGATAGACAGAGTACTCATGACATTATACAGGAGGCAAGGATCCAAACCATCCCCAAGAAAAAGAAATGCAAAAAGGCAAAATGGTTGTCTGAGGAGGCCTTACAAATAGCTGTGAAAAGAAGAGAAGCAAAAGGCAAAGGAGAAAAGGAAAGATATACCCATTTGAATGCAGAGTTTCAAAGAATAGCAAGGAGACATAAGAAAGCCTTCCTCAGTGATCAATGCAAAGAAATAGAGGAAAATAATAGAATGGGAAAGACTAAGAGATCTCTTCAAGAAAATTAGAGATACCAAAGGAACATTTTATACAAAGATGGGTACAATAAAGGACATAAATGGTATGGACCTAACAAAAGGAGAAGATATTAAGACGAGGTGGCAAGAATACACAAAAGAACTATACAAAAAAGATCTGCGTAACACAAATAATCATGATGGTGTGATCTCTCACCTAGAGGCAGACATCCTGGAATGCAAAGTCAAATGGGCCTTAGGAACTGGTACTACAAACAAAGCTAGTGGAGGTGATGGAATTCCAGTTGAGCTCTTTCAAATCCTAAAAGATGATACTGTGAAAGTGCTGCACTCAATATGCCAGCAAATTTGGAAAGTTCAGCCGTGGCCACAGGATTGGAAAACATCAGTTTTGATTCCAATCCCAAAGAAAGGCAATGCCAAAGAATGCTCAAACTACCGCACAATTGCACTCATCTCACACACTAGCAAAGTAATTCTCAAAATTCTCCCAGCCAGGCTTCAACAGTACATGAACTGTGAACTTCCAGATGTTCAAGCTGGATTTAGAAAGGGCAGAGGAACCAAAGATCAAATTGCCAACATCCATTGGATCATCAAAAAAGCAAGAGAGTTCAAGAAAAACATCTACTTCTGCTTTATTAACTATGCCAAAGCCTTGACTGTGTGGATCACAACAAACTGTGGAAAATTCTCCAAGAGATGGGAATACCAGACCACCTTTCATGTCTCCTGAGAAATCTGTATGCAGGTCAGGAAGCAACAGTTAGAACTGGACATGGAACAACAGACTGGTTTCCAATAGGAAAAAGAGTATGTCAAGGCTGTATATTATCACCTTGCTTATTTAACTTATATGCAGAGTACATTATGTGAAATGCTGGGCTAGATAAATCACAAGCTGGAATCAAGATTGCCAGAAGAAATATCAATAACCTCAGATATAGCAAAAAGTGAAGATGAACTAAACAGCCTCTTGATGAAAGTGAAAGAGGAGAGTGAAAAAGTTGGCTTAAAGCTCAACATTCAGAAAACTAAGATCATGGCATCTGGTCCCATCACTTCCTGGCAAATAGATGGGGAAACAGTGTCAGACTTTATTTTTGGGGGCTCCAAAATGACTGCAGATGGTGATTGCAGCCATGAAAATAAAAGATGCTTGCTCCTTGGAAGAAAAGCTATGACCAACCTAGATGGCATATTAAAAAGCAAAGACATTACCTTGCCAACAAAGGTCCATCTAGTCAAAACTACGGTTTTTTTCAGTAGTCATGTATGGATGTGAGAGTTGAACTATAAAGAAAGCTGAGCACCAAAGAATTGATGCTTTTGAACTGTGGTGTTGAAGAAGACTCTTGAGAGTCCCTTGGACTGCAAGGAGATCCAACCAGTCTATCCTAAAGGAAATTAGTCCTGAATATTCATTGAAGGACTGAGGCTGAAGCTCCAATGTTTGGGCCATCTGATGTGAAGAACTGACTCTTTGGAAAAGACTCTGATGCTGGGAAAGATTGAAGGCAGGAGGAGAAGGGGATGACAGATGATGAGATGGTTGGATGGCATCACCAACTCAATGGACATGGGTTTGGGTGGACTCCAGGAGTTGGTGATGGACCGGGAGGCCTCACGTGTTGCAGTCCATGGGGTTATAAAGAGTTGGACATGACTGAGAGACTGAACTGAAATTTACTGAAATGAACTAATACTTCCTGAAATTGATGACTGGTCATTGAGTAGATGTGTGTACTACATGGCTTTACGAGAGAGAACTTATACATCAGCACTTTCTTAAACCAAATTCAGTGGGACATAATTAACGTGAGTCATCACTTTTACACATCAGAACACTTAAGACCATTTGATTGATTAACTATTTAAAAGCAAGTCAATCTATTTGCTAGCCAGTTAGACTTAGATTCAGTAACAAAAGACCAAATAACTTGTCATCCAAACTATGCTTCCTGAAATTGAATAACCGATAATTTAAGAGAAATTTATACCATGACATAAGACTTTAGTATAATCTACAAATCAATATGATTTAGTAACATAAACAAAATGCTTAAGTGTAGTGTGGAACTGAAACATTCAATGCTTTGAGGAAGCACTTTGGTGCAGAAGGAGGTGAATCCAAGCTGTTTCTGGGAGCTGATTTAGTAACCTGAAGATTTAGGAACACGTACACTGGCCAAATCTAATGTTATGAGTCATTGGTGCTTGCTGTTAGGTATTCCAACAGCAAGGTGAGAAATGAAAACTGTGTTTGAAGTAGAAAGTTACCACAGAGAGGAAGACAGGATGAAAGAGGAAGGAACTAAAGGCAATTTTTAAAATTAATTTTTATTGGAGTTAGAGTTGATTTGTAATATTGTATTAGCTTCTGCTGCACTGCAAAGTATACCAGTTATACCTATCATATATCCACTCTTTTTTAGAGTCTATTCCCATTTGGACACTACAAAGTATTGAGTAGAGTTGCCTGTGCTATACAGTAGGTTCTTACTAGTTATCTATTTTACATAGAGTAGTGTGTATATGTCAGTCCCAATCTCCCGATTTATCCCTCTCTTCCTTTCCCACTTCTGTGACTCTATTTCTGTTTTGTAAATAGGTGGGAATGTAGGCTGGTGAAGCTACTGTGGAGAACAGTATGGAGGTTCCTTTAAAAACTGAAAATAGAGCTGCTGTGAGTGAGTGCCTGTGCGTTCAGTCTTGTCTGCCTCTCCGCGACCCCTGGCACTGTAGCCTGTTTAGCTCCTCCGTTCATGAGATTTTCCCAGGCAAGAATACTGGAGCGGGTTGCCATTTCCTTCACCAGGAGATCTTCCCAACCTGGGGGTCTTCACAAACCTGGGTCAAAACTTTGTCTCTTGCGTCTCCTTCATTGACAGGTGAGGTGTTTTTTTTTTTTTTTTTTTTTTTTTTTTTTTTTTACCACTGAGCCACCTCAGGAAGCCCAGAACTACCATATGATCCAGCAATTCCACTCCTGGGAATCTATCCAGAGAAAAACATAATTCAAACCAACACATGTGGAATCTAAAAAGGGCCATCATTCACTGTGCTGTGGTGAACTGGGTGGATGAAGGCCATGTGGTGCAGGAAGGCAGAGGGTGAGGAGTTCTCCTGGCTGTTTCTAGCACGGAGGTCCATGAGTATACTGGCTGATCACTCCTTTTATGCTGTGTCTTCATAGGTCAGCTTCTTGGAAATCACAGTGAAGCCAATAAGAACTTCAAACTCAAAATATCCTAGCAGAGTTTTTATGTTTTCTGCTGGTGAATGACTACGAGTGAAGTCGCTCAGTCATGTCCGACTCTTTGCTACCCCATAGACTGTAGCCTTCCAGGCTCCTCCGTCCATGGGATTTTCCAGGCAAGAGGACTGGAGTGGGATGCCATTTCCTTCTCCAGAGGGTCTTCCCGACCCAGGGATAGATCCTGGGTCTCCCGCATTGTAGGCAGATGCTTTACCGTCTGAGCCACCAGGGAAGCTCTTATGAATGATGATAGTTCCTATAATTTAACCACAAAGTTAAGCCCCATTTGATTTTTTAAAAAGAAGGAGTCAGTTTGGCAAGAATACCAGGTTCATTGAAATACTGAGTTTTTTCTATTACACTGTGAAGGGAAATTACATAGAATGGAAAAAAATTCTGTACTGACTCTAATATGGTGACTGCTCAGTTTCCAGTTGCAGCAGCACTACTAACATGCAGAGAACCCCCCAAGTGTTAGCCTGTTACGAGAATGTGCTTCCTTGGGCAATAGGTATTCGGTGAATTGCAAGGCAGAAGTACATACAAATCAGATAATTTTTAGAATTAAGGCACTTAATAATATAATAGCTGCTCTACATTTGTTTCAAAGAAAGGTCAGCAAGATTTTAAACCTTTTAATAAGCTATGTTCCTATGCTGACAATATACAAATAAGATTCTTTAATATGTATTTGGGTTATGTTGGCAGGGGTGTTTCAAAATATATATTTACTCATGATTTTACTTATTCTGAAAAGCAGAGGCTTTTTTTTTTTGTACATTTTTATCTTTACTATTTATAACTGAATTGCCTCTCAGTAGGATAGACAGAACAGTGATGGTGATGGAGAGATTCCACATTGATTTAAGGAGAAAGATGAGTTATATTTGTCATCTTTGGAAGAAAGTTATGGTAAGAACTTTTTCCATCACTTGACCTCTGAAATGAAATGATGGTGCCTGCTCTATTTATTTTAACTTTTTGATATTAGACATTCATAGTCTGGATAAACACTCAGCATAATCCTCCTGATGCTAATTCATTCCTTGTAACGTTCTAGACACAATGAAAGTCAATAAGCAGTTCAACATTATTCATATACTAAACAGCACACAATGTGTTTCTTATCTGAGAAAACAATAGTAAAAAACCTGATAAGTTGAGAAGCTCTTTCTGTGAATCTATTAAAGCTAAGTCTTATAATACAGGGCCAGGCATCTATCTTGTCTGGCAAACAAAGTGTGCTGAATTAATGTTCAATTACTATATGGAAAGTGTATCATAACATATACTTAATCAAAGGTCCTTTAATATAAGAGAGATATGTTTCTTATGTTTCTTCAATGGATTTACCAATCAAGCAATTCATTTTGCCTTAGTTTATAGATAAGGTTTCTGAATTCTTATTTTGTTTCATGTCTAATATCAGTTAATACCTATAATACAAACACCCCTGCAGGCTTGTCTGTGATTTTCCTCTACCGTGTTTCACCAGCTCAATTTGGGTCCTCTATTGGACACTAATGTATATATCAATCACTGGTGAAATATGGAAAACATTAATATGGAAATTGATTAGTCATTCAAGGTAGAATAATGTGCCTATTGATATCAGCAAATTAGTTGCAAAAGTCCATGAAATGTTTCCTTTCTAAAACCAATACTTCTGATCACCTCCAGAATAAACATATATTGGTTGCTGTTAAATTCAAGATTCTGAACTCACCCAAGATCACTTTTCCAGGTTTGCTTTTATAGACCTCATTCTTGTCCACAGCCCAAGTCATAACAAATGCCCTAAATACATGAACTGGAACTCTGCGATTGTTCTCAAGTTTTTCTCACTACCTTCTCCAGGAGTCTTAATCAATTCAAAACATCTTCTATTTTTAAATATTTATTTTAACCTAATGGGTTAGCTAGCAGTATGTATTTAATTCCCAAATATTTGGAAACACTCTAGATTTATTCGTTATTCAATTCAGTTCAGTTCAGTCACTCAGTCATGACCCACTCTTTGTGACCCCAAGAATTGCAGCATGCCAGACCTCCCTGTCCATCACCAGCTACCAGAGTTCACTCAAACTCATGTCTATCGAGTCGGTGATGCCATCCAGCCATCTCATCCTCTGTCGTCCCCTTCTCCTCCTGCCCCCAATCCCTCCTAGCATCAGAGGCTTTTCCAATGAGTCAACTCTTCGCATGGGATGGCCAAAGTACTGGAGTTTCAGCTTTAGCATCAGTCCTTCCAAAGAACACCCAGGACTGATCTCCTTTAGGATGGACTGGTTGGATCTCCTTACAGTCCATAGGATTCTCAAGAGTCTTCTCCAACACCACAGTTCAAACACATTAATTCTTCAGTGCTTAGCTTTCTTCACAGTCCAATTCTCACATCCATACATGACCACTGGAAAAACCATAGCCTTGACTAAATGAACCTTTGTTGGCAAAGGAATGTCTCTGTTTTTGAATATACTGTCTAGGTTCAGTTCACTTCAGTCGCTCAGTGGTCTCCGACTCTTTGCAACCCCATGAATCGCAGCACGCCAGGACTCCCTGTCCATCACCAACTCCCGGAGTTCACCCAGACTCACGTCCATCGAGTCCATGATGCCATCCAGCCATCTAATCCTGGATCATCCGTTTTTCCTCCTGTCCCCAATCTCTCCCAGCATCAAACTCTTTTCCAATGAGTCAACTCTTCGCATGAGGTGGCCAAAGTACTGGAGCTTCAGCTTTAGCATCATTTCTTCAAAATAAATCCCAGGGTTGATCTCCTTCAGAATGGACTGGTTGGATCTGCTTACAGTCCAAGGGACCCTCAAGAGTCTTCTCCAACACCACAGATCAAACACATTAATTCTTTGGCACTCAGCCTTCTTCACAGTCCAACTCTCACATCCATACATGACCACAGGAAAAACCATAGCACTGACTAGACGGACCTTAGTCGGCAAAGTAATGTCTCTGCTTTTGAATATGCTATCTAGATTGGTCATAACTTTTCTTCCAAGGAGTAAGCGTCTTTTAATTTCATGGCTGCAGTCACCATCTGCAGTGATTTTGGAGCCCCCAAAAATAAAGTCTGACACTGTTTCCACTATTTCCCCATCTACTTGCCATGAAGTGATGGGACCAGATGCCATGATCTTCGTTTTCTGAATGTTGAGCTTTAAGCCAACTTTTTCGCTCTCCTCTTTCACTTTCATCAAGGGGCTTCTTAGCTCCTCTTCACTTTCTGCCATAAGGGTGGTGCCATCTGCATATCTGAGGTGATTGATATTTCTCCCGGCAATCTTGATTCCAGCTTGTGTTTCTTCCAGTCCAGCGTTTCTCATGATGTACTCTGCATAGAAGTTAAATAAGCAGGGTGACAATATACAGCCTTGACGTACTCCTTTTCCTATTTGGAACCAGTCTGTTGTTCCATGTCCAGTTCTAGCTGTTGCTTCCTGACCTGCATACAGATTTCTCAAGAGGCAGGTCAGGTGGTCTGGTATTCCCATCTTTTTCAGAATTTTCCACAGTTTATTGTGATCCACACAGTCAAAGGCTTTGGCATAGTCAATAAAGCAGAAGTAGATGTTTTTCTGGAACTCTCTTGCTTTTTCCAAGATCCAGCAGATGTTGGCAATTTGATCTCTGGTTCCTCTGCCTTTTCTAAAACCACCTTGAACATCAGGGAGTTCACGGTTCATATATTGTTGAAGCCTGGCTTAGAGAATTTTGAGCATTAGTTTACTAGCATGTGAGATGAGTGCAATTGTGCAGTAGTTTGAGCATTCTTTGGCATTGCCTTTCTTTGGGATTGGAATAAAAACTGACTTTTCCATTCCTGTGGCCACTGCTGAGTTTTCCAAACTTGCTGGCATATTGAGTGCAACACTTTCACAGCATCATCTTTCAGGATTTGAAACAGCTCCACTGGAATTCCATCACCTCCACTAGTTTTGTTCATAGTGATGCTCTAAGGCCCACTTGACTTCACATTCCAAGATGTCTGGTTCTAATATCTTCTGCTTCTGCTAGGTCCAGACCATTTCTGTCCTTTATTGAGCCCATCTTTGCATGAAATGTTCCCTTGATATCTCTGATTTTCTTGAAGAGATCTCTAGTCTTTCCCATTCTGTTGTTTTCCTCTATTTCTTTGCATTGATCACTGAAGAAAGCTTTCTTATCTCTTCTTGCTATTCTTTGGAACTCTGCATTCAGATGCTTATATCTTTCCTTTTCTCCTTTGCTTTTCGCCTCTCTTCTTTTCACAGCTATTTTTTTTTTAATTTTAAAATCTTTAATTCTTACATGCATTCTCAAACATGAACCCCCCTCCCACCTCCCTCCCCATAACATCTTTCTGGGTCATCCCCATGCACCAGCCCCAAGCATGCTGCATCCTGCGTCAGACATAGACTGGCGATTCAATTCACATGATAGTATACATGTTAGAATGTCATTCTCCCAAATCATCCCTCCCTCTCCCTCTCCCTCTGAGTCCAAAAGTCCGTTATACACATTTTTAAGGCCTCCCAGACAGCCAGTTTGCTCTTTTGCATTTGTTTTCCATGGGGATGGTCTTGATCCCTGTCTCCTGTACAATGTCACAAACCTCATTCCATAGTTCATCAGGCACTCTGTCTATCAGATCTAGACCCTTAAATCTATTTCTCACTTCCACTGTATAATCATAAGGGATTTGATTTAGGTCATACCTGAATGGTCTAGCCATTTTCCCTACTTTCTTCAATTTAATTCTGAATTTGGCAATAGGGAGTTCATGATCTGAGCCACAGTCAGCTCCTGGTCTTGTTTTTGTTGACTGTATAGAGCTTTTCCATCTTTGGCTGCAAAGAATATAATCAATCTGATTTCGGTGTTAACCATCTGGTGATGTCCATGTGTAGAGTCTTCTCTTGTGTTGTTGGAAAAGGGTGTTTGCTATGACCAGTGCATTTTCTTGGCAAAACTCTATTAGTCTTTGCCCTGCTTCATTCTGCATTCCAAGGCCGAATTTGCCTGTTACTCCAGGTGTTTCTTGACTTCCTACTTTTGCACTCCAGTCCCCTATAATGAAAAGGACATCTCTTTTGGGTGTCAGTTCTAAAAGGTCTTGTAGGTCTTCATAAAACCGTTCAACTTCAGCCTCTTCAGCATTACTGGTTGGGGCATAGACTTGGATAACTGTGATATTGAATTGTTTGCCTTGGAGATTAACAGAGAAAATTCTGTCGTTTTTGAGATTGCATCCAAGTACTGCATTTCGGACTCTTTCGTTGACCATGATGGCTACTCCATTTCTTCTGAGGGATTCCTTCCCGTAGTAGTAGATGTAATGGTCATCTGAGTGAAATTCACCCATTTCAGTCCATTTTAGTTCACTGATTCCTAGAATGTTGACGTTCACCCTTGCCATCTCTTGTTTGACCACTTCCAATTTGCCTTGATTCATGGACCTGACATTCCAGGTTCCTATGCAATATTGCTCTTTACAGCATCGGATCTTGCTTCTATCACCAGTCACATCCACAGCTGGGTGTTGTTTTTGCTTTGGCTCCATCCCTTCATTTTTTCTGGAGTTATTTCTCCACTGATCTCCAGTAGCATATTGGGCACCTAATGGCCTGGGGAGTTTTTTGGTATCCTATCATTTTGCCTTTTCTTACTGTTCATGGGGTTCTCAAGGCAAGAATACTGACGTGGCTTGCCATTCCTTTCTCCAGTGGACCACATTCTGTCAGGCCTCTCCACCATGACCCACCCATCTTGGGTTGCCCCACAGGCATGACTTGGTTTCATTGAGTTAGACAAGGCTGTGGTCCAACCTATCTAGGTTGGTCATAATTTTCCTTCCAAGGAGTAAGTGTCTTTTAATTTCATGGCTGCAGTCACCATCTGCAGTGATTTTGGAGCCCCAAAAAATAGTCTGACACTGTTTCCACTGTTTCCCCATCTATTTCCCATGAAGTGATGGGACCAGATGCCATGATCTTCGTTTTCTGAATGTTGAGCTTTAAGCCAACTTTTTCACTCTCCTCTTTCACTTTCATCAAGAGGCTTCTTAGCTCCTCTTCACTTTCTGCCATAAGGGTGGTGTCATCTGCATATCTGAGGTTATTGATATTTCTCCTGGCAATCTTGATTCCAGCTTGTGTTTCTTCCAGCCTCATATTTCTCATGATGTACTCTGCATATAAGTTAAATAAGCACGGTGACAATATACAGCCTTGACGTACTCCTTTTCCTATTTGGAACCAGTCTGTTGTTCCATGTCCAGTTCTAACTGTTGCTTCCTGACCTGCATACAGATTTCTCAAGAGGCAGGTCAGGTGGTCTGGTATTCCCATCTCTTTCAGAATTTTCCACAGTTTATTGTGATCCACACAGTCAAAGGCTTTGGCATAGTCAATAAAGCAGAAGTAGATGTTTTTCTGGAACTCTCTTGCTTTTTCCATGATCCAGCGAATGGTGGCAGTTTGATCTCTGGTTCCTCTGCCTTTTCTAAAACCAGCTTGAACATCAGGAAGTTCACGGTTCACCAACTGCTGGAGCTTGGCTTGGAGAATTTTGAGCATTACTTTACTAGCATGTGAGATGAGTGCAATTGTGCAGTAGTTTGAGCATTCTTTTGCATTGCCTTTCTTTGGGATTGGAATCGAAACTGACCTTTTCCATTCCTGTGGCCACTGCTGAGTTTTCCAAACTTGCTGGCATATTGAGTGCAGCACTTTCACAACATCATCTTTCAGGATTTGAAACAACTCCACTGAAATTCCATCACCTCCACTAGCTTTGTTCACAGTGATGTTTTCTAAGGCCCACTTGACTTCACATTCCAGGTTGTCTGGCTCTAGATGAGTGATCACACCATTGTGTTTATCTGGGTTGTGAAGATCTTTTTTGTACAGTTCTTCTGTATATTCTTGCCACCTCTTTTTAATATCTTCTGCTTCTTGTAGGTCCATACCATTACTTTTTATATAATACCACGAAGATCAGTGAGCTTTTTCTTTATGACTTCAACTTTTATATATTTAGAAATAATTTTTTTCTGATCTATGAAGTCTGTCAGTACATTTTCCATGTACAGCTGAAAAAATATATATTCTTTTGTTCTGGGGTTCAGTGTTCTATAAATATTAATTAAGTTAAGCTGGTTGATAGTGTTTTATAAGTCTTTTGTAGACTCTTAAAGAGACTCTTTTGTATTCTCTTTAAGAATTTTTAAGCCAGAAAGAAAAACACCAATACAGTATACTAACACATATATATGGAATTTAGGAAGATAGCAATGACGACCCTGTATGCAAGACAGGGAAAGAGACACAGATGTGTATAACGGACTTTTGGACTCAGAGGGAGAGGGAGAGGGTGGGATGATTTGGGAGAATGACATTCTAACATGTATACTATCATGTGAATTGAATCGCCAGTCTATGTCTGACGCAGGATGCAGCATGCTTGGGGCTGGTGCATGGGGATGACCCAGAAAGATGTTATGGGGAGGGAGGTGGGAGGGGGGGTTCATGTTTGGGAATGCATGTAAGAATTAAAGATTTTAAAATTTAAAAAATAAAAAACTAAAATTAAAAAAAAAAGAATTTTTAAAAATCTATTTGTCCTATAAATCACTGAGAGATAAATACTGAAGTCTTCTACTCTAATGGTGATTTTTATATTTCTTTCACTTCTATGAGTTTTACTTCATATATTTTCTTTATGTGTTATTTGTCCATGTATTTAGAACTTCAGTGTGCTCTTGATTTATTAGTCATTTCATATTACAAAATGTAAATGATTATTTTTGCAGATATCTCTATTCTGAAAGTTATTTGCTCTGACCTGAAATAATCATTCCAGATTTCTTAAGGTGAAGATTTGCATTATTTATTTTTAGCTAAAATCTGAGAAAGAAATCATTTTATATTTTTATGTAGAAATATATTTACATCCATATATACACCTTTTTTCCCAGTTATTGTGTTCTTTATCCTTAAATGTACATCTGTGTGTCTTTTGTGTATCCTTTATTTCATTTTATTATATTACTGAAAAACTTTTCTTTAATATTTCCTGAAGTGAAGATCTACTGATGACAAGTTTTCTCACATTTGTCAATGAAAAAATAATTGTACTTTTAATTTTGAAAGATACTGTCACTCCATGTAGAATTCTACTTGACAATCCTCTTTTAGCACTTCAAAACTATGTTGAAGTTTCTTATTCTTTGCTTTGCTTTGCTTTTGATGAAAACTATACGGCTATTCTTATAGTTTTTCACCTGTATATAAATGCAATATACTTTGTATAAACAATCTATACATATATTTTTTTCTCCTTCAGGCAGTCTTAAATATCATCTCTTTAGCACTGATTTTTATCAATCTGAGCATCGTATACCTTCCTGGTGCTTTCTTTGTGCTTGTTTGGAGTTTTTTTCTTGAATCTATGAGTCAAGAATTTTCATGAAATTTGTAAAAAACTTATCCATTGCTTATTTCTTCAAAAAATTTTTGTGCCATGTTCTTCTTCTTTTCTTCATTTTGTGTGACAATTAAATGGTTAAACCTTTTTATAGTGTTCTACTAGTCATATAGGTTTTGTCGTTTTTTGATTTTTCAGCCATTTTTTAAAAACTGTTTCAATTTGGCTAACTTCTATTGCAGTGTTTTCAAGTTTACCAGTTATTTCTTCTGTAGTGTCTATTCTTCCACTAATTTTATTGGTTTTATTTTTCATTTACACTTTTCAGTTCTAAGAGTGCCATGCATTTTTTATCCTTCATTTTATCCCTCATTATGTTCACTTTCTAAAAATTAATTAACTTATTTACTACCTGGTTTAAAGCCATTGCTTGCTAATTCCATCATCTCTTTCATTGTGTTTGACTCTATTGACTCACTTTTCTGCAAGATATGGGTTACATTCTGATGACTTTTTATTTTGATTTTTTTTTAACTTTTTGTTTTCTTCCTGAGATTTTGAATGCAAAATGGTTGAATGTTTGGATTTAGTTGTTCTCTTTAAAGATTTAAAGTTTGTTTAGATGTTATTTTCAGATCAATGTAATCCTTTCAGTTATTTTTTAAGGTCTGTTAGGGAAGGTCTTCTAACATTCTGGAATATCTACTGACTACCTTGGGTATTTAATACAATCTCTGGGTATAGCTATAACAAAGTCGAACATCTCCTCCCACAGCATTCAGCAGTGGCCCTTTGTCTGGCCTTGTGAAGCTTTATGCATACACGTGCTTAGTTGCTCAGTTATGTCCAACTCTGTGACCCCATGGGCTATAGTCCACCAGGCTTCTCTGTCCATGGAGATTCTCCCAGCAAGAATACTGGAGTGGGTGGCCATCCCCTCCTTCAAGGGATCTTCCCAACCCAGGGATTGAACCCAGGTCTCCTGCATTGCAGGCAGATGCTTTATCCTCTGAGCCACCAGAGAAGCCCGCTATATATATGAGCAGGACAGTATTTGATCCAAGACACCATTTGATTCTTTGTGACCCCATGGACTGCATCACATCAGGCTTCCCTGTTCTTCACCATCTCCCAGAGCTTGCTCAAACTCATGTCCATTGAGTCATTGATGCCATCCAAACATCTCATCCTCTGTCATCCCCTGTCATCCCCTTCTCCTTCTGCCTTCAGTTTTCCCCAGAATGTTATGCAAATTTATAGAGTCTTTTTTTTCCCCCCTATGTAGCTTGGTTCTCTTTGATATTTGCCATGCAAATTCCAATTTCCACAGCCTCACTGATGTCCTAATTCTGTATTAGTAAGATGATGTGTCTCTGCTGGGATTTCTCATTCCTGAAGCCCTGCCCAGAAATCTCCTGCAGGCAGAAAGCTGGGACAATTGTTTGTATCCCATCATTAATTTCCCTTATCTCAGGAATTACAGTCTAGCACTGCATGTAGTCAAGTATCTAAAAACAATTCTTTTATATATTTTGTCCAATTTTCTCATTGTTTCTATAGCACCATAATCCCCATACCAGATATTTCTTTACCAGTGGGATATTTTCAGTTGTTTATTAGAATAGTGCCATGTTATTATTGACAATGGCTAAAGCATTGTATAAAACTGTGGATATTATATCATTTCTGTTTTTTAGCTTAAATGAACATTTGAATGTCTTTCTAAAATTCTGATATATTTCTGTGTATTTAAGAAGACTTTCTTTTTTTTCCTCCAAAGAAAATTGTTTTTATGACAGCATTATTCAAAAAAAAAATTGTCATGATGAACTTTACAACAAATCTTGTAGATATGTATCCGTTTCACTCACTGGGAGTTAACAAAATTCTTTAGTGTACACTTTGTTAACCTTATGGACACTGTATTTCATAGATGAAGTACTATTGAAAGCTTTTGCATTATTTTAGATTCTTGCTTCTCAACGTGTTGCAGTTGACCAGGAATATTAACATCAGCTAAGCACTTGCTCGAAATGTAAACTCTTGGTCCACATGCCAGACCCACTGAATGAGAATTCACATTTTAACAAGGATCCCAGGTGTTCTGCATTTATATTAAAATCTGAGAAGCACTCCTGTACAGGATCATAGTCCCTCTGAATGTTTCCAGACAGTCTCACCTGACAAGCATATATTTAGATTCTGCATTAATAACAACACCTGGTAAAACAGCAATCAGTTTGCTTGAAAGCACATATATGCAAACTTTCTGGACATCCTCAGGCCCTGTACATCACTGAAGCACCCAGAAGGCTTCTAGGTGGCAGGACATATCTAAGTTCCCATCAAAATGCTATTTGAGATCTATAACTCAGTTATTTTAAATGAGGAGGCAACAACTTGACCTATGTATTTTCCTTTCAGAGTCATTCTTTAAAAATGAAATTTGATTTAAACCAATGCAGCCACCGTGGCTTAATAATACATTTATTTTATACATTCAACAAGGTCTTCTAGCCAATGGAGAAAACGGTGAAACTCAAAATATTTATATTCTTCCATTGTTAGCCTGGGAGAACAGAGACATTTGGAAAACCCATTTCTTTCTGTTCTGGAATTCAGTTCCAAAGGAACTATAGGAAGAATCAAGGTAAGCCATTAAAATGTGAAAATAAGTATACACTTGTCTTCTGACCCTCCTAATGCATTCCACAGGCTGCTATTTATTAAAGTCGTCTCTCGACAGATCCCACCGGGCATTGTTCTTCTCCAAGCCAGGTGCCTAAGTGGGACACACAAATGTAGAAAAATAAGAGACAAGGTGTGATATTTACTAACACCCACCACAGTGGTCTAGAGCCAGACATTCTGGAATGTGAAGTCAAGTGGGCCTTAGAAAGCATCACTACGAACAAAGCTAGTAGAGGTGATGGAATTCCAGTTGAGCTATTTCAAATCCTGAAAGATGATGCTATGAAAGTGCTGCACTCAATATGCCAGCAAATTTGGAAAACTCAGCAGTGGCCACAGGGCTGGAAAAGGTCAGTTTTCACTCCAATCCCAAAGAAAGGCAATACCAAAGAATGCTCAAACTACTGCATAATTGCACTCATCTCACATGGTAGTAAAGTAATGCTCAAAATTCTCCAAGCCAGGCTTCAGCAATATGTGAACTGTGAACTTCCTGCAGCCATGAAATTAAAAGACGCTTACTCCTTGGAAGAAAAGTTATGACCAACCTAGATAGTATATTCAAAAGCAGAGACATTACTTTGCCAACTAAGGTCCATCTAGTCAAGGCTATGGTTTTTCCTGTGGTCATGTATGGATGTGAGAGTTGGACTGTGAAGAAGGCTGAGCGCCAAAGAATTGATGCTTTTGAACTGTGGTTTTGGGGATGACTCTTGAGGGTCCCTTGGACTGCAAGGAGATCCAACCAGTCCATTCTGAAGGAGATCAACCCTGGGATTTCTTTGGAAGGACTGATGCTAAAGCTGAAGCTCCAGTACTTTGGCCACCTCATGAGAAGAGTTGACTCACTGGAAAAGACTCTGATGCTGGGAGGGATTGGGGGCAGAAGAAGAAGGGGACGACCGAGGATATGATGGCTGGATGGCATCACGGACTTGATGGATGTGAGTCTGAGTGAACTCCGGGAGTTGGTGATGGACAGGGAGGCCTGGCGTGCTGCGATTCATGGGGTCGCAAAGAGTTGGAGACGACTGAGCGACTGAACTGAACTGAGCTGAACTGAACCCATGCATCTGATTGAGAAATAAAATGGTTATTACATTTTATGAATATATGTCAGTATTACACTATTGACAGACACAAGTTGTCTTTGACACACACAAGTGAAAAAGGGATGAGCAAGTTACTGATGATTTTTTTATTTGCTTCTTTTTCTGGGTAATTACTCTTGAAATAATACAAATTAGTGGACTTCTCAGACTGCTGAAATAATGAGTTTTGTTAAGACCTGAATGCAAGTAATTTTGGGTTTATGCATTTACTTCTGTGATTGGCAGGACATATATTCTATTCTTGGAGATAGTTTCTCTCTATTAGATCTATTTCCAAATGACTAATTTTATGGGACTTTTTTCCCCCTTTGTGATCTTCATGAAGTGAAATGTTTGTGACTCAGTTATGTCCATCTCTCTGCAACCCCATGAGCAGCCCACAAGGCTCCTCTGTCCACAGACTTCTCCTGGGAAGAATGCTGGAGTAGGTAGCCATTCCCTTCTCCAGGGGATCTTTCCAACCCAGGGACTGAACCCAGATCTCCTGCACTGCAGGCATATTCTTTACTATCTGAGCCACCAGGGAAGCCCTGTTCAGATCTTCACAAATAATTATAATTTTAAAGAATAGGAAAAAAGATAAGATGATCTACTTCTGGGACACATGTGTGTGTCAAAAGGAAATTATATCTACCGTTTACATGTAGTACTGTCAGTATGCAAAGAAAGAAAAAATGAAGAAATGGCGTTTACCTCAGGAACAATTTTAATAGAAAATATCCCAGATCTGATTGAAATCCTTTGCATTTAGAACATGATGTGCTAGAACTGCAGACTCAGTATCTTACACTGCTTACCAACTTCTGGGTACGTTTAAAACTGGAAAGTTCCTTTATAAATGTTATGTCCTTCAGTGGTGAATTTTGGAAAAATTCTCCCTCTCTCTCTCTCTTTCTCTCATATGTAGATACGTGCAAATGTATGAGAGCACACACACACACAATTACCTTTAGATTAATTGGCATAGCTGTCATTTTAGCATCTACCTCTATTAGCAGTTGTGTGTTTATAGAAAGAAGGCCAAAAAGTAATCATTCTAATTTTTAACTTCAATTTTATAATTTAGCTTCTAAAGTTAGTTTTCAGAGAAAACATTTTCTTATTTAGACTATACAATGAGAAGTATTCACTATGTATGTTTTCAATGTATTTTATATATTTTCAAATAATTTAATGTAGTTTTAACATGTAAAAATACTTTGATTTTGGAATTAAGAAGTTGTAAATTATATAAGCGAACAATGTGCGTGTACGTATATATATATATATATATGGACATATGCTGTGCTGTGCTTAGTCACTCACTTGTGTCTGATTCTGTGTGACCCCATGGACTGTAGCCCGCCAGGCTCCTCTGTCCATGGGGATTCTCCAGGCAAGAACACTGTACATATATTTAGAAAAAAGTTTTGCATGTTAAAAATTCCATTAAAATAATGAAAAGATAGGGCATATGTGTGTGTGCATGCTAAGTCATATAATTTATCTTAACTCATTTGGGCTGCTATGACAAAATTCCAGAGACTGGGCAGCTTGCACACAGATATTTATTTCTCACAATCTTGGATGCTGACAATTCTAAGATCAAGACCTCAGCAGATTCTGTGTCTGGTGAGAACCCACTGCGCAAGCCTTGTGACTGAAACCTCACATGACGGAAGGAGTGAAGAAGCTCTCTTAAGTCTGTTTTATGAAGGAACTAATTCTATCAATGAGGGCTCCACCCTCATGAAATGCTGACTACCAAAGGTCTCCCTTGCTAATACCATCGCATTAGAGGTCGGATTTAACATATGAATTTCGAGGGCAAAGAAATATTCAGACCACATAAGGCTGGGAAGAAACATTTGAAAATTGTTATGAATTAAATTAAGTTAACCCATGAAAGTGAAAGTGAAGTCGCTCAGTCGTGTCCGACTCTTTGCATCCCCATGGACTGTAGGCTACCAGGCTCCTCCCTCCATGGGATTCTCCAGGCAGGAGTACTGGAGTGGGTTGCCACTTCCTTCTCCAGGGGATCTTCCTGACCCAGGGATCGAACCCGGGTCTCCCACATTCCAGGCAGACGCTTTTAGACTCTGAGCCACCAGGGAATCTTCCCATATGCAATGTATGAATTGCTCCCAGTGCTTCTGAATGCAACCTTGTTTGGAAAAGGGATCCTTAGGGGGATAACCAAGCTAAACAGGTCAATAGAGTGGATGCTAATCCAGTAAGATTGGTGTTCATAAGAGACTGGGAAATTTGAACACACACATGGAGGGAAGGCAGTGTGAAGAGACACAGGGAGACGATGGTGGTTTGCAAGTCAAGGAGAGAAGCTGGGAAAAGATTTTCCACTTGCAGCCCTCAGACGGAGCCAACCCTTCAGACACTTTGATTTTAGACTTCCCGTCTCCAGAACTGTGGGACAATATCGTTCTGTTGGTTAAACCACCCATTTTGTCACACTTTGTCACAGCAGCCTTGGGAGACTTTACAGACACATCATATATCAGATAAAAAACCTCAATATGTAGAATATGAGCTTCCCTGTTATCTCGGCTGGTGCAGAATCTGCCTGCACTGCAGGAGACCTGGGTTTGATCCCTGGGTTGGGAAGACTCCCTGGAAAAGGGAAAGACTCCCCACTCCAGTATTTTGGCCTGGAAATTCCATGGACTGTGTAGTTCATGGGGTTACAAGGGGTCAGACACGACTAAGACACTTTCACATGCAGAATATGGTGGCTTCCCAAGTGGCACTTGTGGTAAAGAATCCAGCTGCCAATGCAGGAGATGCAGGACACAGGAGTTCGATCCCTGGGTCGGGAAGGTCCTCTGGAGAAGGAAATGGCAGTCCATTCCAGTATTCTTGCCTGGGAAATCCCACAGAAAAAGAATCCTGGGCTACAGTCCATGGGGTTGTAAAGACTCGGATACAACTGAGAGACTCAACAACAGCAACAACAATGGGTGATTCAATATTGCTTCAAATTTCCTCCCAGTATCAAATGTCTATCTAATACATGGGTAACTAGCTTTTATAATTCACTTCTGCCAGTTTTAGTCTTAGTAGAATGTGCCCAGGTTTTAATTATATGTCATAGCGACTTTACATTGTTGTATATCTCAGAGCAGCTGACATTTAAGAGAGGTGCTTTCTTCATGATATTTTATTATAATAGTCCCTTTACCAATAAATATGGGAAAGGACAAAGTATAATTACTCTGAGGTTCTTTTCAAACAACACTAAGTCATTAGTAAAATGAAAGTATACTTAAATCAATGGCCTAATAAAATACGCAACCAAGGTTTATGTGTCATATCTTTTGCTACACATTACATTACAAGATAATTATAGCCTGATGCAACTATAGTGATTGCAATCTAGCACTAAGGTTTTCCACTTCATGGTTTTATTCTTAGAAAAAATCTTTGTCACATTGATATCTATATTTGCCAAATAAATTAAGCAAAGCTTGGAAGAATGCTTACTGGTATTATTTTCTCTTACTCTTACAGAAATATCACAAATCTTTCATTATATATTATTTTGATATAAAATAATTTACCCTTTATTTGGAAAGTAAGAGAAATGTAGAAAAGCATGCATCTAAAGGCCGACATTTAGTAATAGAAGTATAGTTATCTTTTCTGCCCTGTTACTGCTCTGAAAAGTAGACCAGGCTGGTTTTCTGCTTATTCTCAATGTGCTATTTCAATTTTCCAAACATAAAATTTACGAGAGTTTCCAAGAGGTACTTTTCCGTCTTAGCCAAAGCAAACAATGGAAAGTGAAGAAAGTCTTTCCTCTGCAGAAAAATCACCAGCCTTCTCCAGCGGGAGGTTCTCAGGGTGCAAGATGTATCGCCAAAGGGGACATCAGAGGCCGCAGAGGAGTGGAGGCGTTCCCTGGGGGGCTCAGGTGAGACGGTCCGACAGGTAGGTCTCCTCACCTGCTCTTCAGCCTTGAACAGGTCACGTCCTCTGTGAGCCCCAGTACAGATCTAAATGAAAGTGACACCATGTACTTCACAGGTTGTGAGAACTGAACACAGTTTTAAAGCCCTGGAGCATGAGTCACGCTTATGATTATTTCATGAAGGTGGGTTACTATTAAGAAAACCAGGGACATTACTGAGCACATGTAATCTATTTGGAGGCATCATTTATACCATGATACAGAAAAGTATATTAAAACTATAATTGGTTATTGGTCTTTATTAAAAAGATGTTTGTATGAATATTTATAATTATTAGTAAAATCATAAATAAGTGGACACCACCCCCTTTCCTTGGCTGAGGGCCTTAGACTTCCCTCAAATATATCACTCCATAAGTTTAACTTCAAAACCAGCTTGACCAGTACAAAACAACTTGGTAATATTTTTATAACCAGTGTGACACCCTTAGTACCTGTGCTTGTGTCTGAGAAATTACATCAAAAAGCTAATCACAATCTATCTTTCCAAACGCTTCAGGATATATTTAAGAATGAACACATTCTGGGACATATAATTTCAAACTGGATATTAAAAAATTGAATAAGAAAAAAGAATATTAAGAAATAAACAACTTATAAATACATCTTAGCTTATTCCGATATTTGAAGTTATGATATTTTTATAAAAAATAAGGCATGACTTTCAATCTGCACTTGGTACATTATGACTTATTGAAGCTAATTCGGAAAATTATTGCTTATGAAACAGCAATTTTTACCAGATATCCATCCAAGAGTGGCAGACCAGGCTCAAAATAAGTAATTTCTCATTTTTTTAACCACTCTTCAAAGGAAATATTATTTCCATTTTACAGATGGGAAGAATAGAAACAAAGAGTTGAACTATTTGACAAGTAATAAGTTCCAGACTCAGATTAAAATCCAAGTCTATGAGCACAGTGATTTCTTTCCAAAGTTGACAGCATGACGGGGATAAAAGAGCAGGATCACAGTAGGGAAACTTGTACAGATACAGCCTCAGCCAGGTGATAAGGACCAATGTCCTCAGTGATCAGTTGTGTTGATAACAAGTACCCTGGATATGGGGCTTCCCTGGTGGCTCAGATGGCAAAGAATCCACCTGCAATGCAGGAGACCTGGGTTCCATCCTTGGGTTGGGAAGATTGCCTGGAGAAGGGAATAGCTACCCACTCCAGTACTCTAGCCTGGAGAATGCCATGGACAGTGGAGCCTAGTGGGCTAAATCCAAGGGATTCCAAAGAGTTGGACACAACTGAAAAACTAACAAACAGTTACTTACTTGCTTCCCCTGGATATGATGTGCTGAGAAGGCCCTTTTCACTCTGTGGTCTTCCTCACTACCAAATCATAACCTCCACCTTGTTGTTCAGTCACTCAGTCATGTCCGACTCTTTGCAATCCCAAGGACTGCAGCACACCAAGCTTCCCTGCCCTTCACCATCTCCCAGAGTTTGCTCAAACTCATGTCCGTTGAGTCGATAATGCTGTCTAACCATCTAATCCTCTATCACCCCCTTCTCCTCCTGCCCTCAATATTTCCTAGCATCAGGGTCTTTTCCAGTGAGTTGGCTCTTTGCAACAGGTGGCCAAAGTATTGGAGTCTCAGCCTCAGCATCAGTCCCACCAATGAATATTTAGGATTGATTTCTTTTAGGATTGACTGGTTGGATCTCCTTGTTGTCCAAAGGACTCTCAAGAGTCTTCTCTAACACCACAGCTCAAAAGCATCAATTCTTTGGTGCTAAGCCTTCCTTATAGTCCAAATCTCTCATCTATACACGTCTACTGGAAAAAAACCATAGCTTTGACTAGATGGACCTTTGTTGGCAAAGTAACGTCTCTGCATTTTAACAAGCTGTCTAGGCTGGTTATAGCTTTTCTTCCAAGGAGCAAGCATCTTTTATTTTCATGGTTGCAGTCACCATCTGCAGTGATTTCGGAGCCCAAGAATATAAAGTCTGTCACTGTTTCCATTGTTTGACCATCTATTTTCCATGAAGTGATGCAATCAGATACCATGATCTTGGTTTTTTGAATGTTGAGTTTTAAGCCTGCCTTTCACTCTCCTCTTTCACCTTCATCAAGAGGCTCTTTAACTTCCGTCTGATCATCATGAAAAAAAAAAAAAAATCCCAATTCAGGGGCATTCCACAAAATTCTAAGCTAATAGTTCTCAAAACTGTTAAAGTCATCAAAGACAGGCACATCTGATAACTTTACACAGTCTGAAGAGCCAAGAGAGATATAACAGCTACCTGTGGTATGATGTCCTGAAACAGGAAAAGAGTATTAAGTAAAAGAAGTAGAAAAATATGAATAATTCTTGACTTTGTTTAATAAACTATGTCAACATGATGTTGTTTTTCAGTCACTAGGTCGTGTCCAACTCTTTGCGACTCCATGGAAGGTAGCTCTCCAGGATCCTCTGCCCGTGGGATTCTCCAGGCAAGAACACTGGAGTGGGTTGCCATGCCCTTCTCCAGGAAATCTTCCTGATCCACGGATGTAACTCATGTCTGCTGCATTGACAGGTGGATTCTTTACAATTGAGCCACCAGGGAAGCTCAATGGCAAATGCGCCACACTAATGTAAGGCACCACATGCGAAGAGCTGACTCATTGGAAAAGACTCTGATGCTGGGAGGGATTGGCGGCAGGAGGAAAAGGGGACAATAGAGGATGAAATGGCTGGATGGCATCACTGACTCGATAGACATGAGTCTGAGTGAACTCCAGGAGTTGGTGATGGACAGGGAGGCTTGTGGCGTGCTGCGATTCATGGAGTCGCAAAGAGTCAGACACAACTGAGCAACTGAACTGAACTGAACTGAATGTAGGGCATTGATAATCAGAAAAACTAGGTGTGGGGCATAGGAAAAAAATCTCTGTACCATTTTTATTATTCTCCTAGACATTGAAACTGTTCTAAAAGGGTTTTTTTTTAAGTTTATTAAAAGAAAACAAGACTAGAGTAGGAGCAGTTTCTATTACATCACTAGCAGAGCAGGAGTTTCACTGAGGCTGAGGAGTCTACAACCATCACGCGAATAAAAGAAGTGAGTGTTAATTTGGGTGTAAGGTAAAGACCCTCAGGCCTGGGAGAAGGACAGAGGCAGGAGACTGAGGGGCTGGTGCGAAAGTCCTATTTACTCTGTAGCCTGAACTGCAGGACAGGGCATTTCAGAAATCCCTTGGCGAAGAAAGCACAATACACTGCCTCACCCCACTACCGTCTCCTCAGTGTCTGGAAGAGGAACTGGACGTCCCAGGTGATTAGAAAAGAGGACAGTGAAGCAGTGACCACACCAGAGCCACATCGATCCAACCGGATGATGAAAACACGATGAAGCAACAACCACCGAGAAAAAAATCATCAACCCAATGAGAAGAAATCAAAGATGCTATTTAGCATGAGACTGAGAAAAACACCCAGAGGATTGATCTTTTTCTCTCTTCAACTCCACGTTTGGACATTTTACAGCAGTGGACTGTGTCTATCAGGTTACCCTAATGCTGTAACCACTGTTTGCTTAATGATCTCCAATTCAATGATGTGTTTGAAACTGTATCAACCGTATCCTCATTGTTGCACTATAAGCACAGAGTTAATTTTCTTTCAAAGTAGACTGGGTTGAAAGAGCCTTTTTCTTTGGAATAATGTGAAATAAAATTGCAAAAAAAATACTGTTTTGAAAGAAAGAGGATGCATGGTGAAAATTAAGTGGTATGAGATGTTAGCACTATTTTCAGGTAAGTGGACATAACAGCATTTTGTTGCGCAATTCTCTTTGTGTATGACATCTTTCTTCTACTTGGAATTGGCTGACAACGTGCCAGAGCTATTTCCTGTTGAACACAACAGTGCTCATTTTTTATAAAAATGTTGGGCTTCATTTTAATGCTTCCTAAATTATAGTCTGCTACAAAATTGCACACCAAGACTTTTGTGTGTGTGTGAAGAAGACCGATCATACATACAAAGCCACAAGGCAATGAATACTTATTCTTCAATATTTCAGAGGTTTGCACTGATTTATGGGGAAAAAAAAGGCACAGAAACAGACTAGCATGATCTTGTGGACTGTTTTATATGGCTAATGGTGCATACTCGACTTTCTTTGGTGTGTCATTAATGAAGAATCTGCCTTTTGCTTGTTTGTTCATTTTAACTAAAAGTAAAGATATTTCCAAGAATATGGTTAGTAGAATTTCCTTACTGAAAACCCTAAACCAGGTTCTTTGTCTCACATTTGTGAAGGGCTGAGAAGGATGGCTGTACAAATATCACACATGAGAAAAGAAAGGGGGAAAAAAGTCTTTTTTATTGTGTGATGTCTCCCCACTCACACGGGTAAACGGGGTTCTCAGTGCTGTGAGAAGACTCATTCTGTTGAGCGTTTGTAACTGTCATCCAATAAGCACACTCTTCCAAGGGATTCTAGGCTCTAGTTCCTTCTTTTCCTAGCATATTTTATAAATTATCAAAGTAGACACATTCTAACCAGACACATACACACACAGGTAATGAGGAGTAGACTTCCATTCTCAGAGGAAAACCAGACGAGTATTAACCACATGTTTCTAGAAATTTTCTATGCTTATATTAAGAATATATTAACATTGACAAAAAAGGTATGTATTCATTTCCTGTGGTTTCCAAAAATAAAATTATCCACAAACTGAATAACTTAAAATAAGATGCATTTATTCTCTCCCAGTTTTGGAGGCCATATGTGTGGAATCCCATGTCAGCTGGGCTGCTTTCTCTCTGGAGGTTGGAAGGGGAGGAGCCTTCCTGCCTTTTCCAGCTTCTGGTGGTCTCAGATGAGCCTTGGTTTGGGGCAACATCCCCCAGTCTCTGCCCCTATCTTCACACGGTCATCTCCCAGTGTCTCTAAAGTGGCTCAGATCTTTCTCTAACTTTCCATTATAAGGATGCTAGTCATTGGATTTGGGGTACACGCTAAACCTAGGAGGATGTCATCTCCAGGTACTTAATTTAATGACATCTGCAAAAACCCTGTTTTCTACATAAGATCACATTCACAGGTTCTGGGTTTGAAAACATGAACATACATTTTGGGGGAACAGAGTTCACCCCACTGTAAGGCACAGGTGTACATATATAAACACACACAGACATCTAAATATATAGCTACAGTCAGATTCTCAGCAGGAAACAAATGGATCCTTTAAATTAGAGTCTTCTGAAGAGGATCTGATACAGGCTCTGTCCACAAAGCCCTGGGGGGGATATAAGGAAACTAGACATCACCTCTTCCTTCCTTCCTACCATAGCCCAGGGCCAAGGGCCAGAGGGCAGGAGCTCAGAGAGAAGCCTGGCTTGGCAGGGAAGCTGGAGAAACAAAAACCTCAACCTCCTTTTTCCCTCCTCAACAATCCCATCTCAGGAAGGACATCCCCATTGGCCAAACCCAACTGGCAGCCAGAGGGCAGGGCCCCTATCCCTGTGGGTCAGCGCCACAGGCCAGCGTTCAGAGAGTGCAAGGACAGACGGATCTGGAAACATAAGCAGAGCATTCTCAACTCATGCAAAACTACTTCCCAGGTGGCTCAGAGGTAAAGAATCTGCCTGCCCATGCAGGAGAGGCAGGTTTGATTCCTGGGTCAGGTAGACCCCCTGCAGAAGGAAATGGCAACCCACTCCAGTATTCCTGCCTGGAGAATCCACAGACAGAGGACCCTGGCGGGCTACAGTCCAAGGAGTCACAGAGTCATGCACGATACTCACTGAACTTGCCCACAAGCACGCACACATGCAAAGCCACTGAGCTTAAACATTATATAGAAATTTCGTGGATTTGTTTTTTTTGTGTGTGTGTGTTTTACAAGTGATATTATTCTACAAATATTGTTGCCTAAGTACTTTTTCATGTAGGACTGTGTGCTAGGCTTAGTTCCTCAAAAACTCATAGGTCTACCTTGCTTGTTTTCACTAAATCTCCTGAATAGATATAGCATAATTTATTGCAGTTGTCTCTTGTTAATGGATATTTAGATTTTTCCCACTCTTTTTCAATTGTAATAAATCTGCAACAAACATTTTTGGGCATGTCTCAATGTGAATGCAAGTGAGTAAATCCCCAAATAAGTTTTAAGAGCTCAACTTCTAGGTAAAAGGGTGTATCCATGTTACAGTTAATAGCTTTGTCCAAAGGGAATTTGGCAGATATTGTAAGTTTCTATACTTGCTTTTATTACACAAAAGTGCTTCTTCCCCAACAAACTAATAAATACCAGGAATCAGAAAGCCTTCCAAATTTCAGTTTGCTGAGAGCCAGTCTCTAATTCATCACCTCTCCTTCCTTCTGCAGGGAGTACTGTAGTCTGGGAACAGTATCACAGAGGGAATAGGATTCCTTTGGACCTCAGGACTTTAGTTTAGGTCCCAGCTGTAACATTCACTGGCTATGTGACCATGGGAAGTCACTGTACCTCTCTGAGCTTTAATTTCCTACATGTGAAATAGGAAAAAAAAAATCTGCCTCAATCTACCTCACAGGATTGTGAAGAACATGAATTATGTTTATGAAAGCATTTAAAAAATATTCCCCATAATCGTACAACATGTTCATCATTCTGATGTCCTCTAAAATGCAGTAGACCTGCTCTTTTGAAAAGTGGTTGCCATCAGGGAAGTTTTATTTCATTTTCCCTAATAATTCTTGGATTTACCGTATTTCTTTTATTAGATTCTTGGTTTAAAAATTGGATCATCCTAAAAATATTCATAAAAATAGATACCTCCAGGTGAAAAATGATGCATTTTTAGAAGTATTCTGTTCCTAAAATATTAAATGCATTTTTGCCAAAGTATTTTATTACGTATGTGTGTGCATGCTAATTTGCTTTAGTCATGTCCAACTCTTTGTGCCCCTATGAGCTGCAGTTTCCCAGGCTCCTCTGTCCATGGGTTTCTACAGGCAAGAGTAGTAGTATCGGTTGCCATGCCCTTCTCCAGGGGATCTTCCTGACCCAGGGATCAAACCCGCATCTCTTATATCTAACCTGCATTGACAGGTGGATTCTTTAGCACTAGAGCCACCTGGCAAGCCCCATTTTATCATATATATATGATGTAAATATATGTAATATATTACTATATATTATATATAAGAAATTCTATATATAATATAAAATAATATATGATAATAGATTATATAATAACAGTAGATAATATTATATATTATTATTATATTTATATTAGAAATACGTATATATTTATAGACTTCCCACATGGCAGGCACAGTTGGTAAAGAATTCACCTGCCAATGCAGGAGACGCAAGCGACGTGGGTTCAATATTGCCTCTAATTTATGTTTTGTTTTCTTGGCCCCGGGGCATCTTGGATCTTGGCTCCCTGACCAGGGATTAAACCCAGACCTCCTTGCACTGGAAGGTGAAGTTGTCGTCACTAAACTGCCAGGAAAGTCCTTTAAAAGTCACTTAGATATACTTTAAAGACCAAATGTTACTGAATTACTCAGATTTTTTTTTCAAGTTGGGGTATTTTTTGCCCCTGGATTTAGGAATGTAGATTTCATGTTTACTCTTCCTTAAATTGAACTGCAGAGACAGAATTTTGTTATGTAAACAATGATTGAGGACAATGTTATGATCTACTCCAAATCATAGAATAGAAATTAAATAAGTCATCACAATGAAAATCAGGTCTCATATATACGTTGGTTAAAAAAATGACAGATGTGTGTGGCTATATTCTGTTCTGGCTTCTTTGAGTTTAGATAGTAAAAGACAATGATTTATTGAGCTTTACATGTTTAGTGAAATTGCTATATATTATAGTTCATCTATTCTGTCACCAACATAGTATATGTTAAACAGATGTAATTCTGTAGTGGAGTGCCGAAACTGGTCTCCCTAAAGTTATGTTATTTTTTCCTGTAGAGAAAACCCTTAACTTTTTGCCTCAAGTCAGAAAATTTGTATTTATTTATTTACCCTAAAATTTGTGTGAGTCTGTCCCAGGAATAAAGAGATTTTCACTGAGTCATATGGTCCATTCATTTTCGAAGAACTAGAATATAATCAAATGTATTCAACACGCAGTCTTACTGAACTGAGTTTCCTTTGGCCAATTCCTATGTCCAGAATATCTGAAGGTCATCTTTGGTTTTGATTTGACAGTATACATTTAATGGACAGTCTTTGAAATAGGACATTTCTGGGGGTAGAAAGTTGAGTGAACTTACTGTTACGTGCGTGTCTGGAGATCCTAGTGCCCAGGAGGAGAGCAGCTGGGGAGGTCCCCGAACACCTCTCCCCACCCTCCATCACTGCGTGTGCATTCCCAGGGCATGTTTGAGACAGGAGGCTGCCACAGCAACTCCGACTGAGGCTCTAAGATAGAAGCCACCAAGATGAACTGCGAGATGGGCCAAATGTAGAAATTGTAAAGACGGGTGAGAACATTCCCCCAAGATGTCCAGGGAACACTCGGGGAGTGCAGGGGTGGAGCGTGTCCTTGGTAAGAACCTCTATACCCGACTTTCACTCCAGGGGAAAGGGAGGGGCTTCGCACCTGAGGAGCTGGGCTTGGAGAACGCCAGCAGCAAGGGAGCGGACCAGTAGTGAGGGTAACAATCTCCTAGAGGATGTGTGTGTGTGTGTAGTGACGTGCTATGTATGTTACATGTATATGGTGTGTGTGTGCGTGTGTGTTGCCGTGTGTGTTGTATATGTGTATGTGGCCTTGTCTGTATGCATGTAGTGGTGAAAAACGTGTTAAGGATAGAAAAACGCATCTTAAGATGAGAAGCCATCCTATTGGCTTGTAAGGCCCTACATCCGTCCGCGCTGGCCCAGAGGGAAAACACCTCATTAGAAACTCAGTGACATCGTCCTCACGCTGTTACGAGTGAGCTTGCACAAAGGCTAACATAACTGGCTGCATTTGGAGTACAGTGCTCTTCTCAAGCTCGGGGTACACTGGGTTGAGGTAGACCACTGTCTATCTCACCAGCACAGGATGTGCCTGGGTCATAGTTTCAAGGTTAATTTGGGGATAACTGCTTCTCCTTTTTGCTTTGCATTTCAGACAGAGCTGAATAAGAGATCAGAGAATGTGGGTGACCGTTTCAATGTCCTTGACTTACTGAAATTCTTACGCTCATTTTTCTTCATAGCCCATTGAATAGCTAGTGGTACTCTTGGTTAGATGCCCAGAAACTACTCAAAAAAATGGATAAATTTTCTGAATCCTTAATGGACAAAGCCTCTTTTAGAATAATTCATCTGTTACTGAACTTGTAAATTATTCATGTTTTGATTAATATGCTAATTAAGAATTTGCTGTTAAAAAGATATACATAGCCTTCATGGCCTAAAGTAATTAAAACAAGCAATTACTTAAACATTATGATGTTGAAGTTAAACGATTAGTATAAAAGAAGAAAGAAAAGATACAAAAGTATATTTTATATAATTTTAACTGTTGAACCAAGTGACATTATTTTATGCAGTTTATGTAAATATATACGTACATTTTGGAAGACTTAGGGTTAGGGTTACTGGCTTCTTTTATACAAGTCATTTCAATGTTCATTTTACTGACAAACTAGAATAGTAATTTTGCTCTCCTCAAGCAACTTTTTTTAAAAGAAAATATAACTATTTCAAATATTACATGTGTACCTATTTTATTTTAACATGCACTAGATACTTTTAAAATAGCTGTCTTTACTAGGTGTGATGTGTAATGTTGAGGATGCCAAGTTGAATAGGCCTCAGGGTGCCCTGGGTCATATGTGGATTATTTTGGATCATTATGGTGCTCACTAGAGCATGGAATCTTGCCCATCCTTTTAGACAATTATCTCCAAACTTCACGTAACATTGTTTGTTCAAACATCTTTGGTTCACACCCTGTGCTACATGTGTACATTTATTTTAAAAATAAATACATATACTATCATTATGAGCTAATATTTTAAAATTGATTTTTCAAAGAGTCTAAGCCTTGGTATTCATAAATATGTACTTTGAGGGATGCATGGCAAAATTTCAAGACTTGTGTCTTAATCTTTAGCCTCTTTTGCTCTATTGACCTAAATCATTTAATGTCTAGTCTCAGTTTACTAAGATTGTAAAGGAAACCGAATTCTGGGTTTTAATTATTCATTTATCCATCCACCAATGCATTATACACATACGTATCTATATGCTAAATACACAAGTTCACCATATCCGTTTACTGTGAAGTATGAAATGAACTGCAATTCACCTGTAATTGAAAGTCTTCCTGGTCATTTTGGGTTTTAGATTGTATTCGTCTACAATGGCACTAGAGCAGAACCTGAACAAGGAGGGGAAGAAATGTGAGTGCTGCCCTGCTCTTACTGAGGACATGACAATATTGTTACCTTTCCCTGTTAATTAACAGGAAATACCCTAATCTGTAAATCCTGTTAACCAGGTGCTCTGTGATGTATGCACGTAGGACCCAGGAGCCAGTGGAGGCAAGGTTTCTGTCTCTTTGTGTCCCAGAAACTCATCCTTCTCTAGGGACAACTCAAGCATCACATATGACCTGTGGTTCTGGATAAAAGTGTCAGAATTAATAGTAAACTCAATATTAATAAAGAGAGGCTTTCATTTTGCATACAATTAATGGAAAGGTAAAGTTAATATTTTCTTTCTGAGTCACTCTGCACCTGTCAGAAGTGGGTGTGTATGCATTTAAAGACACAACACGACACACAGCACACAGGCTAACTCCTCCTGTTAAGATGCCCTGGATCTGCCATCCTGAATTATTTCATCTAAATGGCCTTTTACGTGATTTCATTTGTGACAATGTTTACTTTAATGCAATAGTAGCTGATACTCAATAACTGATCGTCACAGGCAGTCTTCATTTCACATCCTCCTGTAATCTGGTGGGTACTAAGATCAGAAATTTTCTCCTGTTTATGTTTGCATAAACATGGGGCACCTGACTCAAAATCATATGCCGGGGAGATTCTCAGCAAATGTCAATGGGTAACCTGAATCTTCCAGTGACTATTATAGAAAGAAAGGGCAACAGGTTTGAGACTCTATGTTGAAGGATGTGACCAAAAAAAAGGGAAAAAGAGAGCATTATGGTTTTTCATGCGGATGGTAACCTGGAACCAGAATTCATGATTTTTATGCAGAAACTCTGATTAGCAGTTAGTTGGTGGAAATGGTTCATTCTCATGCATCTTTTTGACTGACTAATAGAGACATCTTCAAATTCAAAAGGAAGAGATTATATTGCTCAGAGGCAGGGAAAGCAATTTTTTTCTGGATCAAGTTAGAAAAATATGATTGAGTGCCTTGAATACTATGCATCTTATTATATATTTAATTTTAGAGTAGAACTCAGTCCTAGACAGTGTATTAAAAAGCAGAGACATCACTTTGCCAACAAAGGTCCATATAGTCAAACTATGATTTTTCCAGTCATCATTTACAGATGTAAGAGTTGAACCATAAGAAGGCTGAGTACCAAAGAAGTGATGCTTTTGAATTGTAGTGCTGGAGAAGACTCTTGAGAATCCTCTGGACTGTAAGGAGATCCAACCAGTCCATCCTAAAGGAAATCAGTCCTGAATATTCATTGGAAGGACTGATGCTGAAGCTGAAGTTCTAATACTTCGTCCACCTGATCTGAAGAACTGACTCATTGGAAAAGTCAATGATGCTGGGAAAGATTGAAGGCAAAAGGAGAAAGAGGTGGCAGAGGATGAGACGCTTAGCATTACCGACTCAATGGACATAAATATTTTTTTCAAGGAAGACTTCCAGGTTTTTTGTTTGTTTTTTGTAAATTTATTTATTTTAATTAGAGACTAATTACTTTACAATATTGTAGTGGTTTTTGCCATACATTCACATGAGTCAGCCATGGGTGTACATGTGTCCCTCATCCTGAAACCCCCTCCCACCTCCCTCCCCATCCCATCCCTCGGGTCATCCCAGTGCACCGGCCCTGAGCACCCCGTCTCATGCATGAAACCTGGACTGGTGATCTATTTCACATACGGCAATATACATGTTTCAATGCTATTCTCTCAAATCATCCCACCCTCACCTTCTCCCACAGAGTCCAGAAGTCTGTTCTTTACATCTGTGTCTCTTTCACTGTCTCGCACATAGGGTCATGGTTACCATCTTTCTAAATTCCATATATATGCATCATTATACCGTATTGGTGTTTTTCTTTCTGACTTACTTCTCTCTGTATAATAGGCTCCAGTTTCATCTACCTCATTAGAACTGATCCAAATGCATTCTTTTTAATAGCTGAGTAATACCTTGTGTATATTTACTACAGCTTTCTTATCCATTCATCTGCCAATGGACATCAAGGTTGCTTCCATGTCCTAGCTATTGTGAACAGTGCTACAATGAACATTGGGGTACATGTGTCTCTTTCAATTCTGGTGTCCTCGGTGTGTATGTCCAGCAGTGGGATTGCTGGGTCGTATCGCAGTTCTATTTCTAGTTTTTAAGAAATCTCCACACTGTTCTCCATAGTGGCTGTACTAGTTTGCATTCCCACCAACAGTGTAAGAGGGCTCCCTTTTCTCCACACACTCTCCAGCATTTATTGCTTGTAGACTTTTGGATAGCAGCCATTCTGACTGGCGTGAGATGGTACCTCATTGTGGTTTTGATTTGTGTTTCTCTAATAATGAGTGATGTTGAGCATCTTTTCATGTGTTTGTTAGCCATTTGTATGTCTTCTTTGAAGAAATGTCTGTTTAGTTCTTGGGCCCATTTTTTGACTGGGTTATTTACTTTTTCTGGAATTGAGCTGCATGAGCTGCTTCTATATTTTTGAGATTAAGTCTTTGTCAATTGCTTCATTTGCTATTATTGGAAATTCTGGGAGATAGTGGAGGAGAGGAGCCTGGTGTGCTGCAGTCCATGGGGTCACAAAGAGTAGGACACCACTTAGCAACTAAACAACAACAAGGCACTCAGTGCAGTCTCAGAAACCTGACGCTCCCAAGTTGAACCCCTGACCTCTCCTCTCTGGTTGTTAAATCAGTTATTACTCTTTCCCTCACTGCTTTGGTCTCCTCCTCTGGGAAATGGTAACAGACATTCCAACTATCACTTGTGTATGTCAGCTTTGTGAAGTGTGTTAAGGATCTGGTGCATCATGAGACATCACTTTGTCAACAAAGGTCCATCTAGTCAAGGCTATGGTTTTTCCTGTGGTCATGTATGGATGTGAGAGTTGGACTATAAAGAAAGCTGAGCGCTGAAGAATTGATGCTTTTGAACTGTGGTGTTGGAGAAGACTCTTGGGAGTCCCTTGGACTGCAAGGAGATCCAACCAGTCCATGTTAAAGGAGATCAGTCCTGGGTGTTCATTGGAAGGACTGATATTGAAGCTGAAACTCCAATACTTTAGCCACCTGATGTGAAGAGCTGACTCATTTGAGAAGACCCTGATGCTGAGAAAGATTGAAGGCAGGAGGAGAAGGGGACGACAGAGGATGAGATGGCTGGATGGCATCACTGACTCAATGGACATGGGTTTGGGTGGACTCCGGGAGTTGGCGATAGACAGGGAGGCCTGGTGTGCTGCAGTTCATGGCGTCGCAAAGAGTCAGACATGACCGAGTGACTGAACTGAACTGAACTGAACATCATGGGTGCGTGTAAATGCTGATTTCTCTCTGATCTTTAAGCCTGCCAATCTCACAATGAATCACACACAAGATCTTTGCACTATGTCTTTGAGAAAGAACCAAACGATCCATTATCAAAACTATTCCATTAAGAAAAATAGTTCATTTTTGAACAACTGACAAGTTAGTCTAAGAGAATAATTTGGAAGTTTGAACATGCAGTTTTTCTGTCCTGGAAGAAATTCATACATTGTCAAGGGTAAACACCCCTCAGTAATTATTAGTAAAAGATACAAATGAAGAGCTGGCAAAGGGATGCACACTTGAAAAGATGGTCTCTTGGGATTTGCTGTCTCCCTTAATATAACTGAAAAAATATTATAGTAAAACTCTTGTGAATATCTCCCATTTTAAAAGCAAGGCCTATTAAGTGGTTCATGAACTGAAAAATAGAGATTACAGGGCAAAGAATCAGGAAAAGTTTTAGTATCTAAAGGGAGTTCAGGCAAAGCCTATACACAGAATTTACATACTAAGCTGTAAAGGCAACAGTGGTCATTTATAAAGTCATATTGAGTATATCTCAGTTTTTACAGATTTTTTTTTCTGCTTCTCACTTACTTTGCTCACCCAAGAATAGATGTGGCCTGATGAACAGGTACCCTAAGAAAGCATGAACTCCACGAGGGAACACAGTACTTGTAAAGCTTCAGTTAAGTTCAGTTCAGTTGCTCAGTTGTGTGTGGCTGTTTGTGACCCCATCGACTGCAGCACGCCAGGCCTCCCTGTCTATCACCAACTCCTGGAGTTTACCCAAACTCACATCCATTGAGTCACTGATGCCATCCAACCGTCTCATCCTCTGTTGTCCCCTTCCCTTCCTACCTTCAGTCTTTCCCAGCATCAGGGTCTTTCTCAGCATCATGGTCTTTTCAAATGAGTCTTTCATGTAAACTTGAAGTTTACATGAAAAATTTAGATGGAGAAAATTATTTACTATAGTACATTTTTACTGGTGAGAAAGGAAATTAGGACATGGAACCAGCATTTCTCATTTAGTGTGACCCCATTATGTATAGTTTTGGTTCTCAAAGTGTGGTCCCTGGACCCATTTGTGTTTTCTTGTTTTGTTCTTATTTGTTTGTTTTCACTGTGGGCTATTTTAAAGTCTTTATTGGATTTGTTACAATATTGCTTCTTTTGTTTATGTTCTGAGCTTTAGGTCACAAGGCATGTGGGGTCTCAGCCCCCCCATCCAGGGTGCAACCCCTACCCATCCTTGAGTAGCATTTGATTCTCAGCTTGAGCTTGAGAACACTGAATTCTGTTCTCAGGCTCTGGGCTGTTAAATCTTTATAATGACTAAAAGGCTTTCTGTATCTTTGAGGGAATAAACTCGCTAAGTACCTCTTTCTAAAAGCAAAATATTTACACTCTTATTTAGAAGAGTGACTACATTAAAATCTTACTCAATGTACACTATGAAAAGCTTTCCTAGGAAAAATCTTGGATGTGTTCTCAAAATTTTTTTTATAAATTAAAATAATTTTTTTTTACCAAGCTTAATGAATAGAGTTAAAAAACTTAATTCATTTTTTCATCTTCAAAGGCTTGCCTAATATTTGGCATATAATGGATGTTCACACATTTTTTTTAATTGGACAATTGAATAAATGAGTACAGATCAAAGAAGCCATTTCTTATGAGTTGAGTCTCAATGTCTAAGCATTCATCCACATAAGGCTACTTATCACATCACCACCTGCGAGAAAAAGTATTATTTGCTTCAACAAGTTACTACTGGATATCTACTGTATATACTCCACATGGGCTTCTAAACAAATAAATGTCAATACATGGTGATAAACATGTCAAAAGTAGTATTTACAAGGCAATGAAACAATGCAGGTGGTGTGATTGATTTTTTCCGGAGGGTCAAAAAGTTCTTCCACCTGCAAATGAAATTGAAGCTCGGATTTCAGGGGCGTGTGCAAGTTGAGAAGGGCAGTGGGTGGAAGGCGTTCAGAGCAGGAAGGGTTGCTCGGAGGTTTGGAGGCGTGCTCCAGCAGGCGTCTTGCCCGCAGCCCACCATGCTCCTTGTATGGGCAGCAGTGGTCCTCCTTCAGGAATTGAACGTCATAGGTGCCCTTCTTACACATTCTCGGGAGATTGCCACATCCACCCACTGTGGAACCTGCCCCAAGCCTTCCTCTGACTATTTCCTTGGCTACTGTGCTCAGACACCTTCCCAGAAACCAACTCCTGAGTGCACACACAGCTCTTTAAACAAACTTGGCTACCTTATTCACTTGTTTATTTTGGCTGCGCCTCACAGCTTGTAGGATTTTAGTTCCCTGGTCAGGGATTGAACCCAGGGTCCTTGGCAGTGAAAGCGTGGAGTCTTAACCACTGGACCACCAGTTCAGTTCAGTTCAGTTGCTCAGTCGTGTCTGACTCTTTGTGACCCTATGAATCACAGCACGCCAGGCCTCCCTGTCCATCACCAACTCCCAGAGGTCACTCAGACTCACGTCCTTCGAGTCAGTGATGTCATCCAGCCAAAGTACTGGAGTTTCAGCTTTATAATCATTCCTTCCATAGAAATCCCAGGGCTGATCTCCTTCAGAATGGACTGGTTGGATCTCCTTGCAGTCCAAGGGACTCTCAAGAGTCTTCTCCAACACCACAGTTCAAAAGCATCAATTCTTCGGCACTCAGCCTTCTTTACAGTCCAACTCTCATATCCATACGTGACCAAAGGAAAAACCATAGCCTCGACTAGACGGACCTTTGTTGGCAAAGTAATGTCTCTGCTTTTCAATATGCTTTCTAAGTTGGTCATAACTTTTCTTCCAAGGAGTAAACGTCTTTTAATTTCATGGCTGCAGTCACCATCTGCAGTGATTTTGGAGCCCCAAAAAATAAAGTCTAACACTGTTTCCACTGTTTCCCCATCTATTTCCCATGAAGTGATGGGACCAGATGCCATGATCTTCATTTTCTGAATGTTGAGCTTTAAGCCAACTTTTTCACTCTCCTCTTTCACTTTCATCAAGAGGCTTTTTAGTTCCTCTTCACTTTGTGCCATATTGCTTTAATAATAAACTACCTGATGTTCTCATTCCTCCCAGCACTGTTGTGGGCTTTTCCTGTAATTGTATTAAACACAAGTGTTCTAGGAACACCTTTCACTATAGTGGCTCTTGTTAAAAAGCCTGCTCTTCACATGTGTACCCAGACCTGCAAGAATTATGATATGGTAATGAGGGACAATCTGGTGAGGAAAATAAGCAGAGGTAAGCCAGACTGCAGAGACTAAAGGCAAAAGATGAAGAGGACAGCAGAGAATGAGATGGTTAGATGGCATCACCAACTCAACGGACATGCATTTGAGCAGACTCTGGGAGATAGCGGAGGACAGGGGAGCCCAGCATGCTGTAGTTCATGGGGTCACAAAGAGTAGGACACCACTTAGCTGGTGAACAACAATAAGCCAGACTGCAGATATAAATCAGCAAAACCTGAAGACTGGAAACCCAGCAGTGAAGTCACGCAATAGGCACTGAGCTGCGTGTGGTCATCAGGTTCATCAGGATAAAATATCCTCGGAGAAACACGGGGTCTCATGACCAGCCTACACTCACACCAGGGAACAAGGGAACATGTTCTCTGATAGTGTCGACTCACAGAAGTTTTTATTACATTTAGAATTTGGAGAGATATTTTACAACATTAGTTACAAATATTACACAATACTGAATTGTGTTGTGCTTTTCTTGCAAAGACTGTCACCAAAACCAGTTACTGTGCCTCCATATTCTGCAGATGGCTCTTTTGTGGATGAGATGAATTCCTATGGTGATAACTTGTAGCAAGTGACGAATCTTTACTGAAGTATGGTCTTTACCCCAGTGTACCAGGTAGACAAATTCATCTCATTAACAGAGGGCTCTCTGAGGTAAGTATTGCTTTCTTTATTTGAATAAGGGACCTAAAAAGCACAGGTTGTTGAACTTATTGAAATCCTATTTAGTAAGCGAAAGAGCCATGGTCCAAACTCAGCGGATATCCAGGTTTTCCACTTGGCATTCTCAAGTTGGCGGGGGAGGTGTTCTGTGCATGACCAGAAGCACATCTGTGTGTCTTCACCTCCTCATCCTTCTTCTTCCCTCGCATCACTTATCTTGGTTCTTGTCCTTATCTTGGTCCCATGTCACTTAACGTTTTGAGCCCCAGTTTCCTCATTAAAAAAAAAAAAAGAAAAAAGGAGTTAATAATTCTCATTGCACTGGGCTGTTCTGAAAGCTCAATGCATAATGCCTGCAGAAAGCCCCCAAGGAGGGCAACTGGAATTCCTTCCCTTCTCCACGATGTGCCTGTCACCAAATCTACCCAGAGGATGTGCGGTATATGTTTCTTATTGCTGCTTCTAACTCTTGTGCTGTCCTTTAGGATTATCAAGGGGCCACTGCCTTCCAGGTGACAGGCTGGGTTTTTGGCTGCAGGAAAATAAACCGGGAGCCGCCCATGACTTTGCGGTTTCCACAACGTGGTTGCACGAGCCACGGCAGGGCCTCTGGTGTGTGGAGTCTGTGCGGTCACAGAGAGGACAGCGCCTTTGCAGGCACATCTGAGCAAGAGGTGGTCCTGACTGTGCACATCTCCTTCCCTCTCTTTTTTGCCTTATGCTGTTATTTATTGACTGCACAGCCCTGGGAGAGCCTGGAAAAAGTTGATTACCAGGGCATTACAGTTTGTGGAACGATTCATCTCTGACTCTTATTTTTAAAAAAATATATTGTTGGCTTTTAAAGTACACAAAGATAGAAACAGTTGGATCTCCTGTTTTAAATGAGCAAAATAATAGCCATTTATCTGTACCTTCTTGGCTATGTTAACTTATGGCTTCCACGTATCTGCGGACATGATTGTTAGGACTTTTAAAGAAAGAGTCTGGGCTGCACAGAATTGCTGACACTTGCTAAAAAAATAAATAAACAACAAAAAATGACATCTCTCTCATATGTACCTTTGCCACTATAGTTCCCATGATTCTGACCACATATTATTGCAATTCTGTTTTCTGTGTTGTCAAAGCTGGGGCTTTCATTTTAGGCCCTGGATACTTATCACAGTGCTTCTCCGAGGCAAGCACCCACAGCTGATAAACACTAGCCCCGCGCCAGCCAGCCCCCCATGTCCAACGCCCTCCAGATGTTAATCATCCGACCCTGAGCAAGTTTGTAGCAGCAGCTTTATCTACTCTTGGGCGTGAGATAACAGAGTTGATTTTTCTGGAATAAAAGCTCTCAAAGGTAAACATTCCTCAAGCTTTGTATATATGGGTCTAGTTTTCTTTAACCTCAGATTGCAAACAGGCAAACATTTCTTGGGGAGTCTTGATAGCACAAGGGTGGTTTGCAGGGTAGAAAGGGTTTTTCATGTTACCATGGGGACACCTAAGTATGAAAAAAATATCACCTTTCCCTCCCCTTAGCCATAAGTGCAGAGCTTAAAGCCTTTTATCTGTGGTCATCTGTTTATTTTTATAAGAAAAAGCACACCAGCTTCATTTTCTTTCTTTACGATTTGAGGAAATGTGGTATGTCGGGGTTTTTTTTGCCAAGACGGGTGCAAGCTTTCACTGATAGTGGCTTAGATGGGCCCAGCTGGGCTTCAGCTCTGCCTCTCACCCACGTCAGACCCCAGATCAGTGACCACCTTGTGAGGCAGGGCCATGAGTGAGGGCGGCTTCGTGGATGCAGGTAGAGGCAGAGACATCCCTGTCCAAATCCTGATGGCCTACTTCTTACAAGGGTCGCTGAGACTCTTTCTTCCTTGGCAACCAAGAAGAAGTTTGTGGAGAGCCCAACACAATCAGTTATGTCAATGAATGTGAGTTATAATAAATGATCTGCCTTTTGACTCAGTATAGACCTCAGCAGATGACACAATCACCCTGGACCCTGATTCAAAAGAATCTGACTCTTTATAAGATTTCCTCATCCCCAAAAGAGAAAATGCTGCCCTTCAACCCTCCCCCACCCCAGGAACCAGAACACAGAAGGCATCTGAAAACTGAGGACCTCTTAGAAGCTGGGTTTAAGAATATTTCTGGGTCCTCGTGAAATCCAGGCATCTCCAGCTCATTTGAGGGAACACAGAACATCTTAGGATGGTCAGCAGTTCTCTCAAGAAACAGCCTGTTTCAGCACAACCAACACAACGTTGGTCTTGATATACAGGTTTGTTTAATAAAATGAATCTGGATTTATGAATGAGGAATAAAGGACCCCATGCTTGAAAACGTTCGTTCCAGAAACATCTAGGGAGAGTCTATCTGTAGCAGAGGTGAAGTGCAGCCAGAGAACGCGGCTCACGCCTATCAGGGAGAACACGGCTCGCCAGCGACAGGAGCACACCCCGCAGTCCACTGCAGAGCCCACCGGCCACCAGGGAGACGCGCACACAGGACGCCGCTTTCCTTCGGCAGAGTCTGGGAGCTGAAGGGCGCTGATACGAAGAGAGCCGCCCGCACATCCTTAGGGACCTCCGGGCCTAGTGCGGGCAGGTCACCGCGCAGAGTGACTGGGACCCGGTACCCACGGCGGGCCCTGCTCAGGTGAGCCCCCGGTGTCGCAGGTGCTGCTTGGCGGCTGCCCGTCAAGGGGGCCAGACCCCCTAGCCTCCCAGGAAAGGCCAGGGTGCTAAGAGGCTCGGGAGGGGCAAGGAGACCCCCAGGCCCAGGGCATGAAAAAGCGCTTGCTGCTCCTAGGGAGGCTCAGATGCAAAGCCGTCTGTCCTGGGGGCCGGCAACGAACCTGACAGGAGGGAACCTGCTTCTTCTTAAGGCAGGTGGGCACATCCGAGACGTCCCCAGGTGAGAACTCACACCTAAGAGCAGGCAAAACCAGAGGGCCAAGGGCAGGAAGGGGGCCCCTGTGGGTGCAGGCATGGGGGTGCAGCCGGAGCTGAGAAGGAGCCGCAGCCCCAGAAGGAGAGCTCCCAACTGCAAGCGCCCTGTGGCAGGGGTTTTCTCTGACGTTACTGAATTTCACAAACCAGGTTCACTCCCTTCTCCTTCTGGAAGCCGGCTGAGCCCTGTGAGTGCTTGACCCCTCCTCCCGCGGGATGTGTTCTCGGTACCAGCCAATCTGGGGGCAGTAATGATGGAAACAGCCGGTTTCTCCACTTGGTCTGCACATGCAGAGTTGAATTAGTTACATTTCTAGGTGCATTACATTTCTGTTGGGTTATTGATAGATCAATATGGATATATAGCTATTGCACATAATATTGTTATATCATTTCAATAATTTTAACACTGCATCATTGAGGAAGTATATTTCATAATGATAATTATTTTCCATGAAGTGTACTTTGTCTGATATTAAAATTTATACACCAACTTTGTCTCAGTGGAAAATGGCCAGGATGTATTTTTTTCTCTGCTTTTTAGAGGGTTTTCTTGCTAAAATAATCTAGTGATTTTTTTTAATGATTTAGTCAGACGCTGTGCTTTCACTGCTGGGTTTAGCCCATTACTTTCAGTTTCATGATCTGGATTTTCATCTGCGATCTCCTCTGGTATCCCTCACAGCTGCCTGCGTTTCTTCTTCTCTCTTGCCTTTTTCAGATTGACTGCTTTTGTCATCCTTTTCTTTTCTTTTTTGACTTTGGGAGCTGTGTTCATCCTTTCTCTTCTTTTAGTACTTAACCTGGAACTTACACACTGCGTTCTTAATTGGTCAAAGCATAACATTTGTGGGTGCATTTATCCTCCTTCCAAAACAGAAAAGCCCTAGAATGTTTTAGTCCCTTTTATTCCTTTCCTGATTATATACATTTTTGTGTGTGTGTATTTTATCTATATTACATTCTTAACCTGGTAAAATGTTGTTATGTTTATGTCAAAGCTTATTTACATTCATTTAAATTAAGCTACATTTGAACATTTAAATTTACATATTTATCACATTCTTTACTGTTCATTTACTGTTGTGTCTTAGAACTTCCAATCTGGGGTTACTGTCTTTCTATCAGAAATATAACCTTTGAAATTTCTTTTGGGGCAGACCTGCTGATGGAATAAATTCTCCCAGTTGCTCTTTGCCTTGGCACGGTCTTTTTTATTATTATTTTTGACTGCAGGTTGGCAGCTGCTCTTCTTAGCGATCTGTTTCATTACTGGTGCTAAGAATTGTGCCATGTTTCTCCTTCTGGCAGATGCATCATGTGTAGCTGCTCTCTAGATCTCTTTGCCTTTGGTTTTCTGCATTTTAACAAGACTGTGTCCCAGTGGACATAAGCTTTCCTTTTGGTCACAGTGCACTGTGGAGGTGGAGAGACAGTTGGCTGTTGACAGGTGAGGACGAGAGTCCCGCTTTATGGGAGATTCTCTTTCATGTGACTCCCTTTGTCTTCTGCCCGTCATACCTCTTACACTAAGAAAAGTAAGCTTGTGTGCACCGTGTCTCTAAATGAACTTGGGCAACCTTCAGACTCCCTCGGAGTCTCGTGGACGGCATCCTCTCAGCCATTCCCTGTGTCTGAGTGTCCCACTGATGGCCCAGAGCTGTAGGTTTCTTATCCTTAGTGTCTCTCCGACCACCTCCTGTGCTCCTCGGGTTCAGGCCCATTCTTCTCCTACCTTGCTCTGGGTTACTATGAGTGTGACCTGAGAGTCTGCCTCCTCTGGCTTCCAGAAGTTGATCTCAAATTCACACACACAGCTGCCTGCGGTCTCATGGGTCTTCAGTGCTTTCCCACTACCCGTGGGGTAAACGCTCAGCTTCCTGTGAAAGGCACACCCTGCCACTCTCTTCCGTACCTTCCTGCACCAGCCTCTCTCTCTCTCTCTCTCTCTCTCTCTCTCTCTCTCACACACACACACACACACACACACGCAGAGACTGCAGCTCCTGGTCTGTCTGGCTCCTCTTAGTCTCTTTATTTCTCTCTTTCTCCCTCTCTCTGCTTTGTAAACCTACTCATTTTTATAGGAATTAACTCAAGGATCTGTTCTTCCACAGAAGGCTCTCCTGCTCTCATCTCTGCTCCCACTCTACAGACCAGACCTCACCTGTCCTGCCTTTGGTGCCTGCAACCAGTTGGCTCTGGTTTTTCCTGCCTGGAATTCTCTTCCACAAGAGACTTTGAGAGATCCCGTTTGCTCAAATCAGAGCCTCTCCGCAGTACTATCAAAAGGCAGCTCTCTTCCCATACTCTAGTTCCAGTTCCTGCACGCCTGTATTTTCCTTTCTTTATAGTAAGAAGGAAAGGAAATGCAGTACCTGTACATTGCACAACCCCAGACTGTAGCTGAATTTAACTGCGCTGCATTTGATTTCTCTTTAAGTGGATCTTTGCTGCTGTTTAGTCACTCAGTCATATCCGATTCTTTGCAACCCTGTGGACTGTAGCCCATCAGGCTTCTCTGTCCATGGGATTTTCCAGGCAAGAATACTGGAGTGAGTTGCCATGCCCTCCTCTAGGGGATCTTCCCAACCCAGGGATCAAACCTGGGTTGCAGGTTCTATTGCAGGCAGATTCTTTACCATCTGAGCCACTAGGGAAATCCAAGAATACTGGAGTAGGTAGCCTATCCCTTCTCCAGGGGATCTTCCTGACCCAGGAATCAAACCGGGGTCTCCTGCATTGCTGGCGGATTCTTTACCAACTGAGCTACCAGGGAAGCCCAAGTGCCTGTTGTGTCTTAATCAAAATGACAAAAGTTTCATAAATCTCTTCCCATTAAAAGTGGTATATATTATTTGAAATGTTGCAAGATACAGAAAAGGACAAAAAGGGAAAAAACTGGTTACCTATAATTCACTACTCAAAGACAACCATTTCTTTCTAGTATCTCTATTGATTTGTAATCCTTTTAACACTTAGAGAGGGAGAAGGCACCCCACTCCAGTACTCTTGCCTGGAAAATCCCATGGACAGAGGAGCCTGGTAGGCTGCGGTCCATGGGGTCGCAAAGAGTCGGACACGACTGAGCGACTTCCTTTTCACTTTTCACTTTCATGCATTGGAGAAGGAAATGGCAACCCACTCCAGTGTTCTTGCCTGGAGAATCCCAGGGACGGGGGAGCCTGGTGGGCTGCCATCTATGGGGTCACAGAGAGTCGGACACGACTGAAGTGGCTTAGCAGCAGCAACAGCACTTAGAGAGTCATCATTTTATCTAAAGGTTTGTGTTTCTTGTACTTTTCTATACATATACCATAAACATTTCCTTGGCACTGTAAACTCTCTATAAAATATTATTTTAACACTTCTCCACATTGCTCCACTAAATAGAGACATCAAAATACACTTTATCATTCTCCTGCAGTTGGAACCGTAGGCTGTTTCCAGTATTTCATTAATCTACATGAAGTTGAGGTTCAATGTGTTTTGCAGAATTTTTCCTGTATTTGTATTTGTTCTTTAGGAGAGTCACATGTAAGTGTAATTATAAAAATAAGGATCATAAATTCTTAAAGTTTATTTGTATTGTACCATTTTTAAAAAATAACTTTTTAAATGGGGGAAAACTCAAATAATTATGGAGCACATTAAAATGGGCTTTCCAGGTGGTGCAGTGGTAAAGAATCTGCCTGTCAAAGCAAGAGACTCAAGAGACATGGGTTTGATCCCTAGATTGGGAAGATTCCCCTGGAGAAGGAAATGGCAATCTACTCCAGTATTCTTGCCTGGGAAATTTCATGGACATGGAGCCTGGTGGGCTACAGTCCATAGGACAGAAAACAGTCAGATATGACTGAGTGACTAAGCTTGCATATTATTGATCCTATTTTCCTTTTGCAAGAACAATGAGTTGCTTTATTTGTATTTATGTGAATAAAATTATTAACACAGTCAGTCTGTTTACACAAGAGAAAAGATCAAAAAGAGATTCTGATTTTATTGTCATGCTTCCTGAACTCTTTAGAATGGTGCAGACTGAGTAATTGACCCCCCAAATTCTACCATAACTGTCAATATAATTACAGACTCTCTACCTTTTCTTACCTTAACAGTGTTTAGTCAATGTTGATTTTAACTTTTCAGTCTCTTTACACACTGCAGAGCTGGATGAATAAAATGTTTGTAATATATTCTATGAATTTTATATATTTAATTTAATCTCTCCATTTACAAACTATATAATCTATAGTATATAGTTGTATTGTAATAAATAGGTGTCTATGACCTATTGATTCTACAAAAAGGGTTTGTCTTGCAGCTGAACTAATTTCTAGGACATGACCTGCACAGAGAAAGCACAAGCCTTTCTGAAATGGGTTCTGCTATACGGTGATCACAGCAGAGTGGGCATTAGTTAATGGCTTTTATTATCAAAGCCATAATGCATCATAAACAAGCATAATTAGCTCAGGTTAGCTGGTGCTTTCCCAGTAGTTCTTGAGAGTCATCTGTTTTATTTTCTTTACATAGCTGAATATAGTGGTAACAGATCTGAATCTGAATCATCACTAACCACATGTCCCAAGGCAAACCTGGCTGACTTGTAATCAATGGAAAATAAAGAATAAAAGTTATGGAAGTCATAAAAAGGACACATTTCTATAAATTATACCAAAGAAAAGTCAAAGTGTATGTTAGTTCTATTTTGGATAATGCCCAGCCAAAGCTTGTCATGAATAGTCAAGCATGATTTAATCCTCACTTGATTTACATGGTTAAGGGTGGTTTTGCCTTCCTGGAGTAATTTATGGGTAGTTTTAAGAATCTCTTTTATTGGATAAAAAATAAAATTAGAATGGTAAATGAAACTCTAAAGAAATACTTGAAAGTATCTTTTTTCATCTCTAAGGGAGGTTTTCCTAAGGGGGTTAAAAAAAGCCTTGCTTTGAAGTCATGAAATGAATATCCTATTGCACAATCTACATATAGTACTATATTTCTGAATCATATTTTCCAGCTTTCTATTTTCACCCTCTATTTTCAAAAAGAGAAAGGAGCATCATTTGTATGTTTAAAAACCTGAAAATCACTTTTTCCAGTATTATAAATGTATTGAGATGAGAATTTGAGTAGCACACAATTTTTTAAGCAAGGGATTATGAATTTTTACCTTTATTAAAGAATATGTGAGCATTCAAAGAAGAGGGAATTCCTTCTTCTTTGCTATTAATTGTTGGTCTTAAGGCCATCAGTTAGCTCGCTACTTTTTTCCTGTTGTTGTAAACATCAAGGTCATTTTGAGGTTCTGCCAAAATGAAGATCATTATCTGCAGAGCAGGATTAAAGCAGAGTGGCTGAGCCCTGGGGCTGTCAGAAGCTCTGAGAAATGAGCCACTCAGTTAGCCCTGTTTTTCTACATACCAAGTCAGACTGCTGCTTAGGAAACATTCTTACAAAGTCAGATGAGCTGACAGTAACTACTACTGAAATGTCTCCACACTCATGCAAATAATTTGCACAGTGCTGCTATCTCAAATTTTTGATTTTTGAGTCACTTAGTCTTCTCTGACTCTTTGCGACCCCATGGACTATACAATCCATGGAGTTTTCCTTGGCCAGAATACTGGAGTGGGTAGCCTTTCCCTTCTCCAGGAGATCTTCCCAGCTCAGGGATCAAACCCAGGTCTCCCACACTACAGGTGGATTCTTTACTAGCTGAGCCACAAGGAAAGCCCAAGAATACCGGTGTAAGCAGCTTAACCCTTCTCCAGTGGATCTTCCTGACCCAGGATTGAACCAGGATCTCCTGCATTACAGGCAGATTCTTTACCAACTGAGCTATGAGGGAAGCCGAAAGCTACTTACTAATATACTGGATGCAAGTGAGAATACCCATAGCTAATGTATATTTTTAGAACATATGCAATTCTATTACCTAAAATGCATACAAGTACTAGAAAATGGCAGTAGAAAACTCATCCACTCTATTACATTTCAAGAGTTTTAAAAGTTTTCCCCCTGGTATATCATATCAGTTAATACAGGGATCCCCAACTCTGACCCTCAGACCAGTACCCAGTGTCAGATCATTGGCAGCATCAAATTAAAAATAAAGTGCACAATATGTGTAATGCACTTGAATCATTTCTGATCTGTTGGAAAAACTGTCTTCCACAGAAGCTGATGCCAAAAAGGTTGGGAACTGCTGAATAAATATGCTGTTACTTTTGACTTTGTATTTTATTTGACCAAAATTAAACTTTGTGTGTTGTGGCCCACTGAATAGTAATATTTTAGTTACCAAAATATACCTATGTAGATAGAAAATAATATAAAATACGTGTACAGAGTAATACAATCATGTATATAGAAGAAGCCATTATAAAGGGTGAAGGAAAACTTGGAATTAAATTCTGGATCTGTCTCCAAGACACTCACTCTGTGAGCGTCCATCTGTTTAGTCTGTTTATCAATCAAATACAAATAACACTCCTATGATGCCACATATCTACATATATGCTCCTAAACTCTCAAACAGAAGCAGGCTTACGCCTCTCCCATTGACCTCTTCTTTCTCATCTGGTGTCTGAACGCCATCCTCATCATGCTGTTGTTGCTGAGTTGCTTAGTCGTGTCCGACCCTCTGTGACCCCATGGACTGTAACCCACCAGGCTTCTCTGTCCATGGGATTTCCCATGCAAGAATACTGGAGTGGGTTGCCATTTCCTCTTTCAGGGGAGCTTCCTGAGACAGAGATCAAACCTGTGCCTCCTGCTTGGCAAGCAGATTCTTTACCGCTGAGCCACCCGGCACTGTCAGCCTGCATCCTTCTCTCTCTCTCATATCTAAAGAGCACACGTAATGGAAACTTTCTAAAAGTTTCAAGACCAAAGAGCAAAGTGACCCTTACATAAAGGTAATCTGTCACAACTGATGTCTCTCAACTTTGTGTTTCAGCTAACACGCGTTAAGTGCCTATTTGGTGTCATGAGCTCTTTGAAGCACATTTACATGAAGTCATGTAGTCCTACGTTCTCGTCCTAAGACAACCTAAGACAGGACCACTGAGGAGAAAGCAAATGCGCAGAGAGCTAGAGTAACTGGCCCAAGTTACAGACGCTTGCTGAAGAGCTTTTGTTTCGTTTGCTTCTCTTTTGTTACTGTTGTTTTTTTAACTTTTTATTTTTACTTTATTTTACTTTATAATACTGTATTGGTTTTGCCATACATTGACATGAATCCATCATGGGTGTACATGCTATCCCAAACATGAACCCCCCTCCCACCTCCCTCCCCACAACATCCCTCTGGGTCATCCCCGTGCACCAGCCCCAAGCATGCTCTATCCTGCTACTGTTGTTTTGAAGTAAGGTGATTTGGTTTATGTCTGTGTGTCCCGACAAGTAAAGGAAAACATCATTCATGCAGCCACATAGAATGCTCACTGTCCAAAGTGTTAGAAGATGAACTGTCAGTTGAGAAATGTTCACTGCCAGTTATTTTTGTAAACATCCCCACATGTTTACATATGATAAGGAGATATCAAGATAAGGAGAAATCAATTCCGTTTTGCATCTTTATCTGAAACAACATTAAAATTTGGTAAAGAAATAATGGAAAGATATATTCTAAGGAATGAAATGGTTATAATTAATTAAAATAAATGATTTATATCAAAATCTGGAAGAGATTCATTTTCAAAGTTACTTTTCTATTGAAATTGTGGATATCTGCTAAGAATTACCATTTCTTAAGCCTACATTGCTATTTTTCCACAAAATATTTCAGGATTTTTTTTTTCTCCAGAAAAGCCTATAGACAACCATTTGACAACAGGAATTCAAAATGGGAAGGAAAAAAAACCAATCCTTACATTGGAATTCCCAGGTGCATTTTTGGTTTTCAGAGTTATTCAATAATAAATGTATTACCTCAGTTTTTAAACAAATTAAATTATTTGACTAAATACATGTTTATAAGGGGTAGACTTAAAATTTAAAACATTTAGTATTTATTTCTTTGGATTTCCTTGCTTTTTCTATGATCCAACGGATGTTGGCAATTTGATCTCTGGTTCCTCTGCCTTTTCTAAATCCAGCTTGTACATCTGAAAGTTCTTGATGGTCCCTGGCACTCTGGAAAAGGTAGGCTATTCTCCAAGGCCCACAGACAGCTCTGAACCATCACATCCACCTTCTCAGCTTCTCCTCTCTTGATTGCTTGGCCACATCAGACCTTTGTATTCACAAGAGACCACCCATCACCTGTCACAGGAATCGATAGCCAACATCCATTTCAACATGCACAGAGAGCCTCTTTTCTCTGCAGACTTAAGAATCTCATGCCCATGATCCGTGTGCTTTTGAGAAAGTGTGTGAATTTGAGCAGAGGTCAAGTGTGTGAACTTGAGCCGGTGTGGTAGATGGCAACCCACTCCAGTGTTCTTGCCTGGAGAATCCCAGGGACGGGGGAGCCTGGTGGGCTGCCATCTATGGGGTCGCACAGAGTTGGACACGACTGTAGTGACTTAGCAGCAGCAGGTAGAGAATCTTAATAAATGTTTACCTTAATATACATTTACTTGATGTCCCTATGTCTAGAATTCTGACAAGTCTCTTTCTTTCTGGGCATGGTCAAGTGATACTTGTTTTCTAGGAAAAGGAGCTTTTCAGAGTGGATGACTGAGGGACAGGATGTTCAGAAGGAGGGTACCTGCAGCTATGTGTGTAAGTTAGAACTGGAAGTTTATGTGCCCTATGCTTTTCTTAGGAGTTTAGACTTTATACTGTGACCAATGAGTGATCAAGAACTTTTTAAGGAGAAGAGATATGTATTTTCAATTTAATGTTTTTAACAACAATTGCTATGCCAAAAAAAAAAAAAGATTAGAATTTGGGTGTGTTGTGTTTCCTGATGGGATTAGACAAAAAAGTACAGAAGAACTGAACTAATAAATATAGTTAAATGGTAGAATAATATTCATAAATTAGCTTGGTAGGAGGGTAGTATGAGATTACTAAATGATGAGGAAAAAGAAGGGTCTTTAGGGAGAAAATTAGGAAGAGTGAGGCTTCTGATTTGAGTCAATAGTGGTAGAGACACTAACTAGTTGAAAAAGGAGATATTTGACAAGTCTTTAAGAGTTATTTCTTGGAACTGCATGTTGTGTTTTTGAAAGTTGAAATGAAGTTGCTGTTGGAAATAAATGTCTATAGTTAGAGAGGGAGAGGTCAGCATATGAAAATCTGTGTATTGAGTAGTAAAGAAGGATTTTCAAAAAAATTATGGATCTGGCAGTCTTTCTGCTTAGCACACAATCGGCTGTCTTTCCATCAACATCACATCTTTTTGACAGGATGATACATTTAACTGATATGTTTAGCATATATTAATATCTATTAATGAGGAGACGACAGTGAAAGTCAATCCAAGAAGTGAGATGATATTGCTAGGGGCAGATAAAGGAAAAAGACAACTGCTGACAAATACTATATGTAAATGGGGCTTCCCATGTAGCTCAGTAGTAAATAATCCACCTGCCAATGCAGGGAATGTGGGTTTAATCCCTAGGTCAGGAAGACCCCCTAGAGAAGGGAGTGGCTGCCCACTCCAGTATTCTTGCCTGGAGCCCCATGGACAGAGAGGAGCCAGGTGGGCTACAGTCCATGGGGTCACGAACAGTCAAGTTAGTGACTAAACCAAAAGAACAACAAACTATATGTAAATACAGCGGGTGCTGGATCTGAGAATGGGTGGCCAGGGAGTGGTACGGCTCAAAATCTCATAGACAGAAATGGAGCAAAAGGGGACAGACATTCCTGTGCATGGAAGCAAGACATGGCCTGAGGAAGCAGAATTGAAAATAAAACATAAATCTCCTTTCCTGGGAGCAGTGTTCTTCCTGATGAGGTGAGCAAATGACATAAATAATCTATAATTTTAAAGACTACGACACATTTCAAAATAAACACAGCTATTATTTTCTAAGATGAGGGGAACCTAAAACACTCTTTAAACAACTTGATTATTAGAAAAAGTTCCCAAGTAGACAGAAGAAAAGAGGGCAGACTATACTGTCATTTCTGTGCCAAATAATTACACTGAAGGATTCTGAGGCCTTTGATGTAATTTGTGCTCTTCTGAGAGGCTCTGACACACCTTCAGTTAGAGACTTAAATGCCGCTCTCTCAACATACCAGCCATGTGAGCTTGTGTGTGTATGTGTGTGTGTGTGTGTGTGTGTGTGTATACACACATATGTACATTACGTACATGTACACACACATCGTGTATATATATGTATGCTACAAATATACTGTAAATAGTGTATAAATATATATATATAAACAGTATATGGTGCATATATGTATATAGTTTTCATTAGTCCCTGTTTTTTATAATCTTTAAAAATGCATTGAATCATACCTGTGTCTGCTCAAAACTCTGTAATAACTTAAATAGGTAAAGAATTTGATAAAAAATAGATACATGTATATGTATAACTGAGGGCTTCCCAGACAGCACTACTTGTAAAGAACTCACCAGCCAATGCAGGGGACTTAAGAGACACAGGTTGGATCCCTGGGTCAGGAAGATCCCCTGGAGGAAGGCATGGTAATCCACTCCAGTCTTCTTGCCTGGAGAGTCCCATGGACAGAGGAGTCTGGAGAGCTGCTATCCACTGGATCACAAAAAGTCAGACACGATTGAAGCAACTTAGCATACACGTACGCATAGGCATATACACTTGCTCCTCGGGAGAAAAGATATGACAGTCCTAGACAGCATATTAAAAAGCAGAGACATTACTTTGCTGAAAAAGTCCACAGGGTTGGAACTATGGTTTTTCCAGTAGTCATGTATAGATGTGAGAGTTGGACCATAAAGAAAGCTGATATCAAATAATTGATGCTTTTGAACTGTGATGTTGGAGAAGACTCTTGAGAGTCCCTTGGACTGCCAGGAGATCAAATAAATCAATCTTAAAGGAAATAAATCCTGAATATTCACTGGAAGACTGATGCTTGAAGCTGAGGCTCCAATGCTTTGGCCACCAGATGCAAAGAGCCGACTCATTAGAAAAGACCCTGATGCTGGGAAAGACTGAAGGCAGGAGGAGAAGGGGACCACAGAGGATGAGATGGTAGGATGGCATCATCGACTCAATGGACGTGAGTTTGCATGAGCTCTGGGAGATGGTGAAGTACGGAAAACTTTGGTGTGTTGTAGTCCATGGAGTCGTAAATAGAGGGGCATGAATAACAGCACATGTGTATAACTGAATCTGTTTGTTGTACACCTAAAACAAACACAACATTGTTAATAAACTCTCTTGCAACGTAAAATAAAAATTTAAGAAATAATCAAATTAGATATATATATATATATATATATATATATTTAAAAATACCTTTTTCCTAGAAATATACCTAGGATCAAAATAAATAAGTTATGTAAAAACATTAACTGATGACCCCTTTGTGCAAACCTGCTGACTTTCAGTTTGAGAATGTGCTTAAAGATTTGCCGGATGGAAATCTGCTCCTCACAAACACTCCTGAGACTCTGCTGTCCACACACAAACTCTGTTTAGTCGCTAACCTTGTCCTTTTAATTTCCATGCTCCCCACCTAGAGAAAAGGTTGTTTATTTTCCCCAAGATGTCTCACAATTTGGCCGATGAGCCTCTGTCTTCTAGTCTGAGTTCCAACAAGAATATATCTTGAAATCCGTGAAGAAATCTGACTCCCTATCAACAGCTTCCTGGCTTCAGCTATTTAAAATATCTCTGCACATTTGTACCATTTAATGACAGGAATATCTTCCTCCAGAGCCTCACAGGTCAAGAGAAAGGACCTCTCTGGATAGCCCTTACCTGTACACGAGATGCATATTAAATGAATAAGCAAAATTATTGCTCCCTTTTTGTGAAAATAAGAATGGGCTTACTTGACAGACATGTAGACCTATTCTTGTTATTGAATCAGAGAACAGCCGTGATGTCAGCTTAAACTGTCCAACTGCAGAAGGTGACACGAGATGAAATTTACGGACCTGAGAATCAGCCTGCCCAGGAAACACTGTGGAGCCAATTCAGGACCCAGTCGTGGTTCAAGTGTGGCCCTTGTGAGAAGCAGTACTTGAAGAGTTAGACATGGAAGGTGCTGCAGAGGCTCAAGGCGGGCAGGAGAACAGGGATACAGGGGATGTCGATGTGGCAGGAAGGAAGAGGCAACGCAGTTAGCCCAGGGTGGCCAGATGCATCCGGGAAGGTCAAGCTCACAAGAAGTGACTCATTTTCTCAGGATGGCGTCTTGATGCCTTCTGCACAGATTTAAGAGGGGCTCCCTGGATTGAAGCAAAATGAGAGTGGTTTGCAGCAACAACGACAGTGTGAGCACCCCCCTGAGGTCCCGCACCCTCAGTGAAGCCTCCCAGGTGCGGCATCTGCAGGTGCACCTACTGCCACCAGAGCAGTTACGTTAGCTACGTCTCCCTAAGTTCTTACTCGCTTCCTGACCCAGAAAGTGTGGTACAGAAAGAGAAAAGAAAAGGTCATGTGTGTGCATGGGTGCATTAGTCTCTTCAGTCGTGTCCAACCCTTTGAGACCCCATGGACTGTAGCCCGCCAGGCTCCTCTGTCCATTGGATTCCCCAGGCAGGAACACTGGAGTAGGTTGCCATGCCCTCCTCCAAGGGATCCTCCCAACTCAGGGATCAAACCCACTTCTCTTACGTCTCCTGCTTTGGTCAGTCAGTCAGTCAGTTCAGTTGCTCCATCGTGTCCATCTTTGCAACCCCATGAATCGCAGCACGCCAGGCCTTCCTGTCCATCACCATCTCCCGGAGTTCACTCACACTCACATCCATTGACTCGGTGATGCCATCCAGCCATCTCTGTCATCCCCTTTTCCTCCTGCCCCTAATCCCTCCCAGCATCAGAGTCTTTTCCAATGAGTCAACTCTGCGCATGAGGTAGATGGGTTCTTAACCACTAGTTCCACCTGAGAAGCTCCAAATATGGCATATTAATGCATCTATGTGGAACTTAGAAAAGTGGCATAGATGATCATATTTGTGAAGCAGAAATATAGATGCAAATGCAGAGAACAAATGTATGGATACCAAGGAGGATGTGCGGGTAGGATGAATTGGGCTTTTAACATATACACAGTATTGATACTGCATATAGAATGGATAACTAATGAGAACCTACTATATAAAAAATAAAAATAAAAGAATTGCTTTACTAGAACTAAAAAATAAATAAATACAGAAAAGGGGTTAATCGATCAAAAACCAGATTTCAAAAAATATATGCTATAAATTCTCAAAACACAAAAATTATGTTTACGCTGGTTGAATTTGCATCCAGAGCATTTAACAAAGCAATTGGTGCACAAAAGTACATGGGAAATGCATGTTGTATTTAAGAACATGCAATATAGCCCTGTTTATCGTATCTTTGCAGACTGCACCAATTTGTAGGGCTAGAGAATGTATATTCAGCATGGTTACAGCCTTGCTATTCTCCCTGGTTAGTTTTTGCTTTCAATCCATTGCTGTTTCATTTGAGTATTGAGGTCATTCTTGTTTCTGAGCCCAAGGTGCATCAAATACTAATTGCTTCATTTACAAAGCTTTCTCTGGTATAATAAGTACAAATTCATGTAAACAATACACAGAGAGCTGGCATAGACTTTTTATGAGAAGATCTGTAATCTAAACTAGGTAGCTTATCTAACTGAGGAAAATTTTCTGCCTCATTTCTTTATACAATAGTGACTGTAAGATAAATTGTAGATAATAAATATAATATTGATAAGCTACTTAAAATAAAATATTTAGAAGCTGCCACTAATTTCTACATTAAACAAAGTGAGATTGGAGAGCCTCAGTTTGACTACTCAATCTGGGTTACAAAATATACAGAGTATGGGTATAAACATTATAGAAAGAAACCCACATTACTTTTTATTGACACAAATCCTTTATACATGGTGAGGTAATGTATGCAAAGGTATCCAGCACATAGCCTAATTCATGGATGGTCGATACTAGTCAGTTTCCATCCCTTTATTTCTAATTTCAAGTTGATCACCCAAAATGTGCCTCTTAGAAGTGTTCTTGGATTTCTCTCAGACCTGAGTTTGAACAAACTCTAGGGGATACTGAAGGACAAGGAAGCCTGGTGTACTGCAGTCCATGGAGTCACAAAGAGTCAAACACAACTTAGTGAGTGAACAATAGACTAAACATTCAATCAATGAAGAAAATTATTTGTCATATTCAATGGTTCTTTTTTCTTTTTTAAAGCATCTTTTCAGGCGTTATCTAAGTGCATAACGTGCAATCATGCCATTGTATCTATTACACATTGGTTATTTTTGCATTATAGAAAATAATGCATATGCATTTCCATTGCTGCAGTTTTCTCCTCCACTTTCAGAAGAAAAAATGTGTGTGTGTGTGTATATATATATATATATATAAAACAATCAAATTTTTTTTTTAGCAGCACCATAACTTTTGGGAATAAGTTTAAGTCAGATGAGCACTATAGCTCCTTCAAAATCTGTGACATTCTAATTTACTTTCTAAAGGCTTTTGAAATAAAAGAAAAATGTTTAAAACCAACCCTGGGACTAGTCCAAGAGATATAAAAATGGTTGCATTCAATGATCTTTTGCAAACATAACCTCTAGTGTGTTTATGGAAAAAAATGAATAAGAGAATATGATAGAAATACAGAAAACATTTGGCCTTTGCATTTATCTTTCTCTGGACACAAATCCCCCCCTGAACTTTGTGTCAACAACAAAAATGTCGCCAGTGAAAAGCACATTAATCACAGGACACAAACTGTTCTTCCTTTACCTGCCTACCTCTCCCTCACAGACTCTGTGTAACTCCTACTAAAATCAGCAATGGACATTTTTGTGGAGGTTTTTATTCCCTGCAGGATCATTTTTAAGCTGTGACTGATGATACTTATGGGGAGTGGACTGTCTTAGAAGATAGTTGAACTCAGGAATACCTAGCTTAGCCAGCTGGTCATCTTATATTAAGTAAGAACATCCTCTCAAAGATCCAGACTCCCAATTGACATTCATGGTTTTTCTGTGGCTTTAACCAGGTAACTCCTGCCCTGCTATGATTCTCCTGAGGTCCTCAGCTTTCTGGCCAAGTGCACATAGCTTTGAGTCTCCATTGTCTCATACCTATGAACAGTTAAGCTTCAGGGGCCAAGAAAAGTCTCCTCAAGGCAGACTGAAATGAACAAAGGACTTGGTGTCAGGGTGGGGGGTACTGTCATGTCAGTGCAGGATAAAGTCAGAGTCTTAGTCTACAATTTAGCAAATTAATCCTACTAATGGTAGCCAATCTACTAGATGCTTACAAATGTTGGAAATAAGAAAAAAGTAGCCCTTGTTCTTGAAGATTCTAAGAGAGTAGCATGGAAACACGCAAAAATCATTAAAATGCAGTGTCTGCATTCATTAGGTGACAGATATAAAGAATGATGATGAGTTGAGGGAAGGGAGACAGAAGAGTCTGAGCTTGTTTTGAAAGATGAGTAGGAGATACCAAGTAGAATGTGATGGAGGGGATTTCAGGCGAGGGTGGGGAGGAGAGCCTATGGGTATCCATGATGGCTGGAAAGTTCTGGAAAATGTTTGAGTGGAACAAACCTGTGTGGAGAGGAAAGAATGAGCCTGGGTCAGCCTCATGACGTGTGAGGTGAGACAGAGCATTTTGAGGATGATTATCCACGGCTTGAAAAATTGACTCAAAGAGCATGTATATAATCGAGAGATTTCTGTCCCCTCACCCTCAGAGTACTGTTCCATTTTAACCCATAAAGTTACCTGCAGATCTGAGTATAGGCACCACTCAGCTGTTTCTTACGGGACTGGCTTAATTTCAGGTTAAACCTTGGCCAAGAGAATGTAAGTCATATTTTCCCCTTTGCTCTGTGATTCTTAATCTGCTTCCATTTGGGGTCAGTTCCTTTATTGAAGAAATATATTCTTTAGCAGTTCCTTTATATATTTTAGTTAGACTTTTGAGGTATGTGTAGGCTCACATGTGGTTATAAGAAATAATGAAATGGTACTTCATTGTGGTTTTGATTTGCATTTCTCTGATAATGAGTGATGTTGAGCATCTTTTCATGTGTTTGTTAGCCATCTGTATGTCTTCTTTAGAGAAATGTCTGTTTAGTTCTTTGGCCCATTTTTTGATTGGGTCGTTTATTTTTCTGGAGTTGAGCTACAGGAGTTGCTTGCATATTTTTGAGATTAATTCTTTGTCAGTGGCTTCATTTGCTATTATTTTCTCCCATTCTGAAGGCTGTCTTTTCACCTTGTTTACAGTTTCCTTTGTTGTGCAGAAGCTTTTAATTTTAATTAGGTCCCATTTATTATTTTTGCTTTTATTTCCAATATTCTGGGAGGTGGGTCATAGAGGATCCTGCTGTGATTTATGTCAGAGAGTGTTTTGCCTATGTTCTCCTCTAAGAGTTTTATAGTTTCTGGTCTTACATTTAGATCTTTAATTCATTTTGAGTTATACCAGACCACCTAACTTGCCTCTTGAGAAACCTGTATGCAGGTCAGGAAGCAACAGTTAGAACTGGACATGGAACAACAGACTGGTTCCAAATAAGAAAAGGTGTACGTCAAGGCTGTATATTGTTACCCTGCTTATTTAACTTCTATGCAGAGTCCATCATGAGAAACGCTGGACTGGAAGAAACACAAGCTGGAATCAAGATTGCCGGGAGAAATATCAATCACCTCAGATATGCAGATAACACCACCCTTATGGCAGAAAGTGAAGAGGAGCTAAAAAGTCTCTTGATGAAAGTGAAAGAGGAGAGTGAAAAAGTTGGTTTAAAGCTCAACATTCAGAAAATGAAGATCATGGCATTCGGTCCCATCACTTCATGGGAAATAGATGGGGAAACAGTGGAAACAGTGTCAGACTTGATTTTTTTGGGCTCCAAAATCACCACAGATGGTGACTGCAGCCATGAAATTAAAAGACACTTACTCCTTGGAAGAAAAGTTATGACCAACCTAGATAGCATATTCAAAAGCAGGGACATTACTTTGCCGACTAAGGTCCGTCTAGTCAAGGCTGTGGTTTTTCCTGTGGTCATGTATGGATGTGAGAGTTGGACTGTGAAGAAGGCCGAGTGCCAAAGAATCAATGCTTTTGAACTGTGGTGTTGGAGAAGACGCTTGAGAGTCCCTTGGACTGCAAGGAGATCCAACCAGTCCATTCTGAAGGAGATCAATCCTGGGATTTCTTTGGAGGGAATGATGCTGAACCTGAAACTCCAGTACTTTGGCCACCTCGTGCGAAGAGTCGACTCACTGGAAAAGACTCTGATGCTGGGAGGGACTGGGGGCAGTAGGAGAAAGGGACGACCGAGGATGAGATGGCTAGATGGCATCACGGACTCGATGGACATGAGTCTGAGTGAACTCCGGGAGATGGTGATGGACAGGGAGGCCTGGCGTGCTGTGATTCATGGGGTCTCAAAGAGTCGGACATGACTGAGAGACTGAACTGAACTGAACTGATGGTGTTAGAAAGTGTTCTAGTTTCATTCTTTTACAAGTGGTTGACCAGTTTTCCCAGCACCACTTGTAAAAGAGATTGTCTTTTCTCCATTGTATATTCTTGCCTCCTTTGTCAAAGATAAAGTATCCATAGGTGCCTGGATTTATCTCTGGGTTTTTTATTTTGTTCCATTGATCTATATTTCTGTCTTTGTGCCAGTACCATACTGTCTTGATGACTGTGGCTTTGTAGTAGAGCCTGAAGTCAGGCAGGTTGATTCTTCCAGTTCCATTCTTCTTTCTCAAGATTGCTTTGGCTATTTGAGGTTTTTTGTATTTCCATACAAACAGTGAAATTATTTGTTCTAGTTCTGTGAAAAATATTGCTGGTAGCTTGATAGGGATTGCATTGAATCTATAGATTGCTTTGGGTAGTATACTCATTTTCACTATATTGACTCTTCTCATCCATGAACACGGTATATTTCTCCATCTATTTGTGTCCTCTTTGATTTTTTTCACCAGTGTTTTATAGTTTTCTATATATAGGTCTTTTGTTTCTTTAGGTAGATATATTCCTAAGTATTTTATTCTTATACTAACGCATATATTTGGAATTTAGAAAGATGGTAATGATAACCCTGTATGCGAGACAGCAAAAGAGACATAGATATATAGAACAGTCTTTTGAACTCTGTGGGAGAGGGTGAGGGTGGGATGATTTGGGAAAATGGCATTGAAACATGTATAATATCATATGAGAAGTGAATCGCCAGTCCAGGTTCGATACAGGATGCTCGGGCCTGGTGCACTGGGATGACCCAGATGGATGGTATGGGTAGGGAGTTGGGAGGGGGGTTCAGGATGGGGAACATGAGTACACCTGTGGCGGATTCATCTTGACACACGGCAAAACCAATACAATATTGTAAAGTAAAAAAATTAAAAAGTAAATAAAAGTAAAATTATTCTAAAGAGGTTAAAAAAAAGAAAATTAAATAAACCTTAAAAAGAAAGGAAATAATGAAGATTTCTTCCACCTTCCCCTCAACTTTCTCTGATGGTATCATCTTGGAAACTCTTACAGAGAACCACAACCAGGATGTCACCATGGACACAGTCCAGATAGAGAATGTTTCTATCCCCACAAGGATTCTTCCTGTTGTTCTTTTATCATCACATCCTTTACCTTCCTGTCCCCACTCTCTGTTTAATCCTGGCAGTGGATAATCTGTTCTCCATTTCTACAATTTTGTTCCTTCAGATCTTATATCAATGGAATCCTACAGTCCTTTGGGCATTGGCTTTATTCACTCAGCACGATTCCCAGGGGATGCATCAAGGTCGTCAAGGGCATTGATAGTCTACTTTTTATCGCTAAGTGGTATCACATGGTATGGCTCCACTGGGGATTGTTTTAACCATCACCTGTTTAAGGACTTCTCAGTTGTTTCCTTTCTTGGCTGTTATGAACAAACTCTTATGAATATTTGCATATGGGTTTTTGTGTGGTCTTGGCTTTTCAGTTCTCTGGCACAAAGGCCCAAGTGTGCAATTACCGGGTCTTATGGTAGTAGTAGTTTTGATCAAACAACAATAAGAAAAAAACCCAAGCTGCCTTTCAGAGTGTATACACTATTTTATATTCACACCAGCAGTCTATTAACATTCTCACCATACACTCTCTGGGTGTTGTTACTAATTTTGTTAGTCATTTTCATAGGTGTGTGATAATACATCTATCATTGCAGTTCTTCTCTAGTTTTACTGAAGTATGATTGACCAATGAAGTGTGTTTGTTTAAGGTATATGACATGACGTTTTATATATCTATATCTATATAAACATATAGAGATGCATTTTGAAATAATATCCCAAATCAAGCTAATTAATATATCCATCACATCACATAGTTACCATTTGTGTGTGTGTGTGTTTTGTTGTTGAAAATGTTGAGAACCACTTCCTTAGAAAATCCACTGTGCTTCTGGCTTCTGTTGCCCTAACGGCTAAAGTCATGGGCTGAATCGTATTCCTTCCAAATTCATATGGTGAAGCCCTAACCTTGCAAAACTCACTGATCCATCCTATGAGTAGTTTTGGTGTTTCATTTCTTGAGGTTTTCTACATAGACAAACATACCATCTGCATGTGAGCTTTTCCCCTTTATTTCTTTTTTTCTTTTCAGTCTGCATGTCTTTTATTTCTTTCCCTTGTTAGGGTTACTGAAGGAAGTCAGTCCTCAAATATGCTGTAAGGGACAGAGACCACATGCATCCTAAGGTACCATGCTGCACCATGAAACCTACAATTAGAGCACTCTTGTATTAGAAAGCTAATGCGATTCTTCACAATTGGCAGAGAAAGAGAGAGATATGACTCATATCTCTATGACACTAGAACGAGGACAACTGACTATGAAAATATTGGTACCAGAGTATTTAGAATATGTTAGCATCCTCTTTCATGGGACTAAGGCAGTCAAGAAAGCAGAGTTCTGAATTTCAAGAAACTGCCTAGAATAGAATCAACTCTTCAGGATATGCTTAACTACAGAAACCAGTAACCTGTGTTCAAGTCCAAGTCCCCAGGGAGAGATCAGGACACAGGCACTGGGAATGCCAGCTTCTAACACCAAGTCCAAGTGTCAGAAGGACTGTGAACTAGGCATAGATCACTGTTGGTTTTATCTTGGATATGTAAGATAAGTGTCTTAGTCAGAACTCTCTTCATTGCAAATGACAGTAAATGACTCAGTTTGGTTTAAACCAAACAGGAAATACATTAAATCTAGAAATGGAGGTGTCTGAGGAAGAAACTCAATGGGTCCAGGTGCTCAGCTGTAATCATTATTGTTCTTCCGGGTTAGATTCTTTTCCTATAGACCTTATCCGAGCATAGCATCCATGGCTGTCAGCAACTCCAAGCTTATATTCCTTAAAACGAGTAAGCCTCAGCACAAGGAGAATGATCATTTCCTAATATTTTCAGCAGAAGTGAATGAGAGGCCTTTCTGACCTGGCTTTGGTCACATGATCCTCCCTGAACCAGTTCCTGTGGTTGCTGAATGCAATCCTATTATTTGACAAACATTTAGTTAAAATGGACATGTGAAGAACTGACGGTCTTTATCATTCTGTGAAATGTTTTGTGCATGGGGATTGGTGCAGGAAAACTAAGATATGAGGCTTTGCATTCACACAGAAAGAATCTCATGTAGGGAAGTGCCAGCACGTGAAACACCTCCTCAGTTTCTCTCTGAGTCTCCACACACAGCATGCTGAGTGTGAGCTCAATGGCACACAAGAGAGGCCAGCCGCCTGACTGCCAGTGAACCCAGCACCCTCTGTCTGAGTTACTGTGTGCAGAGCGCATAGGAGGCAAAGACATCTTTACAAATGAGAGCACCACAGCTTCAAAATCAAAGCGCACAGCATCACATTTTATGGACCTGCAGCAGCAAAGTCAACACCTGTGTGGAGTCGTTTCCTGGAAAGACATGTTGCAAATGTTCAAGCAACCCTTCTCTACTTTCTAAGAATATAGCACTCAGCACAGTAGAGGAGCCTTTGCAGGAGGGATCTGCATTTGAAAATGATCGTGTCAATAAAACTTATCTCTTGAAGGGACACAGCCCCTGAGATGACTGAGGACACTAGGAAAGGTCAGACTGCCTCCAAATTGCCAACATTGACTAAAATACATCCTCACACCTTTCCTGCAGTTTCCATCAGGTGTGCTTCAGCGTCCTCAGCAGCTGGCTGAGCCCATGATTCACAGAGAATCATGGGCTGAGCTGAGATGAACGATGCTTCCTCACATGGGCCAGGCCAAGCGCTCAGAGACAGCGTTGGCTTTTCCCCGTGATAGCTGAGCACAAGATGCACAGGCTTGTTGTAAAGTCTGAATGGCATCACCCACGGTGATCTGCACAGCATAGCAGGTATAACACGGGGATTTTGAACATAAATAATTCTATACCTGGAACACTGAAATAGAGAGACAAAAAAGGTTATCCCTCCTCTGAAGGACCCACACTTGAAAGAGAGAGATGGCGAAAGTGACTGATCATGAATGGGAGGGATGGGGAGGATGCTCATACAGGAGGAGGGGAGGGCTCAGAGAGGCCTCCTTCCTAGAGGGAAGGAGACCTGAGGCTTAACAAAGCAGAGATGGGCAGCGACAGGGTTCAGGAAGATAGTAATTGTGAAGTTGCTCAGTTGTGTCTGACTCTTTGTGACCCCATGGACTCTAGCCCACCAGGCTCCTCCATCCATGGGATTTTCCAGGCAAGAGTACTGGAGTTAAGTTACCATTTCCTTCTCCAGGGGATCTTCTCAACCTAGGGATCGAACCTGGGTCTCCCGGATTGCAAGCAGACATTTTTACCATCTGAGCCACCAGGGAAGCTGGTGAATGGATGAAACTATGAGGGAAAAAGACACCATGAAGGTAAACTGAAAGGTGCTGATAAGAAAAGGAAGCGCGGTGCATGACGCAGCTGCCAGGGACTATGCTCAAGGCGCAGAAAGGCAGCTTCATTTTCCGGTGCCCTGGTGCCGAGTTTCCATGCTTCAGTCTGTGGGAAATTGGATGCAGAGGTGTGTATGCTCCCCTTTGCTCCTGCATTCTTTTCCCTTTCTTCAGTTCAGTTGCTCAGTCATGTCTGACTCTTTACAACCCCATAGGCTGCAGCACGCCAGGCCTCCCTGTCCATAATCAACTCCCGGAGCTTGCTCAAACTCCATCTCGAGTCGCAATGCCATCCAAGAATGTATGTCTTAAGATGGGAGCCTGGAGGCCGGAGAGCTTCATTTCAAGCCCCAGGACTTGAAAGCCCCGGGACTTCATTTCAAAGTCAGCGTGAGGGCAACAGAGTCAGGGTTGGGTGAAGTAACTTCCACCTCATCTGATCCACAGGGAGCTGGGATGTTTGTTTTGTTAGATGGGAAGTCAGGAAAGATTCAGACGTCATGACGTGTAACACCCTGAAGAATATGTCAGGAATGCCTAAGAAACAAGATCAGTGCCCCACTAACCATTCTGACCTGCCATGTATATGTATATGTATACAATATCTATATTGTATATAATGTATGCATACATATTATTACATACAAAATATATGCACATGCATATATACATATATATGATATATGCATCTCTATCTGTAATTAGTCCCAAGATGTTTTGTTTTTAATGAACCACAAGAAAAACATACTGATGGGTACATTTGTTAATGCCAGTGACCTTCAGGAGAACTCACTATCAGTAACCCAGGCCCAGTGCTGAATTCCTGGAATCCCTTCCCACCTTGTGGACTGTCTTTGGTGTTTGCTCATGTGAGAAATCACTTCAGGTCTTCCTGTCTGCACTGTTATTTCAGTTCCTTCCCAACAGATAGCCTGGCTCTAATTTCAGAAAGGAATTATAGCTATTCAGTTTGGTTCAGTCACTCAGTGGTGTCCAACTCTTCGCGACCCCATGAATCACAGCATGCCAGGCCTCCCTGTCCATCACCAACTCCTGGAGTTTACTCAAACTCATGTCCATCTAGTCGGTGGTGCCATCCAGCCATCTCATCCTCTGTCATCCCCTTCTCCTCCTGCCCCCAATCCTTCCCACCATCAGTCTTTTCCAATGAGTCAGCTCTTCATATCAGGTGGCCAAAGTATTGGAGTTTCAGCTTTAGCATCATTCCCTCCAAAGAAATGCCAGGGCTGATCTCCTTCAGAATGGACTGGTTGGATCTCCTTGCAGTCCAAGGGACTCTCAAGAGTCTTCTCCAACACCACAGTTCAAAAGCATCAATTCTTCGGTGCTCAGTTTTCTTCACAGTCCAACTCTCACATCCAGCTATACATCTCTCTATATAACTATATATCTCTCTATATATGAGAATAAAATTCCAGAAAGAAATAAATATATATATGCATGTGTGCATGCTAAATTGCTTCAGTTATGTCTGACTCTTTGCGACCCCATGGACTGTAGCCCACCAGGTTCGTCTGTCCATGGGATTCTCCAAGCAAGAATATTGGAGTGGATTGCCATGCCTTCCTCCAGGGGATCATCCTTACCCAGGGTTCTTTATGTCTCCTGCATTGGCAGGCAGACTGTTTACCACTTGCGTCACCTGGAAGGCCCATATATCTATATATCTATACCTATTTGCAAGAGATGTAATAAGATTCATTTATTTTTATCACTCAGGCCCTTCAGAAGCTATGATCTACGATTTCCCTTGAATCTGTAAATTTTAAGATAAAAGCTTAACTTCTAAATCCACTAACAGTTAAAAAAAAAAAAGACATATGATAGCCCAGTGGCCTAGGGAGAAATCAGAAATGCTTAAATCTTCCTTCTAAATGATACAGTTTGGACCCTTTTAAAAGAGAGCTGGATAAATAGCTGAAGCATCTCCTCCCCAACTCTTTGCTGCTCTCTTCCATGCAGGGTGAGCAGAAGCAAGCTTGGTCACAGCCCACTGCATCCAATATGGAGACTGTGTACCTGCTCAGCACTTAGACTCATGTTTACGTGAAAACCACGAGTGAAGTTAATGAGCCATAAAGTTGGAACAAGCCAGGATCTGGATTTGAAGCCAAGGTCCTATAGTAATACATTTGCTGCTCTGCTGTATGTTTTTAAAATTTGTATTTAATTATATTGCTGTTGTAATTATAGGGAGCTTTAAAATGCATGGGATGTTTGCAAAGACCTTCATTTATTGCCTGTAATTGCATCCTGAGCAGCGATGTCTTACATTCATCAAGAGGAATGAGAAGAGAACGGATGAAGCCCAGAGGTGCTTGGTGATTCAGCTCATGCTGGACCAGTGCCTAGAGCTGCAAGCGTCTTTCTTTTTAAATATCCACCCTCAATATGTATCAAACTTAGAGATTAGCACTGTAGCTGAGAGAAAGATAGCATGTGCTGTATCTCTTTTTTCCTAAGTAGCATGGTCTCAACTGACCTCAGCACGCTGGCCCTTTAGAGTACTGATTCATTTTACCTCCATTCATAGGACAAGAATGGAACTCACTGGCATTTTAGCTCAGATTAGACGTGAGTAGTTCTTTGCTGATAGTGAAAACCTCTACATATATTTAGTGGAGAGAGAATGGCAGTGGGAGTCTATCAGAGCTGGCCGTGATCCTCTACCAGGGACTTGATTTTGAGCATTCTGATTTTTCTCAGTTTGCCCAGGCTTATATAAATGTATAAAAATATATGTTAGACATCAACAAAAAGCCTCTCACTAGATCATTTATAATCCAAAGATCTTACCCAATCCAGAGATCGAACCTGAGTCTCTTATGTCTTCTGCACTGAAAGACAGGTCCTTTACCAGGAACACCACCTGGAAAGTCCCTTGAAGTATCCTGCTTGGTTTCACATGCATTTGAAATTTAGAACTACTGCTGCATGAATAAATCTGAAATACATTTAGTGCTACCTGAGATAGAACCACTACCTTGATAAAACTGAGTACATTTTAAAGCAATGTGGTCAATATTAGTATAATGATGATGGTGATGATGATGGAGTTGATGGCTACTTAGTAATAACTATTTCTGTTTTCCAAGCCCTCTGATAAGCTCCTTGTATTTATTCTATCACTGTCCTCTCAGAGTAACTTTATAAGATAGGAATTTTTATTGTCTTCATTTCATACATGAGGGAATTTGGCCTCGGAAAGTGAAGATATTTTTCTAAGATTGCATATTTATTCATGAGTAAAGTTGGGTTAAGGTATAATTCCAGGTCTAACTCTAAAGTCACAGGACTTGACCAATGAGACTCTGCTTATTTAAAAATCTAAGAAGGTACTACCCCATTTTCACTCTATGTGCATGCATTTATTTGGTCTAATGCAGCTTCGCTTTTCTCATTTTTCATCACGGACATGTATCCAGTGATTCTCAACGTACCACAGTAACCTTTATCCCCAACTTTTTCTGATATCAACACAGACATTATATTCCAGAAATACACACTACTCTCCCAAAATATAACTGCTTCTTTCCTTCCTTAACACACTCATAGGATTTATGAACCAATTTAGAATACTTGCTCTGTGGCAAATACTTTGCTATATATAGACACAAAACCTGACCTCACTTAGTTCCTTAAGCAAGGTATGCTGTCATTCAAACATATAATTACGAACATTACACATAAATAAGAGCAAAACTAAAAACATTTCAGAGGACGGTATAGGTAAGATGGCTGGGATGGACTGAATGTGGGTGAGGGAGAGGCTGCAAGAATCAGAGGACAAACATCGATGGGGTTACAGCTCTGCATTCAGTGTGCTTGAGCATTTTCACACATATGCAATTTTTCTAAATGTTTAAAAATACCAGAAAGCACGATGTCAAAAAGACAATACTGTGGAGACTTTTAAAGGGTCATTCAGTTCAGTCGCTCAGTCGTGTCTGACTCTTTGCGACCCCAAGGCCTGCAGCAAGCCAGGCCTCCCTGTCCATCACCGACTCCCGGAGCTTGCTCAAACTCATGTCCATCGCGTCAGTGATGCCATCCAAGCATCTCATCCTCTGTCATCCCTTTCTCCTCCCACCTTCAATCTTTCCCAGCATTAGGGTCTTTTCAAATGAATCAATTCTTTGCATCAGGTGGCCAAAGTTTCAGCTGCTTCATTAGTCCTTCCAATGAATATTCAGTACTGATTTCCTGGTTTGATCTCCTTGCAGTCCAAGGGACTCTCAAGAGTCTTCTCCAACACCACAGTTCAAAAGTTTATAGGATCAACAGGAGCTTATTCTTTTCCTGGGAGAAGAAGTCCAAGCAATGAGAGCACCCTGAGACCTGTGTGGGCTCACATTGCACCGTCTCCAGGCCAGCAGCATTCATGGAGAGCTGAGACACCCATTGCGTGGCAATGGTGGAGGAAGGCGTCTGATTGTTAATGAATTGTGAACAGTGCTATAAAGTGGAAGGAAAAATGATCTTCGAGGCCAGAATCCTAAGCTGGTGCATTTTAGATGCAGCTCCTTGGGAAAGTTCCTTAACCTCCCTCAGCCTCCAGCTTGTCATTCAGAGAATGAAGTCTACCTATGTACCTTTCAGTGTCAGCAGGAAGATCAGAGTGGAGAATGAGTTTAAAATATGCTTCAAAGTCCAGAGGAATAGGCATATGCTAGTTTTGTTGTGATTGTTATTTGTGCATAGTGAACCTGGCTCAGATAGTAAAGAATCTGCCTGCAATGCAGGAGACCCAGGTTCTATCCCTGGGTCGGGAAGATCCCCTGGAGAAGGGAGCAGCTAACCACTCTAGTATTCTTGCCTGGAGAATCCCATGGACAGAGGAGCCTGGCGGGCTACAGTTCAAGGGTTCACAGAGTCGGACGCTGCTGAGTAACACACACAGTGAACACATAATACTCTGCACCTAGAAATTAACCCTGATGTTAACTCATATCTAACACTATCTCAATCCTTTTTCTGTTATTATTAAATCATGGGGATGTCACTCCTAAACATGCTTTGATGAATTATAATCATGAAATTGGAATGACTGAATAATTTTATTTTTTCTCTCACTTAACTACCAAGCACAAAATGATATCATATAATTGAGCATATTCTGGGATTAAAAAAGAGCTAATTTGCTAGAAATAAAATTTCAACGTTGTTCCCTGAGAGAAGTTAACATTTGGCAACTTTATTAAAAAACACCTGTAATTAATTTATAAAATTGTTAATTAGATTTTCACATTATACATTATTCTTATTACAAAGGGTTATAGGGAACATGTAGAAAGCAATTGGAGACACATAGGAGGAAATTAAATACTTTTGTCATTGATTTTTATTACTTTCTACACTAAGCTGACCTACAGTCATTTTTAATGCAGACATTTGTGTTGCTGTGGGCTCATGGGTGTCAACACAGTCTCTTGGTTTCGGTCACAGCTCAGGGACATCATTATGCCTTTTCATACTGCCCATGGGGTTCTCCAGGCTAGAATACTGGGGTGGGTTGCCATTTCTTTCTCCAGTACTTTGGCTCCAATACTTTGGCCACCTGATGCAAAAAGGCAGCTCCTTGGAAAAGATCTTGATGCTGGAAAAGATTGAAGGAAAGAGGAGAAGGGGTCAGCAGAGAAAGAGATGGTGAAATAGCATCACTGGTTAAATAGCGAGGGACATGAATTTGAGCAAACCTCCAGAGGTAGTGGAGAACAGAGGAGACTAGCGAGCTGCAGTCCATGGGGTCCCAAAGAGTTGGACATGACCTAGCGGTTGAATAACAACAAGGAGAAAAAGCAATAATAGGGACATCTGGTTAGTCTTGACTTTCAGCCCTGGTACAAACCTTGAAAGTTTCTCACTTAATTATCAAGCACCAAATTATATCATATAATTGAGCATATTCTGGGATTAAAAAAAGGACTAATTTGCTAGAAATCAAATTTCACCATTGTTCCCTGAGAGAAGTTCTCTCCCTGAGAGAACTCCATGGACAGTATGAAAAGGCAAACAGGTGTCCCTGAGCTGTGACCAAAACTAAGGAGGCTGTGTTGACATGCATGCACCCACAGCTACACAAATTAACTTCTCTCAGGAACAATAAAGTATTGGAAAGTCTGGAAAGTCTTGACTTTCAGCCCTGAATACAGATCTCTTTAGGCTCCTAGTAGTCTCTGTGGCTCATATGTGGCTCATATTCAACCTTTCCTATTCATATAATCATGATAATGAACAAAAAAGTGGCTCTTTGAGAAATACACTGAGAATTGCTGGGACCATAGGTCACATTTTTCTACATAATCCCAACAGGCTGTCTAGAGTGTTTGCACCAACTTTTATTTTCACCAATAGAGTGTCAGAGTTCCCAGTCTTCCACATTTCATAGCACTTGATGTTGGAGACTTTTCAACGTATACTCATCATGGTGTCCTACAGATTTAATTTGAACTTCCATGATCATAATAGACAAAAAGTACCTTTCCATTCATTTAGTAGGATACTGTTGAAAATACAATCCTCTCCCATCTGGTCCTCAATGTCCAAAATAGCAAATGTCAAGAATAATACAGTTGGTATTAAAAAGATAAAAATGAGTAGAATATTTATAATTCTGAGTCAACTTGAATATTTATATCAAATGGAAAAATTCCTAGATAACTTAACAAATAAAGCTAGCTCAAGAAAAAAACAGGAAACCCTAATTAATCCTGAATCCAGTAAAATCACTGAATCTGAAGTTGTTGTTGTTCAGTTGCTAAATCGTGTCCGACTCTTTGGGACACTATGGACTGCAGCACGCCAGGCTTTCCTGTCCTTCACTATCTCCCTGAGTTTGCTCAACCTGAGGTCCATTGAGTCAGTGGTATCATCCAAACATCTCATCCTCTGTCATCCCCTTCTCCTGCTTTCAATCTTTCCCAGCATCAGGGTCTTTTCCAATGAGTCAGCTCTTCGCATCAGGTGGCCAAAGTATTGGAGTTTCAGCTTCAGCGTTAGTCCTTTCAATGAATATTCAGGGTTGACTTCCTTTAGGATGGACTGGTTTGATCTCCTTGCAGTCCAAGGGACTCTCAAGAGTCTTCTCCAGCATCACAGCTCAAAAGCATCAATTCTTCAGTTCTCAATCTTTGTCCAACTCTTACATCCATACTCCATGAATCTGCAGTAATATCTCACAAACAAAATATGAAGCCCAAAGCCTTCACCAGCCATTTTGTCAATTATTTAATAGCAACTTTAAAGCTTTCAAAATTTTCCAGAAGCTGGAGAATGAGGAAGCCCTCCATGACTCATTTTATAAGGTTATCATGATCACTTTAATAAAAGAAAAATAACAAACAAAGGCACAGTGATGAAGGAATATTACAGATAAATATCACCAATGTTGACCCAGGTGGAAAGCTATTAGAATATGGGCAATAAATGCAACAATATTTAATATAATGCAGTTACATCTCTCACCCTTCAGAAAGGAAAAGCTAATTTAACTTTTAAAAATCAGTAAACATATTGAGACAGATTAGCAGAGTACAAGTCACAGAATGGGAGAAAAAATTTGTGACACAATGGATAGCAGAGAACTAATAAAAACTACAGCAGACTATGTGAATATGTGAAAATACGAGACTAGATGACAACCAAATTATGTAAAAGCTACAGCACATTAACTTTAAAAAGAAACATAGAAATGGGCACAAAAAGTTAATTTAATAAACCTAGAAAACTAAGACAACTTTATCCCATTAGATGTATGAAAATGAGAAAATGCATATGAGAATAAGTCAATAGATACAGAGAAAGTTTTTAATAAAACTTATAATGCATTCATATGAAACATACAGGTCTTGGTAATAGAATAAGTAATAGAATAATTACTTGGTAATAGAATAAACCCCGGATTAGTCCATCACCTGAGAAAGTGTATCTACAAAAATGTGACATATACATGTATCTATTGTTTTTCAAATTCTTTTCCCATTTAGGTTGTTACAGAGTATTGAGCACAGTCTCATGTGCCATATAGTAGGTTCTTGTTGGTTATCCCTTTTAAATAGAGCAGCATGTACTAAAATCAATATGTGTGTATGTATAACTGGATCATTTTTGCTGTACTCCTGCAACTAATACAACACTGTGAATCCACTGAGCCCCAGTACAAGATAAAAAGTTAAAATTCATAAATGAAATATTTAAAGACATCTGCAGGAGTTCCTTCTCTCCTCCTTTCCCAAATCTTCTTGTCTTCTCTCCCCTCTCTTTCTTCTCTTTCTAGTCCTGAATCATTCTATGCAGAAACCATTGTTTCTTGACCAACAAAGTAGGCTTGAACATCCAATTGGGGTGGAGAGACAGTGGGCTGGGGAGAGTTAAGAGTGGATCATAAAGGTTCTCAACATGGAAACAACAACTAAATGGCATTTATGTGAGGTGAAGGGTGTGTTAACTAACCTTACTGTGGTTATCATTTTGCTATATATGTGTGTATCAAAGAATCACATTTTGCCTCTTAAACTTATACAAGGTTACATGTCAATCATACCTCAATAAAGTTGGATGAAAAAGCGAGTTTGGCTCTCAATGTTCATTGACTCATTTATAACCATATAGTAGAAATTTAAAAGAAAATGGTACACAGAACTGCAAGAAAAAAAATGTTTTCACCTCTTTCTTAGGTAACTACACTTTCTTACTAATGGCACATGTACACTGCTGGACACTGCAGTTTCTCAAACCTTGGAATTAGGTTTGGACACTGTGCCTCCATTTCGTACCGTACATTATTTTTTTACATGGTACTTGTGTTTTATCATATCTACTGATCTTAGTTTTGAAAAGATAAAACATCCTTGAAAAGATCACAGCATCCTTCAAGCTCATTGCTCACAAAGTGTCCGGCAGAATATGAGTATCTGCCTTTCCCTTAAAATACCTTTCGGCATCCTTGGGGATTTATTGTGGTACTTTGGCACCACAGAGCACCTTGGCACAGAGTTTGGGAACCATAGTTCTACACCTATAACCAGAATCAAGTTCAGGTTGTTCCTGAAGAAGCAGAAATGAAACGGTACCCAGGAGCATGCCAGAAGAGTTGCCAGATTCTGCCAATTTACACTGACATCCTGGGGGAATATGTGTAGGAGTGGTTTCTAAGTGAGTTAAATTAAGCCCTGCCCAAATGGCAGAACCATGTGCAAAACCACTCATTACTCTCATTTTACGCTACTACATTTTGGAGTGATTCCTTACACATCAACAGATTACCACAAGTACTATTCCAGTGATAATATTATATTTCCATTTTAGACAGACTGCATTGGTTTCGATGAAGAAAATGTATTAGAATGAGAGGGTCATACAGGTCACATGGGGATCAGGTTAGTCTTAGACACACCTGACCAAGGGCATGCCTAAGCAACATTCAGCAAATATTCGTCAACACACTCTGCTGTGCATTGGAGATGTGGGGTGCATAGAACAGCCTCAGGCCTTATGGCTTAGAATTTATATTTAACCACAAAACTGGGTACTAGACAAGCAATTAAATAAATGTGAGAGACATTTTTACATGGCAAATGCAGCTGCCTAACTAGTCTGTAAGTCAGCGTAAGAAGCAGTGGTGTTTCATCTAAGGGGTTGTTATTTAACCTGAGATCTTAAAGATCTGAGAAAGTGACCAATGAAACACGGTGTGCGTGTGTGTGTGTGTTGTGGGGGGCACGATGGCAGAGAAGATGCTTCAGCCTCAGAAAAGAGCACAATGTCCACATGGTTGTGTAGGTGGCACAGAGGCACTCGGCACAGAGGAAGGGACGGCACGGAGAACTGAGCGGCTCAGACGGCAAGGAATCTGCCCGCAATGCGGGGGGCCCACCAGGTTCGATCCTTGGATCGGGAAGATCCCCTGGAGAAGGAAATGGCAACCCCACTCCAGCCTTCTTGCCTGGAGAATCCCCATGGATGGAGGAGCCTGGCGGGCTACACTCCATGTGATCCCAAAGTGTCGGACACGACTGAGTGACCAACACTGACTGATTGACTGTGCCAGTCCTGCAATCCATTTCTGCGGAATCCTCCTTTCCCCAAACGTGCCAGATGAATGAAGCTATGACTGTAGTGGTTCTTCCTTGATTTGAAAGGTTACTTCATGCAGACTTGGGATTTGGGGGGTAGATTTCACATTGGCTTTCCTGTCTATCTAAATGCGTACAGGAATATCCTCTGAGTCCTTCCCATATGCCTTCTTGTCACATTAAAAACACTGGCAGTCATTTGTACATCTCATCAATCTCCCCCATTAATTCACTCAGAGCTGGTGCTAGACAGCAGATGGGCAAAAATGTGCTCCAATCAGCCAGCCGCTCCCCAAAGACTGTGGCTGTTACCGTCCCAAGCCCAAGAGCTATTAATCACCTGCACTGCGGTTGGACCAGGACCTGCTTCAGAGATCGAAGGCTGGCAGTGTCTCAGTTCTCCAGGGTTTGGGAAGGCAGTGAGTGACTTCTTTTGGAACCTTCCTGGTTCACTGTGTCTCTCAGCTTCCAGCCCTTCTGAGAACTATCTGTGTCTTATCGCCTGTAATTACAGCGCAGCTCCAGAAGATGCTCAGGCTACCTCCGGCGTTCACCCCACTCAGCTCCCATAGAAGATCGTGGCACGTCGTCTTAGAACCCATGGAACAGGCTTCATAAATAAGGCAAGTGGGCATGAGGCAGGCTTTTCTGACAGTCTCAACCTGACTGTCAAAATAGAGGCAAGGACTGCAAAGTTAACTTGGGGAGCTGGTTGGCATCACTGCAAACCTTTCAGATGAGCTTGCTGCAGGATGAACGTTTCACTTTGGGGAGAGCAGATGGTGGGTGCCCTGAGTGTGAGATCCCACCTTTGCCTCTATGTGTGTTAGAGTATGACATGGCTCAGAAAACTCCAAGAGCGGCTCTGTATCAACCTAGAGGGGTGAGATGGGGAGGGAGATGGAAGGGAGCTTCAAAAGGGAGGGAATATGTGTATACCTGTGGCTGATTCATGTTGAGGTTTGACAGAAAACAATAAAATTCTGTAAAGCAATTATCCTTCAATAAAAAAATTTAAAAAAGAATGGTGGAATAAAGTGGAAGGACAAAATAGGGACAGGGAATTAAGAGCTACAGAGTATTATTTATAAGATAAGCTACAAGGACGCATGGTACAACACTGGAAATATAGCCAGTAGTTTATAAAACTATAAGTGGAGTATAACCTATAAAAAATTGTGAATCACTATATCGTATACCTGTGACATGTAATATTCTACCACAACTATACTTTAATTTTAAAAAAATGTTGGAATGAACCAGCTAACCTGAGAGGTACCCTTCACACTATCCTTCTGGCAACTAGAATTTGGTCAGGTTTTCAGTCAGGCTTTTGGGTTTTCTATCTCTCTGTGTCAGTGAATTCTGACAGCATTGATCCCGAAGAGTCACCGAGGACACAGACCCACATCTAATGGCTTGAGGACTCTATGCCCTGAGGAGGAAATGGGGCAGTGAACGCAGAGATCCCCAGCATTGGGTAAGTGCCCCGGAGGATGCCCCCCAGTGCCTTTAATGATCATTTTCAGGGAACTCGGAGTTGAGCTGAGTTTGAGGAGTGTGAGCCATGTGTGTGAGTAAATGTGGAACAGCTTCATTAAAATCGAGGGTGTGTAAGGGTCCAAGGCTTGTTACATAGCACGAATCCTTGTGTACACAATGCGTGTCTGGTGTGGACCAGAAAGGGACAGGACACAAGACTGGAGACATCAGGGGCTTTGACCAGGCTGTGAGGTTGCTTGACTTCTAGCGATTTCACCTTTTATTCTGTAGTCAGCGTGTGTGTGTCTGAACAATGTTGAACAATGGAAAAATGGGGAAAGATTTCAATAATTTACAATTAATTTTGTTGTTGTTGTAGTTCAGTCACTAAGTCATGTCTGACTCTTTGCAACCCCATGAACTACAGCACACCAGGCTCCCCTGTCCTCCACTATCTCCAGAGTTTGCTCAAATTCATGTCCACTGAGTTGGTGATTCCATCCAACCACCTCATCCTCTGTCACTCCCTTCTCAGCCCTCAATCTTTCCCAGCATCAGGAATTTTTTTCAGTGAGTCGGCTCTTCACATCAGGTAGCCAAAGTATTGAAGATGCAGCTTCAGCTTCCCCCTGAGAACCATGGAATCACCATCACCATCCTTATCTGAGATATACCCTGGGACAACTGTGCAATATTAATGGGACTACAGCAAAAGTAAGTGTGTAGTCTGTGCTATATATGGTTTGGCAAAAAGAACAGAAGAGTCTCTTCTCACCTCAGAGGCTACACATCTGTGGTTTTCAGCCTGGGGACTCTGCACCTCCTATGTATAGTCTGCCACTGGGTTACACAAGCCCTCTACTTAAAGTCAGAAAGGACAAGGAGGCATCTTGCCTGTATCCTACACTTAACTGGGAATTAACTCTCAAGCCAAGGCTTATGGCTCTGGACTGAAGCAAATCTGAGAGCTCTTAGGGTAGGAAACTTAGTTCTGCATCTGAGCAACTTTGGGAAGATCACTAAACATCCATCCTCTATTTCTCTGGCCCTGTCAGTTCAGGTCAGTTCAGTTAAGTTGCTCAACCATGTCCAACTCTGTGGCCCCATGAACTGCAGCACGTCAGGCCTCCCTGTTCATCACCAACTCTGTACTTGGGATGAAATAACACTTATGTCATAGATTCGTGCTTAAATGAAGGAAATGGTGCACAAAACATCTAAAGATGTATGAGCTGTAGCACCCAGCTCATACAAATGGCTTATTAAACACGTGTCACTCTGATACAGACAAATGCAAAGCACAAAATAATAACATTGTGTGTTCCCATATCAGCTTTTAAAAGGACCAAGTCTCTGCAGTGTTCTTTAAAATCCATGACAGCCTCCATGAAAGATGGTTCTAGACACTAGGTTTCTGAGACTGATGCCCGTTGCTCATCATAGACTCCTTGAATGGGAAAATGTTAAGAATTGGCAACCAAATAAATGGAACCTAAAACACATGCTTTTCAAAGGAGGTATTTAGAGAGCACACAACTGATCTGATTGTCCTGGGCTTCCTTGGTAAGGAAGAGAGAAATAATTACCCTCCACAATTGAGCATGCTTATAAGACCAGTCAATCAAATGTCTAGGAAAAAAACAGAGCTGACTACAAGGTTGGAATCCTTCTCTTCCTCTCCTCCTTACTACTTTCTTACTTTTTTTTTTTTCCACCTTTGCTTTTTTTTTCTTTTCCTTCTCCTGTGATTCTAAAGATTTATCAGCTTGGTGTGAGATGGTTCTCTTACCAGCACGTCGAGTTCCCTAGTATTAACATGAGTCCATCAAAGGGCTAGTCAACAGGAAGGATAGGATTGGCTATTAATCTGTTGGTTGCAATTATAATCAACTCTGCTAATAGCTTAATGGGAAGCTATCAGAATAAACTTTAAGTCGGTCTGGAGACTAGAAGGGGTGAGACGCAGGCTAAAGCCGCAGCGTCTGCAGCCATCCAGCTTTTGTTTCTCCCCAGCTTATCTTCTCTAAATCCTACTTTCACATTTCTCTGATTATTTGTCACCTAGGTTGCTCATGCCAACTCAGCTGACCTCCCCACCAAAGTATTTTCACAGTAATTCTCTTTACCTAATTCAAAGTTGAATCCCATCTGATTTGCCTTCATCTCCAAGTTTTTATTAGAATCTGGGCTCCCAGACCTGTGGAAGGTCACACTGGGAGTCTGAGGTCGAATTATTCTGAGGAGATGAATGGAACAGGTGAGCCGGGAGGTGTTCCTGGGTTCCCGCAGGTCCGGGGAAGTTTGAGATGAGGTCACCAGGGTTGAACTAACAAGGCAGGTAGGAAAGCATCACCTGCTTCACTACGTGGCTTTGGCTGGTCAGTAAAGGGGGCAAGTCACTCGACAGATGACATAAGTACCTCACAAGAAGCATCTGGCCTAAGCTGTCACCTTCCTGTGACTCTAGAAGTCAGAATGGGATCCTGGAAAGACAAGGAGGTCATCAATGGCAGGATGTTGGGGGGAGGTGGTAAAGGAGTCCCTTATGCCTTTGCCATGCAATATAATAATCATTATTTTAGTTATTATTGGTATTATCATTTTTTTGCATTAATAAGAGTTGAGAAGGGTGTCAACAGCTTTGGAAATACTATTTTCTAAGCTTTACCTTGTGAGATAGTTTGTGGAGTTACTAGTCCCCTTGATATCCAGATCATGTGCAAGGCACCCATTGGGAGGAGCCCACTCCAACAATTCTTCTTCCAGTTGTGGGACTTCTGACAATGATTTAAGCCCATGTTTTCCTTAGAAATAATGTTAAAAATATGAGTTCATGACCTTTGCTCAGCTAATAGGTTTATAATGAATGTGAATAATATTGAACATGTTTATTGTAGCTTAGAGGCAGAGATATTTATCAAAATACTTAAAAACCAGTAAAGCAGGCATGCCCACCAATCAAATGAGAGCTGCTTTGGTAACGTAACTACAGAATAACTGGTTTAATCTTATAAATACACCCTGGTTGGATATCAGCACTCCCTAGAACAACTACAGACGACTATTTAAGAATAAGAGTGGTGATACCAAATATGCAGATCAAAGTAGAAAGCTAATACACCCGGGATAAAGTTGACTTTTAAAAGTTGGCTTGCTTTTTTGTTGATTTTTAATATGAATATATTCAGAGTTTATTACTTCCTTTTCTATTCTACAGGTTTAATGCAAGAAAACTGTAAAACTGACAATTTTCATTACTTGACCTTTTAGTGTGTATCTGGTAAACCAAATTTTTATTAATCATGTTGCTATAGAAATTTTAAGGAAAAGTCTTAACTTCTTGTGTTTAAATGCATGAGAATTTAAAGTATATGTGTGTGTATGCATGTGTGTGGATATGTATACCAAAAGTATATTTTGGAGATAAAAGTCTTATAATTCAAGATCTTAATGATGCATTAATTTGCCTTTTGCCATTACATATAAGCTATTAAATGCAAAGTACCATTTAAATCCAATATTTAAACAGCTTGGGTCTTTCTAAATGGAGAATTGTGGCTACCTCTCGATAGCAGCACAGTTACTAGAAAATGTCTGGGATATGCTGGAATCATCCATGACTACTAGCTCTCTGCCACATTCTACTTTAGACTGGAAGATGGCAAGGTTATATGTCGTTGTCTCTATGAGCGTGGTTCTCACTGGGAAAGGTGAAGGGACCCCCGCTTCCACCCTCCACAGATCACATTACGTAAACAGAACTGGGCCGCCTTCTTTCCTAAGAGCATCTGCTCCACAGATGGTCCCTTGTGTACCCATTTTGCTTTGTCCGAGACCTTGATCATGAGTAATGGATCAGGCTGAGCCCACTAATGCATGATGTAATTGTCAGAGGGACTTAATTATCAGCACATTACACGTGGGGTTACTGTGCCATGAAGTCTCAAGTTCACTCTCAATTTAGAATCAGTGTGACTCACAGGAGGAGGAGTTCTCCAAAAAGCCCCTCATGATGCACTTGCTCCTCTCTTCCCTGTCTGAAAACTTGGAATAGCAGTGACTTCTTTAACTTGCTAATTTCAGTAGAAAATTTATGAGAGATTGCTGCTTTTCACATATCATCTCACCACTGCATAAGGACCATTCGCCTACCATTCAAGGCATTTTCAGGGCTTCCCTCATAGCTCAGTTGGTAAAGAATCTGCCTGCAATGCAGGAGGCCCCGGTTCGATTCCTGGATAGGGAAGATCCCCTGGAGAAGGGACAGGCTACCCACTCCAGTATTCTGGCCTGGAGAATTCCATGGACTGTATAGTCCAGGGGGTCACAAGAGTTGAACACAACTGGGCGACTTTCACTTTCACTTTCAAACTTGAAAGCTATCACTCACTGAGTGCTAGCTACTCAACACAAGCTCCAAAAACACAGTGATTATCAAGAATACTTTCATTTCCCCATAAACAGATCACTTAAATAATGACGTATGACTCTATCTGGTTTTAAGATAAGGTAAGACATAGTAGTAAAATTGTTTTATGTAAAAAATACTAAAATAATCATCAATATCAGCTATTGATAGCTGTAATTATCAGTTAATATATAAAGCACAGTAGATAAAGTGCTAGACTTATTGTAGCAGAAGATTTTTAAAAATTGAGTGCTATATACTAAGTGTATATATATATATGTAACATATGATATATAGGTAATCTATATATTAAATAGGTACATTCATAATGATTTAATTCATCATGTAGATTAGGGCACAGATTTAGGAATGTCTGTAGGAGATAAGAGATATGTAAGAGATATACTAATATATATATTATATATTATCTATTTCTGCTTTATTGACTATGACAAAGCCTTTTGACTGTGTAGATCACAATAAACTGGAAAATTCCGAAAGAGATGGGAATACCAGACCACCTGACCTGCCCCTTGAGAAACCTATATGCAGGTCAGGAAGCAACAGTTAGGACTGGACATGGAACAACAGCCTGGTTCCAAATAAGAAAAGGAGTACGTCAAGGCTGTATATTGTTACCCTGCTTATTTAACTTCTATGCAGAGTACATCATGAGAAACGCTGGGCTGGAAGAAGCACAAGCTGGAATCAAGATTGCCGGGAGAAATATCAATCACCTCAGATATGCAGATGACACCACCCTTATGGCAGAAAGTGAAGAGGAACTAAAAAGCCTCTTGATGAAAGTGAAAGAGGAGAGTGAAAAAGTTGGCTTAAAGCTCAACATTCAGAAAACGAAGATCATGGCATTTGGTCCCATCACTTCATGGCAAATAGATGGGGAAACAGTGAAAACAGTGTCAGACTTTATTTTTTGGGGCTCCAAAATCACTGCAGATGGTGATTGCAGCCATGAAATTAAAAGACTCTTACTCTTTGGAAGAAAAGTTATGACCAACCTAGATAGCATATTCAAAAGCAGAGACATTACTTTGACAAAAATGATCTGTTTAGTCAAGGCTATGGTTTTTCCTGTGGTCATGTATGGATGTGAGAGCTGGACTGTGAAGAAGGCTGAGTGCCGAAGAATTGATGCTTTTGAACTATGGTGTTGGAGAAGACTCTTGAGGGTCCCTTGGACTGCAAGGAGATCCAACCAGTCCATTCTGAAGGAGATCAGCCCTGGGTGTTCTTTGGAAGGAATGATGCTAAAGCTGAAACTCCAGTACTTTGGCCACCTCGTGCGAAGAGTTGACTCATTGGAAAAGATTCTGATGCTGGGAGGGATTGAGGGCAGGAGGAGAAGGGGATGACAGAGGATGAGATGGCTGGATAGCACCACCGACTAGATGGACATGAGTTTGAGTGAACTCTGGGAGATGGTGATGGACAGGGAGGCCTGGCATGGTGCAATTCAAGGGGTCACAAAGAATTGGACATGACTGAGTGACTGAACTGAACTGAACTGAAGAGATATATAATGTATGTAAGAGAAATAAATACAAAACTCAGAGATTCACATTAAAGAATATAGTTAAGAAAATCAGCTTTTTATAATCTAGAATTTTTGAAACAGAGAACAGTTTGTTGCTGGTTTAAAAAAAAAATAACCAAGCTAGTGTACAAATATATATCCATGCTCAGATTTGAAGTTTCTACTTTAGGATCTACAAGTCCTATACCATCTCCTTTCCATCCAAATTTCCTATGCTCTTTCTCACAGGTTAGCGCTCTTCTGTCTGCTAAGAAGCCCAAACAGGTTATAACTCTATTAGCCGAAAGTACAAAGTTAGATATAAACACAGTAAATCATTACACAAATCATTAAATTTTTTTTCAAAGTAATGTCTAATTGAATGGAAATATAATAAAAATACATACTTGAATAAAGAAAATAAACTGTTTATATATGAAGAGAAAAATAAGTTGATTTTAAATTATTTTTTACTATATTGTTTCAAATGTCTACAATGACTAAGTACTTGTTAATAACCTCCAGTAGTTAGTAAAATTAGAAAATATTTAACTTCATGTTTCATTCATCTTCTAATGTGTCACCTTATAATTCTCTTATAACCCCAATATATCTACAATTGTATCAATGCATATGTTTGTAATATATATCAATGTATGTAAATGTATATTTGTAAGTACATGCTGCTGCTGCTGCTAAGTCGCTTCAGTCGTGTCCGACTCTGTGCGACCCCAGAGATGGCAGCCCACTAGGCTCCCCCGTCCCTGGAATTCTCCAGGCAAGAACACTGGAGTGGGTTTCCATTTCCTTCTCCAATGCATGAAAGTGAAAAGTGAAAGTGAAGTCGCACAGTTGTGTCTGACTCTCAGCAACTCCATGGACTGCAGCCCACCAGGCTCCTCTGTCCATGGGATTTTCCAGGCAAGAGTACAGGAGTGGGGGTGCCATTGCCTTCTCCGTTGTAAGTGCATATATGCATGCTAAGTCACTTCGGTAGTTTCCAACTCTTTGAGAACCTATGGACCTCTCTAGGCAAGAATACTGGGGTGGGTTGCCAGTTCCTTCTCCAGGGAATCTTCCTGACACAGGGGTTGAACCTGAGTCTCTCACACTGCAGATTCTTTACCATCTGAACCACCAGGGAAGCCCCTAAACTAAGGCGCACTTTCCTTAAGTCAGTGGGTTAATTTTAGAATAACTCACTTTCTTAAAATTTTAGATTCAAAAAGTAAAATTTTATTGAAATGCTGCTATTTTATACTGTTACTGAAATATTAGCACTAGCATAACATCTTTCTGCTTCATTGATGATATATAATATATAAAATCTCTCTTCTTGGATCCTATGTTCTAAGTTCCATAGTCTATAAACACTCTCATTTTTTAACACTGGTAAGAAAGCCTGTGCTTAAACATCTTTGTTTTTTTTAGCATCAATTAAAGTTTCTTATACATAATAAACACTGGTTGATATGAATTTTGTTTGCTCTTTACGAAGTCAAGTATTTCTGAGCAAATTGACAGTGCTTCTATTTATATTATTCAGTTAGTTCAGCCACTCAGTCGTGTCCGACTCTTTGTGACCCTATGGACTTCAGCACTCCAGGCTTCCCTGTTCATCACCAACTCCCGGAGCTTATGCCAACTCATGTCCATCAAGTTGGTGATGCCATGCAACTTCCTCAATCCTCTGTCATCCCCTTCTCCTCCCGCCTTCAATCTTCAATCTTATTATTAGCTTCCATTAATCTTCAGTTTCCACAGTCATCCATTTCTTCACATCTTTATGAGCCATCATTCCTGGAACTCTAAGTCTTCTATTATACTTCTGGGAACCACTGCATTTGCTGCATTAATTTTCAGGCAATTCAAAGACTCATCACTTACTTGCTGCGTGATCTTCGATAAGTCAGTCTCTCTGAGCTGCAAAGCCCTCTGGAAGAAAACCCTCTGCCCATGGGGTTTCAAGGCAAGAATACTGGGTATTATAGAATATAGGGAAGATGCTAAAGAACTAAAGATGCTGTATCCTAGATAAAGTTCCTAGATAGAGGACATGAAGTCTGAGCTGCTCAGGTAGGTGCAGGGATCAACTCCTCCAGAGGTATCCTGGGTCCAAGTCAGCAGGAATTAACAGGAAGAAAAAACATGGGGCTAAGATCAACAAGGCTAATGAACTGGATTTTGTGTACTTACTTCTCACACTTCAAAAATGCAAGTTCTTCTGTCGGCCTTCACGTGAGCTTCCATGATGTTGTGCTACCTGACTGTGTATCCCCATGCTTAGCTAAGGAAATCCTTGCTCACTTGCATTTCATCTATGGCCCAGGACAAGAGTTTTATAGTCACAGAGCTCAGGACTCAAGCTCTGTCTTTAATGGGTAGGGAGACTGGCAATTTATCTCTGTTAAACCATTTACCTCAATCTGACAACTGAGAATCCTGAATTTAGTTTTGAGAAGATACAGCTTGACTTTAATATATGTGTTTATTTTCATTCATTTTTCTCCTCCTTTGCCCCAATCTTACAAAGTCTGAATGATTTGTTTTTTAAAGACCAGATTTTCTGAAAACATAAAGAAAACCATTCCTTTACTATCTAAAAAAGTGCTAAACATGTACTCTGGGCCAAGATGAACTGGAAGAAGAAAGTTCAGGGATGAATAGTCATTTACAGTCCTTGAACTCATGGTCCTGCCACTGTTCAAATGGAATAAAGATGACTGGGTTCCCTGTTTTAGGAATGGTTTATTTTTAGTGGCTAAAGTGGAAATGACACGTTTCTTCTTTGGGAATAGCTTAAGGGCAGTGTGTCTTCCATCTGGCAGCTCTGAACCCGTCAATCTCAGCTCAATCACTCCTACTTGAAGTCTTCTCTGACCCCCAGAAGTACAGGCGTGTCCTGTTGTGCTAATTGGGTTCTAGTGCCATGTGTTTGCTCACCTTGTTCTGTGTGTGATCAGTCGTGTCTGACTCTTTGCAGGTTCACAGACTGTAGTGTCCACGGGATTCTCCAGGCAAGAATACTGGAGTGGGTAGCCATTTCTTTCTCCAGGGGATCTTCCTGACCCAGGGATCAAACTCACATCTCTTGTGCCTCTTGCATTGGTAGGGGTTTTTTTACTACTGCGCCACCTGGAAAACTCACCCACTAGCCGGCATAACTCTGAGGTTCAGACTACCATCCTAACTTGCTGTCCACTGCTTCCCTTCATATTTTTTACTTCCCAAGTAAACTATAATCTTGACAACATTGGGAAAAAAATATGGATTGACAGAGGAATGAATGAATAAAATACTGAAGTAAAAAAAGGAAGAAAAGACACTGGGGTGTGTTTTGACCAACGTCTATCTTCTTCTTTAGAATATGAGCTGGGTTAGCAAGAGTTCAGAAGATAGCTCAACCTGTTTACTATGCTTTGAAGGATTTTCTGTTTGTTTTATGTTTTGATTAAAAATGTAAGACTTTAATAATTGCAAAATTGTATACTCTCTTGAGAGTCAAGAGAAAACATAAAGAAAACCATTCCTTTACTATCTAAATAAGTGCTAAACATGTACTCTGGGCCAAGAAGATCAAACCAGTCAATTCTAAAGGAAATCAGTCCTGAATATTCATTGGCTGATGCTGAAGCTGAAACTCCAATACATTGACCTGATGGGAAGTACTGATTCATTAGAAAAGACCTTGATGCTGGGAAAGATTGAAGGCAGGAGTATACGGGGATGACAGAGGATGAAATGGTTGGATGGCATCACCGACTCAATGGACATGGGTTTGGGTGAACTCCGGAAGTTGGTGATGGACAGGGAAGCCTAGCGAGCTGCAGTCCATGGGGTCACAGAGTCGGACACGACTGAGTGACTGAAATGAACTGAACTGAACTGATATTCTCTTGGGAAAGGTAATTCCCTTTCTTATTATCTTCCTTTACACACTTTTCTTGTTTATTTTCTCTGTATACATTTCCATATTTTTCTCTACTGTTGCATTTATTAAACAGTACAGAGGTGAAGAGAGTTGGGATTTGGTATCAGATAAGAAAATGATGTATATGAGTCTGCTGCTGCCGTTGCTGCTGCTAAGTCGCTTCATTCACGTCCAACTCTGTGTGATCCCATAGATGGAAGCCAACCAGGTTCCCCCATCCCTGGGATTCTCCAGGCAAGAACACTGGAGTGAGTTGCCGTTTCCTTCTCCAATGCATGAAAGTGAAAAATAAAAGTGAAGTTGCTCAGCCGTGTCCAACTCTTAGCAACACCGTGGACTGAAGTCTACCAGGCTCCGCTGCCCCTGGGATTTTCCAGGCAAGAGTACTGGAGTGGGGTGCCATTGCCTTCTCCAATAAAAGAGTCTACTTCATACTAGTTATATGACTTTTCAAAAACTATATATCACTCTCAACTACATTTTCCAACTGGTACAGTTGGCCAGATTCTTCCATATTGATAGTTGAAGGTGGCCCCATAGACTCACACCACCTTAGGTGGAATCAGAAGTGAAGATCCAGGTCCTTACTCTAATGCACAGATGAGGTGTGTATAACGACCTTGCCTAAGATTCCGCCCTTGTAGATCCCACATTTTCCAGCAGCCCAGACAGCTTTCTGTCTCCTGCCACTGTCAGGATCACCCTCTCTTCTGAAGACAAGCTCAAGTGCACAGACTCGATCTTTCTCAGGTGTGCAAGACGTCTTCCTCTCCTTATTGCAAAGTGCAGTTCCAGTTGCTTCAGGGCTTGTGTGCCTCAGCCTAATTGAGTGCTAACTGATGCAATACAGTCAGAGCTGCTAGAGCTCAATTTGTGTGTTAAGTACTTCCCCTGAGCTTTGGGTACCTTGTTGCTGCTTCAGCACCAGGATGGATGGAGTAGGTCCGCTCTTCCCCCATATCTGACTGTGTTGCTGTCCTGTATGAACTCTGTGATTCCGTTAAGCCTCCTGACGGTGTCTGTGAAAGGGCGGGGGCTGGAAAGGGATGGAGGGTGGTTTTGAGGACCTTATTCAAATAGTTTCTTCCTAACACTCAGGTTTAGATTTAACTAACTAGGAATGTGACACTCAGCACAAATACAGGTAAATTATCTGTCTTTTTTTAAATAAAACCATCTTCAAGGATTTAAAAAGTAGCTTTTACAGGAAATAACATGAGCTTGTCTGATGTCAAGTTAATTGAAAGTTATTTTCACCTCGTGCAAAGCTAATACGAAGTCAGCTTCACTAAAAACTCTCAGAGGGAATAAAAAACTCCTCCCAAAATTCTTCTGTTTGGGCTTTTTTCTGATCTCAGCTGATTCTCACCCAACTACACCAAGCCACTGTGCAGAGAAGGCTGTATCTAAATCAACAAGATTAAAAATCTAAATCCCAGGTTCACTTTTAGAACATGGTTTTCTTAGCTGGATTTTTAAAGCTTCCAGGTGAAGTCAATTTTAGCTGCACTTAAGTTTATTCATGAGTGTTAAACTCAGCAACTGTCAAAGGATGGTTAACTCGACATCCCAGCCATGCTCTGAGTATGTGGAATGCTGTTCACACTCTAAAATCAACTGGTATCTTTCGTCCCATGCTTTCCTCTTGGCTTCCCTGGTGGCTCAGATGGTAAAGTGTCTGTCTGCAGTGAGGGAGACCTGGGTTTGATCCCTGGGTTGGGAAGATCCCCTGGAGAAGGAAATGGCTACCCACTCCAGTATTCTTACCTGGAAAATCCCATGGACGGAGGAGCCTGGTAGGTGACAGTCAATGGGGTCGCAAAGAGTCAGACAGGACTGAGCAACTTCACTTTCACTTTTCTACCTGTGGTACCATGGAGTGAAATCAGTTTATCTCTGCAGTACTGTCTAGAACTAACCTGGCACGTGGCAAAGGCCAACCATCATTGCTATTAATACTATCAGCATCTCTGAAGGGGCACGGAATGCCCACTCACAAGTTCTTCCAAGGAAAGGATAGCCTTTGAAACTCAAGTCTGGGGGCTGGAGAGGTTACCGGGTTGTGCCCCTCTCCCTTGAAGCCAGGAGGCACACCCACCGTCTCCCAGGAGCTTGCAGGGCAACAAGTGCCCCCTGGGAGGTGGGAAGGGGGGAGGTAGTTGCGTCACTTGGTAGCATCCAAACCCAGGGCATCTCTGAGGTGACCCAGCTGCCACCTTCCAGGATGGAGAGCTGGGTGGGTTTGGTTTTCTCTTGAACTTATTGTATTTCATTCCCCCGTTGAGGCAGCCTTGGTTCCCTGAGAAGGATGCCGGCAGAAGGAGGGGCAGGTTGGGGTGGCCCTGGGTGCTTAGCCCTTCTGCTCCTGGTGTGGGCTCAGCAGCAGGATTTCCTGGGAAGCAGACTTGCTGGGGACTTTGCACTCGGCAGGCCCCCGGCCATGACTCCTAGCAACCCCCCCACGCCCTGCCCCCCTGGGACCAGGCCCTGCTGGCTTCTGGCACCAGTGTGGCCTGCTCCCCAGTCCCAGCTGTGCTCAGGAGGACCTAGTTTCCCCAGCTGGCTCGGCAGGAGGAGGAAAGGAAAGGCAAGATGCCCAGGTCCCGGGGGGAAGGAGGGTTCCCATGACAGTAGTTTGATGGCATCAAGTTGATTGTTATTGCTTTTTATCCCTTCAAATCAGACTCTGATCAGAAACGGTAGTGCAACAGTAGTGCTCGAGGTGTGATGGCTGCTATGGTGAGCGTGAGGAGGTGTCGGTGTGGATGAGACCAGGGCTGCAACGATTCACCCTGTGTTGCGGGCCCAGCACAGCCCCCTTCCACCAGCGTGTCTCCACCTGGCACTATTGATATTTGGGCTGGACAGTTGTGCAAGGTGGTGGCCACCCTGCATGTTACAGGATGTTTAGCAGCATCCCTGCCTCCATCCGCTAGGTGCCAGCAGTACCCACTATCTGCGACAATGATGAAACATCTCCAGATTTTGCCAAATTTCTCCCAGGGGGCCGGGGGCAAAAATTACCCCTTTGAGAATGACGACATTTGATATCAGATCTCCTCTTTACAATAAGCCTGTGATTGAGACATCCTTTTCCCATTCTTACATTATGGTTGAATAGCAGTGCTAATGGTATAATAGTAGTGTGTGTGTGTGTGTGTGTGTGCACGCACGCACGCACTAGTTGCTCAGTCATGTCTGACTCTTTACAACCCTATGGTCAGTAGCCCACCAGGCTCATCTGTCCATGGAATTCTCCAGGCAAGAATACTGGAGTGGGTTGCCATTTTCTACTCCAGGAGATCTTCCTGACCTAGCAATCGAACCCATGTCTTCCATATTGCAGGCAGATTCTTTACCATCTGAACCCCCAGGAAAGCCTATTAAGTAGCTGCTCCTGCTGCTAAGTCACTTCAGTCGTGTCCAACTCTGCGCGACCCCACCAGGCTCCGCCATCCCTGGGATTCTCCAGGCAAGAACACTGGAGTGGGTTGCCATTTCCTTCTCCAATGCATGGAAGTGAAAAGTGAAAGTGAAGTTGCCCAGTCATGGCCAACTCCCAGCGACCCCATGGAATGCAGCCTTCCAGGCTCCTCTGTCCATGGGACTCTCCAGGCAAGAGTATTGGAGTGGGGTGCCATCAATAGTAGCTAATTCCCAATGGCTCAGTGGTGAAGAACCCACCTGCCAATGCAGGAGACGCAGGTTCGACCTCTGGGTTTGGAAGATCCCCTAGCAAAGCAAATGGCAACCCACTCCATTATTCTTGCCTGGGTAATCCCACGGACAGAGGAGTCTGGCAGGCTACAGTCCGTGTGGTCACAAAAGAGTCAGACACAACTGAATGACTAAAGAAAATAACTACAATGTCAGTTAAGGGCAGGAAGCATTCTGAAAGTGTTCCTTGCTGAAGCTCCAATACTTTGGCCACCTGATGCGAAGAACTGACTCCTTGGAAAAGACCCTGAAGATGGGAAAGATTGAAGGCAGGAGGAGAAAGGGACGACAGAGGATGAGATGGTTAGATGGCATCACCAACTCAATGGACATGAATATGAGCAAGCTCCAGGAGTTGGTGATGGACAAGGAGGCCTGGCATGCTGCAGTCCACAAGGTCACAAAGAGTTAGACACAACTGAGCGACTGAACTGTGTCCCCATCATTCACTTCACTCTGTAAAAAGTCCTGCAAGAGTACTGGTGCCCCACGTTAATGAACTGAGGATAAAAAGTCACCAACAAAGCTAGGGAGAGAAAGCTGTTTGATTCCAAACCTTTTCCACCCAGTGATGCTGCTTCTTTGGAGAAAAAAAAATATTATTTTCATCCATGCTTATGAACCTGGACCACACAGTGTGTGATCTGAGTAATCCACTCTTCCTTCATGCTATACCTGGACATCTGGAAATACACTCAGGTACCCTGGACAAAAGCATATCCTCTGTGGACACAGCTAGACCCCACAGGCATGCTGATTCCCTCCGTGTGATGTCCCCACCTCCTCCAAGTGCATGGGGTGTGGTTGTCTGCCTGACTGAAGACCTGTGTGAGTGAATCCATGTGCAGAACCCGAGGATTCTGTCTGGTCTCCAGAGCATGCCAATAAGACTCAGGAGTAGGGTGGGAGGTATTTAAAGTCCCTGTTCGTGCTTTACAGCCCAGATTGGCAAGATTTTTACTTTCTCTCCTTCTGCCTCCCACTGCCTTGATTAACTGGTGTCATTGCTGTAAGAAAATATAACACACAAATGCACCAATGATTGCTGTTCTCTTAGAGATCCGTGCTGCTTTTCAAAGAAAGTCTGCATACAGTTCACACAGTTGTTTCATTTTCCTGATAGGTCACTAGTCCTTCAGAAGCCAGGCAGAGTTTTGTTAGTGTGTGTATGTGTGTGTGGACACCACTGTGGGCCAGGCCAAGTTCACTGGTGCCACTGACACTATTCACTGAGGTGATGGATGCTAAAGTGTCGTCACTCTGTTCACTCAGGAGCGGATGGGCTCAGGGCGGGGGTTAGGGGGGACGGTTTCATGGGGAAGAGAATAGAATAGGGTTACCACTCTAAGACGTGGACTTCCCTGGTAGCTGAGATGGTTAAGTGTCTGCCTACAAGGCGGGAGACCCAGGTTCGATCCCTAGGTTGGAAAGATCCTCTGGAGAAGTAAATGGCAACCCACTCCAGTACTCTTGCCTGGAAAACCTCATGGACAGAGGAGCGTGGTAGGCTACAGTCCGTGGCGTCGCAGAGAGTTGGACACGGCGTATCTCCCTGGACCAGGACCACCAGGCAAGTCATCCCAGGAGATGAAATTGGAGTAGTGTCCTGACCGAGGATGCGGCAGTAATCAGGGAAGCAAGCACCAGAGCAGCATCTCTAGAATGAGAGCAGGTGTCAAAGTCGAGAGGTGTGCAACTCCATGGTGTGTGGGGGACACACAAGGAGTGCGTGCCATCCGTCCGCAGTGGGGAGAGATGACAAAACGGGGCGGGGCTGGACCACTGAGGGCTGCCTGCCTTGTTTGCTGAATACCTGCTAGTTTCCAGGCAGGATTAGACAGCAAACAGAAGAGCCAGAGCTGGGGAAACCTCGCGCTGCAGGCCAAGCGCTGGAAGGAAAGGGGACGTCAAGGACAGCTGTGAAGTTCTCACCTTGGTCTTTGTCAGAGGATGTCTCATCTGACTCAGGGATGTGTTGTGTAGTTAGACAGCATGGTGCCTTAAGCCAAGGTGCTGGTAGAGGATTACAATGATCCATCCTGAAGGCACTGTGTCTACTTTTATAGAGCCTTCAAGGTGCCAAACAAAAGAAATTACTTTATATAGCAAGGTGAGGTCAATGAGGGAGGTGATAGGGGCAGAAAAGCTGCTGGGTTCTCAGGTTTCATTTCTGGGAGCATTCACAGTGCATCTCTGTCTAAAGAGCAGTGCTAGGCTATGTGACAGTTCCAACAGCATGAGGCCATCACTGCCCTCCCAGAATTTATGGGTCGGAGAAGTCAGAGGTGGAGAGAACTGTTTGCAGCTCTTGTCCAGGGATGTGTCACTTTGAGATATACAGAGATAGACGTGAACATAGATATCCATCAGCTTCTCTTGTGTTATTGACGTTTGGGGCTGCAGAGTTTCATTTTCAGGGGGTGTCCTGGGCATGCTAGCTGTTTCCAAGTGTGTCTGGCCTCCACCACTAGATACCAGTAGCCTCTTCTCACCCGCCAAGTGTGACAACCACAAACATCTCCAGATACTGGTCAATGCTGCCCGAGGACAAAGTCACCATGAGTTGGCAACCAGAGACACACAGTTCGGATCTAGGTGGATGTATGTGTAGACTGACATAACCTGCATCCATCCAGGGGGTGTATCCAGTCCACCTTCCCTCAAAACCCAGGCGGAGAAGGCTGAGGGAGACAGCCAGCCCCCCACAGGGGCATGTTTCCTGTGCACCGGAGACCAGGTGATTGCTCACTTTGAAGTAATCAAAGCTGAATGATTGGCAGTAAGCAAAAACTCATTCTCTCTCATTGGATTCCGGTCTAATTGTCATTAGAAAACAAAGAGAACAGCGTGGGAAAAGGCAAGACATGTGGGGGAAGCAGACAGAGCAGGCAGGCCCTGATGCCTTTGTAACCGGCAGTCAGCGCACAGAATATGATGCGTGCTGTTTCTCAAGTAAACCACAGGTGCCAGGAGCATCCTTGAATATCTTCCATGTTCAGACTCCAAAGCCAGTGTACACCAAGAATGAGAAATCTCTGTTGGAATAAGTCCATGTTTATAATTATGAAATAATCTCTTGTCCCCAGGAAGAAAATGCTACTTTTTGATTTACCTTATCTAACACTAACCTTATGGCAGAAAGTGAAGAGGAACTAAAAACCTCTTGATGAAAGTGAAAGAGGAGAGTGAAAAAGTTGGCTTAAAGCTCAACATTCAGAAGATGAAGATCATGACATCTGGTGCATTCACTTCATGGGAAATAGATGGGGAAACAGTGGAAACAGAGTCAGACTTTTTCTGGGCTCCAAAATCACTACAGATGGTGATTGCAGCCATGAAATTAAAAGACACTTACTCCTTGGAAGGAAAGTTATGACCAACCTAGATGGCATATTGAAAAGCAGAGACATTACTTTGCCAACAAATATCTGTCTAGTCAAGGCTATGGTTTTTCAAGTGGTCATGTATGGATGTGAGAGTTGGACTGCGAAGAAAGCTGAGCACCGAAGAATTGATCCTTTTGAACTGTGGTGTTGGAGAAGACTCTTGAGAGTCCCTTGGACTGCAAGGAGATCCAACCAGTCCATTCTAAAGGAGATCAACCCTGGATGTTCTTCGGAAGGAATGATGCTAAAGCTGAAACTCCAATATTTTGGCAACCTCATGCGAAGAGTTGACTCATTGGAAAAGACTCTGATGCTGGGAGGGATTGGGGGCAGGAGGAGAAGGGGACGACAGAGGATGAGATGGCTGAATGGCATCACCGACTCAATGAGTTTGAGTGAACTCCGGGAGACGGTGATGGACAGGGAGGCCTGGCGTGCTGTGATTCATGGAGTTGCAAAGAGTCGGACACGACTGAGCGACTGAACTGACTGAACACTAAAATGTCTTGAACTGCTTGTCTAGAGAAAGGGTACAGATGAACCTCCTTCCAGGGTAGGGACAGAGACACAGACATAGAGAATGAATATGTAGGCACGGAGCAGGGAAAGGGAGGGTGGGGTTAACTGGGAGCTAGGATTGTACATAGGAGTGTACACATGTACACTAGTATGCGTAAGTATAATAGTGTGAAGCTAGTGGGAAGCCGCTGTATAACACAGAGAGCTCAGTTCGGTGCTCCGCGATGACCTAGATGGGTGGGATGGGGGTGTGAGGGAAGCCCAAGAGGGAGGGGGGATACGCATACACACAGTTGATTCATGTTGTTGTACAGCAGAAACTAACACAACCTTGTAAAGCAATTATTCTCCAAAAATAAAATAGATATGTACATATCTGTTAGAGCTCTTTCTAAAATAACTCTTTCAAAAGCCTTGGCTGTACCTTGCAGCTAGGAAGTTGGTGTCTCACAAGCACTTTAAAAAATAAACTATGCCAGGACACTAGACTTCACTTAATAGTAATAAGCGACCCACATGATACAATTTGAGTGTAACAGCATAATCAAAAATGCCTTCCCCACCTGCCTTCCCAGCGGGGGAGGCATTTCTTTGGGTTAAGTCATTGTCTGCAGATGGTCCTGTAGAAATGTAAATATGACACTCAGAACAAGATAATGCATTAATCAACACATTATCACCAAGTTATTAATGAGGTAAGCCAATTAGGACGCTCACTCACTCAACATTTATTGTAGGATTCCCATATGCCAACCACCGGCTAAATGCTGGGGACACAGAAGGAAAGCAGACAGGAGCTCTGAGGGAGGCTGCAGTTTATTGAGTCACACAGACTCCTGGGTCTACGCACTGCAGTTGTGATGTTTTATGCTTTCACTTAAAACATTAATTTTCCTCTAGTTCTGACTGCACCTCCAGTCTCTGTCCACCTGTCGGTGGTTCCCACCAGGGGCTGCACATTAGACTCTCCTGGGGTGCTCTTGAAACCTACAGATGTCCAATCTCCCCCAGCTCCCAGCCCAAACAAGTGGAATCTGAATTTATGAGATGGCTGCTAAGCAACAGAATTTGTCCATTTCCCAAGGTGATTCAGTCACAGTGAAGGTAGGGAGACACCATTCTGCTTGGTCTTCCTTAGGTAAATTACACTCCAAGTCAAAGATTCAAATTCTGAGTTTCTCAGTCTTGCTCACTTGCTGAACTATCATTTCACAAGCATCTCCCTAGAAGGACTAATCCAGTTCATTTGAGTTAAAACCAAGTATGCACTTTAAAAATAGAACCTCTATGTGGTTCTTATGATGAGTTTGAAAATAACTGAGAAATATACTTGAAACTTCAAAATTGATTTCCACTGGTCAAAAAGCTTAGTACCCTCTTCCATCAGCACCTGGGAGCTCACCCTAAAATGTTCACTCCAGAGTCCAACATAATATTCTACCTTACCCAGCACCGCCCCTCCCCTTCTCCCCTCCAGACGTTAGGGAAGAGTCCCTATTCTTCTGATGAACCTCTCGTCTCATCACCTCCCAGAGTGACGAAGAAGCTGGCAGCCCTCAGTGTGGCTGGAGTCTGCTTCTACCAGTGATGTATGCATTTCTTCTTAGCTTCAAATTTGGTCAAGTTGGCGGTTTGAATTCAGCAACATTGGGAGCATTTGCGTGCAGAAATTGGCAAAGACCACAGAAGTGGCTTTTTTAAAGGATAGGTGATAAACATCCACTAATAACTACTGCTATCATCCATTTCCTCAAGGGACAAGAGAGAGGCCCTTGCTGGAGTGCACTAGAGCAGTCAGAAAACTCCAGAAAATGGTCATGGTGGAAAAATGGCAAACTTCTGACACTAACAGTTGTCAGCATAGAGAGAGAATCCAGAAAGATGTATCATTGGCTTGAAATAGGGGCTTACCAGTTCAGGAGATGCAAGAAACTCATGTTTGATCCCTGGGTTGGAAAGATGCCCTGGAGGAGGGCATGGTAACCCATTCCAGTATTCTTGCCTGGAGAATCCCATGGACAGAGGAGCCTGGTGGGCTACGGTTCAGAGGGTCACAAAGAATCAGACACTACTAAAGTGACTTAGCAGTAACACAAACAAATATAAATTACCTGTATCTTTATAATATTTTTCTTTTTAATTGCTATCCTGCAATGACAACTACTTTGTGATTGTAGCATTTCATTTGATGGTTTAAATCCTGAAAATGTTGTTTTACTCATACAGAAAATGTGGAGGCTAGTGGGGGCCACCCCTGGCATTCTCAACAGTCTGGCATGACTGACATGTGTGGGAAATGGGGGAGAGGAATTTTTTTTCTTGCTCCAACATGCCCTCCAGCCCTGTGTCTTTGCCATTCTAATGATTTCTTTTTTTCACATCAATAAGTAAATGGATGCTATCAGCCTCTATAAAATGTCTAGTGACTATTATTACTAAAGGTTTTCCAAAAAAATTAAATGAATAATAACTAAAATGGAACATGGTGAAATTGCTATAGACAGAAGAACTGCGTAAGTATCAGATTGGTTAAAAAGTGGGTTCAAGAATGTTAGGGGAAAACCTGAACAAACTTTTCACCTAACCTGCTATTTATATGTTAATAACATTAAAAAATGCAAAGAAAAAAAGGCTTCAGAAAAAGCATATATTTGAAATAACAGAAAATAAATTATACTTGTTTAAAAGTCAATAAAACAATAAAAACTTCTTGGCAGACACAAATCGGTAAAATTTTCTTGAAAAATTAGACTTGGGAAAATGATTTCTATTATATATCTATATTTATGAATTGGCTTTGCATTAAAATATAAATACAGTAAACCTTCACTTTAAAATACATATGGTATTTCTTTAACAGTCAACTTTACTTGCACTTCAGTAAAAGCACAATGGAAAGAAAATGGAAATGACTTGCTGTGCTGTATGAAAATGTAGCCTGGAAGTTGAGTTTAAGAGTATCCATCCAAGCGCATATTTAAGACAAAATTAATGATGTCAGTATAAACTTCTTTTAACATTTTGTATTTGTAAACATGTGGTGTCAACAGTTTTTTTGACATCTAGTTTATGGGGTCAAAATAGCTATTCTTATCTTATTAGGGTCAAAGAGTCAAAAATATTTGCATAGTGATCTCTAATTGAATAAGTCCTTAAAAAATTTAATTCTCTAATATACTCAGTGTCACTTTGCCTCATCAATAACTGCGAAGAGGACCACAGCTGTCAAAATAGACCCATCTGGTCCATATTTCAGCCCTTTGGTGGAGCGGGGTGGCCACATGGCAGTGGTGAGACACAGACCAAGTGACCTCGTGGGCACCTTGCATCCAGAGGGAAAATGGGCAGAAAACTCTTAGAGAAGAATCCCTGAGCAAAATGGAATCCCTGGCACGCTAACAAGTCTTGGTGGGAATATGTTACTCGTGTTTTGTGATAGCAGTAAAATATGTTACAGCAGGTATAAGCAGAGGCCCATCCTGGTGAAGCTATTATTAAAGTTATTATGATTTATTATTAAAGTGGCCCACAAGCACCTAGAGCTTAGAAAAACTTAGCGGCACATGCCTCCAACTTCATCTACTTGGCCCAGGCATGTGGACAAATATCCCAGATACATGGATACTCTGGCTAGTGTGTGTGCATACAGGCACAGAAGTATGTATGCATGTGTTATGTGCATGTCACTGTGCAGACCTAAACATGGGCCAGGCTTCTCACCTGGCTTCTCTTTCTCAGTAGGGAAACAGGGCCTCGCAGAAATGCTAAGTCAGCACTTTATCAACAGTCCGTTGCAGTGCGGTTAAGCCAAATTTAAGCAGATTTCCAGTGGACAGAGGGTCCTCCATCAACATTTGTGCTTTTCCTACATTGCACTGGCCTCCTGGAGTTAAGGCTGAATGGTCCTTGGGGGAGAAACTAGAGTCTCCTAGTTTACCACAGTTCATCTCTGATCGCATTCTCTATTCAACAACAACAAATAGTTTTTTAAGTTCCTACAGCGTGTAGCCTGTGTGCTGCACTCTGTACACATGAAAACCAGAATGAATCTCTGCCTCTGGGGAGTTAAATTCTGGTGGGCTTTCATATTGACTGGAGGTTAATTCCACCCTCTATGCCGAAGAAGACAATTAGACCAGCATTTTCAGACTGGAACAGTCAGACAGTAAAGGTCTTCATGAGGCCAAACAAGGGCTTGTCTCACGGAGCGCCCCAATCCGGGACCTCAGTTCTGTTCCCCTCTCTCACCTTCATCTGCCACTGTCCGTCCCCTCTGGAGCGCCATGGCGCTCGGGGGCCTGTGCTCACTACTGCGTGTGAACAGATTCAGTTCAGTGGTCATTATCCATTATCTATCTCCCTGCTGGACTTTCATCTCCTTAAGAGCAGAAATTGAACATGTCTCCAAAGAATTCCCATTCTTGGCTAGTCCAAAATAACAAAAAAGGAGACTCTGAACCTTCCTTTCAGGTAGAATGCATCCCAGCATCTCGTGGTTTTATGCGTCTTCTTCTTTTTGGTCTTCTCTCTGTTTAGCATCAGCACCTGGTCAAGTGCCACGGTTGCTCCTCACCTGCTCTCTGGGCCCTTCCTTCTTTTATGCTATGGGCATCTCCTTGACTTGGTTTTCTGCATAATCCATAAAGACTCTGTTATTAATATTTTATTAAATTCATGTGTTTGAACTCAGAGAGGACTATGGTTACCATCTGTGCTCCAATCACCCTGAGTTTTTCAATTATGGCAGAAGAAAAACAATATTGTAAAGCAATTATCTTCCAATTTAAAAAAATTTTTTTTAAACAGTCATTTTAAGGTAATAATAGAAGATTATCTACAATAGGAATACAAGCCATATTTTCTGGAATAACTTTTTAGGGCTCTAGATATTTCAAGAAGTGTTTATTACAGTGAGCTGAAATAGGAAACTTTTATAGGGAGTGTTTAAGTAACTTCAGTGTTTTTCCTATGCATTAGAGACTGGGTTAGATGCTTTATATTCTTATTAGATTGACTTTTTTCCATCAGTTTTGCCAGGTCAGTGTTATAACTACCATTAGCTAATGGGGGGTTAGGCTTCAGAGGTGTAAAGTGTCAGCTCAAGCTTATACAATAGAAAGATGAAAAGCCTGATGCCCCTGGGCCTGTCCAGCTGGAAGGATGGCCCTTCCAGTGGCTTTCCTCCAGACCTCTTAGCAAATGCTTTAAGCTCCACCCAACAACACTTCTACTCAAGGTAGGTAATCCATTCCAAATTCAATTCTCACTTTCCTACAGGTGCTAACTTCTAAATCCCTGATGAAAAACAGCTGTTAATGAAGACTCCTCAATATAATTCTCACCTCCAACACATGTTCACTCCAAGCTCCTTGAAAAGACTGGAAACCGTTATGACCCCCCGGATAATTCTTTCTTCACTAAGATCACACTTTCTCACAGTGCTCCCTCTCTCCATTTGGGGGTAATTGTATTAGTTGTTGTGAAATTTACCATAACGGTCTACATGGAGATCGATTTTATGGAAAACAACAATTGCGAAACCATGAAGAATAGATTTGGGCAAAGCATCCTCATGATACGATTCTGTGTTCCCTCCATTTCTCCTCTAATTTTCTTGATGGCATGTCTAAAATGATAAGCAGGGGAACTTAGCAGCACTGGATTTGCCTCAGCTGTGGAAAAATAAGTATCTAATTATGAGATTGTCATAGATTTGTTGTTGTTGCTGTTATTGTTAAAGTTAAAAGAAATCAGTGAGAAACCAAGAATACAAACTGACTAGTAAGAAACACAGATAATTAACTTTGCATACCTGGTATAACTTCCACGTTATAATAGTGTACAATTTTTTTTCTATATTGTTAGATGTAACTAACCAATATTTTGTTGAGGATTTTTGCATCAGAGTTCATGGAATGTATTGTTCTGTTGTTCTTCTTCCTTGCAATGTCTTTATCTGGTTTGTTATTACTATTAAGGTTATGCTGGCTTCACACACTGCGTTAGAAAAGTGTACCCTTTGCTTCTGTTGCTAAGAGAATTAATAGAATTGAATTGTATCAAGTGCTCAGTGAAACTAGGAGGGGAAATATGAGGAACGAGTTTTAAATGCCTCTTTCTTTGCATTTTGACATGGCTCTATTGATTCCTTTCAAGCTCACTGATGCATTGTTTTTGCTTAGATATGTCCTGCTGCTGCTAAGTTGCTTCAGTCGTGTCCAACTCTGTGCGACCCTATAGACGGCAGCCCACAAGGCTCCCCTGTCCCTGGGATTCTCCAGGCAAGAACACTGGAGTAGGTTGCCATTTCCTTCTCCAATGCATGAAAGTGAAAAGTGAAAGTGAAGTCGCTCAGTCGTGTCCAACTCTTTGCAACCCCATGGACTGCAGCCTACCAGGCTCCCCCATCCATGGGGTTTTCCAGGCAAGAGTACTGGAGGGGGCTGCCATTGTTAAAGCCATCAAAAACATTCTTCATTTCTACTACAGCAATATCTATTTCTGGCATGTCCTCTTGAGTTTTTCTTAGAATTTCTATTTCTATGGTTACATTGCCATCTTTTCTCCTTTTTTTTTTCATTGACCCCTTTGTGTATTAATGATTAATGATATGCTGTGTACTCCATCGTATCCCAACTCTTCGTGGCCCCATGGGCTGTAGCCACCAGGCTCCTCTGCCCATAGGATTTTCCAGGCAAGAATTCTAGAGTGGGTTGCCATGCCCTCCTCAGGGGATCTTCCAGACCCAGGAATCAAACCCACGTCTCCTGCATCTCCTGCATTGGCAGGCGGCCTCTTTACCACTGAGCCACCTGGGAAGCCAATATTAACGATAGCTATTTTAAATTCCCTGTGGGATAATTCTAAAATCAAAGACAAATGCTGATGCTTGTCTTGTCTCTTCAGAATGCTGTTCTTTGTATTTTTACCATGACCTGCATTTTTTGTTACTGTTGTTCTAAAGTAAACATCCTATATCAAGTAACAGAAACGGAGGTAAGTAGACTTTCAGTGTGAGGTTTTGCTAATCTGACTTGGAGCTGGGTATGTTTTAATGTCTGCTGTATCTGTAGGTGCCAAGGCTTCAAAATCACTAGTTTTGCAACTGTTTTAAGCTAACAGTCAGTTTTTACTTTGGAGCCCCGCTGCTGTGGTTTTAAGGCTCCAGAGACTGGACGTGTTCTTTGACCCTACACACTTGAAAACCTCATGATTATGTCTCAGAGATTTAGTGTGACTGGGTCCCTGGGCCGTGGTCTTCAAAGATGTTTCTTAGGTCCCTCCTCCCCTAGGTTAGCAGAAATGGGAAACCTAGAAGGGTCTGGAATTGGTGACATGCCCCTTCCCATGTGGGAGAGTTTCTGATCAAGTTTTTCCCTGGTGAGTAGGTCTTTGTTATGGAGAATCCTCTGGTTCCCTGCCCTAGAGCCAGGACTGGGCCATTCTCTGGTCCTACCCAGGAGAAACTGTCAAAGTTCCTGTAGGTAAAACCCATGAAGTGTAGGGACGCCCCAACAACAGCAGCTGCCCCATAGGCCCTTACCCTCATGCTCATCCAACTCAGCCCTCAGCAGTTCATAGAAATTACTATTACGTGTTCCTACAGCTTATGGCTCCAGCCACTTCTGCTCCAGGTGGGCTGATCTTGGCTGTGATGATCTGTTCACCTGGCCCTCCAGATTTCAGAGTGGCAGCTTACCCTGAAACCTCAGTTCTCCAAAGGGTCCAAGAAAAGTTATCGATTTTCAGTTTGTTCAGCTTTTATTTTATTATGAGGATGGGAGTGATAACTTCCAAACTCTTCACATGTTAAAGTTGAAAACAGGAGATGTCTCACTGTTTTAACTGTTTTATTGTATCCCAGAGTTTGCCAACAAGAAAGTTTTTCAAATTAGCTTAAAAGATGTTTGTGACAATTAGAAAGAATTAAATCACAACTTGAATATTTTTTTTTCATGTCAAGGGGCATTAATGTATATTTGCAAATTATTATTAATGGCAACCCACTCCAGTACTCTTACCTGGCAAATCCCATGGACGGAGGAGCCTGGTAGGCTGCAGTCCATGGGGTCGCTAGGCGTCGAACATGACTGAGCGACTTAGCAGCAGCAGCAGCAGCATTAACGGTGCTATGTTATATCCCATTTAAAGAAACACATTTAGATCATTGCCTAAAAATATACTAGTGATAACACAGAAAAGGAAAACCAAATCCAGAGCAAGTTATGCCATCTCTCTGCTAGATCCACACCTTAGGTCCTAAGATAGTGACAATCCGCGATGTCCCAGGAACTGACTGTGCTTTTGTTAAATGTATTCTCATTTGATCATTTTAGAATGCCATGATAGATTATTATGATTATTTTCCTTTTACAGATGTAAACTTTAAAGCAAACATATGTAATCTGACCAAGACCCTGCAGATTATATGAGATGGAGTCAGTATTTAAATACCTATCCATTATTTTATCCTTCCAGCTGCTCGGTGAAAGTAGGGCATTATCAACCCATTTCACTTCATTTTCATTCAGTTCAGTTCAATTCAGTTAAACACTGCTATTCAATTAGAAACTATTATGTATCATGTGTGATCTATATTGGAAATAACAAGATGATTAAAAATTCCCATTGACCTCAGGAGACCCCCAAGTGGAAGGGGAGACAGCCGCTGTTGATATCTTTCAACCTCTCGCTCTGGATGCAAAACTAAGGGTCACAAGCATTTATAACCGAGAGAGCAAATGAAGTCTTGAAGGAGAAACAGCAGTTCTTCCACGCACTCAGGACAGAAGCTGGTAGGATGTCACAAACAGCGGAGAAAGAACATCAGCAAAGACATAGATTCATAATGCATGGCATGCCAATGTCCTGGGAACTCAGAGGGTTTGGTAAGACAAAAAAGGCGGGGATGGCTAAGCAGCAGGGGAGAAGTTGATAACAAAAACCAGAAAGGGATATATCATTTACAGTTTCAAGTATCAGGCGCTTGGGTTCAGGAAAGTTTGACAAAGCCTTGTTCAACTGTATCCAATCTGAGTTTTCAGAGCCTTTGTTTTGTTTTTCTGCTCAGTTTCTCAGCCATGCCTGACTCTCTGCGACGCCACAGACTGTAGCCCTTCAGGCTCTTCTGTCCACAGGATTTTCCAGGCAAGAATACTGAAGCATGTTGCCATTTCCTCCTCCAGGGGATCTTCCCAAACCAGGGATCAAAACTGTCTCTTGCATCACCTGCATTAGCAAGCAGATTCTTTACCTCTGCTGCATCCTCCTTATAAGAAGAGGAGAGAAGAGCATATGAAGACAGAGGCAGAGGACTTCCTGGTGGTACAGTCGCTAAGACTCTGCCTACACAGAGGCACAGTTCAGTTCAGTTCAGTCGCTCAGTCGTGTCCGACTCTGCAACCACATGAATTGCAGCACGCCAGGCCTCTCTGTCCATCACCAACTCCCGGAGTTCACGCAGACTCACGTTCATTGAGTCAGTGATGCCATCCAGCCATCTCATCCTCGGTCGTCCCCTTCTCCTCCTGCCCCCAATCCCTCCCAGCATCAGGGTCTTTTCCAATGAGTCAACTCTTTGCATGAGATGGCCAAAGTACTGGAGTTTCAGCTTTAGCATCATTCTTTCCAAAGAAATCCCAGGGCTAATCTCCTTCAGAATGGACTAGTTGGATCTCCTTGCAGTCCAAGGGACTCTCAAGAGTCTTCTCCAACACCATAGTTCAAAAGCATCAATTCTTCAGTGCTCAGCCTTTTTCACAGTCCAAATCTCACATCCATACATGATGACAGGAGAAACCATAGCCTTGACTAGACGGACCTTAGTCGCCAAGGTAATGTCTCCGCTTTTGAATATGCTATCTAGGTTGGTCATAGCTTTTCTTCCAAGGAGTAAGCATCTTTTAATTTCATGGCTGCAATCACCATCTGCAGTGATTTTGGAGCCCCCCAAAATAAAGTCTGACACTCTTTCCACTGTTTCCCCATCTATTTTCTGTGAAGTGATGGGACTGGATGCCATAATCTTCATTTTCTGAATGTTGAGCTTTAAGCCAGCTTTTTCACTGTCCACTTTCACTTTCATCAAGGAGCTTTTTTAGCTCCTCTTCACTTTCTGCCATAAGGGTGGTGTCATCTGCATATCTGAGGTTATTGATATTTCTCCCAGCAATCTTGATTCCAGCTTGTGTTTCTTCCAGTCCAGCGTTTCTCATGATGTACTCTGCATAGAAGTTAAATAAGCAGGGTGACAATATACAGCCTTGATGCACTCCTTTTCCTATTTGGAACCAGTCTGTTGTTCCATGTCCAGTTCTAACTGTTGCTTCCTGACCTGCATACAGATTTCTCAAGAGGCAGGTCAGGTGGTCTGGTATTCCCATCTCTTGAAGAATTTTCCACAGTTTATTGTGATCCACACAGTCAAAGGCTTTGGCATAGTCAATAAAGCAGAAATAGATGTTTTTCTGGAACTCTCTTGCTTTTTCAATGATCCAGCGGATGTTGGCAATTTGATCTCTGGTTCCTCTGCCTTTTCTAAAACCAGCTTGAACATCAGGAAGTTCACGGTTCACGTATTGCTGAAACCTGGCTTGGAGGATTTTGAGCATTACTTTACTAGTGTGTGAGATGAGTGCAATTAGACAGTAGTTTTCAGGATTCTTTGGCATTGCCTTTCTTTGGGATTGGAATGAAAACTGTCCTTTTCCAGTCTTGTGGCCACTGCTGAGCTTTCCAAATTTGCTGGCATATTGAGTGCAGCACTTTCACAACATCATCTTTCAGGATTTGAAACAGCTCCACTGGAATTCCATCACCTCCACTAGCTTTGTTCGTAGTGATGCTTTCTAAGGCCCACTTGACTTCAGATTCCAGGATGTCTGGCTCTAGATGAGTGACCACACCATTGTGATTATCCGGGTTGTGAAGATCTTTTCTGTACAGTCCTTCTGTGTATTCTTGCCACCTCTTCTTAATATCTTTTGCTTCTGTTAGGTCCAGACCATTTCTGTCCTTTATCGAGCCCATCTTTGCATGAAATGTTCCCTTGGTATCTCTAATTTTCTTGAAGAGATCTCTAGTCTTTCCCATTCTGTTGTTTTCCTCTATTTCTTTGCATTGATCACTGAAGAAGGCTTTCTTATCTCTTCTTGCTATTCTTTGGGACTCTGCATTCAGATGCTTATATCTTTCCTTTTCTCCTTTGTTTTTCACCTCTCTTCTTTTCACAGCTATTTGTAAGGCCTCCCCAGACAGCCATTTTGCTTTTTTGCATTTCTTTTCCATAGGGATGGTCTTGATCCCTATCTCCTGTACAATGTCACAAACCTCATTCCATAGTTCATCAGGCACTCTATCTATCAGATCTAGGCCCTTAAATCTATTCCTCACTTACACTGTATAATCATAAGGGATTTGATTTAGGTCATACCTGAATGGTCTAGCGGTTTTCCCTACTTTCTTCAATTTCAGTCTGAATTTGGTAATAAGGAGTTAGTCAGCTCCTGATCTTGTTCTTGTGGACTGTATAGCGCTTCTCCATCTTTGGCTGCAAAGAATATAATCAATCTGATTTCGGTGTTGACCATCTGGTGATGTCCATGTGTAGAGTCTTCTCTTGTGTTGTTGGAAGAGGGTGTTTGCTATGAACAGTGCATTTTCTTGGCAAAACTCTGTTAGTCTTTGCCCTGCTTCATTCTGCATTCCAAGGCCAAATTTGCCTGTTACTCCAGGAGTTTCTTGACTTCCTACTTTTGCATTCCAGTCCCCTATAATGAAAAGGACATCTTTTTTGGATGTTAGTTCTAAAAGGTCTTGTAGGTCTTCATAGAATGTTCAACTTCAGCTTCTTCAGCATTACTGGTTTGGGGCATAGACTTGGATTACTGTGATATTGAATGCTTTGCCTTGGAAATGAACAGAGATCATTCTGTCATTTTTGAGATTGCATTCAAGTACTGCATTTTGGACTCTTTTGTTGACCATGATGGCTACTCCATTTCTTCTGAGTGATTCCTGCCCACAGTAGTAGATATAATGGGCATCTGAGTTAAATTCAACCATTCTAGTCCATTTTAGCTCGCTGATTCCTAGAATGTCGACGTTCACCCTTGCCATCTCTTGTTTGACCACTTCCAATTTGCCTTGATTCATGGACCTGACATTCCAGGGTCCTATGCAAATCACCGCAGATGGTGATTGCAGCCATGAAATTAAAATATGCTTACTCCTTGGAAGAAAAGTGATGACCAACCTAGATAGTATATTCAAAAGCAGAGACATTACTTTGCCAACTAAGGTCCGTCTAGTCAAGGCTATGGTTTTTCCTGTGGTCATGTATGGATGTGAGAGTTGGACTGTGAAGAAGGCTGAGTGCCGAAGAACTGATGCTTTTGAACTGTGGTGTTGGAGAAGACTCAATGGACATGAGTCTGAGTGAACTCCAGAAGTTGGTGATGGACAGGGAAGCCTGGTGTGCTGTGATTCATGGGGTCCCAAAGAGTCAGACACGACTGAGCAACTGAACTGAACTGAACTGAACTAATCTGAACTGATGCAATACTGCTGTTTACAGCATTGGACTTTGCTTCTATCACCAGTCACATCCACAGCTGGGTATTGTTTTTGCTTTGGCTCCATCCCTTCATTCTTTCTGGAGTTATTTCTCCACTGATCTCCAGTAGTGTGTTGGGCACCTACTGACCTGGGGAGTTCCTCTTTCAGTAGCCTATCATTTTGCCTTTTCATATTGTTCATGGGGTTCTCAAGGCAAGAATACTGAAGTGGTTTGCCATTCCCTTCTCCAGTGGACCACATTCTGTCAGACCTCTCCACCATGACCCGCCCGTCTTGGGTTATCTTGCGGGCATGGTGGCTGTGACCGGCACACTATGTGCGGCCAAGAGGAGGTACCCCACGTCCGATGTCAGGGGCTTAAGCTGGGAGGACCCCATGCCCAAAGGGTGGCAGCCAAGAGGAGTTACCCCACGTCTGAGGTCAAGGGCAGTGGCCAAGAGTGCCAGGCTGCGACGGCACAGGAACGGCCAAGAGGAGCTACCCCGTGTTCAAGGCTGGGGGCGGCAGCCGGGATGAGCCACCTCGCATCTGAAGCCAGGGGCAGCAGCAGGGAGGAGCCATCCTGCGTCCAAGAAGCGGTGGCTGCGTGAGTGCAAGAGGGCCTAAAGGAGCTATCCCAGGTTGAAGGTCAGGAAGGGTGGCGGTGAGGAGATACCCTTTATCCAAGATAAGGAGCAGCCACTGCGCTTTGCTGGAGCGGCCGTGAAGAGATACCCTACACCCAAGGTAAGAGAAACCCAAGTAAGATGGTAGACGTTGCAAGAGGGCATCAGAGGGCAGACACACTGAAACCATACTCACAGAAAACTAGCCAGTCTAATCACACTAGGACCACACAGATGCACAACTGAAGCTAAAAAAGATAAAGCGAAATTCAAGTTTACACTGTATATTTCTAGACAGTGCCTGCGTATAAGTCCAGGACTAGACAACCAGGTATCAACAGGCTTATTTAGTGGTCGATTCTTAGTGATATGACTTCCACTTTGTATAAAACTGTTAAAGTATTTTGCATTTTAATGGAATCTTTCCTATTTGAAAAACATCAAGATCACATTATAATAAAGCATATGCATAGAGAATTTTAAAACTATTTAGTTGTAAAAATCTCCAAACTGAATCAAAAGGTCTATTACCCTCAAAAGAATTAAGACAGTTGAGTGATTAATGATCAGACATGTGTTTATGAAGATTTGAGATTTTGAAGAGAAACTCGAATAATTATCACTATTGTTTTTGCTCTAAATTAGATTTCTACTCATGTTATTATCATGAGCACAAGTTCTGGCAGCTGCACTTGTAAAATCTTTGAGGAAAACATCTTATTGGCTTCATGTTTTTCTTAGCTAATAGAACTATTACTCTTCAGTCACAAACATTACTGATATATTAATAAAAAGAGATATAGTTAAACAGAGGAGCAGGAACACTTTGAGATGAATATCTAATGACTTCAGAATTTCATAGCTCTGCTCTCTCATTTACATTATACCCTCCGGTATGAGAATGTTTGGAAAAATTTCGGTAAGATAAAAAAGCTGATCTCTAGTGCCAATATTATATATGAACCCTTAATATTGCTATCTAATCATTCACTGAAAACTGAAATAGGTAGCCATCCTTACCTTCAAAATATCTCTAACTTAAGCCTCAAACTCCAATAGTTTGGCCACCTGATGTGAAGAACTGACTCACTGGAAAAGACCCTAATGCTGGGAAAGATTGAAGGTGGGAGGAGAAGCGGATAACAGAGGATGAGACGGTTGGATGGTATCACTGACTCAATGGACGTGAGTTTGAGCAAACTCCAGGAGACAGTGAAGGACAGGGAAGCCTGGCATGCTGCAGTCCATAGGATTGCAAAAAGTTAGGCCCGACTTTGTGACTGAACAACAATGAACAATTCTTATTTTAAATGTATTTTTTAGCCATAAGATCAATGCTATATTTGAAATGAACTTAAGTTTGAAGATTGGAATTCTGCAATATCAATTTTTTTTCTTTACAGCTAAAAATATTGCTGGCACTAAGGTGAGCTAAGAGTATAGCCAATGCCTAGAAGCATACTGTCTGAGACCAGAATTCGCTCTGCCTCAGACAGGGCTTGTGTCTTTACTGAACTTCACTGCATTTCAGCTTTCTTGTCTGTAAAACAGGGACAACAACAGAAACTAAATTTTGGGGCTGTGGTGAGTATTACACTGAGGAAATTATTCAGTACAGCAAAGTTCAATATATGTTACTATTGCTTCTATTATTTTATTATTCAGTTAGTGATAGTGAGATGAATAGGTTATTGGCAGTTTTATTGGGGTGCTTCTCAACTGGGGTTGTTCTTATACCTCAAGGGACCCTGGAGACGTATTTGGTTGTCACAGCTGAAATGATGGGGTGGTACTGGCAGAAGGTGGACAGAGGCCAGGAATGCAACAGCCCCTAGGACCGCCCCCTTACAGAAGAGAATTATCTGGCCCACAACTGTCAATCATGATGAAGCTGAGGAAGGCTGCTTCGTCGTAAGCTTCAGCCCGAGGCGTCATCCCTGAAGAGTAAATGTCACAATCTTTAAATCCTTGCTGTTGATCACAAGGGATGTGTTCCATTCCTTTCTATAGTCATTGATTTCCTCCTTTAAAACAGACATTATTAAACAAGACAGCACACTGTCTCCTAGAGCTTGAAAGATCAATTCAACAAACTTTGCCCTTAATCAAAGAATGTGATGTCATACAAGGAGACCAATAACAACCAGGCATTGAGACAAGTCAGTCGTGATTACAGGGCTATTGCTCTTGATGCGAAGGACACAAAGGTGGGGCTGAGAGATAGAATGGAGCCAGGTCATGCATGGTCCCACTGCCTCTGAGAGTCTGCACATGTTGCTTTCTGGGCCAGGGGAAACAGATCTGAAAGGTGCTGAGCAAGGATTAACCCTGAAAATATGTATGCTTTAGAAGGTTTCCTAGTGGGAGTACATACAAAGGATGAAAAAGGAAAAAGGGAGAAATAGAAACTAAACGTGATGAAAATGTGGAGGCTAATGATGTGAAACCTTAACCCATGATGGGGTAACGGAAAGGGAGGGAGGGTAGCCAGGCTTGCATTAATACTTGGTGATGGAGCAGATACAGAGGAGGAATTGTAAGAATTCTGGGTGCCCATGTGGGAGACTGAATCTGTAGAAACAAGGGCTCTCTGTGGAATGGAAAGAGGCTGAGGAGAAAGGGCAGTGTGGCCAGATTGGACAGACAGAGGTGTGGTCAGTGCCTGATGGTTACAGAAATCAGGAGAGGAACCACTCGAACAAAGCACAAAGAACAGAAAAAATCGCCAGTAGGCAAATTCAGTTAGTGGGACGGGGCGGCAGCCAACGCAATAAAAGCTTCAGTCTCATTAGGTTATGGTCTGGTTGCCTTGGGTTTGATCTTGTTAGAAATTCGACGTCCTTTAGGGTTTGATAGATGAGTCTGCAAAGCTCACGTGAGAGGAGTCTGGTAGGGATAGTATGAATATCTTTACTATATTCTTCTGAATCCACAATTCACAGGCATCCTTTTTATCTCTTTCACTTAAGGTATTTCCCACAATTATTGCTCATTAATAAGCAATAATATTATTGTTCATTGATAAGTATTTATTGCTCATTAATAAGGAGAAGGGGACAATAGAGGATGAGAATGGTTGGACGGCATCACTGACTCAATAGCCATGAGTTTGAATAAATGCCAGGAGATAGTGAAGGACAGGGAAGCCTGGCGTGCTGCAGTCCCTGGGGTCACAAAGAGTTGAACACGACTTAGCGACCGAACAAAAACCAAAAATTGCTCATTAACTATTTGTTGAATAAATAACTAAATGACCGAACATAGAAAAATTACTTTCCTCAAGATTGACTTGCTCAGGCTTAAATTACATGCATATTTGTACATATACATGTATATGTGCATACACATTTGTATATATATATTTATGTACATATGTACAGGCACACGTACAGAGACTACCTTTCTTGAGATAATGTTCAATCCATAAGAATGTGTGCTGGGTCAACTCTTGTCAAGTGAGATGATGTGTATCTTCAAAGTCAAAGATATAGTGAAAGAATCCTGCGTATTATAATAATATGTCCCTTTAGTTACGTACAGTTATACAAAATAGGGGAAAGAGAAGCATAGTTAGTTTTGAACCTCAATCAGTGCACTGAGGAATGGTTAACTTAAGGGAAGGCATGGTAACTCCTTAAGGAAGAACCGAGGCTCAGACCCAGACCCCAGGGGAGAGTTCAGCACACCTCCTGGATCCCGGAGATGTGTTAGCCCTCCAGACAGAGGCCTGCGAGCTGTGTCTTCAGGCAGGTGTCTGCTCTCCAGGAAGCCTGCACCTGTAAGTATTTCAGAGTATGCTTGCCAGAAGAAGGGTATACCAAAGTGTCTGAGGCCTGAGAAGAATGTGCAGATCATGTTATGTGTCAAGAACATTCTAAACTGCAGTTTGGCATGTGTGCATGTTAAGTCACTCAGTCATGCCTGACTCTTTGCCACCTCATGGGCTGGCTGCAGCCCACCAGGCTTCTCTGTCCATGGGACTCTCCAGGCAAGAATACTGGAGTAGCTTACCATTTCCTTCTCCAGGGGATCATCATGACCCAGGGACCGGACCTGTGTCTGCCTTGGCATAAGATAAAATAACAGGTCAGGGCTATTTAGTTTTTGACCAAAAGGTTTCAAAGGCAAATGAATTTTTTGGTATGGATTCTTGGAACAACTTTTCACATTCTGATTTGAAGGATTTCAGAATAGGAGAGCCCCCCCGCACCTTTTCCAAGCCAAGCTTCACTGCTGGGAGGTGCTGGTCACTGGTTCTCGAGCTGAGATTCTGTCACTCCACAGCCTCACTGGACACTGCGTTTCCCTAATTCTGAGGTTCACCTTCATTCAAGGGTCCCTTCTTCTTTCTCATAAAGGAGCTGTTTTAGGGGACTAGACTCTCCTGTGTGGCTGCTGAGACATTCCTGGAGAGGGATTCCTGGCTGGCTCCTCTCTACTTTGCTCTGTTGTTCAGTTCAGTTCAGTTCAGCTCAGTTGCTCAGCCATGCGAGCTCATGGATTGCAGCACCCCAGGCCTCCCTGTCCATCACCAACTCCTGAAGTTGACTCAAACTCATGTCCATTGAGTCTGTGATGCCATCCAACCAGCTCATCCTCTGTCATCCCCTTCTCCTCCTGCCTTCAAGCTTCTATTTTCCAGCATCAGGGTCTTTTAAAATGAGTTAGTTCTTCAAATCAGGTGACCAAATTTTCAGCTTTAGCATCACTCTTACCAATGAATTTTCAGGACTGATCTTCTTTAGGATAGACTGGTTGGATCTCCTTGCAGTCCAAGGGATTCTCAAGAGTCTTTTCCAAAATCAGAGTTCAAAAGCATCAATTCTTTGGCACTCAGCTTTCTTTATAGTCCAACTCTCACATCCATATGCGACTAACCATAGCTTTGAACTAGATGGACCTTTGTCGGCAAAGTAATGTCTCTGCTTTTTAATATGCTGTCTAGGTTGGTCATAGCTTTTGTTCCAAGGAACAAGAGCCTTTTAATTTCATGGCTGCAGTCACCATCTGCAGTAATTTTGGAGCCCCCCAAAATAAAACCTCCCACTGTTTCCACTGTTTCCCCATCTATTTGCCATAAAGTGATGGGAGCGGATGACATGATCCTAGTTTTCTGAATATTGAGTTTTAAGCCAATTTTTTCACTCTTCTCTTTCATTTTCATCAAGAGGCTCTGTTGTTATCCACCTGTAATTAGGTAGCTCATTTGCTTACTTAACAGTCATCTTGAATTCAGGATGTAAAGCCTGTGCAAACACCCTTGATTCCAGGCCTGGGACTTCTCTGGGCAGCTGCCTCGGGCTCCTCTTCCAATTGTCCCCCCTGAGGGGAGAGCCTGGGGACAGCCACCGAACTCATGACACCATGCCTGTGATGAGGCAAGTCCAGCAAGTGAGCCATGAGACAACGTGAACCCAAAAGGAAATGTCTGGTTATTTCCCAATGATGGTTTAGGGAATGTCCTGGTTGGGAAGCCATGTTCGGGGCCTGGCTCCACCATACAGCATCTATGAAACAAGGACAAATCTCAGTGAGCTTCTGAGTCCCTGCTTCTCATCTGTGAAAGAGGATGATAATTTTTGTCCCGCCTTCTTAGAGAGTTACGAGGACCATTGACTGGGATTGTGCTGTGTGGACCTCAGGCCCGGCCCTTGCTGTCAGGAAAGGTGGGGTGCTCCAGAGCCAAACTCCCAGCTCTGCCTGGCCACTGAGGCTGATTGTGGTGTCTCTCTGTGCCCCAGGTGATTTTGGGGGAACAGGGTGATTTAAGGGCATTGTCTATGCTACACTTTTTAAAAATAAATTGTAATAAAATGTATTTAACCTATAATGTTGTGTTAATGTCTTCTGTACAGCAAAGTGACTCAGTTACACATTTATATATATAATTATTTTCCAAATTATTTTCCATTAGGTTTGTCACAACAAGTGAATAGCTCCCTGTCCGATATGGTAGGACCTTGTGCTTTATCCATCCTAAGATATGTTACACTTTGATGTTAGTGCAGGGTAAGCTCTCAGTAAGTGAAGGACTCTGGTTGGCACCCAGGCTCCATCTGAAAGCAAGACAGGGTTGCTGTCCTCGTAGCCAGTTTGGACTTGACTTAGAGACATCGTGGCAATGGCAAAACAATCTGTCTTTGTGTCTCCTCCCTCGGGCCTCCACAGTCTCTTTCCAGGCTTCCTCTCCCTGGCTCAGCCTTTGGTGCAGAAGGCCCTTCGCTGAGACTCTGGGTCTCCAGGGAGGACCTGAGAGGAGGGGAGGTGCTCACTCTGCACAAATTCAGTTTTTGGTTGAAACTGGAGAAGAATGATCCCTCAGGCCTCCCAGGTGGCTCAGTTATAAAGAACCACCTGCCAGGAGAGGTGTCGCAAAGATCCTCTGGAGAAGGAAATGGCTATCCACTCCAGTATTCCCTGGAGAATCCCATGGGCAGAGGAGCCTGGTGGGCTACAGTCTGTGGGGTCTCAAAGAGATGGACATGACTAAAGTGACTTAGCACACACGCACACACTCACTCATGCACACAGTCACTCATGCACACACTCACTCATACACGCACTCATGCACAACTCACTCAGGCACGCACTTAGGATCCTTTGGAACATCTCCATGTTATGGAGGTGAAGTTACAAAGTTAGAACCTCATTTATGGCAGAAGTGACAAAGGAAATGGACACCACTGCTTTCTTAACCCACCGGACACAGTGTATAGGTCTCATAAGCAGATGTTTGTCCTGTCGAGGAACATGGCCAGGCTGTACCTTTCCAGCTTCCTGTGTTTATTATTGTTATTACAAACAAGCCAAACACTCAGCTTTGGGAATTAAGTCTCAGATTCCATTTGCAAAATAAAATGTTGTATTTATGTGAGGCCCTAGATTTCTTACTCTCACAGTGGTTGATGCTGATCAGTTTCCTGGCATACCTAAGGTACATACTCTACTCTGTATTTCTGGCACATTCAATGGCTAACAAGAGAACAGAAGGGGCTCCTGAAATCATGGTTGGACACCCCCTTGCTCAGGTCATGGAACCCCTGAGACCTGGAACTCCAGGCATGGAATCTCCTTGCGATTTCAGTTTGATGTGTTTGCATAACTTTGTTTGAAGTTTTGTCTGTGTGTGTGTGTGTGTGTGTGTGTGTGTGTAATGATTTATCTCTGTGCACACCACATCCATGGGGTTGCAAACAGTCGGATACGACTGGGTGACTGAACAACAGCAATAGCACAGCCCTGTGTGCACATATCCTCAAGAAGAAAAATGAATGAATGACATTTCCTATTATCATGAAGATCTGCTCAAAGTTAAAATTACTTCAGGTATATAAACATTTTGGTTATATCATCCTCACTGATGAGAATCTAATATTTTATATAATTTTGTAAGTACCATGTTAAGTATTTGGTGAGAAAATATTACAAATTTGCATTGTAAGATGTAGGATAAAAATTTGTTACACACCAGCTACATATCTATGCTTTAATTATAACTGTGCATATATATGTGTACACATATACATATATCCTGTAACTATAACTGTTTTCATCTTTTCTGATCACTTCATCATAATTTATGTGTTGGGAAAAGTCACGTCTATCTGAAAACATTTTAAATGCCTAACATCGATTAAGTTAATATAAACGCATCTGAACAGGATTCAGGGCTTACACAGTTACACACGTGCATACTCCACAATTATGTTGCACACACGGAACAAGTTCTATGAAAACCCATTTGTGTATATTCACACATCATTTGTCCAAAAGCTCTGGAGAATGTTGTTTCTCGCAGAAGTGAATTTTTTGGATGATTGAACCTTAATATTTCAAGTACAAGCATTTAGTTTTAAATATCTTCCCGGGAACCCCCTGTGGTTTATTCCCTCGAGTTCTTAGGAGGATAACACAGAGCATACTGACAAGTAAGAAGGTTTCTGTAGATTGAGTGCCGACTACAGGGCAGTCACTTTACACCTTATTATGTGAGACAATCTTTGAGACTCAGTAAACTGAGCGTTCTCATTCATATTCAACTGCTGAGCAAAGTGGGATGCAGAGAACTTAAGTAACAGGGTTTAAGGCCATAAAACTTAGAGGGACAGATTTAGTATTCAAAGCAATGTCTTTCTCACTGAAAATTCTAATAATGACTTTCCAAAGCATCATCTCCCAGTGAGTGAATTTTCACCCTAGGACCAGTGGTTCTCTGTGGGTTGTTACAGAACAGACTGGCCCAAGACCTGTCCCCCTGATGAGCCTCCTGCTCTGTGTGTTTCTTTCAATGTGCTCTGCATTGTTTAATACAAAAGTGAGTGTGATTTTAAAAAAGAAATTGCAAAGCATAGTTGGTAACCAGAGGTATGTGTTAGCTTTTACTTTTTAAAAATATATTTGTGTCAGTTTCTGTTTTCATAGCAAGGAAGTGACTGGGAAGCCTGACTTTAAAGCAAGCAGCGTTTCCTCTATTTGTGGAGCTATATTGTACTTGCTAGCCATATTGTACTGAAAAGAGATATTTAGAAGGAGATGCAAATGGAGAATGACACGGCAATCTCCATAGACTGTGCATTTAGAAACACTAAATACTGCAGGTCAGTTTGAGTTCTCCCAAAATATGTTCCCTTAGCAGCTACTTTCCAAATTGTTTCAGAGCTTCAAGAAGCGAAATGTGTTAATAAAAACAACAGGCTTTCTCCCTCCATCTCCTATTTTAAGAGATGTGTACAAACTACTACAGATAATATGAAGGTTTTATCTGTGTGTTTCTGTAACTGGTTTGGCTTTTTTTTTTTTTTCTTTTTCGTTAAGAGTAGAAAACAAATCTCCAGTTTCTTTGTAGCATATAATTGTAACAAAAGAGTCAAAGAAAAGAAGGGGCTTTGAGAGAGGAAAGTCATTCCTTAAAGTTTGAGGATTTAGCTGATTATGAGGGAAAACGAGCTCAGGTTCAAAGGGTTGTTAGAAAAATCTAAGAGGCCCTGACAGCAAGGCGTCTGTGTTGCTTTTCATGCACAGACTTCAATGGGCAGTGTGGAATATGAAATAGGATTTAAGAGCTCACTGATAAGAAGGACACAGATCATTGCAAAACTCCCTTTAATTAAACGTGGAATTTGGGTGGAGGGTGACGGGTTTGAATAGTGGAGGGATTTGCAGGCCCAGCTTGGTGATGAGAAAGCTTCATCTTTTCTCCCGAGAAGAATTTTATTTTTTTGTAAAGAAATGTGCTCAATTCTCAGATAATGTATAAAAATAACTTTTAAAAGACACGCATTTGGTCCTTTACATCTCTTTATTCTTACTAATTTTTTTGTTATCAAAATGCATTCTGACCAAAGTAAAATTTTGCAAATCAGTGGGAAAAAATAATAAGGTCTACCCAGTTGCATGTATCTGAGTCCACATCCACATATGTTTGTTTTCATAGCCACCTCTGCAGGGAAACCTCACACTGCTTTTCAGATCAGTCCAGATCAGGACACTGAGGTAGAACACGGTTCGGAGGTTCCTGTTTTCTGCTTGAACCCGCTTCAGAAGCACCACACTCTTCATCCCCTCGGCTCTGTGTCCCTGGGCCATCTCAGGGGATAGTGCACCTAGAACATTCGTACTGACTCCACAGTTCTATCTTTTCCAGAATGGCATATAGTTTGTATCATACAGTATGTGGCCTTTCCAGATTGAAAAGGCTTCTTTCACTTAGTAACATGCATTTAAGTTTTCTACATTTTCAAGGTTCAACAGCTCATTGCTTATAAGAATTGAATATTCAATTATCTAGGTGTTGTTTCTCAGTTGCCAAGTCAAGTCTGACTCTTTGCGACCCCAAAGACTGCAGCATGCCTGTCCTTCACTATCTCCCAGAGTTTGCTCAAAATCACGTCCACTGAGTCAAAAATGCCATCCAACCATTTCATCCTCTATAGCCTCCTGCCCTCAATCTTTCCCAGCATCAGGGTCATTGATTTTGATACTAACATAAGAACCTCTTCTTCTTGGGTTCCACCTAGCTTTTTTTGCTTGTTTTTTCCTCCTCAGTTAATAATTTTCTGAAAGTGTGATTCTTTCATATAAATGATTCAGAAGATAAAGTATTTATGCTCATGACGTAAGGAATTTACTCTCTACTGTTTTTTGTCCCTTCCAACTGCTGATTTGTCCAGGAAGTAGAATTCCAGGGATGAATATTTACCATCTTATTGATAAGACTTAAGCACGATGTCATTTATTTGCATCTGGAAATATTGCAGTATGTTGAAACTGAGCACCTGTGATGACTCAGCAGCACTTTGCGTCAAGAAGGATGCTCCAGCAGCATCTCTGAGTTCTGCTTGACTCTATGCAGGGACTTTCCGGAGCTTCCACTTGATTTTATTTGTGTAAACCAGTCAGCTGCTCTAATTAAAGAACTTTGAAGACAAATCTCAGAAAACAAATTCAATAAGAAATCAATATGGAAAAAATATTATATCTCCAACATCTTTAAAAATTCCATTTGAATGTCTTAATATTTATCTTTGTAACTTTCAACCTCAAAAGCACTGGTAACTCAATGATGGATATCTAAATTCATAAGTCTCCTGCTTTTTGAGTATTTTAAACTATAAGATATTTTTAAACTATAAGATAAGCTATATGAGTGTGTGCCCAACTCTTTGTGACTCTTTGGACTATAGTCCTCCAGGGCCCTCTGTCTTTGGGATTCTCCAGGCAAGAGTACTGGAGTGGGCTACCATGCCCTTTGCCCTCCTCAAGGGGATCTTTCCAAGCCAGGGATGGAATCTGCATCTCCTGTGTCTTATGCATTACAGGTGAGTTCTTTACCCGCTGAGCAATCAGGGACATCCTATTAAACACAAAGCATAGTTTTAATTATGTATGGATTCTATAAGCCTGTTTTCTGCATGTCCTTCCACTAAATTTTGTGTCATTCTAAAGGCTTGTTTACTGTTAAGTAGAGCTGTTATAGTGTCTTAATTTTCCTATTTGCATGACTACAGATAAAATACTTTAATATTATACTTGCATACCCAGATGCTGGAATCAGAGAAACCTTTGTTATTCTGTCATCCCTTGTTATTCCATTTCTATTGGGAAGACACCAAGTTATTTGATTTCTTTTTGCTTCAGTTTTCTCACCCAAAAAAGGGTTTTAGTTATTCTAACATGACATGGTAAAGGCATGGCACTCATAGGATTATTTTGGAAATAAATGAGGTGAAGCTTCTGCCACAGTTTGCACAGTATCTGGCAAACCATTCAGTCTTTAAAAAGACATCTCATCATCATCATCATCTTCTCTGAACATTCTTTAATTTTGTGGTTTAGGTGAATCAGTTTTATTGTTTATTGTAACTACTTTCGAAATAAAGTTTGGAAACGTTTGACTCAATTTTGATTTTGGTCAAATGTTTTTGTTGAAGACAATATCAGAGGTGAAGCCAAAATTGGGCCAATGATGATTTTAATATTTTTTAGATGCTTTAACTTCGGTGACGCATGAAAGATTATTGGATTGAGCTGGGTTGTAACTGCAATTCTCTTTGCGGTATTCTTGCTGTCCATTTGATCTGTGGACGTTGACATAAATAGACACTGTCTATAAAACATGGTTGACAGACACAAGAAGGAACAAGAGCTTCCTTGAATAGCTTCTATTTTGATTTAATTACTTTTGTATGAGAAAGTAAGTTTATCCTTAATAACTGATGATTCAAAATGTCATTCTCATTTTGCTATGAATTCTTTCAGTTTCTATCCATTATATGCTCTTCAACAATGAGTAAGATCATTGTACAATATTTTCATTTATTCTTAGTAATGAAAGAGCTGCTCTAATCATTTAAATATTATGGTACTTAGAGAGAGAGCCCAAGGTTTCACATTTCTGGAATGACTAGTGGCAGAGCTGTTCAAGCAAGTTTGAAAAAGTCGGAGTGTATCATTTAAATGCTGTTGGGCTAAAAAAAAGAGCTGTGTGGGTATGTGTGTATGCTCAGTTGTGTCTGACTCTTTGCGACCCCATGGACTGTAGCCCACCAGGCTCCTCTGTCCACGGGATTTCTCAGGCAAGTATACTGGAGGGGATTGCCATTTCCTCCTCCAGGGGATCTTCCCAATCCAGGGATTGGCCTTGTGTCTCTTGCATTTCCTGCTTCGGCAGTCAGATTCTTTAGCACTGGTGCCGCCTGGGAAGCCTGAAGAAATGCGCTAATTAGGAAACAAACACATATAGTAGTAATAGCTGGTGCAAACCAATTTATCTACTTTCTAAGTATCTTTGTAGTCATGAAATTAAAAGACACTTACTCCTTGTGTTGCAGGAAGGGGCACCCTTTCCAGGGCCCGAAACTGGGTTCTTGTCTAACACTTGGAAATGAATTGTCCAAGGAGACACATGTGCTGACAAAGCAAGAGATTTTATTGGAAAAGGGCACCCGGGTGGAGAGCAGTAGGGTAAGGAAACCCAGGAGAACTGCTCTGCCGCGTGGCTCACAATGTCGGGTTTTATGGTGATGGGATTAGTTTCCAGGTGGTCTTTGGCCAATCATTCTAATTCAGAGTCTTTCCTGGTGGTGCATGCATTCTCAGCCAAGATGGATGCTAGTGAGAGGGATTCTGGGAAGTGGATGGACACGTGGTGTCTCCTTTCAACCTTTCCTGAACTCTTCCAGTTGGTGGTGGCTTATTAGTTCTGTATTCCTTATCAGGATCTCCTGTCATAAAACAATTCATGCAAATGGTTACTATGGTGCCTGGCCAGGGTGGGCGGTTTCAATCAGTGTGCTTCCCCTAACACTTGGAAGGAAAGTTATGACCAATCTAGATAGATTCAAAAGCAAAGACATTACTTTGCCAACAAAGGTCCGTCTAGTCAAAGCTATGGTTTTTCCAGTGGTCATGTATGGATGTGAGAGTTGGACTGCGAAGAAAGCTGAGCACCGAATAATTGATGTTTTTGAACTGAGGTGTTGGAGAAGACTCTTGAGAGTCCCTTGGACTGCAGGGAAATCCAACCAGTCCATCCTAAAGGAGATCAGTCCTGGTTGTTCTTTGGAAGGACTGATGCTAAAGCTGAAACTCCAGTACTTTGGCCACCTCATGCGGAGAGTTGACTCATTGGAAAAGACCCTGATGCTGGGAGGGATTGGGGGCAGGTGGAGAAGGGGACGACATAGGATGAGATGGCTGAATGGCATTACCGACTCGATGGACATGAGTTTGAGTGAACTCCAGGAGTTGGTGATGGACAGGGAGGCCTGGCGTGCTGCAATTCATGGGGTGGCAAAGAGTCGGACACGACTGAGCAACTGATCTGAAGTATCCTTACACACATACAAACACACACACACATGTAGGTACCTTTGTTCACCTTTCCCATGTCAGTCCCACCTGGCTCCTTCTTAGGAGGAAAGAGGTATGTGAAAGGTTCCTCATCCCCCTATGGAGACAGGTTCCTCCACATCAGCTTCCTTGGCATTTCCTCCATCCTTTCAGACCCACAGGATGTCTGGGCTCCTGGGTGTATAAAGTTCATAAGAATGAAGTGAAACTGGTCTCCTGTGTCTCCGTGAGGTGGCACAGCTCTGTAAAATTGTGAAGGTCAAGTAGACATGCACACTATTTCACAGGGTTATTTAATGGATTGAATTCACTATTGTCTGCAACTAAATGTTGCCTTAAACTCACAGCAATGTATGGAAAACTTTGCAGACGCTCACTTTTACCCTTTGATATGGACCAGTGTGCCCTTCTATCCTGTGGTACTCTGATCCTGTCAATCCAGACACTGGACAGTCCAGCCACCAGTGATTTCCTGGAGGCTTCTGGGTGCACTGTGGCTTTTAAGTACTGTTCAAATGCAATGTTTCTATTTACAAAATCCTTTTCACCCCTTGAAAATATTTTATCAATGCCAATTCTGTGGGACTGTCCGTGAGAAATGTGTGTGCAGAGTGTGGCCATAAACTAACACATTTGGCTCAAGAAACACTTGGAAATTGTGTGATGTGTATCAGAAAGATCCATCCCTCCAAAGTGATCATCTTGGGTTAAAGATTATATATGTATATATTTCAGTTGTCATTTATCAAAATATCTTTAATTATTTCCTTTGAGTATGACCTCAGGAAATTGAGAGTCATATTAGAATTCCAGCTCCACCTGTTAGTAAACAGGGAAAAAAAGACATACATACAGTTCTTGAGCTACAGAAATTCATCCATCAAACAGTATTTCATTCTAAGGATGATGGCAGGAGTGGTACATAGATACTTAGGTGCTAAAATAAAGACAGAATAAAAGGAAGGAAAGATGGAAAAGGGGTAGAAGAGGAAAAAATGAATAAAAAATCAGTTCCCTGAGACAAGTGTTTCAGGATCCCTGTGCCTTCCTTGCTGGGAGGGACACACTTTATCTCCTGCACCAGGAGAATGAGGCATTCTTTGAGACAGGACAAGTTATATCTCCTCTAAAATCAAATGATGCACGTTTCCTTATTTAAGGAGATGTTTTAGCTGGTAGACACTGGCTTCTATAAATCCCTCTTAAAATGTTGTCATTTGCTGCCACTGGTTTCTTCATGAAGGTTAGCAGATAATAAAACAAATGGACAAGTTGCAAATGAATAGTAATGTTACAGTATGAAGATATTATCTTAATTTTTTACTCTGATTTAAAAATATATTTTGGTTGTTTGTATGTTTCATATTTTCTGCTAGCAAGACTTTTTGTTTGAGTGGTGGAATGAAATGTATCCAAATATCAACTCAAAAAGAATGCCCAACATAAGAGTTGCAAGTTAAGTTCTATTTGGGGCAAAATGAAGACTGTAGCCTGGGAGATAGCACCTCAGACAGCCCCAGGAAACTGCTCCAAACAGACAGTGGGGAAGGTCAGTATATATGTGATTTTGGTGAAGAGGGGATACATGCAGTCAAGCACATATTTTTCCAGAAGGTTTCTGCTGGTCACAAGGAACAGTTATTACCATGAATAATTTTAGTGCTTTTCTAGGTATGGGGAGATACAAGAATTGGGCTCATAAAATCAGCTCCTGAAAATGTCTAACTGTCTGAAGACCTGTCCTGCCAGTTTTTCCCTTGAGCACAGAACACCTCACTTCTGCTCTCCATTGTGGACTCTTTCCAGGTGTGTCGAAGGCTAGCAGCTGCAGAAGCACATGGTTTAATCCTTGTAGAGGTAGATGGCAAGTACTCATGACAAGTGCCAATTTGTAGTTCACGTGAGTATCACACAATTTCACAAAAAAGCTTCACTTCCCCTCAAACAAGGAGTTTAACTGCTCTTTCGGAATTCAGAAGCTCAGAGACATGCACATGTGAAGGGTCAGGCAGTCTTGCCAGTAGTCCAGGTACATGCACTGTTGGTAGAGACGGAGGAATAGATGTGTTTTGTTTTCGTTTCTTTTTTTTTTTGGGGGGGGGGGAGGCGGTGGCTAAAAGCTAGACAGTACATTAAAAAGCAGAGACATTACTTTGCCAACAAAGGTCCGTTTAGTCAAAACTATGGTTTCTCCAGTAGTCATGCATGGATGTGAGAGCTGGACATCTGAGCGCCGAAGGAAAGCTGATTTAAAATGTATTTTTAAATCAGAGTTAAAAATTAAAAGAAAGCTGAGTGCCTAAGGATTGATGCTTTTGAACTGTGGTGTTGGAGAAGACTCTTGAGAGTCCCTTGGACTGCAAAGAGATCCAACCAGTCCATCCTAAAGGAAATCAGTCCTGATTATTCATTGGAAAGAGTGACGCTGAAGCTGAAGCTCCAATCCTTGGCCACTTGATGCGAAGAACTGGCTCATTTGAAAAGACCATGATGCTAGGAAAGATTGAAGGGGGGAGGAGAAGGGAACGACAGAGGATGAGATGGTTGGATGGCATCACCGACTCAATGGACATGAGTTTGAGTAAGCTCCAGGGGTTGATGATGGACAGGGAGGCCTGGCGTGCTGCAGTCCATGGGGTTGCAAAGATTCGGACACGACTGAGCGACTGAACTGGATTGAACTGAACTGAAAAGTATTTGACTCACGAATATCAGAGAAAGGTATACAAGCGGACAGTAAGAGTAAATCTTTGCCCAGTAACGATATTGAGTACTCTTGCCTGGAAAATCCCATGAATGGAGGAGCCTGGTAGGCTGCAGTCCATGGGGTCCCTAGGAGTCAGACACAACTGAGTGACTTCACTTTCACTTTCATGCATTGGATAAGGAAATGCAACCCACTCCAGTGTTCTTGCCTGGAGAATCCCAGGAACAGGGGAGCCTGGTGGGCTGTTGTCTCTGGGGTCACACAGAGTCGGACACGACTGAAGTGATGTAGCAGCAGCAGCAGCAGCAGATAAATTGAGAATTAAATGTCACATTTTAGTTTAAAAAGAGGAAATTCTTGAATTTCTTTCCTGTTCTAGTACATGTTAGGATAAATGTCCAGAGACACCTTCACTCATTTATTCAACAAATACATTTTAAAAGGTACAAGGTAGGTCTAGAAATGAGAGATGTATCAGTAAAGAAAACAAACAAGAAATCTCTATCATCCGGAAACTTCTGATTTAACAGGGGAGACAATTACTATATTGACAAAATAGATAAGTAAATTGTATCCATGGGAAGGTGATAAATGCTATGCAGAATTCTGCTAGAATAAGAGACTCTTAGTGGGCTATCATTGGAAAGAGTGTTTTGCAATTTAAATAGATGGGGGGCTGGGGGCGGGGTAGAATCAACCAAAAAAGGAACAGTTAACAAGATTCTGAGGGAAGAAATCATCAGTCAAGCAGGTATTTGCAGGAAAAGCCCTGAAACAAAAACATCGTTGGCATGCCAGAGGAACAGAGAAGAGGCTGAGTGTGTTCCCAAAGACAAGGAAAGACAAAGGAGAAAAAATCGCAGGGGCCAGACCTGGGAGTCTTTGCTGGTCAGAGGAAGAGCTGTGGCTTGTACTCTGAAAGAAATGGGAAATCAGAGAAGGTAGTGCACATTTCTTTCAGAGTACAAGCCACAGCTCTTCCTCTGACCAGCAAAGACTCCCAGGATCTGGACACAGACTCGACCACAGTTACGCTGAATGGTGTGCAGAGATGCACTGTTGGGGCAAACAGAGACCAGTTAGGAGGTTAGGGGAATTCTGCAGGCGAGGATGGTGGCAGCTTAAATAGGGTGCTCACAGTGAAGGTGATAAGTTATGTCAAGATATTTGTGTCAAGGTTAAAAGGATTTCCAGATGGAGATGAGGGTTGGGTGAAAAAGTGATCTGTATTAAATCTGAAAAGAAATCTTAGATAACTTCTGTTATCAGATTTAATCTTCACAACACCATGTGATTGTATTCTTTTTATAAATAAGAAATCTAAGGTTGAGAGCACTTAAGAACTTTATCTCAGTCACAAAGCTAGTAAGTGTTATAGCTTAGATATGAATGCACATGTATTTAATTACAAGTTGGTCAAGAGGTGTTGTTCAAAATACCATTTGTTCCTTTGTCCATTCAACAAATGTAACATACATTTGTAACATGTAAGTGGCTGGATATTAAAATGAATAGGATTACAGGTCTTTTTAAAATTTGTTTCCACTTCGGACTCTTTTATATTGACCACAGAAGTTCAGGTCAGCGCAGTTCAGTCGTTCGGTCACGTCCGACTCTTTGTGACTCCATAGACTGTAGTATGCCAGGCTTCCCTGTCCGTCACCAACTCCAGGAGCTTGTTCAAACTGATGTCCATTGAGTCAGTGATGCCATACAACCATCTAATCCTCTTTCATCCCCTTCTCCTCAGGCCTACAACCTTTCCCAGCATCAGGGTATTTTCCAGTGAGTCAACTCTTTACATCAAGTGGCCAAAGATTGGAGTTTCAGCTTTAGCATCAGCCCTTCATCCCCAAGAAAAAGAAATGCATTAAAAAAAGCAAAATGGTTGTCTGAGGAGGCCTTACAAATAGCTGTGAAAAGAAGAGAAGCTGAAAGCAAACGAGAAAAGGAAAGATACACCCATTTGAATGCAGAGTTCCAAAGAATAGCAAGGAAAGATGAGAAAGCCTTCCTCAGCTATCAATGCAAAGAAATAAAGGAAAACAATAGAATGGGAAAGATGAGATCTATTCAAGAAAATTAGAGATACCAGGGGAATATTTCATGCAAAGATGGGCTCAATAAAGGACCTAACAGAAGCAGAAGATATTAAGAAGGGGTGGCAAGAATACACAGAAGAACTGTACAAAAAAGATCTTCACGACCCAGATAATCACGATGGTGTGATCACTCATCTAGAGCCAGACATCCTGGAATGTGAAGTCAGGCGGGCCTTAGGAAGCATCACTACGAAAAAAGCTAGTGAAGGTGATGGAATTCCAGTTGAGCTATTTCAAATCTTGAAAGATGATGCTATGAAAGTGCTGCACTCAATATGCCAGCAACATTGGAAAACTCAGCAGTGACCACAGGACTGGAAAAGTTCAGTTTTCATTCCAATCTCAAAGAAAAGCAATGCCAAAAATGCTCAAACTACTGCACAACTGCACTCATCTCACATGCTAGTAGACTAATGCTCAAAATTCTCCAAGCCAGGCTTCAGCAATACATGAACCGTGAACTTCCTGATGTTCAAGCTGGTTTTAGAAAAGGCAGAAAAACCAAAGATCAAATTGCCACCATCCACTGGATCATCGAAAAAGCAAGAGACTTCCTGAAAAAAACATTTATTTCTGCTTTATTGACTATGCCAAAGCCTTTGACTGTGTGGATCACAATAAACTGTGGAAAAGTCTGAAGGAGATGGGAATACCAGACCACCTAACCTGCCTCTTGAGAAATCTGTATGCAGGTCAGGAAGCAACAGTTAGAACTGGACATGGACCGACAGACTGGTTCCAAATAGGAAAAGGAGTACGTCAAGGCTGGTTATTGTCACCTTGCTTATTTAACTTCTATGCAGAGTGCATCATGAGAAATGCTGGGCTGGAAGAAGCACAAACTGGAGTCAAGATTGCTGGGAGAAATGTCAATCACCTCAGATATGCAGATGACTCCACCCTTATGGCAGAAAGTGAAGAACTGAAAAGCCTCTTGATGAAAGTGAAAGAGGAGAGTGAAAAAGTTGGCTTTAAGCTCAACATTCAGAAGACTAAGATCATGGCATGCGGTCCCATCACTTCATGGGAAATAGATGGGGAAACAGTGGAAACAGTGTCAGACTTTAGTTTTGGGGGCTCCAAAATCACTGCAGATGGTAATTGCAGCCATGAAATTAAAAGACACTTACTCCCTGGAAGGAAAGTTATGACCAACCTAGACAGCATATTAAAAATCAGAGATATTACTTAGTCAACAAAGTCCATCTAGTCAAGGCTATGATTTTTCCAGTAGTCATGTATAGATGTGAGTTGGACTATAAAGAAAGCTGAACACAGAAGAATTGATGCCTTTGAACTGTGGTGTTGGAGAAGACTCTTGAGAGTCCCTTGGACTGCAAGGAGATCCAACAAGTCCATCTTAAAGGAGAGCAGTCCTGGGTGTTCATTGGAAGGACTGATGTTGAAGCTGAAACTCCAATACTTTGGCCACCTGATGCAAAGAGCTGACTCTTTGAAAAGACCCTGATGCTGGGAAAGATTGAAGGCAGGAGAAGAAGGGGACGACAGAGGATGAGATGGTTGGATGGCATCACCGACTCAATGGACATGAATTTGGGTAAACTCTGGGAGTTTGTGATGGACAGGGAGGCCTGGCGTGATGTGGTCCATGGGACTGCAAAGAGTCAGACACGATTGAACAATTAAACTAAACTGAACTTCCAGTTGATATTCAGGACTAATTTCCTTTAGGATTGACTGGTTTGATCTCCTTGCAGTCCAAGGGACTCTCAAGAGTCTTTTCCAACACCACAGTTCAAAAGCATCAATTCTTCGTTGCTCATCTTTCTTTTTAGTCCAACTCTCAGAATCATGCATGATTGGCACTTAAATCCATCCATCCTTCTAATTCACCCATTTAATCCATTGGTTTAATTACTCAATAACCCATTTGCTCATTCTACAAATATTCATTAATTTCCATAGATATTCTCACATCCTCATCAATGGCTGGGTCCTAAGATATGGAGGCCAAGTCAGAAATAAGGATATGAGTTCCTTATATAGAGTAAATGCCTATGGGGGAAAAATGGGGAGACAGCCAGAGGGCTTCATAAGCTGTCCAAGCACAATGCAAGGTGGACTCTGAAGGAAAGTTTGGCCAGGCCTTTGGGGAGTCCTAGAGCCAGTACTCTTGCCTGGAAAATCCCATGGACAGAGGAGCCTGAGGGGCTGCAGTCCATGGGATCGCAAAGAGTCAGATACAACTGAACAACTACACTTTCACTTTTTACTCTTATGCATTGGAGAAGGAAATGGCAGCCCACTCCAGTGTTCTTGCCTGGACAATCCCAGGGATGGGGGAGCCTGGTGGGCTGCCATCTATGGGGTTGCACAGAGTCGGACACGACTGAAGCAAGTTAGCAGCAGCCGCAGCAGCAGAGCCGGTGGATTCTGGAATCTCCCAGGATCAAAGGCCTTCCAGTCCCTGACACCCACTCTCTAGCCCAGAGCAGCCGGTGGGTTTCAGAACCTTCAGATGGAGTCAGGGGCCAGTGAGGTTCCCCCAGTCCAGGAGCTAGAAAGAACACTGCCACAGCTGCCAGGGGAGACAGAGGGCCAGAGTGTAACATTATTCTGCCTTTTTTAAGTATCTGCCACCCCTGGAAGAATCCATACACTCTTGAGAAATATCATATCATGTGCCTGCACATTCCTACTTGCAATGAAGAGGGAAAAGCATTACTGTTTAGGAACTGGATGAATAAACTGAGATATTGTTGAGTGGTGTGAGTAATCAATATTCATCTTAGAGATGATGTAGCCAGAATCCACTTCATAGTCTGGTTTCCAAACTAAAAGTTGTAACCAAGATTAGTAGGCTTAAAAATAGCAGTAAATTGGAAACTCTTATCCTGAGTAAAATAAAACAATCACTGTGTAATTTTTAGCTCAGTAGTTAGAGGTGCCACAACTTTGATACTGCTATGTAAAGTCAGTACACCTAACCCAGCGCTGAGGATTGTTCTTTAGCCAATAATTTTATCATGTGAGCAGCAGGACAATAAAGGCGCACACAGAAGCCTAGATTTTCTCACGTATTGTAGAACAGTCTTTGTAATGTATTGCAATTAGAGCATGCTAGAGGAGTCTACTAAGTATAGTGGGGGTCTCAGTAGAAAAATAATGTGTTTTAAATGACATTTCAGTGAATACAGGTGGTGAATACGATGACTATAGATGTGCTTCTGGAACATTTACCAGATGCCAACATGACTTTTAAGTTTGTTCCCATTCATCTAGCTGGGGCCCAATTTCGGTCAATAGAAAAGAAGGCGGCAGCAGCAGGAGAGTGATTAAATAAAGGAATCAAACATTTTCTAAGTCATCTCTAGGTGATGTAATCTAGTCTCCTGCCGAATGGGTGATGTGGGATAGTGATGCCAAATCCACCACTCCAGCTGCGCCTTCTCAGCCCGCCCCGCCCCCAGTCTGCCCCCCATTAGCTTCCCTGCCCCTGAACTGCGATGTTCTGTCTTACATGTGTGTGCCTGCTAAGTCACTTCAGTCGTATCCAACTCTGTGTGACCCTATGGACTGTAGCCCGCCAGGCTCTTCTGTCCATGGGATTCTCCAGGCGAGAATACTGGAGTGGGTTACCTTGCCCTTCTCTGGGGGCTTTTCCCTACCCAGGGACTCAACCCATCTTTCTTACCTCTCCTGCACTGGCAGGCAGGTTCTTTACCACTAGCGCCCCCCGGCAAGCCCTTGTCTTAACACAATAACTGCCAAAGAGGAGACCCATCTTTTAAACAGACGAACAAATAAGGTAGTTGTAATGGACAGTGTTTGCAATAACAATGATTCTAGGAATACAACGCTTCGTCCTGTATCTCCTAAAGTTAACTGTTTGCATCTTCTTGTGTGTGTTTTTTAAAAATTTTATATATTTTAAAAATTTTATTGGAGTGTAGTTGCTTTACAGTGTTATGCTAGTTTCTGTTGAACGGCAAAGTGATCGGCTATATGCACATGTATATCCCTTCTTTGTTGGATTTCCTTCCCATTTAGGCTACCACAGAGCGTTGAGTATCAGTGGAATTCTCTGAGCTGTACAGCACCTTCTCATTAGCTATTTTGTACACAGTAGTGGATATGTGTCAATCCCAGCCTCCCAATCCATTCTACCCCAACCCCACCTTGGGGTCCATGCATTCATTCCCTATGTCTGTGTCTCTATTTCTGCTTTGCGAATAAGACCATCTGTACAGTCTTTCTGCTGCTGCTTTCTGCTTTCTGCTGCTGTCTCTTCAGTCTGTCCAACTCTGTGTGACCCCATAGACGGCAGCCCACCAGGATCCCCCATCCCTGGGATTCTCCAGGCAAGAACACTGGAGTAGGTTGCCATTTCCTTCTCCAATGCATGAAAGTGAAAATTGAAAGTGAAGTCACTCAGTCATGTCAGACTCTTCGCGACCCCATGGACTGCAGCCTACCAGGCTCCTTTGTCCATGGGATTTTTCAGGCAAGAGTACTGGAGTGGGTCGCCATTGCCTTCTCCATACAATCTTTCCAAATTCCACATATGTGTGTTCAGTAATTGATTTTTTTTTCTCTTTCTGACTTATTTCATGTTAGATGTAGGCTAGCCCCTCTCTCATTGGGTCAGATTGAAGTCACGTGGCCTTGGCATGAACAAACTGGGTTCTCATCTTCACACATGAAGCCCCCACTCACTGGGGGGGAGCAAGGGTATGCCAGAGGTACATTTGCACACCACAGTTTACAGGGGCTGTGGACCTGTCACAACTAATGGATAGTTCACTCCAGTAATCTGTTAAAAAAAAATCTTTGATGTTATACAACTGTTTTAATTGGACAGAATGTTCATAAATGAATTACTGTCCATGGTCAACACTAAGTTTTTCAAACTTGGAGAGCATTTCTCGGGAGAATTGATTTAATTAATGAAGAAGGGATAGGTTGCTTGGAGTATTTGAAACAAATATTAATTTGCGAAGATGCACGTATGCTCATCTGGACCGCCAAAACACTTGCTCAAAAAATGAAATTATCATTTACATAATTTCTTAATTCTCAAAAGGAGGGAAGAGAAGATAACAATTACCTGCGTGGAAATATCTTATTAGTGCTTTCACCCAGGTCTTACCCATTTCACTTGGAATGGACACTACAGGAACCGCGCTTACATGCTGCTACTAAGTCACTTCAGTCGCGTCCAACTCTGTGCGACCCCACAAGCCCTGAGTAAAAGGGGAGGATCCTGGCATTATTTTTGTTTTCTCAAAAGGGAGGCTAAGATTATGTAAAGCAATTAAACATGCTGATTCTAAGTAGATGTCAATTTCTAATATGTAAATGGAATGTTTCCAAGAAAAGTCTGTTTTGAGAAAATGGAATTCATTTCTGTGGCCCTGGCTCGTCTTTAAGCGGATGAAATCATAACAGAAATAAGATCACTATTGAATTTAAAAGACGGGCATGCGGCTCAGTGGTCCACAATCTGTCACGCTTTCATGGATGCATGAGATGAGCTGAGTTATCACTGTGTACCCTGAATCCCACAGAGGCGGTTAGCAGCCCCCCACAGAGGAAGCCCAGAGCAGCACCACTGACAGGGGACGGGTAGGGGGAACCCTCTACATCCCACAGACCTGCAGACACGGAACCGGCCAGAGTGCAGCTCCAGCCTCAGGCCTGGCTTCTCAAAACACTGGCTTTTCTCTTCTCGCAGAGCATTGTACTGCAGCTGTCAGATGTCTCTGCCTGATTTTAATCCTATTGCTGTGGAGAATCCCAGGGACAGGGGAGCCTGGTGGGCTGCTGTCTATGGGGTCGCACAGAGTCGGACACGACTGAAGCGACTTAGCAGCAGCAGCAGCAGCCTGTCAATCAAGCACAGCACCCGGGTTCTGGGAAACCAAGGAGGCTTGCATTTAGCAAAGGATGCTGGTCAGTTATGGCTTGGTTCTGATTCGTTCCAGGGTAGATGGTTCTTTTCGGCTTTGAATGTGCTTTAACGACTCAGGGTCCAGAATACAATCAAAGGATAAGAAATAAAAGAATGGAGGGAAGAGGGGATGGTCTGCAAGGCAGGAAGGAGCCCCGACTCAACACAGACAGGAGGGCCTGGTTCTCTGAGGGTGTGTGGTGTGGCCAAGGCCCCTTGGTTCCTGGGATGCATGGAGCGTAAAGACTTGGTGTTCACATTTAAGATGCAGGGAGATTCTTTCATATGCAGAGAACTCAGCATGGGGTGGCTGCTCTGGCTAGTCTTCCCGATGATGCTGGGACTGAAGGCCCCTTGCTGGGACCCACTCATGACACGCCTGTGGCAGGTGGAGGGCTCATCAGGACAGTGTGGTCTTGGGGAGCTTTTGCTCAGAGACCCCAACTCCATACTCTCCCAACTCCTGCAGTAGGCCCCCAACTCCATGCCCTTCACTGCCTTTTACCCAGAAACATGCGTTAAGTGTTTCAAGCTCACTCAAACCCCAGCTAGATGTACTAAACCTCCACTTCAATGATGAAAACCATGTCTCTGCAACATTGCTTTATTTAAATAATATTTTGAAAGACGCCCTATGGGAACCATTTTTCGCTCCCAAGGACCCATTTTTATGTATTAACATGAACTCACCATCCAGTGCAGTGATCTGTTTCAATATCAAAGTAGAGTTTTAATTCTATAATACCGTGAAAATTTTACTTTATGAGTAAACTTTATATAGACTGAAAGAGCTGGGTCAGGCTAACATGGAAAAGCTCTGCACAGGAAGCGTGTGAGGGAGTTTGTATTTTTATAAATGAAAGTCATTCTGCTTCTCTTATAAATTAAGTACAGGAAAATAGAAAATACAAAAACATTATTTTGAACTATATAATGCTACAAAACACAGAAACTACTGTTAATAGTATATGTCCCATAGAGAGGGCTTCCCTGACAGCTCAGTTGGTAAAGAATCCGCCTGCAATGCAGGAGATCCCAGTTTGATTCCCTGGGTCGGGAAGATCCTCTGGAGAAGGAAAAGGCTACACACTCCAGTATTCTTGGGCTTCCCTTGTGTCTCAGCTGGTAAAGAATCTTCCCGCAAAGCGGAAGACCTGGGTTAGGTCCCTGGGTTGGGAAGATCCTCTGGAGAAGGAAAAGGCTACCCACTCCATATTCTGGCACGGAGAATTCCAAGGACTACAATCCATGGGGTCACAAAGAGTCAGACATGACTGAGCGGCTTTCACTTTCTTTCCATACAAGAATTTCTTAATTCCATGTATAGTATGCTCTAGTTGTGTGTGTATGTAGCTTACATATACTGTCAAATTGCTGGTAAATAAACCAGCTAGCTTTACCTCTCACCAGCGTGAATGAATCCATGTTATTACACTGAACTTTTATCGTGTGTGTGTGTGTGTTATCAATGTGTTCTGCTTTGATAAGCAAACATGTGTTTCTCTGATTTTTAGGGAAAGTGAGCATGTGTATTAACCAGTCCTGCTTTTGTGAATCATCTGTTCATACCCTTTGCCCATTTTTTGAGGCCATATTGATTTTCATACAATGTTTCATAAGCTCTTTATATGTCTATTAATTTTTATCTGCTTTAATTTTATTTTATTAAAAGTTCATGTTTTTATAAATTCCACTTTTAAATAATCTCATTTATTATTTCTATAACACATCTATAGCTTCTAAGCCTATATGCTAGAAAGTACTTTTTAAATCTGCTTTAATTTGATTGATTTAATTTTGGCCACCTTATGTGAAGAGTTGACTCATTGGAAAAGACTCTGATGCTGGGAGGGATTGGGGGCAGGAGGAGAAGGGGACGACAGAGGATGAGATGGCTGGATGGCATCACCGACTCAATGGACGTGAGTTTGAGTGAACTCCAGGAGTTGGTGATGGACAGGGAAGCCTGGCGTGCTGCAATTCATGGGGTCGCAAAGAGTCGGACATGATTGAACAACTGAACTGAACTGAATTTTATTAAAAGTTCATGTTTCTATAAAACCCATTTTTACATAATCTCATGTTATTTCTTTAACACATCTATAGCTTCTAAGCCTATATGCTGACTGGCTGGCTGGCTAAGTCGCGTCAGTCGTGTCCAACTCTGTGCAACCCCATAGACGGCAGCCCACCAGGCTCCTCCGTTCCTGGGATTCTCCAGGCAAAAACACTGGAGTGGGTTGCCATTTCCTTCTCCAATGCATGAAAGTGAAAAGTGAAAGTGAAGTCGCTCAGTCGTGTCCGACTCTTAGAGACCCCATGGACTGCAGCATGCCATACTCCTCTGTCCACGGGATTTCCCAGGCAAGAGTACTGGAGTGGGGTGCCATCACCTTCTCTAGCCTATATGCTAGAAAGTACTTATTATATAGTCAGTGTCTTCTGACCCAAGCAGTTGTGAAAATCCTCAGGCAAACCTGCAAAGGACTAACAGTGTGTTTTATGTCAGGTCCAGTCCACTGTATAATGGCTTTTATGACCTCACTGAACTGGCATCTGGGTTTGTGACCCTTGATTGTCTCCCCACATCCAACTATCAACCTGATCTCACTTCTTGTCTTAATACCCTAACATTCCTAGGTCAGACTTGTCTGGACTTGGGGCAGGCATTTGTTTTCCTGATCGGTTCCTGTGAAAAGTTATGGTAAGTTAAGATGACTTTCTTGAACCTGTGACAGGTGTTTTTAGCGAATTTCAGAGTCATTCCCAGGGAAATAGACACCGCTTGTTGTTGTTTAGTTGCCAGTCATGTCCAACTCTTTGCCACTCAGGGACTGCAACCCACCAAGCTCCTCTGTCCTTGGGATTTCCCAGGCAAGAATACTGGAGTGGGTTGCCATTTCCTCTTCCAGGGGGTATTCCTGACCCAGGGATTGAACCCATGTCTCCTGCATCTCCTGCTTGGCAGGTGAAGTCTTTACCCTTGAGACTCCTGGGAAGCCCTATAAACATGGTGTGCAAGCGAAATATTTATTGTTGCATTGTTTTCACTTCAGTTGTCAAAACACCCCACCTGCCTGCTGATACATCATCTCATTGAGTTTCCAGTTAGCACAGCTCATGTTCTGAGTTCCACCCACAGTTTATATCATTTATTTTCCAGTAAGTTTCCCGTCTCTCTTCGTTGGGTTTTAGTCGTATCACAGCAAACCCACCCACATTGTCCCATGGGTTGCAATACCTTTTGTTGGTTTCAAATGATTTGCTTTCAGTATTAATGGAATTGTGTGATGAAAAAAAGGCCCTCTTGAGATTCTGCCTTTAACTTCATTCTGAATTTTGTCTTTCAGAGAAAACCAGAATGTTTGGGGGCCTTTCCCCATTAATTCTTACTTTTGGTTTGAAAAGAATGTTAATTGGTGCTTGAAGCAATGAGACCCTCATACCATGGAAGGCAAAACTGGAATGGTCCAGTGGTTGGCCATGTAGCCTGGGAGAACCACAATATTTGTTCTGTTTGTTTCTTTGTAGAATGCATGCGCTGGGGTGAAAGCACATGGGTGGAGTGGGCAGAGTACGGTTGGATCTAAGTCTTTTGCTGGTGGAAGCCTCTGTGTCTACAAGGCGTGTCCAAAAGAGGATACGATGTGAAATTTTGGGCTCCTCTTACAGATTTTCTAGAGTCTTGTATTTTTTACATGTTGGTATTCTTAAAAAATGCTGCATTTGCAGCAAAACAGAACCAAAGCACCTCTATGAGAAATTTGAAATAAATTCAGAATGCTGATACTGTTCTTACTTAGGAAATCCTTGATAAATCCAAAAGATGCTATTGGATTTCATCCGTGTGCCTTTCCCAGCCTCCCTGTTGGCGGAAAGGCAGTCTGAAGACTTTAATGTAAATTAACACTATGGAACAGTGAGGGTTGCTTTACATTTTAAATGAAGAAAATGAACATCAATCATATTTCATTGCTTGGCTATCTCGTATTTTCTTGCACTTTTGGTGGGAATGTAAATTGATACAGTCACTATGGAGAGCAGAATGGTGATTCCTTAAAAAACTAGGAATAGAACTACCATGTGATCTGATAATATTTTGGAATCTTAATAGTTTTCTTTTTGGAGAAGTGAGAATTTGAGGTGAACTTTTCCTTTTTTTTTTTTTCTCAATCCCTGCTAATGTCCTTTGTTAAATATTAAGATAAATAAACAAAACTTTAGCTGGGAAAAATATCCATGATATCCTTTTCCTAATATTCTGGCCAAAGATATCATTGAGTTATTACACAAGGCAGCAGCATCCACACTGGTGACAATAATGTGCAGTGGAAGAGAAGATTGTTTATGCTTGTCAAATATGATGAGTTCTGATCTGATTTATCATTCATTTACTTAGTTTTTCTTTTATTTAGAAATATAGAGAGCTCAGTATCTTTCTTTAAGTAAGAAGATTTTAAGTTCCTAGTAAGAATCTGATGAATACAGTTTTAAGAGGAATTACTTATGAGCAAAGATCTCTCTGTAGATAACTTTAATGTGCTTGAGTAGATTTGTACCATGGAATCTGACATAAATTAATGCAGGGTGTGTGTGTGTGTGTGTGTGTGTGTGTGTGTGTGTGTATGTGAAAACCATTTGCTGATTTGTTTCTTTTTTAAGCCACAGTAACATTTTATGTCATGACATCACCACTTAGACCTTAATATGTAGCAGGTGATAAAATTCATTGATTGAAATGCTCTACTTTAAGATATTTTTCATTTATGAAGATGTTACCATTTTTAAATTGAGATAGTGGATTTACATTCTTTGCTTACATATCTTTATCTTTTATGTAGACTTGAAATACACCATGTTTAGCTGGAGAATATATATATTATGTTTTCATTGTATAGGTTTTTGTTTGTTTGCTTTATAGTTTAGTTGCTCTGAACCATTGTCATCAGATAGAAGTGCTTATGCATTTACTTCTCTTTTGTGAAATAAGCTCTGTATGCATCATTGAAGAGTTTCCAAGTCAGAATGTGCAACAGCTATAGAAATTCTTGAATAAAATGAGAAAGCCTCAATTTTTCCCATTTTGTCTATGACATTATCAAAGGTTTGGGATGGATCAGTTGGGGAAGAGGATGGTCAATTTGAATTGAAGCCCAAAAAGTATGAAATGAGAAACTGGCTGCAAGAATGAGTGATCTATGCAATATCACTCTTGAACGTCTTTACCAGGAATCCAAATTATTTCGTGTTATAACTTTTTTAAAGCAGAAAATGTACATCTTTTATTCAAACATCAAAATTGCTTTTTGAAAGAGAACAATCCTTGAATATTGAATAAGTGGAAATTAGTAGCAAGGTTAGTGATGTTATCCAGAATAATTCTAAGTAGTGGTGGAAATTCTACAAATTGTGTGCTAGCCCACACAAAACTTGTAGTCTGGTGAACCACCAATTTTGTTTCAAATGATAACATATCCCTGTGTGATACAGAAATCCCTAAGCCCAGAGAAATCAGTGGATACACTTTTTGAATATGTTCCTATTTGAAGTAGAAACTCCTGTCACCGAAATATAAATGTTTGAAAGCATGAATTCAAACTGGAAGGTTTCCAAAAAGAGCATATTCATCTTCTTATCATATTGAAATATGAGAAAGGTAAGATTTAAACATCATTCTTGGGGCAGAAGGCTCAGGGGTGTTGTTTGCTTTTTATTATCATCAGACTCTGTCTTTTAATTACACATACAGATAGAATGCAACATGCTCTGCGGTCTTACCCATCTCCCACAGCGCACTAAGCAGGGTCTTGTTCTGACACAAGCAAGTACCTCTTGATGCTTCACACTGGGGAGAAAAAACAGGCTCCAGAGGGCACGTCTGGTGGATGAGGAAGACATTGAATGACCCACATCAAACACATAAAATATGAGTACAAATAGTGACAAGTGTCAAGAAGACCATCAGCTCAGACCTTGCTATTGATTAGCCAGATGTCAAGAGGAGAAGAGCTGGTCACACACTGAAGAGGCCAAGGAATTAAACTATTAAACTCTAAGGGTGAGTTTTGGTCTCAGTCCACAGCAAAACTGTCATTTTCTGTATTTTTTCATGATCTGTCTTCATACTTGTTTTAGCCCCACCTTAGCCATCCTGGAAACACCATTTTCAGGTTCATCTTCTTTCCTGGATTTTGGGGTCAAGTTCCTGGCAGACCTTGCCTTGCTGATTACTAGTAAGAAGCTCAGACCTCATCAGCACGTGGTCTGAGAAAACTTCAAAGTGCAGATGCCCTGCTCTGCTTCAAATAAATGGCCCCTCCTCAGTCTTTCATAGACCTGCTCTGGGGACAGGCATGACAATACAAATGCTTAAATCTGTTCACTGTTCCCCCATTGATGGAGCAATGGATTGAGGGGTAGGTCATCTGTTACCTTGATGGAGTCTAAGCTCAGCTCACATACATTTTCCCATTTGGATCTGAAAATACGGTGAGAGTAGAAAGGAGAAAAAACAAAACAAAGCAGATGCAGCGGTGGGGGGCAGAATTTTTGACTAGAGATTTGGGCCAAGGGCAAGTTTATAGCATTTGCTCAATTTTAACCCAGGAGTTCCAAACTTTAGCTACACACTGAAAAATCTACAGTACCTGCATTCTACCCCAGACCAACTAAGTCAGAGTATCTATTAAGGCTGCATGCATTCTTCACAGAGATAGATGATATCACAATTTGAAATTAAGACTTAGAGACACTCTCCCCGGGGGGACATATCTGAATTAAAAGAACATTGTTAGGACGTGGTGACATTTACCAAGTTGAGAATTGGGGATTGATAATATTTTGAGAGATTTCATTGGAATGGTTAGCCCAACCTAGGAAGAATGAACTGGAGACAAGAATGGTAGCCTTCTGATGGATGGTTTCCAGTTGGCTCAGAGGTAAAGAATTTGCCTAACAGTGCAGAAGATGCAAGAGACATGGGTTCAATCCCTGGGTTGGGAGGATCCCCCAGAGAAGGAAATGGCAAGCCACTCCAGTATTCTTGCTTGGGAAATCCCATAGACAGAGGGGCCTGGCAGGGTACAGTTCCTGGGATCGCAAAAGAGTAGCATGCAGCTTACTGTTTACAAACAGTAAATAGTGAAGCGGAAGCAGAGAAACATTTTGTGGAGCTCCTTTTTAATGCACTAAAACCTGAAGATGTGAACATTAGAAGAGAGGAGTATGGAGGGGAGAACTCTAAGTTGATGGCTATTTCCTCTAGAGGACCTGGAGTACCCACTATGCCATCCTTCAAAATGAAGCCCTCTGTCTCCGGTTCACTAAAGGAAAGACATGGAAATGGATTCGGTTAGACATAAAATGTACATAGGATACAGACTGGGACACAGATTTAGAAATTAGGAGATATTAGTCATTATTTTTGTAAAAAGATGGTAATTAAAGCTCTAGAAGGTGCTCAGTTCAGTCCAGTCGCTCAGTCGTGTACGACTCTTTGCAACCCCATGAATCACAGCACGCCAAGCCTCCCTGTCCACCACCAACTCCCGGAGTTCACTCAAACTCACATCCATTGAGTCAGTGATGCCATCCAGCCATCTCATCCTCTGTCATCCCCTTCTCCTGCCCCTAGTCCCTCCCAGCATCAGGGTCTTTTCCAATGAGTCAATCCTTCTCATGAGGTTGCCAAAGTATTGGAGTTTTAGCTTTAGCATCAGTCCTTCCAAAGAACACCCAAGACTGATCTCCTTTAGAATGGACTGGTTGGACCTCCTTGCAGTCCAAGGGACTCTCAAGAGTCTTCTCCAACCACAGTTCCAAAGCATCAATTCTTCGGCACTCAACTTTCTCCACAGTCCAACTCTCACATCCATACATGACCACTGGAAAAACCATAGCCTTGACTAGACAGACCCTTGTTGGCAAAGTAATATTTCTGCTTTTTAATATGCTGTCTAGGTTGGTCATAACTTTCCTTCCAAGGATTAAGCGTCTTTTAATTTCATGGCTGCAGTCACCATCTGCAGTGATTTTGGAGCCCCCAAAAATAAAGTCTGACACTGATTCCCCATCTAGTCCCATGAAGTGATGGGACCAGATGCCATGATCTTAGTTTTCTGAATGTTGAGCTTTAAGCCAAGTTTTTCACTCTCCTCTTTCACTTTCACCAAGAGGCTTTTTAATTCCTCTTCACTTTCTGCCATAAGGGTGGCTGCTGCTGCTGTTGCTGATGCTAAGTCGCTTCAGTCGTGTCCGACTCTGTGCGACCCCATAGACGGCAGCCCACCAGGCTCCCCCGTCCCTGGGATTCTCCAGGCAAGAACACTGGAGTGGGTTGCCATTTCCTTCTCCAATGTATGAAAGTGAAAAGTCAAAGTGAAGTCGCACAGTCATATCCGACCCTCAGCGACCCCATGGACTGCAGCCCACCAGGCTCCTCCATCCATGGGATTTTCCAGGCAAGAGTACTGGAGTGGGGTGCCATTGCCTTCTCCGCCATAAGGGTGGTGTCATCTGCATATATGAGGTTATTCTTGAAGATGCTAGAATCAGTTAATTTCCACATAAAGATGGAAGAATAAAGACTCTATGGTTACGATGCAAGGGAACACCAATATTTAAGTGAAGGGCAGAGGCAGAGAATTAAAATAGAACCTTATATGGCTAATATCTTGGGTTACTGAAATCTTGTGATTTAAGCACTCGGAAAAAAATGATTCAATCCCATAAGAAAAAAAGAAGGGAAAGGTTTTGATTTTAAAATGACTTCATGGCTAACTCAAAATTATACTGGCTTACTTTCTTTGTGTTCTCATATGTGGATGACCAAAGAGAGAACTCCCAGTGTGACTGCACTTTTCTTCTCCATGAGTAATCAAATCTCTACAGTGATTAAACATCTTCATGACATATGTGTTTCTCTGAGCTTTAGCGTAAAGAACATAAGCTGATTTATAAAGCCTCCTCGCAACCACAACCCAGAACCAACTGTTAGTAACACTGGAGTGAAAGCCAGAATATAAGCATTCTCAAAACCAGATCTCTCCCCAGTGAAGTTTGAAATTCTCCAGGAGCCCAGGACTTGACATGCTGGGGCAAGGACGAGGGGTGGTGTGGGAGGTCCCCAATGATGAGCTGTTTCTTTGATGATTTATTGTAAAAATTGAGGGCAGTAAACAGTTCTCTGTGACAGTTTCTCCAAACTGGTTAGTTATCGGAGACTCCTATCTTTACAAGAATGATCTTTGAAAATATATTTTAATTATCGATTAAAACTCCTACGACATTCACTCATTCACTGAATAAATATTCTAACATTCCTTGCATGTACCTGAGCAGCACAGGGTTCCAAGCAATTGTTTGTCTTTCCTCTAAGCCTTTACTCCTCCACGGTTTCCACGTAGATATTTCATCCTGCTGCACAGTTTGTAGAAGAAACCCACTTCCTGACTCAGTTATTCACTTTGAGAGCATCAGGCTCCCAAGTGATTTGCAGGGTTTGCAGCAAAGCTATGGCTAAAGGCAGAGGACAGTTTTACATGGCTGGTCCGTGACAGTCAAAGGAGGTATCCGTCCCCTGATGCCCCATGAAGGCCAAGGAATGTGGACAACACTGAGTTTCCTCAGATGGGTCCCAGTTTCTCTGGACTAGCAGAGCAGCAGAGATGCCACACTTTTCTGATGTATGCACCAAGATGGTACAGTTTTTTTCTTTTAATATTGAATCAGAGAGGTATTTGGTGAGTTCTCTTGTTGCCCCATAGCAGATTTACCTGCTTTATGACTGAGAGCATTTGGCTCTGCATTTGGAAATGGTCTTATTACATCTGATTTTCAGGCTGACCTGTCTCTTGAGCTTGTGCACCATAGAAATGAAAGCCTCTCAAATGGCGTTTATGTGCCAGTCTGTTGAATATAAAAGGCGTACCACAAAGGCATCTGTTTCATTCAACGGGGGTTCTGCTTTCCCTGAAAGAATCACAGAATCAGTTCTGACGATTTCATGGTTATATAATGTCTTAAAGAAGTGCCTTTTCTGCTGAAATGGAAGCTTGACTACAATGTTTCGGGGTGCACGTCTGTTCACACATACATCTGTGTACATTTGTGCACGCATGCATACAGGTGTGTGTGAGAAAGTAAGCCGCCACCTGCTTTGCTGTGTGTTTAAGCTTTTAATAACACTCTACATCTGATCAGTCAGTTCTCTGCACTCCTGGTAATGGGTTGTCATTCACGCTCTAGCGCCTGTAACCCAAAGGAGGGAGGCTCCGGTAAAACCCTGTTAGGCTGGATGTTGCTGTCTTTCCTTCTAGCTGTCCTCTGAACTGATATGTGTTGTGCACTCTCCCCAACCCCGTGAATATTTCAAAAGTCTTAAAGCTTGTGTACCCTTTGACCCAGCAGTCCCAAATCCAAAGACATGCCTAGAAAAATCACTAGGGACATGTGCAAAGATTGGATAACAGGGATCTTTTGCATAAATACCTTCCTATAGAGAATTGGTTACATAAACTATAGTTTGTTTCATTTGAATACTGGATTTACTTTTAAAATGATTAAACATGAGAACATAGGACACAAATAAAAAGAGATGTAAACAAGGTGGGTACTCATGCTGTCTTCTAGAAAAGGAACACACTGGCCCGCCAATATCAGAGGCCTGCACTGGTCAATCAGCTACTAAACCGCTTTGGTTATGGCAGCGCTTCATAACAGCTGGAAGAAGTGAAGTTGCTCAGTCCTGTCCGACTCTTTGTGACTCCATGGACTGTAGCCTACCAGGCTCCTCTGTCCATGGGGTTTTCCAGGCAAGAGCACTGGAGTGGGTTGCCCTTTCTTTCTCCAGAGGCTCTTCCCCACCCAGGGATTGAACTCTGGTCTCCCGAATTATAGGAAGACACTTTACCTCCTGAGCCACCAGGGAAGTCTTAACAACTATAAACAAGCTAATGATCAAGGACGCATATTGCAGATTCATTTACTTTATGTATCTCTAACATTGCCAAAGCTTTTGATTTGAGTGGAAGGTGGGGATGGAACTCCATCTTCTTGTTAATCTTTTTTGCAAAAATTTTAGCGTATTAGTTTGTCTATTACTTTAAATTTGGGGGGTTTTGTAGCAGAGTGATGACATACAGGATTTTAAAGAATTATGAGTGCAGAGCCATATTAAGCTTAGCATTTTCCTCCAATATTTAGAGTTACTTTGTTTACACATCTTTGAACGGGGACTGTCCTTCCCACCCTCCCACTCTAGAAGGAAATGGCAACCCACTCCAGTATTCTTGCCTGGAGAATCCTCATGAACAGAGGAGCCTGGTGGGCTATAGAAGAGTCAGACATGACTGAAGTGACTCAGCACACAGAACTAAACTCCCAATACGTGGAAGATGTCAGCATTTTCTGTCCCAAATTAAAGGAACCAGAGAAGCTCTTCAGGAAGATTACCTGAGGCCGCATTAAAGGAACCACAGAAATTCATCAGATTGCCTGAGAGCAGATTAATGTAAAGCAGGCGGCTCTGTGTGTGTGTGGGGGTGCTTACCCACTCAGTCGTGTCTGACTCTTTGCGACACCGTGGACTGTAGCCCACCAGGCTCCTCTGTCCGTGGAATTTCCCAGGCAAGAATACTGGAGTGGGCCATTTCCTTCTCTAGGGGATCTTCCTGACCCAGGAATCGATCCTGTTTCTCTTGTGTCTCCTCCACTGCCAGGCGGATTCTTCACACTGTGCCACCTAGGAAGCCCTGCACACACCCTAATTTCAGCAACCCCACTGTTGAACCGTTTACTATAAAACTTCTCACCAAATCCTCCCAGGTTGGGACACACAATTTTTGTGTCCCTCTTTTCATGGCAAAGCAACAAAGCTATTTTTTTTTTCTTCTACTTCAACCAAAACGCTGTCCCTGAGTTTCAATTCAGCAATGGTACACAGAGGCTAAGCTTTTGGCATCAGTAGAATTTTGTGCAATTTCATGATATCTCTTTCTTAATGTCCTCGCTGTTAAATGGGGATTGTATCTGTCCTTGTAAGGTCGCTGGCAGAAAAACCCATGCCTGTCTCCCAGCAGTCACCTATGGGATGCTAACTGCTAGCAGAATGCTGCTATCACAGCTGTGATAGTTCCCTGATGCTCTGGGGCCTCAACACTTCCCAAACTCCTGTGAGATCAGTCTGCATGGTGAGAGCAGAGCAGCTGGGCTGCTCTTCCAGCCCTGAGCTCTCCTCCTCCACGGACCACTGTGCAGACTCATGGGGTCTTTCTCAACCTCCATCTGCTACCTGACCAAATTCAAGCACCTAGTTAAAAGCTCAACAAGTTATAAACTGATAAAATGTTAAAATTTAAAAGCAGTCTTTGATGTCATTGAATCCAGCATCTTCATTTCGCAGAGAAGGAAACTGAGGTCCAGACATTGGCTATGGTTTTCCAAAATTCACTTAATGTGGCTTCAAAACTCCAGTTCCAGGGTTTTCAGTTATTAACCAGAGGAAGGTCTGCAAGTTTCCGTGTTGAAGTAGTGAGCCAAGGTCTTCTCTCTGCTTCTCCCTCTTGCTCTCAGAGCCAGAGGTTTCCAAAAGCTTCTTTATTTTACAGAAGAATTTCTGTAAGTGATTGTCCAGGGGTAGGAAGAGGGGTGAGGGTGAAGAGAGGGTTGTAGGGTGACAAATTCATTGAAAATAAATCACGAAAATGAAGTCCTCTTCAGAAGATCAAGCCTTCTGCCTTCAGAAGGCTTCTAGGGATGAGTCAGCAAGAAATTTGCTAGAGAAGTGTTAACATTAAACCCTTGTTCACAAGAGGCCGTTTATTCATATTAATGCTTCTCTCTCTCTCAAAGCTGGCATTGCTGTACATTACTCTTACCACTACTTTTCAGGCTGTTTGCAGGGGTGTTATCTATTTAGTAAAAAAGGACATTGAAAATTAGGAAGGTGAATAATGGGATTTCAAGTTTAGATTATTTTTTATCTTTCCTTAGTAGTGAAGAAAAGAGTCTCAGAAGCCAAGAGTCTGAAAAGCAGATGGTAGAGCTGATATCTGGACATTGCAAGACATGCTTGATGTGATTTCGTCTTGGTCGAGGGCTTAGAGGCCTCCCTGTGCCCCCATTTCTTGTGTAGTTCTTTGAAATGTGGAGTATATGTGAGTCAGATTTAGGTCGTAACATAAAATCTGGTTTTACAAACCAGATGATTTACATGATTTACAAAATTGTCTCCTCAAACTAATTGATAGCACACAAGATCTCAGTGTACTATCAAACTAGGAAGTCAGCAACAAAAGAATATACGGGAAACATAGACGTGAGGAGACACATCAAAGAACCAAGCAGCATCGTCTTTCAGAAATGAGAGCACCTGACCTCTAGGTCCCAGGACTAGACAATCCCTGACTAGCAGTCTTCTAGTCTGACCTGGAAGAGCGTCACATTGGCAGGTCCTTGACTGCTAGACATGTCCTTGCTGTGTGAAATGGACTGAACATGTCTGCCCAAATCCATAAGGTGCAGCCCCAACCCCCAGAGGGAGGCACAGGGCCTTTGGGAGCTGGTTAGGGTAAATGAGGTCATGAGGATGGAGACCCCCACAATGGGATTAGTGCCCTTGTGAGAAGAGACCTCAGAGCTCTCTTCCTGCCAAGTGAGCAAGGACACTGTGAGAAGACGGCCGTCTGCAGCCAGGAGCAGAGGGGTGCCCAGAATCCCATGCTGCTGCCCCTAATTGCAGACTCGTGGGCCTTAGGACTATAGTACACAAGTGTCTGCTGTTTAAGTTGCCCAGTCAGTGACATTATGTTACAGCTGCCCAAGGTGACTAACATACCATGCTTTGATCTCAAAGGTCTGTGCCTAATTTTTTCTGTGTCTTTTGACTACAGCAGCTATGGTCACTACTCACTCCAACACAGGTCACCTCAAGGCCCTTTTTAGTGTTTGCCAGAATAAACAGTTTGCCTAAATATGCAGCTTTGGTGTCTTTCTCCCATAGGAACTGAGAGACTCATCAGGAGATGGTTAAGCAGCTTGAGCCCTCCCGAGTTTCCCCAGAGGTAAGGGTCAGGGGTCAAGATGGATAGATCCTCAAGGCTTCTTCACCCCAGATCTACTTCTCTAAGTATATTCCTTCATCACTTAGAATAAACTTTTTAAAGAGTGAAAGAGGAACATGTTTTACATTTCAAAGTCCTTTCAGAAGACTTTTATCCCATTATCAAGAAAGTAAAAATGGATTCACTAGTTTTTCTTTAAAAGGGAGGAATGTGAAAATACTCACCTTCCTCTCGGACTCTGCAGAAAGGTAATCCATTTTAGATCAATGGCTATTGGTTCATGATTAGCCATTGGTATTTCCCATTAAAACAATATTAGACTGCTGCCCAGAAAATAACATTTAAGCCATGTTTCAATTTCCAAGAAAAAACCTACAGCAAGGGCAGAATATTAATCAGATTGTGCTTTGGGGAGCTGAAGTTACAGTTATAAATATTTCCTCAGGATATATTGTATGAGACAATTCGGTCACTGATGAGGCATGAATACTTCTAATGGTATCTTCCATAGGGTGATTTATTTTAATTGTCACTCTGGGACCTGTTATTATGCAGTGTGAGGATGGGTCACTGCATTAGAAAATTAAAGCTGATGAAAGGCATTCGTTTTTAGCCTGTTTATAAATTCAGACTTTGGGGATAAAGAGATGCTGAGTGTATGTAAATCCTGCTCGACCATTACTTCACCATTCGCCGTATCTGGTGTCAGACTGTCAGCGTGATGCAGCACACAGCTCTGAACTCCTGGGGGCTCCTGTTCCACCCCGCACGGACTGTGGCAGCCCGACATCCCGCTTGCCTGGACGTTGAGCCCCATTGGCCCTCTGTGGCCACTGCCAGGTAGGTGCAAGGTTGAGTGTCCAGAATGGAACCAGAATTGGAGAAGGAAAGGCAGCTAGCATTTTTCAGACCCAAGAATGTGACAGATGCATTGTGCATTATTCTAGTACTGTTCTCATTCTACTTCTAATGCCTCTTAAGATTGGTAAATGTCTCTATTAAAAAGAGAGATTCAGGGGGACTAAATTGGAGAATTTTGCACAGTTAATGAAATACAGTGCCAGAAATGATTTAGTTTGCAGTGAATACTCATGGGGGAAAAACAGACACTTCATATCACTTTCTTTTTCACTTTTTTGTGATTAACATTGCTTTGCTAATTTCACAAAAACAGAAGTAGCATTAACAGGACAGGTTCTTACCTAACACCTATACCATGGCCTTAAACCCTAAGTTTAATTAGTCAGCTAGGGCCTCTGGACATATGTAGAAGGTATGGAGAGATGGAGGAGATGAGAATGAGAAATGTCCAGGTCTCAAACTGGAGTTCTGAGTGAAAATTTCCAGTTCTATAAATCCTTTGAGCTTACACAATAGAAAAAAAAAAAGATGCATTTTGGAGCTCAGATATGCAATTAGCCACTCTAATTTTTGCTTAAATGAATCCATCTTTTGTGTGCACTGAAAGGAGCAAATTGCTTGCAGTGTACGTCTAGGCAGCTTCCAAAGTAGAATAAGAAAGTGAGATGTCAAAGACTGTCTGCTATTTACATCATCACCAGATTAAGAAGGAATTGTGTTAATGCAAATGAGAGTGTGAGTGCCTGCCTTGTGGAGGCTACCCAAGTTACACCCAGTCAGTCTAGAGACATTATTCCTTTCGTGTCATTGTAACAATATAAAGCTTCAAAATTTGAGAAAATAACTAGGCAAGGTATAGCTATTTTAGCTGGGGAGCAAATGGACCAGTCTGCCAGTCTCTGGGTCTGGTCTGTTTCATTAAGAACCTAATAAGATTTCTCCTCGTGGTGAAGCTTTATCCTCCTTTGCTTGTATACAGGTATTACGCTGTGTTTAGCCAATGTAGTTTTAATTGTATTTAACAGACAGATCTTGAATTGTTCAGTCAGTGATTTCTATTAGCAAATCTAAATTAAGGTCTTAATTTACCATTGCAATTCACTGTGGTGATAGCAAATTTAAAATCTCATTGTTGAAAAAGTTGAAAAAAAAAGTTGATCTCATTGATCAAAAAGTTGAAAAGCACAATCTAATATCTTGTTGCTCTGAGATTTTGAACTCATGGAAAACATGCAAAATGCTGTCTCCGCTATTCAAATAATAGCTTCCTCGGTGGCTCAGTTGGTAAAGAATTGACCTGCAATGGAGAAGACCTGGGTTTGATCCCTGGGTCAGGAAGATCCCCTGGAGAAGGAAATGGCAACCCACTCCAGAATTCTTGCCTGGGAAATCCCATGAGCAGAGGAGCCTGGTGGTCTGTGGTCCATAGGGTCGCAAGAGTCTGACATGACTTAGCAACTAAACCACCACCTATTCAAATGTTGCCTTATTTTCATATTTAATTGACTCATTTTGGAACTTATGTTGCATCCATCACTACCTAGGTACTATTGCAAGCATGTGAGTGTGAAAATCACAGCCACCCCTCTGAGGTTCCCTGGATATACTCCTACTTCTGTATGCTGTGTTTATTTCCTAAAATGGTGACTCATTAAAAACCCCACCAGAGAAATTCTGCTATGTTCTTTTGAAATTTCCTTAAATAAAACTGTTTAAAATGGGGTATCTTTTCTAATTAAATTAACACCAGCAATGGGACTGTGGCTATTTGCATTGTTGAGCTAAATACACCCCTGTTGGTTTTCTATAGCAAAGTTAATCAAGAGTTATCCTCTTTCCCAACCCTCTTTTCTTTCCTAACTCTTTTATTTCCATCTCGAGAAGAGCTATTCTTCTGGGCCCTCCTGTTCTAAACTTCTCAACATATCTGACAATTGCTTTTCTCTTCTGTGGCCTGGCCAAGTCTCCCTAGTACAAGTCTAATGATTTTCCCTTTAAGCGGACTCTCTGATTCATGCTGCTTCCTACATTTCTTACACTCTAACATCCTTATTATTTTATACCAACCATACAACATCTGGGGGCCTCTTTAACTCCCTGTGCCCCCAACTCGCCATGCTGCCTGCCTCTGACTTTGCTGTCCACCTGCCCTTCTCACCCAGCCTCAGAGCCAGCAGATTCTGCCAGCACCTCCTTTCTCTCCCTTTGTAAGCCATGGGTGCTTCTAATGGAAAAGACCTACGCAGTAGGGTAAGGTGATTGTTTGACCTGAATGTGTATTTATTTTCAGGCTCTCTGTTTGCTGGTCTGAATCTGTTCCCTGGTCCTGCACTGTTACTGCAGCTCACAGGGTGCATATTGAGTCACTGAGATGTTTTTCTGGCACGTGCTACTGATTCTTCTTGGGCCACACGTAAATAGTAAAGCGTTCCTTGTTTTGATATGATTTTTAAAATTATTTATCCATGAATTCTCTGCTTAAGTAGCAGGCAGCTTGGATTTCAAGCTTAGAGGACACAGTTGTATCAGTTTCTGGTTTAGGCTGAGTAATTCCCTGCAACAATGAGTCATCTTTGTTCAACTCTCTTGGTTTAATGTAAAAATTGTACAAAATAGGACTAGATATATATATTTTTTTAAGTCTCAGTACTTTTTAAATACCTCCCTTACATCAGTCCTCATCCCCCACAGGAGGCTCAGTCAACCATAACATCATCCATCCTTTAAGTTGAAAGGGCTTTTACAGGTCACAGCAACCAAATTCCCTTAAAATGTTGAAACCTCCTGCCTAGCTTTTAAGACAGATCCTGCTGTTTTAAAATCTGGGGATCTACCTATGCGTGGATTTGGGAGTTGGACTCAATGATTCAAAGTCCAATGAGGCTACTTACTGTCTCTTTGATAGCTCATAGTCTCAGTCCCATTTTTTCTTTTCTTGAAAAGCAAAGCTGAAGATAGCTACAAACATGAATATTTTAGTAATTTACATACTGACCTGGGCTTTCCTGGTGGTTCGTGGGTAGAGAATCCACCTGCAATGTGGGAGACCTGGGTTCGATCCCTGGGTTGGAAAGACCCCCTGGAAAAGGGAACAGCTACCAAATCCAGCATCTTTGACTGGTGATCCCCATGGACAGAGGAGCCTGGGGGGCTACAATCCATGGGATCGCAAAGAGTCAGACATGACTGAATGACTTTCACTTCACTTCTTCACTGGTTCATAGAGATCATCACCCTTCTTAAGCACATCCTATCCCCTGTAACATTTAGCTCCCTTGTCAGAAAACACCCATGATGGATTATTAACCATACGTATCCAGTGCTAGTAGTGAGTATCTAATTCTCATGGTTTTGTGTATTTTCAAAAGCTAGAAGTCATTATTTCATACAAGGGCATGATGATTTTACTGCCAACTCCAGGGAATGACCAGGAAGAGACTGCACATGAGTAGAAATTGCCTCTGCCACAAGCAGGGATGGAGGGGACGTGACCACCTCTGTAGGATGCACTCAGCCCCGCGGGCATCTTGATAAGTTGGAGGGAAGACTTGTTTGCTGGCGTATGTTTCATCATCCCATGCTTCACAGGGAGCCGGGCTTGGGCAATTTGTTCCTGCCGACACACATCTTCACTTCAACTTCAGGCAGCATTTCCCGGGGCTGCTCTTGATTTCTGAGCCCTTCACCCCAGAAAACACAGAAAAGAGAACCTGGAGATGGTGAAATTGTTTCATCAAACAGCTCCGGAGCTGGGCTGGCAGATAAGAAGTGCCAGTCCTACCAAATGTACTTAACTGGTCCTCCGCTTCAGAGACTGACCTGACTTCAAGGGACAGAAGCCACTGGGTGGGGATCTGTAAACTTTGCTGTCCGTGGATGGCTGTTCCCTGAGTGTGTGCATGAATTTGCATAAGGAGAGAAGCATCATGGCACTTATGAAGGCTAATGCAATATACATGTGAAATTTCCCCAAAAGGAAATTAAAATCTAATTTCAGACTTTGATATCCAATGGCTGTCTAAAAAAAGCAAAAGGCACAACAAATTAAGCTGAAATAATCAACTGCTGCCTGAAATCATTGATTTGAATCATACAGAACACGTAATTGTCTCAATTGAATAAAGTCGCAATCCAAAAACAATCCAGTTTTAATAACGAGCCATTTCAAATGAGTCACAATCATAAAGGCCCAGCTGCGGCTAGATTCACCCTCGGATGAGAACATAATCTTCTGTCTCCAGCAAAAAGCAATTCTGTTTATCCTTTCCTGGTGCAACAGAAATAAATAGGGATTTTAACAGGACCGATCTATAGTTAACGTATATGGACTGCAGAGCATCTTCATAATCATTGTGATTTCATAGTTGTAGCTACCAGCTTGCAGTTCTGATTTTTTTTCACTAACTTGGGTATAAAATTGACAATTTTATATGTAGCATCCAGCTTTGCTATGTCTGAGAAGGTAGAAAAGGTCTTGTTCAAAGCCACAGATTTTCATGTGTGCACTGGAAGAGACTTTAATATGGAGTAGAAATGGTCAGAGAATCCGTGTGGGATTCATGGTCTATCACTTATTTAATGCCTATCTCAGGGACTTTAGACAAATTACCTAGCCTTTAAAAATTGGTCTGTGTGACTTAAAAAAAAAAAGTGAATATAATATTTCCAAAATAACAGCACACATAGTCCTGAGCACATGGAAGATACCCAAACTCATTTATTTCCTTTTTATAAATTAACATATAATCTTTGCTTATTAATATTTAGCACATGCCTGGCCAAGACCATGCTCATTTATGAAGCAAATTATACAAATGGGAAGACAACGGTTATGAATGTCAAGCACCAGTCTCTGAACCCCAGGAGTCTGACTCAGTGTTTGCAACATTGTCTGAATGACGAAATCTAGGGATCACTAAACCAGGACCCTCAGGAAACTTTATTGCAATAATTTTTAATTGGGAAAATATAGACAGAGAAAGCAGAACTAGCTCATTTAATGTCGGCAACAGGCTCAAGCTGAAACTTGAGAATCTCTTTCCAGAATGAATGGATATGGCTCCTGGAGCACAGATATGAGGAAAACTGTTTTATTCACTGAGTGACTCTGTACTCCCCAAATACACTTTCAAGTCTTACCCACTGATGTGTATTGGGAGGCGGGGCCATTGGGAGGTGCTTAGGTCATGAGGGTGGGACCCTTGTGAATGGGGATTAGCACCCTTTGTCAGAAGAGCCACCAGGAGAGAGCTGTGTCCTCTCTCTCCCTCACTGTCCTCTGCCATGAAAGGAGACAGAGAGATACAGCCACCTGCAAGCCAGGAAGAGCTCTGAGCAACAGTGGACACTCTGGCACCTTAATCTTGAGCCAACCTCCAGAACCTTGAGGAATAAGTCTTTCTAGTTTAAGCCCCCCAGTCTCTGGAATGTTTGTTATAACAGCCTGAGCTGATAACTATTCCCAGAAAGAAGTAACTCCATATAGAATTTTACTCGGAAATCTCCACTTTGGGGAGATGGAATATGTAACAGCATCCTTGATTGTTGGCAGGGCGAGCATCCTGACCTGGTACCATTGCTTATTGTTTAGCTAAAGTCAATGCATTTGAAAACTGGAGAGTATTCCCACATATTGTGCAATAGGTATCCTTTGGTCTCTTTTGGATCTCAAAGAAGCATTTCCTGACTGCAACTGAGTCCCACTGCCCCACAAATCTGAAATTGTTGATCTCAGAGGTCACAGAGGTGATGACTGGGAGGGTCTGGCACTCAGTGACAAAGTGACAAAAGCAAAAACCAGCATACACGCCATGGGGCTCTGCACACCTCCTGCCATTCAGCAGGTTCTCAGAAATATCTGTGAATAATCTGAGCTGTTACCTCCTAGAACGGCAATTCATAGGGAAAAGCCCAGTTTTCATGGTATATTGAATGTCTCATGACACTGTTCTCAATTCTGTTGAGCTTTATGAACTTTCATAGTATCACACACACACACAGAAATGTTTCTCTGTAGTCTTGGAATGATAGCTTTCATGCAATTTTTATATTACAAGAAGATAACTTTCATATCTAGTAAATCATCAACCACAGACATTATAAAATGCATCCCAAAGTCGGCAGTCAGAATGATACTTTATAGGTTTTTCATTAGAGAATCATACTTCACCATTATGTCATACTTAAGAAATTGCTTTTCCAAACAGTTAAACTCAGAAGCATTTGGCTTATCATCATTGCAAAGCTGTTTCTGTCTTCCCCAGGGTCCACTTTCTGCTGGGGTAGATCTCTGGGCTCTCCTTCCTGTTTCCAGGCTCCCATCTCCACATGGGAACTGCTAGAGCCGCCATCACTGAGCAAGGAAAGCAAGGAGCTTTCAGTCAGTGGACGGCAGCTTCCTCTCTGAGTCAGCTGACTTGTTGAGGGTCTGCTCTGTGCCTCACACGGTGGGTCTCACTGCACTGCTTACATCATGTCATCTAAATTAAATAGCCTTGGAGCAGGAAGTATAATGTCCTCTTTTTTTTTAAACGGAAGAGGAAACAAGCTCTGAGAGCTTTGGTGACTTACAAAGTCAACAAGACTCCCACGAAGCTGGTGGAGCAGATGGGAGCCTGGTGTATCCCTTTGTTTTTTTCCCTCTTTCAAAGCTAAGAATAGTTTCTGTATGTATGTTCATGTTTCCAGTAAGAACGCACAAACTACACTATTTCTCTTTTTTCTTCAAGAGAATTAAAAATAAACTCCAGATAACCAGGAATTGGAGGAGCATACCTGGAACCAAAGGGAGGAGTTACCGCCCACCCTACAGGGGAGGAGCTGCCTCCATTCAAGCTGAGAGCTGACAGTCTGGACTCTGCAGCTGGACCAGGCCAGTGTGGGGGGTCAGGCACTAACACAGAGCGTGCATGCGTGTGTTTGCACACACACCTGTGAGGACACGTGCACATGTGGTCGTGTATGGAACACAGGGCAAGAAGGAGCTTGTGTGCATTCTACCTGTTGGTTTCTTAACTCCTTGAAACTTTAGTTTCCTCGACTGATAAGACAGTTACAGAATGAGAACCTGGGAAGCAAATACTGCTTGGTTTGTGAGTCATCTTAATCACAAGTTTCTTTTTCTTGCCTTTGTCATAGGATGAAATGTACACAGAATCTCGTGTATTTTCTTTCATGCTCATTTCTGTGAACTCAAACCATTTTATATTCATATTCTCATGGCATGTAAAAACAAGTAAATCCTATTGATGAGGTATATTTCCAAAGGTTAAAAAATATATATATAAATCAATTACTTTTGAACCTTTGACAGTGTATGAGAAAGTGGAATTATGTTATCAAGATCACATTAGTAGTTCTAATTTGGGATATTTCCAACCTGAAGTGCTACCAATTAACTATAGTGATTATACTAATCTTAAATGCAGCAACATACAGGTGTAAAATCATACATTTATTATATGGCATATTTGACTCTCTAATAAGTGTGTATTATCTAGTTCAAAAATACATTCATAATTTAAATATATCAATTAATTAAGTTTGATAGAAGGCAGATTTTCTAATTTCTCTATATATGTAAAAGAAATACAGGCGGAAATTAACCTGTATTTCAGAATCAGTGTGAAGATTATAGATGCTGCATGTAAATTTCTCAGCATTGTTTAGTAACTCACATCTTGCAATTCTTACATTATTTAGGAGAAAGAGTGCTATAAGTTTCACAAAAAAAGGGAGAATTTCTGCTGACTTTTTCGTACAGGAGGAAGATGAGATAAAAGGAAAGAAGGAAAGTTTATTCCAATAAACTAACAAACACAAGAAACAAAGGGTGTCATTATTTTCTGTCCCCTTGAAGCAGATTCGAAATTCAACAATTTTTTTTCCCACTGTTTGCAAGTGTTCGTGGAGGGTTCACTGTCAAGTGGCCGTGGAGCTATGATGAGGACGTCTCTGAAAACGTACAGCTGGTGCTCAGTACCCACCCAACCACCGGAAGAACCTCCTCGGATGCTGTCAGTGACGTTTCTGTAACTTGATTCTGCAGGTGTCTTTAATTACTTCAAACATTGAATGAATTAGTCATACAGTCTTTAAGAGCTAATTTTGTAAAGCTGTACAGTACTAGTATAAGGTCCTTAATCCATTTTCTTGACTCTTGCCAGCCAAGAGTACTGAAGTAACCTGATCAAGATGCAGTTTCTCATTGCAGTTGTCATCTGAATGCTCATCCAAAACCATCCCTTCCAAAACAAAGATGTCAAGTAGTGAGCATACCTAGAGCTTGGAGGTTTCTACAAGGGGGGTGAAGTTTCAAACCTGCCCTTGAAGAAAACCACACCTTTGATAAATTAACAGACTTCTTTACTCTCCTCCTCTTCTACAAAGTGTTCCTAGCAAGACCAGTCTTCCATGATAGTAAAGAGAATTAAATGAGATGATGATGCTCGAATAAAGTAAATACTAGCTGTATACCCTGTCTAAGTTAAACTTTATAGGAGACACACACATATGAGTAAGACAAATATACTACCTGTTCCAGGACAAAGGTTTTACAGCTCTGGCAGAAATATACATAGATAGATGGATGAATTGGTAGAGAGAGAGAGAGAGATACTGATGCTGAAGTTGCAATGCTTTGTCCACCTGATGAGAAGAGCCAACCCATTGGAAAAGACTTTGATGCTGGGAAAGACTGAAGGCAAAAGGAGAAGGGGGCAACAGAGGATGAGATGGTTAGACAGCATCACTGACTCAATGGACATGAATCTGAGCAAACTCCAGGAGATAGTGAAGGACAGGGGAGCCTGGCGTGTTGCAGTCCATGGGGTTGCAAACAGTCAGACATAGCAAGTGAACAAAAACAATGACAACAAAATATAGGTAAATCTTCTTTCAAAAGAGGAAGTTATTCTACGTGGTTTGGATACAAATGGATGGAGTTTTGGGAATAGACTGAAATACATCTTAAAGGATAGTAGCAACTTAAGGGACAAGGATGGGGAGGAAGGAGGGGCATTTCAAATAGATAAAGTGTAAAGCTTGATTTCTTTGGGCACAGTACAATGTTCTGAAATATTGATCTATTTGGTACTCATGAGATAGGAGATTGGCACAAACAGGGATTATATTTTGGAGGGAGTTAAATACTGACTAAGGCATTTGGGCTTTATTTGCTAGAAAACATGTAATTATTATAGAATTTTGTGTGAAGGTGAAGGGCACCATGACTTGAACTAGACTTTAGAAGGAATGGTGAAAGAGCCTCCCAAGGAAAGGGTTCAGTGAAGAGAGGTGAAGGGAAGGGCATAAATCCCATGAAGAAGACCAGCAGCATGTTTACTACCAAACACTTCCTAACCTTTCCTGGGAGAGTCTAGTTCCTTCTACTAAGAACAAAGGCTGTGGTTTTCCAGTGGTCATGTGTGGATGTGAGAGTGGGACTGTGAAGAAAGCTGAGCACTGAAGAATTGATGCTTTTGAACTGTGGTGTTGGAGAAGACTCTTGAGAGTCCCTTGGACTGCAAGGAGATCCAAACAGTCTATCCTAAAGGATACCAGCCCTGGGTGTTCATTGGAAGGACTGATGCTAAAGCTGAAACTCCAATACTTTGGCCACCTTGTGAGAAGGGTTGACTTATTTGGAAAGACCCTGATGCTGGGAAAGATTGAGGGCAGGAGGAGAAGGGGATGACAGAGGATGAGATGGTTGGATGGCATCACCGACTCAATGGACATGGGTTTGGGTGGACTCTGGGAGTTGGTGATGGACAGGGAGGCCTGGTGTGCTGTGGTTCATGGGGTCACAAACAGTCAGACACGACCAAGCGACTGAACTGAACTGAACTGAAGAACAAAGAATAAGCAAAGTTTTCCAAGTCAACAAATAGGTAGGTACTCATTTGCTCTCCAAGTTCGTACAGATCTCAAAAAAAAAAAAAAAAAAAAGGTTGATGCATTTTAAATCCAGAGAGGAAACAAAGAGATGAGGAAGAGGCACCTGTAGAAATCATTAAAGCACTTGTGATCTGAAGAAACATCAAAGCACACAGATACAGGCGAAAGTTCCCTATAATGCTTTAATAGTCTGTGTCTAAGGGCTGATCTTTCTTACCACTTGAGGTGTCTCCACACCTTTCCTCTCTAGATTAGATTCTAGAATAACAACTGCAGAAGAACTTTCAGTAGGGGATAGTCCACTTGTGTTTTCAGAGCCTAGTCCATACTTCTCTTGGTCAACTAGCAGAATGGGATGTGACAAGACTGTCCACTCATCCTCCATGGGATCAGTAGAGCTCATCATGGAACCAGGACGGCTGCCTACACTCTTCCATGAAAACTCACTTCTCGTATCATTCACCACCTGAATGCATCACAAGCCATTCCCTGGAATCCAGGATACTGGGATTGGGGATTTGCTCTAACATATTCCCTAGTTGAACATTTAGCCTTCCCTGGTGGCTCGGATGGTAAAGCATCTGCCTGCAATGCAGGAGACCTGGGTTCGATCTCTGGGTTGCGAAGATCTCATGGAGAAGGAAATGGCACCCCACTCCAGTACTCTTTCCTGGAGAATCCCATGGATGGAGGAGCCTGGTAGGCTACAGTCCATGGGGTCTCAAAGAATCGGACACAACTGAGCGACTTCACTATGCTAATTTCAGCTAGGTTTTTTTTTTTTTTTTTTTTTTGTATCCATAAAAGAAGGATTTGGGTAACCAGAACATCAGAGAAATTCTGAACAACCTAAAATCCCTTCTAGAATGTGTTCATGTTCAACATGCATTTTCCAGGGAAAAGATAGTTCTCAGCCTTCATCACCTTATTTGGGCTTTGGAACAAAAATTTGACAGTTTCCATCAATGGAATGGAATGTTTCCCTGGGAGAATGCGGAGCTAACAACAAAATCACCTTCATTTCATGTCTTTAAAAGTGTCAATTAAGTTTTCAGATGTGTATTTCTTTACCCTCTAAGATCTGAAGGGTTTCATGATATCAGTCTCCAGCATAGGCTGTATTTCCTTTTCACGTGGTACTTAACTCTGGGGGAAGCACCGTCCTCGAGATGGGTCTCTCTAGACATTAATTAGCAGGCAATGCGACCTTCACATTCACACCTGTAACCCAGATGTTGCTGATCATACAGTTGCTTCAATAGAGGTTCACACGTTGCTACCACACTTGTAAGCTTGTACTTCATTCTGCTGTGATTTTTTTAAAGTAGGATAATAATAGAAAGTCTTTCAGCAGCTGTCAAGGTGACAGGAACAACACACCATTGCGTAGACGGTGCTGACGATGTTCAGCATTAATGTTCTGGAGCCCTGCCAGCCACGTTGCACCACTGCCCTGGAACTCAATCTCAGAATAACATGGTTGAAAATGGTCTAGTGTAGACCTAAGGTTAGAGAATCCGCAGCTTGGTGGCAGTAATCTACCCTGAGAGATGTTCTGTATTTACACCAACATACTGTGGCATATTGGAAACTGAAGGTACCAACAAGCACGGCCATGCCAAGTGCATGCCTCCAGAGTGTGCTTTTCCTCCAAGAGGAAGATGAGCCTGAACCCATCTTACAGCCACAATGGGTATCAATTGCGTGTCAATGCAGGCATTGGAGCAGTCAGTCTGGCCCCAGAGATACACTCCCCAGTCTTTCTGCTTTCCATATTTTTATCCATCCTGCGTGATGCTGTGGTTTTCCTGACACGTCACTGGCCTCTTATTGGCAGCATAAGAGAATAATTATTTAGGAACTATGGGGAATATTAACTACTCCTGCAGAGGAGAAAAGGCATGGACTTCAAGAGAAAAAGAAAGGTCAAAGTAATGATTATACCAGCATCAAGCAAAATTAAAGAAAACTTTAGTTGCTGATGACAAGCACTGTAATTGTTTACCTTTCTAACACGATCCTCCACTTTCAATTTAATTAAGGGAAAAGTTTAATATGCAATATTGCAAAGTCAATATAAAGTATTCCAGAGATTCATCTCAAGTCTTGCTAGAAGATTTGAATTTAACAAAAAAGAAAAGAGTAAATTCTAATATGAATACGCAAACCAGTTCAGTTCAGTTGCTCAGTCATATCCAACTCTTTGCAACCCCATGGACTACAGCATGCCAGGCCTCCCTATCCATCACCAACTCCTGGAGTTTACTCACACTCATGTCCGTTGAGTCAGTGATGCCATCCAACCATCTCATCCTTTGTCATCCCCTTCTCCTCCCACTTTTAAACTTTCCCAGCATCAGGGTCTTTTCCAATGAGTCTGTTCTTCACATCAGGTGGCCAAAGGATTGGAGTTTCAGCTTCAGCAACAGTTCTTCCAATGAATATTCAAGGCTGATTTCCTTTAGGATGGATTGGTTTGCTCTCCTTTCAGTCCAAGAGACTCTCAAGAGTCTTCTCCAACACCACAGTTCAAAGGCATCAATTTTTCGGCACTGTTTCTTTGGTATGCAATCCAGTACCATACCTAAAAAGGGGTTTACAAAGCATATAATTTGAGCTTCCCAGGAAACTCAGTGGGAAAGGATCTGCCTCCAGTGCAGAAGATGCAGGTGGGATCCCTGGTTTGGGAAGATTCCCTGGAGAAGGAATGGCAACCCACTTCAGGATTCTTGTCTGAAGAATTCCATGGACAGAGGAGTTTGGTGGGCTACAGTCCAGGAGGCAACACAGAACTGGACACAGCAGAGTGACTGAACAACATTCAGACTTATTTGAATATCATAACAATTTTTTAGCGAGTTTGTGAATCTGTAGGATACAGATTTTAGTGATGAATATTGAAGTCTTTAGAAATAAACTTGGTGAAAAATTTGGGAGAGAAATCCAGTTGAAGCCAAGAGAATAATGACTTAATCTGCAGGGCTTAATTATGAGAATAAGGATATGGCGGTAACTTCTATAAAAGCTACCTCCTTGCCCAAACTGTGAGCCTACCGTGGCCACACAGTATCTTTCCCATGGTTGGTACACATAAAAAGTGCCCTTTAATTTTTCCTTTAAGAAAACATCATTTGTTTTGTGGATTTCCAGCTCTAGAGGTTAAGGATCAAGTCCAAAGTTTTTTAGAAGGTCCCTTGGGTTTAATTCCCTGGTGGCTCAGCTGATAAAGAATCTGCCTGCTGTGTGGGAGACCCAGGTTTGATCCTTGGGTTGGGAAGATCCCCTGGAGAAGGGAATGGCTACCCACTCTGGTACTCTTGCCTGGAGCATCCCAAGGACAGAGGAGCCTAGTGGGCTACAGTCCACGGGGTCGCAAAGAGTCGGACATAATTTAGCAACTTTTGGGTTTAAGGCAGTACTTGCCCAAGGTAGCTGTACAATCCATCGGTCATAAAAGCTCTCTCTGGACCAAAGGGCTGGCTCTGCAGGGTTGCTGCACAAACACACAAAAGGTCTGTGTCAGACATCTACCCCCAAAGACATTGATATGGTTTTCGCCTTATCATGGGGCAGATCATTTCTCCAATTAAGAAAATTTAAGTCTAAAATCTGTCTCTTAGTTTTCATCCTAAATCTTTCTTTTTATTCTAAATATGCAATACCTATGTTTCTGCCTCCTTACCATCCACCCCCACGTAGCATGCTCCAGGGGAGGGGGATATTCTTTCAGACTAGGAGATGGTAAGCAAAGGTGGGGCTTTGAGAACTGTGAAGGCTCCTTTTCTTCAGTATTAGATCTCTACATCTTTCAGACAAGAGAGACTGTGTAAGTCTAAATATCAACTGTCATTATGGAAAGGGGGCTGTAGTGAGAATCGCAAATTGCTGGAATGAAACAAAAAAGGCAGATGTTCCATTGTGATCATCTTCAACAACAAGCTTGATTCCTTTCCGGTGATGGGGAAAACAGTGTTTAAGACTGCCCGGGTTTGGAAACGTTCATTCCGCCCCGCCCCCACCCCTTGGCTCTGCAATTTGACGGGCAAGCTCAGGGTTCCGTGTTCCCCTTTAGACGAATCTGCAAAGGTAGGCAGACAGGGCCAGCAGATGGGCTGCAAGCACTGCCGGCTGTTCTGACCGCCTGCCGCCCTGGCCAGGAGCTGATAACAACGGCTTAATCACACGCCTCCCTCGGGCCTTTATCTGGTGGGGCTGCATCATGCCCGCTGTCACTTGGTATGTGGATCACGTCTCCCAGTTCCTAGTACCAATTTGAAAATGATAACATTCACAGCTATTTTTATTTCTCTCCGATGGCACAGTGCGATCTCTCCCTCCCCTGCCTCTCACTCTTCCTCACATATATTCCAAGAGTGGCCTCTGGTTGAACTCCTCTGCTCCGAACAGTGCTTTCCTCTGGGGGTTAGCTCAGCCACAGAAATGCTTCTGTGAAGACGGTGAATTCACAGGCAGATAAAGGTGTCTTCACCTAAAGCTGAATATCCAAGCATGATGCGGAATTGCCAGATAATGAAGAGGGAAGGAGTGGATCTTGCAATTAGCCATCTCAAACCTCTTAAAGCTTCAAGTTAGGACATTTATAATAAAGGGAGGAAAGCCAGCTACCTACTTGAGGCAAGAAGATGTGACTGTGAAAGTGATTGCTGTGTGTCAACACGAGCTCCACACAATCAGACAGGGAGGGGTTCTTTAAGCTACTTTCTAATAGCATTTGCATTTGTACAATTTCTCCAAAATTCATTCTATTCCTGAGTCAGGAAAATCTCCAGGAGAAGGGCATGGCTACCAACTCCAGTATTCTTGGGCTTCCTTGGTGGCTCAGCTGGTAAAGAATCCGCCTGCCATGTGGGAGATCTGGGCTCAATCCCTGGGTTGGGAAGATGCCCTGGAGAAGGGAAAGGCTACCCACTCCAGTATTCTGGCCTGGAGAATTCCATGGACTGTATAGTCCATGGGGCCGCAAAGAGTCGGATATGACTGAGTGACTTTCACTCACTCACTCCAAAATTCGTTAAGGCCATTTCCATGGATTTCACTAGCTTATCTCTTCCACAAGCAGGAGCCAGAGAAGCTTGCTGGCCAGCCCCTCCCATTTACTCCGTAAATCATAGCTGGCCCGGATTGTCACAAGCAAAGTACCAAGTAATTTATGCCTTTTCAAAACTGATCCATTTCTAAAGTCAGTTTGAGAAGGATGACGACATTTGCTCAGATCCTGGAGAAAAGCTTTTTCCCTTGATGAAATGAGAGGAGAGAGGGAGGTTGGAGACAGGGCTGATTAACTTGCTGTCTGGGAGTATCCTGAAAGAGACACCTACCCAAGAGGAGGTGTGGGAGGTGGAATAATTACCCTGGAGAGTGAAAAAGCTGATGCGAAAGGCAACACTCGCATCTATGCTGCCTTCTCCCACCTCCAAACTGAAGTAAGGACTGCGGAGTACATTTTCAAGGGAAAAGATCCTGGTTCAAGGCAATGGAAGATCTTCAGAAAGAGCTGCCAGTCTATGGAATGAACTGCCTGAGAACCTGAGGTTGGGAAGGAGAGATGGTTTCCTGGAGACTCTGGTTCTCCACTTAGCAGAGAGGCTGAGCTTACAGAGGAAGGAGAGATGATTTCCTGGAGACATTAGTTCTCCACTTAGTCGTGGTTACTGGAGGAGGGGGAACCTTAAGAGACAGAGAGGTAAGACCACAGGCTTCCTAAGGCACATCCAAGAAACACAGCCAACAGGAGCACTTCATGGGCGGCAGGAGGCTGGTGAACCCCTAGATTACAGGTCCCCTTTTTGTCATTCAGTCAATGACGTTTAGGTACTTGAACAGATCACCAACATGCGACATGTCACCAAGGGATGCAAAAACTATATGTATTTTTTTAATTTTAAAACTTTCTCAAGATTGAAAAGTCAGCAAACTAATTTTTATTTTTGCCCATCTTAAGAGAGTATCAACATGAAATCGAGTAGGAAAATGATTTCCTAAGATGCATGCTTTACACATCTTTATTTTGAAAATTAAGCATTTATTTTAATGCATTAAAAAATACTCCTTTGTTGAAATTATTTTCATGGATGGTTTTGCTTAGGTTGAGGTTAAAGGTAGAAATGTGGTGCCTGAGAACTAACTATGGAATAAGTGACTGGCTAGAGGATGTAAACAGAAGACAAGATAAGGGGATGGTCCGTGGATGCCTGCAAATGGTGAGCGGGTTTCCACAGTCCCTGGGAAACCTTGGCGCTGAGCAGGTCCTGTACTGAGGCACAGAAGGCCTGGCTTCTCATTAAATGGGATCATATTTTACATTATATGGGAAATTGATGAACTTAGGTATTTGTGAAGAAATAATGAAAGTTTCAAACTATATTAATTACAAAAATATGTTTAGAATAGTACTTCACCTATTCTTGGTTGATATCTTCAACGTAAATTTACTTCATATGGGCTTCTTTCTTTTTTCTTGTCCTATTTGTATTGAAACACTAAAAAAAAGGCAGAAGCATTTTAGAATCTCATACATATTTGCACCTTTTACTTAGAATCAAAACCATAATATGCCACCACATTTAACAAAGTCAAAACTGGCATTGCTTTGAGCAGAGGCCACTACAGAACTTACAAAGTTCTATGCAAAGGAAAAGGTGAGTCCTCCCGTCTAAAGAGCAAAAAAATGTTCCATCATAGCTGCTAAAATACACAGTTTTTCCTTTCTTCTGTGATCTCATTTTCAACTTACGATACTTTTTATTTGCTTCTTCACCTTTCTTAAAGCAGCTTCCCTAGTGGCTAAGTTGGTAAAGAATCTGCCTGCAATGCAGGAGACCTGGGTTCAGTCCCCCAGTCAGAAAGATCCCTTGGAGAAGGAATTGGCAACCCATTCCAGTATTCTTTCCTGGAGAATCCTGTGGACAGAGTAGCCGGGCAGGCTACAGTCTATAGGATTGCAAAGAGTCTGACATGATGTGTGACTAACTTTCACTCTCACTCTTCTTAAGAAGCAATAATTTTAACTATTAGCTGTATTTCATCATTCATCCTTACATTGTTCAATGCTAGCTTTAAGCGCAAATGTCAGAACATTTCACTTGTATGCAAAATCACCAACATTAAGATTAAAAACAAAGATTGGCGAAGGTATCTTTTCTTGGAAGTACCAAGGTTTATGTATAAATTGTAAATTTATCCAACTAACGTGTTGAAATAATCCCAACAAATTGGAACTGATAAGACCAACCATATCCAAAATTTATATTTTGAGTCCAAACTACAGATTCCCCCGATATAGATGTGACCTCAAAGTCTCAGCCCCCAGTGTCTGTCTATGTGGGTCTGTTTCCTAAACCTGCTAGATTTTTCGTCTTTGTTAATATGTTATTACAAAGAAATTGCTTTTCTTCTGTTATTGATCTGCTCAATCATCTTCATACGCACTTAATCCTTAGTAGTCACGTGTGTTGTTTTATTTTCGTGTATGTGTGTGTTTCATTTCCCTTGGTAGATCAGTGTTTTGTTGCTGGTTTCTAAAAACTCATTTATGAGTAAAGATGTTAACCATTTGTCATGCAATGCAAATGAAATACCAAGTCTTATTGCCATCGATTTACTGTGATGTGTTGTATTTTGGTATTAAAATATAATCATGTTCTGTTTTTAAAAAAGCAAACAGAGTCATCCAAACTGCACAGTTGATATCACATGACTCACATGTGCATATATATTTGATTCTTACCAAGACAGTGGAAAGGCAGCATGAAACTCTCTGTCTTTATTTCACTTCTTGACATACACACGTCCTCCCAACAGTCTCCATCTTAGGCTCAAGGTTGAGAGGGAAATTATGGGCTGTCCACATTTCCCTTTGTTCTACTATTTTCCATGTAAGTAGCAGCAAACACAGAGAAATAAAGTGAGTGAGAAAGAATGGGATAGGCCCCCGATCATCCCTGTTCCTCAGAATCCCATTGTCTTCTCTCTGCATTTAAGCAAATTCTGGCATCTTGGGGCTGCCAGTGGCCCATTTACTCTGTGGTGTGGCCCACACTGCTTTGAGCCTCATTCCCACACTCCAAGCCCTGGGTCCTCAGAATCCCATGCTCATATAAACACCCTTGAAGAATGGGGAGGAAACAGACAGACACAATGTCAACCCATGCCGTCTGTCTGTCCTCTGACCACCCGCCTGCTAGGCCTTTCCACAGAAGGTCCCCTACCAAACACAAGCTCCAAGATGAAAGTGTTGTGAATTCTGGGGCAACAGAGCATGAAACCAAGCCTACGGTCCTTCTCAGCGTAGGGTCCATGTGTCTTCACCAGTTGCACTTTTATAAAGCCAGCACTGGCACTGAAAAAAAAAAAAAAAAACTAAGCAAAGACCTGATAAAGTTAAAACACTGAAACAAACATGGTGCTTCAATATTAGAATCAGACTGCTGAAAAACTGGAGCCATTTTTCAAAAAGCCCAACTAAAGGTCAAGAATTATTGCACGTATCAGGACTTCATACACTTAATAAAGTTCTTTCTTTTAAAAAAAAAAAAGTATCTGAGTAAGCTGTTGATCTGTGATTTCACCATCTTGACTTGATTTAAGGTAATTACTCAAGACAAGATGAGCAGGGCAGCTAGCGAATGCCTCTACGAAGTCCATTCATTACTGGTAAGTGGTCCATAACTCATGCTGATTCCTGAGGTATAGACGTTACGGGTCTTGCTAAAATTTTGTCTCATCAACTTGATTGCAACATCTGCACCATCTAAAGCTGTGGTTTTGACAAGACATTTCATCTGTTTATACCTCAGTTGAACTGTAGGATTTTTAAAGACCCCTGAACATCTGATTTTTAAAAAAAAATTTTTACCATCTTTCCTGGGAAGGATCCTTTTCAATAATTGACTATTTCCTGTTCTGAGCCAAAATAAGATAATCGTGATGTTTTAGTTCACTACTCACATCATGCCTCAAACAATCTTATCAGCTACAAAAGCAAACTGAACATCATGAATGCAAATAATGTCACTAAACTGAATACTGAAAAATAGTTAAAATGATAGCTTTATGTTATATGATTTCATTCCAGTAAGAAAGTTTTTACAAAAAAGGCAGATTGATGCTGGTGGCTTCTGCTTTTCCGAGGATAAGATTTATGTATGCATCATAATATGTGATTCTCAACAACTATTTTGAATAAGAAAATCAAGTGATTTCTTCTCATTTCTTTAGCTAAGACAAGGGAAGCAGATGTGACCAGTTGGTGCTGGAACCAAATGGGAGGCTCCTGAACTCCAGTTCAAAGTCTTTTTAGTGTTCTGTTCGTTGGAAAGAACTATGCAGTTGAGTCAGCACGTTTCTTCATAGTTAAAATAGGGAGAACTAGTTCACAACAGGTATTGTAAATCAACTGTTTCTGTGTAGCTCCTAGCTATTGTACATGAAGAGTAAACAGACACTTTTTCTGTTTCTCCTTTCCTGGATCTATGTCCCTTGATATTTCCATTCTGGTTGACATCTGCTTTTGAGTTGGTTTTTGTTTGCTCTGGTGATAAATGATGCCTTGCAAAGCTCAATTTAATTTTCCACACTATTCAGACTTCCTAAGATCCATCTTTTCTTAATGCCTGTTGTGGCAATGTTATTCTAGTTTCTAAGAAGACTGAAAGTGATAGGAAAGTTGCTCCGTCGCATCTGACTCTTTGCAACACTATGGAGCCCTCCAGGCTCCTTGCCCATGGAATTCTCCAGGCAAGACTACTGGAGTGGGTTGCCATTTCCTTCTCTAGGAGATCTTCTGGACCCAAGGATCAAACCCCTGTATCCTATACCCCTGCATTGCAGGCAGATTCTTTGCCTGCTGAGCTCTCAGGCAAGAATAGAAAAGCTCATATCAATTTTTTCTGTACAAGCAGAGCCATTGTTCTAAGTTTCTTGCTGTAGACACCCTTCTGATGCTCCTCTTTGAATAAACCGAGTCCTGCAGTCATTCCCAAGAGCAGCTGAAGGGGGCAAATCTCAGTTTCTTCCAATGGCTGATTAAAAATAGAGGCGATACAAATTGTGTGGGCTTCAAAGTCTCAGTGTTTGTTTGTTTGTTTTAACTCAACCCCTCATTTGAATTCTTAGAGATTCTAGAAAAGTCTGACTTAAAGTTTCTTATGTCCTGGTGGAGACTCAGCTCCCATCCTCATGACTGTAGAGTGAGAACCACAGATGCTAGTGACCCCTGTGCAGAGATGCCCTTCACTGGTATTCTCCAGGGATGCAATGAAGCAAAAGAGGACCCCAGGTGTGCAAACTCCTCCCCAAGAGTCACTGTGTTCAGAGAGCTTAAAATTAATAAATAATCACAGAGAAAACATTATGGACACTAAGAGGATAATTTACCAAATATACGATGAATTTGAAGACTTATTTAAAAGTTGATTTTTAAAATGAAAACATTAATAGTCTAAAGACCACAGAAGAGAAAAGAAGCAAGATAATTTGTGTGAAATACACTGAATAGAAAATCAAACGCTTAACCATCTCTGATATTACCACACCATGAGAACTATATAAGGGGGGTTTGTCAAACTCTCAAAAGTAGATAGTGTCAATAAAGCCAACTCATTCAAGACTTGATGAAAAGAAAAAATATTGCTAATACTCTCATGTACATGTATATTTAACAAAAATAGCATTTCAAAAAACTGACATAGAATATATAAAAACAAAATATCAGCATGATGCTTCCAATTAGTATGTAACAAGAATAAAATTGTGTTCAGGCTTAATAAGAGAATAGTGTGTTAGGGTAAAGTTTAAGATGCTCTAATAAAAGCCCCCGACCACGAATGTTTTATAGAACAGGAGTTTACGTCTCATGTAGCATTACAACTGGTCAGACTGGTGAGCCTGGTCTTCCTCTTGGGTTACTCAAAAGCCCACTTCTTGTTCCTTCTCATTCCTCCATTCCTAGTCTCTGTCCTCTGTGTCTGCAGACATCAAGATTCACCTCCACATTTGGCTCCAAGCCATGGAGAGGGGAAAATATTCTTTATCAAGAGCAGTGACAGTTCCATACATAATTTCTGTTTGCCTTCTATCGGCCAAAATCTAGACATGGGCCCATATTGACAGGCAAACTGGGAAATGTCAGCTCTAGCTGGGTGGCCGTGTGCTCAGAAAGTAACAGAAAACTAAGGAAATGGGCTATGAAATAGCTGTGTAGGCTCTTCTTTCTGTACCTGGTGAACCCAAGAAGCCCAAAGCAGGAAGGTAAAACTATGGAAATAGTGAACATCAGTGGTCTCCAGGTTTTAAAGGAAGAGAGAAATGACTAGATGAAGCACACAGAATGCCTGGGGCACTGAAATTATCCCTTATGAAGCTATAATGATGGATATACATCATCAGGCATTGTTGAAACTCACAGAGTGTACAACACCAGGAGTGAACCCCAATGTAAACTAAGGATAATAGATAAAGGGTCATCTATGTTGTCCATACATGTAATCACACATGTGTTTGAACACCCATCATTAACACTTGATTTATTGGGGTAATGTAATTAGTGTAACTTTAATATATATTTTATATTTTCTAAATTTTTAGAAAGTGACTATATATTGCAGTCATCTGGGGAAATAGTATAACAATAATAAAACAAATTGTCTCTCCTATAAAGTGATTTTCTTTGTAGTGATTTTATGGGAAAACATATCACTTTTGAAGCTTTTCCACGTTTTGAAAATATCAATTAAAATAAAGCTGTTTCATTCCACTACTCACTTGAAGAACCAAGAGTAAGGATGTATCTCAGCAACTCAAAATGATATTTTCTGTGAAAGTGGGTTTTTACATTTTTGAAGAGCCTAACATATTAATATTTGTCTCTATAGACAAATATAGATATAAGTATGATTTAAAACCTTTCCAAATCACTTTCAGTGATCTATTTTAATGAGTCTACACATTGGACTCCAAACGTTAGAAATTTAAGTATCTATTAGGTAAAATATCATTATGCTTTTATTATCATGCTCATTATTGCCTGATGATGGATACAGTTCAATGGTACCAACCAAAAGTTCTCATGGAATTCCCTATTAGCCTAAATCTCCCAAGTATACCCCAGAAAAGTAAATCTGAGTAGACAGGTGTGTATAAAGCACAGGTGTGTACAAAGCCACTGGCTGTCACTCAGGCTCCTAGGTTACAACAAAGGCCTGCACTGAAGCCCACTTCTTTAGCATCTGACCTACTCAGACATGAGGGGGAAGAGAGCCCAGGACTGGCTTCCATCCAAAGTCTCCAGGGGTGACTTGAGAGGGTGCTGCCCCATGGTGGCTGCACCAAGGTCCACCATCTAGGCAGGCACCCATCACCCAGGCACCCCTGAGCACCCCTGAGCACCCTGCTGCAGCTACCACGTAGTACTGAGCTGAAAGAGCATCCCAGGAACCACTGTCCTCAGGCCGCATCTCCAGCACCTGTGTCTTTCTGCTCAGCCAGGATGGACGTGAGTCTGCTGACCCGAGGCATCCTGTGCTCCTGAGGACCAAGGCTTTGGGTCTGTCACCACTTCCAGGGCTGACTGATATATGTCACTTACAGGCACCATGGACTTGAGTAAAAGGAATTCCCTGGGACTTTTATGCTGGCTTCCCTCATGGTTCAGAGAGTAAAGAATTTGCCCTCAATGTGGGAACGCAAGGTTCAATCCCTGGGTTGGGAAGATCCCTTGGAGTAGTGCATGCCAACTCACTCCAGTATTCTTGTCTGGAGATTCCCATGGACAAAGGAGCCTAGCAGGCTACAGTCCATGGGGTCACAAAGAGTTGGACACAATTGAGCAACTAACATTTTTTTTTTTAATGCTGAAAGTTTACTTTTCTATTTTTACGTTGCATTCACAGGCTTCCTACAAATGAGACTCAGAGGTGAGGGGAAATATATTTTACCATTTCCCTTGTGGGCATCACATCTGTGTGAGTGGGCATCATTTTGTCCCTCTGTGGCCAGCCCTCTGCCACTGAAGAGCTTCCTTTTTATTCTCATACGGCTAACTAAAAAAATAATGCTTTGTTTTCAACCAACCCATCTACTCATTGTTTAGAGTACAAAGTTATTCCACTTACAGCAGGCATATTTTACCAAGGAGATGTCTCATACTTAAAAAAACAAACTTGCTATGCTATACTCTAATTGTACGTGTGTCAATGATAACTTTCTCTGCCTACAGATGTTGTTCTTTTATAATGAAGCTGCTGAAAAAAAAAACAGAAATTGTGTGGGATAACATCATACAATATTAACAGTGAATAAACATATTAAAATTTTAAATCAAGCACATCTGCTAATTGCCAGTGCATTCCTATAATAATAAAACACACTTAATTTTCTAGGAAGCCGTAGTATCACTAATGTGTAACAATGTGGTTTAATTTGGCTCTGTTTAGAAATACAATGCCAGTGAGCTTCTGGCTACATTCTCCATGGTCAGAAGTCATGGCCTTCATCTCAGACCTGGGTCCTAGAACTTGTATCCACCCTAGAAGCCACCAGAATCTACCAGATGAAGAGAAATATCTCTTAAGGTTTCTGAACACTTTTGGAATCCTGCAGACCTGCAAAGTATAACACCACAAATCAAATATATTGTTAATTTTTTTTTTTAGTTTAGGATTTCAAAACTTGTCTGATAGAGATGCTCCAAATGACAGCGAGAAGAGGAAAAGAAGATAAAACTTTAAGAAATCACAATTAAAAAGGAAAAAAAATGAATTTTGCTGGATCAAAGCATTGACAATTTGTCCTACGTATCTATTTTAGCATGCTTTGAGTACACTCAGAATACCAATATACTTATTCTTGAGGGCCCTGTCAATTCAGGAGTATTTTCTTTTAATTTTTCCTTATCAAATGTGGGTGGGATGATACATATATAGAAACCTGTTTTTTTCCTTATTCACTACAACTCATAATGCTTTAGAAGTATTAAGGTTTAATAATTGAAAGATTAAAGCTTTAATTCTGGAAATAGTACCCCATGAAACACTAAATTTTCTAATCTATGAAATAAAGAATTCAAAGACCATTGAATTCAGGGAAGAAATGCAAAATTATGTGGCTATACCCTGTTGTAGTCAACATACCATCACTGTTGTTGGCATTGAAGGTAGTCCTCCAAACTGTCTCATCTATGTGTTAGTAGAAAAGTGTAAATGAAGAAGAACCTCTTGGATCTCATTCTAGTTCAATTTCCTTGTTGCAAATAACTTCAATAAATAAAGAGAGTCCTTGAAAAATAATGAAAATAGTTATATTTGTTTATAAATAGAGAGAAAAATTTTAGAAGTAATTAAATCTAAGAGAAGGAAATAAACCAAGCTGCTCCAGAGCCTGTTTGCTTTGACCCTTGACCTTTACCAATAATTCATCTAAGATCCCAATTCCACAACTTTATGCTTCTCAGTACAAATTGTACTCAGCCAAAGAGACCATGACTGAGCTCAGTAAATGGTGGGCCCTTCCCTTTTCATCACAGTACTCTGTGTTCTATTAAAGTCACAACTGGAACACAGGATCAAATGAGAACAGCATATAGAAAATAAAACAAAACTGTCCCTTTTCCCCTTGGTTGTCTTCAGAAGGACATCACCAGATGGTCAACACCAAAATCAGATTGATTATATTCTTTGCAGCCAAAGATGGAGAAGCTCTATACAGTCAGCAAAAAAAGGACTGGGAGCTGACTATGGCTCAGATCATGAACTCCTTATTGCCAAATTCAGACTCAAATTGAAGAAAGTAGGGAAAACCACTAGACCATTCAGGTATGACCTAAAAATAATCAAATCCCTTATGATTATACAGTGGAAGTGAGAAATAGATTTAAGGGCCTAGATCTGATAGATAGAGTGCCTGATGAACTAAGGACGGAGGTTCGTGACATTGTACAGGAGACAGGGATCAAGACCATCCCCATGGAAAAGAAATGAAAAAAAATGCAAAATGGCTGTCTGGGGAGGCCTTACAAATAGCTGTGAAAAGAAAAGAAGCAAAAAGCAAAGGAGAAAAGGAAATATATAAGCATCTGAATGCAGAGTTCCAAAGAATAGCAAGAAGAGATAAAAAAGCATTTCTCAGCAATCAATGCAAAGAAATAGAGGAAAACAACAGAATGGGAAAGACTAGAGATCTCTTCAAGAAAATTAGAGATACCAAGGGAACATTTCATGCAAAGATGGGCTCGATAAAGGACAGAAATGGTATGGACCTAACAGAAACAGAACATATTAAGAAGAGGTGGCAAGAATACAGAGAAGAACTGTACAAAAGAGACCTTCACGACCAAGATAATCGTGATGGTATGATCACTCACCTAGAGCCAGACATTCTGGAATGTGAAGTCAAGTGGGCCTTAGAAAGCATCACTATGAACAAAGCTAGTGGAGGTGATGGAATTCCAGTGGAGCTATTTCAAATCCTGAAAAATGATGCTATGAAAGTGCTGCACTCAATATGCCATCAAATTGGGAAAACTCAGCAGTGGCCACAGGACTGGAAAAGGTCAGTTTTCATTCCAATCCCAAAGAAAGTCAATGCCAAAGAATGTTTAAACCACCACACAATTGCACTCATCTCACACGCTAGTAAAGTAATGCTCAAAATTCTCCAAGCCAGGCTTCAGCAGTAAGTGAACCATGAAATTCCTGATGTTCAAGCTTGTTTTAGAAAAGGCAGGGAAACCAGAGATCAAATTGCCAAGATCCACTGGATCATTAAAAAAGCAAGAGAGTTCCAGAAAAACATCTATTTCTGATTTATTGACTATGCCAAAGCATTTGACCATGTGGAAAATTCTGAAAGAGATGGGAATACCAGACCACCTGACCTGCCTCTTGAGAAATCTGTATGCAGGTCAGGAAGCAACAGTTAAAACTGGTCATGGACCGACAGACTGGTTCCAAATAGGAAAAGGAGTACGTCAAGGCTGTATATTGTCACCCTGCTTATCTAACTTATATGCAGAGAACATCATGAGAAACGCTGGGCTGGAAGAAGCACAAGCTGGAATCAAGATTGCCGGGAGAATGATCAATAACCTCAGATATGCAGATGATCCCACCCTTATGGCAGAAAGTGAAGAAGAACTAAAAAGCCTCTTGATGAAAGTGAAAGTGGACAGTGAAAAAGTTGGCCTAAAGCTCAACATTCAGAAAATGAAGATCATGGCATCTGGTCCCATCACTTCATGGGAAATAGATGAGGAAACAGTGTCAGACTTTATTTTGGGGGGCTCCAAAATCACTGCAGATGGTGACTGCAGCCATGAAATTAAAAGACACTTACTCCTTGGAAGAAAAGTTATGACCAACCTAGATAGCATATTCAAAAGCAGAGACATTACTTTGCCGACTAAGGTCCGTCTAGTCAAGGCTATGGTTTTTCCAGTAGTCATGTATGGATGTGAGAGTTGGACTGTGAAGAAGGCTGAGCGCTGAAGAATTGATGCTTTTGAACTGTGGTGTTGGAGAAGACTCTTGAGAGTCCCTTGGACTGCAAGGAGATCCAACCAGTCCATTCTGAAGGAGATCAGTCCTGGGTGTTCTTTGGAAGGAACGATGCTAAAGCTGAAACTCCAGTACTTTGGCCACCTCATGTGAAGAGTTGACTCATTGGAAAAGACTCTGATGCTGGGAGGGATTGGGGGCAGGAGGAGAAGGGGACGACCGAGGATGAGTTGGCTGGATGGCATCACTGACTTGATGGACGTGAGTCTGAGTGAACTCCAGGAGTTGGTGATGGACAGGGAGGCCTGGTGTGCTGTGGTTCATGGAGTCGCAAGGAGTCGGACATGACTGAGTGAACTGAACTCTCTTCAGAATGATTCTGAGATGGAAGAAGCCACATGCTGAAGGAGACAGCTATGGAGCTAGACTGTCCTGGGACACTTTGCTTGTTGCGTCACCTTGATGTTTGTTTCAGGTTCTTCAGATGTAAAATGGAGATAATGATGGATCTGCTTATGGAATCGCCATATGGAATATATTTCAGTCTATGGAAAATAACGTACATCAGTGCTTAGCACTGGCATAGAAAGGGATATATTTTTACATTATTTTATTATGATTTTATGTATTTTTGCTATTTTTATTTTGTTTCATACGTCAGATGATAAATTTATTTTTATTCTTTACCTCTTTGCATTGGAGTGCAGATTTAAGGGGCCCACCTCAATGCCATGTATTTTTTTTTTTTTTTGGCCTTGATGAGTTATTGAGAAAGGAAGAGCTTTGCTGTGAAGAACAAGGGGTCAGAGAATGATTAGAGATAATAATATAGAATCATCTTATAGTTAATATGTATGTATGTATTATTAATTCAACAACATTTAGATAAACGTTTATACTTGCCAAATTTTCACGAGGCTTTGGTTGGTCCTCATATTAACTCATGTGACGTGAAACTTGCAAGAAGGAAAGAGAGAAAGAATTTTGGAATTCATTCAGACATCAGTCCACTGAAGTCAGAGAGACTAAAAATCAAGCTGGAGACAAACAGCTTTAGAATAGTGGGGCTGGGACTCCAACCCAGGGTTCTTGGCTTCTTCCCCATGTGGCACCATCTCAATGAAACACGGGTCACATTTCCTGATCCATCAGAGTTCAGGCTCGACATTCTCTCAGATGTATTGTTAGAACACAGGAGTCCTAACCACAGAAAACATACACGTAAAGAGTTTTGTCTTTCATAAGCATCATCTTGGCTGAATAGAAGGCTGCGGAACAAGGGGAATAGGATCCATAATGGAAAGCACGCCCACAAACAGGCAAATGTATTCTCTCTTGCATAGGATAGGAAAGGGATCAAAGGAGAATTTCAGGTGATTACTAAGGTAACATTTTTGCGACTTAGGGAAAGCAGTGATTTCCTCTATTTTAACGGACCATGTGAGAATTACTCTTTATTCTGATGATAATACACTTATTAAATTTTCCCAAAAGTTACAAGCTGCATCCTACTTTATAGTTTTACCAGATTTGTCTCATGATAACATGTCATTGCTGTAAATACTTTGTAAAAATATTGAGATGAATTAAAAAAAAATTACAACCAGTTTCTGAAGGAGATTGACTTTTCAGAAAAAGAGAAAAGTTGAAGAAGTTCCTGTAGTGATGAATAGCAGATTTCTAATATGTTACACAAAGTATGCTTACATATGTCCATGATAAAATCACACATTCATTTGTTAGTAGTTAAATATTTTGAAAACACCTACGTGAAATGGAGATAAAAGTCATCTGTATTCTCTTCATCTAGTCGGTAAAGCATCTGCCTACAGTGCGGGAGACCTGGGTTCGATCCCTGAGTCGGGAAGATCCTCTGGAGAAGGAAATGGCAACCCACTCCAGTACTCTTGCCTGGAAAGTCCCATGGATGGAGGGGCCTGGTAGGCTACAGTCTATGGGGTCACAAAGAGTCAGACACGAATGAGTGACTTCACTCAAAACTTATTACAGCTCTTATGATATATATTTATGCTTAGAGGATATAAATGGGTTCATAGTATATAACCTGCTTTATAAGCTATTTTTATTCCACTCAGGATCTTCATATATGTGAATACATTTATAGGTATGATATAATTCTAAATGGCTGCTTAATGTCGTATTTTAAATATTCACAAATCTCTACTACATAAAGTGAGTTTTTTTCCAATTTCTTTTTGTTAAAAACAGAACTGAATGAATTTCCCTATAAATAAATCGATATGCAAATTCCTATTTATCTTTAGGATAAGATCCTAATAAAAAAAGACCTGGCCATGCAGTGGTATGATGAATGTTTCAATAAGGGTGTCAAACAAGTCTGTGTAAAGATGTTCACCTTCCTATTCAGAGTGCAGGGTGCTTGAGTTCTCCTGCCAAAGTTCAGCTCAGTTCAGTTCAGTCGCTCAGTCGTGTCCGACTCTTTCCAACACCATGAATTGCAGCACGCCAGGCCTCCCTGTCCATCACCAACTCCCGGAGTTCACTCAGACTCACACCCATCGAGTCAGTGATGCCATCCAGCCATCTCATCCTCTGTCATTCCCTTCTCCTCCTGTCCCCAATCCCTCCCAGCATCAGTCTTTTCCAATGAGTCAACGCTTCGCATGAGGTGGCCAAAGTACTGGAGTTTCAGTTTTAGCATCATTCCTTCCAAAGAAATCCCAGGGCTGATCTCCTTCAGAATGGACTGGTTGCATCTCCTTGCAGTCCAAGGGACTCTCAAGAGTCTTCTCCAACACCACAGTTCAAAAGCATCAATTCTTCAGCACTCAGCCTTCTTCACAGTCCAACTCTCACATCCATACATGACCAATGGGAAGACCATAGCCTTGACTAGATGGACCTTTGTTGGCAAAGTAATGTCTCTGGTTTTGAATATGCTATCTAGGTTGGTCGTAACTTTTCTTCCAAGGAGTAAGCGTCTTTTAATTTCATGGCTGCAGTCACTATCTGTAGTAATTTTGGAGCCCAGAAAAATAAAGTCTGACACTGTTTCCACTGTTTCCTCATCTATTTCCCATGAAGTGATGAGACCAGATGCCATGATCTTCGTTTTCTGAATGTTGAGCTTTAGGCCAACTTTTTCACTCTCCACTTTCACTTTCATCAAGAGGCTTCTTAGTTCTTCTTCACTTTCTGCCATAAGGGTGGTGTCATCTGCACATCTGAGGTTATTGATATTTCTCCCTGCAATCTTGATTCCAGCTTGTGCTTCTTCCAGCCCAGCGTTTCTCATGATGTACTCTGCATATAAGTTAAACAAGCAGGGTGACAATGTATAGCCTTGACGTACTCCTTTTCCTATTTGGAATCAGCAAAGCGCAGCCACTGCTCCTTACCTTGGAGGAGGGGTATCTCCTCACCACGGCCCTTCCTGACCTTCAAAGTGGGATAGCTCCTCTAGGGCTTCCTGCATCCACTCAGCCACCGCTCCTCGGACGCGGGGTAGCTCCTCGCGGCTGCCGCCCCTGACCTCGCATGCCGGGTAGCTCCTCTCGGCCGTTCCTGGGCAGTTGCAGCCTGGCACTCTCGGCCGCTGCCCCTGACATCGGACGTGGGGTAACTCCCCTTGGCCGCCACCCTTCAGGCATGGGGTCCTTCCGGCTTCTGCCCCTAACCTTGAACGTGGGGTAGCTCCTCTCGGCAGCGTGCCCACGCTTAGTGCGCCGGTGGCAGCCGCCCGTGCTTAGTGCCCCTGCCAATGTTAGGCACTTTCAAAGAGTCTGTCTAGTTAAGTGCTGTCACAGTTTGATAATAAGCTTTATTGAAACTGTATATACATGTGTTTCTGTGTGTGTATGTGAACATGTGTGCATATATATATATATGCTTATGGCTATACATGCAAGTGTACTGCTTGTTTACATATATGTTTACATGTGTGTGTATACACGTCTTATTTTTCTCTATTTTCATTCGCCTGTCCTTCCCCATTATTGGCAAAATTAAGGCTTACCTAGGTCTCTAGAAAGTTGAAAGGTGGTTGTAAATTTCCAGCTTCTGCTTTCACAAATATATTTTAAAAGGCCTGCTACAATTGTTTAATTAAATCATTACCTCTTCTTACCTGACACCATTTCCACAAATAAGCATTCTCAGTTTTTCCTTCTCATTTCCAATTCCATCTTTCCAGGAGGGCTAGAAACATTGGGCTGAAGGAAGCATAAGCTGGAATCAAGATTGCCGGCAGAAATATCAATAACCTCAGATATGCAGATGACACCACCCTTATGGCAGAAAGTGAAGAGGAACTAAAAAGCCTCTTGATGAAAGTGAAAGAGGAGAGTGAAAAAGTTGGCTTAAAGCTCAACATTCAGAAAATGAAGATCATGGCATCTGGTCCCATCACTTCATGGGAAATAGATGGGGAAACTGTGTCAGACTTTATTTTGGGGGGGCTCCAAAATCACTACAGATGGTGACTGCAGCCATGAAATTAAAAGACTCTTACTCCTTGGAAAGAAAGTTGTGACCAACCTAGATAGCATATTGAAAAGCAGAGACATTACTTTGCCAACAAAGGTCCATCTTGTCAAGGCTATGGTTTTTCCAGTAGTCATGTACGGATGTGAAAATTGGACTGTGATGAAAGTTGAGCACCAAAGAATTGATGCTTTTGAACTATGGTGTTGGAGAAGACTCTTGAGAATCCCTTGGACTGCAAGGAGATCCAACTAGTCCATTCTAAAGAAGATCAGTCTTGGGTATTCTTTGGAAGGAATGATGCTAGAGCTGAAACTCCAATCCTTTGGCCACCTCATGCAAAGCGTTGACTCATTGGAAAATACTCTGATGCTGGGAGGGATTGGGGGCAGGAGGAGAAGGGGACGACAGAGGATGAGATGGCTGGATGGCATCACTGACTCAATGGACATGAGTTTGGGTGAACTCCGGGAATTGGTGTTGACAGGTAGGCCTGGTGTGCTGTAATTCATGGGGTCGGACAAGACTGACTGACTGAACTGAGCTGAGGAGGGCTCGAAAGATCAGGCTCCCTTGTTGCTCACTCAGCTAGTAAATCGTCTGCCTGCAGTGTGGGAGACCTGGGTTCGATGTCTGGGTTGGGAAGATCCCCTGGAGAAGGGCAAGGCTACCCGCTCCATGTTTCTGGCTTGGAGAATTCCATGGACTGTATAGTCCATGGGGCACAAAGAGTCAGACACAACTGAGTGACTTTCACTTCACTTTCAGAAAGACCAGGAGGCGTGATGGCTGTAATGTTGCTTCACCAGGACCAACCCCACAGACATTCTCCTGTGAGTGTTTGCCATGGCTCTCTTAGGATGCCCAGGGCTGAGGGCAAGTTCCCATGCTCTAGCTTTTTGTTAGTCATGATGCTATTGACCTTAGGGGTTTGGCGCTCAAGTGTGTGGGGAGTGTGCAAACACATGCCTGTCTGTGTGTGCATATGCATGTGAGTGCCTGCAATGTTACAATATGCCAGAACCATGCTTGTGCCCAGCCACAACCAGAGCAGATCTGGGGGCACAGAACAATTGTCTCCTCATGAGGGAGGGTCCTTCCTCCATTGCTGCTCTCCCCGCAAGTGAAGTGACGTTGCTCAGTCGTGTGCGACTCTTTGCAACAGCATGGACTGTATGTAGCCTATCAGGTTCCACCATCAATGGGATTTTCCAGGCAAGGATACTGGAGTGGGTTGCCATTTCCTTCTCCAGGAGATCTTCCCAACCCAGGGATTGGACCCTGGTCTCCCGCACTGTAGGCAGACGCTTTACCGTCAGAGCCACCAGGGAAGTCTTGCTCTGCCCGGAGGCTTGGGCTGAATTCATATTGAAGCATGCATGTGTGCTGTCATATCAGTCGTGTCCATCTCTTTGCAACCCTATGGACTGTAGCCCCCAGGCTCCCTGTGCATGGGATTCTCCAGTCAAGAATACCGGAGTGGGTTGCCATGCCTTCCTCCAGGGGATCTTCCCCACCTAGGGATCGAACTGGCATCTCTTATATTTTCTGAATTGGCAGACAGGTTCTTTACCACTAGGGCTACCCAGGAAGCCCAAATTCATATTCATAAGGAGACAGTAATTTAGCTCTGGGCCCATCCAGTCTGAGGCTGGAGGGCTACAGATCTTATTCTACTGAATTCCTGACTCTCCTCCTTCACTGGCCATAGGAAATGTGGGATTGTTTTCATGCCATTTTGGCGAGTTCTAGTACATTCAGGAGAACTAGGTGATGGACTCATTCTGGACTTTATTTTTATAATTATCCAAACACAGAACTGAGGGTCTTTAGGTATTTTTCCCCATGAAGACATTTACAGTGGAAACAGCGTCAGACTTTATTTATATACTTATTTTTGGGCTCAAAATCACTGCAGATGGTGACTGCAGCCATGAAATTAAAAGACACTCCTTGGAAGAAAAGTTATGACCAACTTAGATAGCATATTCAAAAGCAGAGACATTACTTTGCCGACTAAGGTCCGTCTAGTCAAGGCTATGGTTTTTCCTATGGTTATGTATGGATGTGAGAGTTGGACTGTGAAGAAGGCTGAGCGCCAAAGAATTGATGCTTTTGAACTGTGGTGTTGGAGAAGACTCTTGAGAGTCCCTTGGACTGCAAGGAGATCCAACCAGTCCATTCTGAAGGAGATCAGCCCTGGGATTTCTTTGGAAGGAATGATGCTGAAGTTGAAACTCCAGTACTTTGGCCACCTCATGTGAAGAGTTGACTCATTGGAAAAGAGTCTGATGCTGGAAGGGATTGGGGGCAGGAGGAGAAAGGAGACAACAGAGGATGAGATGCTGGATGGCATCACGGACTCGATGGACGTGAGTCTGAGTGAACTCCGGGAGTTGGTGATGGACAGGGAGGCCTGGCGTGCTGCGATTCATGGTGTCGGAAAGAGTCAGACATGACTGAGCGACTGAACTGAACTGAACTGAACTGAACTGATTTGTATTCACATCTTACTTTGATCTTTTCTTCCCTCTTGTGAATTCCAAAACCTTCCTTCCCTACCACTTTACACAATCACAGATGTTTGTAGAAATGAGTGTTTTGTGTACAGCAGAACACTGTTGCTTTTACATGAAACGGGGCTCTATGTGTCCCACCCTGACTCTGACTTCCCAGCTTACAATCACTGTCCACACGGACGGGTCACCCAGGAGCCAAGTCCAGTCATGGTAGCTGGTCAGCTGCCAGTTCTGACTGTGTTGTGAGCACATAGTTAGGAAAGGTCTCCTTCCATTACTCAGGAGCAGGGACAAAGAGACTGATTTTCATGGAGTGTCAGTCTGACCACATCACTCTCCATCTCAAATACCTCAGTGACATTGTAGCGCCCAGACCAGATTGCAGACCAAAGTGGGATGAGGAAACGTGTCTCTGGGCCCTTTCTCCCCTTCCATGCCTCTTTACTTATCCTCATTTTAACAAGTCTCGCCCTTCATTGTGATCCCTTGCCTTTGTGCCTTTATCCATGCAACAGTGGTTTTCTCCTGGAAAGGCCCTTCTCCCGCTTCATGCTCCAATCTCTGTTCCACACTTTCTAAGGATATTGCAGAGGCATCTCCCATCAGAGACGTCCTGCGAGTCTCCTCATCAGGGTGCCACCCCTCCCCAGTGAGAACCAGCATCTTTCTCCTCTTCAAAACTAATGCAGGTAAAGACTTTAGGAGCACACTTTTTAAAAAATTGGAATATAGTTGCTTTATAATGCTGTGTTACTTTCTGCTGTACAGCAAAGAGAATCAGCTATGTGTATACATAATCCCCTCTCTCTTGGACTTCCTCCCCATTGAGGTCACCGCAGAGCTCTGCACTGAGCTGTCTGCGCTGTACAGTAGGTTCTTATTAGTCATCTTTTTTATACATGCTGCTGCTGCTAGGTTGCTTCAGTCGTGTCCAAGCCTGTGACCCCATAGATGGCAGCCCACCAGACTCCTCTGTCCCTGGGATTCTCCAGGCAAGAATACTGGAGTGGGTTACCATTTCCTTCTCCAACGCATACACTGGATGCTAAGTCCCTTCAGTCGTGTCCGGCTGTGCGACCCTCTCGACAGCAGCCCTCCAGTCTCCTCTGTCCACAGGATTCTCCAGGCAAGAATACTGGAGTGGGTTGTCATTTCCGTCTCCCAATTTTATACGCAGTAGTGCATATGGCAGTTTTGCTCAGCTGGTGGGCTGTGCAGTGGAGTGGAGTGGCGAGAAGCTTTGGGATGTATTTAACTCAGCCTGGCTGTCCTGGGGGCTTTATAATGAATTTGCGCTACAGAAATCTTCCCTAAATTCACTCCTTTCCATGAAAATTGGGATAATAACTACTGTGGCTGGGTGGTTGGTCCAACCCTGTTTAGGAGTCTAGATGCTGGAGAGCTAAAAAAAAAAAACAAAAAAAAAAACAAAAAAAAAAAAACTCGATTTTTCAGACTAATGGAAGCAAAGATACTAGACGCACTATCTCTTCTGTCCATCAGACTTACTTGGAATGTTGGATTCACCGTTGGATCATAGGAGACGGAGGAGGTAAGAGACAGCCATTCTGTGATGTGCTCTTGGAGCGGCCAACCACATCATGGGTTCTTGAACCAGCTGTGATGTCCTGAGGCTACAGGCAAAAGGTGTGTATTATCGAGGTAGTCAACCTTGAAACCTCAGCCTAGCACAGCTTCTCTTCAGTGCTTTTGACAATCAGCAGCCTGCGATTAATCTCTTTGCTTAAATAAACTAAAACTTATTTCAACCTGTGTGATTGAAAGCGGAGTTGTACAATTTTCCAGGATCCTTGTGGCAATTAAACTAAACAACACCTTCACTTACAGACAATAGGCTTCCCAGCTGGCGCTAGTGGTAAAGAGCCCACCTGCCAACGCAGGAGACGTGAGACGTGGGTCCAGTCCCTGGGTTGGGAAGATCCCTTGCAAGAGGGCATGGCAACCCACTCCAGTATTCTTGCCTGGAGAATCCCATGGACAGAGAAGCCTGGCGGGCTACGGTCCATAAGGTCTCACAGAGTCGGACAGAACTGAAGTGACTTAGCACGTACTACCTACAGTAACCACTTGCACAGAGAGAGGGCATTACCTTATTTTCCAATTAAAGAACAATCTTTGTTAATCCCAATGTTTCTTAATTGCAAGACACTCTGACACAAGCTCAGTTGAGGATGAGACCCAGGGTTGATACATCTATCCATTGTTCTGAATACTCAGCACAATGTATTTCTATGCGGCTGATACTCACCAACACATTTTGAGTGAAGAGAAAAGTAACAAGGAATATTTTCCATGCCACCAATACATTTTAAACTAATTAAACTGTCAACGAGCCATTATACATTTTGCCATTTTATAAGGCAAGAACAGAAAACTTCGTAGTATTCTCTTAACCTCAATGACCAAGTAAAAAGCTGAAAACGTGATGTTCACAGCTCGGTTTTAATTTACTCACTGGATGCCTTTTCCACTGATGGTACATTTCAGTGACAAAGGGAAATAAATACAACCCTTGTTTGGCCTTGTTTTTAGGAGAAGTGCTCTGAAGTCCTGTCCTACCACACTTCACGTGAAATGCCAGAGAATATTTCTATAGAGTCAGTGAGAGCTTAATTTAAATATGCTAAGAAGAAGACAGGAGACCCATCAGTGGCCCTACCAGTGACAAGGGCACACGGGCCTCGTGCACAGGAGATACCCCAAGTCTCATTTGCTAATTGTCCTTGCCTCCTCAAGGGCGTAGCTGACCTGCTTATGTATAGATCCTGTAAACTCTGGTGGAAAACAAGCGCGATTCCTATTAGTTTCTTAGGCTTTGAAAAGCATTATTTATTGCTTTTATGGGAATGTGCTTCTCTCGCCTCAGACCGAGCCTTAGCATTGTGCTTCTGGAATGATAATAATCTATTTCTTTCCTCACACTCCTGGGCCCGCAGTGACCCCGTCTGACCCAATTGAAATTGATTTTGTTGTTGAACTCCTTGCCGGTGCAAATTAATCTTAGATCCATACGAGATCAGGGAAGCAAGGCAGAGAGTACAAAGACCTCAAGTACTGGGGGAAAAATTAGTTCTGGGGAAGGTATTTTAAGTTTGGCAAGATAAATGGTCACAATGACTTGCTTTGATAGAACATCTGTAGGAAGGGGAGAACAGACTGACAGGGCCTCTCAGAGAAAGGCTGTAATTTAATAGCCTAATTTCCTGCCCGGACCTGCAAAAATATCTGCCTACTCCTGACAGTTGACGAAAATCACCAAGGGTGATTTGGTCCCTAGTGAGCAAACAAGCTGGGACCTATCTTCCCCCCAGACTCTCGAGGCAACAGGCGAGCAGGCGAGGTTTCTGCCTCCTCATTATCCAATAAAAATGCGAAGGTTTTGTGAAGCTTGTCCCTGACCCCCAAATGGGACAGACAAAGCCTGTCTGCCATAAGACACCTATCTTCATCCTCCTTCTGGTGGAGGAAAGTGATGTTGTTTGGGAGAGCTTCCATAACTTACCATTTCCCCCGATAAACAAACACAGCTGTGTTTCCTAACAGTTGAAACAGGAGCCCCTCTCTTTAAAGGGGTCCCCTCGCCTAAAGCTAAGCTCTGCCCTCTTTGTAAATCTTCCCCACAGCTACTGAAATAGCTCTGGTACACATTTCCTGATTCTTATAAAGAGACTGTTCTAATTAGTTCTCTAACACACTGACCTAATTTCCAGTATTTGCAGGTTTCCCTCTGAACAGTACCCTCTTTGACTGGCCTTGGAGAAATCTGATACACGGGGTCCTGCTGCCTGTACTGGATTATGAACACCCCCTAACTCCTGACTCCTGGCTCAGAATACCGTGACCAGAGGGACAGACACATATGTGTGTTCACGGCACTTACAGGCTTCTTCGCCGAAATGTCATGTTTAAAAGAATGAATTCTGCAGTCACTGTTTCACCAAAATGGAAATCAGGTCTCCACTGCTCCCCTAATCACCCCAAAATCACATCTTCACACAGACGCTGGAATCCCCTTTTACTTTCGCTCCAACAACTTTTACGTTAATAAATTTTCAGAAACCTTTGAGTACACTAATGCGATGTTATAATTAAAATGTCATGATGCTGGAATGTTCTTAGTGCTTTTAAACTTATTTGTTTCATAATAAAGTTTAGCTGGCAAATATCAGTGTTTGAAAGCTTATCTTTTTACAATTAATAAATTTAATTTAGCTGAAGCAAAATAATATACTGTTTTTTTAAATGCTTAATGTAATCTTAACCAAAGAATTTTCATTTGGTATGTGTGTGTATGCCTAGGTATGCTTAATATGTATATATATTGTTTAACACAGTTGCAATCATAGTGGTAAATCTGCTCTTTTCATAACAGAATATGTTACAAGAAACTATGCTACAATTTAAATTCTTCTATATGGATTCTATAGTCATAATTTTTAGTGTGCTATAATATTCCATGTATTATTATTATTTACAGTATTGGAGGAACATATCTATTGTATTTATGTTTTTATTAAGTGATTAGTTTTGAATAAATTCCAGGAGTTCAATTTATGGATTGTAAATGTGTACAAAAGTAGAATATTCTTGCTAATAGTTGACTTTTTTCTTTTACAAAAGGGTTGCATCAGTTCTCAAGGCCACCTGTTTATGCAGGCGTGTGTGCATACATGACCAAATTGCGTGCATTTGTATTGATCCTAAAAATAAGGATGTGCAGTACCTTCCAGATTTCTTATAGTTGAAAGCTCCACGGAGTATTTCAGAGGATTATTGCCCTACTCAATCTTCCACCAGTGAAAAAATCATTTAAATGGAAAAGCTCATTGTAGTTGGGGAGGATCTGGCATAAAACCTACAATTCATGGCTGGGCAATTCTATGATGTTCTTATTCAAAAAGATGATGTCTTTGTAAAGCCAAATATGACCTCTGACTCTAATGGACTTAAGTGTATTTATTTATGCTTTTAAATAGGTCGCATATTAAGCTTATCTTAAGGGTATTTTAGAAGAATGAAATGAAACAGGTGAAGTTAGAAGACATATTAGAATTCCTAGGCAATGGATAGAGTATAAAAATGAAGCTATGACAAAACTATTTGAAGAAGGAAAGTACGTGGCAGGCTCTTGGATTTAATCATTAGAAGATTAAAGTATTCTATTTATAGAAAGGCCTTTCTGCCTGAGAAGTAGTTGACACCGGATTAAATGCCAAACGGACCTGCTTGATTTCAGAGGATTCCATTCACTTAAAACTGAAAGTTATTTCAAGACAGCTAAAGAATTAAGATCCTTTTTTAATTTAAGAGCAATAGCACAACTTGAACAATGCCCCCCCACCCCCCTCCACCCATGGATGAACATTTGTGAGCGCTCCATTGCCTGAAGATGTCCATTCCAGGTGGGGCTGCAATGCTCAGTCTTGAGGCTACTCCACTATTTTTCTAAAATGAATCTAAAACCCAAGGCCACATTTTCTTGCAATGAAGGTGTATGTAAACAATGCTTCTGTATTGGATTTTCCTCTAGAAAATTCTGGTGAGAAATACTAAGCAAATTATTAGAATTGCTCCTGAAGATCTAAGGTACTTGCTGAGAGTAGGAGTGCAAATGCTAAGACCAACTCATTTATGTGTTTTTTGGCTTTTGTTTCTTAGCAGACAAAAAAAGTCAAAGCATTCTTAATGTTAACCTGTTAATCCAAGGATGCATTTCACCTGCATCGGGAAAGATGAGTTCTACCTTGAGCATGAGGTGACTCTCACAAATCCAAACTATCTCATGATAAGCTCAGGATGCATGAGCAGTTACTGTCTGGTTATCAACTGATACAAAATGCTAGGAATCAATGACATGTAACATTTACTGATTTAACCAGGCAAAGCAGGTTACGTTCACTTGAAAGTGAAAGTGTTAGTCGCTCAGTCCTTTCCAACTCTTTGCAACTCTATGGACTGTAGCCTGCAAGGCTCCTCTGTCCACAGAATTCTCCAGGTAAGAATACTAGACAGGGTAGTTGTTCCCTCCTCCAGGGGATCTTTCCAACCCAGAAGTCGAACCCAAGTATCTTGCGTTGCATGTAGATTCCTTACCAGCTGAGCTACCAGGGAAGCTCGATTTTCACTTAGTCAGGGACTAATCCTTCAGAGATAATCGATACTGTAATTACAATATATAAAGAAACAACAAGGAAAAGGAAGTCACAATAACTTATTGTAAACGATGTCTTTCTGGTGTCTCTGGAACATTTCCCAAAACAATTACAGCTCTATTTTTCTACATTGTGCTTCACTCTGCAGATTCAGCATATAAATCAGATTGATTACCTAATTGGATTTGGATTCTTTCAAAAATTGTTAAATGTGTACTTTCTTCTCACATCATGTTTGGGAGTCATGATACATGAGAAAATGGCTGGATGCATAATTAAGGCTCAAGAATAGAGTATTTCTTGCTGTTGTTTAGTCTCTAAATTGTGTCCGACACTTTTGCAACCCCGTGGACTGTGGCCTGCCAGGCTCCTCAGTGCATGGGATTCCCAGGCAAGAATACTGCCATTTCCTCCCCCAGGGGATCTTCCCAGCCCAGGGACTGAACCTGAATCTCCTGCACTGCAGGAAGGTTCTTCACCACTGAGCCACCAGGGAAGCCCAAAAATAGAGCCTATGTTACCTTTAACCTTGCAAGTAGAAAGACTAAGGTGTAGAGTCTGTTTAACCTTGATTTTAAGACCAAATGATTAAAGCACCTGCTAACAACAAAAAATACTTCCCTGGTGGCTCAGAGGTTAAAGCGTCTGCCTGCAATGCAGGAGACCTGGGTTCGATCCCTGGGTCAGGGGTATCCCCTGGAGAAGGAAATGGCAACCCACTCTTGTATTCTTGCCTGGAGAATCCCATGGACGGAGGAGCCTGGTGGGCTACAGTCCATGGGTTGCAAAGAGCCAGACACGACTGAGCGACTTCACTTCAACAACAAAAATTGTCATTGTAATCATAATAAAAGGTCTGCCGAACTAAACTCACGTGAATTTAAAAGTTACCTCTATATTACAATGTTGTCAACTAATATCATATCCTTTAAAAGTTTTTTTTTATATGTGAGAATTGACTGGAAAATAATCTTATAGGCATTGCTCAATAATATACTTTGAAAAAAAATTTTAAATAGTAATATACTTTGTTATGTTACTCTGTTTCTCTGCCACTGAATTTCTGGTTTACTTTGAAGAACATCCACTCGTCGTGGAAGAGCATCTACTATCCGTTTGTTCATTCAGGTCCATAGTGAATCAGTGAATCACATGGCATATATAGACAAGGTGCTTTTGGGACCGTTTGGGGCATTAACTCATTCTGGAATTTCTGTCCTTTAATCCGTGTGGAATATACAGAACACACAGCCATTTAGAACACATTCTCTTACAAGTTTAGTTCAATGTTGCTCGTCTGGGAACATGGGAAAGATGATGATGACCATGGGCCTTCTTCCAGGGTGTGATTCCATGATTTAAGAAGACAAGGGAACACAAGGGAAGGGAATCAAAGAATTAACTTAGAAAGGCATCACTTACCCTGATACAAAGGGCAGAGAGGACTAGGGTGCTGGGAGCAGCAGCGACCCGTCCCCAGCTCCTATCACACAATCCGCCCCCCCACCCCCGATGTTACTACAGCCCCCAGCGGTCCACCACAGGACACAGGCCTTCATGTCTTCCACTCGGATCTTTCCGGCAAAGCTGCAGGCCTTGTCTCAGCATCCTTACCCCTGATGTGCGGCTAATAATGTGCTGATCTCAGGATGGCTGCGAAAAGGCAGCGAGACTCTTCACAGAAGATGCTGACCTCAGTGTCTGCCCTCCTGTGAGAAGCTAGCTATTAGTAGCACCACCACTGGCTGTCGCTGACATATTGCGTGCGTGCTAAGTCACTCCAGTTGTGTCCGACTCTGTGCAACCCCACGGACTATATATACTCCATGGGATTCTCCAGGCGAGGACACTGGAGCGGGTTGCCATGCCCTTCTCCAGGGCTCTTCTCTACCCAGAGATATACTTCTGTATCTTCTGTACCTTCTGATTGACTTCCCATGACTCCTGCATCTCCGGCATTGCAGGCAGATTCTTTACCTTTGAGCCCCCCGGAAAGCCCAGACAATGCTTCTGCCCTCCCTCAAATCCATATGCGAAAGCCCTAATGCACAAGGAGTTGGGGTCCACGGGGGTCTATGGGAGGTCCCTAGGGCATGAGAGCAGAGCCCCCATGATAGGACCAGTCCTCTTATAAGAAGACATGAAAGACAGAAAAACAGACAGGGAGACAGACAGACAAGGAGAGGACCAAGGGAGACAGCAGGACGGACTTCCCCTCCTTCATGAGAGGACTTGGTAAGAAGGTGATGGTGGTGGTTTAGCTGCTCAGTCGTGTCCAACTCTTCACAACCCCGTGGACTGTAGCCCACCAGGCTCCTCTATCTGTGGGATTCTCCAGGCAAGAACACTGGAGTCGATTGCCACTTTCTTCTCCACTTCCTTTTTCCCAACCCAGGAATCGAACCCAGATCTCCTACATTGCAGGCAGATTCTTTACCAACTGAGCTAAGAGGGAAACACCATTAGTAAGAAGGTAGTCGTTTGCAAAGCTCTTATTGAGGACCACACTCTGATGCCAGACTCCAGGCTCCACAACTGTGAGAAATTAGCTTGCATCATTTACAAGCTTCTCAGTCTATGAAACTCAGAGATGAGAGATGAGGACCACATCAGGCCTGAAGGGGAGAGGTCAAGGGAGGTGGCAGAGAAGTAAGACCCAGGAGGCTGGAGGGCAACATGTGGCGTGCACACCCGGTGGACTTGTGAGAGGCACACACACACTGAGGTGGGTCCTGTGTTCTCCATCCTTCCTCCTGAGTGCCCGGCCTTCTGGCCACCTTGGGTCTTTTCAGTTGAGCTCTTTCTTTAGTCCCCTCACAGTTCTTTTTGGAGACCTGCCATGGACCAGGTGGTATTCCGCTTGTCCTAGTTGAACAAGAGAGAGAAGTCTCCCTCCCTCAAGGAGCTGGCAGGAGCTCCATGCCCAGGTATCCACAGGGAGAGGGAAAGTGAGGGGGCAGAAAGGGAAAACCACAAAAAGCAGAAAGATGGGAGTCGGGTGACGGAAGATATAAGCAGAGGCAATGTTTCTCTTCAACTCAGGATGAATCCAGGGCTGCATGTCTGGGTCTGTGGGTGATGGATCTTTCTCTCTGCGTCTCTGTTTCTGTGGGCAGAGGGAAAGGGACAAATTCTACTCCATTGGCACCTGAATTCCACCACCCCTGGGTGGATCCATGCTGGGCTGCTGGCTTGGCAGTGGGGTAGACAGTCCCTTTGCAGGGGCCTTGTGTGGCTGCTCATGGAAGAGTCTGCCTTTTGCTCTTTTACCGTTTCTTCTCTAAATCTATCCTGCCCAGAGGCCTTCACCACTGAGGCCACGTCATTCATACACAAGGATTAAACCAGGGAAGACAAAGTTTTTGACTATTACTGACACTTCTCATTTGTTTCACATTTGATTCTCAATTGGCATCTTTACCAGTTGAACGTCCCTGGTGGCTCAGATGGTAAAGCGTCTGCCTACAACGTGGGAGAGCCGGGTTCAATCCCTGGTTCAGAAAGATGCCCTGGAGAAGGAAATGGCAACCCACTCCAGTATTCTTGCCTGGAAAATCCGATGGACAGAGGAGTCTGGTAGGCTACAGTGCATGGGGTTACAAAGAGGCTGACACGATTGAGCGAATTCACTTCACTTCACTTTGGCATTTTTACAAGTCTGGGGACAAGGGCAGAGAGTTTCCTTACGTAGGGATCACTTCTGACACGTGCAGGGCCATCCCTCAGAACCCCTTCTGCTTGTGGCCAGGCAGTTCTTCACACGGAGAGCACGTAGAACAACAGAGGCCCTGTGTCCTGACCCGTCACCCTGACCTTGACCTCTGCTCTCCCTCCATGACACAGAGGAAGCCTGCCTGGAACTAAGGCCATCAGATGAATATATTGCCATTTCTCCACCTGGACCTCAGTGACCCTTACAAAGTGACCAAACCAAATACAGTTGGAGCCCGGATTCCACAATCCTAGACTTTATTTATCTGTCATTCTGATGTCTGGGCCATGTGGTTTGTTAATTATATGCATACATATATTTAATTATGGAGCCTCTTTTAGGTCATGTGAAGCTGTGGAATTGTCCTTGGTGTGGCCGCCCCCCTCTACCAGCATGAAGAGCCTTTACCCTCCTGCGCACGCCCTGGGTTTGCAAGGTAAAAAAAGAATCTGTATGAATGGTCGACCTTCCCAGGGACCCTGGATGCAAATAGACCTTTGCCTTGCTTGTTCTCCTGTTGCATGCTGCCCTGAGGATCTACGTAGGTTTTGCAGAAGCGTGTGGAAGGATGTGAGTGTGTCTGGGATCCAGAGGAGCCACATAACCAACCCTCGTCTTCATTATACCCATTCCTCACTCTAATGAGATCCTCAGGGGCAGAGGCAGTTAAACATGAAAAGAAATAAATAAGCCAATCTCTGGTGGCCACACAGGAGGCAAACCTGAGACCCGTCCTCACTATAAATTGGGTCTATCAAATACACCCCTGTACAAATATAGGGCAAACCACTAGAAACCCTGTTTTTCAAAGGGATATAAAAAAATCGTAATACACCTTTGGATGCTTCCAGAAAAACCACTAAATTTCTAAGTACGAAACAAAACTGGACTCATGCCTGATTCCCAGTCCATTTCTACAATAAAAGGAAAGCCAATGTCCTGCAGAGACACACTCTGTCATTGGTCACTCTGCAACTAGGAGTCATCATATGCTGCTGGGTGCCCAGCACACTGATAAAGTGTGTGTTGCTTCTAGTTACGTTGCTCATCATTTATAGTTAATTTCTTGGTTTCCTCTCTTTTCTCCTTTTTTTTTTACTATTGGAGGAGTGCACATCAGAACACAAATCACGATGAAATCACTCACATCTAAGCTTTCAACTCTAGGGTATGGACAGTCTGTCACACACAGAAAGGCTACCACCCACAGATTTCGGTTTTGTAGCTTAAGGAACTTTGACACCAAGAGGCTCCTTGCTCGGCCGTAAGAAAAATAAAATCTGCCAAAATCAGTCCATCTGGGCTTTCAAGCAAAATTATACTTTGATATTTTTTTCTAGTTTTATTGAGATAATATGTGATATAAGTTTAAAGCATACAGCATCATGATTTGATATGCATATATCCTAGGGGCTGATGACCATGTTAAGATTAGTTAGCATCCATCATTCCACTTAGTTAGAAATTTTATACTTTAATTTACAAAACTGGTGAGAAAGAGCACATTAAGATGAAGACCACTGATGTTTTCCAGTCCCCTTTCCAGGATAAATACAACACCAGGGAATACAAGATGTCACTCACACAACTACGGAGCTGATCCGAAGGTGGGGCTAGGGTTGATGAGCTTCTTCCTGAGAGCCAGCATTTCTGAACTGAGCATTTCTGCATTTTTCTGGAAAACAGAGGTGGCCGTGCAAGACCTCCCAGGCGGTCCGACGGGCCAGCGGGCCCAGAAACCAAGGCAGCAGTCTGGAGGTCATTCCCCTCTTTCCACTGCCCACTCCACCCCGAGAAGAGAGTGTGGGCTACACAGACACCCACTTGCATTCTCTTCAAACTTAACTGGGGCAGGAAAGGACAAGCTACTGCCTATCTTTAATCAACAAAATAATTCTCATGTGAAGGACTTTGAAGATTTGGCTCATGTTTTCTTCTGCACCATCCCAACATCTCTTGGGGAAATACTCACACATTTATGCCTTCATATCTGCCTCGAAGCAATGGAATGAAATCTTGATATGAATGACATTTGATCCCCAGAAAAGGTATTTTTTAAACATCTTCAGCTTTGGGGAATTGGGTCCACAAAAGAGGGCATCTGAGAACTCAGAAACCCCTGTGGAGTTGCATGCCTAGACCTGTGTAAGGAATCGTAGACTTAGAACTTACAGAGGCTGCAACAGTCTTCTTACAGCATTGGGAGACGATGTAAATGACGTCTTTCACTTCAGCTCAGTCACTTAGTCGCATCCAACTCTTTGTGACCTCATGAACCGCAGCACGCCAGGCCTCCCTGTCCATTACCAATGCCCAGAATCCTCCCAAACCCATGTCCACTGAGTCGGTGATGCCATCCAACCATCTCATCCTCTGTTGTCCCTTTCTCCTTCTGCCCTCAATCTTTCCCAGCATCAGGGTCTTTTCAAATGAGTCAGTTCTTCACATCAGGTGGCCAAAGTATTAGAGTTTTAGCTTCAACATCAGTCCTTCCAATGAACATTCAGGACTGATTTCCCTTAGGATGGACTGGTTGGATCTCTTTGCAGTCCAAGGACTCTCAAGAGTCTTCTCCAACACCACAGTTCAAAAGCATCAATTCTTCAGTGCTCAGCTTTCTTTATAGTCCAACTCTCACATCCATACATGACCACTGGAAAAACCATAGCCTTGACTAGAAGGACCTTTGTTGACTAAGTAATGTCTCTGCTTTTTAATAGGCTATCTAGGTTGGTCGTAACGTTTCTTCCAAGGAGTAAGCATCTTTTCATTTCATGGCTGCAATTGCCATTTGCAGTGATTTTGGAGCCCAGAAAAATAAAGTCTGACACTGTTTCCACTGTTTCCCCATCTATTTCCCATGAAGTGATGGGACCAGATGCCATGATCTTAGTCTTCTGAATGTTGAGCTTTAAGCCAACTTTTTCACTCTCCTCTTTCACTTTCATCAAGAGGATTTTTAGTTCTTCTTCACTTTATGCCATAAGGGTGGTGTCATCTGCATATCTGAGGTTATTAATATTTCTCCCAGAAATCTTGATTCCAGACTGTGCTTCTTCCAGCCCAGTGTTTCTCATGATGTACTCTGTATACAAATTAAGTAAGCAGGGTAACAATATACAGCCTTGGCATACTCCTTTACCTATTTGGAACCAGTCTGTTGTTCCATGTCCAGTTCTAACTGTTGCTTCCTGACCTGCATATAGGTTTCTCAAGAGGCAGATTAGGTGGTCTGGTATTCCCAGCTCTTGAAGAATTTTCCACAGTTTATTGTGACCCACACAGTCAAAGGCTTTGGCATAGTCAATAAAGCAGAAATAGATGTTTTTCTGGAACTCTCTTGCTTTTTCCATGATCCAGCGGATGTTGGCAATTTGATCTCTGGTTCCTCTGCCTTTTCTAAAACCAGCTCGTACATCTGGAAGTTCACAGTTCACGTATTGCTGAAGCCTGGCTTTAAACACGGACAATTGGCTCTTTCCTATTTCTGTGCTGTTATGTATAGCAATGAAATTCTATTTTCCCAGTTCAGATTGTTTCTGATTTTCCATTGCATCTCTCTAGGAGATAAGCACCTCTCTTACTGAAGAGGTACCTTTGTCTCTTGGAAATTAGAGACCAATTTGTTGATGAGGGGCATGAGGGAAAATCTTAAGCTTCATGGTCAATTGATCATTAAAAATTGATCTGTTACTGGCACATGGGTCCAGAGCAAATAAGATGGCAATGGTACTTCCAGCTGTGCCACTGAGTGTGAGGAGAATGGCGGGTCTTCAGGATATCCAGCCTCAGCCATCACAGCCCAGGTGCCCACAGTCCCAGCAGGTTTCTCCACTTGCCCCTCAAAGCAACAATTCAAGAGTGATGCGTGGCATAGGGTGTGTTTTCCCAACAGACAGATTACCATTTAGAAATTATCATTCTAGGAAGTTCATTTCAGTTCAGTCACTCCATCATGTCTGACTCTTTGCGACCCCATGAACTGCAGCACCCCAGGCCTCCCTTTCCATCACCAGTTCCCGGAGTTCACTCAAACTCATTCCCATTGAGTTAGTGATGCCATTGAATCATCTCATCCTCTGTCGTCCCCTTCTCCTCTTGCCTTCAATCTTTCCCAGCATCAGGGTCTTTTCAAATGAGTCAGCTCTTCCCATCAGGTGGCCAAAGGATTGGACTTTCAGCCTCAACATCAGTCCTTCCAATGAACACTCAGGACTGATCTCTTTTAGGATGGACTGGTTGGATCTCCTTGCAGTCCAAGGGACTCTTAAGAGTCTTCTCCAACACCACAGTTCAAAAGCATCAATTCTTCGGTGCTCAGCTTTCTTTATAGTCCAACTCTCACATCCATACATGACCACTGGAAAAACCATAGCCTTGTCTAGACAGACCTTAGATTGACCAAAAATTGCCACCTGATGGACCTAGAGACTGTCATATAGAGTGAAGGAAGTCAGAAAAAATCATACATTAACACATATATGTGATATCTAGAAAAATGGTGCTGATTAACCTACTTGCAGGGCAGAATAGAGACAAGGACATAGAGAACAAATGTACAGGCACCAAGGGGAAAAAGGGGATGGGAAGAATTTGGGAACTGGCATTGCATACCCAGCTGAGATTGTATCTATGTTCAGTATATATACATATACATTGCATATCGTACAGATATACAATACACTATTGATACTACGTATGAAATAAATGACTGAATGAGAACCCACTCCAGAGCACAGGAAACTCTTCAGTCCTCTGCGGTGACTTAAATGGGAAGGAAATTCAAAAAAGAGTGGATATATGTATACGTATAGCCAATTCACTTCATCGTTCAGCAGAAGCTAACATAACATTGTAAAGCAACTGTACTTCAATACTATTTTATTTTAAAATCCCCATGCAGTGTGAGGAATTCTTTTTGAAAATAACGCTTAGAACAGTCACAGTTTCTTCTCCATCTGAAGATAATCCATTGTGATGTTGTTGGGTTTACCTGAGCATAAAAACCAGAATGCAACTAAAATATTAGATAGATCATCGAAAAATCCAGCTCACACAATGTCACCAAGCCTTTCAAATTAGCTACACTGGTTAACCTCCATCCTTATGCCACCTGTAACAAACATCTTGTTGGTGTCAGCCATTTTTTGAAAGTCGTTATTATTCTAAAATCAGCAAGTTTTCAGTGTCTTTCACATTACTGCCAGGTTTTGATGAACTCGAGCACAGAGATAACAAGAACTGGTTTTGACTGGCATTTTATTTTTGAGGAGAAAATAAATCCACAATTTAATCTGGTCTTCTACCACAAGGAAACAGATTTTGGAAAATTCACACTCAGATTCTACTTCATGCATTAGGCTGTGGTTAGCTTTCAAAGCCTGAGACACTCACATCCACAATGGTGTATGATCATAACTGCAAGCATTTTGCAGCCCCTCAGGATATGTAATATTACTATTTTCACAGGCAAATTCCATTACCTTCTCAGCTGTTAATTACCACCAAGAGGGTTCAGGTTTATATTCTGAACCTTTGGAAAATGGACATTGAAACTGGTGAATCTTCTTGGGTGTCCCTGTAGGTGTCAGAAGCTGGAATGCTACTCATGGCCTTCATGCTGGGTACCGCATGGTATGGTGGTCTGACTTCTCTCAGCAGAAAATCAGAGCAGAGGACGGGGTGGGCACTGTGCTCTGTGTGTTCCTACATCCCATTCTTCTGTTTTCCCAATTGTTCCAAGATGTAAGCATTATCCTCACCCACGTTGTACAAGTGAGGTAGGGGAGGTTTCAGGAAGTGAGTTCTAGTGACCACACTCAAAACCACAAGGTCGAGGAAAGATGCATCGAGAGACACTTTGTGTTTTGCGTGACCCCAAAGTCTGAGCTCTGCTGGTCTGAAACCACACCCATACCTGGCTGACTCCATCACTTAGGTTCTGCTGGCCCAGGCCACATTTGAGAGCGGAGTACTTGTGAGATGCATGGCTGCAAGGACCCAAGTGGAAGACAGGTTTTCTTCTAGGCCACCTTCCTGGAGAATATTCAGCTCTATCCACCTATGTTTGTCGTTTAGTCGCTAACGTGTGTCCGACTCTTTTGCGACCTTATGGACTGTAGCCTGCCTCTTTCCCCAGTGTCAGCCACCAGATGTAACATCCACGCGTCTCACAAGTACTCCATTCTTGAACTTGCCCCAGGGCTACAGAACCTAAGTCAGGGAGTTGGCCAGACACGGATGTGGTTTCAGGCTTCCCTTGTGACTTAGCCGATGAAGAATCCTGCAATCCCGCCTGCAATGCGGGAGACCTGGGTTCGATCTCTGGGTTGGGAAGATTCCCTGGAGAAGGGAACAGCCACCCACTCCAGTATTCTGGCCTGGAGAATTCCATGGAGCATGTAGTCCGTGGGGTCGCAAAGAGTTGGACACAACTGAGCAAACTTCACTTTCATTTTCAGACAGCATAGTAACTTGTTTTCCTTCTTGCTACTGCTGAAAGTGGGAGGAGTAGAGACCTTGGTCTAATTTTTGTTTTCTTCAGTTATAAATATTGAAAACAAACTACTTTCCAGCATCCTCTTTAAACATTTCTGAAATGCATTATTTTTAAAGAGATGACCTTAAATTCCTGGCCACATCTAAATGGTCCCATAACAAACATTTGATCTAAACTAAAATGAAAACTCCATCTCCCAGAAATGTGGGGAAGGGAGAGCAGAGAGGAGCAGGTGTGAGGCCGATAATAAATGACAGCAGACAGTGGAGGCCTCTGAACGCAGCACCAAATGTAGGACTGAGAAGCGTGGACTTTGTAAATCTCACAGTAAACGATGAGAACACAAAGGTCCCTCAGCTTTCTGTCTACGATATTTACCTTTTACAAGATCTAACTTTCCACGCACACACACATTCAGTAATTCCCAGGCAGACATTTACTTTGCTTTGATTCTCTGACAGTTTTCTGACCTTTGTGTAACTGCTGGGAGGAAGCTGCTTGTCTGTAACACTGTGTGTCTCTTAGAGTGAGGACGAACGGGCAGGGTGTCAGGAAGTGGAATTTCAAGAGCTTTTGTCTGCATCAAATGCTTCTAATTTTGGAGCAGGGCATGAGCAGAGAACCAGCCATGGGGGCCAATTAAGAGGCCGCCAGTGGACTCCAGGGACGTTTGGCCGAAGTCGTATGGCAGTGGGGGCTTGTCATCCCCAGACTGGGCTGTGATTGTGCACCCCACTTCCAGGGAGAGCTGCAAGGAGAGAAGATGAAGACGGGAAGGGCATGTCCCAGGGGAAGAAAAGAAAGAGCATCCTCAAAGTGACACTGTGCTCAGACAGGCTGAGAGCTCAGGATGCTAGAGAGAGAGGAGGTCTGTTCGTCAGTTCCTCTGGGTTTTGCTGTCAAAAAAACAGACGGGGAGAGCCTCCATCTTCATAATGGATTATACGTGCGGGAACTTTCCCGTGTTACCTGAGAACATAGTGCATTCCCCTCACATCCGGGCAGTTCTTCCAGGGGAACTTCTGCCAGGTGATGCTCACAATGGTGCAGAGAAAAGACCAGAATGTACACACTAGGTTCTACCACCTTCCAAAGGAGTTAAAAGAAATTTCCCCAGCCGCACTTTCTGGGTTACACTGTGCCCCATGGCCCCAAGAAAGTTTATCTATTCATTCTGCCTCCCCCTTTTTTTTTTCTTTTTGCCTGTCCACCTTTCTGCTAAAAAGCAAGGTAGGCAAAAAGACTCTTACAAGTTCATAGGGGTGATAACACATGGTGGGCTGATGAGGAGGTAGTATTGATGACTTTGGAGAGGGATAGTTTAGTGCCCTTGCACAGGTTCATTTGGGGCAGGGGTACTTTTGCTCCCTTCCAAAGCAGGTCCTTGATAACAGGAAGGTGTGCTTGTTGTTCTGGTCAGTGCACCCTGCTGATTGAGTTTCACAGCACGACCTGTTTACTTTTGATGAACCTGCTATTTTTGGAACAAGTTCATTTCATTTTTTGCTTAGAATTCTTTTTTTTTTTTTTTTACTAATGATGGATAATCTCAAAGTGCTATCAGGGAACAGGAAGAGAGATTGTTTCTTGAGTGAATGGATTCCTCCAGGAATTAGCTTTGATCTCTTGGGACTTGTAGAGAGCAAAGCCAATGACTTTAGTTATTAGCCAAAATACATCACAAAACGAGGTTCCAATCACTATACATTTATCACCAGATGCTGCCAATAATGGGACTGAACTAACTAGTCTCCACTTAATAAAATGGCTGAACAATGTGATATGTTCAGGATATTAGTCACACACACTTGTGCGTTCACACACACACACACACGCACACACACACACAATGTATTTGCACGCAGCATCTAAGACAGTATTGTCCCATTACAGACACTTCTGTGAACCAGGAAGGATTAATTTCAAAGTTAAACTCTTCAGGAGAGAAATAATTGCCTCAAAATGAGGAGCTCTGGTCCATGTTTACTGGGACCTGGTCACTGATTTGTCCCAGTGAAACCTGGGATGAGGCACTGTAATCACACTTAGTTGACTTAGTCTTTAGAAGGAGCTTCCCTGGTGGCTCAGACAGTAAAGAGTCTCCCTGCAAAGAGGGAGACCAGGTTCAACCCCTGGGGAAGGAAATGGCAACACACTCCAGTTTTCTTGCCAGGGGCAGGGGCGGCGGGGAACTTGGACAGGGGAGGCAAGCTATAGTCCATGGAGACGCAAAGAGTCGGACACAACTGAGCGACTAAGCAGGACAAGAGAGATACTATTATTCATACTGTTAGCTTAATCCTTGCTCAGCTACCTATTGTTTCTCTAAAGCTCTTTTCACCTGTTTTCTTGGATGTAATATTTGGTTAGCAGGAAAGTTATCATTTGAGAGAGGGACTCACTTTATATCCATATGAGAAGACTTGTATTATACAGCAGATGCTGCCTATACATTAGATGATTTTGTTTTCTTTGTAAACTTCCTCAAATTCAAGGGAAAACTTTTCTCTCCTGGAGGTGTGTTAGTACATCTGTCAAATATTGCACCAGTAAACAGCCTCTTAGGAGAAGAGGGCCTCAGAGGATGAGATGGCTGGATGGCATCACCGATGCAATGGACATGAACTTGGTCAAACTCCCGGAGATGGTGAGGGACAAACAGGAAGGTCTGGTGTGCTATAGTCCATGGGGTCTGGAAGAGTAGGACATGCCTGTGTGACTGGACAAGCAACAAGCAGCTGCTTCCAAAGGTAAATAACAGTGTTCCCAGGGGAGCAGGCAGGATGTTAAAACACACAGGAATTGTCAGAAACATCTGAGTGTGTCTAATATTAAATGAAACTTGCAGGCTACATTACTATTTCTTTTAGAACAATATTTTTAAAATTAATTTCCCTCATTGTAATGATTGGTAGATTATCAGTGTAATTGAGTATCAAATGAAGACAGTATTGTGTCTTGGAAAATTGCAGGGGAGGGAAGTGAAACAGATGATGAGAATTAACATAAAATTCAAAATCAGGACATTTGCGACACGGCAAAGCCATTCTCCAATAGCGTATTGGGCACCTACTGACCTGGGGAGTTTCTCTTTCAGTATCCTATCATTTTGCCTTTTCATACTGTTCATGGGGTTCTCAAGGCAAGAATACTGAAGTGGTTTGCCATTCCCTTCTCCAGTGGACCACATTCTGTCAGACCTCTCCACCATGACCCACCCATCCTGGGTGGCCCCACATGGCATGGCTTAGTTTCATTGAGTTAGACAAGGCTGTAGTCCTAGTGTGATTAGATTGACTAGTTTTCTGTGATTATGGTTTCAGTGTGTCTGCCCTCTGATGCCCTTTTGCGACACCTACCATCTTACGTGGGTTTCTCTTACCTTGGACGTGGGGTATCTCTTCACGGTTGCTCCAGCAAAGTGCAGCCGTTGCTCCTTACCTTGGATGAGGGGTATTTCCTCATGGCTGCCCCTTCTGACCTTGAACATGGAGTAGCTACTCTAGGCCCTCTTGTGCCCATGCAGCCACCGCTCCTTGGACGTGGGGTAGCTCCTCTCCGCCACGCTTGTGTGCTGTCACAGCTGCCCACACTTGTGTGCCAGAGATGGGAATACCAGACCACCTGACCAGCCTCTTGAGAAACCTATATGCAGGTCAGGAAGCAACAGTTAGAACTGGACATGGAACAACAGACTGGCTCCAAATAGGAGAAGGAGTACATCAAGGCTGTATATTGTCACCCTGCTTATTTAACTTTTATGCAGAGTACATCATGAGAAACGCTGGGCTGGAAGAATCACAAGCTGGAATCAAGATTGCTGGGAGAAATATCAATAACCTCAGATATGCAGATGACACCACTCTTATGGCAGAAGGTGAAGAGGAACTATAAAGCCTCTTGATGAGAGTGAAAGTGGAGAGTGAAAAAGTTTGCTTAAAGCTCAACATTCAGAAGACTAAGATCATGGCATCTGGTCCGATCACTTCATGGGAAATAGATGGGGAAACAGTGGAAACAGTGTCAGACTTTATTTTGAGGGGCTCCAAAACCACTGCAGATAGTGACTGAGGCCATGAAATTAAAAGACACTTACTCCTTGGAAGAAAAGTTATGACCAACCTAGATAGAGTATTGAAAAGCAGAGACATTAGTTTGCCAACAAAGGTCCGTCTGGTCAAGGCTATGGTTTTTCCAGTGGTCATGTATGGAGGTGAGAGTTGGACTGTGGAGAAAGCTGAGCACCGAAGAATTGATGCTCTTGAACTGTGGTGTTAGAGAAGACTCTTGAGAGTCCCTGGGGCTCCAAGGAGATCCAACCGGTCCATCCTAAAGGAGATCAGTCCTGGGTGTTCATTAGAAGGAATGATGCTAAAACTGAAACTCTTGTACTTTGGCCACCTCATGCGAAGAGTTGACTCATTGGAAAAGACTCTGATGCTGGGAGGGATTGGGGGAAGGAGGAAAAGGGGACAACAGAGGATGAGATGGCTGGATGGCATCACCGACTCGATGGATGTGAGTCTGAGTGAACTCCGTGAGATGATGATAGACAGGGAGGCCTGGTGTGCTGCGATTCGTGGAGTTGCAAAGAGTCAGACATGACTGAGAGACTGAACTGAACTGAAAACCATTCTCGGGGAATATGATGCCTTAGAAAATTGGGCCATTTGCTGACTACCAGTAGTTGTAACCCCTGTGATGACGTGTTTCCTGGTAAATAGCAAATTACAGGAGTAGACCAAGGGTCACAAAACCAGCTTCATCAGCAACTTTGTATGTTACTGTGAACAGCCCATATGCAACTTCCTGGGCAAACATGTATTCCTTTTTATACAGAACTATGCTTGTTTACATAACCCTTGTTTGTACTTGTTTATGTAATAAGTTGCACATTTTTTTAAGAAAAAGCTTGTAATTCAATTTAATAGAAATTGAGAGGAAATATGCTACAGTGATCGGTAATGAAGTATTGTGAACATTACATTTTTTATAGAGTGAAAGAATACTCTATATAATTTTGAAACTGTAATTTCCTTTTTCTCTCTGCCCTGTGTTGTGGCTGTATTCAGTGCCAACTGTGACCTTGGATTGTGCTGTTCTGTGGCTTCCCAGGACTGCATTCAGGTTGTCCTCCACCCAGGGACAACAGTACAGCATTAGAGAGGCCTTATTTGAGCTTTGCTTTTCATACTACTAATATTCCCCTGGATATGTTTTCTACATATTCTTCCATGTTTCCATTTCACTGATCTTTAATTCAGAATGAGTGTAGACTAGATATGCTGAAGAACATGCATGTTTTTAATGCATTAGGACTCCCATTTCAGTGAATGGGCCCCTCTCCGCTGGTTCCCTAGTGAGTCTCTCAAAGCAAGCCCTGCTATCGGAACAGGTGTCAGCCTCTCAGTACTGAAATGTCCTCATCCTGTAATCACCGGGGTCCACAGCCCCATTCAAATAGCACTGGCCCTAAAAATAATCTGATCATGTTTATCCAGGGTTCACTTTGCTTTTAATATTCCAGGATTATAATACATTGTTCTAATATAATCATTTCCTGTTATAGACTTTTAATAGCAACACAGCTTTACCTCCTAGGAACACCTGCCAAAGGCCATTTTGAACATGATGTGCTGACAGTTAATATCACTTAAAAATAAACTCACAGTTGCCACCAACATGAATTTTGTATTTTCTATTTATTGTAATACCCAAAACAACCTATTTCATACTAGATAGCAGAGACTAAAGATTTTCTACAATTTTGGTTTTTATATGTTCCTGAAACCATACCTAAAATGTATAGACATCATGTGTTTATAATTTCAGAGAGCATATTGCAGCATGTAAATTTCTAAACATATTTCAAGCCTACCACCTTCATGTTAAGAATTATGGAATGAAGAGAACACTGAACCATTAAGTAATCTATTCCGAGTGCCATACTTCTCATGTCTAAAGTGAAATACCAATCCCTGAATTTAGACACAAGTTCAGACAGAATGGCTTTGTGTGTAGCATAATCCTTGACTTTAGCTTTGAAGAGAAGTTCATGCAGAAGAATTACGCATAAGTTAATGAAACACTGTGAATAAAATGCTCTAATTTTAACATCAGATGCTTTCAAACTGTGGTGCTAGCAAAGACTCTTGAGAGTCCCTTGGACAGCAAAAAGATCAAATTAGTCAATCCTAAAGGAAATCATGCCTGAATACGCATTGGAAGAACTGATGCTGAGGCTCCAAGACTTTGGCCACCTGATGGGAAGAGCTGACTCAGTGGAAAAGACCCTGGTGCTGGGAAAGATTGAGGGCAGGAGGAGAAGGGGATGACCGAGGATGAGGTGGTTGGATGGCATCAATGACTCTAGGGACATTAGTTGGAGCCAACACCCTACTTCCAAAGAAGGCTGCTTTCAGAGGTCCCTGGGGTTGGGACCTCAGAGTATCCTTTGTGGAAACACAACATCGCCCATAATGTGAGTCTGTGTTTCCTCAGAAATGAGAGTCCCTTTCTGCCTCAGGACCTGCATACAGGCTGTATCTTCAGTCTGGCTGTTCCCTCTCTGTGTTCTTCTCATGATGGGCTTCTTTTATGCCTTCATGTCTCATCTTAAACATTTCTGGAACAGCGATGTCATTTCACCACTCACCACCTGCCTCCTACCCTGCTTCATTCCCTGGAGTCCTGATCACCTGTGTATGTAGTTTTACTCTTTATTGTAGGTGTCTGCCGCTAAACTCTTCTCAAAGGAGAAGAAATGATATCTGTTCTGTATTCTCACATATTGAACATGGGACTGATCGATGGCAATGACTTGATATGTGTTTGTTCAGGATTACATAAAGGATTCCTCTATTTCCAATCTCCAGGGCCATGTGACATATTCACATCTTGAGCCATTGTCATTTCATGTGACATGGAAGAAGCTGGAGGGTCAGTATCAACGTCTACTCACTGTCTCCCAACTGTAATTTCCCCTCCACGCATCACTGCAGTCCATGAGGGGCCAGATTTCAGCAGGCAGATGAACAGTTACAATGAGTCCCAGAGAGAACAGAAGATTTCCACAATCCAATGTAGTTCAGATGCTGAGGGTCCTCAAGGAACAGGTGGCCTGGCCCAGGCTTTTGAGGGAGCCTCCCAGGCCATGGTTAGTGAATGGCTCCATAATATGTTTGTCCTTAACGTCTGAATGCCTTTAGTGTGTGTGCATATATCATTGCTCTTAATCGGCCTTAGTCTAAAATGTAAGTAAGATGGTATTATAACCATTTTACAAGTAAAAAAAAAATACCTAAGAGTAAAAAAATTCTTGCTCGTGACTCATCTGTCCACCCCATCCCCCAACTTCCCATTTAATCCTTTAATGGATCAAACATGTTAGGAGGGGGTTTCTGTCTGTTGAGAGTTCTACAAGCACTCCATTCACATTAACCCTTGGAAAACTGGTGCTGCTTAATATCAAGAACTGGACTGAGATTAAGTGTGCTTCCTTTGTCCTTAGCTCTTTCTTTAATTTATTATTAGGCCAGAGATTATGCCCCTAAAGCATCCCCTATAAAAATAACAGAATGCACTGAGACCTCCCCTCTGAAGAGATTGTACCTGATCCAATTTACAATTTCCCTGACAAATCACTCAAGTATGGAGACCCTCATGGTCTCAAAGGCAGGCTGCTGCAAATGTTCTGACAGCCATAGATTCAAGGCCCACATGTTCACAACATCACAGAGATAGCCAGTCTTTGCCACCGACCTGAAAAAAAAAATTGTCGCATAAACAATATTGTTAATGAGCTCATAAAGTGAGGAAAACATAGAAAATCAGGAAAAAAAGAGGAAATGAGAAAATGTTGCAACCATTTATCATGGCAAGAAATAAGAAAGCATGTACCTTATCACAATTGTCTTCAACATTATGCAACTAAAGGAAAAGAGCTTGTCAACTCCTCTCTAATTAAATTCATACATTTGTTCCACTTCAAAAATGGCCACGCGCTCCATCTGCTAGTGCAGAATGTTGGGTTTTGCAGCCAAGATTCTCATGCTAAGCTTTTCCACTGAGTTGAGGGGCAGAGGGTCCCTGGACTCGTAAAGAAGCTGCCCGAAAAATATTAAAAGAATGTCTGTGTGCAGCCGAGTCACTTGTCTACAGTTTTATGTTAAGAAGATGGAATATTGCAGGAAAGTTAAATCATCAGAGGGTTCAAGTTGCAGCCTCAGCAGTGACAGGCTGACGAGCGTTTTCGGTGGTATGATAATTTGGTCGAAATGCAGTGATTCGTTTTAACATTCGATTTAATTTAACATATTAAATCGGAGGAGTCGTTAACTCGAGCCACCCAGAAAGTCCCAGATGTTTCCTGTGCGTTCAGGGCGCATGTGTAATCCGCACTCTGGGTGCCTGTGCCTCACGATGAGGCACAAACCTGCAGCAACGGCTTCTCCTCCCTGAAGGATGGGACGCTCGGCTTCTCCTACGCCACTTTGACTATGACCCACTCCACTTGCCTCTGTAAACCCTCGTGCGGTCTTCTTCCAGCTGCAGCTCAAAGTGAAACCTCCGCTGTGAATCCCCAGCACCTTCTCCACAAGTGCCAGGGCATTCTCTTCCCCTTCCATGCCCAGCACTCGTTACTGCTCTTTACTCCTTCAGTCTGCAAATTCAGGGGAGATTTTTATGCTCCAAGCCAATCCGTTTGGAAGAGTTTGAACAAATCTCTTCTTTCTCTGGATTCCAGGTACTTGTTACATTCATTATCTGTGCTTCATTGAGCTTTGAAACATTTGTGTGGTTTTATTATTGGTTTCCATATAAAATTTGTATCAAAGGGTGATACAGTATCCCATTAGACAAACTTTGTGTGCTGTGCTTTGTCACTTAGTCGTGTCCAACTCTTTGAGACTCCATGGACTGCAGCCCACCAGGATCCTCTGTCCATGGAGAATCTCCAGGCAAGAATACTGGAGTGGGTTGCCATGCCCTCCTCCAGGGGATCTTCCCAACCCAGGGATGGAACCCAGGTCTCATGCATTGCAGACAGATTCTTAACCATCTGAGCCACCAAGAAGCCCATGAATACTGGAGTGGGTAATGTATCTCCTCTCCAGGAGATCTTCCCGACCCAGGAATCAAACTGGGGTCTCCTGCATTGCAGGCAGATTCTTTACCAGCTGAGCTACCAGGGAAGTCTCGAGAGGTAAAATTTAACCATTATTAGTTATTACTATTATTATCATAAAGTGTAATAAGTGCTCAATAACCTTGCTGGAAGATTATTTTTGTTCTTAGAAGATATCACTGGGCAGTTTCAGGCAATTTTCTCAGTGAGCTATGTGTCATACTAGCCATTTCCACATACTCACAGGCAACACGCCGTCTCCTCGGTGTGCTTAAGTGGCACAGCCCACCTGGGTGAATCACATTGGACCTTCTCACACACCACCCCCCACCCCCCGCCCCGCTTAAATGTTAAATAAAAGCTTCTTCCTTTGCATAAGTCCCTTGAAATTTTATCTGATAATTTCAGGAAAAAGTCCATAATTTTTTCTGATTTATACCAGAGAGCTGGCATATCCATCAACTTGAAGATCCATTGGAAGGACTGATGTTAAAGCTGAAGCTTCAGTACTTAGCTTTTAAGCTTTTATAACTGATATAAAGAGCCCACTCACTGGAAAAGCCCCTGATGCTGGGAGAGATTGAAGGCAGAGGAGAAAAAGATGACAGAGGATGAGATGGTTGGATGGCATCACCGACTCAATGGACTTGAGTTTGGACAAACTCCAGGAGATAGTGAAGGACAGGGAAGCCTGGCGTGCTGCAATCCATGGGGTCGCAAAATGTCATACATGACCTGGTGACTGAACAACAGCAATATGTTGGTATGTTCAGCTAAAAACTGAAGAGTGAGAGACATCTGAAGAGGAAGCTCTGAGCTCTGAGCAGACTCACATTTCCTGGTCCTTTTCCTCATTATTTGACACTAAACTTGTTTTCAACTTAGTGTCAAAGCATAAAGACTTCTCTGGAAGCCTCCTCTCCAGTTTCCACCTGCCATCCCCTCTTCTGCCTCCAAATGGTCCTTTCTTGGGGTGGTCCCTCCACTGTGTCCAGAAAGTCGAGCCGCCCAGAAAGTCCCGGACGTTTCCTGTGCGTTCAGGGTGCGTGTGTAATCCACACTCTGGGTGCCTGTGCTTCACGATGAGGCACAAACCTGCAGCAACGGCTTCTCCTCCTTGAAGGATGGGGCGCTCGGCTTCTCCTATGCCTCTTTGACTATGACCCACTCCACTTGCCTCTGTAAACCTCGTGCGGTCTTCTTCCAGCTGCAGCTCAAAGTGAAACCACCTCTGTGAATCCCCAGCACCTTCTCCACAAGTGCCAGGTCATTCTCTTCCCCTTCCATGCCCAGCACTCGTTACTGCTCTTTACTCCTTCAGTCTGCAAATTCAGGGGAGATTTTTATGCTCATTAAAGACATTCCTCCCGCTTGGGGGAGGGGTGGGCACATGTGTGAGCTGGGTCTACTTGACCCAGGAGTGCAGGCTGTCCTCACAAACAGGGTCTGAGTTGTTTCCTTGAGGTCAGTTCTCTATCCCAGCAAGAAGCCCATTCAATGTGCATTCTTTTCAGCGAGGATGCAAAACACAACTTCAGATCTAAGCAGAAAATTTTATCTTCAGTGGGCTTCTTGGGCCAACCATGTGTGTACATTGATCCATGCTCATTTATGCCATTGCTCTGTAGAATTATTATCACACTTCCCAGAAGAAGGGACTCTTGAGTTATGGTTGCCTCCTGTAGACATCAGACATACCACCAACTCTGGAGGATTTCAAAGGATCTTAATCTCATCTCTGCATCCAGCACACCGAGTGGCAGATGACCCAAACCTGAAGATAAGAGAGGCACACAGAAGACAGACTCCTGGGTAGGAGGGGTGCATTGACCTAATTCAGGGAGAAAACGTTTCCTTCTCATCAGTCGTTATCTGTTGGCACCAACCACATGCTAAGAGCTTGTTTTCCTCTAGTCTCAGGAGATGGACAGTGAGCTATTTACACAAACTATGCAGAGTAACAGAAGAATAAAGCTTTGTAGTATCTGAGTCTGTGTTTTACTTTTCAAAACAGGGGAGATGTAAAAACAGCAACTCACTTTACTCTGAGGAGACATAGAGCCAAGCATTTCAAGGCCACCTGTCGTATACAAACTCATTGTTAATCAAGCAGCTGTTAGGAGTGACTTCATTTCAGTTTAGTCACTCAGTCGTGTCCGACTCTTTGTAACCCCATGAACCGCAGCATGCCAGGCCTCCCTGTCCTTCACCAACTCCTGGAGTCTACCCAAACCCATGTCCATCGAGTCGGTGATGCCGTCCAACCATCTCATCCTCTGTCATCCCCTTCTCCTCATGCCCTCAATCTTTTCCAACATCAGGATCCTTCAAATGAGTCAGCTCTTTATATCAGATGGCCAAAGGACTAGACATTCAGCTTCAACATCAGTTCTTCCAATGAACACCCAGGACTGATCTCCTTTAGGATGGACTGGTTGGATCTCCTTGCAGTCCAAGGGACTCTCAAGAGTCTTCTCCAACACCAGAGTTCAAAAGCATCAATTCTTCAGTGCTCAGCTTTCTTTATAGTCCAACTCTCACATCCATACATGACCACTGGAAAAACCATCACCTTGACTAGACAGACCTTTGTTGGCAAAGCAATGTCTCTGATTTTTAATATGCTGTCTAGGTTGGTCATAACTTTCATTCCAAGAGTGACTTAGGAAAGAATTTTCTGGAAGGATATAAATTTTGGGTCAAAATCCTTTGCAGGTAGCAGCAAGTTTTTGATAGCAAAAGCATTGTACTTCTGTCAGTACCTAACCAATCATCCTTTTGAAATCACATATTCTGTTAAAAATATTAATAAACAATTACTGTGAAAGAATTCTTGGTAGGATTTATGGTCATTCATTTGGAGAAAGGGAGTGGAAAGAGAAAACAATTCTTGCTGAATGTCATAGTCTAAGTAATCAGCAGGGTTTTTATCTTATTGAATAAATTTAACATGTAACATTGTATAAGTCTAAGGTAGGTGGTGTGATATATCTGTATATTGTAATACAATTGATGCAGCAATGTTTATCACATTATGTTATTATAATGCAATAATATTGTCTGTGTTCATATAGACAGACAATTGACAATTTTATCTCTATGGATTGTTTACTACTTATTTACAATATGTTCTCTTGAAAGAATATCTTCTTTTCTCAGGGCTGGTAATATTCTGTTGTATAATACATACCACATCCTTTTAATCCATTTATCCTTTGATGAGCACATGAGTTGTTCCCATATCTTTGCTATTGAGAATTACACTGGATACTTATATACATTTATTAATAACTTCATGTTTCAAAGCATTATCCTCATTTGAAGGAGTGTCTGAGGCTGAGAAATTTTAGTAACTCACCATGTTCACAGAGTTGAATGGACACCCAAGGATTCCACCCTGGATAGGTCTGACTGTAACACTGTTTCTCACAAATCATTCCAGAAGAAATATGCATGCTCTTTGTTTAAGTGGCAAATCTTTGTTCTAAAAATTCAACCTGTTGCTTTGTAAATTTTCAAGAAGTATTTTCTTATTATCAGGGACTGCTGTATGTCTTCCATAAAGCAGTAACTATTCTGTTCCAAACATTATTGCTTTTACCACATCAGGGCAAATGCCAACAGAATTTAAAAGGCAAATTGCATGTTAGGTTTCTGTTAAAACACTTTCTACCTCTCAGAGTCCCTGAAAGCATCTCAGGGACCTGTCCTTCCCTGGGGGTTTGAGTGCAGATATCACTTTGGGAATCATTGCTGCAACCACAGTTTTTACTTTAGGTATAATCAAAGAAATATAGATTATTTTTTAGATGACATCATCTTTTTTCCCCTAGGATAAGTTAGTAAGATTTATTACCATTGTAAGAGACAAAGTAAGCAAATTCTGAAAACTTTATTCCCCTACTATTTCTTCTCAGCCTCAACTGGCTCTGCTGTGGATAATTATAAAGTCATTTAAAATAGTTTGGGGTCAGAGAAGAGTGATATAAACTCACAGAGTCTATTTTTTTTTCCTCATGGAGATGCTATTATAAAAGAACTTTTGAAACTAAAAAGCCTATGGATTAAACCACTATCTAGTGTTCTAATTCTTTTGACATGGTTCATGAAAATTGATTGATAAAGATGAACACTGACAAAAAGGGAAAACTTTCAAAAGTTGTAAAAGTGAAAACGTAGGAGAAAAAGGACTTTTATCAATATATATTTGTTCAGGTAATTTAATATGTTTCAGATAAACAAAAGCACCTGTGTGTTCATTTAAACACACACACACACACAGAGCAAAATTTCCAGTCTCATTTCTATCATGCACAAGTTATATGAAGATAAGCAACTGAGTGTCAAATACTTTCATGTCAATTGCCAAAAAATCCCAGATGCAAATTAAAAAACTGGGAAGACCAAATTCAATAATATAAGCAAACACCATTTTGATACTATTATAGTGATTACTGTGGTCACCATGGGTGTGTCTGTGACTCTAGGCCTTTAATATAGTAATTGCACAGCAGGTGTCTTCAGTGGTGTTTCCAATCTCATTGGTGGTTCTCCCTGATGACTCCATGGCCTTGTCCAATTTTATTATGAGTAATGAATCCCGTTGTGAAGATCGCTGGTTGGAACCATGGAGCAGATCAAAACTTGGCAATCTTTCTACTAACTGAGCAAACAAGATGCAGTGAGGGAGTAATAGTCCTCCAAATTCAAACAGCAACAGTGCATTAATTTGGGGATGACGGCAATTAAAGTGTTGATATAAATTATTGAATATTTAAATGACATTTAATAATGGATTAATATTCTAGCAAATTCTAAGCATCCATCTCTTTACATCTATAGCATGCTAGAAATACTAGAGCATTAGAAAAAACTTCAGTTGACTGATCCTGCTTGAAGAAATTGCATGAAGTCTGAAGTGAAAGTGAGAGTCGCTCAGTTGTGTCCGACTCTTTGAGACCCCATGGACTGAATTCTCCAGGCCAGCATACTGAAGTGGGTCACCTTTCCCTTCCAGTGGATCTTCCTGACCCAAGAATTGAACTGGGGTCTCCTGCATTGCAAGCGTGTTCTTTGCCAGCTGAGCTACCAGAGGAAGGCATTAAGTCTAGCAATTTCTAAGATGGTCTTGTTTTCAGTAAACTGCCGCATGCAACTGTGGGAGACAGGTACAGTATCCAACTTAGCATAAACACAGGCAGAAGCAGATATTAGGGGCATCACCAGTCTTTCTAGGAACAATGTGAATAAAGGACTTGCTAGAGAAAGAACAGTTCTGTAAAACTGGCCACGGAGCCAAAATAGCTTGCAAAGGAATGTGCGATGGATTTTATTATAGAATTATAAAACATTCACATACTTGCTATCTCCATCAGTGAGACTGGTGTGACATTTCCAGGATATTTTCCTTACCCAATGTTTGAACAAGTGTAATCAGAATCACCTGGGTCTCACCTGCAGAACACTTAAATCGGTAGGGTTGGGATGGAGCTCAGGAAGAAAGAAGCAAATCTGCTGATTCTGATGCCAAATATATACATATGCTCAGGATACAGTGCTTCTGTGCTCCTTTGGAGGAAGACTATTTGAGAGTTTCTTGGTGACCAGAGCTAAATTATTTGTCTTTAATTAGAGAGAGGAGAGGAGCTTCCCAGGTGGCTCAGTGGTAAAGAATCCACCTGACAATCCAAGAGACACAGAAGACGCAGGTTTGATCCCTGGGTCAGGAAGATCCCCTGGAGAAAGGAATGAGAAACCACTCCAGTATTGTTGTCTGGGAAATTCCATGGGCAGAGGAACCTTGTTGGCTACAGGCCATGGGTCACAAAGAGTCAGACATGACTGAGAGACCGAGCATACAGAGGATACATAAAATCTCAGTTAATTGTAACTCTCACATCACAGTTCTTCATGCACTGCCTATTAATAGCAGTTGTATAAACAAATGCATTTTTATTACTGATAAATATGGTTAAGTTCTAACTCGAAGATCAACCTCATCTACTAGGAAAGGAGTGTTGCATAAGTGGTTGGATTTGCAGGTTCCAGAATCAAAATCTTGGGTGAAAATCTTACCTGTACATTTCTAGATGGGAAAAGTCCCAAACTTTGTTGGGTTTTGGCTTTCTAATCTGCGAATTGGAAATATTAATACACCCTTCCCCAGTGGGTTGTGATAGGCATTAAACAAGATACAGCATAACACATATGGCACATAGTGAATGGCCCATACATTTAAGCTGTTATTATTACTGTTCATATCTATAAACTTTCATGAAACTTCACCCTAAAATTCATTGCAAACATTTTTATTTTGCCTTTAGCTAATGCCAGACACTCTGTAGCTTTTGTGGATAAAATAGCAAATAGAAAAGAAATGTACTTTCAGTGAATTACACAAGTATAGCGGGGAAAATGGAACAGAAAATAAGCAAATACACGTATACTATAAAGTTAGAACTCGTAAATGCAATGGAGAGAAAGAAAGCAGAGTGAGGCAGGCACAGAGAGGACAGGAGGTCTGCTTTAGAAAGTTGTTCAGTGTGGTCGCTCCTATGGAAGAAATCCTTGAGCAGAAGATTGACTGCATTGGAATTCTTGAACTTTAGACTGTTCTCTGGAAATGCCATGTGTCCAAGTGATAGAGTATGCCTCAATCTCATTCATCAAATCAGCATATTTAAGACATCAAGATATCTCTGACACATGTGAGTAAATGGTAAAGAACACATGTGCACATGATTTGTCTCAGCAAATTAAATGTATCTTATACACCCAACATTATTAAAATCCACATTGAATGAAACGTTTTCTTGACATCGAAGCACCCATACAGTATAGGAGAGTGCACAAATAGACATCTCTCTGTGGAAAACTGCGTATCAAAATGTACTTTCTTATTTAAATGTTCATCAGACTTGTTAGCAAAAATTGAAAGTCAGAGTTTTGAAAACTCAGTTGGACAATAGTAAAGGCAACATTTTAATTACTTTATTTATTCTCCTGAGGCAATACGCGCATCTCATACTTTGAATCTTTCCAAATCGTTGGCAGCAAGTACTCTGCAACATCTAAAGCAGATGGCCCACTAATTTTACAGTCCCATGTTAACCAAAAATATTGGAATATGGTAAAAGTTGAATTAATAAAATTATATGCAAACATCCAACAAAAACCAGTGCTTGTGCCAAATTCAATAAATACTCAGTTGGAGCTCTCCACTGCTAGATGCTGCAAAGCCATAATAAATGTATTCTTTAAGGCTTCCACAGGCCTCAGCAGGGAAGCCAGATGGAAGTTTTATTGAATCTGGCCCTATTAAGATGGAGCATATTTCCCTCTTATCACATGACCACCTCTAAGCTTAAACTCCAGTGGAGATAGGTCTAAGAATTAACTCTGTGTAGTCATTTACCCAAAATGATACAGAACATAGGGCACTATTTTGAACTGGATCATTCTTTATTGTGGAGGGTGGCTGTTCTGTATATTATTGGGGTTTAACAGCATCCTTGGGTTCTACACTAGTCATTTACCCAAAATGATATAGAACATAGGGCACCATTTTGAACTGGATCATTATTGTGGAGGGCGACTGTTCTGTATATTATTGGAGTTTAGCAGCATCCTTGGGTTCTACCAACATCATCTCCTTAACCTCTAGTAGAAGCAAACAAAAATGTCCCCTGATTTTGTTTAATGTTTCCTGGAAGACAAATGCTTCTGATTTGAAACCTGCTGCAATAGAGCTTGTTTGCAGGAGATGGAAGATAACTGAATCCATGGAGACAGGATCCACCATACAAACTGCTTCAGTTCAGTTCACTCACTAGTAGTGTCTGACTCTCTGTGACCCCATGGACTGCAGCATGCTAGGCCTCCCTGTCCATCAACAATTCCCGGAGTTTACTCAAACTCATGTCCATTGAGTCGGTGATGCCATCCAACCATCTCATCCTCTGGCGTCCCGTTCTCCTCCTGCCTTCAATCTTTCCCAGCATCAGGGTCTTCTCCAATGAGTCAGTTCTTCACATCAGGTGGCCAACAGATTGGAGTTTCAGCTTCAACATCACTCCTTCCAATGAATATTCAGGACTAATTTCCTTTAGGATGGACTGGTTGGATCTCCTTGCAGTCCCAGGGACTCTCAAGAGTCTTCTCCAATACCACAGTTCAAAAGCATCAATTCTTTGGTGCTCAGCTTTCTTTATAGTCCAACTCTCACATCCATACATGACTACTGGAAAAACCATCGCCTTGACTAGACAGACCTTTGTTGGCAAAGTAATGTCTCTGCTTTTTAATATGCTGTCTAGGTTGGTCATAACTTTCCTTCCAAGGAGTAAGCATCTTTTAGTTTCATGGCTGCAGTCACCATCTACACTGATTTTGGAGCCCCACCACACCCCCAAAATAAAGGCTGTCACTGTTTCCATTGTTTTCCCATCTATTTACCATGAAATGATGGGACCAGATGCCATGATCTTAGTTTTCTGAATGTTGAGATTTAAGCCAACTTTTTTACTCTCCTCTTTCACTTTCATCAAGAGGCTTTTTAGCTCCTCTTCACTTTCTGCCATAAGAATGGTGTCATCTGCATATCTGAGGTTATTGATATTTCTCCCAGCAATCTTGACTCCAGCTTGTGCTTCATCCAGCCTAGCATTTCACATGATGTACTCTGCATATAAGTTAAATAAGCAGGATGACAATATACAGCCTTGATGTACTCCTCTCCTGATTTGGAAACAGATTGTGGTTCTATGTCCAGTTCTAACTGTTGCTCCTTGACCTGCATACAGGTTGCTCGAGAGGCAGGTCAGGTGGTCTGATATTCCCATCTCTTGAAAATTTCCTGCTAATTTTCCACGAAAAGTTTGTTGTGATCCACACAGTCAAAGGCTTTGGTGTAGTCAATACAAAAGAAATAGATGTTCTTCTGGAACTCTCTTGCTTTTTCTATGATCCAGTGAATGGTGGCAATTTGATGTCTGGTTCCTCTGCCTTTTCTAAATCCAGCTTGAACATCTGGAATTTCATGGTTCACGTACTGCTGAAACCTGGCTTGAAGAATTTTGAGCATTACTTTGCTAGCGTGTGAGATGAGTGCAATTGTGTGGTAGTTTGAGCATTCTTTGACAAAGCTTTTCTTTGGGATTGGAGTGAAAACATCTTTTCCAGTCCTGTGGCCACAGCTGAGTTTTCCAAATTTACTGGCATATTGAATGCAGCTCTTTCACAGCATCATCTTTTAGGATTTGAAATAGCTCAACTGGAATTCAATCACCTCCACTAGCTTTGTTCATCGTGATGCTTCCTAAGGCCCACTTGACTTCATATTCCCAGATCTCTGGCTCTAGGTGATTGATCACACCATTGTTATTATCTGGGTCATGAATATCATTTTTATACAGTTCTTCTGTGTATTCTTGCCACCTCTTCTTAATATCTTCTGCTTCTGTTAGGTCCAGACCATTCCTGTCCTTTATTGTGCCCATCTTTGCATGAAATGCTCCCTTGGTATCTCTAACTTTCTTGAAGAGATCTCTAGTTTTTCCAGTTCTATTGTTTTCCTCCATTTCTTTGCATTGATCACTGAAGAAGGCTTTCTTATTTCTCCTTGCTATTCTCTGGAACTATACATTCGAATAAGTATTTCTTTCCTATTCTCCTTTGCCTTTTGCTTCTCTTCTTTTCACAGATATTTGTAAGGCCTCCTCAGACAACCAATTTGCTTCTTTGCACTTCTTTTTCTTGGGGATGATCTTGAACCTTGCCTCCTGTACAATGTCACAAACCTCTAACACAGTGCTTATCACACATCAATACCTTCAAAGGTCATTGAACTCATATTAGAATGGAACATTTAAAAAAACATTTATTTGGCTTCCATGAATTACTTTACATGTGGGAATGGAAGTCAAAATGCCTATAAATGTTTGAAAGAAAAACTGATGAATCCAAATATTTCTCCCATCTCCCCACCCCCATCTGTTTATACATTAAGGATGATATATATAGATATATAGATATACACACACATATATATAAATATGAAAAAGTGAAAATGTTAGTCACTCAGGTGTGTCCAACTCTTTGTGACCCCATGGACTGTAGCCCACCAGGCTCCTCTGTCCAGGGAATTCTCTAGACGAGAATACTGAAATGGGTTGCCATTTCCTTCTCCAGGGGATCTGCCCAGATCAGGTATTGAACCTGAATCTCGTGTATGGGCAAGTGTATCCTTTACCACTGAGCCACCAGAGAAGCCCATGGATACACACACACACACACACACACACACACACACATATATATATATATATACACATACATGTTTGTGGCATAAATAAATAATTATAGGACTGAACCAAAAAATAAATTCCCTACTTTTTCTCTGCCTACCACTTCCTGAATCAAGCTTCAGTTCAACATCTTGCAAGTTACCTGCTCTTGTTGGCAGTAGAAGCAGTGAACACCTTCCAGTGAGGTGAATTTGCAGTTTAACACAGTGAACTGACTCCTAAACCTATGAATGTGCAAGAAGGAAGATATAATCTTGTCCCTAATACCCATGATGGAACTCTTTAGTCAGCCTTTCCACACAAATCTTCTAGAAATACCAACTTTTAAATTTATACCCAATTGGAAGACTTAACTCTATTAGTAGAAATAAATTATTGCTGTAGGCTCTGTGCTTTTAAATGAAAAATGCTCACCTAGTTAAATGCTGTTTAAAGGATTGTGTTAATTAATATCAAAACCAGACTGAGAACACAATGCTCATCGTTTAGAAAAAGTTAACCTCTCAGGAGAGAGTGTTTTCTATCTGGCAAACACAACTGCACTGAAAGAGAACATGCGGGGCACATGTGGGGCTTTTCTGAACAATCCTTTATCTACACTGTGATTCCCAACAACTCACAATTTCCAGGGACACTTTTCAGAACTGGTCATTGATAATTGGTGGTAGATTTAACCCCAGTGCCAGTTTATCTCTGTGAGCTCAGTCATTCAGTTGTGTCTGATTCTTTGTGACCTCATGGGCTATAGCCCAACAGACCCCTCTGTCCATGGAGTTTTCCAAGCAAGAACACTGGAGTGGATTGCTATTTCCTTCTCCAAGAGATCTTCCCAACCCAGGTATCGAAGCTGCCATCTCTTGCATTGGCAGGTGGATTCTTTACCTCTGTGCCACCTGAGAAGCCCAGTTTATCTCTTGGGTTCTCAAAAACAAAGTTAGTGTAGTGGAGAAAACCCAACCAGGTGCAATGGTGTGGTCTAAAGCTGTAAGCCTTGACTATCACGACGCTAAGCTTTAGAATGGCGGGTGGGCATCGTTAAATATTCCTCCGTGTTTCTCCTCGTTCACCAAATTCTGACTTTAATTCAAATATCTCAGGAATTTTGGGTCACATAAGAAATGTTGTCTAAGTTATTTTACAGCAAAAAGACAAATTCATGACCCAGACAAAGACTAGTTTTTACATAGTAGCAGAAAGAAACTATGGATTTTCCTTTCCAACTCCTGTTCTATAAAACTTACATGATGGAGGCCTGACAAGTGTAACAGGAGTGAGGTTTAGCGTCAAACAAACTAGACTTGAATCTTGTTTCTGTCAGGAGATTTGGGTATGAATTATTTGACTTTTATGACTTGGAAATGAATGTTTGCAATATTAAAACCTGACTATATTAATAGCATCATTAATAACACAGTGATATATTTAATACCACTAATGAGACGTGATCTATCAGACCAAAAAGTGATAAGTTAGCAGCTCTAGGACCTTCTTAAGCAAGTGGTTTAGGCAGTTAAAGACTGAGAGCAGGTACAAACGTTCTGAAGTTTCCTTTGGATCCTGCCTGGTAAAATTAATGGTAATCCTGAATTGGTTGCAAATTGATGATTGTTGTGATATGTCTTTGAAATGTGAATTTTATTTGAATTTAACTGTGGTCACATCGAAGATTATATCACATGAATAGAATAAAGCTGCATCACCTGTGCACCCATTCGCAGTTGCCATAGAGACACTGAGCATCCCTAGGTCTCTGTGCATAAGCCGACCTCTCTCTCTTGCTCCTGGTCTCTGTGTGCTCTTGCCCAAATACCCAACAGGTCACTCTGACTCCACGTGCACAGAAGTGGATGAATCTTCCCTTCATCACTGTCTATCCCTTTTCCATCTCAGATGTGGGAGCCAGCAGTGGGCCAATGGAGAGCTGAGGCTCACACAGAGGCCTCTCCACCGCCCTCCGCAGCCCACCTGGCAGTACTGCCCATGGCACGCCTCTGATTCGTCCTACACACGCTGACCGAGGCGGCTCCTGCACTGCCTCCCATGACTGCCTGGTTGCTTTCCTGGACCCAGTTTCACCGACTATAGTCACTCTATGCTCTGAATGCTCAAATCATCTTTCTCAAGCATAGATCTGATCACACCAGTCTCTCCTGCAAACCCCTCTGTTGGTTTCTTATTATCTGCACATCCATTTTCATCCCCCTCAGGGGGGCATGCATGACCCCCACCATCTGGCTCCCTCCCAACGTTTCAGTTCCACTGGCCCCATCCCACCACGTGTGGAGAGCACAGAACTATACAATGCTTGCCTTTCCACAGGAAGGCCATTCTTTCTCCTCATCCGGGGGTTTGCAGTCTGCTATCTCTGTTTACTTGTTCTTCCCTTCCCCCATGCTCTCTGTCTCTTTTGATTATAACTAGTGCTAACTCTGCTACATATTATGGCCAAGTATCTGCCATCCTTGCTGTCACAGATTCAAACCATTTCCTGCATCATCACCTGCATTGAGCAGCTATGAATGGAGGGTTCAGAGAGATTTTCTTCCCAAATGTCAGATGATTGAAACACAAGTTTCTGACTACACAACCCAGCTATTTCTCTTATACCAAGCTCCTCCTCTCAAAATCCAAATAACTATCATTTCATCTGGGAAGTCGATCGAGATGACTGCTATAGACTGAAAGCCTATGTCCTTCTCAGGTGCATCTACTAGAATCCTAACCCCAAGGTGACGGCATCAGGAAGTAAGGTTGTTGGGAGATGATTAGGCCCAGAGGGCAAAATCTTCATGAATGGGGTCAGTGCCTTCATAAGAGACCCCCAAGAGCTCCCTTGCCCTTTCCACCCATGAGGGCACAGAAGAAGATGCTGTCTTTGAACAAGGGAGAGGACCCTCACCAGACGCTGACTATGCTGATGCCTGATCTTGGACTTCCAGCCTCAGAAATGAGAGAAATGATGCTTGCTACTTAAGCCTCTCCATCTATGATGCCCTGTTGCAGCCGCCCAAGCCAATGAAGACAACCTCCATCTTCTGTGGTCTCAGAGGACCCAGCACTTGTCTTGTGACAACTTGCTTTGATCAGCTTGTCTGTGTGTCTGCTCATCCTGCTGTGAGTTCCGAGAGGGAAGGGTCTGTGTTGTATTCATCGCCCCAACCCTCATTACCAGGAACGCTAATACCAGGAACTTGAAAATACTGAGTGGTTGAATGAGTAAATACAGAGATAGGACAGAAGAGAAAACTGGAACAGAGAATGAATGATGGTTCACAATCCGCACACTTTGATGACAAAATGATGCTCTTTTCTGCCCTAAAGACATGCATATGCCTACATATTCACACCATATTCAGCACACTATTTTTTTCAGAAGGCAATGAACTGCCAGCGTTACAAAAAGAAGATGTACTGATTATATAATCTGATGATATATTAGGGAGACATTTGGGAGGAGACAGTTGTTGAAAATTCAGACAGGGTCTGCATTAGCTCTCTGCTTTCTCAAGTAGCTTTAATTAAACCCTGTACACGCCGCTCCTGTTCTTAATAAACGCTGTTCTGATTCTTCTCTTTCTGTGTTTAGAATTTTGTACCAGACTGTGGAAATATACTCCTAAATGAAACCTCTAGCATAGGTGCATTAACCAGGGAGTCAGTGCTTTTAGACCAGGGTTTGCTTTGTGGCTCATATCATCTCTCTTGACAAACTTGTATCCTTTCAAAGTAATTTCTTCCTCATCTTAACCATACCCACACACTTACCACAGATGGACATCTTTTTCTCAGTGTCTCACTGAATTACACAATTCATCACACCACTTTAAACACCCTCACCTGTACACATCTCTCCAGACTTTTCTTCTTGGTGCTCAGAAATGTCCATTAAAGAGCTTCAAGGTTGTTGTCTAATGATTTAACTCCAGTAATCGTCCTTCTAAAATCAGAATTTGAAACTGTTGAGGGTCAGATTTGTGAATATCTCTGCCACTGTGAGTTAGCTACATGGCCCATCGTCTCTAAACTCTGATTTAATGAGAAGGCTCTGTGAAGCGGGCAGTTATGCAACTCTTACTGATTTGAGCTGAATATGCCAGTCACTGATGTCTGTGTCTAGGAGAGCCCTGCACAAAAGTAAAAGCCCACCGTTCATTTTCAGGTGTTCCCGCCCACTGACACCACGCTTTCCACTCCTCCAGCATTCCAGGCCTGCTGCTTTCACCCTTGACCTTGGCTTCTCAGTGCATTCTTCTCAGGACACGCCTGTGTCCCAGGAGGCTCCGCCCACATCTCTGAGCTCTCACTCCATTTTCAAGGTTCTACCTGCCGTTTAAGGACTTGTTAACAGTCATCAGCACAGGTTCAAATATTTATTTAAGTATCACAAGCCCTGGCCTTGCAGATCTCTCTGGGTTGGTTCTGGCTCTGCCTCCAGATGTGTCTCGTGGGTACATCATCAACACACAAGGTGTAATCTACTGATGGGAATTGTAAGGAAGACAGAGGTCCACTGAAAAAAAGTGGAGAAGCAAGCAGGCCTGTGCATGAGGCTTGAATCCTCACACTGTGTGAGTCACTCACTTGTGTCCTGCTCTTTGCGACCCCATGGACTTCTCCAGGCCAGAATACTGGAGTAGGTAGCCTATCCTTCTCCAGAGGATCTTCCCAACCCAGGGATAAAGCCCAGGTCTCCCGCATTGCAGGCAGATTCTTTCCCAGCTGAGCCACCAAAGAAGTCCAAGAATACTGGAGTGGGTAGTCTATCCCTTCCCCCAGAGGATCTTCCTGATCCAGGAATTGAACCGGGGTCTCCTGCATTGCAGGCGGATTCTTTACCAGCTGAGCGACCAGGGAAGCCCCGTGGAGTGACCACAGAGCAGGAAGGAAGGAAAAAGGAAGCATAGATCGTCATGTGTTTAACTGCATGAGGTGCCCGGACACAGGCATGTCTTTTGATCTTATCTTTTCCTTCCTGGTTTGCTAATATTTAACACTATTCCTCTAACTTATCCATGCTCTTTTGAAAGACAGTCTTGCAGGGGTTGGGGGGTGGGGAGGAGATGGGGTCTTCTCTGACAGTAAAAATTTATGCCCTTGAAGTTAAGATAGTGTCTGAGTCCCCGTGCCTCAGGCAAATCTCTATTCCTTTCTGGGTTTTCATTTCCTCATCTGGAAAATAGTAGCTGAAATTAAACTCTGTAATATCTAAGGTTATTTACAACTTTATGTTTCTTGGGGTAAATTTTCATGATCTGGTTTCATAGATCTAGGTTTATAGAAACTGCATTAGGGCTAAATCAGGAATGCATGAGTGAAGGTGAAGACAGTTTAATAGATGCTAACAGTCACTTGCATTATTATGAAGATGTTTATTTAACACAAATGTTCCTACCAGTCATCATAGGCAAAGCTCATGACAGCACGATGTAGGAGAACTCCCCCCCACCCAGAGCATGGGGTCCAGTGGAGAGTGAAGTAGGGGCGTGTCCATCACCGCCATGAGACAGAGCTGCTAGGAGGAGGAGAGGCTGGCAGGAAGGATTCTGTCTGATACAGTCAGTGAAGCTTTCAGGCTGGAGGAAGTGTGTGCCCTGGACCTTGAACGTGAGTACAGAATACTTGTGGGAAGTAGAACCATGGCTTCCCACACTGAGTAATTCATCTATGCCAAGTCAGGGAGGTAAAACAGAGGGGAAACATGTGGGAGGAGACTGGGATTTGTGTAGGAGCTGAGTGTAAGGGGTGGGAAACCAGGGAGGGTCTGATTGAAAAAGTCTCTGCTCCGGGGAGAGAGGGAGATCTGATGGAAGAAGGGTGTACAGATGGTTGTTTTTAAAAATATTGTTGGTTTTCTACAAATAAGCAATCAGATATTAGTATAATTTGACTGAATCAGAAGTAAAACTATGGGTAAAGAGAACTTGTAAATAGGCTTCCATACTTCCTATCTGTAAGAATTGTTCTTGTTGATATTATTTTGGCAATTATTCAGCAGCCACAAGCTTACCCCCTTGTTCAACTCCTCTGCTACTAACAACCCCTCTTTTGTTCTCTAGTAATAAATACCTAAAGTTTACCTGCTTTTAATTTGATTACACAAAATCTCCAGATTCTGATTCTTTACAATATGATATTTAGAAGTACAAGTCTACTTTACCAGGGGAAAATAAAGGCACAGACGGATGCCTGTCACCAACCCAGAAACCCTGGTGTATGGGCTCTGATGATCCTGTATCATTCTCTGTGTTGTCCAACAGAAAGCCAAGAAGCATCGTTCTTCAGTATTTGCACACACAGCTATGTGAAATTTGACTTTTATGACTGTGCAAGGGCTGAACCATATGAATTATACTAGCTGCAGTAAGCTTGCTTCTTCGGCATTGTTATTGATTATAAACCACTCAGTTACACTTCTAACTAATTTCTCTGTGCAGTCAAAAAGTCACTATCATTTTTGATTTCTTCTGGAACCTAGGGAATGTTGGTTGATACTATAAAGACTTTCATAGAGTGTTATTTTTAAAAAAAATTAAATCAAGCTTAAAACTATTCTTATTTTTTAAAACCCTGCAAGCCATTTTAAAGTCATTAATATATCAAATTTAAGATCATTAGTAATGCCATTTTCAGCAACATGGTTGGACATAGAGATTATCATACTAAATGAAGTAAGTCAGACAGACAAATATCATATGATATCATTTACATGTGGAATCTAAAAAAAATGATACAAATAAGCTTGTTGACAAAATAAATGGGCTCACAGACATAGAAAACAAACTTTCCAAAAAGGAAACCACTGGGGGTGATTAAGTTGGCATGTTGGGATTAACATGTAACCGCTACTTTATATAAAACAGCTATAAAACCACTACTTTATATAAACCAACAAGGACCTATTGTATAGCACAGAGAACTCTACTCAGTATTTTGTAATAATGTATATGAGAAAAGAATCTGAAAAAAGAATGGATATATACATATGTATAGCTGAATCACTTTGCTGTAAAACTAACATAACATTGTAAATCAACTACACTTCAATATAAAATAAAATTTTAATTTTAAAATTTAATCAGAAAAGATATATCAAATCAAACCTTAGGCACACAAATACATTGGCAAAGCATTACACGAATCAAGCTAACATGTTGGATTTTATGTCTACACCCCTGGATACAAATAAGTGTCTTAAAATGTGTTGGTTAAACCACAAAGCTCCTGCCTTCATGAACACAGATGTCTTTGCAGCATCATGAGAGGAAGCTGCTTCTCTTCGCGTTCCCTTGACTTTTGTGAGGACTCGAACTGGACAGGAAGCAAGAAGGGGCCCTTTGTTCCTAAAAGCTCCTGTTGTTTTCACTACACATCCCCTCAGATGGTGTTGGTGACACTCATCACTGAGAATTGCTAACAGGGACCAGAGAGAGAGATGTGTGATTATAAAGAGAGCAAGAAGGGAGAATGGAGGATCAAAGGGTGCTCTGGGAGGTGATAAATGGTCCATTCGTAAGAGTTTCTCTGAACTGATTCAAGTCATGAGCTCTGATCAGTCTCCTTTCTCAAATCATTCCTCTGAAACAGCTGTGACAGTTTATATAGGAATCTAATTATAAAAGAAAGATCAAGAGTTTAATGAAGATTGTACATTAATTTAAAGACAAAGCTAAAAATAAAAATAGCAAAATTCCTGCCAGAAACCTGCCTTTGGTCTAGCAAGACATTGACTACACGCAATCACTGAAAGCAAATCTAACCATCCATGCCCTACATTGCTGAATCTTGCAAACCTTCAAGCTGGATTTTCACAGGATTTTGGTGTAATAATGGAGTGATAGATCGTCCTTGCAGAACACCTGCATTCTCTTTTATTATTAAATTCCAGCTGCTTTTAAAATTACATATATTTTCACACAATCCCCCCAAACATACATATATTAGCAATAATTGTCCTAACCACTTTAATCACTTGGTGCCATGGACAGTTTAAATATATGAGCAGAATAATATAGATGCTATTTTACTATACAACATATTAGTGCACTCACAATTGGCAATGTGCTTTTGATTGCAGCACGTCTTTTTACATAGTGATAAACCATATTTTTAAGACAATAGCAACATTTAAACATGGCTTGCTTCAGAGGGAAAAAAAATCTTAAAAATATTCTAAAAAGTTTAGAAACAAAAAGACCTGGTGTTATGTTGAAGTTATATAGCAGATTTCCTAGCTGGAGGATTGCTTCCATCAAAAAATAGAATGCTAGAAAATAATTTTGTTTTATATTCTTAATAGAAACTATTTTTTTTCTGGTGTCCCTGAATCAGATAGCCTTTTTCTACTTAAACCATGAGGTTTCCAGAAGAAAAGGCAGCAACTCTTCTCTTCAGATTTGGACAGGGAGAGAATGTCCCAGTGTTAGGAGAAGTGTCCCTGGAAAGTGGCTGAGCACAGTGGGAGACAGTCAGCTGGGCAGCTGGGTAGCAGTGCCGGGAAAAGCAGTCTACTTCTGGGCTTGGAGCAGATATTGACTCAGTAGACAAACGAGTGTCTTGTGCAATGTGGGGTGAGAAATGGAGAGCTTAGAACCTCTGTGAGGGAAAAAAAAAGTGTGCAAGAGAGGAAACACAGACAAAGAAGCAAAGGAGACCACATCGAAAGCAAGCGTGCAGATTTGCAGCAAGAGAAGCAAAAGCCTAGTCTTAAGCAGATCTTGTTGACACAAAGACAACCTGTGAGTTTCTGGCAAAAGACTCTTTGTATTTCTTCTCCCGTAATATCCAAACCTCCACGTTTCCTTCCTTTGTATATGCGTCCCTCCAGTGTCTGTGCAGGGCCAGAGCATCTGCTGGAAGTTCTGGGTGAAGTGTAGTGAAGTGAAAGTCGCTCAGTCCTGTCCAACTCTTTGCAACTCCATGGACTATACAGTTCACGCAATTCTCCAGGCCCCAATACTGGAGTGGGTAGCCTTTCCCTTCTCCAGGGGATCTTCCCAACTCAGGGATCAAACCAAGGTCTCCCGCACTGCAGGCAGATTCTTTACCAGCTGAGGCACAAGGGAATTCCCAAATCCCAGGGGTTTATCTAAATGTCTGAATCCTGAAAATCTATTCTGGATTCAAAATTTGAAGTGAAAAACAATAAAATTACAATCAACCAATGTTATATCTGCAAAGTATACATTATGCCAACTTTTCTGTTTACTATATTTATAAAATTCATAATTTCTAAAAAAATATTATCTTCGTACTAGTTCAGTTGTTACATTTTCTTACTTCCATACTTACTTGGCTAATTAGCTATAGTCATTGCCAGGAAAGCAGAGCCAATCAAAAGGAATATCTTCAAAGCAAAATTATAACAAATAAAACTCTCTAAACATTAAAAGCAGTGCTGGAGCGGTGAGCAGCCAAGAGGAGAATCAGCAGTGGCCACAAGACTGGAAAAGGGTCAGTGTTCATTCCAATCCCAAAGAAAGGCAATGCCAAAAATTGCTCAAACTACCGCACAATTGCACTCATCTCACATGTTAGTAAAGTAATGCTCAAAATTCTCTAAGCCAGGCTTCAGCAATACGCAAACCGTGGACTTCCAGATGTTCAAGCTGGTTTTAGAAAAGGCAGAGGAACCAGAGATCAAATTGCCAACATCCGCTTGATCACCGAAAGAGCAAGAGAGTTCCAGAAAAACATCTGTTTCTACTTTATTGACTATGCCAAAGCCTTTGACTGTGTGGATCACAAAAAAACTGTGGAAAATTCTGAGAGAGATGGGAATACCAGACCACCTGACCTGCCTCTTGTATGCAGGTCCAGAAGCAACAGTTAGAACTGGACATGGAATAACAGACTGGTTCCAAACAAGAAAAGGAGTACATCAAGGCTGTGTATTGTCACCCTGCTTATTTAACTTATATGCAGAGTATATCATGAGAAACGCTGGGCTGAATGAAGCACAATCTGGAATCAAGATCACTGGGAGAAATAGCAATAACCTCAGATATGCAGATGACACCACCCTTATGGCAGAAAGTGAAGAACTAAAAAGCCTCTTGATGAAAGTGAAAGAGGACAGTGAAAAAGTTGGCTTTAAGCTCAACATTTGGAAAATGAAGATCATGGCAACTGGTCCCATCACTTCATGGCAAATAGATGGGGAAACAGTGTCAGACTTTATTTTTCTGGGCTCCAAAATCAGTGCAGATGGTGACTGCAGCCATGAAATTAAAAGATGCTTACTCCTTGGAAGGAAAGTTGTGACCAACCTAGACAGCATAATCAAAAGCAGAGACATTACTTTGCCAGCAAAAGTCCATCTAGTCAAGGCTATGGTTTTTCCAGTAGTCATGTATGGATGTGAGAGTTTGGCTGTAAAGAAAGCTGAGTGCCGAAGAATTGATGTCTTTGAACTGTGGTGTTGGAGAAGATTCTTGAGAGTCCCTTGGACTGCAAGAAGTTCCAACCAGTCCATCCTAATGGAGATCAGTCCTGAGTGTTCATTGGAAGGACTGCTGCTGAAGCTGAAGCTCCAATACTTTGGCTACCTGATGCAAAGAACTGACTCATTGGAAAAGACCCTGATGCTGAGAAAGATTGAAGACGGGAGGAGAAGGGGATGACATAGGATAAGATGGTTGAATGGCATCACCGACTCAATGGACATGAGTTTGAGTAAGCTCTGGGAGTCGGCGATGGACAGGGAGGCCTGATGTGCTGGGATCCATGGATCACAATGAGTCGGACAAAACTGAACAACTGAATTGAACTGAAACATTAAAAAAAATAAAAGGTTTTTTTTGTGGACATGGATTATGAAGTATATCTCCTGAAATCTGTGTACTGAGTATGGGTAGGTGGTCTACCCAGAGGCCTTGAGGATCTGGAAACTCCTCCACACCCCCTGGCAACTTGTTAACAACTCTCTCTTCAACAGACTAGATTGTCCAGGTGTCAGCTCCTCTCAGAAGCTTTCCCCGTGTGTGCATGTTTAGTCATGGCCAACTCTTTGAGACCCATGGATAGTAGCCCTCCAGGCTCCTCTGCCCATGTAATTATCTGGGTAAGAATGCTGGAGTGGGTAGCCATTCTCTTCTCCAGTGGATCTTCCTGACCCAGGGAGGAAACCCTAGTCTCCTGCGTTACGGGCAGGTTCTTTACCCGGGAACTCAGGTTCTTCCCTGAGCCAGCAGGGAAGCCCACATCTCTCATACAAGGACACAGTGGAACTCCATGGTAACATACACAGCGCACATGTAAACCTGGGAATCTGTGCATGCATGAAAGAGAAGATTTCTGAAACCAAATGGCTTTAATTAAAACCCCAGCTCTATCCCTTAGTGACTGAATGACCTCGAGTGTGCTCCTTCAACATTCTGTGCCTCAGTTCACTCATCTGCGTGGAAGAACTGGTACTAAAGACCTCCTGAGTTGTGGGTCCTGTCCTGGAGCCTGCAGTCCATTCTGTCCAGGGTCTTTGCAAGGACAGTGTGAGCCCTGTGGCCAGGAATGTTTTCCTGTACTCACCTTTACACGTTTACGGGGCTCCTGAGGTCGCTCAGTGGTAAACAATGTGATTGGCAATGCGAGGAGAAGCAAGAGATGTGAGTTCGACTCCTGGACGGGGAAGATTCCCTGGAGGAGGCAAAGATCCAAGTGATCACAGAAAATCAGTTGAGGCCTGTTCACTAAGTAAGTGCTCCATGTAGGAAAATACTAAGAACTTTTGGATTAGTTTGAGTCTGCCTCTCTGATCTGCCCTCTTCCCACCTCTTTCGCTCCCTTCATCAAAGGTCAAGCTCTCTGGCATTTCCTTGGGTCATGTTTTCTCTCCTGACTCTGCCCTTGGTCACTTTCCCCTTGCTCCATTCATGATGCTTGAAGCGATGCACTGTTTCTCTGAGGCCTGTTCTGCTAGCTTCTGCAGCTCATCCCAGCGTGCTCACTTCATCCATGAGCATCGTCCCTCCCCACTCTTAGGCTCTAAGCATTGAGGATGAAGCACATGTTCCTTGGTCTGGCCCCCCCAAACCCCTGCACAGGGCCTTGCACCGTGTGTGTGTAACAAGCATTTATCCTAACAGGGCTGTATGTGCACGCTGCCCGTCACCCAGCTTACCCTGATGTCCTAAGCCAGTGATGATGACTGAACTCTGTGCTTAACTGTGTCATCTTTCTTGGCTGGTTTAGCATCTCGTGCGGAGAGGAGGCTCCTTTCTGTCACATGCTTTTTTGGACAGTTCCCGCCTCCAGCTCATCACAGGTTTTTCTCTCTCCTCCCTGCCTTTCCCAGTTCACATCCTTGGCTCACTTTTGTTTTCCTCTCTCTCAAACCAAAGGAACTCACAAGAATTCTTCTTCACAAGAACCAGTTTGCAGCATTTCAGGGAACGCCCTCAAAGGAACTGCACCAGCAGAGAAGCTATTTTTGTCATGAAGGAAGACACAGTGAGTCAGACCAGACCTGGATCGGTCTTCTCTCCAGTACATCAGAAGGCAGGTGACTAGGGGTTCACCAATTTCAGCCTTAGTCAGAGGAAATCAACAGATGACAGGCTCTGAAAGGTGTAAAAGACTTAGAACCACATCAATACCTACATGAAATATTTTGATAAGAAGCTTTCACAAAGCCTACTGTCTGATTTTTTTTTTTTGAGGAAATTATCTTAAAGAACAACTCTGAGGAGTTTGGATAAATGTTTTTTATAGAAAATTCCTCAATAAACCATAAAAGTCTATCAAATTCATAGACTTATCAAATTCACTTGTTTTGACCTTTTTAAGAGAGATGGTTAGTGTTTAGAGGCAAATTCTTCCAAGCTCAAGAATTGCGTGAACAACTCAGGATTAGCTGAATTTAATGATTGGCATTTTTTATTTTGATATTTCTAAGTCTAATTATTAAACTAGTAATGGGATTCCACTTGCAATTAAGGAAACCAATACCATGAAATAATCCCTAAGTAAAGCAACAATGTATTTTGGCCACTATGACTGCCTGATGCAAAGAACTGACCCTGTGGAAAAGACCCTGATATTGGGAAAGATTGAAGGCGGAGGAGAAGGGGACGACAGAGGATGTGATGGTTGGATGTCCATCACAGATTTGATGGACATGAGTTTGAGCAAGCTCTGGGAGTTGGTGATGGATGGGGAGGCCTGGCGTGCTGCAGTCCATGGGGTCACAGAGAGTCAGAAATGACTGAGCAATTGAACTGAATTGAAAGCAGCAAGAAAACTAAAGTTTTGAACATAACTTAGAAGTTTGTGGGTATAATTATTTATTTTCTTAGTTAGCTTTTAAAAATTTCAATATGCTTTCTAATTTAGTCAAGGAATTAGGGGGTGGGGGACGGAGCATTAAGAAAAAATATCAACTGCTGTGTCTCACCGTCTTTAACACCTGTCCCCAGAGGTGGTGTTTTCTTTGGAAGACATTTAGGGCATTGGTGCTGGGCATTTTCTATTATGTCAGACAAAAACAAGCATTAAAAAAAAAAGACAATGAGGAGCTTAAAATGTTTATGGAACTATTTATGCCTAAGATGCTTACATGTGACAACACCTTGGATTGAGATGTCATCGAGAGGATAAAGGGTAGGACAGTCTGCAGCTGAGAGCATGTCGGTACAGAGAAACCTCGGCTTTGACTGCACAGTCAGATGACCTCTGGACAACACAGGGGTGGCAAAGAACATGGGCTTTGGGTCAGACATCATTAACTTATGGCTTGAGTGTCCTCATTTTTATTGAGAGGTTGCCATTTTCGAAAATTGCCTTCACCAGCAAAATGAGAACCTCACACTATGTCTGATACCTGGCAGGATCCATTACTGGAGGCTGATCACTTCATTTAAGTGGATGTGATATCTTGCTTTTCTTCTTTTCTACTTCTTTCTCTAAGCAGAGGACACAAACTTGAGGGCAAGGACCCAGTCTACCTACTCTCATGTTCCCTGCAGCCCTCAGCAGAGAGAGTCCACATGGACTGGAGCACATGGATTGGCTTTATAGCACCAGCGCTATACAGATAGCCCGCCAGGCGCATCTGTCCATGGGATTCTCCAGGCAAGAGTACTGGAGTGGCTTACCATGCCCTTCTCCAGGGGCTCTCCCCAACCCAGCAATCAAACCCAGGGCTCCTGTATTACAGGCAGATTCTTTAACATCTGAAAGTCTGCTTCTCATATAATAATTACTAAATAATTTTTTCTTTTGCAGCCGAAAGAAAACTTAGTATTGTTTTCCATATTTGGACAACTTAGATTTTTGAGCAGCTATGTTTTAAACTGAAGTGAAAATTTTCCTAAGAGTTTCTATCGGTCTTGGTTTAATTCTTCAGGCTGGATAGCATGTCTTCTTCTTTTCCTTGAGCACCCTTGACATATAAATTTAGCTTTTAGTATTCTCCTCCAGCTGTTTTCAATCAAGCTGAGGAGTTGGAATTTATTTAAATAATTCTTAAAATATATGATCTAAAACATCTCACGCTTACAGTCACTCATAGCTGCATAGCTTCTTGTTTTCTGAGATCCTTCTTCATGTGTGGACCTGGATTCATGAAGAATTTTGGCTGGAGGCAAAAGGCTCTAATGCATGGGACACAGCCCTCCCTCAACTTAATGCAAGATGTTTGGTACTTTGTTGGCTGATGAGTGATGGAGAAGCCACCAGAAAGGAGAAAAACAACCCATACACTGTGGAAAGTAGCATCAGTGTAATTAGTAGCATTACTCAGACGTGTCCAAATCATCAGAATGCCTCTGTTTTTACAGAGCAGGGGTTTCCAGAGGGAGAATGAAGAGTCTGAAAAAGACACCATAGGTGTTGTTAACTGGATTTGCCCATTTCAAATTTTAGTGAGTTTTGAGCAAAATGAAAACTGTCCATGGAATGCTGGATATATTTAAAGCTTTTGTGACAGTTAAATCCCTGAATATTTTTAAGTAACACACACATGCATGCTGGTAAGATGTAACAGTATTTAGGTTCAGCCATATAAATGCACTGGACAAGATGCTGTGTGTGTGAACGGGGGTGAGCCTTGCTGAGGTTTCATGAGCATATGGGGCCCCACCTGCACCCGTGGGCACACCTTGGGAGCCTGCCTTAGGGAGGTGATCTGCCCCACGGTGTTTCTCTAACTTGGCATTTGTTCACAAATGATGCTATTTTATTATAGACAAAGCATCCCAAATGTAGGATTTCATAAACACAGGTGTGCAAGTGCAACTAGGGAAGTGGGAGAGTGAAAGCTCCGAGGGATAAGCACAACCTTGGACTTGCATTCAGCTTGCTTCTAATCCCTTGTGTAACTTTGGAAAGTCCCGAGAATACGTGAGTTTCATTTTGCATGTATGCAAAAGGGGGATGACATCTCAAGAATCTCTAGGCATGCATATGTAACACTTCTCCCACCAAGCCTCTCTAGTTCTTGTGGACAATTCCATGTGACGCCACCCATACCTGGTCCTCAAGTGGCAAGAGAACATATCAAGTGAAGGAAGCAGACACAAAAATGTGTCTTATTTTTGCTGCTCAAGGAGAATGTCAGGTCGGTACATTCTTTTGAAACAAAAAAAAATCACATTATTGTGTTTTATAATAATCCTTTGTAATAATAATTCGCATTATAATAATCCTTCCAAGCATTACTGCTGCAAGGCACTGCTCCCATTGCTGAGAACACAGAACAAAGAAGACAAAACCAGAACTTAGCTCCTAATGAGTACAGACTGATCACACACAGGCAAACACACTAGGAGGATGGCTTGATATTGACAAATTTAATGCACAAATGTAACCTGGCGGTGGTACTTTATGAGGCCGAAAGAGAGGAGATGACACTTGAGATGAGACCTACATGGCAACAAGTCATGGTAAATACTGAAGATAGAACCGTCTATCTCCAGGGATTCACAGTTCATTGGGCTAAACATTCATGATGAAAATTTATAAAAATGATTACAATGTATTGTCACTGTGAATGAATTTGACTCTTGCTTTTGGTGGGCCCAATGGACCATCCGTACCAAAGGAAGCATATTCACGGTGGGCAGCAAGGACCAGCCACAACTAAAGGAGCATATTTTAATACTGTGAATGAAATAAGGGAGTACAGCTAAGTGCACCTGGACAAAGGCCACTTCCTAGTTGTTGAAAGCACAGCTATTTAGTGAAATGGACAGAAGCCAATTTACTGTGTGACTGCTATGGACATGTTATTTTTCTGCAGAAGACTGTCTTTTCTCAGTTTTAAAATAGACACTTTATTTTGTTACAAGGTTTGCTGAGATTATATTCATAAAGTACTATACAATTTAAAACGTGTGCATCATTATATATATATACATATGCACATACACATTCATACATTTATTAACATACGTGGACACACACTTTGTGTAAAATGTATATTTTTCATTGCAGTCATGTAAGCATCAAGTGAAATAAACATATTCACACAACAGGCCTGTAGATGGGGTGGCTTTCATTGGAAGTGAAGGTGAGAAGCCTGATTGCCTAAGTCCAGTTGGAACCTTTATCTTCAGCATTTGGCTGGTTTATCTACGGGTCTAAAGATAATCCTCACTCCTTGAGACATGGTGATGAAGTTTGGCTCTTACATCATGATGATAAAAAGCACAAAATTCTCTGTAATCTTTGTGATAATCATATACTCCAGTATTCTTGCCTGGAGAATCCTGTAGACAGAGGAGCCTGACAGGCTACAGTCCATGGGATCGCAAGAGTCGGACACGACTTGGCGACTAAACCAAACCACCATGATAATTCAGGACTATCATTATACATATCCTTTTTCCTTTTTCTTAAATAGTGAATTTAAAGAGAAAAAAATAGAATGTCTATGGAAAGTGATCATTCCTTCAAATTATGTAAAAACTTTTAAAGTTGTTTAGATTTCTCAGATGATTTTAGCCAAGAAGTTCAATAATAAATCACACTAAAATAGATCTGTGTTTGGATTGCAAGCATATGTATTTTTAAGGACAATCACATTTAGGGAGAGTATAAAAGAAGTAAACACGTTTCTAAATAATCAGACCCCTAACATATTTAGAAAATGGCCTTTTTTAAATAATAAACCATCCCCATGAGCTCTTGAAACTGCACACTCAGATTTTGGTCTGCATTTTCAAGGCTTCAGATCAATACTGGGTAAATACATGAGGTTTCCTTAGACCTTAATCTTGAACTCTTCAGATCATTCTAACCTGAAAACAGGCCTCCTTAAAACTGTAAAGGATTCTACAAAAGGATTTCAGTCCAAAGCTGATGGCGTGATAACATGATTAAATCATTGATCTAGCTGAATAACTGCAGGCCATGAAGAAAGAAACTACTAGTGAATGGAATCAGCAAACACCTTTAATTACTGATTAAAGATATAAGCAAGTGACAGGGGCTTCCATTCTAGCCTCATCATCTCTTCTTGTAACTGGTAGACTTCTACCATGGATCTCTATTTCAAATGATTGTTTAGTTACAAAAAAAAAAGAAAAGAAGAAAGAAAAGCTTTTCAGTTTTATAACCATGCTGTCCATATGCACATTATTGTATCTGTTTATCTGTCTCTCTATTGACAGAGAAATAATGAGCATGCCTATAAAATACATAAGATAAATACAAATATAAAATACATAAAATACTTAACAGGGAGCTTTGAATGGAATATAATAAAATCAAAACAGCAATTTTCTTTGGAAAGTGAAATTATAAGTGATTTTTTATCTTGTTATTTTCTGTTTTTTCTATCACAATAAAGATATATTATTTTATGATTTGAAGAAAAGAAAATTCTATCACCTTTTTTGCTACTATTTCAGACTTCCCTTACAAGCAGAAATTTTTCAGCTCTAAACATTTTGAAAACAATGTAATTGATACAACCTTATTCCTGATATTGACAAGTGTCATATCATATTTGAGGTTAAAAATGTATTGTTATATGTAAGTCAGTGTCAAAATACACGATGTATTCTTTTTTTTATTAGTATTATATCTTTAAATTTTATTTTGGAGTATAGTTTTGTGTTTATTTCAGATGTACAGCTAAGAAAAAGAAGAAATATCTGTATAAGTGAATCACTTTGCCCATGTTATTTTCTAAAAATTACTAATTTTGTATTTTTCCGGAATCTCTAGTAAATATCAAGTACTGCCCCACTCTCCCTGACAACTCGGTCTGTTTAAAGAGAAGAAGAGTGTGGGAATCTTCTAGGCAGGTCATAAACATACCAGGAGTTGTGTGAGGTGGGAAAATGAACCTTCACTTTGTCTGTTGGTGATGCATCTTTAACACCAGGCCCCTGTTTCTCACTTGCAAGGAAGTCATCTGATGGGATAAGTCTAGAACTGGGGACAGTTAGTAAACATTTGACTTTGTTCTACTTAGTGACACACCTGTTTCTCTCTCAAGCTAGTTATTGCATGACTGGTTATTGTTCTGTTTGTGACCTGTGTCCCTGAGTCTGTGACAAGCTGCTTGGGAGAAGGACCTGTGTTTCCTGCTCTTGGGTCCCCAATACTGTGATTCTGTCCGTCATCTCCTAGGACAAGCCCAACAAGTGTTCTCATAAATGAAAAGACGTCATGTTGTCTCATTCTCTGTGAGAAGTTGCTGTAAAATGGAATTATCTGTTTATTGTGAGAATATTTTTTTCCACGAAATAGCATCTATGGAAATCTAGCTTCTTTCTTTCTTTGTAGGAATGTATTTAAGTTACTAACTCAGTTTCTTTATTGTTAAATAAGTATTCTTCCTTTCATCTCATTCATTTTGAATTAACTGTTTTCTAGGAGTTTCCTCATTTCCTCTAAGTGTTCAAAATGATTGACATAAAGTTTTTTTATGGCGTTTTTCTGTTATCTTTTTCAAGTTAGCTGCTTATGTAGCCAAGTTCCATTTTTCATCATCAATGCTATAATGTCCCTTTAGTTTTTGGATGAATCACACCAGAGGTTTGTTGGTTATTTAAACAAGTATTTTAAAAATGTTTGAATAGTTTGAATTCTTCTAGATTTGCAGAAAACTTGTAAATATATTACAGAGAATTCCCATTATCCAGTTTCATATATTTAAATATTCAAATAAAAATCTAGCGTGAGTACAGTATTTTTAACTCAATTGCATAGATTATTCAAAATTTACTTTTATTTTTTGAAAGTGAAGTGAAAGTCACTCAGTCATGTCCAACTCTTTGGTACCTCTTGGACTATATAGTCCATGGAATTCTCCAGGCCAGAATATTGGAGTGGGTGGCCTTTCCCTTCTCCAGGGGGTCTTCCCAACCCAGGGATAGAACCCAGGTCTCCCACATTGCAAGTGGATTCTTTACCATCTGAGCCACAAGGGAAGCCCAAGAATACTGGAATAAGTAGCAGCGGATCTTCCCAACCCAAGAATGGAACCAGGGTCTTCTGCACTGCAGGTGGATTCTTTACCAGTTGAACTATCAGGGAAGCCCTACTTTTATTTTTTAACAATGTCCTATTTTTTGTCCCAGGATTTCATTTAAGACACAACATTTTATTCAATTATGATATCATCATGTCTCTTTAGCCTCCTACAGTCTGTAATAGCTTCTCAGACATTGCCTGTTTTTCAAGATCTTGATAGTTTCAAGGCCAAGTATTCTGTAGAATAATCCTCCATTTGGATTTACTTGATACTTTTCTTATGATCAGCCTGGAGTTATGGATTTGGGGGATGAATCCCACAGAGAAGTACTGCTCACCACATTGCATCAAAGTTCTCTGCTATCTCTATCCATATGACATCCCATGGGTGTTCCCTTGGCCACCTGGGGATGGAATATAATTGCTAATTCTTTTCACTACAAAGTCCCTTTGTTCTTCTCCTTTCACACTCTTCTTTGAAGCAAGTTACTAAGTTAGAACACACTGGGGAGAGGGGTGGAGAATGGGAGGTGAGATGAAGTGTTAACTCACCTTATCTACATACTTGTCTTGGGGACTTCCCTGGTGGCCCAGTGGTTAAGACTTTGCCTTCCAATACAGGGAATGTGGATTTGATATCCGGTCAGGGAACTAAGGGAGAAAGCAATGGCAACCCACTCCAATACTCTTGCCTGGAAAATCCCATGGATGGAGGTGCCTGGTAGGCTGCAGTCCATGGTGTCGCGAAGAGTCGGACACGACTGAAGGGCTTCACTTTCACTTTTCACTTTCATGCATTGGAGAAGGAAATGTCAACCCATTCCAGTGTTCTTGCCTGGAGAATCCCAGGGATTGGGGAGCCTGGTAGGCTGCCATCTCTGGGATCACGACTTAGCAGCAGCAGCAGGGAACTAAGATCCCACATGCCTCAGAGCAACTAAGCCTGCATGTCTCAACTAGAAAGAAGCCTGCAAAAGAGCCAAGTAAATACTAAATTAATTTTAGAAATGATCTAAGGAAAAAAATTGTCTCTTTTCCCATAATTATTTACTTATACAGTCATTTATTTACACCACTGTGGACTCAGGATACATAATTTATATCTTTGGTTTTAATTCAATACTATGTTATTTATCTCATTTCTCTAATTGTTCTACTTTTGGCCCTTGGGGGACCCTGGTGTCCCTTTAATAAACTCCATTCTTTATTTTCTGAGCACTCCCTTCCTTTGGAAGAATAGATGGTTCAGATACATTTTTCTTTTTATGACCCAGATCTAGAATCAGCCATTTCTCCAAGGAGCCTGTGGACTTTTATTAGTTCTGATTTTCTATGTGTAATTAACTTTTAATTTAATGCTTTGCTTTCAGAGGATGCACTCTGTACTATTCTGTTTGGTTTTTATTTTTGAAATTTGTTAAGTCTTCCTTTATGGCCCAGCATCTGGCACCTTTTTGTAAATGTTTGACATGTGCTCTGGAACAGCAGTAGATAATTACTGGGTACAATATTTTATGACTTACCTCATAAATCAAGTTTATTGATGTTTATTTTCCATTTTTATGTAACATTTTAACTTTTGGATGCCCTTAACCTACTAATTGCAGAGAAGGCAATGGCACCCCACTCCAGTACTCCTGCCTGGGAGAAACCATGGACAGAGGAGCCCGGTTAGCTACAGTCCATGGGGTCGCTAAGAGTCTGACAGGACTGAGAGATTTCACTTTCACTTTTCACTTTCATGCATTGAAGAAAGAAATAGCAACCCACTTCAGTGTTCTTGCCTGGAGAATCCCAGGGACAGAGGAGCCTGGTGGGCTGCCATCTATGGGGTCGCAGAGTCGGACATGACTGACATGACTTAGCAGCAGCAGCAGCAGCAACCTACTAATTGAGAGAGAGAGAGAGAGATGTGTTAAAATCTTCCAATATAATGCCGGCATGGTATTTACTTAGCACTTCTATCATATTTCCATTTTTGCTCATTTGAGGCCATTTAATAAAGTGCCCTAAGAAGGGCCTGTCACATACTATGCAGGGCCTAGGGTGAAAGAAAAGTGCACCCTGGTCATGAACAGGGTGGTTAATACACATAGAGATGAGAAGTGGGTATCCGACATTTCCAGATAGGGGTGGGAGGGGGCAGGAAAAATAGGAGTGAAAAGAATAATCATCAGAAGCAGGAGAATATAAAAAAAATCCCATATCAACAAGATCAGGACAGAAAGTTCTTGCAAAGAGTAGATTTTGTGGGACTTTTCATAGTACTATTTACCTAATTGGTAAATATAAGGCAAAAAGATTTTCTTTTCCTCTTCTTCTGAATGTACCCAAGAGAAAAGACACTCACAGTTGTATAAACAGGTAATTGTCACTTAAGCATAGCTGATGTTAACTTTCATGTATTATTTCACTGTCTTATATTTCTAAGATTTGCATGGTATTCAAATACTTAATGCAATATTCATGTCACCCAGTGTATTCACTGCTGCTGGAAAAGGTAAAGGAATTACCTTTTCATTTCACAGGAACCTGGCCTGGATTTCACTAGGGTAGACTCAATGTATTGGATGTGCATTGCCTTCTGGAGGCTGTCGGGAAAGTCCGTTCCTTTGCTTTCCTAGGTTTTAGAGACCACCTGCATTCCTCAGATAGTGGCCCCTTCCAGCTTCAAAGCCAAATATGGCCCCTGAATCTTAAATCACATCACTTGACACTGTTCTCATGTTCCACATGTCTAAACCCTTGTGAGTAAAACAGGCCCACTGGAAATGTTCAGTATAATCTCTCTATTTTAAGATCTAGTGATTACCAGACCTAGTTATATTTGCTACCAGAATTTCCCATTGCCATGTAAGTTAGCAAAGTCACATATTCCAGGATTAAATTGTGTGTCAGTGTCTTTGAGGTCTGTTATTCTGCTAAACTCGTGTACTTATTGTCTCATTACTGTTTAATAACTATTTATGAGACCTTAGGAAACCAAATTGTACACATAGTTCTACTGATTTTTTTTTAACTGAAAAAGTACAGAAATTTTACTGCCTTTTATTTGGGAAGATTTTTATGAATAACAACTACATTGTATAAAAAATAATTTCCTACTTAACTTTTATTAATCAGAGACTGCCAACATCTTGCAAATCATACCTTTGACAAAAACTTCTTCAGGGAAAAGTTTCTGAAAAGCTGTTGATGGAAGTGACCCCTCTAGGGTAGGAAAAAAGATACACTTTTTTGTGTTGTATGATCTGTCGAACTGCTTCATGTTATTTTTTTTAACATAAATATATGTAATTTTCATCATAAAATTGATTTATTCTTTGCTTGATTTAATAAAGAATACTCTTCTATTTTACAAAGCACTCTTGATATATAATACAATGATATGATTCCCATACCCATTTTTATGGGTTATTATTTTGTTGTTGAAAAACTTTGAAATATATTTCAGAGATGTGAAGTAATTTGCCCAATTTAGCATATCCACTAAAATATTAACAGTAGAATTTGAACACTGGTCTTTTCACCAGAGAGCTTTCTCTTTCTACAGTGCCATTTTATTATTATAATATGCAATTTGGAGCTAAGAGTTAAGGATACTGTCAAGTCTGCAGGATGACTTATTTTATGATATTGCCTAAAAGGCCATAGAGTCATGGAAATTGGCTCTATTCACTGGAGGCCCACAATTAAAGCTGATTTCTGAAAACTGTATATTCTGAGTGGTCCTGACAGCTGATGCAGGCAGATGGGTTTCTGCCTGTTGAGAGGTGGTCTCTATTATTAGAAGCAGCACAGGTACCTCATATGGAGCAACAGGAAACATTAATGCACCTCCACCCCACGCCCATCCTTTTGAGAGAAAAATATCATTCTGGTAAAGGAGAGACTGACTTCCAAAGACAGGTGAGGGGAATGTATTTTTGTTCCTGTTGTGTGAAATACATGTTTAAAATTGGATGTTTGAGAGAAACACATCACCTTTGGAAATATTCTGACACAACACCAGTGTGTAAATTTGTTTTTTCTACATAGAGAGTATCTGCTTGATTTTTTGGTTGAAGCTTACAATACACACTTAATAGTTAATTAATGAAGATTAAGTGGGTCTTAGGAAGCATCCTAGGAACAAAGCTAGTGGAGGTGATGGAATTCCAGTTGAGCTGTTTCAAATCCTGAAAGATGATGCTGTGAAAGTGCTGCAATCAACATCCCAGCAAATTTGGAAAACTCAGCAGTGGCCACATGACTGGAAAAGGTCAGTTATCATTCCAATCCCAAAGAAAGGCAACATCAAAGAATGTTCAAGCTATTGCACAATTGCACTCATCTCACACGCTAGCAAAGTAATGCTCAAAATTCTTCAAGCCAGGCTTCAACAGTACATGAGCCATGAACTTCCAGATGTTCAAGTTGGATTTCAAAAAGGCAAAGGAACCAGAGATCAAATTGCCAACATCCTTTGGATCATCGAAAAATTGAGAGAGTTCCAGAAAAACATCTAATTCTGCTTTATTGACTATGCTAAAGCCTTTGACTGTATGGATCACAATAATCCGTGAAAAATTCTCAAAGAGATGGGAATACCAGACCACTTGACCTGCCTCTTGAGAAATCTGTATGCAGGTCAAGAAGCAACAGTTAGAACTGGACATAGAACAACAGACTAGTTCCAAATCGGGAAAGGAGTACATCAAGGCTGTATATTGTCACCCTGCTTATTTAACTTATATGCAGAGTGCATCATGAGAAATGCTGAACCAGATGAAGCACAAGCTGGAATCAAGATTGCCAGGAGGACTATCAATAACTTCAATATACAGATGACACCAACCTTATGACAGAAAGTGAAGAAGAACAAAAGAACCTCTTGATGAAAGTGAAAGAGGAGAGTGAAAAAGTTGGCTTAAAACTCAGTATTCAGAAAACGAAGATCATGGCATCTGGTCCCATCACTTCATGGCAAATAGATGGGGAAACAGTGGAAACAGTGACAGACTTTATTTTGGTGATTTGTATTTAGTGATTTTGGGCTCCAAAATCACTGCAGATGGTGACTGCAGCCATGAAATTAAAAGACTCTTGCTCCTTGGAAGATAAGTTATGACCAACCTAGACAGCATATTAGAAACAGCAGGGACATTACTTTGCCAAGAAAGGTCCGTCTAGTCAAAGCTATGGTTTTTCCAGTAGTTGTGTATGGATGTGAGAATTGGACTATAAAGAAAGCCAAGCATCAAAGAACTGATGCTTTTGAACTGTGGTGTTGGAGAAGACTCTTGAGAATCCCTTGGACAGCAAGGAGATCCAACGAGTCCACCCTAAAGGAAATCAGTCCTGAATATTCATTGGAAGGACTGATGCTGAAGCTGAAACTCTAATACTTTGGCCAACTGATGTGAAGAACAAACTCATTTGGAAAGACCCTGATACTAGGAAAGATTGAAGGTTGGAGGAGAAGGGGATGACAGAGGATTAGATGGTTGGATGGCATCACTGACTCAATGGACATGAGTTTGAGTAAGTTCCAGGAGTTGGTAATGGACAGAAAGGCCTGGTGTGCTGCAGTCCATGGTGTTGCAAACAATTGGACATGACTGAGTGACTGAACTGAACTGAACAAAGATAGTGGCATCAGGTCCCATCACTTCAAGGCAAATAAATAGGGAAAATGTGCAAACAGTGTCAGATTTCATTTTCTTGGGCTCCAAAATCACTGCAGATGTTGTCTGCAGCCATGAAATTATAAGACACATGCTCGCTGGAAAAATAGCTATGACAAGCCTAGACAATATATTAAAAAGCAGAGACATCAGTTTGCTGACAAAGGTCTGTCTAGTCAAAGCTATGGTTTCCCCAGTAGTCATATATGAATGTGAGAGTTGGACCATAAAGAAGGCTGAGCACCAAAGAATTGATGCTTTTGAACTGTGGTGTTGGAGCAGACTTGAGAGTCTCTTGGACTGAAAGGAGACCAAACCAGTCAATGCTAAGGAAATCAGTCCTGCATGTTCATTGGAAGGACTGATGCTGAAGCTGAAGCTCCAATACTTTGGCCATCTGATGCGAAGAGCTGACTCATTGGAAAAGACCCTCATGCTGGGAAAGATTGAGGGCAAGACGGGAAGTGGGCAACAAAGGATGAGATGATTGCATGGCATCATTGACTCAGTGAACATGAATTTCAGCAGAGTCAGGGAGATAGTGAAGGACAAGGAGGCCTGGTGGGGTGCAGTCCATGGGGTCACAAAAAATCGGACACGACTTAGTGACTGAGCAACAACATCAACAAAAACAATTTATTTCTAATTCCATAAAGATTTGAAGGACCTAATTAAAATAAGAGGAACATAGAGGGCATCAAGACAAAAACAATTACTGAATAAAGTTGTTAATAAAGAGCCTATCATAAATTAGCTGTGATCACTTCTCTTCAATTATAATCTGATCTGGGCCATGATCGTGCTTCCCCCCACCCTTCCCTCTTTTTCATGTGTTTGTTTGCTTGTTTAACTTGACCACGACAGCTGCTTGGGTTTCTAAAACAGAGCCTTGGACTGTGTTTATGTCTCCCTTCATGGCAGAAAACTAGAAGAAGACTCATTAAGTATGGAAGGTTAAACATTCACAAATATAGAACTGTCCTTCTCAAATTGAATCATGTCCAGTGTAATCCCTGGATTTCAATATCCTAACTCCCTTCAGTATATTAACACTGACCAACATTTTTTCCATTTGGAAAGCCATGGAAATGAGTTGCCACATCTGTAGCCATTGAGCAAATGCCATAAGTGTACATGCACGTGCTCCTGGCTCTTACGTGAGCTGTACACAAAGGCAGGAGTGGGAGCTGGTGCCTTAGAAAGATTCAGTATGTTTGCTTTTGACAATAGGTCATAACTCTGCCCCTGGACTTCTATAAGTGTGTTATTATTCGGCAATGACAACCCACTCCAGTACTCTTGCCTGGAAAATCCCATGGACGGAGGAGCCTGGAGGGCTGCAGTCCATGGGGTCGCTGAGAGTCGGACACGACTGAGCGACTTCACTTTCGCTTTTCACTTTCATGCATTGGAGAAGGAAATGGCAACCCACTCCAGTACTCTTGCCTGGAGAATCCCAGGGATGGGGGAGCCTTGTGGGCTGCCGTCTATGGGATCGCACAGAGTCAGACACGACTGAAGTGACTTAGCAGTAGCAGCAGTTATTATTCCACAACCTCTCATTTCTTTTTCTATGAAACACAAGAGTCATGTGAGATGTGATGAGACAGCCTCTGTGGACAGCCAGGGGTAAGTGTTTTAGATTTCATAAGTCTGCTGCAGGAGCAAGAAAGTGGCATAGACCGTGCACGGGAAGAGTGCAGCTATGTGCAAATGAAATTTTATTTTCAAACACAGGTGGTGGGCTGGATTTGGCTCAAGGGCTGTACTTTTCTGACCATTAGGTTATACACACCTGAGTAACATAAGCAATTTTACCTTGCAGTAAAGCAACAGAAACTCATTTGTCTAAAAAAGTATAGAAACTCATTTTTGTCTAAAACACTCATTTGTCTAAAGCATATTGAAAACCACAAAATAAGACATCAGAACTAGGTGTCAGAAGGCTGGAATGCAATGTGATTTCATGGGTGGGGAGGAATACATAGCTTCTGTCCCTTGTCTTGAAAGAGAAATCTTGAATGCAGATGACAAGTTCTCTAACCTTAGCTAGAGTATCTGGGCTCCATATAATCATTCTAAAGGAACCTTATGGAAAAGCTGAGATCTGCTCTACCTACCTCACTAGAAGCTAAGACCCCTTCTCTGGGTCTCTTTCTTATTACATCAATGAGGGTCCCAACAGGAAACAAATGACATCCACTGGACAGAGAGGAGAGTTTACTGAAGGTATTATTCAGAGGGGTACAGTCAGGGCCAGAAGAACCAATAGGAATAAAGGAACAACTTAGAGATGGAAATAGTGGAAAGACATGACCAGCCCTCTACCAGAAGGAAACCTGAAAAATCCATTGAAGGAATTCAGCACCGGGAGGGAAGGGAGAAAGCAAAAGGAGATGGGTCAAGCCAGACCCTGAGCTCCTTAGCTGTGTCCTGGTCAGAAGCTGTCATAGCAGCTGCTTGGAAGGAAGATAATGGGCCCAACTGTCAGCAACTCTGCCAGGCCTGAAGAGCCAGTTTGAGAACCATAAAGTTAGGCATGAACATGGCTGCCTTCTTGAGGATATCAAGTACCATTTGCATAACTATGTACAGTAAAATCAGTTGACCAAATTTTTCCTAGGTTATGAGCAATGGTGTTCATCCTAACTAAACCTCATCATCAGTTCAGTTCAGTTCAGTTCAGTCACTCAGTCATGTCCGACTCTTTGTGGCCCATGGACTGCAGCATGCCAACCTTCCCTGTCCATCACCAACTCCTGGAGCTTACTCAAACTCATGCCCATCGAGTCGATGATGCCATCCAACCATCTCATCGTCTGTTGTCCCCTTCTTCTGCTTTCAATCTTTCCCAGCATCAGGGTCTTTTCCAATGAGTCGGTTCTTTGCACCAGTCGGCCAAAGTGTTGGAGTTTCAGTTTCAGCATCAGTCCTTCCAATGAATATTCAGGATTGATTTCCTTTAGGATGGACTGGTTGGATCTCCTTGCAGTCCAAGGGATTCTCAAGAGTCTTTTCCAACATCACAGTTCAAAAGCATCAATTCTTGGCACTCAGGTTTCTTTATGGTCCAATTCTCGCATCCATACATGACTACAGGAGAAACCATAGCTTTGATTAGACAGAGCTTTGTTGGCAAAGTAATGTCTCTGCCTTTTAATATGCTTAGGTTTCTCATAGCTTTTCTTCCCAGGAGCAAGTGTCTTAACCATCTGCAGTACTTTTGGAGCCCAAGAAGATAAAGTCTGTCACTGATTCCATTATTTCCCCATCTATTTGTCATAGCTGAGTATAAAACTTTCAAGAAGGATCTCTAAAAGAATTTTATTTTTTTCAGTTTTGAAAATATCAGTGAACAAAACTGTGGTGAAGCCAATACATTTTAACTTATTAAGAGCTGTCAGATGAGAATTATTTTGTTGAAAAATCTATATTATGCCATTTAATGTAAAAGCTTAATTACAGAGCAGCCTGAATCGCCAATAGCAATTCTTTAACTTCCTAAGGGTTTAACTCTATGCTTAAGTTGGAGCTGAAATACAGCCTCCAATTTATTACGTGGTAAAATCAGGATGCATTGTGACAAAAAAACCTGATTTCAATGATTTTATTATAAGGTCAAAGATTTTCATCTTAGATTCTGAAGAAATGTATCAACATCACAAGCATGGTAAATATTTTATATTTTTAAATGTAACAAGCAATTCAACAAATTAATTTATCTTCGAACATTCACTTGCTAATTCTATGCACATATTATGCTAAATACATCTGGGTGTTCTTATCCAGGTACCATTTAAAATTAAAAGCATATAAAAATATTGTTAGTTGCTCTGTCATGTTTGACTCTGCAACCCCATAGACTGTAGCCTGCCAGGCTCCTACGTCCATGGAATTCTCCAGGCAAGAATAGTAGAGTGGGTAGCCATTCCTTCCCCAGGGGATCTTTTTGATCCAGGGATCAAACCTGGGTCTCCTGCATTGCAAGGCAGATTCTTTACCATCTGAACCACTAGGAAAGTCCTAAAAGCATAAGCTGGGACACTTATCACATCTTCAGTTCAATAAATACCTCTCTGTATGTAAAATGGGTGTTGTAGAAAAGTGTTTTCTTTTCTTGTGACATAAGCATTAATGTTAAAAAAAAATAACCAGAGATAGTAGCTAGACAGAAAAATCCTAGCCATATGCAAGCAGGCATATCCAAATACAGACAAGACAAACACTTTCCTAAGACCAAGAATAGAGATGTTTCTTGGAAAGTTTAAAGTATCTGAGAGGCAGTGTTCTTCTGCTATCATTCCTCCTAAAAGTTTACTTCTTGGCTCTCTAAGATATCATGTAATTAAAGATCTGAGATATGCATTTAAAATGAAAGCCTAACTCTGCAGAACTAAAAGCATGAAGTGACAGGATTACAAGACAGTTGCAAGATCAGAGGATAGCTTAGAAATTGCAAGGCAGAGGAGCTAGAGAGAAGTGAAGAGGGCAAGTTCCTTGAAAAGAAAGTGGATGCTCTCCTGTTTTATAAACCGTGTGAAGAGAAAGTTGCTTACCTGATGGCTCAGTGGTAAATAATCTGCCTGCCGAGCAGGAGACAAGGGTTCAATCCCTGGGTCAGCAAGGTGCCCTGGAGGAGGAAATGCATCCCACTCCGAGATTCTTGTCTGGAGAATCACATGGACAGAGGAGTCTGGTGGGCTGCGTCCATGGGGCCACAAATGTCAGACACAACTGGGTGATGAAACAACAGAGAAGGCCCTCATTTCCTTGGGTGCCCACCCTGTAAGGACTTACCCTGCACCAAGCATGATGACATATACTGATTACTGATTAGCTAATGCACTGCAGCTCTGAAATATATCCTTCACCCAGTTCTAGAGATGAGGAGATTAAGTTAGTGAACACTTTCCAGACCCAGGACTGGAACATGTGTTTCCAGGTTCCACAGCTCCCTGCTCCTGCCATTACGCTTCAGGGCTGGTGGTACTCTTTTAGTGTGTCCGTCAAAATCATGATAATTTCTCAGTAAAATGTAATGGCTAGAATGAAGTTTTGCATTCAGATGCTGTGGGGTGAGTATAAACATGCTCACTAACTTGGAACACGCAGGTTCAAGACACAGAATGTGCCATCCCAAGCCCCCAGCCCCTCCCTGTCAGCACCCCTCCAGACACAAACAATACACAGCCCTGAAAAAGGGCAGGGGCAGCTGCAGCAAAGACCAGTTTAGAATCTGGAAAATAGAAGAAAAGCAACAAGAATTGGGTCATGGCAATGATATTGTCCGCCAGGAACTCCTGCCCTGAATGTGGGGAAATCCTAGACTAGGCATGGATCCTGCTTTTTGAGCCAAATGATGACCCTTCTGCTTCTCTACTGACCTCTGTCTGGGGGACCCTTCCCTGACAATTATCCTTACTGGGATTATCCTGCCTGTCTGTTCAGTAATGTCCAACTCTGCAACCTCAGGGACTGTAGCCTGCCAGGCTCCTCTGTCCATGTGATTCTCCAGGCAAGAATACTGGAGAGGGTAGCCATTCCCTTCTCCAGGGGTTCTTCTTGACCCAGGGATCAAACCCACATCTCCTGCATCTCCTTCATTGGCAGGCAGATTCTTTACCATTAGTGCCAGCTGGGAAGCCTCAGGTATTACTCTAGTGGATTTCAAGTAGGACACTGTCCTTGAAAATGAATGGAAGTTCATGACTCATGTTCAGAGATTGTTCTGACATTGTGACAGTGAATCACAGGCTCCTAGTTTCTTTAGGAAAAGATTAATAGGCAGCAGCCACATCTCCTTGTAATTTGCTTCTTGCTGCAGTAAACATATCAAAGTTCTTTCTGAGACGTGATCCTCAAGCCTGATTGATCACATTGCTTGCTTGTCCTCAACTCCCTTACCCTTGAGTTAATGGTGGAAACTTTAGCCATCAGCCTTGACCCAGGAAGCTGTGCCCTAATATGATCCTTCCACTGGGCTGAGTTTTTGCTATTGCTACATTCAATCATTTTTAAACTTCACGTAAAAATGACATCATTCAGTATTTCTCTTTCCCTACCTGACTTATTTCACTTGGCATCGTACCTTCCAAGTCAGTCCATGTTGTTGCAAATGACATTATTTCATTATTTTTTATGGCTGAGTAGTATTCCTTTGTATATAGGCACCGCACTTTCTTTGTCCATTCATTTACCAATGGATGCTTAGGTTTCCATGTCTTGGTCATTGTAAATAGCGCAGCTAAGAACACTGAAGTGCGTGTATCTTTGCAAGCTAGTGATTGGACTGATTTTTAATGGTCATTCATAAGCTATTTTTTCAAATCTTTCCTAGTCATGTTTCTTAATCAGCTTTCTTAAATACTTTTTTAATTAGCTCCATTCAGAGACTCCAGTTGGTAAGAAAACTCTGCCCCCTCAACACACAGTTTCCGAGTTTGCCTCTAGTAATAACATCCAGCCATTCTGGGTGTGAGAGAGGAGGTGAAGGTTACTATGGATCCAGGTGGAAATACACGACATCAATTCTGTCAGTATTCTTTCATCCAAATGGCCACATCCCACTGCAAGGGAAGCTAAAAATAGTCTTGTCTTCTTCCCAAGATTAGTGGAAAACTTCAACTCAAGAGCTAGTCAGATAGCTGGTTCTGCCTGAAATGTAAGCCATTTTGCTTACAATTCTTCATATATTTGCAGATAGCTGAATAGTTGCTGAGGACACTTCTTAATATCTAAAACTCTTCTTTTTTTCTTTGAGAAAAGTCTAAGCATTACATCAGAATTTATATTTTAATGTGAATTTATTTCATCTACTATTAGAAACTATCAAGTTCACTGACAAAAACATCAAATATTTTATAATACCTATTGTATTATAAATATTTTAATCTAAGCAATGTTCATGATAAAAATAAGTAGCTCCCAAAGTGTAATAACAAATAATCTCCCTCTGCTCTCTAGCCCTGCCCTCCTTTCCTCTCTCTAGATATTGCCGGTGTTAGCTCTTTCAGCTCTTTCTTCCTGCTGTTTTCATCCCATCTCTAGATAACACTGCTCTGATTTTTATTCTCCACCTGTAGACATTTTCTCTTTACTTCCTTACAAGACAGGAGTTTACTTGGTTGCTTTTCCCTTACCTCCCTCTGCTATCTGCCCACTATAGTTCTACTTAGCGCTTAGCCACTTTGCTCAGTCGTGTCTGATTCTCTGTGGCCCCATCGACTATAGTCCACCAGGCTCCTCTGCCCATGGGATTTTCCCAACAAGAATACAGGAGTGGGTTTCCATTCCCTCCTCCACGGGATCTTCCCAACCCAGGGATCAAACTCTTGCATTGCAGGCAGATTCCTTACCACTGAGCCACCTGGGAAGTCCACCAGTTACATCTATGACAACTTTATTTCCAAGTAAGGTCACATTCTGAGGTACCAGGACAGGGCTTCAGTGTAACATTCCAAAGGAGGCAATCCAAACCATAATCCACCCTTTCCTGCTTCTATTTTGTTGTTATCCCTCTCGTCTTCTCATACCTGTCTTCTTCTACATTGTAAGACTTTGCTTTATTTTCCAAAATGCTGGTTATATTTTTATCCTGGCCATCATGCACTTGATTGGTAGCAGCTTGTTCTCAGTATAAAGCTGTCCCTTTCTGCTTCTCTCTTGATTTTTTTCCTTCAAAACTCTCCACATATTCTATTTAGAATAATACTCATTTTGTCTCTACTGCTTCTAAATTATTAGTCTTTCTGTTTGTTATCGTTTATCCCTTTTTACTCTGAGACATTCTCCCTAAGTCTTGGATGACCATTAGGTGATATTTCATGATTAAGTGAAGAGCTGAGAAAGTGGTTTTACCAACCTATGCATGTGAGCAAAGCTTCTTACATATGCTGCATTTCCCTGGAAATTGACATGTGCTTCCCTCTCTATCAAATGGCTTTAAAATTTTTACAGTTTTGCTATCATTACAGTGTGACCCTTGAAAGGACAATATATAGTAGGATTATTGATAGATTTGATGTGTGGATTCCATCCACCATATTTCCTACCACTTTTGAGGATTCTGATAAAAATGGCACAGAAAGAGATACTCTAGTTCAAGCCTAGAATTTCATTTAAACTTCATTATTTCTTGCTTATTACAAACCAAAGCAATAAGACCCCAGAACCTGGAATCTGTAGACTCTGATACTTTTATAAAGATTTACAAAATTGACATCCACTTTGCCTCCCTAATTTTCATATATTACCATGTGCTAATCAAGTCAGTGTTTGACAAAACAAAATGATTTGAGAAACACAGAATTAACATTTTCTTCAGAAGAGATTCTGCCTAGTGAGGTTCACTCATCATATGGGCCAGTCTGATTTTGCCCATCAGGAAAGATTATTGCTTGAGTAGAGAGATCTTCTTCATGCATTTAAAGAGAAATGTTACCATGGGAAGATTTTGATTAGCTTGTATCTGCATGTTTACCGAGAGGGTGTGGTTTCTGACCCTCATTGCTTCTCTGTGATGACAGAAAAAGAGTAAGTCAGGACATCACATTTCCATCTGTGAGCTCTTCTGTAGACCAAGGAGGAGGGGTTCCATTTTGCTCCTAACAATGAAGTACTATTTGGAGGGTTAACTATGCTTGGTTTCACAAATGACTTGTCAAGGCTGCTTTATTAATGATATTAATGTTACTCACATGTGTTACTTTAAAGCATTCTTTGCTCTTCTCTTGAAACCAGAAAGAGACAGAACAGATGTAAAATGATCTGACTCCAGACTGGCAATAAAAGAAATATAGTTGAAACAAATGACAACTCTGGTAAAAGATTACAACGTGTTTGTTTGCGTTTAATCTGGTAATTTTCAGTCGTGGCTTTCTGACTGTTTAACAGCATCATAATGAAATCCAATGTTTCCTCTAGAACTGGGATTGAATGAGGTCAACCTGGAAAACAAAATTGATCAGTAAACACTATACAGAGTTTATCATTGCTACTAGGGACGTCTATACAATGTTCTTAAAAAGGGTTCTTTTGTGCCAGCAGAAATTCAGCTTTCATAAACTCTGTTCTCTGCACCAGGCAATGAGTGGTCTAATTTCAATAAGCCTGAAGCTCACACTAGACCAACTTAGGGCTGAGCTACACATTCGAACGGCACACGATTCTCTCTGGGCTCTCACAAAGAACTCAGAGTCAACACTGTCAGCCCTCTGTATCCGCAAGTGGATTCAACCAACTTGGGGTCAAAAATGTTTCCTAAAAAAATCCCTGAAAGTCTCAAAAAACAAAGCTTGAATTTGTCATGTGCCGGCAACTTTTTAAATAGTGTTGACAACTATGGTACTTTTATTTCATTTGGTATTATAACTAATTCAGAGATGATATAAATATACAGGAAAGTGTGTGTAGGTCATATGCAAATTCATCACCCTTTTGTATAAGAGCATCTGGATTTTGGTATCCACAAGGTCCTGGTACCAAGCCCCCGAGGATCCCCAGAGAAGACTGTGCAACAGGAATGTAGCTGGCGTTGCTAGTGAGATATGTCCACTGTCCAGTTTTATTTTTAAGACTTCGTGTCCAAGTCTGTTAGGTTCAGAAGACCTCAGTCTCGCAAGACAAGGTACCCTATAACTATGCAGAGTGTCTAAACTAGACCCTTTGCCAACCAAGGGTTCATTCATACATATATCCATGCAACTTTTAGACCCTCAAGGCATATTTGTTGAACTATGAGAGCATTAAGTGAGTAATATCTTGTCTTGGGGTTCTTTCTGAAAATTATGCCTAGACTTTACCTAGTATCTTGCTGTATGAAAATTTCAGGTTTTAATCTGTGGGATGAAAGTGATTTAACAGAAGAGACTTCCATACGTGTCTTTAAATTCAGAACAGTGTTGGGACAAGTTGCTCTCATGAAAAAGTGTTTATGACACACAGGCACTCACGTTTAGGGACGATCCAGCAGAATGTGCCTTAAGTTATACAAGCACTAAGCCTGTAAAATAACAGTTGATCATCTCAACTGCTTCCTAGTTACAGAAACAAACATGGAACAATATAACACCACATTTGTGATTCAAATTGCAAAGATTACTGAAAAGATACTTTCATATACTGTTGGTATGAATGTAAATTATAGCAACTACTAGAGAAAAGGGGAAAAAATGTAAAAGAACTGTGTGTTAAAATGAGAATACGCACTCATGATGTATTAATGTTAAAGTGTATTGTGTATATTTTTTAAAAAGGCAGCACAGATATAAATGTAGGCTATCTGAATTTGTATAAATATTATTTAGAATAAATTAGAAAGATATATAACATACCTTATGACAGTGGGTCATGGGTAATTTTATTACTTATTAGTCTTCCACAAATTTTCATTCATTCTGCAAATACCATGATAAGAAAAAAAATTAAACTATTAACCTCCTATTAGGCAATTCCTGTTATCATATGTAATGTTTCTTCTGTGCGTAATACTTTTTTCCTGACTTATAGAGAAGGCAATGGCACCCCACTCTGGTGCTCTTGCCTGGAGAATCCCATGGACGGAGGAGCCTCGTGGGCTGCAGTCCATGGGGTCGCTAGGAGTCGGACACGACTGAGTGACTTCACTTTGAATTTTTACTTTGATGCATTGGAGAAGGAAATGGCAACCCACTCCAGTGTTCTTGCCTGGAGAATCCCAGGGACGGGGGAGCCTGGTGGGCTGCCATCTCTGGGGTAGCACAGAGTCAGACACGACTGAAGCGACTTAGCAGCAGCAGCATGATATTTTTGAAATTGTACTTATTCTTCAAAGCACAACTGAAAAGTAGTCCTCTCAAAATGTATTTATAATACATAGAGTGCAAATAAATAAACTAATATCTCCAAAGTTAATTATTTTGTTAAGGCTTCCCTGATTCCCTCAGTGCCAAGCAGAATTAAATACATTTTAAGTTTCTTTTCCAAGTACAGTGTGTTTACATTTTTCCATATTTCTCATAGCTCAGTCAGTAAAGAATCTGCCTGCAATGCAAGAGACCCGGGTTCTATCCCTGAGTCAGGAAGATCCCCTGGAGAAGGAAATAGCAACCCACTCCAGTATCCTTGCCTAGAGAATTCCTTGGACAGAGGAGCCTGGTGGGATACAGTCCATGGGGTCACAAAGAGTCGGACACGACTTAATAACTAAACCACCACCGCAGCAACTCAGCACGGCGCAGCTGGTGGTGAATGCATTGCCTCTTCCCCTGGACTCCAAATTCTCAGGAGAAGGATTTATAAAATACTTATGATTCTGTTCTCCAAATAACCTCTTACAATGACTTACAAAGAGGGACCATTTCAGTAAACATTTTGCTAAGTTGAAATCTTTTGCTTTTTTAAGAAAAAATAAAACCTTAGTTATATGTCAAAATCTAGTGAACAAAGCGAAGAAAATTAAAAACTGAGTTGGCTAAGGATATATTTTTCTTTCAAAGGTAACTTTTACATTTTTTTTCTAGAAAGCCTAAATGTATGGATCTAGTCACTAACATGTTCCATTTCCAGAAATGAGACAAAACAGTGTATATGTGTATTCAGTTCTATATAATTATGTATATTTAAGTTTTTTCCCCATTTTCCCTATAAAATCTAAACTAGCTTGAGAAGTTATTAGTAAACTACTGCCCTCCACATCTAGTTAAGCATGTAAAGGTTGATGTTCAGAGAACAAAATCTCCACTATAGTCTTTTTATACTTCTGAAAGAAATAAACTGGAGACATAAAGTCTCCAAGATTATTTGCAGTGGAAAAACAGATATTCTGTGCACAAAGACATATTCAAGTTTTAATATTATATGTATATATAACTTTATTTAAGGCACTTCTATATTATCTTATTAGAAACACATGCAAACCTGTGAGACAGGTAATTTTACTATTAACTACACATTAATGCAGAGGAAACAGTTGACAGGAAGCTATTTAACTAGGACTGTTTTATTTTTGGCAAATAGCAACAGTCCAGTTGAATTAAGCTGACTTGAGAAAGGCTGTTTATTACAAGGAAACAGGAATGGGATAGGCTTTGCAGGTGGCTCAGTGGTAAAGAATCTGCCTGCCAATGCAGGAGACCTGGGTTCAATCCCTGGGTTGGGAAGATCCCCTGGAGAAGGAAATGGCAACCCACTCCAGTATTCTTGCCTGGGACATCCCATGGACAGAGGAGCCTGGTGGTATACAGTCTATGGGGTCAAAAAGAATAGGAATGACAGAGCAACTCAGCACACAGCACACAGGAATGAGCCCAAGAAGCAGCTCTGCAGTCGTCCCCATCACTTGACTACCGTTCCTGGGCTCTCCCTCCATCTCTCGGTGGGACTCTGTCTCTCTGAGCTGTGTGGAAGGTCTGAGACTCCCCTGTGCGGGCCTTGTGGGCATCTGAACCCCGTAAGCTGACCACTAGGAAGGCCAGGAGCTGTCAAACAGGACAGAGACTAATTTTGAGACCTGAACAGATTGTGCAAGGGGAGGTGTGCAAACAAACATAGGAGAGACCAGAAGGAAGGCACAGGATGAGAAGAAAAAGATTTATTTTCCCCAAACAGGAAGTTTTCCATGAGGTATGAGGGAAGACCAAACCAGTAAGACCTGAGAACTGCTGGAAGAATCTGGAGGACCAGGTGTTAAGGAACGGTAGAGAATGGTTTGACAACGGAGCCAGGTGAGTCAGCATCCAGAAGAGCTCTGAACAGAGGACAGAGCTGCAGGACACAGGTTTTAACCTCATCACACTGTCCTCAACATTTCCGAAAATAGAATCTTAAAGCCTGTGCTGTGCATTTAAAATTGGTTCATTGGGTCATAATAAGGAAGGGTATCTTAGGTACTGAGATCAGAAACTGAGCCTCCACTGTGATTCCTGTTTAAAATTAGTAGATGGAAGACAGGGCAGCTTCAGACACACAGAGAACATCAAGGTCATGCATCCTGAGTCTCCGCTCTGATTCTACTTATTTAATTAGCACCGAAGGAAACCGCAATCACAGAACTGCAGTGTGTCCCGTTGGCGATTGACTTTATGACAACGTGCCTCCAAACGAAGCTGCCTGTAAAAGACCGCTGCCAACAGCCTGCACGTGAAAGTAACAACCGTAAGTGACTGTCACCCATGTTCTTGCCTTGCTGGGAATTAGCTGCTGAAAGGCAGGCCCTGTGTTCAAGGTCATGATTCTGTGACTCAGGCTCGCATTTATCACAGGGCTAAGATAAGACCCACGCGGCCAGGAAAAGGTCAGCTTCAGAAAGAGCATCAGGAGCAGCGAGCCGGCTGGTCTCTGGTGACTATATTATGTGCTCACTCACGTCCTTTCCAGCTGCCTCTGAAACCACCTGTCTGTGTTCTTCCTGCTTCTGACAGCAGCATCTCCACCCGCCCAGGGAAACAGCTCCAATTAGGACTGAGCTTCACCTGCCAAGACCTGGCTAAGACATGTCACCGGTCACTGGGAAGCAGAGAAGGCGGTGCCATTTTCATAAACAAAGAGAACTCTGCTTTCCCAATAGATAATCAACAGCCTTCGAAGAAGGGTTAATGAGAGGCTGTCTGATGGACAGAGTGAATTCAAACGCAAAAGGAACTGTCAAGAAAAGCAGGCATCTGACTGATGCTGTTACCCAACGTGAAGCGTCAGAACACAACGATCCTCTTTCAGAAATATGTTGAAGCTCTAAATAAAACAGCCCCATTTTAATCAGGTTGTATATTAAAATGGATCTTCCAATGGGTTGTATCTTTGGATACAGGCTACATATGAGCATCACATAAGAAATTTGCTTTTTTAAAAATTGGAGTTTAGCTGCTCTGCAATGTTGTATTGGTTTCTGCTGTACAACGAAGTGAACCAAGTATATATATACATATATCCCGTTCCTCTTGGATCTCCCTCCTACTTCCCTATCCCACCCGTCTAGATCACCACACACATACAAACACACACACACACACACACACACACACACACACATTGCAGAGATTCAAGTGACATATCAGAGGCAAAGTAGTGGAGGTCCTTTATTCTTGTAATTGATCATTGAATTAAAGCTCTTGCGATCCCATGGACAGTAGCCTGCCAGGCTCCTCTGTCCATGGGATTTTCCAGGCCAGAATACTAGAGTGGGTTGCCATTTCCTTCTCCAGGGGATCTTCCCAACCCAGGAATTGAACCCAGGTCTCCTGAACTGCAGGTAGATTCTTTACCAACTGAGCTATGAGGGAAGGCCTATTAATATCTAATATTGCCTCATAATCAATTTAATACAGAGATCCTGAGAGAGTTGTTTTATAAAAAACAGACAATTTGAAATAGACAGTTAAAATTGCACATCATTGGAGCATCACTGCAAAGAAATGAAACAACTTTTTAAAAAATAACCTTCCAACTTCTAATGTAAGCACGAAACATTTAAACTCATTCCTCTGCTGACAATAACGCATGATCAATCCCCATTTGGAAAACTCAGAATTTCAAATGTGGGTTTGGAACTCTAATTCTTGCTGAAATAAGTATGACTTCAATTTAAACTATAGGAATAGTTTATCTTACGTTTTTGATGTACTAAATATTATTTATCTCCTTATGATTCAAATTTTTAAAGATTTTATTTAGGTGAAAAGAAACTGGAAATTGTGATCAACTGGAAGAAATTGAAATTTCCTTAGGCAATTGCCTCTTTTATTTGCTTTATAGGCACATATCTGTCACGAAATATGCATTCATCTACACGCTACCCAAATCATGAAAACCATATTTTTAAAAGATTCTTGGAGTGTTGTTTTGCATTTCTTTGGAAGTAGAGTAACAGATCTAATTTTAATTAACCTTTTAAAAATCTAATCACCCATAATAAATTATATCCAAAACAGTATAATTCATATTTGTTTGAAAAGTTGTTTTTGTTAATAAACCAAGTATTTTTAGCTCTTGAATATTTAAATCAGTTCAATAGCTGTTCTGCTTTACTTGTCAGAGTATGTTCAAATTTAAAGTAAAGTAAGTTCATACAAAATTACACAGAAGTTGAAATCATTCTTTGGTTACTTTTTCTTAAGAGTTTTCATTATATTTATTTATCCTTTAGTTGTTAATAAATATTTACATAAACACACCAATCTTCCTTAAGATTATCGTTTATTTTCTATTAATATCTACTTACATATCAAATATTTCAGCCCAAATTAAAATATTTTAACAAAAGTCTATAATTCCCAATTATAATTTTTGGAAAAGTTTAATACAGATTAAGCTTTCCTCTAAGACTTTTGTAACTAAAAGGCTCTGCAGTTAAAATAGCAACAAATAGTGAACTTGTCTGTATTATGCTTAAGCATTATATAATAATCACTGAGTTTATCTTTTTTTAGAATAATTGACCATATTTTCAAGTCTTCTTTTCCAGGAAGCATATGGTGAAAGTCTTAGAAATATGCTCATGTTTAAGGACAAAAGAGTTTAGAAGTAAGAAAAATTTTAGAACATAGGAATTTTCAAGAAATAAATAGAAAATGAAAATTGAATATGATTTCATGTAAAAATCTACAAAGTTGCAAAAGCTAGTCATGAATAAAAATGCTACTTTATATTTCTTAATGCATATAGTACAATGTTTAAAGCTGAATTATTAACTGGAATATGCCGTTAAGATACTCTGTAGTTGTGTTATATCTCTTTATGATCACATGCAGGTTTTAAGATCAAATTAGGGGTATGCCATTTCTCAACTAAGCTAAAGCAAGAGTATTTAGTTTCTTCCCATAACATTAGGGGGCGACCTTCCCCAGGGGACAGCCTGCCACGGAGCTCAGAGAGACACAAAGCTCAGAAGAGCAACCTCTGCAATATATCATCAATAAAACAATTGCCTGATGCTTTTCCCTGATCTCATTCTGTGGCACGAGTAGAATAGAGATAAGCCTGGGCAGTGTTGAGACTAGAGGTCAAGGTGCTTCGGGAACTCCTGAAGCCGCTGATCTGTACATTTGCCAGCCAGAAACCTCTTCCCTGGAAGCAGAGGGTGAGGGCAGAGGAAACAGGATATGAAACCCACAGATTTGACTGGGGTTTGTGAGCCTCGTATACGTGAGTGTGCTCCATATTTGTGCTCAGTTGCTCAGTCGTGTCCAACTCTTTGTGTCCCCAGGACTGTAGCCCGCCAGGCTCCTCTGTCCATGGAATTTATTGGAGAAGGAAATGGCAACCCACTCCAGTGTTCTTGCCTGGAGGGATCCCAGGGATGGGGGAGCCTGGTGGGCTGCCGTCTCTGGGGTAGCACAGAGTTGAACACGACTGAAGTGACTTAGCAGCAGCAGCAGCAGCAGTGTAATAATATATTAATATATGACAAATATATATGGAAGATCCCTTGGAGGAGGAAATGGCAACCCACTCCAGAATTCTTCCCTGGGAAATCCCATGGACAGAAGAGCCTGGAGGGCTACAGTCCATGGGGTCACAAAAGACTTGGACACGACTGAGCGACTAACACACACACACACACACACACACACACACACACACATGAAAACTTACACATCATGTAGTAAGTGTGAGATAGGAAGGATGCTATGTTGATGACTGAATCAATATTGCATAACTGCCCTTCAGTTCAGTTCAGTTCAGTTCAGTTCAGTCACTCAGTCATGCCCACTCTTTGCAACCCTATGTACTGCAGCACTCCAGGCCTCCCTGTCCATCACCAACTCCCAGACTTTACTCAAACTCATGTCCATTGAGACAGTAATGCCATCCAACCATCTCATCCTCTGTTGCCCCCTTCTTCTCCTGCCTCCAATCTTTCCCAGCATCAGGGTCTTTTCAAATGAGTCAGCTCTTCACATCAGGCGGCCAAAGGATTGGAGTTTCAGCTTCAGTGTCAGTCCTTCCAATGAATATTCAGGACTGATTTCCTTTAGGATGGACTGGGTGGATCTCCTTGCAGTCCAAGAGACTCTCAAGAGTCTTTTCCAGTACCACAGTTCAAAAGCATCAATTCTTCGGTGCTCAACTTTCTTTATAGTCCAACTCTCACATCCATACATGACTACTGGAAAAAACCATAGCCTTGACTAGATGGGCCTTTGTTGGCAATGTCTCTGATTTTTAATATACTGTCTAGGTTGGTCATAACTTTTCTTCCAAGGAGTAAGCATCTATTAATTTCATGGCTGCAGTCACTATCCGCAGTGATTTTGGAGCCCCCCAAAATAAAGTCTGTCACTGTTTCCATTGTTTCCCCATCTATTTCCCATGAAGTGATGGGACCAGATGCCATGATCTTAGTTTTCTGAATGTTGAGCTTTAAGCCAATTTATTCACTCTCCTCTTTCACTTTCATCAAGAGGCTCTTCAGTTCTTCACTTTCTGCCATAATTATGGTATTATCTGCATATCTGAGGTTATTGATATTACAAAATTGACTACATTTATATTCACTGCAGAACAAGGGGGATAAAAAGGAAAGAAAAGTTAGATGGATAACTACTAAAGAATTGAGTACTCATGGTGGATGCTGAAGAGGCTTACAGGGAGCAGCTCTATCCTTTAAGACTCACGTCATGACTACACAATTAATTCCGGAGCTTTATTGGAAAACTACTCGACACTGACTTAAACCACAGTATACAGTTAATGTCTCAATTTTCACCAGATACTCAACACACCAATGTGAATGTCTTTAGAGGCGTTTACATAAAACAAGTTCAGTTCAGTTCAGTTGCTCAGTCATGTCCGACTCTTTGCCACCCCATGAATTGCAGCACATCAGGCCTCCCTGTCCATCACCATCTCCCGGAGTTCACTCACACTCACGTCCATCGAGTCCGTGATGCCATCCAGCCATCTCGTCCTCGGTCGACCCCTTCTCCTTCTGCCCCCAATCCCTCCCAGCATCAGAGTCTTTTCCAGTGAGTCAACTCTTCGCATGAGGTGGCCAAAGTACTGGAATTTCAGCTTTAGCATCATTCCCTCCAAAGAATTCCCAGGGCTGATCTCCTTCAGAATGGACTGGTTGGATCTCCTTGCAGTCCAAGGGACTCTCAAGAGTCTTCTCCAACACCACAGTTCAAAAGCATCAATTCTTCAGCGCTCAGCCTTCTTCACAGTCCAACTCTCATATCCATACGTGACCACAGGAAAAACCATAGCCTTGACTAGACAGACCTTAGTTGGCAAAGTAATGTCTCTGCTTTTGAATATGCTATCTAGGTTGGTCATAACTTCCAAGGAGTAAGCATCTTTTAATTTCATGGCTGCAGCCACCATCTGCAGTGATTTTGGAGCCCCAAAAAATATAGTCAACCACTGTTTCCACTGTTTCCCCATCTATTTCCCATGAAGTGATGAGGCCAGATGCCATGATCTTCATTTTCTGAATGTTGAGCTTTAAGCCAACTTTTTCACTCTCCTCTTTCACTTTCATCAAGAGGCTTTTCAGTTCCTCTCCACTTTCTGCCATAAGGGTGGTGTCATCTGCATATCTGAGATTTTTGATATTTCTCCTGGCAATCTTGATTCCAGCTTGTGTTTCTTCCAGTCCAGCATTTCTCATGATGTACTCTGCATAGAAGTTAAATAAGCAGGGTGACAATATACAGCCTTGATGTACTCCTTTTCCTATTTGGAACCAGTCTGTTGTTCCATGTCCAGTTCTAACTCTTGCTTCCTGACCTGCATATAGATTTCTCAAGAGGCAGGTTAGGTGGTCTGGTATTCCCATCTCTTTCAGAATTTTCCACAGTTTATTGTGGCCCATGCAGTCAAAGCTTTGTCTTAGTCAATAAAGCAGAAATAGATGTTTTTCTGGAACTCTCTTGCTTTTTCCATGATCCAGCAGATGTTGGCAATTTGATCTCTGGTTCCTCTCCCTTTTCTAAAACCAGCTTGAACATCAGGGAGTTCACGGTTCACGTATTGCTGAAGCCTGGCTTGGAGAATTTTGAGCATTACTTTACTAGCATATGAGATGAGTGCAATTGTGCAGTAGTTTGAACATTCTTTGGCATTGCCTTTCTTTGGAATTGGAATGAAAACTGGCCTTTTCCAGTCCTGTGGCCACTGCTGAGCTTTCCAAATTTGCTGGCATATTGAGTGCAGCACTTTCACAGCATCATCTTTCAGGATTTGAAAGAGCTCCACTGGAATTCCATCACCTCCACTAGCTTTTTTTGTAGTGATGCTTTCTAAGGCGCACTTGACTTCACATTCCAAGATGTCTGGCCCTAGATTAGTGATCACCAGATCATGATTATCATGATTATCTATTATCATAATCATGATTATCTGGGTCATGAAGATCTTTTTTGTATAGTCCTTCCATTAAACAAGTTTAAAAAATGGAAATGTCATTTATTATGCATACATGTATGATTTATGCATCTTATACTTATTATATTTATAGTTGTGCTTACTTCCGACAACTCTGTGAGGCAGGTTTTAATTATTTCAACTGTTTGTGCATAAAAGCTGAGTCTCAGAAGGTATATATGTCAGAACTCAGGACGTGCCACTTACATACACTCATGCTGAGACTGGAAAACAAATTTTTCTAACTCAAAATCCAGTGAAGTGTATGGACATCTAGCATAATCTGAAATGCAAAATCTTACATTCTCGGTGAACTGTCTCCCTTACTCATTGCCAGTAGTCTGCTGCTGCTAGTCACCCTACAGGTTGCTGTATGTCTGTGTTGACTCATATCAGTTACTGGGATCTAAGCAGGAGAAATCATCACAGAGGCTGAATTAAGTGGGGCACATGTACAGAGAGTCAGCTTGAGGAAAAAGAGTGGAAACCAGATACTCTGGGGCAAAGCAGCAAACAATTGAAAACAATCTAAGCATGAGACTCGGTTCTCACCTAGATGCGGCCACCAACCAGCTCTCCAGCCTGGATCGTGCCATCCGGACATGACCTTCTCCAGTGAAATACAGGGTACCAGGCCAGGCTTGCATATGTCCTTCTAGTTGTCTAATTATTCATACGTATGTTATCAACAATCTGAAGAATGACATTAATAAAGTGGTTGAAAATTTTGAGATACCCCAATCTGAATCTTGAGGCAGATCTTGAGGCTACCTGTTTAGCTATGAGACTTCTGGGCAGGTTACATGATTCTTTTAAGCACTGGATTGTTCACTTAGGAAGTTAGTGGTAACTGCTTTATGGATTAACTGAAAGGATTAGGGACAGTGCAGTCTACTGAGCAAAGTGTCTCAACATGGATAGGAGACAGGCAATTATTGTGGGACTGATCATTAAATGCTTTCGTGATTCAATTGTTTATCTAAAGAGTCCACTGCTACCCCTAAAGATACCTCCAAATCTCCCTTTATAACTCATTCTCATCTTCTTAAGAACTTAGAGTTCATAACACACAGCTGTCTTTCTGTTTTATCCTTTCAGCAATTTAACAATCAAAGTCAGGACTTGCCTTTCTGTTGTCAAAAAGCAACCTGTCTGATAATAACCTGTCTGATAATCCTTCGATATCAGCGCCATCTCTCTAAGAAAAAAGCTCTTTTAACTGAAAGAACCTCCTTTTAAAAGCACAAGTTCCAGAGAGAGACCCCCTTGAATTTTTTGTTTCGCTTTAGCAGAATCAATTCATGGGGACAAAGCTGTGCATTTGGAGAGAGGGAATTAGGGTTCAGAAGGAAGGATGGAGTGAGAGCCTCAAATGGAGGAGGAAGAAGCATGGATTCTACACTTCTCTGGTCTGTAGAGTAGTTCTCTTCCAACCTCTTCATCTCCCATGTGGACCCAAGTCCAGAACCAGGTGGAAGATGCTTCAGCTTTGGAGATTTGGCTCAAGAGTTCAAGCTGTCATTCTCCCAGGAACCTATTCCTTGACCTTGAACATAACCTTGAACTTCCAGGACAAAGTTTCTTTTGGTAAGATTGGTGTCACCTCTGACCTACTTATCTAAAAATTTCAAATGTAGTTCAAAGGAGATGAAATATATGGAAATGTTTTGCAAATAGAACTCTTTATGCAACAGTGAGATATTTTCAATATTTTAAAACACATCTTGTACTTTTTGCCAACTTCTTGCATTACCCAGTTTCTTCCAATAGTGCCAACTTTGGGGGGAACTCGTAAGATTAGACTTCATTATCTTTAGAATTTGGTGTATTTCTTGTGTAAAATTAGTAAGATTGTATGGAAATGCAAATATATGTAAATATCATGCAAATGGAAATTCAATGAGTCGTGTTGAGCTCTCTATAGAATACAAAAAAATAGGCATGGCTCCACTTACAGGAGCAAGCATAAGCTGAACATACAAATTTTATAGCATAATTAATCATATGCAATATTATATCGGTGGTAAGCTAAATTTCCAGTAAATAAAAAGTGAATTATGAGGCACCTACACTTTTAATTTGATCAGCTGTCTTGGGGTTTGTGATGCATGTTATCAGGGAGTTGGGTGTGTTCTCTTGTATTGAAATTAGGACACATTGGGGTCAGAATGAGCAGCAGAAATAAAATCTAAAAGGGTTCCCAGGTAAACATATGAAGTCTTTAATGAATGGTCTCTAAATTGCTTTGATCTGTGATCTACTACAATATCTGTATCCTAATAGATCTTCCATCACACCTGCTGGTATTTAGTATTCTGTAATAAATCATCTGGGACATAGAGGTTTGATGATTACTTAATAGGCACAAAATGGGACACAAAATATTAATACAAAGGGGAGGTCTTTGCTCCCATGAAGCTCTTGGATAACAGAGGCAATAAAACAAGAAAATTCTTTAAGATTCATGGTATAAAACCAGAATAGGTTCAGGATGGCTTTGAGGAGGTAGTGGTTTGGGATCGGGATATTGAAAGATAAATAAAAAATTTTAGCCCTGGTTTATATTTAGGATTTTGTTATAACCTCTTTTCAGAAAAAAATTTCAGACTAATTTGATATCAAGTGGCCTTCATGAAATTTTTGCAGGCTTGGTTTGCTCTTTAAAAAGAGGTCCTATTATTCAATATGCTCTGTGGTCTCTAGATATTCCATTTATTAGACAAATAATTTTTATGGTTTTTCCAGTAGTCATGTTTTCGAACTCTGCAGAAGATGAAAGCCGAGTCCTTTGCTCTTGTAAAGCACATCCCTTCCAGCCTGTCTGACACACAACACTTCTTCTCTGTGCTAATTGAGCAACAATCTGCTCACCTCTACCACCACCACCTCCTGGCAGTTTTGAGATCTGTCAGCATGCTTGGGGCTGGTGCATGGGGATGACCCAGAGAGATGTTGTGGGGAGGGAGGTGGGAGGGGGGTTCATGTTTGGGAACGCATGTAAGAATTAAAGATTTTAAAATTAAAAAATAAATAAATAAATAAATAAATAATAAAAAATAAAAAAAAAGACAGTCATAAATGGGATCACGTGGAGAGACTGAGCATCCCCTACTGCATTTCTGCTCCCAAATCTAAGTAGGAATATAATTTGATAAATACTTTTTTTCAATTCTATGAAATCCTCTATCACATTTATTATTGCTAATTTGGTGGGTGCTGTCATCTAACCTCAAGTATTCCTTTCAAGTGACTCTATTAGAGAAACTCTCCATGAGACCGGGATCAAAAAGAACTTCACTTCTGAGTGACCTGTTTGCTCCAATCATATGGAGAGTTAATTCAAGTAATCACCATGGCTTATCTTTGCTTTGACTGCTGGGGAACTTGCCCTCCAGCTGGGACACGATTTTAAGTGGAGTGTTTCTATGTGATGAGTTTACCCTTAGCTGCGAGTGACCTCTCCTCTCACATTTCTCCACCTAAATGCATCTTTATTTTTTATTGTCTTTTACTGAGTTTTTTGACATAAGTATGCTATCTTATTTTTACAATGAACTAAGCAGTTTGCACATACAACTATTGCTTAAATCTCACAAGTTTGCATTGCCCTTATTTTTTATTTTCTCCCTATTTTGTTCCTTCCCCATTCTCAATAATTTATATCTATCTTTTGCCTAAATCTATCATTCCTTAAATCAGAATATTTTGATCAGACGAATAAGCCTTAATAAGCTATAAGCAGGCTTTCCTCTGTGAAGATGGTGGATATTTGTCCTGTTGTGGATTCAGGACCTTATTGCCAATACACAGTCTCATATCTGAAGAAAATGAAAGAGGATAATTTTTTTTATCAGGAACAAATGTAGGCCAGCCCTTTGGGACATCCAGGTACCAGGAAGATCTTGTGAACTGCTAATTGCTTTAAATACACATCTTGAAAGTGGTCCAGGGGACGATGAGTCTGTACAGTTTCTTATTAGCTGAATCAATATCAGTGCTTTAAAAATTGGCAAGAACATGAAGACCTTGAAGCTTCTTCTGTTACAAGGAAACCAAAATGGAATATTAAATATTTAAAAAGTAGGTCAGACTTAATAAATGCATTTTCAAGTAATCCAGCCTTTAAATTAAGCCACAGTATGGAAGAGATGGATTTGAAATGATCTGCCAGTGGTCACACCAGTCTACGCCGGTGTTCTTATTATGTCAAAATTCTATGTACACAGAAATAGCTTAATGAAAATGGACATCCAAAAGCCACAATAAGGACCCAGAAAATTAAATGCCTAATTCTCAGCAGAGGCAAATGTTCAGAGAGGGTGAGGACTATGCCAAGACTGGTGTCATAAAGTCTGGGGAGCATGGTCACCGGGAAGAGCAGTCGTAACAAGCACACACACACTGTCACCGAGCTGTCAGAATCCCCATCCTGCCTCCACTGCAAAGTGACAGGATTCTCCCCACTGTGTTGAGAATGATGTTTTCCAGTCGCTGCTAACAGGCTCTGGGAATGGGGTGGTTTTAATACACCCTGGGCTCTGCAGTCTTTCAATGTACCAGATTGGAGAATGTGTATCATAACCTTTTCTCTGTCCCCATCGCTGGCATGGTGTTGCTGGCTGCGTGCCATGAAGGTCGTCTTCCTTGGGAGGATGGGCGGGCTGGAGCTGTCAGCGCCTGTCTCTATTTGAGGTGAAGACCAAAACACGTGGCTGATGCTTGTCTCTTGAATAAAGCAGTAATGAACAAGGCATGGATCAACCCTCTGTTTAATCTCTACCAATCTCCTTCCAGTGCTTGGTGTCAGGCCTGCCAGCCATGCAGCCAGCCCGGCTACACTGAGTTGCTTTAACTTTGATCAGTACGAGTACCTACAAAAAGTACCAGATTCATCCAATGAGAAATACTTCTGAAAATCAACTAGCATTAAGTATTTCTGAATTCTGGGTGTTAGATGTTAGGTGTTAGGTGTTAGATGTTAGAGCAATCAGGGAGTTTTTGTAATCCTGGCTTAGAAAGAACCATGGTGAGACCTCACTCCAGAGCAGTCAAAACTGAATCTCTACCTATGGGGTCCAGGCATCTTGTAGTTGGGGCTTCCCAGGTGGTGCAGTGGTAAAGAATCCACCTGCCAAAGCAGGAGGCTCAGGAGACAAGGATTCATTCCCTGGAGTCTGGAAGATCCCCTGGAGGAGGAAATGGCAACCCACTCCAGGATTCTTGTCTGGAGAATCCCATGGTCAGAGGAGCCTGGCGGGCTACATCCACAAGGTCACGACGAGTCAGACACGGCTGAGCACAGCACAGCATCCTTTCATAACATGCATCCCAGGTGACCCTAATGTTTAGCAAGAACATTTCAAGTTCTATTCTAGTGAAGAGGCTCTTTAGCTTCTACTCACTTTCTGCCATAAGAGTGGTATCATCTGCCTAGCTGAGGTTGTTGATATTGTTGCTGACAATCTTGATTCCAGTTCGTGATTCATTCAGCCCAGCACATATACAAAGACAGACTTAAATGTTGTTGACAAGAACTTGTCTACTCTGTAAGAATTATTTTACTTTGTAACCTACTACTGCAAAAGGTTGGCAGTCTATTATTTCCATTTCAGAAAACTCTAAATTTTCTAAAGCAGATCCTTATATTAAAATCAAACAAACAAACTAACTTTTCCCCAACAGCACAGACTCCCTGGAACCACAGAGAATACATTTCACCTCTTTTTCTGAATATAACTGTCAGTATCACAGCTACCCTGTGTTTCTTTTTACAGATGCCTCGATTTTCTTCTGCTTCCAGGCTGTGTGTCTGGAGGAATGGATGCTTCCAAAGAATTCTTGAAATGAACACTTGAAGTGAGGAAAGCCCTGGGTCTGATGGTTAAATGTCCTTCGTTACATTTGAGAATGGTGTCTCAGAACACTACCAGTAGACACAGGAGAAAAGCTTTAGAAAAAAAAAAAAAAACATCAAAAGCAAGAAGGCCAACCTTCCACAGGAATATTCCTATGGAACACTGTTTTAACTAAAATTACCACATATGAACTAGGCCACTAAAAACTCTGCGGCCCTGAACTGAAGTAAATTTTTTTAATCTTCCAAGTTAATCACCCTGCTTGTTTCAAACTCTTGTCAACTATGGATACATTTGGAAAATACAAAGATTCACAATCCTTCCCTTATATCCCTGGGCTGTTTGAAGCTATAATAAATTAAAAACTCTAGGACAAATAATATTCAGTCTTATTTGTACTCACCAGTCTTCCCATATTTTCAAATTTGATCTTAAAACATTATAGGCTTAATTTTCTAAAAGCTTCACCTTGAGGAAAGTGTAATAAAACATAAAGAGAAGCCAAAGGTCTTTGTTGTAATGCATCTTTTCTTTAGCTGGAAACAACAAGACGATTGTGTGATTTGAAAACAAACATTGACGTATGTTTAGAGTTTAATTATTTACACAGAGTGCACAAAACATAAATAGGGCTTATTATGATTATCTTCTTACAGATGTGAATAGAAAGCTTCAGAGAGGATAAAAATTTAAGCAACCCAATAAGTGGTGCATCTGTATTGATTTTAATTATTTTAATTCCAAATTGATTAATCTTTCCACATTTTCAAATAAGCCCCCCCAAAAAAGGCATTTCTAATGAGAGAGCTATCATTCTCTCCTCTCAAACCTCAAACACCTCCTACATGTGCATTCAAAAAATGAGAAAAATAATTAATTACTACAGCTTCATGGTGAGAGCTGTGAAGGATATTTAAATGGCATGTGTCTTTACTGAACTTCCTCAAAGCTGGAGCTATGACGACCCCTTAATCGATTTTGTTTTCTATCTTTACATGCACATTTCATTTCCTCTACTAGGTCACTGATGACCACTCATGTCTAGAAAAAAGTACCAACTCATCTTTCCTTGTAAATTATGTATTCATAGATAGTTTCATCTAGGCAGAACCTTGAATTTCAGAGGAGCAAATGGTCCACAAAGACCCCCACAAAGGGCTCCCACAAAGGGCTTTCTGTTAAAGGGAGCATCTTGTCCACTTTGTCGGCCACCTGTCTGTTTCAACTGAGAATATCGTCTTTCCTGTCATCTTTAAACCACAATAAACTTCCCTGTATCTTTCAGTAGATTCAAGATCCCAGCCGCCAGGGGATCTACCTGCTCACCTGTGCTCATCTTCTAGCCCAGGAACCCAGCACTGGGTTCCCAGCACTGGGGCCTGCAGTCGTGGACATTCAGTTCAGTTCAGCTCAGTCCAGTCGCTCAGTCCTGTCCGACTCTTTGCGACCCCATGAATCGCAGCACGCCAGGCCTCCCTGTCGATCACCAACTCCCGGAGTTCACTTAGACTCACATCCATCGAGTCAGTGATGCCATCCAGCATCTCATCCTCTGTTGTCCCCTTCTCCTCCTGCCCCCAATCCCTCCCAGCATCACAGTCTTTTCCAATGAGTCAACTCTTCGCATGAGGTGGCCAAAGTACTGGAGTTTCAGCTTTAGCATCATTCCTTCCAAAGAAATCCCAGGGCTGATCTCCTTCAGAATGGACAGGTTGGATCTCCTTGCAATCCAAGGGACTCTCAAGAGTCTTCTCCAACACCACAGTTCAAAAGCATCAATTCTTCGGCACTCAGCCTTCTTCACAGCCCAACTCTCACATCCATACATAACCACAGGAAAAACCATAGCCTTGACTAGACGTACCTTAGTCGGCAAACTCAGTAACCACCTGTTAAACAAATAAATGAATGAACTAAGGAAAGTGCAGACTGGGACACATCATAGGGGTGAGGGAACAGTGCTTCAGTTAGAACCCCAGTTGACCTTTACTTCCATGACGACAAAACTCCTGTCATGAAAACAGAGTGCAGAGGACTCCAAGGAGGGAGTGGGTACACACAAAAGGCAGGATTCCAAACTTGAAAATGACCCTGATAAATCTCAGGTGGAAATGACAAAACAAAATTCATTATAAGACATGCACATTCATTCATTCAGTCACTTACAAACAGGTGCTGAATGGCAGCTCCATCACAAGCATGCCTCCATGATCCGGGACACCCGGATGCCTGGAAACCAGACAGCTGCCATCGCCCATCTGACATCTGAGGGTATGGTCCTATCCCAAACCTACATCGATTGAATCCTTTCCAGACAGGAAACAAAGCTCACTCTCTTTCTCATGGTTCAAAACCCAGCAGGACGTTGGGCTGTGGTCCAGAACCAGAGGGCTGTGGTTCACTGAGCTGAAATCTGAAGACAAACAGACAAGAAAACAAAACTTCTTGATTTCTGAAAAACATACATCTGTACTGAACAAAAGATTTTTAAAAACGGGGTAAAGGAAAATTAAAAAACAAGCAAACAAATGTTGGTGACCTATGAGCACAGACTAGAACAGCATAGAGTACAACAAAGAAGCTATTGCTTGGGTGCAGCCATGGTGAGGTGAAGGGTTAATCCCTGCTGCCCTGGGTGGAAGGGCAGAGGTCCTCAGAGGGCATCCAATCACCAGTGCAATTGATTTTGTCCGCATGTCCTGTTCCAAGAACATGTGGTATGTGAGAGGTGAGCATCAGGGGCACCTGTGTGTGTGTGCGGGTATGCGTGTGCATGGGGGTGATGGTGTCCACCGTGTCCCTGGAACCACAGACCATCCTTGCCAGGACTGCATGGCAAGAGCCCAGGGCAGCAGCAGCTCTGACATCGCAGGCAGAGTCAGGGCGAGGTGTCTTGCAGAGCTCTGAGACCGTGGCTGCCACTCAAGGCGTCATTAGCAATGAAAGGGAGGCGGTAAAGCCTGTTGTGTTGTCATCACACGGCGAGAAGGTTGGCTGCCGACCAAATTAGCTTGCTTAGGGAGTGTGAATCAAAATGACATGTAATCTGAATGTTAATGAAAATTTTCTCTTGCTCCAGGCTTCAGATCCCATCCAGAAAGCTGTCATCTGGAAGACATTATCTTCCTCCTCCTCCTCTGTCTCTCGTTTTGATTTGCATTTCCAAGTTTACATACTCTGTAAAAATAATTTTTAGCCAGCAGTGCTTGGACAACTGATGCTCAGTCAATTAGATAGCTGAGTCAGTGGTGGAGGACCTTCCCTGAGGTGGAGAGACATTTCAAGGTAGTAAGATAGTTCTTTCCTTGCATGTGTGTCTGTGAACGATGACAACTCGAATCCCAAGTGAAAATACTTAGAGAAGATAGGTCCAAGCATCACGGTTAGGGAAGATGCATTTCTGTGTCCTCCCACACATTAGAATACAAAGTGTGTAACATCTCATGTGATAAGGTGTTAGCAACTCTTGTTTTAAAAGCAGTAACCATGTGGAACCACCTAGCAGTGTATTTATTTACCACAAAAGCCTCTATTAAATTGTTTAATATTAAGATCGCTTATGGTTTGCTATAAAATACTTCAAGAAATTTGAATAAAAAATAGTAAAATTGGGCAACAAGACACAGGCAGGTATGGGAGAATGTTGAAGCAATTTATTCACACACTGATCTATTAGTATTTGTTAGTGGAGATAAATTAGAGTCAATATTTCTAAGTTAAAAATATAGCAAGAAGCCTCCTTGATTAGCAATCAAGGGCATGGGAGTGTTTGAACTTGCTCTGGGGGGTGAACTACATTTCTTTCTCCGTTACACTCAATTTCTGTGAATGTATAGAAGTTGGATTATAGGAAAGTAATTCCAAAGTTTATCTCAGAGAGAAACCATAATTGAGACAAAATTTCTTCCTGAGTCTTCATATCAAACAATAAATGAAGATATGAAAAAAATGCAGTCTATTCTTATTCTACCCAATACTGTGGAACATTAATACATTTTTTTTTAATGGAGACTTCACTTGTCTGGAAGAAAAGAGATCTGGTATTCCAGGTCTAGTTCCACAATTATTATCTAGCTGTATAAATTTTGAAAATCCACTTATTTCCTATGTTATAATATAGAATGCTATGCATAATTATTTTAGATGTTTGTAATTCCAAAATACTAACAGAAAATTTAGGGTCCATAAACTTGTATAATAATAATGATACATTATCACTTTATCATATACCAAGGACTATTCAATATCTACTAAGCATTATTTCATTTAATTAAAATACCATCTTTGTTTTCAGTTGATAAAACTGAGGTTTAGAGAGTTCAAATAACTTATTAAAAAGCGCAAAATGATAAGCAGCATATTTTGATTTGAATCCAAATCTCCGTGCTCCCCAAATATATTTTATTATTAATCATACATTCTACTGCCACCTTTAGTGATTTATAAGCTTGCCAGTGTTCCCAAGGAAATTGTTAATATATATTCTTTAAAATGTTTTGCATTGTGGCAAATTTGTTATCTGAAAAAAATGAATATAAAAATCAAATTAATATGATAGATGGCCATGCTTTAAATACCATTTTGTTCAATATCTGTATTTCAGCATAATTCATGAATTTTTCCCCCTATGGCCCTGGGGCCAATCTAAAACTACTGAGATAGTAGTTTTAGTTATGGAAGTATAGGAATAATTATCAGCCATCTTCTCCATGCCAGAACTGCACTATGATATTTTAATCCTCCCAACAGCTCTACCATAAAGAAGACAGCACTGAAGATTCAATGCTTTCAAATTGTGATGTTGAAGACTCTTAAGAGGCCCTTGGACTGCAAGGAGATCAAGCCAGTCAATCTTAAAGGAAATCAAACCTGAATATTCATTAAAAATATGATGCTGAAGCTGAATTCCAATACTTAGGCCATCTGATGAGAAGAGCCAAGTCATCGGAAAAGACCCTGATGCTGGGAAAGATTGAGGACATGAAGAGAAGGAGGCAACAGAAGATGAGATGGTTGGATGACATCAACGACTCAGTGGACATGAATTTGAGCCTACTTCAGGAAATAGTGAAGAATAGGGAAGCCTGGTATGCTGTAGTCCCTGAGGTCAAAAAGAGGTGGATATGACTTAGTAACTATACAACAACCATAGCTTTATGGAATAAATACAGAAATTTAAAAGAAAAAACTAAGATATAGCTAGAATAAATGAGATATATTTAGAATAAGCTGCTAGAAAAAAAAATTCCAATATGATTTTTTGCCATTAATTTTTAATTAGGCTTTATTTTTTTAGGAGAATATTAGATTTACAGAAAAATTGGGATGATAGTACAAAATTCCCATATAATCACCCAAAGTTTCCCCGTATTAATATTTTACACTACTTTGCTACCTTTGTTATCATTAAAGTAAATATACTGATAAAGCATTATTAACATAGTCCATATTGTATTCAGAGTTCCTTCATTTTTACCAAATCATCCTTTTTCTGTTCCAGAATCCCATTCAGCACAGATTATTTATCAATACTGTTATATTTATAATAGTTATTGAAAACTTCACTGAGAGCCAACTGCCTGCATCATCTCATTAATCTTCCCAACAACCATTTGGAACAGATATGATTACAGTATCACACTCATTTTGTAGCCAGAAAACGGAAAGTTCAGACATCTGACAAATTTTTATAAATGATCTTTATTGCCATTTATCTCTAATTTTTTAAAAAAATTCTCTTGAGACTTATTTGACCCAAATGTTACTATAGAAGTGCTTTGTTTGATTTCCCGGTATTTGGGATTTCCAGTTTTCTGTTATTCACTTCCAGCTTAATTCCAGAGAGTTCTTACTCTTTATGATTCTTATTCTTTTAAATGTGTTAAAGTGTGCTTCATAGCCCTGGATTGGTCTTTTTGGTGAATATTATACAAGAGCTTGAGCAGATTGTGTATTCTGCTGTTCTTGGATGAAAATGTTCTGTATCTGTCAATTAGATCAAGTTGATTAATGATGTGGTTTAGTTCAACTAAATCCTTATGGATTTTCTGCCTACTGCTTGTATCAATTACAGAAAAAAAAGGAGGATAGAAGTCTCCGATTTCCTTAGGGAATTTGCCCTTTTTTCTCTCGCAGATCTCAATTTTTGTCCCCCATATTTGATTCTCTGTTCCTGGGTGCCTACATTCTAAGGACTAAAGTGTTTTCTTGAGAACTGACATTTCTTTATCTCTGTGATCTTTCTTGTTAGGATGTCTATTTTGTCTGAAACTTCATTAGCTAAATTCCAAATTTATTTTAATTCGCTTTTTCAGGATTTATCTTTTTCTCTTTCCTTTCTCCTGTCTATGTCTGTATATTCAAAGCAGGTCTCTCATAGACAACCTCTAGTTGGTCCTAGCATTTTCACCCATCCTGACAATCATTGCTTTTTGACTGATGATATTCACTCTCTTCTCCTAGCATATCAGCTATATATTTTTTAAAGTTTGAAAGCTGTGTATTTTTTATTAGAGTTGGAATATTTGTAAGATAACTGCATTACACATTCAAATCTACATGTCCCTTTTGCCCAGGATCTGGTTGCTCAGAACAAACATGTTCCTGGGGATGGGCTTCTTCTTGAGGGTAGTAAGGTCACTTGTGCATGTGCAGTGATGGTCAGCCTACTCTTCCCACAGTTCCCAGACAACCCCTGAAACTTATCAACCTCTAACGAAGCTGACTCAAATCGTTTGGAGCTCCTGGTAAAACAGATCTTTAAGCTACAATATTTTCCTCAAATAGCCTCCTTAAAATCATTTGATAGAATATATGTCCTTATGTTTTGAATAAAGTGTCTGGAGATAGTGATAATATTTAGCATTATAACGTAATGACCACCAAACATTCAATTCAAAGATGTAATTATTTTACTTTTTAGAAAAGTAAATCACAGTTCACAGGAGTTGAGATGAGGTAGAAGTAAGCTGGTTTCATCTCCTGTATGAGAATAATAATCTATAAAGTAGCCATGATATGTATAAGGAAATGCCGAAATTATTAGAAAGATATCCTTCCATTTCAATATTTCTATGGGTTTCGTCGGCTTTATTCTCTTTACAAATAAGAAACATTGTCTACCCTTGTAAAAAGTATCAACACCAAAGCAATCACTTGAAAATTCAATTCTGTGTAGATGTGGGACAGAAAAGAAATCCCTGAGGAATGTGTGCGCATAACATTTGACATGTTAATATTTCTGTGGGAATGCAGTTTCAATATTTTTTTCATAAAGAAGCAATCTCTACATTCTAACAACTAATATCTGAGGCGATAACTGTGGAGGAGAAAACTGGGCAATTTTTAAAATAATTTGACCCTTAAAATCCCTGCTGTGGAAGACTCAAATTATCTAGATTGGTTGTCATGGAAACCAGTGATCAATTTAGATAGCCATCTCCACTGACAAAGGAAGTCTATAGAGTCAGAGCAATCATCTATGCAATTTTAGCCAACTCCAGTCCCTCCCCCAACCGCACAACCTACACACACACCCCCACATCCCCAATTCCCTTCCTAGTTTTAAGTAAATGACCTCGCTATTTAGGGTAAGAGAGAAATAGAAACTGGCATTCACACAGATGGACTGTTTTTGCCTGTCATCAGAGACCTGGCCTGAGAATCGATTCAAAGTGTCAGGAATTGATTATCAAACTGCCACTGCAGCCACTTAACCTGGACTCTGCTTGTAAAAACAAAAGGTGAATATGCAACATTTCGTGAGACATGTGGGAGTTTGTCTTATTTCAGTTTCTGCAATTATAAATCCAAATTTCTATTCAGAGAAAAATTTAAAAGGCTGTCAAACATGAATGTTGTAAATGAGGTCCAAAGAGAGAGGAAAATTAACCTAACTGGAATAGAGCTGGGATAAGCACTTTCTATGAGCACGTTTCCTTCTGACACAATGCTTATTTAAGCACTGTGCTTACGCCAGTCTCCTGTTTGTAACCCAAATCATTCATCTGTGTTCACTTTAAAACAGTGTTGGAAGATGCTTAACACATTTTTAGGGTACTGTAAAACAGCACCTGTGAGGTTAAAATTCTATACTTTTGTTTGTTGTAGTGATTCTCTATGGAACTAATTAGAGGAAACTGGAGTTTTTTACGGTTTTCCTAGATTATATACATAGCCTCAAGTGGAATTTACAAAATTGTTCAAATTGTAAGAACACTGTGTGTCAGCTTCTAAATAAATAAATAGTCTGATAAAAAGTATAACGGATTTTAGATGTTAATATACGAAAAAGAAATTTGAGGCTGAATGAAAATAGAGATGAAAGTGTTGAAATTTTCATGAGAAAGGATGCCCTGGGTGAGGATAATGGGATCTCTTCATTTGAGCAAGTCTTTTTGCCTCATTGTACAGATACATGAAAAAAATGGAAAACAGGATGGACGTTTCTTGACAACTTTATTTTTAATCTGTAGTTTACTAGGTAGATTCTGTAAGCTTTTTAAAAGATGTGAAGAAGACAAAATTTATATCTACCAAAATACAACAGTGGAAATTTAATTAGGTGCAACCCACTGCAGTGTTCTTGCCTGGAGAATCCCAGGGACGGGGGAGCCTGGTGGGCTGCCGTCTATGGGGTCGCACAGAGTCGGACATGACTGAAGCGACTTAGCAGCATCAGCAACCTCCTATAAGGGGCTTCCCAGGTGGCTCTGGTGGTAAAGAACCCAACTGCCAATGCAGGGGACATAAGAGACGTGGGTTCAGTTCCTGGGTTGGGAAGATCCCCTGGAAGAGGGCACGGCAACCCACTCTTGTATTCTTGTCTAGAGAATCCCATGGACAGAGGAGCCTGATGGGCTACAGTCCATAGTGTCGCAAAGAATCAGACATGACTGAAGCAGCTTAACATGTTCACACTTTTATTTATTTTTTTTTTCATGTTCACACTTTTAAACAGAGGATGTCAATGCTAAAGTCATAGGACATAGTATGCATCTTAACTCAGTGTTAACTTCAGCATCATATTTCCTGGAGACCAAGAAAAAAATGACCATGTCACCTCGTCACTTTGCTTGTCACCTTCTGACTTAAGGAAGAAATTAGATTCTCTAGAAAATGGAAATATTTACACGGAGCCCAAATGCTCAAGATAAAAATGATGATATTGTACTACATAAAGAGGTAATAAAATATCACAGTTCAAATAAATAGAATAATATAAAAATTAAACAAATGATATAAGTAAAAGCTAAGGCTATGATTTGAATGTCTCTATGAGTCACTATTTTTGTGAGGTTCTAAATAAGTAGACTTATTTAGTTTCCTTATTTCTAGTGACAGAATAAAACCGGTGGACTATGTCCTGTAGTATGTCAATCTGAAAAAAAAAAAAAAAAAAACATTTTATCGTCAGTGATTTTGACTTCGTAGTTACGGGAAATCTGCAGATTCATCACACAGTTGCTCTTCCTTGCTAGACTTGTGTTTGACCCAAGATAAACATAGTTAGTATTCCTTGAGTATAAAACACATCTCAGAAGGGATGTTTAGGGTCTTGGCTCTGGAAAAGAAGAATTAAGCACATTTCCCTTTGCCTTTTCCGTTAAATGCACCTATGAACCAGGAGCAAATTTCTGAATCAGCTATTTGAGGACTCAATAAATTAAACTGTTGTAAGTGACTTGAAGAAGAAGGCGGGAATTGAAAGTCCAACAAAAAGTCAACTGACAGACCCCAATTACCAGATGATACAGATGTTGCAATGATGGAACAAAGACTTTAAACCAGTTGTTATAAGAATGTTAAAACAGCTACTGGAACATGATTGCAATAACATTAATTTAGAAAGCTTTGTCAAAAAGATTTTAAAGAAGATATCACATATAAGCAATTGCAATTTGGAAATATAAAATGTGATAATAAAAACTGGATGACATTGATAGAATATGTAAAAGGAAGGAAAAAGCTAATAGAAATATTTTCAGTGTGAAAAAGTCTTGTCTTTCTGTTTAGCTCTGTGATATTTCTCAAGAATACTGGTGCAGGTGCATTGCAAGCTGCCAGTAAGATATCATGAGCCTAACCACCAGATGTGAGGGTCTGAGTGATTATGTCTTTATTACAAATCGATAACATGGTACATTATTTTATAAAGTTAGAAAATGTGCTGCAGTTCCCGAGAAAATATTTCAAATACTGGTGCACAGTGAATGATCTTTCCTTTAAAAATATCACGACACCTCTAGGGAACAAATAAAATTTTCTGCATACTTTCTGGACTCTTATAATCTCTTAATCAATACTAGTTTGGAGCTGATGAATTTAAGATTAATTAAAAAGAAATAGATTATTAATGCCAGACATTCACCTTACCCTCATAGTCCAACAGGATTCATTTTTGAGATGAGCAAATTAAAGATTAATTCCTATGGCAGTGAAATAGCCAGTCAGAAGCCACGATCTATTTATATAGTGCACCTTTCCCTTTAGTCCAAAAGGCATGTAGATTAGCTAATGCATTCAAGCATAGACCAAAAAGTCAAGTATCTAACTGTACCTTTTTCAATAACTCAATGGTATTCTATTATTTATCCTGGGCTAAATTTCACGAGGGGCAAAATATAGACCTAATAGTTCCCTTCTTATCCAGGGAAATATAGAGATAAGCAATTTTAGAAATTCGTATCTAAATGATGTACAAAATTTATTCTTGTTTCCATTGTTCTAGCTCTTTGACTAGTGAGATGAACAGAATCTTTATGTTCAATGGGACAGGACTGACATGTGCACTCAACAGGCTTTTTAAGATAATTTGTAATGTACTTAAGAAAGGAAGTAAATTTATTCTAATGAGACAGAATAGTTGGATAAATAGTGTATTAATCACAGTTCTCCAGAAAAATAGAAGCAATAGGGCATTTATCCTCATATCTATGAGGAGATTTATTATAGAAATTGGGCCACACCATTCTGGAGGCCAGGAAGTCCCATGGCCTGCCATCTGCAAGCTGAAGAACCAGAAAAGCTGGTGATGTAATTCAATCAAGCCCTCAGGCTAGTGACCTGGGACGGGAAGTAGGTGGGCAATGATCTAAGTCTCAGTTTAAGTTTGAAGGCCCAGGACCCAGAATCACCTAAGTCTGAGAGCAGAAGAAGATAAATGTTGCAACTCAAGCAGAGAGCAAATCCTTCCTCCATTTTTTCATTCTATTCCCAAGATCATTGTATTGGCTGATGCCCACTTGCATGAGTGAGGACCATCTTCTTTACTTAGTATACCAACTCAAATGATGATCTCCCCCAGAAACAACCTCACAGACACATCCAGAAGTGATGTTTTACTGGCTATCTAGATATTACTTAGCTAGATGGACAGAGAGTCATCCAACTACACTGTGAGCGTCCATCCTTCCTAGAGCGCTGGCAGTTACTGCAGTCAATGGTGGCTTTGAGAGAAAAGAACTTATCACAGTCTTCATGGTTGCTAGGTACTTCCAACTCCATCACTTCCTCCAACACAAGGCTGTTGTGAGTTGACAGATATCCGTGATTTGGAAGGACTGATGCTGAAGCTGAAGCTCCAGTACTTTGGCAATCTAATGAGAAGAGCCAACTCATTGGAAAAGACCCTGATGCTGGGAAAGACTGAAGGTAGGAGAAGAAAGGGCCAACAGAGGATATATTGGTTGAATGGCATCACTGACTCAATGGACATGAGTTTGAGTAAACTCCGAGAGATAGTGAAAGCCTGGGAGGCCTGGCATGCTCCAGTTCATGGGGTCACAAAGAGTTGGACACAACTTAGCAACTGAACAACAACAACAATGAGAGGTCACACAATCCATCTGAGGTCACACTTACAGTTGAGTGATCAGGTCTGGAATCAAGTCTTATTTAAACCCCATCAGAAAATTGTTGCTCCTTCTGCCCAATGGAATCATCTCTGTTTATTTGAGTAGATGACCCACCTGTATGACACAAAATCCAAGAGGTACAGGAAAATATGAGGGAAAAAATAATTTCTTCCTTGGCCCTATTCACTCTGTTCTCTTCCCAGCGTTATACACTATTAATCAGTCAATTTTATATGGTACAGATACAAATCATGCAGGTATATTTACAAGTGTATTGACATACATAGGTTTTTTTCCCCCCAAGCACAGTAAAACCAAACAATGACTCTTTTTCAAACTCTCTTAGAGCTCAGGTCCATATATCAACAATTATGAAGTTTTCTTGTTGCTTTTAATAGAGGGATAGAATTTCATTACAAAGATAGACCATAATTATTTAACTAGCTACTACAAATTTCTACTTGTTTCCAACTTTCCCTCTCTTCTTTTGAGTAAAAACACAAAGAATTGCCTTTTAAACTTACCATTATTATGTGGTTGGAGGATAGAAGCAAAAGGGAGATAGAATAAAGGAGGCAGTGCCACTAGGTGTTGGAGAAGACTCTTGAGAGTCCCTTGGACTGCAAGGAGATCCAACCAGTCCATTCTGAAGGAGATCAACCCTGGGATTTCTTTGGAAGGAATGATGCTAAAGCTGAAGCTCCAGTACTTTGGACAACTCATGAGAAGAGTTGATTCATTGGAAAAGACTCTGATGCTGGGAGAGATTGGGGGCAGGAGGAGAAGGGGATGACCCAAGATGAGATGGCTGGATGGCATCATGGACTCGATGGACATGGGTCTGGGTGAACTCCGGGAGATGGTGATGGACAGGGAGGCCTGGCGTGATGCGATTCATGGGGTCGCAAAGAGGCAGACGCGACTGAGCGACTGAACTGAACTGAACCGCTACTCATGACCTCCTGTGTGTGTGTGCATGTGTGTATGTGTGTGTGCGTGTGCGTGTGTGTGTGTTAGTTGCTTAGTTGTGTCTCACCTTTGCAACTCCATGGACTGTAGCCTAACAGGCTCCTCTATCCATGGGATTCTCCAAGCAAGAATACTGGAGTGGGTTGCCATTCCCTTCTCTACCTGATCTTCCTGACCCAGGGATTGAACCCATGTCTCCTGCATTGGTAGGCAGATTCTTTAGCACGGAGCCACCAGGGAAGCCCTTATCTATGTGTGGTAGACATAAAAGTATCAATAATATCCAGATGAATATTATTTTTAAAATGATTAATCAGAAGAAGCATCTGCATTTTGTGACCTGTGACACAATGAAGGGGAGTAATGGTCAGAATAAAATGCATTAGAAAAGAAAGAAGTAGAATGATTTAGGTGACACCTGGCTAAAATTTGTTCTTTTATTCAAGAGATAGGCTGTTTTTTTTTTTAATTGCATTGGAGTCAGTCACAATTAATTTGCAAGAAATATTTACACAATATAATTATTTTTTTAAAAATCATGCAATCCAAATTTCAAGATTTCACTCACTAAGGCAGTAGCAGTCAGGAAAGGAAGTAGACAAATTACAGCATCTTTAGGGCTACCTGCATAGTTAAGATAAAGTCTGCATGGTTTAATATTTGAGGAGGTGAGGGTTGGAGAGAGAAAGAGACAGAGATGGAGATGCAGATGGAAAGAAATAAGGAGGGCAAGGAAAACCCAAGTAAGAAAATCATTCTGTTAACTTGGTCATCCACCTACTACTTGCGTTTATTTTGTAATGAATGTGTAGCACTCAACTAGTTGGATCTCACTCATGCTGTTGTTCAGTTCCTAAGTCATATCAGCTGTTTGTGATCCCATGGACTGTAGCACGCCAGGCTCCTGTGTCCTCTACTGTCTCCCAACGTGTGTGTTATATTACTTTAGTCGTGTCTGATTCTGTGCGATGGCCCTATGGACTGAAGCCTGACAGGCTCCTCCGTCCAGGGGATTCTCCAGGCAAGAATACTGGAGTGGGCTGCCATGCCCTCCTCCAGGAGATCTTCCCAACTCAGGCACCGAACCCACATCTCCTACATCTCTTGCATTGGCAAGTAGGTTCTTTACCACTAGCACCACCAGGGAAGCCAAAGTTTGCTTGGATTCATGTTCATCAAGTCAGTAATGATATCTAATCATCTCATCCTCTGCCGCCCCCTTCTTACTTTGCCCTCAATCTTTCCCTGCATCAGGGTCTTTCCCAATGAGTCAGCTGTTTGGACTAGGTGGCCAAAGTATTGGTGCTTCAGCTTCAGCATCAGTTCCTCCAATGAATACTCAGGGTTGATTTCCTTAAAGATTGACTGATTTGATCTCCTTGCTGCCAAGGGACTCTCAAGAGTCTTTTCCAGCACCACAATTCAAAAGCATCAGTTCTTCAGTATTCAGCCTTCTCTATGCACCAACTCTCATCCTCCTCCCTGAAAGACAGTCACTACGATGAGCTCTGCGTTTCTCCATGGAAATACTCACCATCATATAGGAAAGTATCACACAGTGAAGTATAGCATATGACTGTCAAATGACTATTCTTGCTTAACATAATTTCACTGCCTGATGCTGCGAGCCAGTAGGACTAGTTAATCCTAATAGCAGACTTTAGTGAATTCAGCTGTAGCCACAGAGCTATAATTATTTACGGCACAGAGGTAATTAGAAGATCAGTTGAGAAGGTGAAAGTATAGGAAAATATCCAGCATATTTCACCAATGAACAAGAAAACAATCTTTTTTTTTCTACATTACTATTGGTCACTGTGTTTTATATACACAGTATTTCTTTGAGAGACTGCAAATGAACACTGCCCTGAGGATACAGCATTGCAGAGATGTAGCTAACATAATTCTCTGGCAACAAATTTAATTCAAAAGGATTAAGTATATTCATAGAATTTAAACCAATCAAATCACAAAGCCAATTTCTGAATTCATTTTCCAGCTATCTTAATTATACAGCCCCCAGCTCTGACTTCTCATCAATTACCCAAGTTGTAAAAATCCAAGCCCAGTTCTACGAAGTATTAATCAACACACCTGATATAGAACTTAACACACTTTACTATGGTCTCTGTGCTGAAAATCAAAGCAGTCACCACTGTTAATTAAGCCATAGTTAACTTAAAGAAACATTAATATATGGATTACTTTCAACGTTGTACTGGTTGACCAGACGAAACAGCAAAGCAGTTAAGAAACAAGAAAAATAAAGTGTGCTAGTGACTGAGCATCAAATCAGACAATTTTTTAAAAGCAAAAGAAAAATGTCAAATAGGAGAGGTTGCAAATAGAAGAGCTGTTTAAACGTGGTAAAGATGATGTAAAGCCACGGTGGGTCATTAGGGACCCTCCCTCTCAAGAAAGACTCCACGAGGCCCCCTCCCCCGCCCCAGGCAACCTCAGGGCATCTGGTGCTCAGATGGGGTTAAAGGTCAAAAGCTGGTCCAGTGCCAAGTGGCTATGTCATCTCATGCCAAGTGGCTATGTCATCTCATTAGGGAAATTCCCGCCAAATAGCTCGATGACAGTGTGTTACGTGTGGATGTCAACCATACTTCAGGCAAGTTAAAAAGATGAAACACGCAGTTAGTGAGAGCCCAGTAATTTTGCTGTGCTTTTTCTCTGCTTGTGGCAAGGCAAAAGTGCAGGACTCAATAGATTAGGGATTTTTAATGTACAAAATTGTCAGATAGCAGAAATTTGTGATCTACAGCTTGAAGAATAGAAGAAAAACATTTTTGGAAAGGGATGGAAATTAGTATCGATAAATAAGATTAAACGTGTACAAACTGATATTTTCCAGAGACACATGACATTTGGGCCAACTTCAAACTTAAATGAAATAAATTTTATACAGTTAAAATTTACATAGCGCCTAGAGATGAGCTCAAAAGAACTTTCAAGATGTTATGAATTTCACTCTTATATCCCCTTTTTATGACAAGCAGAGAAGCCTTAAAATTGACCAAATACTTATCATACAACAAAGAGCACTGTATTCAGTACCTTGTATATAGTGAAAAAGAATGTGAACAAGAATATATATATTATCTCAGATGCTCGGAGAAGGCAATGGCAACCCACTCCAATACTCTTGCCTGGAAAATCCCATGGACGGAGGAGCCTGGAAGGCTGCAGTCCAAGGGGTCGCTAAGACTTGGACACAACTGAAGTGACTTAGCAGCAGCAGCTCAGATAGTCAGTCATGTCCGACTCTTTGTGACCCTATGGACTGTAGTCTGCCAGGCTCTTCTGTCTATGAGATTTTCCAGGCCAGATTACTGGAGTGAGTTGCCATTTCCTCCTCCAGGGGATCTTCTTGACCCAGGGATCAAACACATGTCCTCTGAGCCATCTGGGAAGCCTATATATATATATGTATATATGTGTGTATATATATATATATGTATATATGTGTATATATTTATAATATATCCTGTATCTGAAATAACTATGCTGTACATCTGAAACACTGCAGAACTATACTTCAATACTAATAACAGTAATAACAATAAAATCGACCAGAAATGTCCATTTTACAAACCTCTCTCCTCTTTGATTTCTCGTCACTTTTGTTGAAAATCTAGTGACCATAGAATGAGAAAATAATAAGATAATATATTTGATATTTACCATCTAAAGTAGGAAAGTAGATACTTTTTTTTTGTTTGTTTGTCATTTAAAGTCAAAAGTAACATTTAGTCCTGGCCAGGAAGTAGGTTAAGTCCGCTCCCTGGTCACAAGGTCCACGCCAGTTAAAAGGTAACATCTCCTTCCTGGGACTCCAGAAGGGATTTCAGCAGAACAGAAAGCCCTCCTGCGGCAAAGCTCCCAGCCCCTCTTCCTCCTACTCCCTCAACAGTCTCGGTCACTTTTCTTTGGAAAACCAGCTTCCTTCCTCCACTTGCCCACCATTAACACCTGGTCTCAAATGATCTGAAAGCTTAAGAGATGTGGAAAATTGTTCTTTCTCATACAGAGGACAAATCAAACTGGAGAAATTTCCATAACGGCTCCATCGGGACAGAGACCAGGGTGCCAACTCACAGACTCACACACACACCTCTCCTCCAACTTCTTGTTTAGGCTCACTTGAAAGTGAGAGTGTTAGTCGCTCAGTCCTGTCTGACTCTTTGTGACCCCGCGGACTGTAGCCTGCCAGGCTCCTCTGTCCATGGAATTCTCCAGGCAAGAATACTGGAGTGGGTTGCCATTCCATTCTCCAGGGGATCTTCCTGACTCAGGGCTCGAACTCTGGTCTCCTGCATTGCAGGCAGATACTTTACTGCTGGAGCTTAGATGGTTGTTATCTGCCTCCACAACCCCAAAGACTTTGCTTTTTCATTTACTTCTTCTGGTTCCTCCTCTACACTCTGCTTGTGGTAGTCGTGTTAAGAATGTGTTCTGTTTGATGAAAGCAGGGTTAGTGGATGTAACGTATTTCTATATAGATATTATACCCATGTTATATCCCATGAGCATGAGGAAGAGATGGGTTATTCAAAGATGATAAAAGGTGGGAACTACAACTACACTTAATTCTCATAACTATTCTAAAGACTGGGGTACTCACTACACACTAAGACAAGTGAAACTCACCTTTGAGATGATGCACATAGCCTCAATGGGATGTGTTTCCTATTCCGTCATTGTCCTTCAGTCCATTCAGTACACACCATCCACTGATTTACATCTACGTTATTTCCTCTCGTTATCATCTGAATGGTGATTTAGGGAAGGCAGAATTCTGTTAACACTAGAAAAAATTTTTTAAGAAATGTAAACATTGGTGAGTGGTTGTGCATGCCTGCTCAGTTGCTCAGTCATCTCCAGGTGTTTTGCAACCCCATGGGCTATATAGCCTGCCAGGCTGCTCTGTCCCTGGGATTCTCCAGGCAAGAATACCAGAGTGGGTTGCCCTTTCTCATTCTAGGGGATCATCTCAGTCCAGGGATTGAACCCTCATCTCCTGCATGGGCAGGTAGATTCTTTACCACAGATCCACCTGGGGAACCCCAGACATTTGTATATAACTATAAATAATTTTGGAATTTAAATGATATATTTTAAAATAAATGTATCTGATTATATAGTTGATAGGTTATGGAGGATACAGCTTTTACCTTTCTTGTATTTTATAACTTATAAAAAGCATGAATGATTTTACTAGGAACTAAGAAAACATTATTTTTTAAGAGATAGCTGTCTTGAAGGGCAAATTGTTCACTTTCTTAGTTGGTTCAAATCAAATAGAAGCTTTAGAATAAACTTTTTAGTTGAAAAATTATTGAACTTTAATATAATGTGTGAATATATGACTATTACATTCAAAGAGATTTGAATGAGTTTATCATATAGAATGTATATAGTGAATTATATGAAGGACTGTAAGTATCTTCAGACAATGATCTTTCACTTAATGTCAGCGATACCTACTCACTGTTAGTTCCTTTATCCATAAAATGGAAATAATAAATCCTCATAACATTACTGGGATAATGCAGTGACTTTAACAGAGGTAATATGAGTGAAGAGATTAGTCAAGTATTTGGCATATTATAAACAGTATACAGAAGCTATTATTTTATAAAAAGTGAAAAAGCATTAGAGAGGGTTCTTCATTTATGAATATTATGAAATAGTTTTATAAGTGATCCTGTGATCTTTGTGCAGCTTTCAGAAGAGTGAGTTAATTTTGGAATATATAATTTCAGGTCTGGAAATTTCAGTCTATCTGCCTGGAGATAGACTTTGGTAATTGCCAGTATATAGGTGTGGGCCAAAGGCTAGGCAGGTGATCATGGCCTCATACCAGAGAATCAGGATGTCTGGGGGATGGATACTTACAATTTGAAAAGTATCTTCAATTTACTTACAATTTATATGAAACGATCGACTTGAGAGTCCACATCACTTCCTACTCTTGTGTGTAAATGAGAAAGCGCAAACAGACACGTGTGTTACAAACCAGGAATGGTAAGTAATGTATCTGCACCCCAGAACTCATTACAGCAATGCAGAAAGAGCCCGCCTGGACTTAGAACTTCCGGTCTCCTCTGTCCCTCCATCCTTTTAAAAGGACCATTGCATGATAGACTGTGATCACTTCCTTTTACTATCCACCGACACTCTTTACACTACTCTCACCAAGGGTTTATAGATAGCTTTGAAAAAGGATGGTTTTTAAACAAAACTTGGCTTAAATGAGCCCACAGTACACCTTTTGCTCTGTTTTTCTAGGGTCATGGCTGCATCCTGACAACCACAGTGAAGACCTCTGTAAAACAGAGAAGAAGGACCATCTCTGATCTCAGTGCGGAAGGTTCTTTTTAATCACCATTGGGAGTAATTTCAAACAGCAGGTATTTTTAGCTTTATCTGAAAGCTACAAGAAGTGTGTTTGCTGCGTGCCTGTGTGTAGATGGTGTGTGTGTGTGTGTGTGTGTGTTGTATATGTGTGTATGTGTGTGTGCATCGTGTATGAGAAAGACCTGGGTATCATATGTGTTCACTTCACTTGATCTATTGTTATTGCATTTGTATCCTATAAACTCCGAGAGTTGGTGATGGACAGGGAGGCCTGGCATGCTGCAATTCATTGGGTCACAAAGAGTCGGACACAACTGAGTGACTGAACCGAACTGAATCGATCCTATAATCTGGACTTCCCAGGTGGTGCTAGCCGTAAAGAAGTTGCCTGCAATGCAGGAGACATAAGAGATGCAGGTTTGATCCCTGGGTCGGGAAGATCCCCCGGAGGAGAGCATGGCAATCCACTCTAGTGTTCTCACTTGGAGAATCCCATGGACAGAGTAGCCTGATGGGCTACAGTCCACAGGGTCACAGAGTCGGATATGACTGAAGTGACTGAGCGTGCAGACACATATTGTATCATCTGCCAGATTACACAACAATTAGTGCAAGAGGTAGACAGCAGAGAAAACGAAAATAGTCTTTTTATTAATTAAGGTGATTGTTTCAATGTATCCTCATAGGTATTAACACCAGAAAATATGGAAAAACAATCAGGGAAAAAACTCATGTACTGAATTCAAGCTGTACGCCTGTACTGGGAAAAGACTGTCTTTTCTAAATTAGATTAACTACCAGTAAATGCTCTTTTTATTCAAATAACACTTGAGTACTTCTCCGTTTCCTCATTTCCTGAAAAATAGATTTTAAAAAAGCATTAGGCTCCCTTCCAGCAACAGGAACTCATAGGAAGAGAAACAGCCCCAATAATAAACTGGTTAGAAAAGTGACCGTTCTGCAAGGGGCTGCCTTCTGGTGCCAAAGCTCCCGTCCGTGTAGGAGGGTAGAACAGAGCCGGTGGAGCTCACTCTGTACTCAGGGAGGAGGGGACAGAGTCCTGTTACCTCTGCACAGATGCTCACCTCTCAGGACTCACCGACTCTTCCACTGTGCAGTTAGTATTTTAATTGGATTTCTAAAAAGTTGTGAGTATCTCATCTATAAGATTGCATGATTTTGTTAACAAGATACAAATTTAAAGAAACTAAAACAAAAAGTAAAAAAGCAAAACAAAAGAAACACATACATTTGACCCACTAGGTGAGAGAAGAAACTCCTCTTGTTTGGTCTGTCTTAGTAATCTGCTGATAAAAATATAAATATATAGAAGAAAAAGCTCCTCACTGCAGTTTACGGCAGCTTGGTGCCTCTGCCGCAAAGTTGCTTCAGTCGTGTACGACTCTGTGAGACCCTATGGACAGCAGCCCACCAGGCTCCTCTGTCCATGGGATTTTCTAGGCAGGAATACTGGAGTGGGTTGCCAGTCCCTTCTCCCTTACAACAGCTTAATTGTCCACAAAGCTGTTTAAAGGGATTGGAATCAGTCCTTGTTTCCATCCCCAGCAAAACTACTTTCTAACAAGCGACCTGGGATGAATTGCTGGATGTTTCAAGGTGCAATTTCTTCATCTGTGAAACAGGGTGATTTGCGGGAATGACTTTCCAGGCAGTGTTTTGCTGGAGTCCAGCTTCTGGATGCTGCCAGAGCCACCATGCACATCTCTTCCAGACTGCTTTCTGTGATGTCACACCAGGAGCTGGAACTTTGCCCACGGTTGGGATTTTCATACCATAGAAACTGGCAGATACTAATTTTTTTCTTAAAGATCTGTAGTTAAACATTTGCCTGATTTAAAGGTTGTGAGAAGGGGATGACCCAGGATGAGATGGCTGGATGACATAATGGACTCGATGGACGTGAGTCTGAGCGAACTCCGGGAGATGGTGACGGACAGGGAGGCCTGGTGTGCTGCGATTCATGGGGTCGCAAAGAGTCAGACACGACTGAGCGACTGAACTGAACTGAACTGATAAGTTATAAATGATGAAGATTTAACATAGGTTTAATGATTTATGTGCCTGGTCATTCAGTCATGTCCAGCTCTTTGTGACCCCACGGATTGTAGCCCGCCAGGCTTCTCAGTCCATGGGGATTCTCCAGGCAAGAACACTGGAGTGGGTTGCCATGCTCTCCTCCAATGTTTCTTCCCAACCCAGGTCTCTCACATTGCAGGCAGATCCTTTACCAGCTGAGCTACAGCTGCCCCTTTTTGCCCTGGTGAAATTAGCACTCATTCTCCTCTTCTCTAAACAGCCTTCAGGTTTTAGCCTGACAGCTATATAGCTATCACTAAAGAGAAACCGGAAGGATTTGAGTCAAGGGGGAAAAAAGGTACAAGAAAAATCTCAACTGCACACTTAGTGTGTATATGATGTGACCACAAAAAATTTTGGCCCTGCTGAATCTGTGTTTCCTCATCTGAGAAATAAATAGGTAAATACTTCCTCACAAAGTTTGCATAAAGAAAACTGAGAAAGCAAAATTAGAGGTCCGAGCTTGCAAAGCATTTCAGTTCAGTTCAGTTCAGTTCAGTCACTCAGTTTTGTCCGACTCATTGCGACCCCATGAATCGCAGCACGCCAGGCCTCCCTGTCCATCACCAACTCCTGGAGTTCACTCAGACTCACGTCCATCGAGTCAGTGATGCCATCCAGCCATCTCATCCTCTGTCGTCCCCTTCTCCTCCTGCCCCCAATCCCTCCCAGCATCACAGTCTTTTCCAATGAGTCAACTCTTCGCATGAGGTGGCCAAAGTACTGGAGTTTCAGCTTCAGCATCATTCCTTCCAAAGAAATCCTGGGGTTGATCTTCTTCAGAATGGACTGGTTGGATCTCCTTGTAGTCCAAGGGACTCTCAAGAGTCTTCTCCAACACCACTGTTCAAAGGCATCAATCCTTCGGCACTCAGCTTTCTTCACAGTCCAACTCTCACATCCACACATGAGCACTGGAAAAACCATAGCCTTGACTAGATGGACCTTTGTTGGCAAAGTAATGTCTCTGCTTTTGAATATGCTATCTAGGTTGGTCATAACTTTTCTTCCAAGGAGTAGGCGTCTTTTAACTTCATGGCTGCAGTCACCAAAGCATTTAAGGAAGACAATTTAATTTCCCTGCCTTTTTTGATCTGGAGATTCCAGGAACTTCAAGTAACTATAATGAAAAAATACAATGCATCCCATGGTACTCAGTCCCAGAGATGCCTGTAAGGGTGCTACGTGTGTGTGCTCGGTCACTAAGTCGTGTCCTACTCTTTGCAACCCCATGGACTGTAGCCCACCAGGCTCCTCTGTTCATGGGTTCTCCAGGCAAGAACACTGTAATGGTTGCCGTTTCTTCCTGCAGGGGATCTTCCCGACCCAGGGATGGAACCCCAGCCTCCAGGAAACTCACAGCTCTCCAGTGACTCCTGCTCAGGTGAGTACTCTCTTCACCTGAGCACACTGCAAATATGAGGCAGTGCTCAGCAGACAAAACATCAGATAAGACTTCCCTGGAGGGAGGAAGTGTTTGCAGAAAACTTTAACTCTTAACCTGCCAAATAGCCACTTTACACACAGTACTAAAGAAAAGCAATCAAATACTGGCTATTATGACTTAATTACAATAGAAAGAAATTTAAATTTGCTTGTCAGTGATGCAAAAGATGGTGTTATGGTCTTTGATAAATAGAACTCCATACATCAGAAGAATATGCTCTGTAAATACTGAATGGAAACTAATCAGTGATTTGAGGGTTTCATGTTGCTTAGGTTAAATATCTTTCATAATAGTAATTTGAGCTTGTAATTTTTTTTGCCCCGACTTGCAAAATATGTGTTCTGTTTGCAGATGAAGTCCTAGATGTGCACAGAACAGTCATCTTATGTACAATTCCTGGACTGTTTTAAATTTTAGTTTGGGTCTTACGTACTGTCACCCAGCCCACCCACTGCTTATTTGTCAAGGGCTATTTACAGAAAAATAAGGGGCTACAGAGAATATACATCCTATTGGAAATTTGTAATAAAACAATCTAATTTACAAAGCCCTTTTTTCTTATGAAGGCATTTGGGGAGCAACATAAGGAAAAGACTGCATTAAAATTAAAAGAATATATTTTCTAATCTCATTTGAAAAGTTAGCTGAGATCTTAACATAATAGCTGTGTTATTTTTATAGTTTTTTTTATTCTTGTTTTTCTTCATACATCCTATAGTCTCCTCAATGACTTCTAGTCATTTCTTTGTACTGTTAAATGTAAAGTGTTTCTAAATGTCTACATAAAGGACTGTTTGAGAAGGGTCAGGCCATGCAGTGAATAACCATTCATATGTCAAGTAAGGATTGAAATGAACGCTACTGCTTAACTTGAAAAACCATCAAGAGAGGTGTTTCTTTTTTTCATTTTGCCCAAACAAGTTGAAAAAAAAAACAAAAAATCAAATTGATTTATATCAATCCTAAATAGTCACTCATTTATTTCCCATTGTATATACCAGTAAATGAGCCCCACCCCCACTCCCAATTCCCAAAGGACAGCGTCCAGAAGGTTCATGACCTCTTTCTGAGTCCCAGGGAGAATCCAGTGCAGGCACGTAACATCACAGTAACTGTTACAAGGAAAAACTATGGAAGATATTGTTTAAAGTCATATTAAATAAAACCATGTTATTTAAAATTGGAAGTCACTTAGGAATCTGCACAAGAAATAGAAAACACTACAGGGATTTAAATAGAAAATGATGATCTTAGAAACAATGTGGTGGTTCAAAAAACGTTTTGCAAAAAAGTTTGCTGAGTTTCCAGGAATAAATTTCAGAGTGAGAAACACACCAGTAATCTCATTCAGGAAGACCACTACAAGAACTGTCATGTTCAAGGACCCACATCAGAACTCTGATCTAGGAAACTGGGCAGCTAGACACCAGCAGTGTGCACCGCAGGGGTCCCTGCAGCAGCTGCCTCTGGTCACTGGGATGCTAGAGTGTGACATCGCATGCACTGCAGAAAGAATGCTCACCTTGACAATACTGCTAAAATCTCAGAAGCAGCTCAAGGCGGCAGGTAGACACCTCCACTTCTGTATTTCTGTGTTCCACTTCGTGAGAGCATCCAGAACTCAGTTGCAAAGGGAACTGAAAGTCCAGTTTTGGCTTTCTAATCTTTGCAGTAACCAGTAGGATGGGAATGGAAGGGACTGGAACTGATCCGCTGATGTATAGCATTCACACACCATTTCCCTCGTTCAGCACAAGAGCATTCACATATATCAGATCTAATCTTCACAAACCTCCCTGTACTTGGAAACATCCCCTAGATATTCAGTTCAGTTCAGTCGCTCAGTCATTTCCAACTCTTTGTGACCCCGTGGACTGCCACACACCAGGCTTCCCTGTCCATCACCAACTCCCGGAGCTTGCCCACATACTGGGAATGAGGAAATGAGATTTGGCAAAAAAGAAGGTGGGCAGATTATGTTTACTGAACACCTACCTATGCCAGACACAGTTCTAGATGCTTTATATCCATTATAAGTCACAAGGATTTCCTTAATCCTTCTAATTGTTTAATAGTTATAAAATAGCAAGATTATACAGACGATACTGAGGCTGGAAGAGGTAAAATATAGTTACCTGTGTAACACACAAGTGGAAAATTTGCCATTCAAATCCTTGTCTGACAGTAAAACCCATAATCTTTTCATCAATACGTTTTTAAAGATACTTAAAAAAAAACGCTATTATTGTTTCCTTTGTTGTTAAGCATACCGTGAAGTGATCAAAATAACACATTGATTTATTGATAATAACTTCCTGAATAACTGCTCTTGAGTAAGAGCATGGCTTTGTTCATTGATGGTTAATTCCCCTCTAGTCTAGAAAACACATTGTCTAAATAAATTGTGCAAGGAATCTTAATTTTTATACAAATACACACATGGCAGTATGTGTTCTCCTGCCATTTTATCTTATACTCTGAGAATTGTCATTGTTTAGTCACTAAATTGTGTCCAACTCTTTTTTGACCCCATGGACTGCAGCCCACCAAGCTTCTCTGTCCATGGGATTTCCCAGGCAAAACCACTGGAATAGGTAGCCATTTTCTTCTCCAGGGGATCTTCCCAACCCAGGGATCAAACCCACGTCTCCAGCTTTGTAGGCAGGGTCTTTATGAGCTACCTAGGAAGCCCATACAATGAGAATAGTAACTTTTAAAATATTGCCTTTATCTTACCAGTAATTCTCAATTTTTTACAGCAACTAAATAGAGTTAGATTATTGAAGTCCAGGAATATATGTGCTAGATTTTATGTGGCTGAAGAATAATTTTATTTCAACAGCATCGCTCTTACAGTGAGAAATGACTCTTCCAACCCTGGTGGCAGAAGATTGTGAATGAGGAAATGTGACTTTATCTTGAAAACGCACGTCTGACTTATAGAGAGAACAACATAGGTACCTGAGTACCTCTTACTCTAAGAAAGCATCAGCATCATTTCCTTTCTGGCTCAGCACTCAGATTTAGTGGTGAAACAAGTATGTGTGTGTGCGTGTAGTCATGTCTGACTCTTTGTGACCTCATGGACTGAAGCTCACAACGCTCCTCTGTCCATGGGATTTTCCAGGCAAGAATACTGGAGTGGGCTGCCATTTCCTTCTCCAGGGGATCTTCCTGATGCAGGGATCGAACCTGCCTCTCCTACGGGTTTTTTACCACTGAGCCACCAGGGAATGTCTTCAAAAGAATATAGATTAGATTAATGGGTTGAGGCATTTAGCCTCTATAAAAAATTTAAACAAACAAATAAACCAAAAGCAAACTTTGACAACGAAGGCCAGGACCCACGAACACTATACTCTGAGCAAGACAGTATTTTTGTGAAAGAGCAAAGGTGAATGACCCATGAAATATGCAAGCTGGACTGGCAGGAGCCCAGAAACCTGGCTGAGAAGATATTAACACCCCTTTCCCAGGCAAGCTGCCAACTGAGTCTAACAGGAAAACCTTTTTTTTTTTTTCCTTTTCAGTTTCATTATTGGAGAAGGCGATGGCACCCCACTCCAGTACTCTTGCCTGGAAAATCCCATGGGCGGAGGAGCGTGGTAGGCTGTAATCCATGGGGTCTCGAATAGTCAGACACGACTAAGCGACTTCACTTTTACTTTTCACTTTCATGCATTGGAGAAGGAAATGGCAACCCACTCCAGTGTTCTTGCCTGGAGAATCCCAGGGACGGGGGAGACTTATGGGCTGCCATCTATGGGGTCACACAGAGTTGGACATGACTGAAGTGACTTAGCAGCAGCAGCAGCAGCAGTTTCATTATAGAGCAGAACTATTAACCACATTGACAACTAGGAACAGTCTGTTTTTCTGATAACTAGCCTAGGTGTTAAGTTAGAGATGTCTAATCATAAAAGCAGGTAGTTGTATCATGGGAGAAAGATGGGGCAAGACCTGTTAGCTACACAGGACGTGGTACCAGACCACGCCCTATTACAGAGAACAGAAGCAACCTGCGTTTTAATTCCAAGCACTTTTCCTTGCGCAAAGATTAGAGATCTGTTTTCCCTTGGGATGAAGCTTTGTTTTATTTTATGTTCTTCTGTCCCGTACCACCACCCACCTCAGCCCCATGCTGCTGCTGCTGATGCTAAGGCGCTTCAGTCATGTCCGACTCTGTGCGACCCCATAGACAGCAGCCTACCAGGCTTCCCCAACCCTGGGATTCTCCAGGCAAGAACACGGGAGTGGGTTGCCATTTCCTTCTCCAATGCATGAAAGTGAAAAGTGAAAGTGAAGTTGCTCAGTCATGTCCGACTCTTAGCGACCCCATGGACTGCAGCCCACCAGGCTCCTCAGTCCATGGGATTTTCCAGGCAAGAGTACTGGAGTGGGTTGCCATTGCCTTCTCCGCTTCAGCCCCACAGCATGCTCCAAAAAATTCTTTGCCATAAGAAGTTCAATATTATTCTTATGCATGCAGTTTTGGAAATAATTAAGGCATGTTGTCTTAAAGTTCTCCAGAGACATGAAAGCTTGAACATATGTATATATGTAAAGAGGGGTCTCCTAGGTAGCACAGTGGTAAAGAATCCATCTGCCAATGCAGGAGACCCAGGTTCAGTCCCTGGGTAGGGAAGATCTCCTGGAGAAGGAAATGGCAACCCACTCCAGTATTCTTTCTTACCTGGAGAATCCCACGGACAGAGTCCATGGGGTCACAAAGAGTTGGACACGACTTAGTGACTAAGTACACATGCACAGATGTACGTGAATGAAGGGGAGAGGCTGACTTTAAGAAATTGGCTCACATGATTATGGAGATGGGCAAGTCCAAGTTCTGCAGGGTGGTCCAGCAGACTGGAAACCCTGGACAGCAGTGATGTTGTTTCAGACAGAACCCCCAGTTGCTGGTGGGAGAAAGGGGTCAGTCTGTTCTGTTTGAGCCCATAACTGGTTGGATGGGTCCCCACACACACCACAGAATGCAATCTGCTTTACACAAAGCTCACCAATTCAAATGTTAATCATGTTGAAAACACCCTCACAGAAATGTCCAGACTAATGTTTCACCAAATGTCTGGGCACCGTGGCCCAGCCAAGCTGACACATAAAATTACCCACCACACATGCTACCAATAAGAATATTTTTGATAGTAAAACTGGGTTAGAGTAATATTTGCATGAAAAAGTAGCTACTTTAGGGTAAAATGAAAATATATGCAAAAGGAATTAGCACATTCCTTAGATTATTGAACCCAGTGAGAAGCAGAGCAGTTGTTGGTAGCTGGGTCACCATGCTGGCAAGCAAAATCGGTTCCATGTTCATCGAGCTGTTGACTGGCACAAATGAAGAAAAAAATCTTGAAATGCTATATAAAAATAGAGGTTATTTTTTTAAAAGAGCTCATTAGGCAAGAATGCTTTATTTACATAGAAAAGATTAAAATCTTGTTTCTTTAAACCCTTTTCAAACTGCCCTGAACTTTTTTGGACCTTCTGTAACTGAAGCTATTTTTATAGACTCATTCCACAGAGCCAGCAGAAGAGAAATATAGTTATGTAAATATAGAGTGAAGGTAGTGAAAACTGTTGACTGTGAACATTGGAACAGCCTCACATAATACATAAGCTGAATCCGCTCTTCTTATAAATGAAGAGTAAAAAGCCCATATAGGTGAAATGACTTACTTTAGATTATATAACCAGATAATTTTAATTATGCTGATTCCTAGTTCATACTCTCTTCATTAAACCTGAGTTTTTACAAATAAATCTCCAAATAGAGTATTTTTAAATAATAAATCAGACACTATTCTAGGTAAATTGATTGAAGGAACCTATATTATTGCCTCTCCTGCCCTGATACCTGACAAAATGAACAAAAATCAAACCAACAGGATCCGGTAAAATACTATAAGAAAATGAAGGGAGTGGAAATTGATGATCTTTAGAAAACTCTGCCAAAGAAGAAACAGTTTTGATGTGGCTCAGTATTGTTTCTTCCTTTTCCCATTTTAAAAAGCTATTCTGTTGGAAAGATAAAATGTAAAAAATCTTGAACTTTGAAAGGGGAAAGGAAGAGAAGAAACGGGAGGAAGAAGAGGAAGAAGCAAAAGAAGGGGAAGAAGAAGTGGGAGGAGGAGGGGAAGTGGGAGAAGAAGAGGATTCCCAGCACCAAACTTTTCCCTTGAGTTCAGATGAGACAGGAACTACCCGAGAGCCTTGTTCCTTGCCAGGTCGTCCAGCTGAAATGGGAAATAATAAAACTCTGAATGTATTCTTATGGGCTTAGGTGATGCTCACAACTCTAAGGATTGAATTTTGACAAAATGTGTTGAAAAGAATCTCAGAGGGAGAAAGTAGAGCTATATACTGTCTGAGCTACTGCTCAGAGTGCCACCCTTAACCCCTTCAAGTGTGTTTTGAGAGGGAACCAGAAAATGACGAGGAAAAGGAGAGCTGCCCCGTATCCAAGAATGGCCAGAGAAGGCCCGACGAATGATAGTACGCACACTGGCCAGAGAGGAAACAGACTGTATTTGTTTTATTTAGCTAAATGCCTGGAGTCTCTCCCAAATGATGCGTTTAATTTGGTTCCCACTCCTGTAGTTCTTATATTGCCAGAATTTTTCCTCTGAACATTTAAATTATTAGGTGCTTTACTATCCTAGAACTACAATCTTCAATCAGCAAGTCAGACCCCAAATAACCCAGATGGGGACTACAGAGGATGAGATGGTTGGATGGCATCACCGACTCGATGGACATGAGTTTGAGTAAACTCCAAGAGTTGGTGATGGACAGGGAGACCTGGCATGCTGCAGTCCATGGGATCGCAGAGTCAGACACGACTGAGTGACTGAACTGACTGACAATCTTCATACATTTTGCTGGTAAAGTTTTAAGCCCCTACCACTCCAACACACATACATATACACTCACACATAACACGCACACACTCACAAATACACAGATATACACTCATGCATAACACACGTGCACACACATACACACGTGTGCACACGCACACACACAGACTCACACACACACGCACACACTCCCACCCCCATCATGGTCACGTGTATTGGCAGTGCCTGCAGGACAGGAAACCACAGCTTCAGAACTGCTACCTTTTCTACTTGGTGGTTTTTCAAATTATGCCTTCCTCTATCTTGGGTATGCTTTTGGAATTTTACCAGTTACTGTAAATCAGCAGGTTGGTATTTTTTTAATACACTTGGAAAATTGCAGCCAAGATTCTTTCAATCATTTTCATGCCGCGTTTCTCTAGGATGATAATTTGAATTTTTTAGGCAACTTCCAATTCTTACTTGAAGTTTTCCATTTCTTCACTCATTTTGCGTCTCTTTTTAACCTCTGGGTTACTTGGGGTCTGACTGACTGATTCACTGATTTTTCTCTTAGCTGGGAGCTACATTGTATTTCTTCTTCATATTTCTCGAAAATCTTGATCGCATGCTGGACCTTATCTCTGAAAGTACAGTAGAATTAGCAGCAAAAAAAAAGCATTGAAATGGATAGCAATATGCACATTTTAATTATCTTTATAGTTCATTCAATGGACATTTATTTAAACGTCATGATGTAAAATTCCCTTCATATAACAACACTCCAGCTGTTCAATGTCCATTGTCAGAAATAAGAGTCTCAGGACTCCCCGAGTGGTCATGTGGTTACAAATCCGCCTGCCAATGCAGGAGACATGGGTTCGATCCCTGTTCCAGGAAGATCCCACCTGCCTCGGGGCAACTAAGCCTGTGCATCATAGCTACTGAATCCACATTCCCTAGAGCCTGTTCTCCACAACAAGAGAAGCCACCGCAATGAGAAGCCCTTGCACCACAATGAGGAGTAGTCCCTGCTCTCCATAACTAGAGAAAGCCCACATGCACCTATGAAGACCCAGCACAGCCAAAAACAAATAAATAAAATCAAAAAAAAAAAAAGAAACTATGGACTCCAAAGAAATCATTAAAAAGAAAAGAAATGTGTGTCTCCAGTGCAGGTGAACAAGGAGCTGCAAATGCCTTAGGGGGGACTTCAGAGACTCAGAAGAAACTGTGCGGCAGTTGTTTGAGTGCATCGACATTCCTGTGTATCATCACCAGCTTACTTGTGTCTGACTCTTTGCAACACCATGGACTGTAGCCCACCAGGCTCCTCCATCCTCCATGGGGATTCTTCAGGCAAGAATACTGGAGTGGGTTGCCATGTCTTCCTCCAAGGGAATCTTCCCCACCCAGGTATCAAACTCAGGTCTCCTGCGTTGCAGGTGGATTCTTTACTGTCTGAGCCACCAGGGAAGCCCAAGAATACTGGAGTGGGTAGTCTGTCCCTTCTCCAGGGAATCTTCCCCATCCAGGAATCAACCCAGGGTCTCCTGCATTTCAGGTGGATTCTTTAACAACTGAGCTACCGGGGAAGCCCCTTTCAAGCATCAGTTCAGTTCAGTTCAGTTCAGTTGCTGAGTTGTCTCCAACTCTTTGCGACCCCATGAATCGCATCACGCCAGGCCTCCCTGTCCATCACCATCTCCTGGAATTCACCCAGACCCATGTCCATCGAGTCCGTGATGCCATCCAGCCATCTCATCCTGGGTCATCCCCTTCTCCTCCTGCCCCCAATCTCTCCCAGCATCAGGGTCTTTTCCAATGAGTCAACTCTTGCTATCTTAAATCAGGAAGCACGTCCACATAAAACTATGTTTAAGTGTATAATTCACAAAATGTGAGAAAGACACATTTAGTACTAGCTCTACCCTGAGCTCTGGTTGTAGGGTGCAGAGCTCTTTAAAGACGAAATCATTGATATCAGCAACGTCTTGTGAAAAGTTAAGACTGGCCGAGGACTTCCCTGGCGGTCTAGTGGTTGGAAACCCACTTGCCAATGTGGAGGACATGGGTTTGATCCCAGCTTAAGGAAGGTTCCACATGCTGTGGGGCAACTAAGCCCACAGCTACTGAGGCCACACCGCAACTGAAGTCCATGGGCTCCAGAGCCCACGTGCCACAGCCACTGAAGCCTGTGTGCCCTACAGCCCCTTCTCCACAGCAAGAGAAGCAACAGTGATGAGAAGCCTGCTCACCGCAACTAGAAAGTAGTCCCTACTCTCTGCAACTAAAGTGAAATGAAGTCGCTCAATCGTGTCCGACTCTTAGCGACCTCATGGACTGCACCCTACCAGGCTCCTTCATCCATGGGATTTTCCAGGCAATAGTACTGGAGTGGGTTGCCATTGCCTTCTCTGCAACTAAAGAAAGTCCATATGCAGCAGTGAAGATCCAGGGCAGCCAAGCTTAAATAAAATTAAAATATTTTTAAAGTTAGATGTGTCCCCATTTGTGTGGAAAGTAAAATTCAATTTCCTATTAAAAAATGCCCAAAATATTTCAATGAATTTATATGTTTTGTCTATAGTATTAAGAGTTGAGGTGTTTTATTACTAAAACCAGAGACTAAAAAGAAAAAAAAAATCAAAATCTGTCCTGTAGATTAACACTTTAGCTTTCACAGATTTCAAGGGATCTTTAATCCAGAGAAGCAATCTTAGTGGGAACAGAGTACCATTTTATGATGAATCCATAAAAATAAATCTTTAGTATGTTTGCACGATTGGACACTGGGATTTTCCTTAAACTCCAAAATCAAATGGTAGGTCTTATGATACTGTTCAACCTCATGAGAAAAGAAGAAAAAAGAGAAGCAAAGAGAAAATGAAAGATGACTCTTGGTAGAAACCAGTTCCATAGTCTACCAGATGCTATTAAAGTAATTCTGCCTTTTATTTTCCCTAAATTTCTCTTTTATACATTTACCTACCTAGTATTTATCTGCTGCTGCTGCTGCTAAGTCACTTCGGTCGTGTCCGACCCTGTGCGACCCCTTAGACGGCAGCCCACCAGGCTCCTCTGTTCCTAGGATTCTCCAGGCAAGAATACTGAAGTGGGTTGCCATTTCCTTCTCCAATGCATGAAAGTGAAAAGTGGAAGTAAAGTCGCTCAGTCATGCCCAACTCTTAGCGACCCCATGGACTGCAGCCTACCAGGCTCCTCTGTCCATGGGATTTTCCAGGCAAGAGTACTGGAGTGGGGTGCCATATTTATCTACCTAGTATTAATAATCTGAAGTTACATTTTTCTTTACATTTTCATTACATTTTTCTTTAATCGGTTTACTCAAAAATTTTCCAATCAAAACTAAACCAACTATTTATTAAAAATCTAAGGGATGAAGTGCACTTTAATGACTTTTATCTAAAAGTATTATAAGATAGTTCAAAATATGTTAAAATCAAAAGTTCTATGAATTTTGATTTGTACAATGATACTAAAGATAATGAGTTCTTTGTGCAAGTGCTTGTATATAGATATATAAATGCCTTTCCAAAATACTTTTTACTCAGACCTGACAATGTTTGGCTACTTATATGATGTTAACAGAGAAAGTCTAAACTTATATATTAATATAGAATTAGGTTGACACATATAAAACACATTTAAATGCATAGTCTAATTTCAAAGAGGATAGAAAAATCATTATTCCCTAGGCAAACAAAAGTACTTTCTCAAGATTTCCCATTATTTTAAACAAGGAAAGATTCTGTCAAAGTTAAGGAATGTTTCTCAAAGCATAGATAGACATGGCAGATGTCATTCATGTTCAAGGAAGGTGTGAGTTTAACAAATTACCAAAATAGCACCCTGTTTGAGTATGGTATGTGTATAAAATGCATAGACAGTGATAATAGTGTCTGAAGAATTTTATCAACAGTCTGAGTTGAAGCAAATGCTTCACATATTGTTATCTCAAGAAAACAGAAGTCAACCTTTCTGAAATTAACTTGCCTTCACATGCATTGAGCAGTATGTGTACTGGAGAAAGAGGAGGACTTGTCTATGTCCTGTCTTTCTTTCTGAATTAGTGGGGTCTGTTCACTTGGAGACACATTCATGCCAATCAAACGTGTCTGTCGTTCAAGTCACAGTGAAAGAGGAGCTGCAGTTGCTCACTTTGTACTCAGAAATCATCCCTGTGGTGCCAGCTTCTGAAAGAAGCAGACTAGGTTCTTGGCTTATTCCAAAGAGAGCAATTGTTCAAAGAAAAACATTAATGCAAAGCATTTAGGGTAATGTTATGTAAATAAGCAGTAAGGCTGGAGCTCTGGCTCTTTTTCTCTTCATTTCCTTAGCTCTGTGATTTTCGCCTTGAAAGTTTTTACTTCAAGTTTCATATAGCCTCATTATTTTTCCTTGGCATTTTCTTTAAGACACACAGCAGCTGCACAATATTGATAAACTCTAAGAAGGATAGACTATATACATTGCCATGGCTTTAATCTAAATGGACCATATATAGAAACTCTGAATTCGCACTATTTGTGTTGCAAAATCTTCACCTCTATTTTATATTTTAAAAATTCAGGGTCTAAAACCTCTATACAGTAAATCTCTCAGAATGTCTTTTTTCTAATGTAATAATCTCCACATTGAGCATATTACAGTTAAATTGGATGATAAAATTTCAGTCTCAGAAATGATTAATAAGTAGTCAAGACGGGTCTAAAACAAATTCTTCCTCAATAATGTCATTCTTTTTTTTTTTAATTCTTGTGTCTTTCAAAATAAATCCAAACTGTCCATTGAGATCTTATTAAGAAAACCATATCAAGAAAGGGACAGAGTTGCCAAGCATAAAATTATGGGTGACATCACAAAAGAAAAAGGAAATGATACAAATGCCCAAAGTGAAATCAAGAATAAGATTCATTTAATAGAAACAACATAAATGAATAAGGAAGACCTGAGGGATATCTGCAACAAGTATTCAGAGAGAAATTGGGGTTTTAAAAATTGCTCTTAAAAGGAAACACACAAAAATGCTAATAGAAAAATGGACACATGAGATGTCCAGCCAGTTTACAACAGAACAGGAAGTGTAAACAGTAGGTATATAAAATCCTACAAAGTCATCAATATTCAACACCCTCTAAGACAGAACACTGTTAGCCACCAGTACTGAGGCGCAGGACAGACACCATCGTCCCTGTCAGTGAGACCATCAGAGTGATTTGTATATCCTTCTAAAGGAAAGTTGCTGATAAATATTACAAGCTTACCAAGATCATCCTGAATACTCGTGGCTTTACATAATCCACATAACAACTCTGTGAGTTACTGACAATCTTGCCTTTGTTGTACCTGTGATGAAATGGACACAGAGACAGTTAAGCTGTTGTCCAAGCTACAGGAGAAGGGGGCCGACAGCAGGGACAAAGCTGGGATTTAAATACAAGTCCTTGATTCCAGATTGATTCTAAATTCCACGCTCAAATGCCTCAGAAGAAACAGGAATTTAGGAGTGGGCTGGGGACAGTGTACTAGAGTCAGACCGAAGGGCTTTCAGAGATGGGCATCTCTCAGAAAAATCAGACAAGACAGAAGTGCTTCGCTGGTGTTTATGAGACAATCAGTGGCTGCAAATGCCCAATCCAATCCACTTTTACTGACATGCAGTTTAATTTTCGGTTTTAAGAGTTTGCATTGTTTTCCATCTCAAGTGTTGCCCTAACAGCCACGTTCTTTTATTAACAATGCTAACAGTGCTCTACAGAATGAAGGAATGGGAGATGTGCTTGCTCACTACATCAGTTTCATCAAGGCTTTCAGTCACTCAGTCATGTTCGACTCTTTGCCACCCCATGGACTGTAGCACGCCAGACCTCCCTGTCTATCACCAACTCCCGAAGCTTACTCAAACTCATGTCCATTGAGTCGGTGATGCCATCCAACCATCTCATCCTCTGTCATCCCCTTCTCCTCCCACCTTCAATCTTTCCCAGCATCAGATCTTTTCAGATGAGTCAGTTCTTCGCATCAGCATCAAGGATTTAGGCAATAAGTATTCATTAGGATAACGAGCTCTTCCTGGAGCACTTGGATGTTTGTTGTATTTTTTTAACAAGATGTGTGCTACAGAAGGACCATGAGCCATTGCTCCTTCGGCTCCTCTGTCTTCACCCCCAGAAGAAAGGATGTCCTTCATAAGTTCACCCATCTTGGGGTAGGGGCCTGTGCCACTGTTGTGTTCAAGGCATTCTGCCTCATTAGAGTGGTGATCTTCAAATGTACACAGGATTTCACTAAAGATAGACCTGGCAGAGGAGTCCTGAGCGACCCAAAGCCCTGGCATAACTATTTAGGATAGGATTCATTACTCTGCAGGAGCAGCAAGAATGAGGCACACAGGAAATGAAGGGACTTTTAAAAGCATCAAAGACATCTGATATCTTTGGCTAATGTCACTTGGGCATCATATCATTTTACCTAGCAGAAAAAGTCCACCTAGTCGTGTATTACTTGATATTGTAAACTATGCATGCCACTCAAGTCAGAAAATAATTCTATGAACAATAAATACACTGAGCAGGAGAGGCAGATGTGAATTTTGATGTTGCAAGTTCAGGGCATCTTGTTGACTATTTACTGAACAGAATAGTCAGGCTTTACCTTTTCACTTGTTTTATTTTTTTAATGTGTCTCTGGGAAAAAAAACTTCAAGCTTAACCATTTTCTTCTTGCTTTAGAAAAGATGGAATAGACGTGCTTTTCATAGCCTCCTAGGAAATGTAACTCGACTGTCATTCTACATTAGTTAGCAAATCAGATCCTCACACACCTGTTGCAATCTATGTTTGTGGTTCACTGTTGTATGGGTGTAATTTATCTGTTTATTTTTTAATCAAATGACTACTGACTCCTCATGCACTGTGTGTGGATACAGAAATCAAAGACTTCCTCCCAAGTCCTCTTTCCAGGGCTCATTTTTAATAATATAAACAATCTTAATATAAGGAAGAAAGTGGCTTATGACATTGACTAATAAAGAATAACTTTGTGAATATCAAGGAATTAAGAAGATATAAAATTGTAGAGTCTACTTGACCGCTGAAACTGCATGTGGGCAGCACAGTCAAACCCCCATTTGTATTCACTGTGTGAATGAGCAACTTAATAGCAGGAAGGTGTTGTGAGAGACAGATGGAATAAAATGCATTAAAGCAGTCATGCACAGCACATAGTAGCTGTTTCAGAAGCGCATGCTCATTTGTCTCCATCCATTTCATATTGCACATACTTTAAAACCTGCTCATAAACATAGTATTAATAGATGCACCTAGACCTTTTCATGCATTGAAGAAAATACTTCTGATTTGTGAAAATAGGTGTGCATTTCTATGCACACCCCCGTGAGAAAACAGAACTCTAATGAGGCAATTCAATTCGCACTTACAATGTACTCAATGTATTGGCATTTATAGAAATTAGTACAGCTCATAAGGAATTAAGTGTAGATCATGGTTGCATTGACAGCCCCCAATCAAAACAAGGTGAATATTTGGTCTTTTTTTTTAATTAAAGAATAGTTGATTTATTAATGTTGTGTTAGTTTCTGCTGTACACTAAAGTGATTGAGTTATATACATATTTATATATATTTTTTCATATTATTTTCCATTGTGGTTTATTATAGAATAGTAAATATAATTCCCTGTGCTGTACAGTTAGGACTTTGTTGTATATCTAGTTTATATATAATACCAACGTGAAAAGTTGAGTCTTGAATGAAACCCCTCATTGGCTCCCTGGATAAACCGAGGCTGATGACCAAGGCATGTACAGGATTCCTCGGTGGTGGGCGCCCTAAGTGGGTTCCAGTCTTTAGAACTTTCTGACAGTCTTCACACATGTCAGGTGGCCGCAGAGTTCTTCCCATCTCAGGAAATCCCTCTGCCCTCTCTCCCCACAACCCTGTAACTCAGTCTCCTAGTCAACACTCACCTGTGTCTTATACTTGGATCAAAAGCTGCTTCATTCATGAAGACCCCTGCTCCAGAGGTTTGATATCTGTAAACATTTTCTTCAAAGAACATGCATCACTTTATTAAAAATATGGGTTTAGAGCTTTCTCTTTCTTTCCCTTTGAAGGAGAGCTTACTCTGTGTTTCTTGTTTGTAGCTGTGTTGCCTGTTATGGGACCTGTGCACATATATACTCTGAGAAATAACTGAGATGGGTGGATGGATAAAGGAGTCAATGGATGCATGAATCAGTGAATGAGGGCTTTCTGTGGCATGTACAGAGTGAAGACGAGGTTGGGGAATGAGTGGGGGAGAAACGTGATCTTTTAGAGTTCACCATAACAAACTTTTCCAAAATTTGTTCTCAATAACACAACACAGGATTTTAGGGCTAAATGGTATGAATTTTGCATAAAGAATGAATTCATCCCAAGTGGAAGAGGCAATGACAGATGGTTACTAATCTTGACCATAGATATATTTCACAAAAAATGCACCTTTATCAAATAATATTACTAAATCTTATCAAAGCAAAATTTACATATACATTTTACTCTAGTCGTGAAATTAGTCAACGCAGAGAGGATAAAATGAATCTAAAACGTGAATCAGTGTAGCCCCGAGAAGGGCTGTCAGTGCAGCAGGCTCCACACTGCTGTGATGTATCTCATCTCTCTCTAAAACTTTCTAGCCATGTCTTAAACCTACATAATGATGAACACTTAGCCCTGAGAAAGTGCCAGACTGTGTTCTAAGTGCTTGCCTCCACATTTTACTCAATCTTGCAACCGCCTAATGAGATAGGCATCATTAGACCCCACAGGTAGATGCACGTGTAGAAATCCATTTTCAGAGAGAATGAACTGGCCCCCCCACAGTATGCAGAGGGAGCAGGGAGGCTTGTCTGTGAAACCAAGGTCTGAGCTCCTAGTCTCTGCCCTCAGGTCCTTGGTGACTCACAGATCTGGTTGCCCTGGGTTTCATTTTTGTCATCTCTAACATGTAAGGGAACTAGGAATTTCAAAACTTCTCTTAAGCACATTGTTTTCTGTTTGTTTTCTTTCTCCTCTGGAATGGAGATTGGCCAAAGTGGCTCTCACAGAAATACTGTAACTGAAGATAGAGGCACATTTTTGTCATATATAAAAACACTCTCAGAAGTGGCCGCATACTCAGACACTGTGATCATCTGTTTACACAGGATAGGGTTGATGAGGGTTTAACCTCGCTGTCAGGATAAAGATCTTTGATTGTCTCACCCTTACAGCTGTAATTTGACTTGGTCTGTTTCATATTTTCAGGGACGCCTTCTCTGTGCCACTGGAGACGTGCTATGGTGATACTTTGTTTGGGACGGATAACTCATCAGAACATGGTCAGCATCAACAATGGGATTTTGAAAAAAGTTGCAATGATATGACTCTCATTATCAGAATTTTTATATCAAAAATTCAATTAAATATGAAATTCATTAAATATTATGTCTGAATTATGGTAACAGCTGTGAAAATTATCTCTCTGTCTTCACCCTTGTGTCTTTCTAATTCATTCATGAGACTGTGGAAAAAATGATCTTTTAAAATGCAAATATAGCCATTCCATTCCTGTGTTTTAAAATGTTTGGATAAATTTTACTGTCTTCAAAAGTGTCTAAACTTCTCATCAAGACCTAAACATCCATAAAAACCTGCATTTCCATTTTTATGTTTTAAGAAAGCTCCAGACTGTTCTCTATAGTGACTGGAGAACCAATTTATGTCCGCATCAAGAGTGTAAGAGGGCTCCCTTTGGCTCACACCCTCTCCACACTCTATTATTTGTAGATTTTTTTGACAATGGCCACTCTGACTTCTTCCAGGTGATTCCTCATTGTAGTTTTGATTTGTATTTCTCTAATAGTTAGTGAGGATGAACATCTTTTCATGTGCTTTTTGGCCATCTGTATGTCTTCTTTGAAGAATTGTCTCTTTAGATCATCCATCCATTTTTTATTGGGTACCTTGTTTTGTTTTTTATTTTGTTTTGTTTTGATATTGAGCTGCATGTGCTGTTTGTATATTTGGAGACTAATCCCTTGTGAGTTGCTTCATTTGCAAATATTTTCTCCGGTTCTATAGGATGTCTTTTTGTTTTGTTTATAGTTTCCATTGCTGTGCAAAAGCTTTTAAGCCCCAGCAATCCCACACTTAAGCATGTACCCAGAGAAAACCATAATTTGAAGATGCATGCACCTCAATGTTCATTGCAGTACTACTTACAATAGCCAGCAAATGAAAGCAACCTAAATGTCTATCAACAGGGGAATGGATAAAGGAGACGTGGTACAAATATACAATGAAATATTATTCAGCCATGAAAAAAAAACTAATGCCATTTGCAGCAACATAGCTGGACCTAGTTATACTTACTGAGTAAAGGAAGTCAGACACAGAAAGACAAATATCACAATATCTTTCATATATGGAATACAAAAAAAAAGGGTACAAATGAACTTGTTTACAAAAGAAAAGTAGAATCACAGATGTAGAAAACAAACTTATGATTACCAGTGGGTATGGGGGGAGGGATAAATTGGGATATTGAGATTGATGCATGCAAACTACTATATATAAAATAGATAACAAGAACCGACTGTATAGCATAGGAAACCTTTCTTAATACTCTGTAATGGCTTAAATGGGAAAAGAACTCCCCAAAGCATGGATACATGTATATATAACTGATTCACTTTGCTGTACACCTGAAACTAACACAGCATTTTAAATCAACTCTACTTCAACACAAAATTTTTTGAAAAGACCTGCATTTCTACTTGCTTTGCATGGCCCTTTGCCTCCTTGTACCTGATATCCAAGAATCCTGAGTAGTGTTTCTTCAACATTTCAGTCTCAACCTTCCTCTACTATCTGCCAGGAATCCCTCCCTACACCCTCATGCAAGACCAATTCCTACATGAGAAAAGAAGCAGAATTATATTAAATATAATTTAATAAAACTCATGAACATATTTTAAAAACTTTGAAACTATGTTAGTAGATATAATCCAGAAATATGCATGTGTGCTAAGTTGCTTAAGTTGTGTTTGACTCTTTGTGACCCTATGGAACCCACCAGGTTCCTCTGTCCATGGGATTCTCCAGGCAAGAATACTGGAGGGGGTGCCATGCCCTCCTCCAGGGGGATCCCCCTGACCCAGGGACTGAACCCGTGTCTCTTTCGTCTCCTGCATTAGCAGGCAGCTTCTTTATTAGTGCCCCCCTGGGAAGCCCAATCCAGAAATGTATTTATGATCAAACTGGGTTTATGTCAGTAGCTTACAGTGAGTTTGACATTGTGAGATGTGTTGGTATAAATCACCATACATATTTTCATTAATTCATAAAAGATTAATATTATGTGATCATCTCAGTATATCCTGCAAAATAGTTTAATAGATTCTGCAATGATTTCCAAGGAATGTCATAGGAAACAAGGAAAAAAGAAACTACCTTAACCAGAAAAATTCATATGCAAGAAAACTAGAAGCTACTTAATAGTAGAATATTAATTCAGGATAAATTCAGGATTGTTAGCCATGTGTACTTCAGTTCAACATTTCACTGGAGGCCCTAGTCATACAAGAATTCAGAAAATAGTAGGGGTTAAAGTTTCCAAATTTTGGAAAAGAAGACCCGAAGTTGTCACTTTTTGAGATGATACAATTGTCTAAATATGGCTGCTGGAAAGCTTTTATGTTAAATTCTTATTGAAAATGGTACCCTTTGTTCAACCCAATGTTTATTTTTGACTCTGAGGCTCTGTTAACCCTAGGACTAGCATAGTTGAATTGATTAAAAAAATTTTTTTCAACATCAGTTCAGTTCAGTTCAGTCACTCAGTCGTGTCTGACTCTTTGCGACCCCATGAATCGCAGCACGCCAGGCCTCCCTGTCCATCACCAACTCCCGGAGTTCACTCAGACTCATGTCCATCGAGTCAGTGATGCCATCCAGCCACCTCATCCTCTGTCATTCCCTTCTCCTGCCCCCAATCCCTACAACTTATTTGAGGCACCCAAGTAATATGGGTTTGATTTACCAAAAATCACAAACAGTAGAAACAGATTGCTAGAATTTAAAAGTAAGCAGCAGGGGATGCTTTATTGTCCCTTCCCTGCATTGGCATCAGAGACATTCCTGCAGGGTCACAGGGATGGCCAAGCCCAGGACACCCAACCTAGGAAAGCTGAGACCAACAGTTGTATATTCAACACAGAGGCTCAGAGCCTGAGGAGGGGGACAGGGCACATTACACAGGCCACCTGGGAGCTGTGCTTGGGAACAGAGAGAATAACCAGGGCTTACGGGGACAGGCTCTCTAGGATCAACAAGGTCAGGCATCCCTGGTTCCCACAGGAGGATGTGGTTGACTTGTTTCAATAAGTCCACGGGCTGGCAGGAAAGCAAAGCCACTTTTCCAGGATGAGCGAGAACAAGGCCTGGTTCGCTTAATAACAAGGGTTTTTCTAGGGTTCCTTGTCTTCAGGATCAGAGTGAGATGAGGCTCGCAGGCGGGATTCAAGGTCTCCTGGTTTCCCCAGATGTCAAGATAGCATATAATATAGGGCCTTTGTTTTATGTCTTATACCACAAGGGGGCTACATGTAAAATCCTTATTAAATACTCAGCTACATTTCTATAATCTACTATAGCAGTGGAAAATACAAATTAAAAAATACTTTTTACAAAAGTAGAAACAAGCAGAGAGAAGCCAACAATACAATTATCAATAGAGACTCAAAACCTTTCTGAACATAACTATAAGCCTTTATTTGTGTGTGTGCGTTAGTTGCTCAGTTGTATCTGACTCTCTGCAATCCCATGGACTGCAGTGCACCAGGTTCCTCTGTCCATGGAATTCCCCAGGCAAGAACACTGGAGTGGGTTGCCATTTCCCTCCCCACAAGCCTTTTTTTAAAATAATCAAATAAACAAAAAACATATCCATTGATTGGAGGACTCCTTGTAAAAATATCAATTCTTCCGAAACCTTGATTGAAAAATTAATTAATTTTTTCATGAAACTTGAAAAGTACATTGTTTAATTATACAGAATTTGCAGAAGTGCCCGTTTATTGAGTCAGGCGGAATCACTCTCCTTAAAATCATGATTTATTATAAAAATATAATATTGAGGATAGTGTGGGCTGTCAAAGACTTACAGAAACACATCACAGCAGAAAGAAACACAATACACAGCCCTGAAAGAAAAACAGAACCACTTCTGAATCTAATGAGAGGGCACGTTTCAATTAACAGGACAAGGACCATGATCCATATGCTTTTAAAACGTGAAATAGATCCTGATTCCAGTTCTTAACTCCCCCCCCCCCTCAAGTTAATCCCAAATGGATCACAGACTTAAACTCAAAGGCAAGCTTTAAAAAAATGTTCGAAGGGAATTGACAGAATATTTTCATATCCCCAAAGAGAGAAAAAAGTTCTTAAGTCTGCAATGCCCAACTCATGAGGAAAGCAAGCAATTAATAGCTTGTAAATTAATAAAGTATATTAAACAAAAGATAATGTGAATACACTGACTCTGGGGAGAAGATATTTGCAAAACATAAGATAAATTGTTCGTTTTCATAACACATTTTTAAAAAAACTGGTAAGAATGAAAAAGGGCGTGTGCACATGCACACAAAATTAGATAAAACAAGCAAAAGGTTTGAGTTATCGCTGTACAGAAGGGAAGACAGAAATATCCATTAAAATATGGAAATAGACTCAACCATCCTAAGTAATCACGAAAAGGATGAATAATAGTGCAATGAGATAACACATCACAATCGGTAGTATCATTTCAGTTCAGTTCATTTCAGTCTCTCAGTCGTGTCCGACTCTGCGACCCCAAGGTCTTCCCTGTCCATCACCAGGCTTCCCTGTCCATCACCAACTCCTGCAGCTTACTCAAACTTATGTCCATTGAGTCGGCGATGCCATCCACCCATCTCATCCTCTGTTTTCCCTTTCTCCTCCTACCGGCAGTATAAAATAGTTTTAAAGTGCTTCGGCATTTCTTAGAAATGATGGAATGCACAAGTGCGTTTCCACTCCTAGGTGTAAGCCCTGGAAAATTTGCTGTATGATGCAAGGAGCTCAAATCCAGGGCTCTGTGACAACCTAGAGACGTGAGGTGGGCTGGGAGGTGGGAACGAGGTTCAGGAAAGAAGGAACATCTGTATGCCTATGGCTGCTTCACGTTGATATGTGTCAGAAACCAGCAAAACATTGTAAAGCAATTATCCTCCTGTTAAAGATAAATTTAAATAAAATAATAAAATGCGACGAATTGTTTTAAAAAAAGGAACTAGATGATCAGCATGAGTGGTCCTTGCCGCCCACCCCCACATCCCACTTCCTTGCCTGCTTTGCGTGAACAGGGATGAGTCCGGCATACAGTCCTCTCCGGCAGCTGGCTGCAGGTGGGCTCCGTCCACAGGGAGAATAAGAGAAGGCGGAGGCCGTCTAGACGTGGCAGGGAAAGGGTGTCTTTCCAGGTTCTCTCCGGCTGTGTTTACCCAGAAGCCCGCACCTCTGCAGCCCTCAGGGGCCAACTTCATCCTGATCCCCCCCAGCGAACCCTTCACCCCCTGGAGAGGACGGCCTCCGTGGAGCTCTGCCTGCATCTTCCCGCAAGCATCCTGCTCATGCCAAATGCTGCCTCCCAGCTACCACGCCTTCTCCAAAGAGGCCAGGGTCCCAGCCTTGCTCTCCCTGGTCTCCCCCTCTCAGCAGTAGCTACGGTCTGCCTTTTCACGTGCTCTTCTCCTTCTCATCCTTCCTCACCCTTCTTTTGTAGTGAAGAGTATTTTACCAGTTACCAAGTCTTTGTATTAAATGTTCACAGTTCTCCCTAGTGGATCTCAGCTGAATCCTAATGTTTACATGTTTAATAATGTTTATAGCAGCATGTTTTATAGATGAAAATATATTGGAAAAATAAATATTCGTCAGTGGTAGATTATATAATTAAATTTGCTACACATATGCAAAATAAAGCACAGAGCAGTGAAAATAAACCACAGCTATACACATAAACATGTGTGCGTGCTAAATCGCTTCAGTCGTGTCTGACTCTTTGTGACCGTATGGACTGTAGCCCTCCAGGCTCCTCTGTTCATGGGATTTCCCAGGCAGGGATACTGGAGTGGGTTGCCATGCCCTCCTCCGGGGGATCTTCCCCACCCAGGGATCGAACCTGCGTCTCCTGTGGCTCCTGATTGACAGATAGACTCTTGTTGCTGGGCCAGGGGAAAGCCCACACATAAACATAAGTGAAACTAAAGAGTATCATGTTGACTGAAAAAAAAAAAAGCTGTGAAAGATTGCACAGAGACTATTCATACAGGTACATGTTAAAAACTGGCAAAGTAGCAGCGCAGCGACGGCGGCAGCGGCGGTTGTTATTCGGAGCCGTTGAGACGGCTCTGCGGCAGCTGGTGGCGCAGGTGGCTTGCGTGGACGCGGACAGGGGCGGCCGGCCCGCCGCCGCAGCCTCAGCGCCCGCGGCCCCGGCAGGCGCGTCGGGGCACCCCGAGGCATCCTCCCCCTCCCGCCATCGCGGGAGCCGCGGCTCGCGTCGCCCTCCCGCATCCCCTCACAGTCTGCATCGCCGCACCTCCTCCTTGGGCTTCGCCCCTGAAACATGACTCGCGACTTCAAACCTGGGGACCTCATTTTCGCCAAGATGAAAGGTTATCCTCATTGGCCAGCTCGAGTAGATGAAGTTCCTGATGGAGCTGTAAAACCACCCACAAACAAACTACCGACTTTCTTTTTTGGAACTCATGAGACTGCTTTTTTAGGCCCAAAGGACATATTTCATTACTCAGAAAATAAGGAAAAGTACGGCAAACCAAATAAACGAAAAGGCTTTAATGAAGGTTTACGGGAGATAGATAACAGTCCGAAAGTGAAATTTTCAAGTCAACAGGCATCAGCTAAACAGTCAAATGGGTCATCTGATGTTGAAGTTGAAGAAAAAGAAACAAGTGTTTCTAAGGAAGATACCGACCATGAAGAAAAAGCCAGCAATGAGGATGTGACTCAAGCAATTGACATAACCACTCCAAAAGCTGCCAGAAGAGGGAGAAAAAGAAAGGCAGAAAACCAAGTAGAAACTGAGGAGGCTGGAGTAGTGACCACAGCAACAGCATCTGCTAATCTAAAAGTGAGTCCTAAAAGAGGACGACCTGCAGCCACAGCGGTCAAGATTCCAAAACCAAGAGGCAGACCCCAAATGGTAAAACAACCTTGTCCTTCAGAGAGTGACATGATAACTGAAGAAGACAAAAGCAAGAAAAAGGGGCAAGAGGAAAAACAACCTAAAAAACAGCTTAAAAAGGATGAAGAGGGCCAGAATGAAGAAGAAAAGCCAAGAAAAGAGCCAGATAAAAAAGAGGGGGAAAAGGAAGTTGAATCAAAAAGGAAAAATTTAGCCAAAACAGGGGTTACATCAACCTCTGATTCTGAAGAAGAAGGAGATGATCAAGAAGGTGAAGAGAAGAGAAGAGGTGGAAGAAACTTTCAGACTGCTCATAGAAGGAATATGCTCAAAGGACAACATGAGAAAGAGGCTGCAGATAGAAAACGCAAGCAAGAAGAACAAATGGAAACTCAGCAGCAGAATAAAGATGAAGGAAAGAAGCCAGAAGTTAAGAAAGTGGAGAAGAAGCGAGAAACCTCAATGGATTCTCGACTTCAAAGGATACATGCTGAAATTAAAACTTCACTCAAAATTTATAACCTTGATGTCAACAGATGTATTGAGGCTTTGGATGAACTGGCTTCACTTCAGGTCACAATGCAACAAGCTCAAAAACACACAGAGATGATGACAACGCTGAAAAAAATACAGCGATTCAAAGTTAGTCAGGTTATCATGGAAAAGTCTACAATGTTGTGTAACAAGTTTAAGAACATGTTTTTGGTTGGTGAAGGAGATTCTGTGATCACACAAGTGCTGAACAAATCTCTTGCCGAACAAAGACAGCATGAGGAAGCAAATAAAACCAAAGACCAAGGGAAGAAAGGGCCAAACAAAAAGCTAGAAAAGGAACAAACAGGTTCAAAGACTCTAAATGGAGGATCGGATGCTCAAGACAGTAATCAACCACAACACAATGGAGACAGCAATGAAGAAAGCAAAGACAACCACGAGGCCAGCAGTAAGAAAAAGCCATCCAGTGAAGAGAGAGAGACTGAAATATCTCTGAAGGAGTCTACCCTAGATAACTAGGTTGACATACCTGGAATATAAAGAACATTTGTAATGGTTTTCATTTGAAATTTTTAGACTGCTGAAAGTTTTAAATTTTTATAAACATAGGTTTTGATGTTTAAAACTTGTTTTGAGGGAGAAATCTCCTTATCTTTGTTTAAAAGTGACTAAACATTGCTAATTGTACTTCTGCAGTATCAACAGCTACATTATACAGTAAATGAGAGGGGAAGTTCATTTAGGAAGTGTTAAATTGCTTTTCCAGACATCGGTTGTAGTATATTTTCAGTTAGTGTGTGTATGTTAATGTGTAATTGATAGTAGAAAAAAGTTACAGTTTTTAAAACTGCTACTTGTATAAACCTTTTCCTCTTTTCCCAGATACTGTGGGTTTTGTGCATAGTTTTTACAAAAATTGGATTTACCAGACTGTCTTTTCACTGTTGTGGGTTTTGTAGAAGTTAAGCATTTTTATGGTTGATAAAATGTTACTTCTATACAAGTACTCACTCCTTCCTTTCTCTTAACAAAAGTTGACTTTAATCTCAATCTACCTTTTGCTACATTACCCTACTGCTTTGTAATAATGTGCAGTCTGTATGCCTTTTTGTATGACAACTAGATACCCAACTGACATTGAACTGACAATTCTACAAGGTGCAAAACTCATGTTAACTTCTGAAGGTAATTTAGTTTGTGGCTGAGAATTCAGTGAAAGTCACATGTGAGTTTCCTGCAGTAAGCAGCAGTGTATGAAGGAATGAATCTGGCTTTTAGGGTTCAACCACTTAAGATCCTTCATAGGCAGCAGTAGCTGAAACTGAGAACTACATGATAAAAGTTTATTTTTGAGGAATGTCTCGAGTTTCTGAATTTTTTTACAAGTCCCACTCATTAAAGAAGTCGTTAAATATTTTTTTAATTGGAAAAAATGCAATCCATAATGCTTTTTGCAGTAAATAAAAAAATAAACACTATCTAAGGAATCAAACCTATTTGAAAACATGACTATGAGAAGGGAATTTTTATTTCTAATGCATACATGTGACAGGATTGCAAAAAGTTAGTTACTCTGAGGCAGTAGACAAAAGTAAAGGAGTAATCTGTATTTTCATGTATATGGACTAAATCAGAGTGAACAAAGGTTAACACAGAATTTTAAGAACAACTTTAACAAACAGGATTTCTAAGATATTTTGAATACTAGGTCAGTTGGTGGTTTGCAGTAGCTTAAAAGATGCTTCTCATGTTTGGAAACTAGGAATACGTGAAAAAGGCTTACATACCAGTGTTTGCATGTGACATGCATTGTATGCTTTGACCTCTCGGTAATTTTTTTTTCATCTTTAGATGAAAACTTGGAATCATTTCAGTAATTGGAGTCTTGCTTTAGAGAGGCCTTACAATGGAACTAGGACCCACTGTTCTGAGGGAACTCTGGCTATTATACCTGTTTGGTCCTTACACAATTTAAAGTTGGACAAATTTATTCTAGTTAAGCCATAAGTGTCAACATGTAAACTTGTTTTGATTAAAGAATTTTTCTATCAAAAAAAAAAAAAGACAAAGTTGTAAACTAAAATAATAAGAAGGAAACCCTAAACAGAAAATCGTTCATCACGTCTGCCCTCTGGGGACAAAAGGACAACTGTGTTCAACTGAATGGCGCCAATATTATTCTGCTTCTAAATATGAGACGAGTACATAGGGTTTCTTGTTTTAATATTGTGCTTTTAAAGTATGTCTATACATGTATATATGTAAATATATATACTAATTCATCTTTATTTTAAATGTGTGTAAATCGGGCAAGATTTACTAAGTCTAAAATCAAGAGAAGGTATCACAAGTTATAATAACACCAAAACTAAGGCTTAGATTTCCAAATCAACAGGCAAATATATTACTACAACTATGAGCAGTAAATTAATAGATAAAAATTATAGAGACTATATGATGAATATAAATGCAAGATAAATAAAGCAATGTAATTACAACATATCAATAGGTGATTAATAAATGAGTCATGTTTGAAAATAAAAGTAAAAAATTAATGCTAGAGATCACATCAATACTAATTGATACAACATCATATGTTCCTTTACTTAGTTACATTTTAAATAAATGAAATTGGCCTGGTGCCAGGCCTGTGTTTGGATTGCAATTGTGTTTGTTGGAAGTATATTACTACATCTTCTTATCTGACAATAGTTACCAGGAATTTCTAAAATATCTAACTTTTCCTCCAATAAATCAATTGCTAACACAATGGTTTCTATGCAAACATTTAGAAATAGTATACATAATAGCCCAAACCAGAAACTACCAAAAGGTGCAATATACGTGGCTTAAGTAACTGTGGTATATCCATATAATGAAATAACAGAATTGCTCAGAATGTTGTTGATGAAAAATATTTAATGATGTGGAAAATAATTATGATACAATGCTGATCACATAGCATTTTAGCACAGACATGTGATTATACATATTAAAAAAGAGACATTGCCAAAATGTCGATCATCTTGGTTCAAAATGAAGAGATTTTGGAGTGACATTTTTCCTTCTGTCACCGATCTCTATTATTTATCATCAATGCTTTTTTGTGTTTTCCAAGCATCCTTACCTTTGGTGTTCATTACTTTGACAATTAATTGAAATAAAGTAACACAAATACTATCAGCACAAGTGGACATTTTTCTGTGGACATATATCAAACAAGAGTAGAATTAATATTTTGTTCACCATGAGTACACAAGGATTTCCAGTTTAGTTAAGATGAGAGAGCGAGGTATCCATGCCCACAGCTTCTTCCATTCATGCATTCATGGAAGATTTACCTAAAGAATTGCTACTTTTAAACTGTTTGCAGTGGGGAATCCATTCTTTCCCTTGCCCTGTGTAACTTCCTCTTAAAAAACTGTCTTAGTCCTTCAACCGTGGGTGCAGTTCATGTACGTCACCAAATGGAGATATCCTGGAGCAAAAGATCTTTGTGCAGCAAATCAGAACTCAGCTCACGTGTTTCAGATTACTGCACACGCCTTTATACCTGACTGAGCCTCACTGGTTTTTAAGCATGAATTTTCAGCTTTGTGGAAAGTGGAAAAACAGGGGGTTGCAGTAATTGCTACCTGGGTCTTTGTTCCAATTTGAATTTTGCATAGGTCTTTTGTTTTGAAAAATGTCCTCTGATATAGGTCAGGCTTCCCGGGAGTCTGGAGACTGGTGTCGGCTCTTATTTTTTCTTACAAACCTAGAACTATTTCCATCACTACAGGGAACCTGGAGGGCCACCTTGTACAACAGTTCCAAATGTGTATAGTGACCAGAAGTTCTGGGAAGACAAAAAATAAAAATCCCAAGAACATCAGCTAGCTAATTGGCAGGTGTTCAGCCCACTTTGGGAACCATTCCACATTTTCTGATCAGCAAACAGCTCCAGGTCTAGTAACACGGCTGGTGCAGGGTGGATTGTACTAGGTTGTGTTTTCATGTTTTTAATGCAGGAGTGGCTGAGATACAGGCTGCAGTACTTAACATTCTGACATTTAATTTTAACATAGCAGTGAGGCCATTTGGTGCATGGTTGGGCAGGGAGCGCCCCCACAGCTCAGCCTGGAGTCAACCATTCTGCACATCTAATGTCTTTTAAGAAATGTCTTTTCTGCTTGGATAAGACAGAGAAGTTTCATTGTTGCAACAGAGGGTTCTGTCCAAGAAAGAAACTGGCCAAGACAACTGCATGTAGAAACAAGGGGCCCAAGGAATATTACTCTGGGGGAATTTCCTCCTCCATTCCCATGAAGCTTATTAAAGACATTCATTCAGAAATTAAGCAAAAATCTTAAAAACATATCACTTTCTTCTTCCCTTATTTTCTTTCTTTCATCTTGACTCTCTTTGTTTCTTTCTTTTTTCCTGTCTTCCTTCTTTCCTCCTTTCTTTTTTCTTTCTCTCTCTATCCTTTCTTCCATCATTCCTTTTTTCCTTCTTTCACGAGAACCACAAATTCAGAGGTCCACAAATAATAGAAAAGCTGAATACCCAGGGCCAGGCTAGATTCTTGAGACCAACTTCAGTGAACGCTATCACACAGGAAAACTAGTTTCATACAGGAGCCTGTGTTACGCCGTCACAGCATTCTTTCTCAAGTGGAGTGGCTGGTATCGGGCGTACCAGCTGGGTGAGCAGAAGTCTCTCCACACCTGCTTCAAGGTCAGGGAAGGCGCTGAGCTGGAGGCACTCGGAGACAGGACTCACACGACTCTTTTCTGGCCCTGAGGCAGCCGCCACCTCGCAGGCCGGTGTCTGCCTGGGGCACAGGGGCCCCGGGCTTTGTAAGCCCTGTTCCAGCAGTAGGTATACAAGGTTATGCTTCTCAGCCTAACCATGAGCTGCAGGCACATGTGGAAAATTGACGAAATTGGCCAGTAAAGCTTCCAGTCCCTTCAGGCATAAAAAATGGGAGATGAGGAGCCTGAAATTCCTTTTCTTACCTCTCTCACTGTGGGCAAACTGCAAGGTGTCGGCTGTATTTCAGAATCTTTTAGCTTACACATTTTCCTGTATGAACTTTTCTATTGCAAGTTTCTATATTTAGAGTCTGACTCTGGATTGAGATGCCTTGGGCAAAGAGAGAGAATAAAAACCACTTCTTAGGTTTTCTACCTAGAATTCAGTTCAGTTCTCTAAGCCTGCCTTTTCCCAGCTGTAAATGGCAGACCCAACTTCATTCAGGTGTGCAGAGCCTGTGAGACGACCCATATCTGACAGCTGGCATAAAAGCCAGGGCTCAGCCAATGTGTCGGGTTTCATAACCATGTATAACTCTATATATAGAATAGTAACTTTCCTGTACTTATTTGTATGCTCAATAATTTAACATTCAACTTCTAGAAGGATGGGAGTGCTGTGGAAAGGCTGTTGGAGGGCACAGGAGGTTTTAATCTAGAAGTAATGTCTTCAAGGAGGCAAAGAAGCAGAGGACTGTGGACTCAGATGGGCAAGCAGTAATGGTGAAATAATATCATTCTTTCTCTAGGGACTACAGCCACTTCAGCTTCCACTATCCCAGGACTAATGAGGAGCCACAGACCCTCTGGAGGGAAGCTGAGGAAAATTAGGGAGGTGAATTTTAACATGTTACAGTCTTACAGCCTCAAATGGAGGTTACTTGCTGGCAAATAGGCCACTAAGACTGTATTATTTGCTGCTGGTATTAATCCCTAAGCACAGGTGAGCGTCAAAGCTTCAAAGCCTGCACCTTTTCTTCTTCTAAGTAGCACGCCAGTGTGATGCACAGACTAATCTACTTGGAGTTTACACACTTGTGAAAGAGATCTGAGACCGTTATTCCATCACTAAGCTGTGTCCAACTCTTTGCGACCCCATGGACTGCAGCACACCAGGCTTCCCTGTCCTTCACAATCTCCTAGAGTTTGCTCAGACTCATGTCCATTGAGTCAGTAATGCCATCCCACCATCTCATCCTCTGTCGCTACCTTCTCTTCTTGCCATCAATCTTTGCCAACATCAGGGTCTTTTCCAATGAGACTGTTTAGCCCACTTTTATTAACTTTTAAGTTAAGCTGATTTCTCATTCTTTTAATGGTCTGTAAATGACTATAGTCTATAAATGACTCTCAGAATCTCTTGTTCGTTAGCCCATCTCTTCACATGTATCTCGTGGGGAAAACAAAATTTAGAAAGGTGGAGAAATGGGGAACAATGACTTCCTCAAGTGATTCAAAGGCAGAAAAGTTGATTGAGAATTATCCTAATTATACCCTGACCACACTGCACCCTGTAGGCGGAGAGATATCAGCTGCAGCTAGTTCTCAGACTGAAGAGACTGAAGTGTGATTTTTCACATTCGAGGTCAAATTTCGGTAGATGTTTTTAGGATGCTGACATTGGACCAGCAGTGAGCAAAGGGCGCTCTAAAGAAATCCACTGACCTCTGTCCCCTTGGTGGATGTATTTGTGTGCGTCTCAGACGGGAAAGCGCTGGATTCCGTCTGGGTTTGTCCACGTCGGAAATGCACTGGGGTGTGGTTTGGCACAAAGAACACCTTCCTTTTCTGTGTTGCCTTTCGGTTTCTGCCTACACAGATTCTCGTTCCTCCAAATCCTGAGGAATCGTTCACTGTTAACTGCAGGTGAGAGAACTATCAGAGTAGTGAATGCTGATTAAAACTGTATATTTTTCCAGAGTAATAAGACACCAACCAATTGCATATTTTTAATGCAACATCTCAGGAAGGTTTATGTGGGGGGGTCCAGTGAAGAAGATAAACAGATTGATTATGTAGTGGTCACATCCCTAGGAAAAGAAACAACAAACATCAGTTACTGTTAGTTCCTATAAGATTGCTGCATACAAACCATCTCCGACTGAATTTTCTTGATCGGCTTGAAGCAGATTTGGCTGTGTGAGAGCGCTGGATTGGGGGAGAGGCTGTGATCACCTTCCTCATTGGAAAGTGCAAGTTCCCTGTGCTGGCAACTGTAGGGGATGCTTGTCTTCTCTCTGCAGGCAAAGGGAGTCAGGCTCTGTGTCTGGAGGCAGGGAACCCGAGGGGAGAGGAAGGAGGAGCTCTCGGAAGAGATGTGTGTACACGGCTGGAGGTAGGAGTGCGTGCAAGCATCATCAAGTGATTCTGAGCAAGACGTGACGTCGCCTTCTCTCCTCTCCAGTCCCCTGCAGCTTTTGGAGAGTGTTGAAAGAGTCCTGAATTTGTATGCTTCACAGGAAAGAACCATGGAGACTAATGGGGGAGCGATGACAAGATATACAGTCCAGCAAATGCAACCCTCATCTCTGAAAATAAGATGGGAGTATATACCTAGACTGGGGCTAATCGGTAATCTGTGTTCACATCTGAGACAGTCATTCATGATGCACGTGACCAAGGTGGTGGTCCCCACAGGCAGCCACGCATCGTGCACACAGAAACCACATGTACCATCGACAAGAAGGGACCAGAGCTACGTCAGGAATTCATTCCTTCCCTGGGATTTGGCTAGCCACCCCTGCCCCTGTTCCCCTTTCTTCCAAATGAGGAGACCTTGATGGAAGGTGAGTTTGCACCTCAAGGTGAACCATCCCTCCCCATCTCCAGGCTGCACAGGAGACAGCAGCCCCAACGCTGGAGGCTAAGTGTTGTGCTTAGTCACTCAGTCGTGTCCAACTCTTTGCGACCCCATGGACTGTCACCCTCCAGGCTCCTCTGTCCATGGGGACTCTCCAGGCAAGAATACTGGACTGGGGTTGCCATGGCTTCCTCCAGGGGATCTTCCCAACCCAGGGATCAAACCCAGGTGTCCTGCATTGCAGGCAGATTCTTTACCATCTGAGCTACCAGGAAAGCCTAAAAATCAAACTGAACTCAGAAATCAAACTGAACAGAAGTTTGTGGATTCTACCTAGTTATAACTCTAGGATTGGGAAATTTCTTGCAGTGTTGCACAGATGAAATTTGTGATTGGAAAAAGTATAATGTATAAGTATAAATGTATAATCATAAGATTATTATGATGATCAATTCCCAACTATTCTGAGTACTTACAATATATGGACACTGATCTTGAATCTAAGTGTAAAAAGATAAATTCCTCAGGCTCTTATCTCCCGAAATGGCTAATCTATGCAGGCAGATAGTCAATTACAATGCAGCTTGATAAGTGTCATGGGCTTCCCTGGTGGCTCAGTAGTAAGGAATCCGCTTGCCAAAGTAGAAGATGCAGGTTTGGTCCCTGAGTCGGGAAGATCCCCTGGAAATGGAAATGGCAATCCACTCCAGCATTCTTGCCTGGGAAATCCCATGGAGAAAGGAGCCTGGTGAGCTACAGTCCATGGGGCCACAAAGAGTCAGTCACGACTCAGTGACTGAACACCAACAATGTGTCATGATATGCCAGGTGTTGTTACTACCGGTAGACAATCCCCAGACAGACAGAGATGATTATTGGAAAGGATTCCTTCTAGAGGGATGCTTGATTGGAGGTTTGAGAATAGACTAGCTGTTGCATCACTTTTTAGAGAGCATGAAAAAGTGGGGAGGGAGACAAATAGAAAAAGCAGAGTGATGATAGCACATGGATTCTCAGGAAACTGAGAAATCCATTCATTAAATCCAGAGCAGAGTATGTGAGAAAGAGGGTTGGGAACTGAGAAGGGTGAAGAGATCCTGGTCAGAGAGATGTAAGTGGAGTCCCCTGAAGTGTTAGAGCAACTGAAAGACTCTTTAGTGCAGACACCAACTGAGCCTGAGCAGAAAGAATGTGTGTCTCAGTTGCTTAGTCGTGTCCGACTCTTTGCCACCCCATGGACTGTAGCCCGCCAGGCTCCGTCCATGGAATTCTCCAGGCAAGAATACTGGAGTGGGTAGCCTTTCCCTACTCCAGGGGATCTTCTGGACCCAGAGATTGAACCCAGGTCTCTGGCACTGCAGGCAGATTCTTGTCTGTCTAAGCCACCAGCAAAGCCTAGAAAAGGATAATCATGACTAAATAATAAATGCATGCCAGATTCACTCCGGGCCTCAGGGATTCGTGTCTTAAATAATGAAAAGACCTCCAGGTGAAAACCCCTGTAAGGATTAGAAAAATAGAGTACATATAAAAATGTTGAACTAGGCAGCCATTGTTCAAATGCATTCATTTCTCAATGTGATAAGTGCTAAGTCTGAATTAATTAATTTCCCAGAACCATTTGCTACCAGAAGCAAGTGTCTGATGATACTGAAGTATGACCTAGTGATGCCTTTAAGAAAGGTTAAACCAAGACTGAAACTGCTGGAAGGATTAAAGTGTGAGATTAGTGACAATAATTTCTATAAATGGACTTGCCTGTAGCTATATTGATCCTCAGATCAGTCCCCTAGGAAAGGCCCAGTTAAAGAATGGTCCCTGTGTTGAATATTTCCCCAAGAAAAAGAATTTGAAATGGTCTGTATTCTCTTGCTGGTCTCCTCCTTCCAAATATTTTTCTAAATGTTTGGTACCTATTCAGTAAATATTTATGCAGGACTGACAGTTTATTTGGATACTGTGAGTGGGATGAACGGCAATGTACAAGATTGTCCTCACATTCAAGAGCTTAAACATCTACTGAGGGGAGCAGAGCCTAGATAAATAGATCCTCTGTATTACATCATAGGTAGCTTACCGCCAAGCCCGGGATGGAGGAGCTGGGTCATGCTAAAGACCGTTGCTTAATTCTTCTCTTACAAATCCACGGTTCTTCTCCCAGCAAAAAGGAGAGGCTTCTTGTCCACAACAACACATCTCAGTGGTCCATAAACTCCAGTGATTTTCCTCTGCCACAATTCAGTTTCAGTTCCTTTAAAAAAATATATTGTATGCAAGGGGTATTCTCATGATGTTATAATGAAGTACAAAATGCATCAGTGTGTAAGTTTCATCGCCCTAACGACTTTGAGATTTTCTGTTCTTTTACCCACTTGGTCATCTTTTATTCATAACAGACTAGTTGCTGTGGTGTTGGGTGATCAATCTTGGCAATGGTTTGCTGGTAGTAACCGGTGAAGAATGGTTAACAGGAAGCTAATTCTGAAGGACAGATTAATAAAATAGTGCTCCTAACATCTCCTAGCAATCCCATAGTTAAAGAAAAGACGTAGATTTTCGGTCTCTAAATCTGCATTTTTAATTTATGCCATAATCCGCCCTCTGACTTATATGCTACTTCATTACATTTGAGAGTACTAAAACACTAAAATAAAAATTGTCTATTTCACCAGCCTGAATGGGTATCAGTGCCAAACCCAGTTACTGCCTGACGTTATCTGGGTAAGAATATTCTAGACTGGTGAATTCAAGACACAAGACACTAAAGTACTGTAGAACTGCACTATTTTTTACATGAAATATTTGATATCTATCAAATAAGTCACACTACATCTGTGTATGCTATGAAGCAGAATGCTTAAGTATAAAATTGTATTTAGAAATTTTAAATATAGCATACTGTCAATAAATACAAAGTTCTGTTCATGAGAAAAATGGAAACAGACCAAAATAAGAGAAAATGCCTAAGTGAGTTTGCGTTAACATTTCTTACTAAATTTATCTTTTCTCCATCAGAGCGGAGAGAGAATGTTTTTGCGCAAATGTCTCACTAATTCTAATCATTATTTCCTTTCATTAACATGACCAGATTATTCTTAAAGATTTGCTTTTAAAGCTTGTAAATACTCAGTGATCAAAATGCATATTAACAGGCTTGAAAAATCTTAGCAATTGTTAATGTTTCCCAAAATAACATTTTTTAATGCCAAGTAAAAATGCTTTAAAAACTGGATACTGTACATATGGATCAAATATTTGGATAAAGTATTCTTTCACTACAAAGTGCAAACATATTGAGCTGGAGGATACCTTAGGGTCCCAGAAAGATTTAACTTATTTTGCAATAAGTGTTCTTGGGACCTCAGAAGCATAGCCATTACATCAAATAAGGTAAAAACCTTATACTTCCAGATGACCAAAATATTTGATTTAGAACATGAAATAAGGGGTAAGGCTAGGAGTCAAGAAATAAGCAAGAACTCAGCATGAGACAGGTATAGTGATGGTTAAGAGCCTGAATAGGGAAAGCAGCTAGACCCCTGGGAGCTGGGATCTGGTTCTTGTGTGATGTTTCCCGGTTGATTACACACCTCGAGAAGCCTGTAGGATAGGGATGCTGTTTTTCAGCTCACAGGGTGAGGAGAGAGTGTGTGTGCTTAACCATTCCAGCCCTAGGTGGGTACATGCTAAGCCTGTGCAGTCGTGTCTGACTCCGCAACCTCATGGAGGATAGCCCTTCAGGCTCCTCTGTCCGTGGGGTTTTCCAGGCAAGAATAGTAGAGTGGGCTGCCGTTTCCTTCTCTGCCAGTGCTAGGTATGTGATGGCTTTTATGTCCACTCCAGAGCAGCACTGCAGTCCCAGCTTGCACGAATCAAGCAGAAGCCATCAGAAATCTGAAGCGTGGGGGACCGGGGGCTTCATGTGTGTCTCCTGGCCACCAGCCCACATCTGCTAGTATTCTAGAATGTGGCAAAGAGGACAGGAATTTGGCCCCTACATTGTATTTTGACTGTATTCTCCTATAAGCAGGTCATGAGTCCCTTACGGGTATGACAGCATGTATTTTAAGACTTCACTAAGACTGGAAATAACACATGCAGAACACCTGGTACAGGGCTTGTCCCTGGGCAGCGTGCAGGTGGCATTACCATCATTACAGGGACTGGCTCAGCATCAGCTCTGAAAGCACTTCAACCCCTAGTGGAGGCGGTTTAACAAAGCAGGAGCTTACACCGAAGCTACGTGACCCACCACAAATCCTGCCCACGTGGTAATGGTGAATCTGAACTGCTTTAAAAAAGGTGCCATACCCTGATTGTGGAGCAGAACCCTGAAGTTCAAAGTCAAGGTTCGACAACACAAAGATAATTGCCTAGATTATGAAGGCAGCCTTGATCACTGGGCTGGAGACGTGAGTGGGTAATGATGTGAGGAAGAGATGCGCAGGGAGGTGGATTAGAAAAGATATGTGGGGGAGAGGCGGCCAGTGATGTAAGGGTGCACCCTGATCAGGACAGCAGCCAGCTGCCAGCTGCTGGCCAGGGGTACCAGGTGGCATCCGGTACAGCTGCAGAGGACAGGCAGAGGAAATCAGCAAAATCAACGTGGTGACAAAAAGGGAAAACACCATTCAACCAGGTGCACAGGGGAAGAGAAAGCAAAATGAGCTTGAAAATTGAGTCCCGGTGTGTTCATTCAGTAATTTTCCCAGTGCATGGGTGTTGGGCTCAGACCACTGCTTGATACCATTCTGCCTGTCAGGACCCACTCACCTGGTGTATATAAGACACATAATCAACAGGAAAGTCTACACAATAGTCTGTGATAATCTCTAGAGAAAAGGAATCAGAAAAAGAATGAATATATGAGTATATAAAATTGAATCACTTTATTGTACATCTGAAACCAATAGCATTGTAAACCAACTACAGTCCAATAAAATTTTTAGAGAAAAAGAGTAGGTCTCATCCCTAATTCCCTTGTTTATAAGATGAGGCTAATAATCAGCATCTTATATTTGGTTGTGGGAACTGAATGCAATTATGCATATAAATGCAAGACAGCAAAAAAGACACAGATGTGTATAGTGGACTTTTGGACTCAGAGGGAGAGGGTGGGATGATTTGGGAGAACGGCAGTGAAACATGTATACTATCATGTAAGAATCGAATCACCAGTCTATGTCCGATGCAGGATACAGCATGCTTGGGGCTGGTGCATGGGGATGATCCAGAGGGATGTTGTGGGGAGGCAGGTGGGAGGGGGGTTCATATTTGGGATTGCATGTACACCCGTGGCGGATTCATGTCAGTGTATGGCAAAACCAATACAGTATTGTAAAGTAAAATAAAGTAAAAATGAAAATAAAAAAAAAAAAGAAGCAGCTGTGGCCACTACACATAGCAGATCCCCTAATTGTAACTTTGAAACCGGTCGATAAAGTTCAAAAGTGAAACACATTTTGCCTTCTCTATGCCCCCCTACACACCAAATCTGTATGGCCTAAAATAATCCAACATTTCTGGACAAACTGTGATTTTACTGATGAGAACAGTAGTAAAGAATGAAATGCTGATCTTCAAATATTAGCCGTATTATTGCAAACAGGAAAATGTTGGAATAATCTTTAAGCAAATAAGTCAAGAGGCCAAGATTTAAACATTAATCCTAAAATTCTGACTTATCAAAATAGTTTCTATCATCAGTATTAAACCTTTTGTAACAACCCAGTTCCACTAACTTGACATGGTGATTCTGTTTTTCTGTTTCTTTTTCATTCTTAAATGACATAGACACTTGTTTTTACACACGGACAGTAAAATGTCCACATCTTCTTGTGTTTTACTGATATGATTTAACATTGTGTTTTTTAGAATCACCAACAAACAAGACAATGTCAGAAAGTGATTTAACCCAGAACAGCAAATGAGCTGTTTTAAAATATGAACCAAATAGGAGGGCAAAGAAACACTCCTTTAATTAACATACTACTCAGATTTATAACATGAGAGCATTTATTCGTCTTCCTGCCTTTTTTCTTTTTGGTGTACATTTTCCCATTTTCAGGACAACCTAGATGGAGTCAGCACAAATGTAAGGAAGTAAAATCAGATGGAGGCCTGGGCTTCACGTTTTGCAACTCCAGGAAACAAGGCGTGATACCCTGGTAGACAGGCAGGCGGATGTTACCGCTGTGACCTTGGAGCCATAAAGCGTTCTGAATGCCATCAATAAATCACTCCCTAATAACCTTCCTGAAGAGCAGAGTGCAGTACATCTGGCTATGTTTAGGGTAAAATCACCATAAAAGAATGTGCATAATCAGAGCTATGTTGGAAAAAATTTGGCGTATACAGCAATAGATGCAGTAATGGCTCCAATAGTCAACTGTAGACATTAGCAACACTTTAAACTGTATGTATATGGACTTACATGAGTGCCACTGAAATCCACCAGCAGCTGTGAAGTATATTATTTCAAAAATAAAAAAGGAAATCAACAACAAAATAACACACTTGAAAGAATTCTTGTATAACTGAAAGCAAAGTCTGGTTGTACCTGATAAATTCTCACCTTTCCATGTTACTTTCTATATACGAGCCTCAGCTTCTAAGCTTTAATTTCATATGAAAATGATGCCTATCTCGTATTACAAATAAGAATACTAACTGAAAAACATTTTAGAAAATTATGTTAAATTCTATACACATGTTTAGTATCATCTTAAATAATTTATACAAACATAGGTCATTTATTTGTGTATTTCATCTTTAATAGAGCATCTCATCATAAGAAAAATATAAAGCATCTGTGTTTAGTATAGTCTGTACTTCCTGAAACAGTTACATGGTAAAGGACTGATAATGAATGAAAGGGGATTATTTCAGTACTTCTCTCTATACATTTTGCTGCAATAATTTGTGTAATAATTTTAGCTCTGTAAGAATTAACTCAGAAATAGAAAGAATGGTGAGCTTCCCTGGTGGCTCAGTGGTAAAGAATCTACTTCCCAATGCAGAAGATGTGGGTTTGATACATGGGTTGGGAAGATCCCCTAGAGAAGGAAATGGCAACCCACTCCAGTATTCTTGCCTGGAAAATCCCATGGACAGAGGAGCCTGGTGGGCTACAGCCCATGGGGTCGCAAAGAGTCAGACACGACTTAGTGACTAAACAACAAAATAAGACTTACTGATTCAGAATGTCCCCCATTTGCTTGATCTCAATTTTTGTCCTGGGGTCTATTTTGACTAATTCATGGTAAAATAAAAGTTAAGCAGATTGAGTTAAATGAAGTATAGAATTTTTAAAAGGTCATTATTCATTTGTTTTTGTTTTTTTAACAAACTGAGTTTTCTAATTCTTTTTCATTGAACCAGAAAAGATAGAACACTTGAAATTCACTAAACAAAAATATCATCAGTGGTAGATCAATTTAAACCATATCCAGATGTGTCATTAGAATAGTGTACCTTTGAGGAATAATAATTCATGGAGAAAACTGCAGAATTGCAGATGCTTATCTGGGAAAGAGGATTCTTAAGGTTTTCGCAAATATCAGAAAGACCACAGGTTGGGCAACCTGCGCTTGTTTACAAGTAACCTGAGAACTCACTTGTGGAAGAATATTTAGATGAAATATGTTGGAAACAAGAAGTCAAGGATACAGAAAAATAAGCTTGACTCATTTTAAATGGTTTTCATGGGACAGAATGGCCTGGCATGGGATTTCTGTTGCTAAACAGCAGTATATCGAAATACAGGGTCTTATAAGCTGAGTGACTTTGGATGAGTTACTCAAGCTCTGACTTTGATTTCCTTACAGGTGAAACAGTGTGAAAAGTTGTCTCTGTAAAATATCTGATAAGATTAAAAAAGAAATTATATATAAAGTGCTGAGCAAAGAGACTGACACAAAGTAAGCACTCTGTAAAAACTGCCTGTAAAATTAGACCTGAAAATAATATATAGATCCCTTTTAATATAGGTATTAAATAAATATTATTTTTAAATAAAATCTTCCCTGGTAACTCAGCTTGTAAAGAATCCACCTGCAATGCAGGAGACTCTGTTTTGATTCCTGGGTTGGGAAGATCCCCTGGAGAAGGAAATGACAAGACGTATTCTTGCCTGGAAAACCACATGTACAGAGGAGCCTGGTGGGCTACAGTCCATGGGGTCACAAAGAGTCAGACATGACTTAGAAACTGAACTGAACACAGTCATAACAATAAGTGAAAAGTGAAAGTGAAGTCTCTCAGTCATGTCCGAATCTTTGCGACCCCATGGACTGTAGCCTACCAGGCGCCTCCGTCCATGGGATTTTCCAGGCAAGAGTACTGGAGTGCGGTGCCATTCCCTTTTCCAGGAGATCTTCCCAACCCAAGGATTGAAATTGGGTCTCCCACACTGTAGGCAGACGCTTTACCATCTGAGCCACCAATAAGTAAAGTCACATTATTGACTAGTGTATTTTCGATCATTCTCTAGCTGTTTAAAATATAATAAGAATATTTGCATCTATATTCATAAAGCATTCTTTTTTCTTATAATGTCTTTATCTGGTTTGAGTGTCCAGGTAAAGCTGAACTCATGGAATTAGTGTGAAATTATTCCTTCTTCATCAGTTTTCTGCAATAGTTTGGGTAGCATTTGTGTTGTTTCTTGCTTAAATACCAGTGACACCAGATATGTGTCCAAAAATTTTTAAGGAGAAATTTTAAACTACACTTTTAACATTTAAATAGATGTAAAACTGCTCAGTTAATCTGTTTCTTTTGGAGAAAACTTTGGAAGTTTGTTTCTTTCAAGGAATTAGTCTGTTTTACCTAGGCTGTTAAATATATTACTATAAAGTTGTTCACAATATTTATTATTCTTTTAACATCTATAGAACTTGCATGCTTCCTCTTTTATTCCTGATATTAATTCTAAGTTTTATATTATTTTTTTATAGGACTAGCTAAAATTTGATAAAGATAATAACTTTGCAGAAGAAACAAATTTTGGTTTCATTGTTTTCATCACTTGCTTTTACTTTTATATTTCACTGATTTTTTAACTTATTATTTTTATCCCTGCTTATTTTGTATTTTTAAGTTGAAAGTGAAAGCCATTGATTTGAGTTCGTTAGTATGATAAATTCCTAATTAAACACTATTAACAACCATGACAATTTTTGACATGTGTTTCCATTTTTATTCTTTAAAACATATTTTCTGATTTGTTCATTGGTCTACTTGTTATTTAAAAATGTGTCTTTGAGTTTCTAGAAATTTGGGAGTTTTGCAAATATCTATCTTTAATTTTCAACTTAATTCTGTTGTTCAATAAACAAATAAATATATTAATAAATAAAATTCGTATGATCTGAAACTTTTTCATTTATTGAGAATTGTTTTGTAATCCAGAATACAGTGTATCTTTGTTCAAACTTGTAAAGATTATGTATTCTGGGTTGGGTTTAGGTTTTCTATAAACGTCTACAAGGTCAATTTGATTAATGATGCTGCTCAGATCTTAAATATCCTTAATGAAAGTCTATTTAGTTCTTCTATCAGGTAATGATACAGGGAGGTTGAAATGTCTGACCTTAATTGTGGGCTTGTCTATTTCTTTCTCCTTGCTTTTGATGTATGTATTTAGAAACTCTGATAATAAGATGCATAATCATTTTGTGCCACTATGCCCTCTTGATGTTATCACTTCTTTATCATTCTGAAATTACCATTTTAAATAAGATTTTTGCTCTGAAGTCCACCTTGTCTGATTAATATAGTAACTTAAATTTTATTTCATTCAGATTAATATGAATGTTTCCTTAGGTCCTTTTATTTCAACCTATAATTTATGTCAACATTTATATCTTTCATAGGATTCTTGTCAGCAGTATATACCTGAGTCTTGTTGTTTTTTAATTCAATCTGATAATCTTTTAATACAATTTAAATTTTTTAATCCAATTTGATAATATGCCAGTGAATTTGGAAAACTCAGCAGTGGCCACTGGACTGGAAAAGGTCAGTTTTCGTTCCAATCCCAAAGAAAGGCAATGCCAAAGAATGCTCAGACTACTGCGCAATTGTACTCATCTCTCACACTAGTAAAGTAATGATCAAAATTCTCCGAACCAGGCTTCAACAGTACATGAAGCATGAACCTCCAGATGTTCAAGTTGAAATTCGAAAAGGCAGAGGAACCAGAGATCAAATTACCAGCATCCCCTGGATCATTGAAAAAGCAAGAGTTCCAGAAAAAACATCTACTTCTGCTTTATTGACTATGCAAAAAGCTTTTGACTATGTGGATCACAACAAACTGTGGAAAATTCTTCAAGAGATGGGAATACCAGACCAACTTACATGCCTCCTGAGAAATCTGTATGCAGGTCAAAAAGCAACAGTTAGAACTGGACATGGAACAACAGACTGTTTGCAATTCAGGAAAGTAGTATGTCAAGGCTGTATATTGTCACCCTGCTTACCTAACTTATATGCAGAGTACATCATGAGAAATGCTGGACTGGATGAAGCACAAGCTAGAATCAAGATTGCCAGGAGAAATATCAATAACCTCAGATATGCAGATGACACCACCCTTATGGCAGAAAGTGAAGAAGAAGAACCTCTTGATGAGGAGAGGCTCTTGAAAGAGGAAAGAGGAAAATTTGACTTAAAATTCAACATTCATAAAAATAAGATCATGGCATCTGGTCCCATCACATCATGGCAATAAATGGGGAAATAGTGGAAACAGTGACAGACTTTGTTTAGGGGGGGCTCCAAAATCACTGCAGATGGTGACTGCAGCCATGAAATTAAAAGATGCTTGCCCCTTGGAAGAAAAGTTATGACCAACCTAGACAGCTTATTAAAAAGCAAAGCCATTACTTTGCCAACAAAGGTCTGTCTAGCCAAAGCTATGGTTTTCTGGTAGTCATGTATGGATGTGAGAGTTGGACTATAAAGAAAGCTAAGAGCCGAAGAATTGATGCTTTTGGACTGTTGTCCTTGGACTGCAAGGAGATCAACCAGTCCATCCTAAAGGAAATCAGTCCTGAATATTCACTGGAAGGACTGACACTGAAGCTGAAACTCTAATACTTTGGCCACCTCATGCAAAGAGCTGACTCATTTGAAAAGACCCTGATGGTGGGAAAGATTGAAGGCAGGAGGAGAAGGGGACAACAGAGGATGAGATGGCTGGATGGCATCACTGACTCGATGGACATGGGTTTGAGTAGGCTATGGGAGTTGGTGACGGACAGGGAAGATTGGCATGCTGCAGTCTGGGGTCTCAAAGAGACACGACTGAGCGACTGAACTGAACTGAACTACATCTGAGCTTTGTTATAGAGCATAGTTACTTTTAAACCATCCAACTCATTTTGGGTCTTTTTTAAAAAGCATCTCTTATTAGATTATGCTGACTCACTACAACATTCAGTCTGGAGATAATCATTCAACAGTAGTGAGGCAAGATGCTTCTTCGTACGCCGTCCAGTGTTGTGTGAACGATGAAGCCTTCCTGTGTACACAATCCAGTGTTGTGTGAATGATGGAGCTTTCCTGTGTAGGCCACCCAGTGTTCTACGAATGATGGAGCTTTCCTGTGTACACCATCCAGTGTTGCATGAACGATGGAGCTTTCCTGTGTACACCATCCAGTGTTGTGTGAACGATGGAGCTTTCCTGTGTACACCATCCAGTGTTGTGTGAACGATGGAGCTTTCCTGTGTACACCATCCAGTGTTGCGTGAACGATGGAGCTTTCCTGTGTACACCATCCAGTGTTGTGTGAACGATGGAGCTTTCCTGTGTACACCATCCAGTGTTATGTGAACGATGGAGCTTTCCAGTCTATCTGGGAGCAACAGGCACTGTGCACTCACCAAATGCTGTCCCCTATAATGCCTATGGTTGTGTGACTGTTGCTCTTATTGCCTCAGGTTGCCTTCTCACATACCTTCTCTGGTCAGTACTTAACTGAATAAATAAAGGAAACCCTCTCAGAACTCTAGAACTCTCTGTGCAGTCTTCTCTTCTGCTGGGCTCTGCCCATAAATTTGACAGTTTGCTTCCTGTGACTTCTAGCTCTGTCTCTTCATTTCAGAAGGAGCAAGATGCGATCATAAGGTTATACCTCCCTGCAGTGGCCTGAACTCTCTCCAGGGGAGAGTTCAGGACCATTTTATGATTCATCAGGCTTGTTTGTCACCTCTCAGAAATCGCTCTCTGGCCTACAATCCAAAGAGTATCCCAAGTGCTTAGTTGTGTCTGACTCCATGTGACCTCATGGAGTGTAGCTTGCCAGGCTCCTCTGTCCATGGGATTTCCCAGGCAAGAATACTGGAGTGGGTTGCCATTTCCTTTTCCGGGGGATCTTCCCAACCCAGGGATCGAACCTTTCTCTTCTGCATTGGCAGGCAAATTCTTTATCATTGAGCTACCAGGGAAGCTCACATATGTATATACACATTACATAGACCATGAGTCTCTGAGTCAAGTATGAGCTCACCACCCTCACCAGCACAAACACAAATTCACACACCACACACACACACAAACACACATGATCATGTTACTATGGGGAAAGCAGTTGCAAATATCACTGCTTTTATGGTTGTTACTTACACAAATCTAACCCCATCCCCACCACTGGGAACAGAATGTATGCCTGCTAATGCCGAGTTTTCATAGCTGAATTCTGAAATCCATTTATGAATGGGCACATTGTTCATAGGCTAGGTCATCTACTGATGGCCCAAAGCAATAAACATAAACTGCCCTTATGGACCAGAGAACCCAGATTCTAGATATAACCTCATAAAGCACTGTATTCTCTCATTTCATAGCTTCACCACATACCGTTTTCAGCCAGAATCCACCCCCAGGACCTGGAATCTCCACTGGATTCCATGTTCTTGGTGAAGCTGTGTCAAAAATGCTTTGACAGTGGGCTCTTCTTCCCTTGGGGCTCATCAAACATTGCTGGTAGAGAGTTTTCTGGCTTTAAATATTTCCTTTCCTCAGGTACCTGGGAATACCATGTAATTTGTAAAGATAGCTGGGGTAATGAATGCACACTGGAGTCCACTCTTACCAGTAGTAACTGGCGCACCTTTCATCTGTCAAGCAGAGTGGTTGGGATTAGGACCAAAAGGCAGCTATCATCTCTCTCATTTCCTGACTCAGACAAAAGGCAAAAAAGGGTGCCTGTCTGTGCTGATAGGTGTCTGATCAAAGCAGCTGAAAGCTGTCAGAAGCCAGCCAGCCTGAGCAGCCTGGCTGCTTCTTACTGCAGCCTTGCCTTTGATCGGCCGGCCGTCTAACTGCGGTTCTATTTATGTAAAAAATAATAAGCAGGGTTGTAACTGAACAGAAGAAAGGGCCATTTTCTATTTTGGTGCTGGTTTTTCAGTCTGATAAAGCTAGGAAATGTGGACCAATTCCATCCAGAGTGTGAATGTGTTCAACTCATTCAATAAAACAAAAACCACAATCAAAAACCGTCAAATCTTCATGAGATAAATTTGCAGCCAGCAGTAAGCAGGATGCTGGTACGAAGAAGTTATTCCCCTTGGAAGGTTTAAAAAACCTTGAGTAAAATTGCTATGGTATTGGCATCTGTATTTTGTCATTAGCAGCATCGACTGGCTGGCTATAGTTTCGTAAAATGGGAAACTGGTCTTGGATTTAAAAGATTTGGGGTCATATCTCAGGTCATCACTTTCTAGTCATGTGAGCTGATATTCATTTCTAATCACATATGTGCTCCAGGTTCCTCATCTGGTTAACGATACATGGGTACATTCCTGCATGCCAGTTACTGCCAGTATCAGATGAAAACGCTGGCTTGTGGTTGTTAAAAGCAACAAAGGAAGGCTGTTGGCCAGAAAGCAGACAGACAAGTATTAATACACTTAACCCCCCTCTTTTCCAGGTTCCGCTGCCACTGAGTAGAACCAAGTGTCTTTTATCTCTGTAATAAATTTTCCTGAGTAAGTGAATAAATGAATTTGAGCAAGAACTAATGAAATTCTACTTAGAGAACCAGAATAGCATAGAGATACATTTCAGAAAAGCTCTATTTGTATCTTTATTACTATGATAACTAGAGATCTATCTGCACTCAGCCTTACTGTCTGACACACATACATAAGCAGGACACACTGCCGGGACCATATACATGTCACTAAATGTCTGTGACTGTCATTCTGTGTAAATGTGTTTCCAAAGTGGTCACTTAAAGAATATGAAGTATGAACTCAAAAGATCAGTATCTTGCATAACACCTAAAGCATATTTAGTATACAATAAATGTTTCTGGAAAGATCCAATCACTCTTCCATAATATTATGATGTGGGAGGAATTTCATACAACTTTTAAATACATTTTATCATAATTGTTGAGATTTAGCCCTTGCTGTCACCTTGAAACTCTACTCATCTTAATGTCACAAGACCCGGAGCACAACTCGTCTGGTAAGTAGTCTGTGTTCATTCAGTGTCTGCAGAGGGAACTCAAATACCCATAAAAGTTACAGTCGTTAGAGGTTAGAGCTTGTTGTGACACTAAGATTCTGAACAAATCTTTTACTTTAGAGGCACCAGAGCAGGGCTGGGGCTTCAAAGGTTCAGTTTGGGCAGTTAAGGAATATTCAGTGAGCTGCCCCAGAAAATGCTTGCGACCTGATAATTTTCATGTCCACCCTGGGTGTATCAACAGCTGTGCTCTGAGGCCTTTTGGAATTTCTGAGCTCTAGAGGGAGTTTTAGGTCAATTCCACTGTTGGAAACACGCACTGCTTTCCCACAAACCCAGCCAGGCAGACCCTCCTGGGACGCCCAGTGGAGCAGAGAAGAGGACTCTGCCCCGTGGTTTTCAAGGGGCCTTTGTCACCACCCCTCCCCACATCATCTCCTTTCTCCACAATAGACAAAAACTCAGTAATATGTCTCTTCAAACTTAATTCTGATATGACAGAGAGAAAAAGAAACCATTTTAGGGAAGGGCAACATCATCTCCTAAGGTCTGAGATTACAAAACAGTGATTTATTGAACGTGCATGTGAGTCTGCATGTGTGAAAGCGTCAGGTGCTCAGTCGTGTCCAACTCTTGTGACCCCATGGACTGTAGCCTGCCAAGCTCCTCTGTCCATGGGATTCTCCAGGCAAGAATCCTGGGGAGTGCGTAGCCATTCCCTTCTCCAAGGGATCTTTCCAACCCAGAGATCAAACCCAGGTCTCTTACACTGCAGGAGGATTCTTTCCTTTCTGAGCCACCAGGGAGGCCCCGTCTGTATGCGTACACTTTTTTAAATGCAGAGAATCTTCCCGAGAGTCTCCAGCCACACACTGTGGACTTGCCAGCCAATTGCAGTCCCAGGGGCTCTGCTTCTCTGGAGAAACCTGACTAATCCACTCCTCAGTATTTTCCCATCTTTGCTCTGCTGCTCCCACGCACTTCAGCATGTGAGCTGTGCCTTTCCTAGGACTTGGTCAGTGGTCCCTAAGAGAGGGGAAGAAAGGTGCTTTCCTTAGTCTCTGAGTTATTAGATTTTAAGGTCTGCGCTGAGGAGTGTTGCTTGAAGCTGTATTTCCTGACTGCCTGGAAAGAGCGGTAAAGGGTCAGAAAGAATGAGCAAAACCTCCTAGGAACAGAGGAAGGAACAGAACCCTTGAGCTTGTGGCTCCAGCAGTTACATGTCCCCAGGAACATGAGACAAACACTTTGCCATTTTGTTTAAGTGTATTTGGGTTGGGTTTTGGACACTGCTAAATGACTATAAGTACTGTTAAGGGGGGTTTTAAAAGGAGAGACAAGCTCTACTCAAAAATTAAGCAAGGAGAAATGGGAGATTTGATGACTAAGGTGGACTTTGATTAAGGGAGAGGGCTACAAACTAGAAGTGTGTTTAGAAGCTCTTGAGCACCAACTTGAATCATTTCTTAAATTATGTGACCATCAGGAGGCCGAGAGAGATTGGTGTGCAGAAGTGACATGATCGGACTTGGGTTTTGGAAAGTTTAAATTTGAAGCAATCTAGATAATTATTTAAAGGAGAAAGACTGAAGTCAGGAAGCCAGTAAAAAAAAAAAAGCAATTTAAATGTGAAACTACTCTGCATTTAAAGTGAACGACTGAAGTTATAAGAGGAACGCAGCATAGATGGTCGTGGTGATGGAGAGCGCATTCACAGAGGCAAAAGTGGGCAGAAGGGGAGGCAGCAGAGATCAGACTGGAGGCTTCAGCCAGAGCAAGGAAAATCCAGACGGGGAAGCAGGGAAGGTGTGTGACTGCCTGCTGGTTCATCCCTCCTCATCCTACAGAGGAAGAGATGTAGAGGAGTTGTGGGAGATGGATAGTGACTTTTAGTTAAAAGGTTGCGCTTAAAATGCCAGCTGGAAAATCCTGGAAAGTCCTGAAGACGAATGGAACTGTGGTTGGTACTCTGAAACTGAGCAGCAAGAAGAACAACAAAAATCCCATATAGTTTCAATCAGATTTGATTATTGAAAATCATCCATATTGAGTAGTGCTCAAAATCACTAGCAACAGATGAATTGATAAAGACCTAATGAAACACAGAGACACTGTAGGAGCTCTGTACAAGAACTCACGATCTGGATCCTGATGATGCAACAATAAAGTTTCAAAAAGAAACATGTCCTCAAGAGAAGAAAAAAGAAATTAAAAGTGTGTGGGTTCCTGAGATGCCTAAGAAGAGAAAGGTCTGATTTGGGCAAAAAGGAACACAAGTTTTCAATCACAAGACCCAACAGAGGGAAGAGCTGCTGCTGCTGCTAAGTCGCTTCAGTCGTGTCTGACTCTGTGCGACCCCACAGACAGCAGCCCACCAGGCTCCCCCGTCCCTGGGATTCTCAGTGGTGCCCAAAACCGCAAAGGCAAGATCAGACACAGTGCGTTTGCTTCACATCGGCGTATCCTTTGCTTCTCATGGGGGAAAAAAAAAAAAGTGTCCACAGTTATTTTAACCAAAGGGCTGATGGCACTTGAAGCTGTGTGGTGAGAAATAATTTCCCCAGGAAATGTTTAAGTGATGGGTAAGATGTTCAGTGTTTTTGAGGGACGTTCTACCAATATAAATAAATTGTTGAATGGGTACTATGAATTTCACACTTTTTTAAAGCTCTCACCAAATTCAGCTAAATGATCCTCAACATACATATGATTCGAGAAAAACATTGTGTTCTTTTCTTGAGGTGAGTCAATCTATGACTTGATGGTTCACATTCCTGTTTCCCATGAAGATATAGGGCACATAGATACTTCACAACATATTTTCAATTTCTTTTCTTATCTATTCCTCAAAGCATAATTAAGCTGAATATAGAAAAATAACCCACTCTTAGCTTCTTGTTGGAAAACAAAGATAAGGCTAGTAAAGTTGTCACAGTTTTCAAGGCAATAATTACCTGTACTTAAGCCAATAAACAATGTCTCCTATAGTAAATAATACTCATTACACAAAACGATTTATTCAGCTCTTGAAATGCACTTGACCACAACTTCTTACCCTACCCTACCAACCTTCAATGCCACAAAATCAGACATCTAGAAGAGACGTGTTGACCTATTTTTTTGGCTTTTAGTATCTAAACTTCTAAGAAAAAGAAATGTATTTCAACTAGTAGAGAAAACTGGGAAATGGTTTCAGTGAATTCAGAACATAAACTTGTATGTTGAGATTAAAATCTAAAATGACAAAATATCTTATTCAAACTTGTCAACAGTTCAGTTCAGTTCAGTTGCTCAGTCGTGTCCGACTCCTTGCGACCCCATGAATCACAGCACGCCAGGCCTCCCTGTCCATCACCAACTCCCGGAGTTCACTCAGACTCAAGTCCATCGAGTCAGTGATGCCATCCAGCCATCTCATCCTCTGTTGTCCCCTTCTCCTCCTGCCCCCAATCCCTCCCAGCATCAGAGTCTTTTCCAATGAGTCAACTCTTCGCATGAGGTGGCCAAAGTACTGAAGTTTCAGCTTCAGCATCAGTCCTTCCAAAGAACACCCAGGGCTGATCTCCTTCAGAATGGACTATTGGATCTCTTTGCAGTCCAAGGGACTCTCAAGAGTCTTCTCCAACACCACAGTTCAAAAGCATCAATTCTTCAGCGCTCAGCTTTCTTTATAGTCCACCTCTCACATCCATACATGATCACTGGAAAAACGATAGTCTTGACTAGACGGACCTTTGTT